>NC_071391.1:70079160-71329160 GCF_022682495.2 Desmodus rotundus | reverse complement strand
CAGAGGACAGTCTGTTTATAACTAGCCTTCCTTGTTGAAGGAAGCAGTGCTGGGGCAAGTTCCATATCTCCATGTGGATCTGCACTTGGAGTAGCACAGCTGTAAACACTATATGTGTAGGCATCTCTCATCTCAAATGCCCTTGCCCCAGCTACGCTAGTCTCCCCTAGCCCCAGCAGCCTACCCACCTGCAGATCAACACCTCTCACACAGATCCCTGCAGGAGAGCCAGTCTCTGCCTCCCTAGGCCTCCACTGCATGGCAATTAGTAATGCACCATCTGTCCTGCAACTAGTCTGTGACATTTTTTAGGTCATATTTATCTCTGTGCCCAGATACTGGCACATAAGAGATGCTCAGTACGTACTTCTTGAATGAAATAAAGTTTAAAAAATGTGAGGTGTTGCTACCTCTCTGCCTCTTTCTTGGGTGGGTGCCATGAAGTCTGTGAAAGAGTAGGAACAACCTCCAGGTGTGTTGGTTGAGATGCAGTTCTGCCTGGAGGCTGGGAAATAAATGAGGCAATGATCCTTTGAGACTGAAAGATTATATGGAGATTTATTCAATCAACACACAACTATTAGTCACCTGCCATGTGCCAGGCATGGTGTAGAGCATTGGGGATATAACTATGAACTAAATGCAGTAGCTGCTCTCCAGAACCTGCAACACATAGTCTACATGTCAGTATTAGCTCAGAAGGTGGAGTGAGGCCTGTCTCTGATGCCCTGAGGCCCACCATTGGTGTGCCTGCCCCTTCATATTGGGCCAGCTGACTTCTTTGTTGGCTGGGTGTTGATAATATGAAATTAATCCTGAGTCTTGCTTACTGAAGAATGCCTCAGGGTGAGGAAGTACTCAGGGTGAGGAAGTACTCAGGGTGAAGAATGTACTCAGGGTGAGTACCTGCAGGTAAGGAAGAGAACTGTTATTTAGAAGGCAAAAGGGAGAGATAAGTGCCCAGGAAGAGCAAAAAGAGGGTGAGGGGGGACCGAGAAGGTGGAAGGGGATGGACAAAGGAAGGCTAAGCCTAATTTCCTCAGTCCATAGCACCTTTTCCCTTGATCTACCTGGCTATCCCTTGTCCTATGTCTAGATGCAGCCCCTACACTTATCGGTCCTTCCTCCGTAGGGCCGCCTCCCTCTGCACAGTTCACATCATTATGGCACTTACCAAACTCCTTTGTAATTATTTGTTTATATATCTCTTTCTCCTCCTAGGCTGTGAGCTCCATGAGGCACAGGCCAATTTCATTTTTTTAATTATCTTTTTGTCTAGAATGTTTATTTCTTGAATAAATGAATAATTATCTCCACTTATACAACAGAAGACCCAGGTTCAGAAGTGTGTCTTGCCTTATGTCAGAGGCAGAGGCAGAACACAAGCCAGACCTTCTGACTCCAGCCCAGGGCTCCTTTCCTGAGGCCCAGCCACACACAGCAGGGTGGCCCTGAGGACTATAATTAGAAAACCACTACTCTAGATCAACTTTCCTGTTCTGAGAAGTAGAAACTGAGGCCTAAAAGGGTAGGGTGACCCAGGATTTGAGAGTTTGAAAATAATGGCAAAGGAGAAGGCTGCATTAAGTTCTCTGATGTCCAGGTCAGTAAATCTGGAGGTCATTCTTGATGCCTCCTTCCCCTTGTGAGTCATTCCATATTCAATTATCACTAAATCCAATGGATTTAGCCTCTTTAACATCTTTCATTTTCATGGCCATTGTCACTGATTTCATTCAGGCCCTCAGCAGCCCTTTAACTACTCATCCGCCACAGTGATGAGCCTTACTGTTGAGCTTCCATACCACAGCCAGAGTGCTCTCTCTAGGAGGGAAACCCAATCATGCCCCTTCCCTCACTGAAACCTTCCCATGGTTCCCAGTGTCCCAGGGATAACTCTAAAGCTTTAACTTGGTGTCTTTTTCATCTGACTCCTCACATCCCCAGCTCCTTCTCACTATTGAATTCACACACTCAGGCAGTTTCCCAGGTTGCCTTCCTTATGTCCAACTCCAGCCTGTCAAACCCTCTCACTCAGCTCTGCAGTCCCCAGTTTTAGTCCTGAGGCCTTGAAACTAGATCTTTCTCTAACCAGTCCTTTTGGGTTGATAAACTTGCTACACATCTGTTTGGCTTTGGCTATCACTTCAGACTTACCCCGATGCCTCTAACGACCTCTGTGGGTGGGTCCAACGACCTCCCCACCCTTGCCTGCATCCCTACCCCACTCTGCAAGCTGCTCTGGCCTCTGAGTTGCCAGTCTGGATCTGATCATTGCAGCTTCCACATGACTGGAAGGGCTATCAGAGTGAATGAGTCAGTGAATGCAGTAATGAATGAGTAAGTTTCCACACTCTCTCTCCTTCTCCCAGTTCAGACACCGTCATCCTATGCTGTGGTTTTAGATGTGTACTGCTACAGCTCTCCTTCTTCCAGGCCTAATCTCCCTAAATCAGCCATTCTTCGAAATAATCTCAGCCTTCCTTTCTCTATTCCCAAATCAAAATTTCCCTCCCCATTGAGGTGGCTGATATAGGGAAAGGGTGCAGTCATGGGCCTCAAGAGGCATGGGATTTAGTCCCAGCCTTGTTCCCTAATTCCTATGTAGCTCATCAGCAAACTGTTCTCCTTCCCAAACTGTGAGGCTAAGATCATAAATGTAACAAATTGCCCGTTGTGTAAAAGCACAAGGCCCAGAGAAAGGGGATGCATTTCAGAGGAACGCTTTCTTCTACCTGATGCTCCAGGCCTGCCTGGCTTACTGAATTGAAGACCACCAACCCAATGCTTCTTTTCTGCTTTCCCAATTTTCATACCAAAACTAGGATTGGTAAAGTAGCTCTCCCAGTGAGAACTGCTGATAGAGCAAGTTCTAGCAACAGGCTGTCCTAGGCTTCCACTACGGCGCTTTGCCTTGTTTTATCTTTTTTAAAAATATATATATATCTTATTGAATATGCTATTACAGTCGTCCTAATTATTTCCCTTTGGCCCTCTCCACCCAGTACCCCCATTTCCTCCAGCAATCCCCTCCCTTTAGTTCATGTCCATGGATTATGCATATAAGTTTTTTGGCTTCTCCATTTCCTATACTGTTCTTAACATCCCCCCGTCAAATTTTGTACCTACCAGTTATGCTTCTTAATCCCCGGACCTTTTCCCTCACTCTTTGCCTTCCTCCTCCCAGATAATAACCCTCCAAATGATCTCCATTTCTATGATTCTGTTCCTGATTTTGCTTGTTTGCTTAGTTTGTTATTTGGATTCGATTATATTTTTAAGATTGATTTATTTATTTTTAGACAGAGGGAAAGGGAGGGAGAAAAAGAGGGAGAGAAGCATCAATGTGTGGTTGCTCTTGCACGCCCCTAACTGGGGATCTGGCCCCGACTGGGAATGGAACCGGTGACCCCCTGCTTCTCAGGCCGGTGCTCAATCCACTGAGCCACACCAGCCAGGGCATGGATTCAATTATTGATGGTTGTGAATTTATTGACATTTTAATGTTCATCATTTTGATCTTCTTTTCTTATATAAGTCCCATTAGTATTTCATATAATAATCGCTTGGTAATGATGAACTCCTTTAGTTTTACCTTGTCTGGGAAGCACTCTGTCTGCCCTTCCATTCTAAATGATAGCTTTGCTGGATAGGGTAATGTAGGTTGTAGGCTCTTGCTCTTCATTGTTTGAATACTTCTTGCCAGTCCCTTCTAGCCTGCAAAGTTTCTTTTGAGATATCAGGTGACAGTCTTATGGGAACTCCTTTGTAGGTAACTATTTGTTTTTCTCTTGCTGCTTTTAAGATTATTTTTAACCTTTGGCATTTTAATTATGATGTGTCTTGGTGTGAGTCTCTTTGGGTCCATCTTGTTTGGGACTCTCTGTGCTTCCTGGACTTGTGTGTCTATTTCCTCTACCAAATTAGGAAAGTTTTCTTTCATAATTTTTTCAAAAAAGTTTTCAATATCTTGCTCTTCCTCTTTCCTTTTGGCACCTTTATGATTTGGATGTTGGTAAATTTAAAGATGTCCTAGAATTTCTTAAGCCCATCCTTGTTTTTTTGGATTCTTTTTTCTTCCTGCTGTCCTGATTGAATACTTTTCCTTCCTTGTGTTCCAAATTGTTGATTTGATTCTTGGCTTCATCCCCTCCCCTGTTGGTTCCCTGTAGATTTTTTTGTAATTTCACTTAATGTAACTTTCATTTCTGCCCGGGGTCTTTTTCATACTGTTGAAGTGCCCAATGAGTTCCTGGAGCATCCTGATAACCAGTGTTTTGAATTCTGCATCTGATATGTTGCTTATCTCCATTTAATTTAGTTCTTTTTCTGGAGTTTTCTTCTGTGCTTTCCTTTGGGCCATATTTCTTTGTCTCCTCATTTTGGCAGCCTCCCTGTGTTCATTTTTGTGTATTAGGTAGAGCTGTTTTGACTCCCTGTCTTAGTAGGTGGCCCATCTGGATAAATGTGGTTTCTTTAAATCCTTGGTTGTAGGACTTCCACACAGCTCAATTTTCTGACAATTCTGGGTGGTAATTGTTTTGTGGTCTAGTTGTATTTTTTTGTATAGTTGTGTCAGAGGCAAGGCATGTTTACATGCACCTCCATCTTGACTGGGAGTCTACCTTCTTTTATCTGAAGTGATCTTCATAACATCTTTCTGAGTCAGGCAGAGCGTGTGTTATAATATCACCATTATATAACTAAGGAAATCAAGCTAAAAAAGTTGGAAGTACTTGCTCATGATCACAGAACTAAGTGGCAGAACCAGCAGGATTCCATGCTAGGTTTCTTTAACCGAAAACTGTATTGCTGCCCTTTGTAGACAAGGTACTGTAATTGACCAGAGTCCTCACTCCTTTCATTTCTTCCCTTTCTTCCTTCCATTTACTGGAATTCTGGGAACACAAAGAGACAGGCTCAGGGGCATAGGACTTAATCCAAGGTGATGTGAGCTGTCTTTGATAGAGACACAGACTTCACAAAGTAAAAACTTGTGCAGGGTAAGAAGGATGGGCAGGTACCCACTTCCAGTCTTCTCTGTTGGGGTCATTTTTCAAGAGCGGCTTCTTGGCATTGCATTAGAATATGACTGGCATTCCTCTATTAGGCTGACTGGGAGGGGTCTAGACGTATTTCAGCAGCTGTGGGTGAAGATTCTTGGCCCTCCAACCTGCAGAAGAGACTGTGACCAGCTTGTCCAGACAGATTCAGGCAGGCCCCAGACAGCTCCTAAAATGAGTCCTAGGTACCCAGGGGATGGCTCAGAAGTTGTCCTTTTCCAAGGAATCACCCACAGCACCATCTCTCAGCCCAGCTTCCTCCTACACACTCAACTCCCTGTAGCCCTTGAGAATCCCCCTACCTAGCTTATCCCCTTGGCTAGGAGTCCCTTAGACTTTGTGAGCCCATATGCCCCACATTCATTTCCATTTGATTCTAAATGGGTCCAATGATGGTGACACTAGCCCTGGAGCAGCCACTCACCAGTTTTACTTCACACTCTAGCCTCAGTTTCCATAGCTGTGAACTAAAGGGAATGATAAATCTGCCCTGCCCATCTCTCAGGCCTGTTGTAAAGATGAAATAAGGTCATCTAAGTTAAAGTGTTTGACAAGTTATGAGCTGTGATTATGCTGATGATTGTCGGTATTATGTTCACTGATCAGTTTGGGCCCAGAGACCCAGGGAACAAATCCAGGTGGAGTCTGGAGATGATTTGCCAGAAATAAGCCACAAGGGTTATGGGGATGAACTGATCAGAATGTCCCAGATTGCCATTTTTGAGAGAACGAAAAGGGGTCTGCTGTATTCACAGTGGGGTGTGCAACATAGCATTTCCTTGTGCTCTTTCTGGAGGGAGAGAGACGTAATGAAGCTCTGCTGTCGTTAGTTCCCTGCCCACCCCATGCTGCTGAGTACAGCTCCTGCTCCTGAGAACAGCCCCGGCACTTCCCGCTGACACTAATTGGTTCTCAACACAAGTTGGGCTGTTCAGCAGAAGTACTAAATGGCTGGGGAGAGCTCCTATTTCTGAGCCTACCACAAATTGGAGAGGCTAAGAACCCAGCCCCTATGTCCTTGGAGTTCTACTCCCAGAGCTGGACCCACCTGATCCATTAGAACAGGTTCCATCTGTACACAACATACAAGGTTCCCAGTGTAAGAAGACCTAGAAATGCCAACTAATCCATAGTCTGTGGGGCCAGTTTATGAATCACACCAAACTGGGTGGATTTCAGAACCAATTCAAGCAGCCTTATGTTCAAATCTAAGCACAATCTCCTGGAAAAGGTTAATATTAAGAGTTAAGTTTCTAGGGTAAGATACACTTGGATTCAAATTCTCAGTCATCTGGCCAGCATGTTAGGTCACCCATTTGCAAACTGGGAGGATCTAAAACAGTTGTCTTATTTGCCAAATAGCAAAAAAGAACAGTGATAACCTCTTTGGATTATTGTGAGGAATGAATGGATATGGAGGTGACTGACGAGTAGTCAGTAGTCAACAAATTCTTGTGGTTCTGAATTTCTTGACCTTAGATGCTTTCACTCTAGAATGTAGATAAGGTACAAGATTATAATTGTTTGTCATAAGACAATTACTTCAGTTGCCCAAGCTAGAAACCTATGTATCATCCTTGACTCCTCCTTCATCCTCATTCACTGAGGCCAATCAGCCAGGTCTGACTGCCAAATATCTTTCATCTATGTTCCCTTTTGAGCCCTCTTTATCAATCCAAGAAATTATGATATGCCCCCTATATTGTAATTTTAGCCTCTTCATTGATCAGTTTATTCATCAAAGTCATGCGCACAATTAGACAGTTAGAGCTCATCATATGAGACAACCAGTGTTCCCAGAAGAAACAAAATGATGGACTTGTAGGCAGCATGGCCCTGGGTCACTGTACCATTTAAAGAAGGCTGCTGAAATTTCTAACATGACTTGAGGATCCCCTTAACTCCTAGTATAATGGCTCTCTCTCCAGTTTTCCTTTTTGATTCTCCCCCACATGGTACTTTGCATGCTCATCAAACAGAATTACTTGCTGTCTGCTGGACAAACCATGCTTTATGTCTCTCTTTGCATGTACTGTTCCCTCTGCTCTTTAATTTTTCTTTCATTGAAATATAATTGATATACAACACTGTATAAGTTTAAGGTATACAGCATAATGATTTGGCTTACATATATTGTGATGTAATTACCACAATAACTTCACTTAAAATCCATCATCTCTTCCCCTGGATGGTGTGGCTCAGTGGATTGAGTGCTGGCCTGTGAACCAAAAGGTTGCCAGTCGGATCCCTAGTCAGGGTATATGCTTGGGTTTGGGCCAGATTCCCAGTTGGGAGTGTGTGAGAGGCAACAGATGCATGTATCTCTCACACATTGATATTTCTCTCCCTCTCTTTCTCCTTCCTTTCCCCTCTCTCTAAAAAGTAAATAAATAAAATCTTTTAAAAAGTCCATTATCTTATACAGGTACAAAAAATGTTTGTTTTTTTTTTTTTTTTGCCTGTAACGAGAACTATTAGGATCTATTCTCACAACTGCTTTTACTGCCTTTCAGCTTCTTCACCCGGGAAAATCCTACTTGTCATTTGGACTCGGCTGAGATTTTTACTTCCCCTTGGAAGCCCCTCTGGCTTTACCTACCCCCCCAACCTCAAAGATAGAGTAGGTTCTCCTTCCCCAAGTTCCCAGGACATCTTTTAATTCTTTCATAGTGCTTGTAACTCAGTGACCATCAACTTCTTTGCTTATTGGTTTTCCCCTGTAGATGGTGAGCCCCTTGAGGACAAGAATACATCTTAATGCCTCTTCGCATACTGCACTCAGAGTGGTGCCTAGCCCAGGGACAGGTGCTGCTAGCCATGTCTCATGATATCACTGATCTTGGGGAAGAACGTATCAGTTCTAGAATTCCCTCACAGGGCTGCCTTCTTGAGCTGCTTTACAGCCTCTGCCTATTTTTGTAACCACAGGTCAGTGGACAACGGTGATCTAGTGTCAGTTGACAGCCCAGAATACTTCTCCAAGGCAGTCCAATCAGATTGGACTGACTTGAGGCTGCAATTCAGTCTTTGTATTCCTAAGTCTATTTTGAATTTACCCATATTTCTGGGGCATGGCTCTGGAAATGGTAAAGTTCCCTTCTCCTTGACATGGTGAGGTTGGTGAAGTCTGCTCAGCCTCTTATCAGTCACTTTCCCCTTGGCTGCTCAGCGAGACTCCTCACACAGACAAATGCCTTGAGAAGAGAAGCATCTCCCACAGCCACTTTCGCTTTCCTGTGCTCCTCTTTCTCTTGATCCCTTTATTCTCAGCTCCCCCGTCTCTCATCCTAAAAGGACTGAGCTGGCAAATTCCTTGAGGGAAAAGCGACATCAAATGTCAGGCTTACCTCAAGGAGTTTCCTCTTTGCTCAGAGATCCTGGCCCCTCAAGCCCTGGTTTCCATGGTAGCACTCTGATGCCTTCTCCACTTTTTGAGTCTAGCTTTTGTGTTGTGTTTTTTTGTGTGTTTGTCAGTGGGAGGTTTGGCCTGTTGCAAAATAATCTCATGCACCTGACACTGATGAAAGTAAAGTCAGTTGTTTCTCCTTAAAAAAAAGGTTCAGTTCTGGGCAGGTAGCTCAGTTGGTTAGATCATGGTCCTGATATGTCAAGGCTATGGGTTCAGTCCCTGGTCAGGGCACATACAAGAATCAACCAATGAAGGCATAAATAAATGGGAAAACAAATTGATGTTTTTCTCTCTCCCCTTTCCTCTCTCTTTCTAAAATCAATAATAAAAAATAAGAAATAAAAACATTCCACTCAAAGGCAGTTTTCATCTAAAGAAATTCTGGGTGAGCTTTAAGATGATAAAAATTTATCTGAATTGTTGTATAATAATAAAAGTTCATTATGAATCAAATTCAACTATATGCACTTGGGGTCAGAGAGAGGAAACAACCATTTAAATATCATGGGCAATCCTCCTTCATAAACCATCTCACTTAATAGGGTGTTTTCCAGAAGGAATGTGAGATGGGACACATGAACCTCGTGTTCCCTCAGCAGGTCCAGCGCAAGCTTCTTGCTGTACTGAATGTGATTTCAGAACAAAAGAGAGTATCGTGTTTGTCTGTCTAAAAGCCAGCTACCTCAGCTGAATAAATGGCGGTTTACTTCTGAACAGGTTGCCACTGTCATGTTGGACTTTGAAAAGTAGTATTTCAGTCTCCAAAATGACGCCTTTAGAAGAGATTTCCTATGCTATTTTAAATTCTATGCAATTTTCACCTTGCCTGCTAACTCTCAAGGTCTATCTCTGTGTCAAGTTTAACTCAACCCATGGGGCACCCATTTTCTGCTCTAATTAACTCACAAGCCCAGTGCTGAGGAAAACAGCCTTTATGGGAGAGGAGTCACAGCGCCCTTCTAGAAGTTTGTGAGGTGGGGGTCACCATCAGGAATACAAAAGGATAAAACTCTCGAGGCACTTCCTGTTCCCACTTCAATGTGGAGTCTGGAACTGATAAAAAAGCCACTGAGAGATACCATAATCTTTAATTCCCACATTTATCTTTTTGATATCTTCAGCATCTTTTCCTCAGGAGATCAAAGTGAAAAGGGCTTCTCTGGATGGAAGGAGAACCTCGAGGGGTGGGAAGTCACAGCGCTGAGGGTCTGGGACCCACTGCAGGAGTTAGGGAGGGCGGGGAAGGGAGCCTCAGCAGAAAGCCTGGGCTTCAGCAAGTTTTTCCTTAAGATTTGTGGACATATAGTATGAATGTATAAACATTTACTTAAAAAATAATGCCTGGTAAGCTGTTTCAGGTGAAAGTGAGACCCTTATGCTTGATGCAAGATGAGAAATTTGCTTTTCTCTAAGAGGAAGGTGGGGGAATAATGAGGGAAATGGGAGAACACAGGGAGAGGAGACAGGAAGAGAGCCAGCAAGGCAGAGGGGCTAGGACCAGGTGAGTAGGAGATTCCATGCTCCTCCATGCTCTTCCATGCTGGGGATACTGAAGGAGCTTTAAGGATCATGTTTTAGAACATTCCCTTTAAAGCCCTATTGTTAGTTTGCTGGGCCTGCCACAGCAAACTACCACAGTCCGGGTGCCTCAAACAACAGAAGTGTGTTGTCTCACAGTTCTGGAGGCTGGAAGTCTGAGACTAAAGTATCAGTAGGGTCGGTTCCTCCTGAGGGCTGTGAGGAAGATTCTGCCATCTCCCCAGCTCCTGGTAATTTGCTGAAAATCTTTGGCACTCCTTAGCTTGCAGAAGCATCACCCTAATCTCTACCTTCATGTTCACATGAAATTCTTGAGTGTGGGTCTGCCTGCAAACTTCCCCTTTTTATAGGACGTCAGTCATTAGATTAGAGCCCACCCTAATGATCTCATTTTAACTTGATATCCTCTGTAAGAACCTATCTCCAAGTGAGATCTATTATGAGGTACCCGGGGGGTTAGGACTCAGCATCTTTTCTGGGGGGTGTGAGAGTGGAGACACAATTCAGCCCTTAACAGTCTTCTTCTTCCCCCTCACCGAATCACCAGTAGAGCCTGGGTTGTAACAGAAGCCCCACACCAGGGCCATGTGCAGCCAGAGACAGCACGGGCACAGGCAGGGCTTGCGGGAGGGGGCCGTTGGCTCGCAGCAAGCCTGAGGAAGGCTTCTCCTGAGCACTGGCCACCCACTCTGGGGCGCTACAGACAACTCCTCAGAAAATCCAGTTGAAATCACATGTCAATGTTTTACTCCAATCTTGCTGCAAATTAAAAGGCCTCCACAAGGCCAATTCAAAGATTCGCTCCTGGTAGGGGCATTTTGTAGGAAAAGAGAATGATTAGATCATTATTAGGATAAGATACCAAAAGAAAAGAAAAAAGATTGTTTGGTTTAACAACTGACTAAACACAAAGACAACTGACTGACTGACAGTAGGTAGGGGGTTGGGTGATTAGATTCCCAGAACAAAGCTTGATTCATTGAACTGATCAGAAAATTGATTAAGTTAAGCATTTTAGTATGGATGCTCATCTCTTCTCAGAAGTAGATTTAGAATTACATCAATCAAAAAGGTTTGGTCTAGACCAGATTGACAATGTTTTTTCCCTTATAAAGTTTCTCACCTAACAAACCCAGGGGTGAACCCCCCGGGCCGCACTCCCAGGACCCCACGTCCCATGGCACTGGTTTCACAGGCACGTCACGGCCTTTGCGCTCAGAGTCCATCCACTCCACACACACACACACACACCCCCCGCCCCCACCGCTGGCTTAATCCAGCCTGTCCTCACACTCCAAGAGTTGGGAGTTATCCCCTCTTACAAAATTCAGACTCCTTCTCGAGGTCCTGTGCACTCCTGCCTCTGTCTCTTCTCTCCCCTCAGTCTGTCTCCTGTAACCGAAACACAGGTCGGGCTTCTACATAAGCCAATACTGGCAAGCGGTTTGTCTGCAGATGCTGGCCACCTGGAAGATGGGGGACTCACGTTACAAAGCCCATCTCCACCTCTCATTGGAGGCAGAGGTGTTTAGAAGGAGGGGGAGGGGAGCCAAACGAAGAGATCAAGGGAAGGGTTGGAAAGTTCTCTACGTGCAGACAGGCACAGTCCATTCTGATAAGGACAGTGACAGTCCGATAAGGCAAGTGACAGTCTGGTGTGTGTCATCCCCGTTCAGTCATCCTGGAATTCACATCATCCTGGCTCCATGAGGAAGGTCAGGAAATCTCCCAAAGCTGGGATGCCTGAAGGTTGAGGTCTTTTTTTTGAAGTTAGTCCTTAGGATTCTTATGCAAACATGCTACATGTAGAAGCTACATCTTATACATCTACAAGCTACATGTCAGTCAGAGTCAGCACTTACAGAAACACTGTCAAAAGAGTGCTGGGGTGGGTTACAGTTTCCCAGTGTTACAATTTTCCACTCTTACGCTTCCGACTCAACGTCCTCCATCCGCACTGGCCACCCTTTTGCCCTTCATATATGTTAAGCTCTTTGAAGTCTTTGCACGTGCTATTACCTCTGCCTGGAGTGTTCATCCACAGTGCTCACCCCTCACCATTCAGACTCAGTCCCAATGATACCTCCTCACAGAAGCTTTTCCTATCCAAATGCCCCTCCGTCCTTTCATTCTGCTAACTTCACCCATCACCCGATTTATTTTATTTTTTCCTCTTGTCTGTGTCTCCTACCAGATTGTTAGATGCATATTGGGTGTCAACATAAGAAATATCCAAACCTGTAGAGAATTTTTATGAATTTATTTGAGCCAAACAGACAATTGCTGGGAAGCAAAGGTATCAATGGATTATGAAAATACTCTGGAAAATGGCAGCTTTGCACCTTATTTTATACATTAGAATCAAAGGAGAAGACATAAGGGAGTTACATGAAATCCACTGGTGACAGGTTAGGGAAGTGAGAGAAAGCAAAGTGGGAAATCTCTGAGCTTGGGTAAAAGGTAAACTGAAGAGACACATACTTCTTTCACACTGGTGGTTCCAGGAGAGTTACAGTTAACATTTACAGCACATAGAGATGGTATGTGGGAGAACTGGATAACAGTGAGAGGTTCTGTGGTCTCCTGCTCTGGTGGGAGATTGTGCCCTGAAGGGTTTGGCAAAAGTGCATTATTCTGACACTGCAAAGGTATGTTATCTGTTATCATAGACGGAAAAAAAAAAAAAAGACAATAGACAGGCTCAGTTAAGGCAAAGACTGACCTTTGTCAAGGAAGATACCGGGCAAGAACATGACTATGCACCATGGCTCTCCTTTAGTTAGGAAATTTTAATTTCCGACTATCCTATGTGTTTTCTTCTGGTCTCTGAGTAAGTGAGGCCACCACGCAGCCTCCCCTGCACTTGTCAGGTTAAGTAAGTGGTCCCTTTTTCATCCACATGGGATAGAAAATTGTTTACTACAGTATCCAAGTGTCTGGCCCATAAAATACATGCCCAGTAAATTGTTGGTGAGTGTTTAATAAATATGTTAGTGAATGTTCAATAAATGTACGGAGAAACTGTGGAGTAGCTGAGAAATTTGCATAAGATCACACAGCATTAGGTGTTGGAATGGGGAAACTAGTTTGACTCACTCTACAGCCCCTACTCTTTTCACTGTTTCTCTCTGTCTTATTTATGTCTGTAGGTGCTAATTTCCCTCTACCTAGGGGCCAAAAGTCTTCTCTGATGTTGTGGATCTCTGGACGGGCTTGTGATGCCCAATTTGCTCTGAGCTGGTTGCCCTCCTCTTGAAAGCACAAGATACTCACAGGGCGTCCTGCCCACCATAGAAACCTTTCATTCCACCCTCAGGCAACAAACAGTTATTCAAACCCTACTCTGGGCCAGGCTGTGCTGGGAGCGGCCGTGTCATCCCCGCTTCTCTCAAGGAGGGCTTTCTGTCACTGCACTGCTCCATCTCATTTCCTCTCAGTTTCTCTAAAAGACAAATAAAGCAATAACCTCTTCTATCTTTTCCCTTCATTAGCCTCTTCCCTTCAGGGTCTCAGGCCCAGGCCCCTGCTCACACCTGCCTGGTCCTGTCCCTGGGACAGATGCTAGCTGACAGCCCATCCCAGCTTAGTACAAGTATTAGCATATCAAAAACTGATTTACCTTGTTATTACTCCCACTCAGCACAGCACCTGAGGCTCAAACCCAAAGATTCTGAGGCTTAGTGTTTCATGTTTTATGTTTCCACGTAAGGTGTCTGACATGACACAGACACAAAAACCCTGCGGCAAAATCTCCTCAACTTTTCTTTGTAAACTCCACCCCAGATGCAAAGGGGGCAGGCTGGCCTTGCCTGGCCTTGCCTGTGTGGAGAGCAGCCCTGAACTAATATGGCGTCGGTCCTGCCGACCAAGAAGCCATGGTTAAAGCATGAGTAGTAGAGTCTGGGTCAAGAAGGACACTACCGAAGTCGTGCCAGACCCATCTGGCAGGGGAGTGTTCAAGATGCCTGCACATGTGACTGAATAGTCACACCTGTGGAGGTGGAGTGCCCCAGGATAAGCCCACTGGGCCATCCCCAACGACTTATCAAGGGTCTCAGAGAGTGGAGTACACTACCCTCCAGAGTATAAGACGTGGAGACCTCAGACTGCTGCCGAGACAGCTGAGCTGCACACACCAGAGTGCTGCCCTATGCAGTGCTCACCTCCTGGCTGCTGTGCTGCCAGAGGCTCTGCCCTTCTGGACCAAGAACTCTGTCTGCTCCACTGCCCGTCGGTTCTGCTAGATTCTGCCTTGCAAGATCCTGACGGCTCCCCTGCCTTCCCTGCTGTCTCCAGGGACCGCTGACTGAGACTCTAGGACTTGAGTTTGTTTTCCCCCAGTGACTGCTGTGTGTTATGTTCCTCCCAGATTGTTAGAGTGTGGGTAGGATTTTAATGTATATTGTTCTACCGTAAGTGAATTTGCATTTAATAAAAGCTAAGTGAATAGCATAGTTACCTCATGTAACTCTTGTTTATTCCTTGGTGCTGGGTTGCTCCATGGGCAGCCCACGGAACAGTCACCCGGCTGACTTATAGGAAAGGCTATAATGCGACCCCTTCTTCAGGACCCGGTTGGGGGCGGCCTCCGAGCATGCTGGAGACAGCCTGCTCTCAGATGTTAGTTCAGGACAAATCTAAAATTAGCCCCACCCCCTCCTGGAGCTAAAACTTAGCTGGGGCTGCGGCAACAGGGGGCCAGTTACTTTTAGAAACTGGCCCAGTGGGGCTTAGAGCTGAGCAACAGAAACAGGTGATGGAAACTGGGCCCAGAACCTTCAAGGCAGGAAAGAAGAGCCAGATCAAGTTCAGAAGCTAAGATCAGAATGTCAGATCGAGGGACCAGGGCAGCAAATCCAGGCTGATATCACGGTCATGGACAGATCAAGGAGAACAAGCACAAAACCAAGCTGGAGCGGCCCATAGCTCTTCCTGCAAGCTAAGGTAGGGTGGGAACGGGGGGCGCAGAGAGGGCAGCGAGAGGGTGCTTATTAGATACACACTGTGTGCCAGTGTCTTTGTGTGTCATTGTGTCTCAGTGGTAGGTCCTGTTATTTTGCCTCTTTTACTGTCAACTAAATGGAATATCAGAGATGTCCAGTAACTGAGCCAGTGTCACACAACCAGTAAATGGCAAAGCAGAGATTCAAACCATAGCCTGTTTATCATAACACCTGACACTTTGCTCTGTGCTGCCTTCACCAACAGCAGGAGGGGAGGTTTCAAATCCACCCACAGCCCAGGAGGATGGGCCATCGAGTTGCCTCACTGACATTCCTCACCCTGGGTCATATCCTAATTTCCTGGGGCACTTTGACAAAAATACCAGTGCTCCAACGTCATCACCCAGAGGTTCTAAGTTAACTGTTTTGGGGCAGGGCCTAAGAAAAGGTATTTTACAATATCCTGAGAGTTTCTGTTGTGCCACCTGGGTGAAAAACTAGGCTCAGTGCTTTGTTGCTGATGGATTCCCCTGGGACAAGCTGGAGAAATAGGTGCTGATAGATGTTCATGCCCAACTCACTTGGGTTCCACGCCAGCCAGGCTGATCACCTGGTCACCTGGTCACAATTCGGCAGCAATTCTCTGGTCAAGGGTGGTCTTCTCAAATTCTGCAGTCAGGTATAGGATTAAAAAACAGCATTAAAACCACAAAGAGAGAGCAGAGGCCAGGAACCCGGGGACTCAATAAAGCAAAAATTTTTCAAAAAAGGGAGGGGTAGAATCAGCATCATCTCTCATTCTAACGTGTCATTCTGTGCCCCTCTCTCCAACCTGATAGAGGAAACCTTTCTGGAGAGAGGAGACCCAATGCAATCGGCAGGGCTCCGCCCAGGAGCAAGCAGTCCAGGTGAGCTGCCTCTAATTGCTCTCAGGTGCGTCCATCCTGGGACACTTAACTTGCAGCTGCTACGCAGATGAGCACTTGACTATGCATGTTTGGTGTTTTTTTTGACTTCTGTTTTATATGTAATTACTTCAAATTCTATCTCCTCCGAGTTCTCCTGGAGCGCAAGGGCTATGTCACGTAGGGAACCGAAAATGACATCAGAGAAATGTTATAGTCCTGCCTGGGACATCTTCTAGGTCCTCTGGACTGCATACAGTTGACCCTTCCGCAACTTGGTTGTTAGGGGCGCCTACCCCACACAGAGGAAAATCCACATGTAATTTTTTTCTTTTTTATTGAATTTATTGGGGTGACAATGGTTAATAAAATTATATAGATTCTGAGTGTAACTTTTGACTCTATCGTGGGCCTTTTGCATCAGCAGATTCAACCAACCGTGGGCTCTAAAGAGTATTTTTGATATGCGGCTGGGAATGTGAAAATAATGTTTTGATTCAAGGTTGGGAATCTGAAGTTGGAAAACTGTGGCTGAGAATATGAAAATACTGTTTTCCATCCACGGTTGGTTGAATCTGTGGATATGAAACCCGTGGGTAAGAAAGCGCTGGGTGTATTTCTTGAAAAAAAGGATCTGTGTGAAAGGGGACCAGAGCAGTTCAAACCCATGTCGTTCAAGGGTCAGCTGTACTGCCATCCCCTTGGGAATTTAAAAAAATACTAATGCCTGAGTCTCAGTCCCTGAGAATGTGACTTAGTTGGCCTCGGGTGTGGCATGAACATCACAACTTTTCAAAGCTGTGCAGATAATTCCAATATGCACCCCAGGTTGGAAATAAAAATGTGAAGACTAACAAAAAGGTATGTGAAAAAATTGCAATAATGCTGATATCTGAGAGGTAAAAAGTGGGGTGATTTGATTTATTTTTGCTAATCTGTGTTCTATTTGTTTCTCTACATTGGTTATGTAATTTTAAATCATTACTCTAGAACAAAAATTTAACTGGATCAGGTACTCCTAAATTGTCTGCTTTTTCAGGGGTCAATCACCGATGATAACCTGTAGCAGGTCGGGGTGTGTCCCAACCGGACGGTATTCTCATTCAGTTACCAGATACTTACTGAGAGCCTCCTGTGTTTCACGTGAGAGACACTGGCCACACGAGAGTGAGCGTCACACGCATAATCCCAGCTCCAGTGAAGTTTACATGTAATGGAGAAAATTAACCACTAAACAAGCAAATACAGTACTCTGACTTCAAGGAAATGTTCTAGCAGGCATAAACTGCTTAGTATTAACATTAGTTTTGTAAATACCTATAAAAAATTGCAAATATCTGGCTTATGCTGACCCTCCTGTATCCAAGGCAGACACATGTGATGAAGCAGTATATGCTAAAATAATTGCTTGTTGATTATGTTACCCTTTTCTGTTGAAGCTCACTATTCTTTTCAACATTATCAATCAATCTGAGGTGGTGCTTGAAATGAAGCACTTAACATCCCAGGAAAGCACTGTGAATTATCTCGTCGGAGGCAGGCTACATGACTGAACAGGGGACTGAAGCCCACTGAGATGGCCAGCACGCTCCTGTTGGACCATAGCTCTCACACATAACAGCTATAAACTCTGGACAAAATATGAGAACTGGTTGAAGGTACTGGAGAGAGAACAAAAACCAAAACCAGAGGAGAATGAACCACTGGAAGAACAGACTGGAATGGGTTAAGTTTCCTGTTTTACAACTTTTAGTTTAAGAACAGGGCCCACCCTGTGATGTGCAGAGTAGAGGGGAAACCCTACGCTCTGTGGATAACCTCTGCCTAGAACTCCAGCTGACTCCTGACCCATGTAGGCAAGAAACAGAATCCTGGCTTCAGCTAAAAGAGCTGGACTAAAATTCCAGCTGCTCCAGGGGAGCTGCTGTAGGATTTTGCAGTTTGAGTTCAGCCACTTTAAAGGCCTGAATAAAGAAAAGTCAATACTCACCAGAATTGCATAATAGAATCTAGACTTTCTACAACATATCATTCATAACAACCAGGATACTCTCCAAAATTATTCAACACACAACAAAACAGGAAAACATAACTCTTTTTAAATAGAAGAGACAATCAACAGAAACCAACTGTGAGATGACCTGAATGATGGAATTAGCAAACAAGAATTTTAAATAAGTTATTATATCTATGCTCAAGTATATAAAGGGAAATATGTTCATAATGAATGAAAATATAGAAAATTATGGCAAATAAATATAAATTATAAAAAGAACCAAATTAAACTATAAAAACTAAAAAATAAATAGCTGAAATAAAAATTCAATGGAGGTACTTAGAAGCACAAGGGAGATCAAAGAAGACAAATCAGTGAATTAGTAGATCAGCAGAAATGATCCAAGCTGAGGAACGACATTTAATAAATGTACGGACTTATAGATATTTGTAGTAATACCAAAGGGTAGATATATCTATATCATCTATATTGATTTCTATGCCTATATCTATACATATATATCTCAGAAAAAAGGAAAGAATGCCATAGAGATATATTTAAATAAATAATGGGTGAAAGGTTTATAAATTTGGTAATAGACATATTATAGACACTAAAACCTCAATAAACACCAAGAAAGATTAATATCAAAAACAAACAAAACAAATAAAAATACTCAGGTATATCATAGTCAAAATGCTGAAAACCAATGGCAAAGAGAAAAATCAATGGCAAAGAGGAAATCAACAAACCAGTGCTGAGAGAAATTAAAGATGTAAATAAATGGAGAGAAATACCAAGGTAATCGATTGAAAGACTCAATGTTGTTAAGATGGCAATTACTAAGTTGATGTATGAATTCAGTACAATCCTAATCATAATTCTAGTATGCTTTTAAGTCAAAATTGGCAAGCTGATTCTAAAATTTCTATAGAAATGCAAAAAACTTAGAATATTCAAGAAGTCTCAAAAAAAAAAGAAGTCAAGGCGGTAGACTTACGCCACGTGACTTGCAGGTCCTCCTTAGAGCCACGGTAACCGAGGCAGTGTGGTGTTGACCCAAGCATCAGCAAACAGAGTGAGAGGGCAGAGTAAAGAACTCAGAAATAGACCCACATTTACACATTTATTTTATTTTTGGCAAAGATGTCAAAGCAACGCAACTGGGAAAGGAAAGTCTTTTCAACAAATGATGTTGAAATAACTGCTATACCAAATGTCATCAGAAGGATGTAAAACAACTAAAACTCGGGTACATTGTTGGTAGGAGGGGGAATGATATAAGCACATTTTAAAAAATAATTGTAAATAAATATTGAACTTTGGTTAATAACATTGAAGTATTCGGGGAACCTTTAATATCTGCAACTTACTTGAAACACAATAACAAAAATAAGTCACTGGATGAATAGAGGAATGGACAGAGAATCGATATATAATAAAACAAATATAGTAAAATGTTAATTGAAGAAACTACATGGTAAGTATATGGGTATTCACTGCAAAATTCATTCAATGTATCTCTAACTTTGAAAATTATGTGATAGAATGTTGAGAGCAAAAAGTAATTGAAGATTAGAGTCTAGCTGATGTATAGGGGAACAGGGTAGGCAAAATTTCCGGAAATTGACTTTCTTTGCTCTGTTCTAACATTGGCAATGAACCTGGGGCCTGGGAAAAAGCAAATGGCCAAGTACCTCTTGCATTCCTTAAGACCCACTAACTCATGCTCTCTGCAATTGCCTTGTTTACCAGATGGTGACTCAACACATCTGTTCCAGAAATCTGGAACTGGAAGGGGGCTGTCTGCCACTATTTACTCTCTACCTACGGAGCACCTACTGTGTGTTACTCTCTGTACTGGGCTTTGACAAGACTATAAGGAAGCGAATAAAAATGGCTCCTGCCTTTTTATTGATCTAACCATTGATGAAACTCCACCCCCTTCTACTTCTCTCCTTATTTACACCCTGACCAGAAGACTTGAAAGTCCTTTTACATGCCCTGTTGACAGTTTTTATATCTCTTACTGCAAAACCCCTTCTAATGTTCGACCTGAATACCTCATCTACACAGAAAGAGATATTTCCTTATATTACTTTCACTGCAATGAAGCTTGTCACAAGAAGATCCCAAAGCCTCAAAATGGCTCAGCAAGAAATTGAACACATGCCTACTTACCCAAAGTCCCCTATAGTCTCCTGAAGTAGAGGTGCAAGGGACGGGCACTGGGCTGCTAAGTTCAACCCTCTGCCCCACGTCCAACAGAGGTCACACCATTACCATTCCTTGCTCTGGCACCACAGCCAAAGGTCCTGCCCAAAGCGCAGCCCAAGCACACGGCATGAAGAAGTGCCTGGCCTCCTGGATGGCTTGCCCTGACCTTGAATCCCATGTTACAAAGTTGATTGTTCCAGCCTCACCTTTAATACACAAAAGAGAAAATTCCTTAAACACCTCTTTCCCCAAATCTTCTTGGTGCAATGTGAGCATGTATTTATCTGATATATTAATGTTACAAATAACCTTAATTTGGTTGAGTGGTATCATATTTTTAAACAAAATAAAAATTGGTTGTCTTCACTAGAAAGGCGACCACACTTCCTTTCCACAAAGTGACTCATCCCCTTTGCTTAACTGGATACCTCCCCCTCTGCAAAGTACAGGCTGCCGCCTGTTTGTCACCTTTGTACGCTTACAAATCCACCAGCTCGGAAAACTTCTTAGCAAGCTGATAATTTCCAGTTTCTTAATGCCACTCATGAAATATCTTTGCTTCTTCTCTACCTTCCTTCCTGAAGAATTTTTACCTCTCAGGAATTTAAGTACCATATCTTTCAGATTATAAGATGCACCCCCCCAAATCTGGGAGTAAATGGGGGTGTGTCTTATAGTCCAAATGTAGCTCACCTGGCTCATTGCGGGGGTGGGGGAAGGGGCGGCAGTGGAGTGGGGCTTTTTTTCCTATTTTCCTCCTCTAAAACCTAGGTACGTCTTATAGTCCGAAAAATACGGTACCTGTCTTTCCCTAGAAGCTGTTTTCTGGACAGTTGGATTCTTGGGAGAAAATGATATGACTCGGGGAAATAATGCACAGTTTTTCTCTCCCTGGTGCTGATTAAGGTGATTGGTGTTTCAGGACTTTCCGCAGCTCTTTGAAAACTGGGCTAGTCAGATTCCAGAGATTTACCTCCTGGAGGCTGAGCATGTCTGGGCAGCGGCTGCATAATTTGGATGGAGTCATCACTGATGAGGCAGAGTTGGCTCAGCCAGGGAGCACTCGTTGCTCTCTTCAACCCCACAGCACCCAGCATGAAGTCACCTTTCTTCTTTTAAAATCAACAGATTTTTCCTGTGAGTCCCTGTCGCTTCTATAAGAACTTGGAGTTTTTTCTACTGCCGGTCACGAGGACCTTCTCTCAGGTAAGGAAGCTCTTATTTTGTGGGTTTTCATCCAGGAAAGCTTGATTTGAGGGGAACTTTTTAGGGCATCTCTGGGTAAAGCTGGAGTCAGGTCAAGGGACACTCGATGCCATGAGGAGGTCGGTTGGTTCCCAGGCATCTGGTATCCACCTGTTGGGCCGACAGGCCCTGGGCTGACAGAGCAGAGCCTCACTCAGCTGGGCGAGAAAGTGGCAGATTCTCACGCTGGGCCGGGAAACCTAATCTGACCTTGGTTTCAGTGCCTGTTCTAAGAGTAGCGTAACAAGCACACCAGTGAAGCACGTACAGGTGGTTCCCTTTGGGTTGAGACTCTCTTGCCCCATCTGCCTTCCTAAAGATTGGCTTTGTGTTTCAGGTAGAACCTTATAGGGTCTCATGACAAAAGTTGATGTGCAGAAAAGCAGCATCCTGAGAGCCTTTATTTGCTCATTCACTGGCGTAATTGCTTCCCCTGCCTGAGTATAGCAGGAGACAAAGGGGCCCCAGCTTCCTGTCCAGACGTGCAGGCAGGCGCCTTGTGTAAACAATGGCTGTCCTGCTGTGTGGGGCAGAAGTGTGCAAACATGTCTTTGTGCCTGTCCTAAGCGCCAAGAAAATAAGCATGAGTTTTGGGGGTGGGGGGAGGTGCATGTATGTTTGTGTGCAGGTAGACATGTGGTCCTCGGAACCACTAAACTTTCCTTGCGCCACTTTCAGTGGGTTATATGAGTCAGTGTTGCTGATTGAATCGTACATGTCTTATTAGCTTTGGAAGGCTCAATAAAGACATCCTGGTTATGACGGAGGTGCCTGCAGGGTGATAAATGGCTTTTGGACAGAGTTTAACCACTGTGAAGTGAAAACACTGAGACCTGCAAAATCCTTTTATTACTAGACACAGAACCCTACTACACATAGTATCCAGTTCATTCATCCATAACCTCTGAAGGGTGCAAGAACCTCATTAGATAAGAGATGCTTGTTTTGTTATAAATACAATTGTATGCTGTCTGCCAGCACCCACTGGCATGTTCACCTCAAACTTGGTTCACCAGAATTCATCCTTACCTGAAATCTGCTTCCCCTCCTGTGTTCCTAGCTCAGTGAAAAGCATCCGGCTGTCCATAACAGATTTCTGGGCTTTACTCTTACCCCTCTTTTGTCCTCACATTCCCACATCTAGTCTGGCAACACATCCAGCAGATTCTGCCTCCATATTATCTCTCAAATCCGTCCCTTCTCTCACTTCCATGGCTAGTTTCCTCATCCAATAAGCACGTATCGTCTTCTTCCAGGCTCATGAAACTGCCCATTCAGTCTCCCTCTCTTTAGTCTTGCCTTCCTGGTACAGCCAGATGATTCTACAATGATCGATCGGCACCTGCACAATCCAGTCATTCACTAGTCTGGTGATTCTGTCTTTTTAATATTATTCAGAACTTTTCATGCCTCTCCATTCCACCACCACCACCGTGGTCCAACCCACCAACGCTCTTTGCCTTAGTTATTTCAATAACTGACCTTCCTGCTCCCAGGCTCACTCCCTTCCTAATATATTTTAACCTTCTTCCCAAGCTTTTAAAGGACATTTATTTTATAAGAGCAGAACTTGAAACACTCTCTGGGATTTAGAAGCATCAGCATTGTTATGATTCTTGTAGATACTTGAAGGACAGAAGCAGAGAGAATAGGGGAAGATGGCAGGGGGCTGTGTTGCCGTGGGAAGGTGGCCTGAAGAATGTATAAAGCTCAGGCCTTGGAGCCATCCGGGTCTACATTTGAATCCCAGTTCCTCCACTCCTAGTGTGGCCTTGACAAGGCAGTGGAACCTTCTTGAGACACATTTTCCTAAACTGTGAAGTGGAAATAATAATGCCTACTTCACTCAGTGAATGTAAGAGTTAAATGAGAACATGTAGGGAAGGCTCTGAAACACAGCAATTAAGAATTTTTAGTTCCTTTCCTTCTTTCCTTCCCTTTTAAGGCTTATGCTCTCTAACCGTTGTTTATCTCGTAAGTACCTCTGTGTATGTGTGTGTGTGATTATCTGTTTCTGACATGGTAGGAAGAAGGAGTGGCAAAGAAATACTGGGGTGACTAAAAAGTCCATTTAGTTCTTTTTGTAAAATAAAAGACATTTTTTCATTTTCACCAATAACTTTATTGATTTGGATATTTTGAGTATGTCTGCTATCTCCTGCTATTGGCTTCTAGTGGGTAGAGGCCAGGGTGCTGCAAAACATCTTCCAATACACAAGACAGCCCCACAGCAAAGGATTATTTGGCCAAAATGTCAACAGTACCAAGAAACTCTGCAAACCACTTTTGACACAGCTGATCAGTCACGGCACCTTCTCCATATACTGCACAAGTGTTTATTTCTTTTTTGCATTTCAGTTGCATTTTTACCTTTCTTGAAATAATAGAACATAATACACCAAAAATGTTAAATATTTTCTTCTATCTTAAATATTAAAATGGTTATACAAAAATTCACCAATTTTGGTAAGCTTTTTTTTTAAATGCACACTGATATGACAGCTGCACAATACAATCTAGCAAAATTGTTTCAAATAAAGTTAAAAACAAGCAAGCACTACTAGAGCCATCGTTCAGGAAAATCTAAATGAACTTTTTGGCCAGCCCAAAATGTGAGAACTCTCTTAAGGAATTTGCAGTTTACTCAGAGAAGTAAAGCAAACCTAAAGAGTATAAAAGCACGTATAGAACGGGAATTCTGCAGTGGTCACGTGTACAGTGCCAGCTGAGTACATAAGCAGGGAGGACTTGGATAAACAGACCTGTGAATACCCGCAGACAGAGTGCAAATAGATCTATATCAAGCAATTTTTAGATTTAGGATTTTTGAGGACTTAAAATTCATTAACCTCTCTGATGTTGAAATAAAACCTCCCTGAAAGCTTTATACTTTTAGAGTGATGTAAGGATACAGATTAGTGTTTTAGTGATTTTACTCATTCACTCATTTACCAAGTATTTATTGAGTACCTACTCTGTACCATGTCCTCTATTATACAATTTCTTTGCTACTCTTCCTTGGGACATGGACGGTAGTTCTCTTCCTCTGGAATTGGGGCTAGCTTTAGGAACTTGTTTGCCCAATGAATAAGAAGAAAGTGACACCCATGGCTAGGTTCTAAGAAGCTGTGCGTCTTTCTCTTGGGCTTCTTGGCCCACTCACTCTAGGGGAAGCCAAGCACCATGTAAACTCATGGCAACCTGGTTCTCTGGCGGGAAAGGAAAAAGCCTTGATTTGCAATGTTTGCCCATTTTCATGGTGAAAATACTCCCTTGCACCATGACCGATTTCAAGCTGCAAAGCAACAGCACTGAATGCAGAGGTGGAAAGAAGTACACAGAATCAGCTCCTACATGTTGGAACAAGCCAGTCCCAGGGCATGACTACTAATTCCTCTGAGACCACCAGGCTGTGAGAAACCCCAGGATAGCTAGGTGGAGAGGCTCCACACAGACAAGCCCAACCTGCCCCAGAATTTTCAACCATTCACATTTAGGCTCCAGGGAAGAAGCCTTCAGAGGACTCCAGGCCCAGCCACTGACTTCAGCTGTATGAGAGGCTCTGAGTGGGAACTGCTCAGTCAGCCCAGTCAGCCCATTCAGCCCACAGAACCCTGAGAGATAACAACGTGTGTTATCTGTTTGGAGGTAGTTACGCAACAATAGATTATTGGAATGAAGTGGTAGTCTTGTTTACTCAGAGGCAAGTCTAGATCAGAATCCCAGAGGGTGTGGAGGAGTAGGGAGTCCTTTGTTTTTGTATATTCTCAGGCCTTAAATCACTAAGGAAGAAAATGTTTTAATTTTAAAAGCCTGAGAAAGAGATTCGATTATTATACTAATTTGTTTTATCCTTATGACTAAATCAGTGAAAACAAAATCTCTTACACACAGACACACACTCTCTCTCATGCTTTTTTCTCACCATCCACCTCCATCACCTACCCACTAACTATTCACCCAAAGCTTTGCAGGAAGATCTCCCTCGCCTGCTCTTTTCACCCTGCTCCGTCTTCCACATGGAATGTGTTAGGGAAAGCAGACAGAGCAGAAAGAATAAGAAGTCACCTAAGTGTCCAGAGCCCTGAGGTGTGGTGGGAAGCAACTGAGACCTCTGTGAAAGGGCAGCAAAGAGGAGGATCTGAAACAAGCTTTAGGGAAGACACGTGGATTAGTGGTTAGGGCATGAATTTAGAAATCAGATGACTGGGTGCCAATCTGGATTCTGACATTTTCTAGTTGGCTGACCTTGGAGGGTATCTAGACATCTCTCTCCTCACTTGCTTCAACTTTAAAATCTGGATAACAATGCCATCTCACAAAGTTCTCATGGAGGTTAACCGAGATGATATTTGCGGAGTGCTAAGCATAGCGCCTAATATTGTACACCGTGCTGAATACACAGCAGTTGCCAGTAGGAGCAGTGCTAGCGTCGGTGTCTCACGGGCGACGCTGTTGTCACCCATTCCAAAGCCACAGGCTCCCAGCAGGGCCAGAGCTCCAACTGATCACACTATAGGTGCCCAACACATGTTCAATAAGCACTTAATTCAACGAAATATCTATATTCTGAATATTTATTCTACAGCCATATTTCTCTTGTTTGTCTCCCAAACATATTTCCAAATGCTTAAAAGGCATACATGTGCACTATTTCCCCTATATGTTAAATAATAAGAACTAAGACCATGTTTTCCAATTTCTTATAAGTCTTCTTCTTACCTTCTACTGTGTAGCAGGTAGTTGAGTAGTTTAGTGATCAATACATATTAACTATTATTATTTTTAAAATTCTATTTAAGGGAAAATTAAAGTTGGGTGGCTTTTTTGGAAGCTTGAGCCCAGGGTGGTCCAGAAATGTCAGGTTTGCCCATTTACACATGCCATCACTTTGGTACAGCCGAGACAAAGGATAGCAGAGTTCTTGAGAGCAAAATGTGTTGTTTTCTGTATAATAGAGACTTAGAAGTGAAACTGATGGATCAAAGGACATATTAGGGAATATGCCAAATTACCACTTTAAAAGTTATGTCAATTTATTTTTCTACCAAAGTGTGTGAAAACCCATTTCTTCAAAAATCACCATCTCTTGATATTAATCAATGTTTTGAAGCATTTAGATTAATAAAACGTTTTGATTAATAAATATTCATCGATAGAACCCCCGACAGCCTCATTCCCTACAGGTACGAAACTATTGTAGTTTCTTGTGTACCCTTCCAAAATTGTCTATACTTATGCAAATATATATGTATATATATGTGTATATATACACACATATGTATACTGAGGAGTGAGACTTTTTACTGTGGATCACTCTCTATTTTGTATGTATGCTTTAAAAAACAAATATGCAATTCTTTTGTAATTAAAAAAATAGTATATAAATTTTCTGCTAGAAGCCCAAGGCTGTAACAAGGGCATATTCTGGGTATCAATGTTTCTCAATTTCAATTGTGGCTACACATTCGATTTACTTGGGGAGCTCTTAAGAAATGCAGATGGCCAGGGCCCTGCCCTCAGAGACTCTAATTCCAGATGTCTGGGAGAAGGCCTGGGCACCCGCAGGTTTTAAATGTACCTCAGGAAGCTCTAACGTGCAGTCACAGTTGAGAACCACTGTTACAGACGATGTGAAGCTTAAAAGAGTCCCCAGAGGGCCACTGTGATGAGGTCTTTTGAGAGTAATTTTTTAGGAATGCAACCCAAAGTAATCCATCATTTTCCTGTCAGGCGCAGTGTGGGCATGAGACTGAGTGCAAACCAAATCCAGAGGTGGGGGGGGTGAAGACCTTCCCTCAAAACGTGTGCTCAAGCTTCCATCTCTGTGGCAGGCCTTTTTGCTGAACGGCACAGGCTCCCTCAGAACATAAGGGGTTCTTGTAAACTAGTCATGACCATAAGCACACAGGAATCTCATGGAAAACCAGAAACAGGAAAAAATCTGTTCCTCAGGAACCCAGAAATGTGGCTGGCATTGGAAGGTTCCAACAGAGCTCCAGGAGCCAGGATTATTTAGACACCTTCCCACTGGAGCCTTTTACAATTCTCTCATCTGGAGAAGTGCTTTATTAAAATCGAGTGGCTTTCAGAAGGCTGATCTGGAAAACAGATTGAAGCAGAACCAGCAGAAGCCTGAGGGTTGACTGGAAACCCATATAATTATTGCTGTTTCTGTTCTGTGTGTCTTCTTCAGTCGCTTCTCCCCATCCACAGACTGACTTGGCCTCTATATTCCTGACAGAGGCTCTGATTGCCTGGTCCTCATGGTCTGTCTCTGAATGGGTGGGATTTTCCACACCAAGTGATTACATGAATGGATGCAATCGTTCGCAGAGCCACATGCCTACTCTTGGTCAGCAGGGCCAGAGAGGTGGTGGGGAGAAGTGGGTGCAACAAACTGCCTTGGGATTGTAGGAGGCAGTCTCCCTTAGAATGGGAGAGTGGACACTACGTCCACCATGATTAAACTGTCCAGCCAGCCACTGAGTCAGCCCTCTGTGAGTGTTACAATGGAGGATAGTTTGCAATGGGGTATGAAACTGACTAAATTCACGCAAAGATGCTAAACGAAAACCTGTCAGGAATGTATAGATGTCCCTTGCATGTTAAACATCTCCAGAGGTCTTTTCTGGCTCTATGAATTCGGGCTTTTAAAGAGTGTTAACAGCCCAGGAGGTCAGGAGAATGGACTTCATTTTCCCTTGGGATTGGTTCTGCACCAAGTGGTTATTGAGAACTGGAGGTATGGCTCCTACAAAATTACAAGTGCTGTGAGTGAAAGTACACACTGGGTTTTAAAACATTGGTGTGGCCCTGGCTGGTTAGCTCAGTTGCTTAGAGCATCATCCCCATACACCAAGGCTGCAGGTTCCATCTCGGGTGAGGGCACATGCAAGAAGCAACCAATGAATGCATTGATAAATGGAACAACAAATTGATGTTTCTCTTTCTCTCTCTCTTTCTCTTCCTTTCTCTTTAAAATCAATCAATCAATCAATAAAGCATTGGTATGAAAAAAATCTAACATTCTCATTACTGATTTTTATTGTAGGTTGATTAAATGTCAAAATACTATTTTGGATATAGTAGATTAAATAAAATATATTATTAAAATTACTTTTAATCTATTAAAATTCACCTGTATTACCTTTTATTAATTTAGAAAAATTTACAATTATTCATGGGGCCCATATTATCTTTCCAATGGACAGCTGGGTTGCACGGTGACTCTGATATTCCCCTCACACAGGTGGAGCTGTAAAGGTCTGTGTGTGAACACCAGCCCTGTGCTGGGGGGGCCCTGTCAATAGCCTATTCTTGGCTCATAATTAGAGCTGTGGCAGTTTATCTTATTTTGGCTCTTTGTATCTTTGCCTCATAGGCTGCAGCCCAATTCCTTTTCTCAAATAGAACCACTTAATCCTCTCCTGTGGTTTCCCAACATCCCCCACCCTGGCAGCCTTGTTTATGGCTCTGCCTCAGCAAGTCCTCACACAACTTTTCACTGCCTCTTTGCCTCTGCCACTCTTTCCTGCCTAGTTTTCCCTCTTCCTTCCTATTTTGAGCAAAAATTTGAGCAAATTTTTCATGCTTCAATCTTACCCACTCTTCATAGGTTGTTTCCCAGGGAAATGTGTTTGAGCCAGCAGCCGTCCTTTGGGGAAAAATGGCTGTTTCCTAATGCCTCGTCACATTTCGTCCTGTTTCCCCATGGGATGACGTTTGCTGATGGGACTGTCACTTCCAGGGCTGTATGTACTTTAAGAGTTAATAATGATGATAATAAAAACAACTGCTATTGCCATTTATTGAATTTTATTACTGGCCAGGGTCTATAGTAGATTTTTGCATTTAATCCTTATATCAATCCCACAAAAGCGTATCCTATGATCCCTTGTTACAGGTAGGCTCAGAAACATTATATACCTTGCTCACAGATCACCGCTAGGAAATGGTGGACCTGGGATTTAAACCTAGTTCTGTCCCCAAAGTCCTTGCTCTTACCCACTACATTTACACTGCCTCCCACATGCTGTGTCGCCAAGCGATATCTATAAGTAAATTTGCTGAGTGACAACAGTGCTACGCATTTTGCACTGTTTTGAAGATTCTCCAGTTGACATTTGATACTCACAACACTCTGTTAATGATGGAATAAAGGACTTTGTGAGCCCTATTTCACACACTAGAAAAGCTGAGCTTCAGAGAGATGAAGTGATTTGTTCGTGGTTACTAAGTTAAGAAATGATCCCATACCAGGTAAGAACCTAGTTTTTTTAAAATATATATTTACTAATCTTTTTTCCTTTCTCATCCATGTATACTTGGGCATTGTGCTGCTTGGATGGCAGAATATGGTGACAAGCCTTTGGTTATAATTGTTGATTTAACCCTGAGTTATATGAAGAGTTTGCAGATACAAACTCAGTTGAGTTTCTCAGCCATAGGAATGTCAGTTTCATTCATTCAACAAGCATCGTCTGATCCCAAGTCTCCCAGGCACTGTGTGGAAAGAAAAGGGTGAATAAGATATGACTTTGTCCTGAGGAAACCACCTTCTAGTGGACAAGACAATCACTTTGTAAAGAGAACATTACTATCCAATGTGAAAGAAGTGTCTGAATGGAATATAGAAAGCTCTGAGAAGCACAACAGGGGAAGGAAACTCTGCCTGGAAAAGTTTCATGGTGGATCTGAGCTTGGTCTCAATGGATTAACTTGGGAATGAAAAGCCTACATTACTGAGAATTCTGCAAAGAACCTCATAATTTTATAACTTCACTAGGTTTCCTAAAAATATGCTATTGCCACAACTTTTTAGAGGGTAGTAGTATAAATTATTTACTGGAATACTGGAAATATTAACATCAATAAATCCCACAGTAGCTTCACATGTACTCTGCCAGTTGGATAAGTGAATTTCAAATAATGGTCTTCAAGTTACTCAAATGTTCCAATTCTACAACGTTGCTAAGAATTCTTCAAAATAAATAAGAAACCCAGAATAAGCATGTCAACTTTCTAAACATCAGCCATTTCAGACAGAAAAAGACTCTACAGCTCTGGCATTTTGTGTCCTTTTATTTACTTAAGGAGGTGTTTTTTTCAAAGTGGATACTTAGAGTGTTCTACTCTTCTCTTCCAGCCAAGCTTAAGAGTTTCGTATTGTAAGTGCCGCTGAATTTTATCACTTGAATATTAAGACCCAGACATATACTGTGACATGTTTGGACTATTTGGAGCTGGAAGGAAAAGAGCCTTCCAAGTTTAGAAATTGAAATTTATCAGAGCCAAACCCTTGAGGCAGTCCAAGGAGAGACTGCCCTGAGTTCTACTGTGGTCTGCTAGGTCACTGATGATTGGGTTTTTCTGTTAGCTCATACCAGGCTACACCTAGTACAATGGACTGAATGTGTGTGTCTCCTCAAAATCTGGAAGTTGAACTCCTAACTCGTACTGTGATGGTAGTAGGAGGTGGAGCCTTTGGCAGGTAATTAGGTCTTGAGAGGAGGGTGGCTCATGAATGGGATTAGTGCCTTTATAAAAGGGACCCTGGAGAACTCTCTGACTCTCCTTCTTTGATGTGAGGATGCAAGGAGAAGCCAGTAGTCTACAATCCAAAGAGAGTTCTGGCCAGAACTTGACTGTGATAGCACCCTAATCTTGGACTTTCCAGCCTCAAGAATTGTGAGAAATAAGTTTCTGTTGTTTATAAGCCACCCAATCTATGGTACTGTGCTATAGCATTCCAAATGGACCAAGACACCTAGAGCCTAGATAATGTAGATTTTAGCTAGAAATTCTCATTTGAGAAGGAAGATCCCATCATGTGACCTCTTCTCTCTTATGCTTCAATTTAGACGTTTGGTTTGTTTTCTGGGTGTGGCAAGATATATTTACACCCTGTGTTCATCAAGATGGAACGTTCCTTCTGATCCCTGACTTACAGCAGAAAGTCCATATCTGGAAGGCTTGGAGAGCATCAGAACTGGGGTCAAATCTCAATATTGATGGAGGGGTCACCCACCTTCAAGCAGCCTTTGAAGAACAGAACAAGGGGCAGGATGTCCTAGAACAGTTCAGCACCACTGAAAATTGTTGGTGAATATCCATATTTTGTTGAGAATTTAAAAATGAATTGCTTGACACAAGTGTTCACAAATACAATAGGCTGCCCGTGGAGAAGGTGAGCTCCTTCTCGCTGTACTATCAATATTTAAGTGTAGGCTGGCTGGGTATGTAGGGGAGTCATGCATAATTCAAGGGTTGGACTAAAGGCCCTAAGCACCCATCCAACTTCCAGATTCTATTATGTGCATGTCCTTGCTTTACCTTCTGTATGTTTCATGCCTGCACTTACTACATTGTTCTGTAATGTTATATCCAGATATGTGTCTCCCATGCAAGGCTGAAAACTCCTTGAAGGAGGAGCAATATTTATCCTTTTATATCCCAAGCACTTAGGACAGTGACTAGTAGGTAGGAGACACTAAGTAAATATTTATCAAATAAATGAGTAAATTCATTTTGTATATCTCTCTACATTTATGTATATCTCAATTTATAATATAAGTTATCAGGAAATGGACTTGCTTGCGGTGAGGCGTTCATAGTTTTAGAACGCGCGGTTGCTTGCATACCTGAATGTTGGCATACGCCTTTCGACTCCGCAAACATGCCTTTCCTCGGTAATTAATTCCTCCTCTACAGATGGAGCTATATCATGGCAGTTGAGGCAGAATCAAAGCGTAGCCACACTTTGTCTGCATTTGTGTTCCTAAATCAAGCCCCCTCTGTCAGAAATGCCCCTGGAGGTGTTGGTTAGAGGTTGAGGGGGAACTCAGCTGCATTTGGTTGGCAGGTGTCTGCTGTGTTGTTGCATCCCAAGCTTTGGGAGGGAGGCAGGTGTATGAGGAGGTCCTAGTGGCATTCTGGGCAGAGGAGCAGGTGTGCAATCTGAAGTGGGAGCATAGGTGGGCGAATCTCAGCAAGTTAGACTGGCTGAGAAGGTCAGAATGAGGTCAGGAAGCAGAGGCAGATAAGGTGCAGTTTTAGGTGGAGAAATTTCCAAAGAAGTAGAGAAGGAGGGTGGAGTTGCAAAAAGAATACTTTCCAAATGGACACGTTAAACGGAGATATGCTCCTATATTCATTTATTCAATAAATATACAATGAGTGCTTACCTTGTGACAACTACTGTATAAATGCTAGGGATGTAAATAAGTAGGATCTCTGCTCTCAAGTACATAAACTATGGACTAAACTCTAGACATATATTCACAGACAATTGCAGTATAATGTGATACATGCTGTAATGGGGTAAGCACAGGGAAGTCTGGGGAACACGTGACCAAATCTAAGAGGAGAGATGTGAATGGTAAATTGTAGTTAGCACCATGAGGCAGGAAGAACAATCTTGCCAGAGCCCCAGGAATTGCTGAATATACAAAAGACCAAATGGGGGAACTTACTCAAGGATTGCAAACACTTCGCTATTGTTGGACTTTAGATGCCATGTTCAGTGGTCCAGACTGTCTCCTGGAAACGATGAATCATTGGAATATTTTAACCAAGAAGTGATGTGAACATATTTGTGCTTTAAAAATATTACTACAGCAAGGTGTGGAGAATGAGTTGAAAGAAAAGGAGACCAAAGCTACAAAGACTGAAGTCTTTGTAGGATCTTAGCAAGAGATGATGGTGGCTGAACTAAGGCTGAGGCAATGCAAACAGAAAGAAGACGATGCATTCTCGAAACATTTTAAAGTTAGAACAGACAACACGTGGTAATTGATTGGATGTGAGTTGTAATCAAGCAAACAAGGATGGCCAGTTTCTGGCTCAGGCAGCCCAGTGGATGGTTCGCTCTAGAGGCACTCTGAAAAGAGAGGAAGATGTATTAGTTTAAGTTTTCATCATCAGAGAGCCATGGAGCTAAACTTCCTTAAGTTCACTGACCCAAATGAGTTCACATCACTCTCTCAGAGTAGACAGGACTCTTTTGGTAACTCAATGGTATCTAATATCTGACTAAGGTCCTTATCCACTGGTTATAATCATTTATCCACCCATCCAGTCAGCCAATATTTATTAAATGTCAATATGTATTCATAACATTCCAGTACTCCATAGATCCCAGTGTCCAACTATGCAGGTGTTTTAGTTCTTCTCTCTCCCTCTTTGTCCCCCACTTTCTGCTCTTTATTTTGTTTTTCTGCTTTATTGAGTTAAATTTGACCAATAGTATTTTAAGATATTTAAAGTGTACATCATGATGATTTGATATATGTCTGCATTGGGAGATGCTTCCTCCCATCTACTTGACACATCCATCACTTCACTTATTTATATTCTTTTTGTAAAAACATTTAAGCTCTACTCTCTTAAGAAATTTCAGTTATATAATACAATGTAATCAACTATAGTCACCATATTATACACTAGCTCTTCAGTATGTATTTATTTTATAGCCAAACATTTGCACACTTTTACCACCCTCTCCCTATTTCCCCTACATCCCTACCCCTGGTAACCACTTTTCTACTCTCTGTTTCTATGAGTTTTATTTCTTTCTCTTTAGAGACCATGTATAAGTGATACCATGTAGTATTTCCCTCTTTCCATATAGCTGATTTCACTTAGCATAATGTCCTCCAGGTCCATCTATGTTGTCCCAAATAGCAGGATTTCCTTCTTTCTCGTGCATGAACAATATTCCATTGCACACGTGTGTGTTTGTAAATGTAACATCTTAGCCACTCACCTGTTAACAAGACACTTAGGTTATTATCTCCATATGCTGGCTACTGGGAATAATGCTGCAATGAACGTGGGAGTACAGACATCTCTTCAAAAAAGTGCTTCTCAAAGTCAGAATTACAACTGGAAGTTTTCTATCGGCTTTTGTGCTCACGCCGCCCCACCTTACCCTACCTGCATAGCTGGAGCTGCCACGTGCTGCTTCAGAGTAAGGTATTTCCTCACTTCCTATTCCTATGGTTGCATTAATTTTTTCTCTTCCACACCTTCTTCATGGACTTAGTTATTGAGAGATTTTGACTTAACAATTTAAACACACTATAGAAAACCCCAGACACCTTGTTTTACATTGGCCAGTGGCCTGGAAAATATTTCCCAGGCTCCAGAGTTTCATGGGCAACTCTGGGGCTCCCTGTGAGCGAAGCGATTGATAGTGCTAGAGATCCAGTAACAGATGCGATTGATCAAAGTTATCCTGGAAAGACTTGTGTTTGCTGCAATTTCATTTCACACTTTATGCTTGTCTTTCCCAAACTTAGGTGTGAAATTCAGGCATCAGAGAAATCAGCAGGGTTTGCGGGTTGTATTTGTGGGTTGTTCACTCCATGAGTGAAGTTAATACAACACTCAATGTGAACCTGTGTAGTTAAGATTAATAAAATAAAATGCATGGATGTGAGAGCCTGACCGCACAGAGCTAGGGGATGCCATCTTGCAAATCTGTTTCCTAGGACCACTAGGTGCCTAGGCCCCTGGGCCAAGAAGGATGGAAAATTTACTTTGAAAACTACTCTCCACTTCGTCAGTACAGCTCTGTTTTTGTCAAACAAAGCTCTTAGAATTTCACTTCTCAAGGATACTGCAGGGATTAATGAAATGGTTTTAAGTGAGGTCTATTTTAAATAAGTGTTGCTTTTTAAGGGTATAGTGTTTTTGTTAATGTTATTTCATGGTTAGTGAATATGCAAGATGTTAATAGTTGGTTCATTTGATTAAATGATGAGACCAGTGTGATTATGGCCCAAGATTGGATTTCCATTCTAGACATGGAAATCCATGTGCAGAAAATGTTTTCATTTTTGCATAGAGAACATGTTCTCTTCCAATGGTAGACCATCTCTAGCCTCAGTCAGCCACATCTTACCACTGAGTAGTGTGTTAATAGAAAAATAATGTATATTTCTTGATGTGGGTGAAAAGGTTGCCTTTGAATGTAGAAACATTTTATTATAGGCTGCAAGTCTTAAAAGATTAAACAGGCCTTTGACAACATCTAGTCCTAATTTCTTCCTTTAAAATTAAGGAAATTAAGTCTAGAGAATAAGTGGTTTTCCCAAAGTCACCCAGTTAGTGCCAGAGTCAAGACTAAAATCTGGATTTATTGAAAAGTCCAACGTTTTCACCATGGTATTGTGCGATATCCACTCTGAACTAGGATTCCCTTCTAAAATTTTGAGTATTTGGATTGAACACAAATCCCTAGTGAGCCAGTACCCAATAAAGTACAGTGAAATCTTTGGTACCTCCTGATATTATACTAGAGACTTCTGGTTGTTTGTTGTAACTCCCAAGAGTACTACAGTTCTCTAGGCCGACGGCCAAAAAGCAACACATCAGACTGCCAGGTCTGCAGCTGGCCGGCTGTGCAAGAGTCTGGAGGGCGACTTTGAACCACATTCTGGAGACGGAGTCAAGCCAGGTGCTCTGATTACAACAAATGATGATGGCTGCCCATCGTAATTAAGCCAACAGGATTTCTGCCATGTGATGTTCTACGTGCTGCATTCGCTGATTAGGTCAATCAGTCATGTTCAATTATTTAGCCACATCCATTTAATGACCTGCTACCTGCAGAGTATTGTGAAGATCTCTTTGCAATATGGGCAAAGTTTGGCCCTGAGCTGTGATCTTCCCAAATGTAGTTTATAGGTAGACATTCTCCAGGCTGGACTTCTTGGGGGCAGCCAGTGATGTGTCATTTTTAGGAGAGCCAAGGGCCCTCGTGACCTGTGACTTTTTATAATAGTTTTCAAGAGGAAATGCAAAATTAGTCTCTATGGTCCTTCTTGGCCCTGAAATTTTTCTTTAAAATAATATTAATTAAAGATATTTTCAGACTATAAAAAAGAATGCATGTTTATTGTGGAAAATGTAGGAAATTACAAAGACAATAAAAATCACTCATATTTCCAATACAATGGTAGCTACTTCCAACTTTTTAGTTCAAATTTTTTCCAGGTATATATAGTATATACCTACTTATTTTTACAAAATTGAGAACACACTGTATCCAATCCTAAAATTCTAAAAGTCTACAAAAGATGCAGAACTAAACAGTAAGTTCCTTGCTAAAAGCCTGGCATGTAATAGTTGCTCAGTTAACAATAAACATTAGTTAACTGATGGAGAGAAACCATGGTTCCTGGACTTGAGCAGCCTCACTGGAAGATCGTACACTCAGGCCATGACCAAACCTTGACAACAATGTTTGCATGTTAAAGAAACACAATAAACTAGAAACCAGCTACTTTCCTTTAAGAAAGCCTCCCCTTCCCAAGAGAGCATCAGCAGTAATTTATCTCCATTTCTTTTGTGCTCATTATTTATTTTAGGAGATTTCATTTGATGTGAGAACGGCACATACAAGAGACTTGCTGAACATGGACCTCAGTGAAACATGGCCTTTGGAGGAAGGAACCTGGCTGTCTCATGCTGGAATTCATCATTTTGCCAACACCAGAGCGGGTATGGCTGCTTTCGATGTCCCTAACATGTATGCTATCCTTCACCTCCTGCCCTCATAGTGTCAACCCAGCCATACTGAGTTGTAGGTGTCCAGTGCCATTTGTCATGTCAAAAAGAGCCAATAGTGAGGAGAGGGCCTGGGCTTTGGAGTCAGGCAGACCTGAGTTCAGATCCTACTTACAAGCCATGTGGCCTTGAGAAAAATCTATTGTGTCCTCAGCTCAAACGTAAGAGTAAGAGTGCTCACCTTGCAGGGTTGTGATAAGGCCCATGAGTAAAGCAAGCTATCATTAGCTGAGCCCTAGCTGGGTGGGAAGTTAGTCACATATCTATGAACTCCTAATATGTGCCAGGTATTATGTTCCTACTTGTCTCTTCCTTCCCCTCCTCTCCTCTCCTCTCTTCTCTTCTCCCCAGCCTTGCAAGGATTAAGGCTGAGGATAATGCAACCAATATAAACAGAGTAGGTCAGTTCACCTCCATTCTTTTTCTTTGTCCTAGCATCTGATTAATGCAATTTAACATTGAATAATAGGGATGTTGTTACTGTCCTGGAGTGGAGCATAAGTGTAAGAACCATCATCCTGACACAAAGCTGTGGTCCTCTGTCAGGTCTAAGAGTTCAACCTTCCCCTCCTCTGCCCCTCCCCCTCACCTAGATTAATGGAAATCTGCTTTGATGGTAGGAGCCAGTCTATGGGTGGGGAGAGCAAAGCCCACCGAAGTCCACACTGTCACATGATGTTTTTAGTTAGGATATGCCTTCCATTTGTTTGCTTATTCATTCACTCAATAGTACTGAGTATCTACCATGTGCTAAGCACTGGGAATATAAGAGAGAGGGTGAGGTAGACATAGAGATCACCAGCGCACTCTTTCTGTTGTGCCTCGTTTCTAAAATAGGGTAACTTACAGAGCAATGAGCACTTACTAAGCTTCTGCACTGCACCCGCATACATCTTCTAACCAAGACGGTTGTACGCAATGGGTGATCCCCTGATACTCTGTGAGAAGAAGCTTGGATTCAGTCCAGCCAAAAACCAACAGCTGTCCACTCCTGTGCCCTGTCACACTACCACCCAGCCATGATTTTAAGAGTTTCTTAAGCCAGTGTCTCCAACCAGCCCATGGAATAAAGTGGAACCTCCTCCACTCAAACACATAGCCCTCCCTGATCTGACCTCTGCCTGCCTCACTAGACTCACCTCCTATTGCTCATCACTAAAAACAAATCCCTTTCTCAAAATAGTATCAATGCACCTATGAATCCTTATGTATTTCAAGTTCTCACACTTGTGTAAGCCTTTGCAAAGGGAGCCGTTACTGTTTGCCTTCTATTTGGCCAGCTCCTACTCATCTTTGAAGCTTCGGCTTAAGTCATCTGTTCTGGTATCTCTTCCTGCTTCTGCCACCTACTCACCCCATCCTCGTCTGAATACATGTCTCCAGTGTTGCCACAAAACTTGCAAAGTTCCTTGTCACAGTGCTTACCACACTGCATTGTGATTGTCTCTATTCTGGACAGCATGTGAGCTTCTTGAGACAGATGTCTGATTTTATTCTCCTTCACAGGTAGCTTGTCAAATACTTGATGTATATTTGATGACTAGTGGCTCGATGAATGAATAAATGGATGAACAGATGAATTAGTGGTAGCAGCACATCCTCTGCATACCTCTGCTTTCACTATTTTTCCACTGTGGCAACTCCAATGGTTGCACAACCGCTTCTGGCCCCACCTCATCACTTCTCCTTACTTTCAGCACATTATAGCATTTCATTCAATGACCGCAGGCTTGTTCACCAAAGCTGGAAGGCAGAGGACAGAAAGGAAGGAGGTGTGGTTTGTCTGGCAGTGCTTTTGTGAGCTGGCAATAGAATCATCCATCATAGAATTTTAGAACTCAAAGAAGCCTTAGGGATCACTAGAACAAGGGGTGGCTAGAAACTGCTTCTTGTGACTAGCTCCCAGGACTGCCAGGTCCCTCCGTGAGCTCACCATGTCATGTATCTACAATCTTCCGGGCACGGCAGCCTCCTAAGAAGGGGAACCAGGCCTGTGCCTAGATTGCGTAATGGGGAGGCACTGCTCTCAGGTAAGCAACGAGCTCCTTGGTTTGATGGGGAGCTTAGCTCTTGTGGGCCACAGACTCCAGGATATCTGGCCCCTGTTGAGACAATCAGTCTGTGATGATGGAGGTGTCCAAGGATGAGTAGGTAGTATCGCCGTATATGGGTGAAGCACCATAACAAGCAATCGGTGTGGATGAAATTTGAAAATCCTCATGGGCAGCTGGTGTTAGGGTGTTTCTCAGAGGCATGGGCTGGGGTTCGGAGAAATGGCTCAGAGGCAGAGTGCCCAAATGGGAACCTGGTGAAAAGTTGAAGTGGAATAAGATTATCTACACTCAGAAACAAAGTGGAAGCCCCACTGTGCCAGACCTAAGTCAGAACTGGACAAATTACAAAAAAAAAATTGTAATCATTTATTGGGTAGATACATTATACCAGACATTATGCTACACCTTTTTTTGCTATAGATATAGACAATCTCAACTCATTTTCACAACTTCATTTTCATTTTATGAATGAAGAAACTGAGCCAGAGGAGGCTGAGAAACTTGTGCCAGGTCATTCAGCTGGTAAACGGCAGAGTGGAGATTTAAACCTAGATCTGCCAAATGCCAAGTCACTGTAGGCTGTTGCCCCTCAACCCACCCACTAATACTCTACTCTGCCTTCTCAATTTCAGGCTCTGGTGGTCCAGTTACAGATGTTTGTTGCTGGTTATTTTATTGTCACAGTAGAGAAGGGAACTAGCTCTGAGCAGGGCTGGAAAATAAATGTGCAGCGGCAATTATCATCCAAGACCCTCCTTAGGTGGGCCACCTCACCTGATGTATCGCCAAGGCCTTGACCTTCCTGCTTCTGAGTATCTTTCCTCCACACCCACACCCCTGCCCCATCTCTCCCACCACGGGCTTGTACTAGCTCCTCCATCTCTGAGGCCCAATGTGGGCTAATGGGGTTGACATTTCTAGAAGTTTCAGGGAAAGTCCTGAAAGTGTCCAGGCCTTGGGGTTTTTCCTTGGCTTCATAGATTCCTTCGAGAATGGTGCTCTCTGCCAGGAAGGCTCAGTTATCCTGGTGAGTCACGGGCCTTGAGCTGGACCAAATCCACACAACATCTGCTTTTGTATTATCCTCAGAGCATCTCAGGCCGCCATGAAGGTGGGACAGCCTCCAGGAAAGTACATGGGGAGAGTCCAGGAGGTTTGGGGTGATACGAATTTTCTGGAAGGAAAGTCCCTCTACCACTCCTGCTTCCTACATTCATAAAATACCCTCAAGGACTTGGGCCAGTGGTTTTGCAAACTTCTTTTCCAAGTGAAACCACACACAGTCCCTGACACACAAAACAGAAGGGTTGGGCCCGGTCCCCGTTTCTCACTGTTGCATCACAAGCTGATGGGGCTGCTGCTTCAATTGGCTGGCTGCCACATCTCAAGTGTGGGGACTGGTGCAGATGGGGAGGCCTCCACAGCCCTTCTCAGTGAATCTACGGCGCCCTTTTCCTATTACAGATGTGCTCACTCAGCTCTTTGGGATCCTGCTGTCATACACACTTCCCAGGGGACTGTACCTGCTTAAGCTCCTCATTAGGGGAGAGGCAGGAAATCTGGGAAACATACCCTGGCAGTAGGGGCCAGGTGCATCTGGAAAGTCAATGGTGCTGTTCCCATTATGGTTTTAAAACCAGGATGTAGCAGATTTCCCTTCTGGTGCCTCTTAAGGTCAGGGAGAGTTGTAACACATCAGGAAGGAAGGAAGGAAGGAACTTTTTCTGACAGCAGTGTGTGTGCCAAGCGCTGCATGGATATTATTTCATGTTATTCAAATCCTCATTGAAATCTTGTCAAGTAGTTGTTATCTCCATTTTGCAGACAAGGAAACTGAGTCTTGGAATATGGCAAGATAACTAACTCAGGCTCATCCAGCAAAAGCCAGCCGAGCCCACAAACACAGGTCTTCATACTCCAGAGCTATGCTCTGTCCATTTCCGTTCTCCGTCAGTTTCGAAGAGCAGCACTACTTGGCATCTCTGCCTTTCTGTGATGTCGATCTTTTTTGTCTAATTCTTTTGCATAAGGTATGGTAAAAGGACTAATACAGTGCAATCTGCTATCCATGATCTTCAACTGGCATTTGTTTTAAACAAGTTTCATAGAGGCCTGTTCACTTTACAGAGCAGATCAGGGTCCAGGCAGCTTTGGAGACTTATGGAATATTAGTGGCAGAATTCGGGCTGGAACCCAGGCCTCTGCTTCTCCCTCCAGCACCTGTACTATGCTGACTGCTAAGACCTTAGCTTCTTTGAAAAGCCATTTTAACATGAAAGAATAGAGGCCCCTGTGCAGCCAAGAAGACTCTATTTGCAGTCCCCAAAAGAAGCAGTTCCCTGCCAGGCCTCTGTCCAGGATGATGGAATGCAAAATGTGAGATCAGGGTGGTCTCAGCATCTCATGGAAACACACATTCATCCTGGGGATTTCTTTCTTTCTTTCTTTTTTAATGGCTTAGCCATAGATTTCAATTGCTGCAAATGCTTTTTCGCTTAATCTTAACATGGGTTATTTTGTTTGATTTCACTCGGTCGATCTGAGCGTGAGTTGGCAGTGTATGATTTCCCTCTGCAGGGACCTTCTTCAGTGTGTATTTTTGGAATGGTTCTTTATTATGATTCATGTCCACACACACCTTCCAGAAGCTTCTTGGCTCAGCCAGAGTTTATTTCCTTTGATATGATGTTGAGTGAGGAATCTTTTAAATCTTCATCTTTATTCCATAGTTGGTAACAGGAATCCTGAGGGGCTGGATAGATTCAATTTGTTTATATACTTCATAAAACACCTTGTTTTTGTTAATAGCATCTACTGTAAAGTTATTTGAATTTTCTAGAAAACACATTTAGCAAATTTCACCAAAATGAATTTTGTCTTCCTGTCGGACTTAATGTCATATCATCTCTTGGCCTGTATTGTTTCTGCTAAAGAGAATGATTTTTTTTTTCAGGTTAGATATAGTCACCTGTTCTTCCTATAGAGACTGTTTCTTTCTTCTGGAAGTTATCAAGCACTTAAAGCAATTATTTTTCTTTTAAGGGAAATCAAGCAACTATGTTTTTTCTCGTTTTCATCAAGTATTATAAAAATGTGGAGTTGTGCTAAAAGACAAGAATATTAAACCCTAAAAGAAGGAGAAGTGTCCTTTTGGCCAACTGAGCACTGGAGCTAATGCTGTGACCAATTAAGTACAAATTCCTTCTGGATGAAACCTTATGGGTGGACATACATTTGTCCTTGGTGTCCTCTGTTGCTTTGTCCTAAGAGGACACAGATAGGAGATAGGGTAACAGAAGGGAGTCTGGCTGCGCTCAGGGAGCCAGGGCCCTCTCTTCCCTCCACATCAGCCCTGCTCACACTCTCTGGAGAGTGGGGAGGGGGGAGAGGGAGAATTGCTTCTCCACTTGTTCTGCCGTTTACTAGGGAGGACCTCCAGGACACAGGCTTCCTGCAGAGAAGATGCCAGGGAGCAAAGGGCAATGCCAGGGACCAGAGGAAGGCAGAGGGAGGGCTTAGCCCACTTCTTTCAGTCTTTCATGGGGGCTGGGGTTGGGAGGTTGTGTACAGATTCTAGTGGCCTCTGGCTTCCATTCCAATTTGTTGCTATGGCATTTGTAAAGGGTACTGATGATACACCTTAGCTGATAAAAAAAAACCCCAAAACCCTTCTCCCCATGTAGAATTTATCCCTTCACCATCTCTTGGAGGAGAAAACTATGTCCGTGTGAGTCTCATCTCCTCCTCTTTTCTACTGACCAAGGAGCTGTGTAGCCCCTGAGGACCCAGGAGTCACAGCAGCTCAGAAAGGCCACAGCAATAGGGGCCCTGTCTGCAGTCTTTCCTCCAAGCAGAGCCTGCAGTTAAGCAGTGCCTGCCGCCTTTGCAGCAGAGGCCGGCCAGGGGATGATGGCCTCCCAGACTTCTGTGGGCCAGGGTCCTGGCCCGCAGTGCGGCCCCTGCACACTAAGCAGGACGTCGGTAATGGACCTTGTGCTAAGCAGGCCTTTTCCACCCCAAAAAGCATCTGGGGTGGGCTCTTAGCTCTAGAAATAAAACTAAGAATACTTTTGATCCTAGAATTCTGGGATTATATCCAATATTGCTATATGACCATACTTCATTTGCTGAGGATTGAGGGTTCTGAGTTTTCCACGTAACTGAAGCATTACCCTTTAAATGCCTAATTTTTTTTTACACATTTTACTGTTTTCTAGTAGTTGATAAGACGTTTATTCTATGGTGTTTTATACACTTTTTTGCCCTACTAAATAGAAAATAGTCACACCCTACCTTATGATTGATGTTGGACCAATTTTTCATTTAGAAATGTATTATCTAATTTGGAATCTATAATATGATGTCCAACTTTTTAAAAAATTCATGTACGCATTTGGACATATAAGAAGCTGTGGACAGTGTTTCAGTTTGGGGATGGAGACTGGGAGAGGAGGAGAAAGACAACTTTCATTTTTCAGTTTATAACTATCTGTACTCAATATTTTTTCCTTTACCTTGAACATATATTATTTGCTTATATAAATAACATACATTTAGGATTATACATTATAACATGTATCTAATTTTATATGTTATATATATGAATATTAAAGTTAGGGGTTGGGTTCCTAGGCTAACCCCCAAAACCCCGTTTAACTTAGGATATAGCGGTGCAATGGTAAGAGTGGACACGAGACATCAGCCCCCTGTGTTAACTGTTTCCATGGAAAACCTGAGTCCCAGGAATATTTCCTTCTTGCTACTTTCTCCTTACATGTCCCACTGTCTCATAACTACTGCTCTAGAAATAGGAGGAGGGACCTTCCTTCTGTCTGCAGGGGCCATGGCAGCAGGAGGCTCACTTTCCTCCCAGGACAGTCAAAAGAGACATTCAAGCTTGCTGTGTGGGGGAGAAAGGAGCATTCACGAGCATCCACTGCATCCCAGGCAATGTGCTTGTTCTGTCTCATGCTTTACCTGTGTTGCTTCTCCCAACGATCCAGTGAGATAAGTATTATTGCTGGAAACTGAGATGGCTGCTTAACAACTGACAGCGCTGCGATTACAGCCTATCATCTCATGCGCTGTCCTTTACAATTCAGTGACCCTCCAGCAGAAACACTTCTTTATAAGAGGCCCATTAACGTCAAGTGTGGCTGGGCACTCTGGGTATTCCCTGAGGTTCAGTAAGGTCCTCTGTCATGGACTCCCTTATTGGAAGGTGAGCGAGTTGAGGACAGGACCCTGTTCTAATCACCTTTGTACCTGTGGTGCCTACCACAGTCCTGGAATCATGGGAAATTCCCCACAAATACTTGTTTTGATTAACAGGGAATATTATTTGCTTATATTGTTTGAATTATAAGCATTGAATTATATTATATTGTTTGCTTTGCTTTCTCTGATAGAAAATTGGCATCATATGTTTTAGAAAAATTTTCAAGAGCAAATACTGAAACAAGAAAAATATTTTCTCATTAACCACTGGTTGATTAAAAGATTCAAATAACTAAAGTGCTGAAAGGAAAGCTCTTACTTATCTGTTTATAGGAGGAACAAAGGGGAGTCCACTGGAAGAACAGGTGGCAGGTTCCAGAACCTAATCGCCTGGTGGAACATTCTGCAAGGTGCTTCCTATGGGGAATACCTGCTTCCAGCTCCATGTAGCCAACCTTCAAGCCAACTCTTAGGGCCAGGGACAATATAACATTGCCTTAATTTGAAGCATACTCTGTGGTTATTGACTCTTTTCAGTGACTCAAATTTGCTAAAGGAAAGAAAAAAGCTATCTCTCAGCTATAAACTATAAAAAGAATATGCCATTCAATACTAGTTAATATTTACTTGATCTTCACAATGTGACGGTCTATCTTCTGGGGCCTCTATGTGGACTAGTTTTATTGCACTCTGACCACAACCATATGAGTTAGGTACGATTATTATCTCCATTTTTACAAAAACTGAGGCTGGCAAAAATTAAATTACTAGCTAACAGTGGAGCTGGTATTAGAACCGCGGCCTGATTGACCCCAAAGCCCTCTGCAGAGTACAAAGGCTAGTTGCCTCTCCATATGATGGGAAATCAAGGAGACTGATCCTGCCGAAATTCCATCTGAGCCCATCCACTCATGGGATCAGGGAGTCAAAAGATGCTATTAGCACCAATAACTGACCATTGGAATTGGCGATGGCAAGGCCAGTCTTGACCTTGACAAGAGCTACTTTGGATGAGTGGTGAGCTGGAAGCCTGTTTGTCTAAGAGCAAAAGGAAGAAGTAAGTACAATGAATACAGACAATTCTTTCAATGAATTTTGCTGTAAAGGGCACCTGAGCACTTAGAATGGGAGGTGGAGAGAGAGGTGAAGTCACGAAAGAATATTTTTTAAAGATAGAAATATAGTAGCATGTCTGTATATTGATGGGAATGACCTAGAACAGAAAAAAACATTAATTTAGGATGGAAGGGGGAAAAGTCAAGTGAGGGGACACAGGATTTGCTCCACGATGGAGGAGCTGGCCTTAGATGGTTCATCCACAGTAACAGGGGAGCGGGAGAGTAAGTAAGCCAGGCAGATGTGGAGTGATTGCTGGGCTATACTAAGGCCCACTTGAGGTTCATGGTCACAAGTTGAAAATGAGCCCAGGAAGCATACTGGTATGCTTCTCCAACTATGTTTATCTGGATGCTGGCAGAGAGAAAGTGAAGAATTAGATTTTATCAGGGTTATGGTTTTTCCAAGGAAGTAATATGGAAAGAGAGGGACATGGATTTGAGTATGTATATAAATAGAAATGATAATAATGAACATGAAAGCTAAGGTAGATATAGGAGGAAGGAAGGTCACGAGGAGAGTAAGGAACAGAGAAAAGGTCATGGTAAAAGTAAATTATAGGGGCTGTTAGGGTCAAGGAGACATTGAATTAAGGTAATAAAGAGAATATGCTGGGAAGGTCGGAAGTGGTGGTTGGAGAGTAGAAATGCTTGACATTGAGATTTTTGGATGGCACCACTATGAGAACAGAGAGCTGAGACAGTTGGAGGTCAAGAAAGGGAGAGGATGTTGAAGAGTTGAGGGACCAGAGTGTAAGAAGAATCTGTTAGGTAGGCTTAGAAATAAGAATATTCATGGAAATTGTATTGGGGAAATTGACAGTGAGTGGGATGCTATATCTTCAAGGAATGAGGTAGAATAACCCAAGGGTTTGTAGTTGACTGCAGTAAGCAGGATAATGTGGGTAATGTGGTCTATTATTTTCAAGGAGAACCAGGTTTTGATCAGAGTGAGAAATTGAAAGAAACATTCAGATAAAAGGCTGACGATATTGGGAATTTTGCTGGTGATGAACTTCTGGGGGGCAAAAGGGAGGATTCTAGGAGGTGGGAGGGGAAAGAGTGATGTGTGCAAAATTCACCCAAACACATTCACTTCTTGGGGTTGGGAGCTCAGATCATCAGGAGTAGGAAAAAAGAAGGTAGACAGATAAGGTAGGCAGCTCAAGAGTGGCTGGTTCCCCATGAGTGATGCTGGCTAAAGTGGCTTCTTTCCACCCTCCAAGGTAATTTGTGAACCAAAAGCTGACAGTGGGAAAGCCAGAGATGGTTGAGTGTTTGCAGAATTAGAGCACATTGGCACAGGTCCGGGGACCTCAGGTTGCAGCAGTTGGTGATCTGATCACTTTGAGGTTTTAGAAGGCCGCCCAGCACTTTGCCCAGGCTATTGACTCCAATTGTTGGTCTCCAAAGACAAGGACGGGGAAACCATTTGCTATCTTTGTTTCTACCTTCCTCTTAACTCCTGCAGGCTCGCTCTGGGAGAGCACATCCCAAAAGCTCAGGGACCTCCTGGGCAGGGTAGTCGGTTAGTCCTGGAGAAAATACTTAATGCAACATCCCCAGTTATTCAGGCCACTGACCCAGAGAGGGAGATTCCCCAATCGGGCATGCATTACTTCAGGGACTGCGACTCTCAAACCATAACTCCCGTTTCTATATTATGTATTTGAAAAAGCTCAACTCTTTATACAGTAGAAGGAACACTGTTCTGCTCCCCTTAGACAGATAGACCCTATCCGTAAGTTACTTAACTTCCGAGGCTCAATTTCCCTGCCTGTGAAATGGAGACGTTACTTTCCCTGCTTGAACCAGGTGATTTCTTAAGGAGAACAAATATTGTCTGGACTCAATTTAGAATTCGGGTACATGAAGAAGGAGGGTATTGGGGTCATTTGAAGCTCCTCCCCCGTTGCTGCAAGACATATTCAAGCTCTAAAAATCTTGCGTCTCCCCATGAGAAGCACAGAACGAATGGTTTCCCAAGCATCGAAGTAGGGCAGACGCAGTGCAAATGAGCAGTAATCATTTTAGTACTGATTATCTGCCAATTTTTAATAAATGGTCAAAGGGAGTGGGGTGGGAATAAAGAGACGACACACTCCAACCCCGAGTTGGGAGCAAGCGCGCGCTCCGCTGCTGAGCGTGACGGCCGCGGTCGCCTAGCAACGGGCGGCGGGGATGCGCTAGGGACGCCCAGCCGGGTGGGCGCTGAGAGCTCGCTGCCGCCTCCGGGCGCCCTGGGGCCTCTCGGACGCCAGAGGAAACTTTGAGGCTCCTCGGCTCTGCGGCGTTGACGCGAGGCCGGGCAGATGCAGCGATGAGCCCCGCGGGCTGAGAGCAGAGGATGAGGTCGCTGCCCGAGCGCTCGGGGAGCCGCAGGGTCGCACCCGCGGAAAGTTGGCGCGCACCTGGCGCCTGGAGACGCTCGGTCCCCGGGAGTTTCTTCGGCAATTTCTTGTCCCCCATGGATCCGGCTTCCAGAACCCGCGCGGCCCCGGGTGCACGGATCCCGATCGCTGGGAGAGAGAAACCGCGCTTTTCTTAGGGATCTGCGCGGTAACTGATGTTTAATCGATTCGCCCTGAATGGTTGCGGTTCTATACTTGTTTTGTTTTTCTTTTTCCTCCAGACAGTGAGTTTGTGGAAGCCTCTCCCGCGCCCTACAGCTCGGAGGAGTTAGGTAAGTCTGCCCCTTTGCCTTTCTTCTCGAATTCCTCTCCAAAATAGCAAGTTTGGGGGGCGCCCAGAGGAAATCGGTGGGGCGGGGGGCGGGAAAGGGCCAGGGGACACTTTCAGGGCTGCGAGTCCCTTGGAGGTGAGAATTGGCTGCTTCTCGGCGCCTGTGCCCTGGGCTATGTGCCGCGGGAGAGCAGAGGGCCGGGGGTGCGGGGATCGGTGGCGGCAGGTGAGTGATGCTGCTCGCAGGAGCTCTGCGCAGCGAACTTCGGACCTGGGGCCTCTGGGGCCTCTGGGAGCATTCAGGCTCACACTGGCTGGAAGGACGCCGCCCGCGGCGGCCGGTTTGGTCTAGCTACACACCTTCCACGAGAAGGACATCGTGCGGGTATTCCTTAACCCGAATTCAGTAAAGTCGAAGACCAAAAACGGAGATCCAGTAATTAAATTCCAGACCCTGGGAGCTGCATCCCTTCCTGCTTTCTATTCCTCATGTAGCGTGTAGGTGTCTGGAAATAGGTCATTTCATCCTCCTACGGCTCTCCTTGTAAGTGGGGACTTGCGGCCGGTGAACTGCGACACTTGCCAAAGACTTCCTTGTATAAAGGGAGGAAATTCGCCTTGTTAGAATCCGTCTAAGTATTGCTGCCACCCAGTCTCACTTGGTAGCTTAATGGTTGTGTTCTTTTCTTTCCTCTTTTTCTCCTCTTCTTCTTTCTCCTCATCCTTCTTCTCTTCTTTCTTTCTCACTCCGGTTCAGTTTAGCCTCTTACAATCTGGTTTGTCAAGTCTGTCCTTGCTGTTCTCTTATCACCGGTTTAAAAATCTTGCCTTCCTACCAGGAATGACAGCTGTTTAAAACTGTTTATCCACAGTCCGCTTCTCAGCCTTGGGTACTTTGTTTCTGGTCAGCCTCCTATCCCGGGAAGCAGGTCCTTATGAAGTCTCACGCCACCTGAGTAGAATTCCATCTCAGCAAAGGCTTTCACTGACTTCTGGGACAGAGACACCCTAGGACCCAGGTCTGGATCAAGGATGGCATTCCGAGACAGAGAAGAGTACCTTGCGTTATTCAGAAGATGTGTGTCTGACAAGTTGTGAGGCAATCACATCTCTCTAAATGGAATCATAAGTTAAATGCATGGGCCAAACTAGCTTTTAAAGACACACTGCAGTGAATCCTTTTATGAAATGAAAATGACATCTAAACTATAGCTTTGCATGAAGTGACTCAGGAAAGCAAACTTTTAGTAATCTGCTCATGTGTATATAATTAATTGTGTATCAATGACACCAGTATGGCCACTCCACAGTGTGGCGGAAGCTATTTGGTCCTTTTAAGTTACAGATAAGCATAAGCTGTGGCAGGATGCCCATTCCTTGCTCTGAGAAACTGCCTAATTACTAAAACATTTGCATTCACAGAATGATTTAGGTACTGTACCAGAAAGGCTCAGGTGTGTGACCCTTTTGCATCCCCATGTCTGTCTCTGGGGCTGACAGGACTGCCCAGCCAAGTCACTGATAAATAGGGGAGCCCTTCAAATTAGTGGAGAGAATAAGAAAACCACCTTTTTTTCCTACAGCTTCCCTGTGGGAAAAGTCCAGCATTTCATGAGGAAATGAGAGTGTTATAGGACCCATGGGGGTGGGAAATATAAAACGCAAGTTTGAGAGTTTGACACCAGGATTCTAGCCCTCACTCTGCTCCATGTTCCTTAGTAGATATGTTAGCCAGCCTGTTTTCTCATTGTCCAAAAGCTAGCTAGGGTTTTGCCAGGTGATCTCTAAGGTGTTGTCCACTTCTAGCCTTCTCACACGCTGCGAGGGGCCTAAAGCCAGAGGATGCCCGTAGCTATTGAGTATTTATTATTTACATTCAAGTGCCACGCAGTTTGGGTGCATGATGTCTCCAAAGGGTTATTCTCTCCCTAACAGAGCAGATCACTGGGTGATACTGCATTGTTTGCATGCTATTCAGGTCAAAGAGGGAGCTGGCATCTCTCCCTTGGAAAGAATTGTGATAGGTGTTGGTAGGCACGGCAGGAAAAATGCCTCTTATAGCAGTTGATGAGCTTGTCAAGTAGTCACCCTTTCTGGAGCACAGAGGAACACAGGTTCACCCCCCTGGCTGGAATATAAGGGTAGAGGTAGAGGTAAGTCATAAAAACCTAGTTTGAATTGTATCACTGCACTTACTTGTGAACTTGGGCAGGTGACCAAAGTGCTCTCAGCCTCAGTTACCTCATCAACCCACTTGGAGACCCTGCATGGATGAAATGACGGTGCATGTGAAGTGCTATGTGCTGTATATGCAAGTATTCAGGAAGTATTTGTTGCTGTTGTTGTTATTATTATTATTATTGCTATTAATTTGAAAAATATTTATTTCCTATGCGTGAAAGATAGAATAGTTCTTATCAATTGTCCCACCAAGTAACCCAGACCATCTTTACTCCTACAAATTTCTTTGCAACATACCTAGTCTCCAAAAACAGATGCTCGAGGAGGGTGATCAGGTCAATTGAATTATTCAGTGATTTGTCCCTGGAGCAGCATGTGGGATGGTTTTCCATCTGAGGTCTTTAGTGACAATTCTACTACTTTCTTGTGGCATAATCGGCAGTCTGTTTCACCTCCAAATTTTACTTTTGTCTCCAAATGAACCACAACTCGCTCCTTGGGGAATTAATTCTGCGTTGTAGCAAGATTACATAATGATATTAAGTTCCCAAAGAAGGGTTTTTTTTTTTTAAGGCAGTATAAAAAGTGTATCTCTAGATGAATGCTATATTAAAGGCTGCCTACAATGGAGAGTCCAGAAATATACTCTCCATCCTGTGGCAGTTCCATTTTCCAGGGAGGCAAAGTCTACACCTCTTCAAAGCCTTTCTGTAGTCCCATCCACAGACAGAAGTAATCTCCATCTTAGGAGGTAAGAGAGAATGCATGGAGAGTTGGGATGAACTTGGATGTGACCATGTTTGCCATTGTCTAATAACCTTGATCGACCACCCAATACCTAGAGGACTGGTTCGGCATAGGAGGACCATCTGCATTTTCCCCACTCACTGTAACCTTCTGGTTATATTGAACTATGGGGCGGGCCTCTAAATTCAGATCTCTTCCCTTTGTCTGTATGCCTTCCCTCCCCCTTCCCCCTTCCTCCCATGGCTGGCTCCCGGTACTCCCTCGACACTAAGTCCAGGTGTTACGTCCTGCTAGTGATTCTCAAGCCTACACATTAGAATTGGGGGAGCTATTAAAAGTCCTGAGACCAGGTCGTAACTCTGACCAACTATATTAGAATCCTTGGAGTGTAGATCCAAGGACTCTTGGATCAATTGATAAGAACTATTCTATCCTTTATGCATAGGAAATAAATATTTTTCAAATTAATAGCAACCATCAGTGTTTTATCAGCATGGGTGTGTGTGTTTTAACTCACCTCTCAAATGGTTCCAATGTAGACCCAGAGTTGTGAGCAACTACCCTTGATTACAGCCTCCTCATTCTTCTTGGCCAATCTAGCAACCAACCAACACAGTACTTGGCACATGTAAATGTTCAGTAAATGCTTGCTGTACTACAAGTAAATGACACAGTCATTCACGGATACTGTGTCTTTTCATAGTTATATATCTCTAAGATTGGCCTTTCTGCTTGTCGTGACGATGCCTCGGGGACTGAATCCTTTCACCTGTGACCTATCTCTCTCGCTCCTTTGTCATTTCTTTGGCTTATAGGTTATCTTCTAATATTCTTAAAAATTGAAATGTTAAAACCATTTTGGGGGGTTAAGAGCATGTGGGTTTGATTTTTGCTCCCCCTCTTACTTGCTTTACAACCATGGGCATGTCCCTTAATCCCTGCCTGTGTTTCCTAATTTGTAAAATCAGGTGCCAACTATTTTATGATACTCTTCTAGACCCACCTACTACCCTTCAGCACTCTGCTTCGTGCCCTGGAAAACCTACCTTTTGGAATGGGCCATCTGGCTTCCAGTTGGATGTGGCCACTGAGAGGCACTGACAGGATAGGGGAGGGTGGAAAGAAACGTGTCTGCCCCCCTTTAGGCTGTAGAATAAGAAGGCTGTTTTATTCTAGCCACAGCTCTCTAGAGCAACCCTCTCTTACAGCATCAGTGCTGGCTGAGTTCAGAACCTCTGGCTTAGGGGTGGTCACAGCTCCCAACTGTGCCTGGCCCCAGGCCCTTGTTCATCGTTTGTTTTCCCTTAACCCCGCCCATCACACTTGGTCAGCAGTCCCTCCGTCAGAATTCTGGGCACGCCACCCATTTTCTGAGAAGGCCCTGACTGATACATTGGGGACGATAGCCATACCAGCTTCACAGCATGGTTGTGAGGAGTGAATGCACTTTGGGAGGAAAGCTCAAATGGAATAACCATCATTAAACATTTACTATGTTTTCACGTCCCTAGGCAAGTGCTCTGACACCTTCGGCCATGGTCAAAACCTTCTGGAAGATTTAAGTTTTGACATATAATTTAAAAAATGTCACCATTTATTTCCTCCTCCCCACCCCGTGTTGAGAGGATATGTCAAGACGCAACACTTATGAAAAATCTGTTTCAAGTTAATATATCACACATCCAAAGTTTCTTAACTCCCATACATGGGGATGAATAAGGAGAAAGGTCCTAGACTTAATATTCACCTACTTGGTGCCGGGCACTTAACATGTGTAAACAGTCTACTCAGCTTCCCAGCCTGGGGTTTAAATTATGTCACCCATATTAGTACCCTCAATAGAATGATTTCTGAGCACGTACCTCCCCGTATTACTAAGAAATCAGGTCTTTCTCTAAGGTTATCTCCCAAGTTTATATCCAAGTATTCTCAGGGGATGCTCGTTTGCACCCAAAGAGTAAGTTCTGGCTACTCCAGCCTTTTGCCAGGAAAGCTGGAATTCAGACACAGCTCGCTGAGGCTAGTGGACACTGTGATATCTGCTGCAAGTCCTCTCTTCTTCAGAAACCAGTGACCACATGTTTCCGGCCATCACTGCTGCTGCCCCTGCTCACACCAGAACTTGGAGGCATGGCATTCGCTTGCTGGGAGTCTGACTGGTTTCCCATCATCTTACCCTCTGTTGGCCTCAGGGATGAGGACACTACTCTCCTCTATACTCTTTCAGGCTCAGAATGGAACCAGGTCTTTCTAATTCGTACACAAGCCTAGCGCCACTGAGAATCTGGGATCAGGTTGGCTACATGGCTGGCTCTGAGTCAGCTTCCAGACAGCCAGGGCCATGCGCCCCACCCCTGGATCCACCCCAGATCTCACCACCCTTGGAAGATTATTTCTCCTGCCTTCCTCCTCCTGCAGCCCCAGAACATAGCTTCCGAGAGGGAGGGAGTTTCCATCCCAGTTGAACTTTTCTCAGGATGATTGACAGTGGAAAATTCAATTCCCTTCACAGGAAACCTCACCCAACTACAGGGGTGTGGTCTGGCCTCCTGGCTGCGACAAAACGTTCACAGAATTGTTCACCATTGTTAGAGTTCCCTAAATCTGGGCAACTCAGTCTCTTCCATTGTTGATCTTTTGGGATAAACTACTCATTTCATCCTCAGAACAAACTCAGCGAAGCAGAAGAAACTATTTTCACCTTACAGAGGAGTAAACGGGCTCAGAGATGTTAACTTATCTGTGCGATGTCACACAGATAGTTAGAGGCAAAGTTTAGATTCAGAATATAATCTCTGGCTCCAGAGACGATCTCAGTTTCCTGGGGAGGAGAATAGACAAGTTGCCCTCCTCCCAGGGAGATTGGGTTGTGGGTTAAATGAAATAACACGTGGAAGTAACTAGCACAGAGCCTGGCAGTACAGTATATGGCTGGCTGTTCGGTACCTTCTTGTTGAATAAATGAATGGTAGGTACTCAAAGGCATGCATTTTTTATTAGACCATCACATAGTGATCAGTATGTTCTAAAGGAATTTTATGTAATGGGATTTGAAGCAACAACCAGAAGAACTTCTCTCAGCTTCCTTTACTCACTTCCTGCTTTCCTGCTCTGTATTCCCAGTGTAGGGTACCTGGGGCCAGGAAGCCTGTCATGGTTTCTGGTGGCACAGATGCTATTTCTAAAGGAAAATAAACCTTTGCAGCAGCATAATTTGGGGCAGGTCAGTGGAAGCCTGGAGAGAAATCTGAACGCATTACTAAACATATAACTAAGGGCAGGTGGACTCAGTCTCGGGTGTAAAATTCACACCACTCCCCAAAGATGTGTTTTTGTTTTTGTTTTTTTTTAAGATTTTATTTATTTACCTTTAGAGGGGAAGGGAGGGAGGAAGAGAGGGAAAGAAACATCAATGTCCGGTTGCTTCTCACACCCCCCCTGCTCCCACCCACATCCTGACCAGGAATCAAAACAGGGACCTCTTGCCTTATAGGCCCACGCTCAATCCATTGAGCCACACCAGCGGGGGCAGCCCCAAACTTTTGTTTGAGAAGTGATACTACACATTGCCCAGGAGGTGGAGTTTTATTTCAGGGAGAGAATGGAGTAGGAAAGGGAAAATGGCAATAAATTCTGAGACATAAACGTTTGTCTACCTTGGATAAAAAAAGAAAGAGCAAGAAAGATAAGAAATATACATGGACACACTCACGAAAAGGGAAAGGGCATTTTCTTTGCCATAGAGATATATAATACTGTGTCCAGTTATTCCTGAATATGAAACACAACCACGACTATGTAGGAATAATGGCATTCCACCACTTGTTAGGGGCTACTGGGGTCTAAAGAGTGTTAAGTAACCAACTCCATCTGCTCAAGAGTACTATGGTTTCGGTTCCTGCGTCACATTCTTACTGGATGATCACTCTGGAACCCGTCCTGTTCATTTCTGTTTCTCTCAAATCCGTTTTGCTCAAGGTGGGCACATTAGACTGATTTGATATCATTTGTTTCTCTCCCGCTCCCTGGGACGCGTTCCTCTTTTCTCCCCTCTTCCCTCCTGTCCCTCTCTCCCTGCCCCATTTCTGTCCCTGTTTCCCTACGTCAGTCTCCTTCCCTTTCCTTCGCTAGCCCCCTCCTTCCTTTTCCCATCCTAGGTTGGAATATGAACAGAAAAGGCAGTGCTTGCCTTCCTGGGGCTCTCTGCCAGAAAAAGGATAAAAGACTGCTTTTTGGCAAAATGGGGAAACAGATGTTCAGGGTGGTTTCGCTGTCTCTAGCCTGTCTGCTGCCTGCTGAAACGCACTTTTTTCTGGATTGCTAGACACGGACGCTCCTCATCTGGACACACGCGTGGTTGTTTTCATGTCAAACATATACATCTATCTAATGCTGCTTAATTCTCTTCTCCACGTGACCTTTGTACTCGCAAATGCAGAGTTGGCAAGATTTATTTTTATCCTCTTTTCAGAGGGTTTTTAAAGACTACCGGGAAGAGTGGGCAGACACTGTGGCTGCTTTCAGGTCACTGTTTTACAGTCATATTTTACGGAAACTTCAGGTTCTTAAGAAAATAGAGAAAGCACCTTATCTGAAATGAGCCCTACGGAAAGTTTGGGGTTGAAGGAGGCTGAACGAGGAGGGTCTACTGCAGGCATTTGTAACCTGCCGGGGCTCTTTCCTTTCTGTCCCCAGAGGTTTGCTATTTATTTACTGACTGCTGAACAGAAAGAAAAGTCCATTGCTACAGTCCTTTGTGGTTGGCCAGCCAGAGAATTTAGACTATCTCATCCTTTAAAAACTTTTTTTTTTTACTCTAAAAGCCATTCTTCCCCAAAACCCAAAGGAGGGATTCCAGATTCTGAGCATTTGCTGTGGACTATGTCCTTGACGGACACCCGCTGCCTCCACCTCCAGTGGAGTTATTAATAAAAGCAATTATTATGGTGAGCGCAATGAGGGAAGCATGCAAGGGGGCATGGGGCCGCCAAGAAGAAGGGGCTCAATCAGGGAGGTCTGGGGAGGTCAGGCAGGCTTCCTAGAGGAGAGCAATTCTTCACAGTGTGACCTGCAAGAGCAAAGGTCCAGGGCAGGGCAATCACATCTGCCTTAGGATGGCTGGCCGGAGCCACAGTCAGCTCCTCCTCTAGGGTCTGGGTAATGGAGGGCTGAATAATGGAGTGCCAGCGAATGAAACTGAATCTTCTCTCTCATACAGTCTGGGGTTAGCATGGAAACTCTACAACGTGGGGCTGTAACCTTATTAACTCCTTTGTCAAATGCTGTGCGGCTCAAGGAGTCTGTCCCACCAGTAAAAGGCCCTTACTTGGCTCAGTGGGGTTCAGTGGGATAAAATTCATGTGAATTTCACTCTTTTCCCATTAGGGTCATCATTGTACTACCATCGGCTCTGGAGCTGACATTCCACGCTGTTTACCAAATGAGAGACTGAGGAATCCTTTAAAGCAGGGACAGGGACATAACCTAGAGTAGGAAGATATTGTCAGAATTAGCAAACAAAAATACAGGATACAAGTTAAATTTGAATTTCAGGTAAAAGACAATTACTGCTTTTAGCATATTTGTGTCCCCTGAAACATTTGGGATATACTCTGCTAAAAAATTTGCTTATCTGACATTCAAATCCAACGGGGTTTTTTATCTGGCAGCCCTAGGTATGGGAGCAGCATCTGGGCATGCTCAGCTCTTTGCATTGGACTTGAGCTCGCTTTGTTAGGAGGTGGAGAAGCACAGCTCTGTTGCTTCATCAGGTATTCAATCCCCACTGGACTCCATTTAGGTGCTTACAGCAATGAGATATACTTGCTGATGGGCGTCTTGTTTTATCACCTCAGTCAGAAAATGGATGCTGGAAATTAACCCTTCGTACAGCAGAAATCCTAAACAGCTTCAGGAATTTGATGTGTGCTCCATTTTATATAACACATAACATGGACTAGTCCCTCCTGCTGGGTTGGCTCCATGACTTCCGGAGTCTGGATATCGAGGTTTTGATTTTCTCTATTCTCTCTTGTGACAGAAGCTGAGGTCTGATCTACTCCATTTTGAAGAGTCAGGGCATCTTAGTATCCTCATTCCAGTGAACACTCAGGGTCCTTCTTCCCTAATGTGTGGTCACTCAGCCTGTGCTAGATCGTCACCAGAAGGGTGGTTGTATGCATGGGGGAGGGCGCCCTGCTCCTGAGAAAACCCTGTCTAGTGTTATGCAGTGACCATTCTTCTAACACTTTCTTTGCAGGGAGCTGAAACTTGACTCACTCTTCTTGCACGCTGTCCTCCATATTTTGCATTCTAGAGCTTTAAAAACACTTTTTTTTCACCCTGACTGTGTGGCTCAGTTGGGTATCCTCCCACAAAGCCAGATTGAAGAGTCGCCAGTTTGATTCCTGATCAGGGCAGTTCGGCCCCTGGTCGAGGTGCTTGTAAGTGATAGATGTTTCTCTCTTGCATGGATGTTTCTCTCCCTCTTTCTCCTTCTCTTGCCCTCTCTCTAAAAAAATAAAATAATAAATTTTGTTCACTGGGACCCAACATTAGTATACATTTACATTTAGACTCACATGTACAAATTTTAATATAAATTAAACTAAAACTGAAGTTTCGTGGAGTAGCAATTATACCCTTTTAGATGGTTATTTTCTATTATGTTTTATTTTATTTATTTTAAAATGCTGGTTAACCTGTCCAATTGATTTCCACTAATGGGTTGCCAACTACTGCTCTAGAGTGTTATATAGCAAATACAGAATAAGTCTGTCTGTTCCTCCTTTCTTTATGAAAGCTCTCAAAATATTTCAGATTGTATCTTAATCTTCTCCTCTCCATGCTAGTTATCTTTCTAATATGCTCTGGTTTCTCCATCCATTCCCATCCTGTTCAACATCGCCTGATTGCTCTACAGTTGAGGAAAGTTTCCCTTTAACCTGGCACTGAGAACTGAGCACATGACCTCATAATGTAACTCGACCAATACTTGGCAGAGTGGGGTTATCAGACCCCTTGATATCAACCTTCCACCCATGTTAATATCACTCCATGAATCAATGCCCATTAGCTCTGGTTATTTAATTATTTTTAATTTGCCTGGAGTGCACAATCTAGCCCATTTCCCCTCTGCTTTGTCTATAACGGTACCTGGAGATATATTTCTTAATTGGGATGGGGTATGTGAAATCAAGATGTCCATTGTTCATATTTCCTGGATCTACCAACTAAATATTCCAAAACTCATGACACGTAAACAGAAACAAACTGTGTGTCTAGCACAGTCTAGCACAGCAATAATTAAAAGTCTTCTAAAATGACCATATTTTGAAATAAAATGGATGACAAGTTAGAAATAATAGCTAATAATTATGGTGTATGTGCTGCGTGCTAAGCACTGTGCTGAGGGCTTTACAATGCAGTTGAGTCAGGAATTTCTCACAACTCTTTAGGGTGGATACTATTGTTAACTACTGCTTATTAACAGAAGGAAAATGGGGCTTTAGTAAAGTCAAGTAAGTTAGCTAGTCATATAACTAGTAAGTGGCAGAAGGGGAGCTGATCGCAGGCCCATCTGACATCTCAGCCTGTGTTTTAAAATACTTAACTGTGCCCCACAGATTGGGAACCACCTTAGGTGGTTTAGAAAGGGAGGGTGTGTGTAACACGCCTAGCATAGTGCTTTTGTGGAGGCTTAATAGATCTTACTCCCTTCCATAAGAAGGAAAAACTGTAAAAGTTCAGATCCCTAGCAGTGCCTGAGAGTCTGTGAACACCGTGTCCTCCCCTCACTAACTACACTAGGGTCAGGCCTCAGAGTGCTTTCCTGGGATGCTCTCCAGTCTGGAGCCAGGGGGAGCATCACTCCTGTCCAGGCAGGCTGGGAGGAGGAACTGCTTGCTTAAGAGGCAAAGTAATGCAGTGATTAAAACAGGCTTGAATCCTGGCTCTGTCGCTCACACACCACTGATCTCAGGAAATTCACATCATCTTCACCTAGACTCTTTCCTCATGTGTAAAACATGCATGATAATACCTGCCTTTGAGAACATCATGTACCAGTAAAATGAAATAACGTATGAAATCACTTGGCCCAGAGGAGACACTACTCTGTACATGCTAGTTCAAAACTGAAAACTGGGTTTTGATCATTCTTCTGCTATAGTATCTCTTGTCAATTGAGTTCACAGAAAGGTAGTTTCCCTAAATGTGCCACACTAGTAGTTCCCAAGGTATGATCCATGGACCAGCTCCATTAGCATCATCTGAAAACTTGTTACAAATGCAGTTCCTGGGCCCGTCCCTGACCTACTGAATCAGAAAATGTGGGATGGGACCTAGCAGTCTGTTTTTCATTTTTTTTAAAACAAGCTCCTCGGGTGACTGATGCAGCTAAAGTTTGAGAACTACGGCCTTACTAGTACTGAGGATCCTACCCTGGGTCTTCCCTTGTTTGTGTGTTTTTTCCCTCACCTCAGGACATTTATTCATTGCTTTTAGAGAGTCAGGAAGGGAGAGAAAAGGAGAGAAACATCGATTGGTTGCCTCCTGTATATACCCTGACAGGGGATTGAACCAGCCACGTTTTGGTTTACAGGACAACGCTCCAACTGACTGGGCCACACCGGCCAGGGCTCAGTCAAAGCCTCTAGAGAGATCACATCTTTTGTGTAAATATTGTGACCAAATACATAGACTGTGGAGTTTACTTTCAGGTTGTTTACATTTAATCCTTTTACTCTCTTTTACCCCAAATCGGTAATTTCCTAATGTTTCCTTTCTCTCTTGCACTTAGTTTGAAAGTCATTTGTATATACCTTATGTCATAAAAGTTGAATAGAAGGGAACCATTTCCAGACATTGAATAAAGGAGACTGGTAACATTGCTAAGGAATTCTTCCTGGGAACATCCCCAGACCGGATACCTCAAGGTCCTTTCTCCCTTTGCCACATTTAAGTTTCTCACACTCAATGAGCTTGTTTGTGCTTCGAGATCTTTGCACACGCTGTTTGGTTTGCTGAAACGCTCCCTTTCTTCTTTATTGCCTTGGAGAAGCCTTCCCTTTCCACCCACTCTAAGTAGCCGCCATTCTCCTTCATCAGTTTCTGTTATTGCACCCTGCTCCCTTCCTTCCTCACACATAGACAAATTTGTAATTTTATATTTATTTACACACATTTTAGTAGAAACAGAGCCCATACCAGAGTATTTGGGCAACTAGTGGACTGTCTTGTCATTCAGTGTAATTGATAATATTTTTTGAATGAGTGACCCATTGCAGCTCTCACATAGCTCTGCCTCTTTTATACTGTGGTGTGCTTCCAGTTAATTCTTGCAGTTAATCCTTCTGTTTAGGACTTAATTTTTTTCTAGTTATTACTAATTATTTCACCCCCTGCCTTGGACCTTCCTGAAGCCTGTTTTACATCGTGTAACACTGGCTCTATCACTGACACACAGTAAATACTTCCTGATTTCTGGATGAATAACTTACCATTTAAGATGTGAATTTTAACACCTCACCCCACTCTGAGTTTATTCTGTAAAACACATTTTCCTCCTGAATTGAACCATACAGAGGAGCTGAAGCCATTCGGAACGGTGAGAGCTTCCTCATTTCTCTTGCTCAGAGATGAGCATTCCTCATCTCTCATTTCTCTTCAAAGTACAAGACATGCTGGTGGTCATTGCATATTCTAGAAAGAGAAGGACTAGAACTGCTGTATAGGTTGTGGAGGGGCCATTCTTCTCATTGTTCTTACTAGCTGTGGACAGAAAGGACATGTTTGCAGAATAAAACACTCCAGCATCCTTTGCAGAATGGCAACCACAGGGGATCTTGAGTATGAACATTCTGATCTCAGTTAGGTACAGTTATTGTGACAATCCTTATTTTTTTTAGATTATTTATTTATTTATTTATTTATTTATTTTTAGAGAGAGAGGAAGGAAGGGATAAAGAGAAGGAGAGAAACATCAGTATGTGATTGGTTGCCTCTCACATGCCCCCAACTGGGGACCTGGCCCACAACCCAGGCATGTTCCCTAACTGGGAGTCCAACTGGCAACCTTTCTGTTTGCAGGCCAGCACTCAATCCACTGAGCCACACCAGCCAGGACAATATTTGTTTTTATTAGTGATTTTATGTTGCTGTTATTTTAAGAAATCAGTATGATCCCAGTTTTAGGGGGAAAAAAAAGGTGTCTATATCATCATTGGAAATAGGAGAATAAAAATGCTTAGTGTTTTGTTCACGAAAAGAGGAAAAGGAGGAAGCTATGATAGCAGAATATACTGTAGGATAAATGAAACTGAGGCTGCCTCCTACTAGTATGCAATTAGATTCACCCAACAACTCAATGGCATGATCAATACGGGCAGAAACTTGGGATTCTGTAATCTTGGCAATGTTAATTACTCAACTAATTCAGTGGTTCTTATCCAGGGGCAACTTTGCTCCATAAGACACATTTGGCAATGTCTGTGGAGGTGTTATTAATTGCCACAACTTGCGTTGGGGTGGGGGTGTTGCTACTGGCATCTAGTGGGTAGATGCCAGGGATGTCATTAAACATTCTATCATACACAGGGCAACCCTTCACAACAAAATATTCTTAGCCCCAAATGTTAATAGTGCCAAGGCTGAGAAACCCTGAAATAATCAACCAAGAAAAGTATGAGCTTTCAATAGTCCCAAGGGTTTTGTAGGAATAGTGGCAAGCAATAATTAGAATGATTATCACTTATTAAACACCTGTTATATGCCAGGCTCTCTATATTCTTAGCTACTTAGTGTTTCAGTCAGGATCTGACCTCGGGTTTCTTTGGGACTAATGTCTCTGCTCTTCCTCTTTAGCTATTTGATGTAGGTACATTTTCCCTGAACAAGATCATACCTACCCTCTCTTATTTTTCATGTAGATCAGATCATGTGTGTAGTGCATATTGGGTAATATGCGCACAGGAGAAAGCCATGAGGCAAGAAGAGACTGGTGTGTCACTATGGGTGTGAAGCTAGAAACATCCAGACAAACAGGCCCAATCCATAGCTCGCTAATTGAGCCAAACACTTGTGTAGGTTGTAGCACAGATCCTGGCCCTTAGTAGGTACCTAATAAATATTTGTTGGGAAGCTTTTCATAATCAAAGAGTCCCTGGATATGTTTCAAAAGGAGCAGGGTTTCCAGATGGTCCATTCTGTTGTACTACATTTAAATCCTCCAGGGGCACACCTGCAGAGGTGTCTCACCAGTGTATCTCCCACTTGCCTTTCACATCTTCCTCCTCTGAATTTGTCACTCTTCCATTCACAGTCCGCTTGGCCTGGCAAAGGCTCATCCCTTTCACCTTCCCTCTCACCACAGCAATATTCTCCCGGCACCCTCTACTTTAGGCACTCCCAGTATTCCCTGAATTTTGTTCCTGTCAACAGTTTGCAAGATGAGGGCAGGACATGTGTCAGAATCTCCAGAGGAGGCCTGTGTCATGAGAAAAAGCTTATCTGAGAACATGATTTTACACTTAGAACAAGCTGAAAAAATACACAACTATTGTCTTTGTAAAACAGAGGACTGAAAGAAAACTTGGGAAAATTCCCCTAGCCTAGTGATAATACAGGGGCTTATCAAATCTGGGGTTGGTGTGACCATTTGTGTTTATGAAAAGAAGAGATTCAAAGAAAAAGTGCTGAGAAGCAAGGCGATGTGTACTTTCCTTTCTCATGCCCATGCCTTTGCTAGTAATATCCTTCTCTCAGCACTTGGACTTCTTGGAACCTGCCCTCCCCACAGCTCTGCAAAATCAGTCACTCCTTTGTGCTCCCATATGCTTTGTTTTCACCTCTAATATGTCAGCCAATAGTCTTTATCTTTACCATATGAAGCTCTGATGTAGTAAACGCTTCTGAAAGCAAACTGCAAGAGCACCATAACTCCAGTGAGCTGGTGGAGACAGTCCGTGGCGCTCAAACTCCGGTGTGCTGGGAGGCACGACGAGTGGATTCTAAGACTCCAGCCTTAGCGATTCTGAACCTCTAGAATTTGGAGGTGGGGGCATCAAGAATTAAAAATTGTACATGTTTTGGTTTATAAATCATACTCTATGGAGCACTACAGAACTTGGGCTTTAAAAATATCCTTATATGCTCAAGAAGCAAAACAGTATCTTGATTAAGACAGCCTGGCTGTCTTCAGTCACTGGTTTGTTCATTCAACAGGCATTAATCAAGAGCTACTAATTGTAGTATGCCCGGTCCAGGGTGATGCTGCACCCTCTCTGGGACTGTCCCTTATGTGGACAAGCCTTTCCAACTCTCCTTTTGTCATTTGCTGTCTCCCTCCTAGCAAGCTCAGGCCCATTCTTAGGGCCTATTCCAGTCAAAGTAGTAGCTGATAAGGACTTCAAGGATGTATTTCGTCATTCAGAGAAGAGTGAGGGGGGAAGGAGATTTGCATTTTGAAGAAAATAAAATTCCTCATTACTTCAAATCACTGGAGGAGAAGGAAAGGGTTTCTACTATGAATTTCTACTATGTGCCCAGCACTTGACATATATTATCTAATAAACCAGTGAGATAAGTGTCATTCTGAACACACAGAGGAGGAAGCTCCAGTTCTTGTTAGGTTCCTCTCCATAGTTGGAAATAGGTGGAACCAGGACTAGAACACATGACTTACTGTAAGACCAGGCTCATTCTCCTCTGCTTGGATGCCTGTTACTTCACTCTTCTTCCGGCCTCTGTGCTTGTCTGGTGCATCTGGTACCTGCCCTGTTTGGAGACAGTTCTCTGAGCTGTCTCTAAGAGTGCTGAGATTGTTGCATCACTTTCCTACGTTTCCTAGGAATGAGTAAAAGACAGCCCGTGTCACTTTAGAGTGAGTGTGCAGATCCAAAGAAAACACCAACGCTGCCTTGACTGTTGTGGCTCTTTTGGTTGGGCGTCACTCCACAAACCGAAGGGATGTTTCTCTCTCATAGAGATGTTTCTCTTCCTCTCTTTCTCCTTCCCTTTCCTTCTCTCTAAAAGTAAATTTAAAAAATAATTAAAAAAAAAAGAAAGAGCACACATGCTTACTGGTTCACCAGGCTGCTAGTAAAATGGCTTTCAGTTTCTATTGTGAACATGCCTGCCTTCTGTTTGGCCCCTACCATACGTCCGAATCTCCAGCCAAACATTCGGTAAAGTGGTATTGATGATTTCTTGCTAGTCAGATCCAAAGTCTTTTTCTCAGGCCTTAGTACCTGAACAAGAGGTTCAGGTGTATTTGATATAGAGGATTACTCATTTTCCATATTTGATGTAGTGGTCATTAATAGTTGAAGCAGTTAAGGTGTATAGAGGGGAAAATTGGCCTCCAGCAGGTCTCCTTGCCCGTGCAGCCATGCATTTGACTTTTGTGTTACCACTTGGTATCAGTTTGAAGAGTCTAGGCCAGGTCCACCTAAGTGAATCAGAAGATGGTTGAGTCTACAAGCTGTGCCCGTCACTTCATCAGGAGCCAAGGAATCTGTAGCTTTTGAGAGAGGGACCAAATGCCTAAAATTTCCTCTATCTTTCATGCCTTTAAACCTGCCCCGCTCTCCACCCTCTTCTTCCTTCTTCTTTCTCTAATTTTTTGTTGTGGGCATTCTCCAGGTAAACCCATCTTCACAGCTTCATTATTTTCCTCTATACCTCTGTTCTCAACTTCTCACTCAGGCTCTTCTTCCTTATTTCCTCTTGCCCAGAGGACAGTAAGCATCTTAACACCTTCCTCAGACAAGTGTCCTCTCTCAGCTCTGCTTCTTTTGTCATTGGTCCATTGACCCATTCTTCTAAGAATGGTCCATTCTTCCTATGACCCAGGTTCAAAATATGGGTTAACTTGATTTCTTTGTTCTTTCTCCTAAGATTGCTATCTAGTCCATGAAAAGAGTATAATTTTGCTTCAAAGATATGGTATCTTTTTTCATTGTATTTGGTATCTTCAGAGATTTGGTATCCACATAGTATCTCTTCCTTTCCATCTCCTATGCCCAAACCTCACAAGTTATTGCTTCCTGCACCTATTTCCTAGATTCTCTCTGCCTTACAGGGCTATTGGAGGGTTGGTTGAAATAATAACAACAAGTATTTGTGGAGCTCTTACATGCATTGTGATATGTATTCTATGTTTGTTACTTTATTCAGTCCTTACAACCACCCTGTGGGGCTCAGTGCTATTTTCATCGTTGTGGAAACTGAGGTTTAGAGAAGTTAGGTGACTTGCCCAAGGTCACACAGATAGTGAGTGGTTTGCACTGTGACCTAATCTGTGCCAATTTTGTTCCTGGGGATGCTTGTAATTGATAAATTCTGTAGCCTCCTAGGATATAGTATGGTATCTAATAGAGGCCAATTAATAAACGTTCATTTCCTTCTTTCCTTCCCTCTTTTTACTGTCCACTACCTCTTTCCCAGTCTATACCCAAATGCTAACTGCATCTGAGCCCCACCAAACTTCAGTGCTCTCCTTTCTCCTGCATTGAGACCGTGTGTCCACCTTTTGCAGGCGCCTCCAGACCTTGTGTCATTGCTTTCTTGTTTTGTTTGCATAGCTTGTCTTCTTAAATAGATAATCTTTGAAGGGCTGAGCTGTTTCTTTTGTGTGCTGTCAAGTTCTAGGATAGCTGACTTTAAATAGAGTAGGTATTTGGTAAATAATTGTTAAATTACTGCATTTGGCTTTATATTGAAAGGTGAGGTTCCTGTGCTAGCCATCCTGGGAATCAGAAAAATAGACTGGAATCAGAAAGACACACAATTCACCAGGATTAACTGGAGGGGAAAAACTACTGGCAGGTTATTGAGGTAATTGTCCCAATCCTGGCAGGAATACCTAAAGGAATCCTGGTCTAGTGAAAAGGCAAGGAGAGGAGAGAACACCAGAGATGTGACGTGCCTGACTCTCTTACTAACGTCTTCCTCAGCAGCTGCTCTATTACCTGGCCTCTCAATCTCTGAGCAGCAGAGCTGGCCCTTGAAAGCTAGTGAGAAATGTTACGGGGTTGGGGGGGGCGGGAGTGATCCTGCTTTCCAGCTCAAGGCTGCGAAGGTCTGCTGAGTATAATTGAGAATAGGGTGGGTGAATAGTGTTACTTAGTCCGGCCTGATTTAGGAGTAGGGGAGAATCAGCAACATTTTCCCAGAGTCACTTTCTTTGCCTCCACTCTGGCAGATAACAGCTTGGGGGTTTGTGGCCACAGGATGTACCGCTCTCCCAATACATTTAATAGCTAAGGCTGTATGATCTCTTTTAGACCCTCTGCTTGTCAACAGAGCACATCTTAGCAGCATGTCGCCCAATCTCAGCGTGTGACAGAAACACTGGAGCCTGGGGAATGCAAAGAGAAAAGTGCGTGGCCACTTTTCACTTGGAAATTACACTTAAGAAAAATAATCCTAAACAGAACCTAACCTGGTCCTAGAGGACAGACAGATCAGGGAACCGATTTTTGCCAGAATTGGCCTGGTTCGAAGGAAGAGCAAGTCGAAGAAAGGGTAACTGGTCGATCTAACATTAAAAACCGCGGCAGTGGACAACGAGGGAGGCTATCGCCTTCCTAAATCTGGGAGACAACGTCAGCATGAGTTCCCAGCAACTGCAGCAGGCCGTCTCGCGGACCTGAGGGGTGGCGGGCGCCTGCAGACGGGCTCTAGGGCCCAGCGGCCCGGCGCCGGGGCGGGGGTGGAGTGTAGGGTTACATTGACGGGCCCGGACGACCCTCCCCGACCCGAGCTCTAGGAGGGGGGAGCGCGGGCGAAGGAGGGATCGCGCGGGAAGCTCTAGGACCCAGGAGCGGTTGTCCGGTTTGGGGCTGGAGGTGAAGCCCTGGCCTTTCCCCTCTTCCTGCGTGAATGGGGCTGATTGTCGGGCGCCGCTTCCCTGCGCTGCCCCACGCCATGCCCAGCGCGCTGCCTGGCGGCTGCCCTTTCCAACCACGGCGGTGAACTAGCCATGATCGCCTCATGTGGAGGGCAAAGTTACGCCGGGGAACTTGTGAGTCTGCGGTGAAAGGTAACCAGTCCCCGCTCGGGATGCACCTCCGAGGCTTCGAGATCTCCCGCGAGAGGGACCGGCCGTCCAGTGTTCCCTCGCCCCTTGCTGTTCCGGCTGGGGGCTCCTCTTCGGGTCTCCGGGCTGAGAGATAGGCTGGGCTCGGAAAGACTCGGGCGGCCGAGTCGGCGCCAGGGGCCGGGAGTGAACGAGCGCCACCGGAATCTTGCTCTCTTACCCAGATTTTTTCCCCCTTTTCCTTTCCTTTCTTTTTCTTTCATAAAGAGCAGAACTCCGTTTCCGCGCCACCCTCTAGGTCCCCAGTGCCAGCGGGGCGGGTCCTAGAGCCGCGTCGTCCCGTGCCCCATCGAAGGCTGGGAAGTTGAGTCTGCTCGCCGGGCCCAGGACCCCGGGGTGCGGGCGCGCCCCCGACGCGGAGGCCGTCCTTTGCTGAGGGGCCCGGCCATATGGCTGCACTCTCAGGCGCGCCCGCGCGCGGGTCTCCCGGCTGCGGACTGAAGGCGGAAAGGGGGTGGCGGCTGGCTGCTTCCCTCCGCGCCAGACAAAGGCGCGCATACCCACCCGCCAGACGGGCTGCGGTGCTCCGGGCCGGACCCTTCCTGCCGTCGGGGGAGTCTCGGCCTGGAAAATGGGGGCGACGGAAGGGTCGCGCCCCAGAGCCGAAGCTTGGATCACGTTAGCTATTACTCCTTTGTTCTCCCCAGACAAGTTTCTTTGACAAAAATAGGGGGGGTTACATCAGCTCTCCTCTTAGTGATGCCTTTAAAAGAATCTGGTTTCAGGGGGGAAAATATTAAATTTTCCAAGAACTGTTTTTCTTGGAATGTGACATTTGTGGCAGGAGGGAGATTGGCACGTCGGCCTATGACAGCCGAGTGGAGCCGAGGCCCTGCGCTTGCGTAGGGGCCGAACGTGCCCGGTAGTCAGGCAGGCTGGAGGGCAAGGCGGTGGAACTGACAAGCCCCGGCGCGCACCCACCTCGAGGGCCTCCGCCGCCTGGACTGTGCTCGAGGCGACGGAGACAAGTTTACCCCCTTCGAATCCCAGCCTGAGAATCCCGACTCCCGGCCCGCAGCTCCAGTGCCTCGCCACGCCCTGCTCTCTGGTATCTTTGATTGTGGCGTGGAACACTTCCCTTTCCATTTTTGTTGGAAGGCTTTTGCTTTTTTGGCTCGGTGTTGGTTTACTGTCTCCAAGTGGCAAATGCTTTGGAAAATGCCCGGCTTGCATGTAGATAACCTGGACTGGGGCGTCTTGAGTACACATGGGCTCTGATCATGCGGCCTCCAGAGGCTTTGTGGTTTAGACCAACATTTTGGGCCCTTGACCCCTCAGCTCCCTTGCCATCATGATACAGTGCGGACACGGTTGCCCATGATCTCCCTAAACATATTATGAGAGGCAAGTCCTGGGTAGTGGTGGCAGTGGGGTAGGGCTTGGGTAGAGAGCCATTTGTGATACCTGGAGGTGCTTTTGACTATTACAAACATTAATGCTGCTTGTCATGAGCCAGTAAAACCAGAGTGGAAAGATATTAATAGCTACTATTCCAAAAAAATTTCCTTCCATTTCGGGAAGTGAAAAGTCAGGGCTTGAAATATTGAACAGTCACGGCCCTCTGCTTCCAAAATTGCCCCCTGGGTCCCTGCCAAACTAAGATTTCCTCTGGCGGCCCACCACTCCTGGATCTTGTAAGCTCCCTGTGGTGGTCAGAATCAGGTTAACAGGGGTCTCTCTAGGTTACAAATTTTTGAAGAATCTGGACCGATGTGAAATTTATTTCCCATCATATTGCTCTGAGCATTATAGTGCCTTCAATATGATTGCTCTTTATGGGAATTATATGGGAACAATTCTTAAATACACTTTGAACTGTTTTACAGAGGAGTAAAGGATTGGAAACCACTGATTTGACCAGAATGAAAAGGAATAGGACATAGAGTAGAAGGCTTTAAAGATGTCTCCACTCTTCCTGATGAGCTGTGTTAGGAGAGTGTTTAGATTTTGGAGAAATACATTTTCTTTCTTTTTTAAAAAAATATTTATTTATTTATTTATAGAGAGGGGAAGGGAGGGAGAGAGAGAGAAACACAGACCCATCTATTGCCTCTCCCAGGGGTGACCAGGGACCGCCCTGCAACCCAGGCATGTGCCCTGACCAGGGATCCGACCAGCAACCTTTTGCATTGCAGAAGGATGCCCAGCCAACTGAGCTACACTGGTCAGGGCTTGGAGAGATACATTTTCAAGATAAACAAGGAAACCCTTGTAACCTCTGCAAGTGGATAGGAGGGAGAGGAGGTGCAGTACTTATAAAGTCCACTCCCCCTTCCTTTCTTTTTAAAATAGACCAAAGTCTTGGTCTTTTAGGTTCTGTGCAGATGGAGAGTAAGACTACTAATATATGGAGGGGCATGTGGAGATCAAAGCATTTAAGAATACATCTTTTCATGGAAGCTAATGGGGGACTTTCGGCTTAAATGAGATTTTAAAGTGCTGTTGTTAAGAAAGCACATGAATGCAGAAATGTGAGTGTTTTATGGGCAGGCACACTGCTGATTAGATGTCTGCCCTTGGCCAGCTAGTCTGGAGGCTCTTGTGGGTAGTGTTCTGCTTTTTTTTGATGTCTACCCTTGTAGAGAAGTGTGGACCCAGGGCCTAGGGAAAGATGGCTGAACTAATTGAAATTAGATGGCAGCCTGACTGGTGAGAGTTCTGCTGAAAAGTACAGCCCCTAGGTACCAGCACCGTGCTTTTCACAGTAATTTGTGAAAGTGCTTTGAAAATGATAAAGTACTACAGCACCCCCCACCTTCTCTTCCACTGGGTGCCTGAAATTGCACATAGTACTGAACCCTATGTATACTATGTTTTTTCCTATATGTACATACCTATGCTAAAGTTTAATTTATAAATTAGGCACAGTAAGAGATTAACAATAACTAATAATACATTAGAACAGTTATAACAATGTACTATAATAAAAGTTATATGAATGGCTTTGGGGCCATTATTAAGTAAAATAAGGATAATCCCAACACAAGCACTGTGGTACCAGGGCAGTCCATCTGATAACGGAGCCAGCTAAGTGACTAATAGGCAGGTAGTGCATCAATACACCGGACAAAGGGGTGATTCACGTCCTGGGCGGGATGGAGTGGGATGGCGTGAGATTTTTATCACACTGCTCAGAACAGCGCAAAATTTTAAACTTATAAATTGTTTATTTTTGGAATTTTCTGTTTAATATTTTCAGACTGAGGTTGAGCAGGGATACCTCGGAAAGCAAAACCATGGACTACTGTATATAATGCAAGGCATTACAGTATTATATTATATTATATTATATTATATATTATTACAATATATATAATATATATTATAATATATATTAAATATTATATTATATAATAATATATATTATAATATATTATAATATAATACATATGCAGTATTATATTTTAAAAAAAGAAAAAATAATGACTGTGAAACAAGGGAATTGCTAGTGAAAACTGTAGAACTCTGAAAGATTTTCCAGGCCTATAAATTAAAAGAAGTAACTTTGTAATCCCTGTTAGTATTTTTGATATACAGAATTCTCCAAAGTAGCAGCCCCGCTTCCCTCCACTGTGGCTGTTTGCATTTTAAGTGCATGTAGAAGCTCAGGCCAGGAGATTCTCTAGTGTTTTGAGTAATTTTTCTCCTATTTTTTTCCATTCATTTTGGTAAGGTCTTATATCCTAGAATTACTAGGCAATAGAATACTTGGAAAGCAAGGAGTAGTTTGGAGGATATATTTGATTATAAGCTTCGTTGGAAATAGTCTGAGTTTGTTGAAGTTTTTGTTAATTTGCTTAGCAATTAAAATTATTTTGTTGTTTTGATTTTGTTTTGTCTCGGAGGAAAGACAAAATTTAAATCTTGGTCATTGTGGGTAGGACAGGACACGACTTTCACTGGCAGGAAGCAGTGCCCGGGCTTGTTTCTGTATTGGCACCATGCTGAGTTCTCCAGTTTTTGAGGCCCTTGGTCTCCCTTCTTGTGAAACCCTAGGACATATTCTCTCCAAGCACTTAGGACAGGACTCCTGGACTCCCAAAGGGGCGCACACATCAGGCATTGTTTTTGTTTTTATGAGGGGGATGGGGAAATAGCTCTAAGGTGTTAGGAAATACATCCCTGTTAGGACTCTGGAGAATTGGACTTAACTTTTAAAAAAATGAAGTCACACGGTTCTACTGTGTATGTTTAAATCTGTGTTTGGGACCTCACTAGCCATTAGTGCAGTTATATACAACTCTTTTGTGTATTTTGTTTTTAAGTAAAATGCCTACAGTTCACTTTTTAGAAACCTTTTAATCTTGAACTGGTTATAGCTTTATAGGAAGTTGCAAAAACAGTAAAGAGGTCCCCTGTGCTCTTCACCCAGTTCTCCCCATGGGGAATGCTCATATAACCGTAATATAATAGCAGAACCAGGAAACTGACATTGGTACAACCCCCAGAGCACATTCAGATTTCCCAGTTTAACATGCACACGTTTGTGTATGTGTGTGTGTGTATACTTCTGTGCAGTTTTTTCACACAGGTAGATTCCTGTAGCCACCACCACAGTCAAGATACAGGACTCCTCCGTCACCTCAAGGACCTCCCTGGTGCCGGCCCTCTGCAGTAGCATCCATCTTCCTCCCGCCCGCCCGCCCCCTCTCTAAACCCTGGTGACCGCTCATCTGTTCTTCATCTCTGTAATTTTGAGAATGTTATATAAATAAAATCATGTGGTATGTGACCTTTTGAGACTGGCTTTTTCTCTCAGCACAATACTCTTGAGAGCCAACCAAGCTGTTGCATTTTCAATAGTTCATTCCTTTTTATTGCCAAGGAGCTTTTCATGGTAAGGACGTTCAGATGGTTTCCAGTTTGGGGCTCTTAATATTAGATAAATGCCCAGGAGTATGATTGCTTGATTTTATATGGTGAGTGTATGTTTTAGTTTTTAAAGAAATTTCCAGACTCTTTTCCAGAGTTACCTGTATTATTTTACATTTCCACGAGCAATGTATGAGAGGTCCAGTTCCTCTGCGTGCCCATCTGCCTTTGTTCATTATTCTAGCTGCTCCAGTAAGTGTTCTGGTCTTACTGTAGTTTTAATTTTGCATTCCCTAATGGCTGATGATGGTGAACATCTTTTTATGTGCTTATTTGCCATCTCTATTTTCTCTTTGGTAATGTCTGCTGTGTCTTTTGTCCATGTTCTACCTGGATTGTTGTTGTTTTTTTCTACTATTGAGCTTTGAGAGTTCTTTATACATTTTAGATACTAATCCTTTGTCAGATGTGTGGCTTCCACATTTTTTTTCAGTATGTCGTTTTGTCCTTTTGACAGGATATTGTGCAGGAAAAAAGGCTTTTAATTTTGACAAAGTCCAATTTATCAATTCTGTTTTCCTTTTGTGGGTCATGCTCTTGGGGTCACATCTACAAACATTTTGCCTTGGCCCATATCCCAAAGATTTTCTCCTATGTTTTCTTCCAAAATTTTTGTAATTTTGTGTTTTATAGTCAAATAGTAGTTCATTTTTACCCTCTTAAGCATTTGTATATCTTGCTATCCATCTAATAGGTACTTACTATGTTTTTAGAGGTTTGGAAGCTCACAGATGGATCGGGGAGGGCTCCTACTCGCAAGAGCTCACTGATTGGTGGGGTTGTGTGTGGACAGTCCCGTGTATTAAGTACCTCGATGGAGGCCGGGTGATGAGCACTGAGTGGAGAGGGCTTGCTTTGGTCCAGGTGGTCAGGGCGAGCTTCCCTGGGCGTGCTGCCTGAGCACAGTGGGAGTGAAATTGGTTCTTGCCTTTGGTCCAGTTTTTGGACATCTTTATTGCCACAGATTTGTCAGTGCGGGTTACCCTGGTTCTTGAGCATATGCTGAAGGACTTAGGGTAACCTGAGTTGTTGATGACTGTTTTTAAAATTGCATGTGGCATAATAGCTAAAAAAAAATGAAAATGCTGTAGTTAAAACTGAGTAAGATAAAAGAGTATGAAAAAGGTTAAATATATTTAAAGTTTGGATATGTATTTAAAAAAGGAGATAGTATTTTGATTTGTTTAGGAACAAATAGACGTCGTTTGCTTCCTGGTCCTGCATCTTCCTTGCTATGTAACTTCAGGGAATTTGACTTGCTGAAGCCTCATGGGTCAAGTGGAGCCAATAAGAGTTCTTACTTACCTCACGAAGCTGCTTTGAGGGTGAAATGAAGTGATGTATATATAGCACTTAGCACAGTGCTGGGCACATTGAAAGCATTCAATAAATGACTGCTACCATAATCATAATAATTATTATTATCATTAAAATAGGAGAGAGACAAATGGTTTCATGGTAATGTTATGTGTATTCTCATTTATCTCCTTTCTCTGAGAAACTGGAATCCCAGTTCTTACTCATAGAAGTTTACCTTCTCACAGTTGGGAACACTGTATCGTGTACCAAGTATTACTTATTGAATGAGGTTAGAAGCTAGGATACTGTATTCACAATCCAGTACTGCCTATAAAATATACCTTTTCCCACCTAAAACCGAGATTTTTCTGAAGAACAACTTCCTCTCTGCCCCGACCACAGGAAGCGGCAGGAGGCGTAGCTGCTGTTGTGAGCTAGTTCAGAGTTTATTACCTGAGGTTCAGGTGAGCCAGGACTCCTGTCACAGGGCCATGTCCCAGACTTCACAACCAGCAGCTCCCTTTCCTTTCCTGTGTTGACCAAGTAGTTCATCTCCCAGAGGAAGTGGATTAGGCCTCAGATGTACAGTTCTCACCGAGCTGTGCTTCTCAAACATGGGTAAGCATCTGAATTGTTGGGAGCACTTATTTAAACACACTGCTGGGCTCCGCCCCCAGAGTTTCCGTTTCATTAGGTCCTGGATGGGGCCTGAGATTTTGCATTTCTAACAAGTTTTGAAGTGATGTGCTGTTTCTGCCGCCGCCGCCGCCGCCGTTCTGAGGACCACACTTTAAGGACCATTATTTTAGAGTGTAGTTCTCTTTAAATTGAGCCCAGACTTAGGTGCTTAACCCTTTGAAATTGAGTCTATTCATGTTAATGATTGAGATTGAAATAGATTGATTTCTAGGGTTGCTGGTTGATGCACATAACTATGCTCTCTCTTTTAATCACTCTTTTGTGCCTTCCTCCTTCCCAACCCCAAGTTTTTCTTTTCTCAGTTGTCTTAAGACAGGCCAAGTTAGGGTGTATGGCTGTCGTATACGAACCACATTGCCTTAGCCAGTCACTTAACCTCTGTAAAATAAATGTGTTTACTGGATACTTACATCCTAAGGTTCATGAGGCTTAAATGAGAGACTGCATGTGAAAGGCTATGTAAGAGGTAAAGCACGGTGCGCAATCAGTTGTTTATTGTTTTGTGAGATCTCCGTTTGCCTTTGGAATAGTGTCCAAAGGGATTTGGGGATGGACTTGCCTCTCCTGATACTGAGTTTTATTGCTGCTGGGGAGACTTGGTAAAGATTTCATAGATTCAGGGGTGTCATGGAGAGGATCCTGGATGGGCCATCGGGCTCGGGGCGCAGAGTGCCCTCCACACAGGTATTGGAGGCGCGCTGATGTGTAGTTGTAGCAATGACCAAAGAAAGAAGAACTTAGTGCGGGAGCAGATGCTGGGCTATCAAGAGATTCAGCTTCCTTGTAGTCAAGAAATATAATTCTATCAAATTCTTTTTCTGGTGGCTTAGGACAGATGTGATCACACCCCCAGCATTTTTTTTTTTTAAGGTTATAGGTCTACTCTGTCCACAGTAACCACTAGCCAGATGTGGCTATTTGAATTAATTGAAATTAAAACTAAAAATTCAGGTCCTCCATCATCCCAGCCACAATCAAGTACTTAACCCTTTCCATCGACACAGCAAGTTCTGTTGGCCAGTGCCGTTGTAGAGCGGTGCCAGCTCAGTTTGTCTGGGGGCAACACCACTGGCTTTCATACGATGGGACAGGAACACATTTTTGAGTGAGATATATCTCTTCTCTCTCCCTTGGAAGTCTGGTGTGGACCTGATTAGGAGGGATACCAAAGGGTGACTGCTCTATCAGCATGAACCTGATTTTGCCAGTTCTGTCTTTGGAAGGTGAATCAGCAAGGCATTTGAGTTACACTGGGGATGGAGTTTGCTGGGATAGCAGGCTTTCATCAAGAGGTATCTACTGGTTTTGGTAATGTCTGAGGCTTTGGTTGAGTTCATGGGATTCTTCCAGGGATATGGTGCTTCAGAGAAGCAAATAGAAATGCTAGGGTCCATTTAGCAGTAAGAGGTCCTCCTGGAGAGGCTCCGAGGCCACTTGGACTCCTCCACCTTGGGTCTGTTCCACTATTGAACCAGCCTTTGTCAAGCAGAGGCAGGGCGCTGGCCTTGCTTGTCTTGCCAGCCTGGGCTTGCTCAGCTACCACTCCACACTGCGTCATCCTAACAGGTGCCTCCTTTGGAAGTGTCTGTAAATTGTAAAGTTCCTTTCCTCACTTACCCCACATCCAGTCAGTCACCAGGTCCTTGCAGTTGACGTCCCAAGTATTTCTTGCACACCGTCCCTTCCTTTGCATGTCTCTACAACCCAGCCTGTCTCCTGGACTATTGTGATAGCCACATAACAGGTCTTCCTACTTCTGTTCTCTCACACCTCTTCTGATATACTCTGCCCTTCCTTTGTTCCCTCCTTTCCTCCACCTTTTCCTCCACCCTTTCAGAACAGGCAGAGCAAGACAAGGATGAGAGATATCTTGTCCTCCAGGCTCGCTTTGCTTCCTGTGTGAGGTGGGCTTTGCCCACGCCCTGTGGCCCTGTGCCAGGGAGAAAGGAAGGCCTCTCACCTTCAGCTGCTGCTTCTTAGCTGTAACGGCTACTCCAGATGCTGTGACCCCCAAAAGCGGGGGTGAGGCAGATCCTTCCTAACATGAGCTATATGGTTTTTGTGAAGGGCTCTGAGAACCAAATTTCTTATGAATGAGCCCCCTCTGTCTGGGGGATTTGGAGAAAGAAGAGAATGTGAAATTCTCTGGTAAGGCCCTCTGTCCCGAGGTCCTAGTCCCTAAATATCATTGCGCATCCTTTCCTAGTCAAGGGAAAAGGTTGAAAGATAGAAGGGCAGACAAGATTGCCTGTCTGGGGTCTTGTTTGAGGACTGGGGGAGGAAGATGAGGAAAAATAGAAAACGAGACTAGGAAGCCTGCTTTTTCAGAATTATGGACAGTAGGGATGCAGCACCTGGGGACAGCGGTGAACCACCGCGGGGCGCGTGACACCAGTCCAGTTTCAGAAAAGAGAGCTGGGCTGCTGTTCTGTTATCTAGGAGAGTACAGGAAAATGTCTTTTGAAATCACAATAAACTTAAATTAAGACACCTGCGAAAGTAGTAATGTAAACAGCATCACAAAACCAATCATACGAACCTTGAAGATAATGGGAGTATCAGATAATAAGCAGGAAGTTTGTTAAAGGACATAACCCTGTCGGGTTTACCTTGCGGGACGGTGCCTGGCCTGGTAGACCCAAAATGAGTGATGGTGGATGAAAATGAATAAATTTACTTTAGCTAACTTTTAGGTTTGATCCTTCGAAATACTTCTCAAAAAAATTAAGAGCCCTGGCCAGTAGTAGCTCAGTTGGTCAGAGCGTCGTTCCCCAGTCAGGACACTTGTGAGCACCAACCGATGCCTGCGTGAATGGGTGGAACCGCAAATCGGTGTTTCTGTCTCTCTCCCTCTCAAAAAAAAAAATCAATAAAACAAATTAAAAAAAATTAAGAATGTAGGGTCTAAAAAGTTCCGCTCCAACATATGGATTATTTTAGTCCTGGACTTAGAGAAAAAATTTTCCAAAATTCTGAACTTTCTTACCTTCAACTTTCTCCAAAATAAATTCTAGGAACTTGGAGGGCGGGGGGGAAACCTGAAATAAATACAAATGTTTATATTTTAATAGTACTTATTAAATAACTAAGGTCACCTTATTAGTTTAGGAACATCAAATGGGTTATATGTAATTAAGCTTGGTCATGAAGTAAACAGATTTGTAGTATTAAATTTAATAGTTTACTTGGGCAGCTACCACAAATATTCTAATTGAATTTATTTGAAATATTTTCACTTTTTCTTGAGGAAGGTACATGTTTGAATATTAGGGAGCGTGACATTTCTTATTTTTGGACAGAATGTAACTCAGGCAAAAATTTGAGTTCAGGAGCAATCACTCCTCAATAAGTATGTGTTGAACGAGTAACTCTGGATTGTACAAGTCAATACTGAAGTGGAGAATCTGGTGGGAGTGCAAAACCAGAATACGGTTTCTCTATCTGATTTTTCCCCTCCATCTGGCCTTTAAATGTCTGTCAAAAGCCTGGCATTGGACTAAATGTGGGGTATATGCCCTTTGTTCCCATGGAATTTATGTTTTAAAAGGGATGTAATGAAGTAAGATGTTAAGAGTACAGAAGGCAGATGAACTGATTTATTCCACTGTGAGAAAGGCCCAGAAATGACTTATAACTGCCTTTCAAGTGTCCTCTCTTCACTGTGAACTGATTAGGAGGAGATCTGTTTAAATTACAGGCATCGTGACTTCTAGAAGTATGGAGGTGTCCTCTACTGGGGAGCTTAGGCAGATACAGCTGCAGCCACAGAATTACTAGGTGTGGCGGTGTCTCCTTCTAGAGATCTCTTTAAAATGAGTAAGTGTGACTTGACGCGGTCGTGTCTGACTGTGGGACATGGGCCTAATGGACTAGTTGTGATGTGTTTTTCTGTGGAGCTCAATAGTTAAGACCCCAGGGCTGGAAACCTAGATTCACTTCCCACCTGCGCCACTCACAGGTGGGACAATCAATACCTTTATAATTCTTGGACAAATTATTTAACTTCTCTGTCCAGTAGTTTCCTCATGTTAAATAGAGATAATACTAATACCTACCTCAAAAGATCAGTGTAAGGATTCCATGTACTATGTGAATGAAAACATGTCAAGCGCTAAGAACACTATCTGACACGTTGAAGGAGTTACGTGTTAACTGTCATCAGTGTTCCAGTTCCTGTTGCTGTGTAACAAATGGCCGCAAATCCTAGTAGCTTCAGACAACCATTTAACCATGCTTACAGGGTCTGAGGGTCTGGATTTCACGGAGGGCACAGTAGAGGGGGCTTGTTTCTGCTCCCTTGTCCCTGGGACTTCAGGTGGGAAGGAGGCTGGCTGGAGGTGAGTGGGTGGTTTGGGACTGGGTCATGAGGAGGCTTCTTCCTTCACGTATCAGGTACCCGAGCAGGGGTGACCGGAAGGCTAGGCCTGTACACCGAGTGCCTGCAAGTGGCCTTTGCACGTGGCTTGGCTTCCTCGCAGTATCAGGCCAGTCACTTTGTTTATCCACATAGATCTCCATTGAAAGAAAAAAAACAAACTTCAAGCTCATCAATACAGCAGTGAAATTGATGCTTGTGTGGATGAATGTCGTGCTGATTCAGACCTGAGATTCAGAATCTCTAGAAATGTTACATTATGCTCTTATCACATTGATTCGGACTTTTTTCCCAGAGAATTATTGAGTTATTTGTTGCATTGTACACTAGAGAAATGTTCTAATGGGTCTTCTGGTCAACTGGTAGTGCTCTGTATCCTGAAGTGAGATCAGCTGTTTTATTCCTTTATTTTTCATCTTATTGGCCGGGCCATTAGAGGACTCACTGTTTGGAGGATGAAAATAGCTTTTAAATTGCCACCTATGTTATGATCCCGAAGCACTAGGCTTTCTCCCACTTTTGGAAGTAAAGGGGTCAGTTTTTCCTCCATGGCCAGTGGAAGGGATAGATTCACCACAGTAGATGCAGAGAAGAGTTGTAGAGTTCACACCTTGACCTTCTCCTGTTGTACCACAGATAGGATGAAAGATACGGAACAAAAGTGTCCCTGGAGAGGAGCAGTTTTTTCTTATCTGTATTACTTAGTACGGAGAGCCTCTCCTCCCACTCCCAGTAACTACCCTGTTGTCCTTCTGTTTGAAGAGGGAGCCTCCTCGCAGCTGAGGGTATTCTGGTTAGAGTCCTGACACCTTCTCCTAGCCCTCCTAGCCCTAAACCTGAATGCCAAGGTGGCCAGACAAGTCAGGAGTTCTGCTTACTTACTCACTTATTTATTAGCAGGACCACAACATTAGCCTTATTTGCAGAGAAATTGTGTATTTAAGACTTTCCTCATTTCAAATTCTTGGAAAGTTGAAAATGTAATTTTAGTCTAGTTTTTCAGTCAGCTGAACAGTCTGACCTAAAAACCTCTAAAAGCTTTCATCTCTGATCTGCTTGAGCTTCTCGCTGTTTTTTCTTTTAAAAGCCTGCTCATTTGTTCATCTCTTGGAAGTGAACTCTAGAGCGTGATTCCTGCTCCATTTCCCTGTTTTCATAAAAAGAAGCTAGAATTTACTGAGCATTTACCATGTGCTGGAACACAAGTTACAGCCCTCTCTACTGTCTCATTTAATCCTCGTAAGAGCCCTACCTAGTAGGTCCTGTTACCACCCCCATTTACTGAGAAGGTAACGAGCACCAGGAAGTTAACTCATTTGCTCAAGTTCACAAAACTCATAAATGGTAGACGCTGGATTCTTGCATTGTTAAGCAGCAGATTTGCCAAAACAAAACAAAAAGCATGGCACATCTTTTTTTTTTTTTTCCATTTAGAAGATATTTTCTCCTCTATCTTTTTTATTCTTTTAAGTCTTTCTAATACTCCAGTCCTTTGGCTTGACAACCTCGGTCTCTTTTCTCTAAAGTCATCACGTCTTAACATCCTTCCCTTTGTCCAAGGATTGTCTGCCTTCCTGCTGGGCAAGTTATTACAGTTTATTTTCTCCCCACTTCCTAAAAGTAATCTCATGGAGACTTTTTGCTAGTGAAGTGTCATTGTAGCTTTGTATTCCTTTTTATAAAAAAATTCCTTGAGGGCAAGAAGATGCATTCATGTGCAGGTGTTTTCTGGAGGGGCTGCTATCTCTTTTCAGATGCATTTTCTTTAATCAGCAGGGTCCATTCATCTGACAAATAGTGTTCCAGTCACGCCCTCCAACAAAGGGCCTCTGTGTGCCTTCTTCAAGTTCACTGACTTCCCAGGGTGGGGGAGCATCTTCCTTTGCCTAGGCAGGGAGGTGGTAACTCAGTTGTAACTGGTTTGCAGCCATTTTCGTCTTAAAGTTTTCCTCAAGTTTCATACATTTTGGTCTCTTCCCTGTGGAAGAGGCTATATAACACAGAACAGTGTTTCTCAAAGTGTGGTCTGTAGAACCCTGAAGGTTTCTGAGATCTAAAAACTCTTCGTAATAATACTAAGACACACGAGCCTTTTCCACCCCATAGACATCTGTACCGGTGCCCGCAGTGCTCTCCTCACCGCATGCAATGCCGAAAGCCTGTCTTTCACTCATGCTCTTGTTGAAGCAGTACAAAGAATTAATTTTGATAAGTCTCCAACCTCAAGTATATCTTTTTAATGTCTGTGTGAAGAAATGGAAAATATACAGGAAGTATTTCTGCTGCAATCTGAGGAAGAATATTTGTGTGACTGAGTGGTGAGCTTAACTTTTTTTAAGTTATATTTTATTGATTATGCTGTTATAGTTGTCCCAGTTTTTTCCTCTTTGACCCCCTACACCCAGCATCCCCCACTCCCTCAGGCAATCCCCACACCATTGTTCATGTCCATGGCTAATAGTATAAGTTCTGTGGCTACTCCATTTCCTGTACTGTACTTACATCCCCATGGCTATTCTGTAACTACCTATTTGTACTTCTTAATCCCCTCACTCTTCACCCATTCCTCCACACCTCCTCCCATCTGGCAACCACCAAAACGTTCTCCATATCCATGATTCTGTCTATGTTCTTATTTGCTTTGTTTTTTTAGATTCAATTGTTGATAGGTATGTATTTAATGTCATTTTATTGTTCATAGGTTTGATCTTCTTTTTCTTAAGTAAGTCCCTTTAACATTTCATATGATAATGGTTTGGTGATGATGAGCTCCTTTAATTTGACTAATGATAGTTATTCTGAATTGGATATTTGGTAGGTATTTGATCAAAAATGAATAAAGGGAGCCTGTCACTTCAAGAAAGTCAGTGGACAGTATTTGTTGCCCATGATAAAACTGAAGCTTTCAAGTGCAAATCAGAATTTCTGAAAACCCTCATTTGCCACTGTTATCTCGACAGCTTCCCAACACTACATAACAGACTTTCCTGACGATTGGGACCCATGGTGTGTTAACAGATAACGCTTTCGTGGATATTACACCTTATATTTCTCACTGGATAGGAGATCTGCATACTTCAGAGAACCATTTTTCCCAAATGACCAATATATGAAGTTATAAAGCCCTGCCTGGGCAAATAAAGCTCCCTTCAAAGTGAAAGATGCACCAATAGATTTTAATGTAATAGACTATAGAGGCAGATCCATGACATGCTTTTATATTTCGCATTGCAGCTGCCTTTGAGTAATTACCACTGTTGAGTTTTGGTGTAGTTTCAAAGAGTTGTCACAATTTTCTGAAACAGCTATGAAAATATGCTTTCTTTTGCCAGCTACATATTTGGATGAGGCCAGATTTTCTTCATTTACTTTAACTAAAAATTGTATAGGATAGATTGACAACAGAAGCAAATATGAGAACACAGCTGTCTTCTATTAAGTCAGGCATAGAGAAATTTGTAAAATTATAAAGCATATAAAAACAGTACTCCTCGCTGCTTTTTGTTTTAGAAATGAGTTTTATAAAAAGTAGTTTATGTAACTTATAATAGGTTTATTGTTATTTTAAATAAATGAACATATATTTTAATGTTTCTCAATTTTAATTTCAAATACAGTAAATGTTGATAGATATGGCTTGCATGAACAGAAGCTCATTGGGTCCTCAGTAACTTTTAAGTGTGTAAAGGGGCCTATAACCAAAAAGTCTGAGCGCTGTTGGCATAGGGGTAAAGACTGTGGACTCTGGGAGCCAGACTAGCTGGCTTGAATCCTGGTCTTACCCTTTACTAATTGTGTGACTTTAGGCAAGTTACCCTCAGTGCCTTTGTTTCCTCATCTGAAAAGTGAGAATTATCTTCGTAGAGTATTTATGAGGATTAAATGATGTAATGTCAATTACTCAGAATAGTGCGTTTCACATAGAAAATTCTCAACAGTGTTTGATTACGCCTTTCCAAGGCTTCCCGTTGATACTCCTCCAGAACATTTTGTTTTGCAGCATGCCTCCTCTGTTCTCCCTCTCAGCATCCCACTGATTATAAATTAGGGGTTCTTACACTGGGATTTGTAGTCACCCCAGTGGGACTACACCATCGATTTTCAACCTTTTTCATCTCAATGGCACACATAAACTAATAGTAAAATTCTGCGGCACACCAAAAATATATCTTTGCTGATCTTACCAAAACAATAAGTATCATTTTGATTCATTCACACCAGACAGCTGTTGTTGTGTTGGCTGTTACCAGTTTTTCATTTGACAGTCTTAAGGGGAAAGAGGTCAGTGCCCCTGACTAAGTAGTCAGGCATTGCATATTTAAAAAATTCTTGGACCACATTGGTTGAAAATTGCTGTTCTAGACCTAGAGAGAAGCTCTGTAGCTCTTGACAGATTCTTTTAAAGGGGTATCTAGGATCCAAAACAAGAAGGCCAGAGAAGGGGAAGAGGCAGGTGTAGCCACTACACACAGTCCTAGATCCATGTGTGTGCTCTGAGAGGGATGCCAACCCTGCTGTCCCAGCTTGCCACTCCAGGGGACCTGGAGCCCACCTGTGTCCCTGCATCTCCGCACTGTTCAGCAATTGTCTGCTGTCCACATCTGCCTCCCTCACTAGCCTGTCAGATCTGGGTCCCCATACCAGGCACTACCTGGCCCATGGCAGATGCTCAGTGTCCTTTATCTCTGTGGAATGAATGAGTGGATGAATGAGTTACTAATTTGTGCATTTTGCTGCTGATCAAATTAACAGACCCATGACCCTTTATAACTCATAGGAGTTATAAGGAGCCCAAATACTATCACAAATATCTTGGTGTTTAAAAAGTACCACTGAAATTCTGTGGAATACTTTGGAATAGTCAAAATTGAGTTTGCACCTCAAGCTTACAGCTGTGAGCTGTGTGAGCCAGGTCATGTCATTCCTGGTTTTGTTTAGGTAAAGAAGAGATCAATGGAACCCCATTCTCAGGGTTATGAGGGTTTTCTGAGTGTCCGTATCATGTCCTGCTCAATGACGTTACTCCCTACGCCCTCTTTCCCTGTGGTTAGGTAGCTGCTCGTCTGACATGACTGGGTAGATGGCCGTGTGATTTTTGGGTTTCAGATCTAGCAAGCATTTATCACTGGTGGTAGGCAGCTTCACGGGCTTTTTTCTCATGTTGAATTAGATGTTGTTTTTGGTATAATTGCTTTGTTTTTGTATCTTTATAACAGTATTTTACTTGTAACCAAAATAGCTGTATTCCCTTACCAGCCATTCAGGTTAGCCATTATGAATATAGGGCACTAAAACTATTGACTTCAAATCTGAATTTTTGACAAAGTAAAAAACTTATACACAGGCAGTTCCAGCCAAGATGGGGTAGAAACCTTTCACTTCCTCACACGACCAAAAGGAAGATAACAACCAAACTAAAAACAATAAACAACCAGAAGTGCTAGAAAATCAAACTGCATGGAACTCCGACAACCAAGGAATTAAAGAAACAGTCAACCAGCCCAAACAGACCGGTAAGACGGAGGACAGAGAGAACTCAGAGCAAGGCAGCGGACCGCATGGGAGGGGCTGACTCAACGGGAAACTGAGACTCAGAGCTGACTGTGGACTATGGGGAGTAGGGGATTGCCGCTGTGGGAGAAACTCCCAGTCTCACAAGAGTTGGTTGGAAATTGGGGCTAGAGCCGAGCAGTATCGTTCCCTCTTGGACCTCCCCTACAGACAGCGCCGTAGGGCAGCAAGGAGGGTTGCCCTGCCCGGGTGAATTCCTAAGGCCCCATCCCCTTACAACTTACCAGGTGCGCCAGGACAAAGAAATATGGCCCAAATGAAAGAACAGAGCAAAATGCCAGAGAAAGAACTAAGCAATGAGGAGAGAGCCAACCTATCTGATGTGGAATTCAAAACATTGGTAATCAAGATTCTAATAGAACTGAATGAGCTTGGTTGAAAAATGAAAGAACAAATGAAGATACCCAAAGCGAAATAAAGCAAAATATTCAGGGAACCAACAGTGACAGGAAGGAAACCAGGACTCATCTACAATTTGGAACAAAAGGAAGAAATAAACATCCAACTGGAACAGAATAAAGAAACAAGAACTCTAAAAAATGAGGAGAGGATTAGGAACCTCTGGGACAACTTGAAATGTTCCAGTATCCGAATTATAGGGTGCCAAAAGGAGAAGAACAACAGCAAGAAATTGAAAACTTATTTGAACAAATAATGAAGAAAAACTTATAGAATTTGGCAAAGGAAATTGACTTCCAGGAAGTTCAGGAAGCCCAGAGAGTCCCAAAGAAGTTGGACCGGAAAAGGAACACACCAAGGCACATCATCATTAAGTTACCCAAGATTAAAGATAAGAGAATCTTAAAAGCAGCAAGAGAAAAGGAGACAGTTACCCTTAAAGGAGTTTCCATGAGGCTATCAGCTCATTTCTTAAAAGAAACCTTATAGGCAAGAAGGGGCTGGAAAGAAGTATTTGAAGTCATGAAAGGCAAGGACCTACATCCAAGATTACTCTATCCAGCAAAGCTATCATTTAGAATGGAAGCAGATGAAGTGCTTCCCAGATAAGGTCAAGTTAAAGGAGTTCATCATCACCAGGCCCTTATTATATGAAATGTTAAAGGGACTTATCTAAGAAATTAAAGATCAAAAACTGTGAACAGAAAAATGACAAAATCACAACTATCAACAAGTGAACCCCCCCCCAAACCAAAACAAATACTAAGCAAAAAAACTAGAACAGGAACGGAATCAGAGAAATGGACATCATATGGGAAGTTTTCAGTGGGGAGGGGAAGGGGAAGAATGGGGGGAAAGGTACAGGGAAAAAGAAGCATAATTTAGTAGGCATGAAATAAACGGGGAGAGGTTAAGAATGGTATAGGAAACAGAGAAGTCAAAGAACTTATATGTACAACCCATGGACATGAACTGAAGGGAGGGAATGCTGGAGGGCTGGGGGATGCAGGGCAGAGGGGTAATAAAGGGGGAAATCCTGGGAAAACTGTAATAGCATACTCAGTAAAACACACCAAAAAAACCTTACAGCATTCTTCACTTTATCAAAGGACTCAGTGCAGATTAGTTGGTTTGTTTTAGAAAATGTCTCCTTTACTTATTCACCATTATTTAGATTCATGCAATCAACGGATTTTGGTGTAAAATGGGATCTACTTACAAAACAGCTCACCGCAGCTTTTCAGGAGTGCACGTGCAGTGCAAGGGCCTGCGTGCGGAGGGGTACACGCTTCCGAGCCTCAGTCCTCACGCAACTCGCCTGAGGAGGGGCCTGAAAAATTCGTTTCTGGCCAACGCTTGTGGAAAAGTCCTTTTCTGCTCCACATTTGTGGAGATCCCTATATTACAGGTCTGACGTAGGGGCTTGGAAGTGACATTTCTTACATGTTCCATGAGTGGCAGACACAGCACGGGTTTGGGAATCACAGAGAGTAGAGACGCCATCAGAAAGACGACATGCCGCCAAATGGAAGGGATGAGGCAGGGGGCTTCAGAAGTTGCCCTGCTGCTCTGTTCTGGTGACTGGCAGTAGTGCGCTATTATTAGTCTGAGTTTTTATAAGGAATGACTCAAATAAAGTAGCTCTGGCTTCTTCTCTGCCTCATATATGCAGGGAGGGAAGCTTTGCTGGGACCTTCCCTCATTATCCACAAGCAAGAGCATTTCATTGAGACTCTCCCGATATTAGAGCAAGAAATTAGGCAGGGAAAGAGGGTTTAGGATGAAGCGAGGGATTCTTGAGGGCTTTGGGAAGGCATAGTAAAAAGAGCCTTCTTGTTGGAGGGGCTGTGCTGCTGGCTAGTTCTGCGACTCTGGGAGTTCCCTCACCTCTGTGAGCCTAGTATCCGTATGGACAGAATGGGAATGGGGTGGCGATTAACGATAATTTTATATCATCCCAGCACCTAACAGGCCCTCAATAAATGGTAGCTCCTGCTATTATTGATTATATTCGTATTGCTCAAGGGATGTCTAGGTTCTTGGGGAATATTGGTTGCCTTAAATTATGTATTTCATTAGGAGCCGATTTTGACTTCTGAGGGGGGTGAGTGTGGTGAGAAGAAACTTACTTGTCTCTTGAGAGTCCCAGTCCCTGTGAGACGCTGCTGCCTGGCAGACACAGCACTGTCACTTAGCTGTCACAACAGGCGCTGATGGGATCCGGAAAGCTGGAGGAGTCAGGCTGCTGGCCTGTGTGTCTGAACTGCTCCTCCCCTGCCTTCATGCAGGTGAGAGACGGAGCTTGGAGGAGCAGAACTGTGCAGTCACGTTGTCATTTTATGCCATGGGTTTATTTTAAGGCTTTTCGTCCTGTTTGTTTTCCTTTGCTAAAAAAAATATTAAGTACTTACTGTCTGTATACGGTGATAGAAACATGTTTAAGCACTGGAGCTTACCCACTAATAATAATTTTTCTTTCTCAGTGAGAACGTCATGTGCGCCAGGGCCGCCCAAAAGAGTACCTTTTTGGTCCTGAGATGGGTATAACCAAATATGTTTAAAGATGATTTAAACTGCAGTTATTTAATTAATATAGGGCTTATTTATTAAAACTTACCTGAGTGGATGAGTCCTAGAGATCCCCTATACTAACAATACTTCATTGTATACTTAAATTTGCTAAGAAAGTCGGTTTAGTTATGTTGTGTTCCTACCACAGACACACACAATAACAGGGCGGGAGGAGACTTTGGGAAGTGACGGAGATGTCTGTGGTCTTGACGGCGGTGATGGCTTCGCGGGTTGGCTTTCATCCCCAGACTCATGGAGTTGCACAGGTAGATGGGCGCCGCTTTACCTGTCACTCATTCCTCAGTAAAGTGGTTTTAGAAAAACACCTCAGGAAAGGAATCTCTGGAGTCTAGGTACTTCTGGTTTTAGCTAATTTAAGTACCAAATATATCAACACAAAATAGGAATTTTGATGTTTTAAGTACACTTTGAGTCAAGATGTTTAAGTAACCTTTGGATTTTATGTTCAAATCCAAATTTTAAAAATTATTGCCTCTTTGTAGATAAAATCCTTTTATTACGGACAGTCTCGGTGTACTGCTTTCTGTGACTCTGTGTGATCTTCTTGTGACTCTCTCTGATCAGCAGGCCTGGGATGATTTCTCTTTTCACAGTGGGGGAGCACATACCCTCCGAGGTCTCCAGGCTCCGCTCCTGCTCGCAGACCTGTGAAGGTCGCAGGAGCCAAGGGCAGCACTGAGGCACAGCCCTGGGTGGAGTTGCACAGGTGCAGTGAGACCAAATCCTGTAAATGCGAGTTTGTGTTCAAGCTGTGAAATCCCCGTGATGTACTTCCAACGTCATGTACAAAGCCCCTGCGGGAACTGGATCAGGGTTCACTTGTAATTAACCTGCTTTAGCACTAGATGGCTTTTTTTTCTCCCCCAGTAGCTTTTACCGGCCTTGGTCTCCTGAGGAGTTTGAAAGAGACACACTCACCTTTGAGTTAAGCTCTGTAAAATTAAGAATATGTTTATAACTGGTTATTTTTAAATGGGTCTTAATTCCACTGATATTTATGGAGTGCCCGTTTTGAGCTAGAAACTGCTAGGTCCTGCAAACCTCCGCAGACGATTCACTGAGGCAGTAAGTATGCAGTGAGCACTTCCTATGATCTTATTTCGTCTAGGAACTGAGGGAAAAACCTAGAGACATAGGGATCCCACATTCTGTGGCATAAATACGGATGACATGAGGTGGGAGCACCAGTGGGTGGCATGTGGGAAGGGAGTGGCGTATATACTGGGGGAGGAAGGTAGGTGGCTTCCTGGATGAAGTGGCACTAAAGCGGAGCATCAGAAGATGTCCAGAGTCAACTTATGTGTGTCAGCATTCCGTGTGTGCCAAAGCAAGAGTCTCCCTGACTCACAGGGAGAAAGGCCCTCCAGCTGGAGGAAACTGGGAGAACTGCCAGTGTTTCTCTAGGGTTTGTGCAAAGGCAATAGACATGAGTTGCTGTAATTCAAGGCAGATTGTGCAACGTCATTTGGTGCTTGATATAAAAACAATGCTGTGTTCTTAGAATGGGAATCAGTATTGGGAACTGCCCTGCCTGATTTCAGAAGCTGTAACCCCCATGGCTAAGGCTGAGTGAGAGACCTTGGGACCATAAGCCACTAAGGAGACAAAGCTTGTCTCCCTGGCAGGGGCACTGCCTCTGCTCCCTCTGCTTCACCCTGCTTGGCCCCAAGGCTGACCAGTTAGCCAGTGACGGGTAAGATTCCTCAAGGGAGGGATGACCTAAGACAGGCACGGTCATGAAGGGGCCCTCAGGGAAGGACTTAGGGGGCTATAGAAAAAGGGGGTGATGGACCCTCACCCCTTGGCTTTGACATAGTCTGAGTCCTTATTCTGTCTGCAAGAAGTCTCCTAATCTCTTGGCTGCCTTACTTCCCTTGCCTGATTTAAGCCTGAAGCAATGCCAGAGGGCGGTGCAGTCCTTTGCTGGAAAGGGCAGATTCCCCAGGACCATCAGGCCTAAGAAAGAATGCATAAAACCCTGTGAAACCTGCTTTGCTAAGAATGCCCTCAGTTTTCTGATAGGGGCCCAAGCATGAAATGAATTTGCTTCCCAAAGTTATATAGCCCTTTAGCTAACTGACCCTGACTCAGAATAAGCCCTCATAGTTCTTTGTATGTTATCTATTGTTTGATCCTTACTGCCTGACAATGATTGATGAGCTTTACCTGTATTCCTGTGCAAAGTGAATCCAATAAAAGCCCATTGAGGAAAAGGCTCCTGGTCCTTCTCCTTTGAGAGATTGGCCACCTTTCCTCCCCAAGCAGATCATGTCTTGGTAGACTTATTCTCATCTGTGGCGGCTGGGGGTGCCCTGCGGGCAGAGCCCCCCCCCCCAAATCAGAAAGAGTAATATTTTTTAAATTTAAGTCTTTATATCAGTTGGAAGGTCTTGAATAATTAACTTAAGCAAAACAGGAATTTGCTGGGAGTAAGTTGAGCAGCTTATAAATTAATGGGAAGGCTCAGAAAACGGACAGGAACCTATGTGAAGACACCGTGAACTCCGCCTCTTGTGCTGAGGGTGGGACCCACCTCAGACACCACTGCTCTTCCTGGATTCCTGGGGCTAGTGTCATGCACATGATTTGTCAGTGCCCTTTGTCTTCATGACAGTTCCTCAGGATTCAGGGTCTCCAGGTAGAACCTCCAGCTGACTGAGCTGAGGTTGTCCTAACTTCTAGAGCAGGGAGGGAGGTTTGGCTCCTACGGTGGTGGGTAGACCTACCCCCAAGGCTCGCACAGTGAGTGCAGGGTTCCCTAACACCAAAAGTAGAGGTGATTGACTCTCAGGAATATGGTACCTAGTAATTGGAAGTTGAACCATCTAATTTCTGAATTACTTTCTGGTTTTGTAGCGTTATGAAAGTAATGCATACTAATGCTTCTAAAAAGCCCCCTTCACTGGTGGATTCTGGGTCTGTAGATAGAGCTTCATCCTCTTCCTTACCCATACCCCAGCTACACTGAACTCTTCCATCCGTCAGGAGGTGCCGCACTCAGCAGCTGTGCTTCTCCTTTACCCCGCTGGAGCCGGATCTGTCCTCACTAGCACCCTCCCCACCCCCAACAGCAGATTAGCATACATCCTCCTCATTTTTTTCCAGTTCAGCTCACATGTCTCTTTTCCCTTGTCATTTCAACTCCATATCACTGCCCTCAATCAACAGGTAGTAATGAATGACTCCTAGGCCTCCAAAGCATTGTGTCCTGTTAATGGAGCACTTACTCTGCATTGAAGTCTGGGTGCACGTGGTCTGCAGAACCAAATCATAACATCCGCAGGTGGAGGACAGTCTTCCTCATGTCTGCGTTTGTAACTCCTAGCACAAACAGAGAACTCAGTTGCCTTGTGCCTTGTTGAACTCAGTTGTTACTTTAAAGGTTAAGCATACATTCTGCATTTGGGTTCATACTGATAATATCTCAGAGATACGTCTAAATAAACATTACAAAGTTGAACGTCACACAACTTAGATAAAGTTGTTCACCACAAGACATCCCAGTTTGAGAGACCCTAAATTAAATAGTTATTGGTGCATTTATTTCACTTGTTTTCTACGCTAGGTGGATTGGCCCAGAAATTAGAATTCAAGTCTGGTGCCCAGAAGACCGATCCATGTAGGGAATGGAAATCTTGAAAACCTTACCCCCTCCCATCTTGGGTTGCAAACATTGGTTCCTCAGGGCAAGAGAGTGAGAAAGCACGCTCCATTGTGTACTCACAGTTTAGTGGTGGAGCTTCCTGTGTCCTTTTGTGACACATGTGTGTGTTGCATGCGGGTGTTCATGGACCCGGCCTGTCTGTGCTTCACTCAGGCCCCAGCTTCCTGGAGCGTGAGTTGGCTGACACACAAGCCCTTGGTTTCACTCGAGGGCTTGGGAACAGACCAGCCCTTATATTTCTGGTACCCGTCATGGATTCTCTAGACTCCTTCCGAACCTTGCTTGTAGGGCATCTGTCTCTCTGAGCAGAGTATTCCAGTCCCCAGAAAAACCTGCCAGAATCTAAAGCCTTGGTTGCTTATATTTGGCTTTGAGGTCCCCGGTACCCTCAGCAAATTCTTGAGCTCTTTGAAAGGGAAGGTAGAAGCTGCAGAATTGGTTGTCGCTGTAGTTGAAATCTCTAGGAGGTTACACTAATTTAGACTGAAATTGTTTTTAAATGCGCTAGGAGGTTTGGGATTACATGGCGCTGGCTGAAGTCTGTGCACATTGGTGAAATAACACCTGGGAGTGGGTTCGCAGTTCCTGGAGGCTTTGAGGAATGGGCCTCTGGCCTGCAGACCTCAGGGCACCTCTGTCAGCTGCAGAAGGGAGGACATGTGCTCCCCCATTTCAGGGAACTGCACGGTGCGAGGAGTCGCCGTGCTGAATTGTATGCTTTCGGTCGTAATTGCTGTGGCAGTTGAGGGGAGGAAGGACAGTGCAGGACCAAGGTGTGGTGGTCAGCTGAAGAGGTAGATTGACCAGAGAGAACTTTATAGTAGTTTGGAGGGGACTGTGAGGCTAGCGGATGACATTCTTAGCCGGGATTTGGGGAATGAGGGTGACATGTTCGCAGGATGCTGAGCGGCCAGCGAGGCTGATGGAACCTAAAGGAGGGGTCTGACTGTAGATGGCCTTGAACCCAAACACAATTGGAACTCACAGCTATAGCCAGCATGGCTCTGTGCATGCGAGTGGCATTCCGGAAGAGGAGTGTAAGGACAGGTGGTTTCCCAGCTGTGTGAGTGTCAGATGACGGTGACAGTGTGAATGTCCTACAGTGTTCACACCTAAAGGAAACTTACGAGTCTGCTAGGTTGGCCAGGTCACTGATTCTGGGCCTGATCTTAGGGAAGTAAGTTGTTATGGTGGAGGTGAAGCAGATGAGCAGGTCGCCAGGGTTCCCCCAGAAAACTCACTTCATTTTTCCATCAACAATGAGGCCCTTTGTTGTTGCTTCTATTAAGGGGGACGAAAGTCTTGTTCAGGGTCACATTACCTAAAGGCCTCTAGACACTGACAAAGAAAGTAACAGCATAAAACCAGAATGGGAAGGAAGTTTTTAGTGCTTGAGAAGCAAGCCAAAAGCAGTCACACTCATAGAGAGAAAAGCAAAGATTCTTCTTGTTGACAAATGACACGCAGATTTTGTAAAGAAAAAGGAACTGTTCTTGGTGAAATGGGTTATAGTCAATATAGGGCAGAAATGTTGAACTGTCCAGTTAGAATTTCCGAATTTCACCCTTTGTCAAGTGCGATACAAACAGACCTGCAGCTTTCCCTGCGGGGCCGGCCCCTGAGAGCTGCACTTGCCCCTCCCCAGAGGGAGACCCCCAGAGAGCTGACTCCTGGACACTGACTGTAGCTTATTTGCCGTTGCTTTTGCCACTCTCCCCTTGCAGGGTAAAGCTGAGTGAGTGGAAATCCTTAGACAAGGTTGTGGTTTGAAAGAAACAGGCGACGGCAGGTTACTCAGTTCAGAGGACCTTACATGATAAGAGTGTTTGTAAAGCCCCCAGAGGCAACACATGTGCATGTTATATGCTGTTGAGCCAGCAGAGCCCCTGAGTGGCGTGGGCTCCCTTAAAAATCGGACCACTCCTTAGCCCCTGGGCCTGAGCCCAGCTGGAAGGGGCCACTGGTGGGGATGGTATCTTGAGACCCCCTTGGTTTCCCCAGCCTCTTGCTCCCGGGTATGGAGAACAGGGTGTGTTGTGGTGACTAGGGATAGCTTAGCGCAAAGTTCTTCCCTGGGCTCCATGTTAGAAGTGTGTATCTACACACACACATACACTCCTACCTCTTTTATAGGTACATGCACAGGCACATATATCCTTACTTAGGCCTCAATTTTGTTAGCAATCTGCTCTCTGTTACCACTTAGAATTCTTAGTCATGTGACTAGTATGACCCAGAGTTGTAACACGCTGGCACATGCCATTCCTGACCCAGATCCACTGTTAAAAAAAAAAAATTACACTTCCTTTTCTTGAAGTGTGTGGGTCCTTAGCACCTGTCGGACTCCGAGTGGGTAGGGGGTGGTACTCGGGGTGCCGAAAGGTGTTTTTGTGGCTTTTGTTTTTTTGCCTATGAGTACTGTTCTCCACAAGCATCGGGCTTTTCACTGCGGTTGCACACTGGAGGCATTTGAGGAGCTTTATAAAATACAAGTGTGTGGGCGCTGTCCCCAGAGATCTGATTGAAGAGGTCTGGGTGAAGCCTGCGTACTGGGATTTTTTAAATTCCAGCCAATTAATTGTATTGCATGGCCAAGGTTGTACCTTGCCCCTCTCCAATTTTCCACCACCATTTTCCACCTGCCCGAAGTAGAAGCCAGGTCAGGATCAGCCTTTGGATCTAGGCCATTATGACTCCTAATTTTAGCCCTAGACTTTCAGATCCGTTGATACAGAGGATGCGGCCCAGAGGAAACAGTTTCTTTCCAGGGCAGTCCTAGGGGGTTGGCCAAAAAGAGAACGCTGACAGAGAGTTGCCATATGCATCGGACCTGTGATTCTAGGCTGATGTTCACATACTATGTCATTCCCACTTGGTTTATATTCATCTTTAAGATGAAAGTTGCAACTACATTATTTAGTTTTAACTTCATAAGATGAATATTCTCGTTGTCAGAAGTTTTTTTCTCTCTAGTCCAAACACGCCTGTGATGCCTGAGAGCACACATATTAATGCAAGTATTTCATGAGGAAAGAAACTCAGAAAGATGATGAGTAAATCCCCGTCTGTGGCCTCAGAATAATTGGTTATTTACTACTAGCTTTGGCCTTGTGGGAAATGGGTAGATAACAAATCTAGCAAACTTGAAATTACCAGTTTGAAGTGATTGCTGAAAAACATTATTTTTCTCGTAATAGAACTATTGTGTAGGCAAGGACTTTAAATTTAAAAAATAGCATGATTCTTTCCCCCAGAGTAAACTAAGTTACTTTGCCAAAAAGAGCCTTAAACTGGGTGCCCACAGAGAAACCAGTGCAGGGAGAGAAATGGGTGCAGCGGACCGTCCTGCGAAGTGTTCCCACAATGCTGTGAGCAGTATCAGTGTTATGGTGGTAGTATCACAGGGTCGGTCACTGTGGGGTTGAACACAGTGTCACACTTAATTGAAGCAGGAAGCACAGTTCGGTTTGTGTGCGGAGCAGATAAGCTGGAGCCGAAAGTCCAGTGGTTGGCAGAGGGCCGGAACCGTGCCCCAGCTGCATGCTGCCACGTGAGGCTCCAGACACCTCAGAGTCAGACTGAGTGCTCTGCCCTGGGCTGGGACACGCTCCTGCGAACACGCGTCCTGTGGAGTGACCTCCCCTCTCTCCAGTCTCCTCACGTCCCTGTTTTCTGTCCCCCTCCTCGCCTGTCTGGAACTCTGTGACTTCTCCAGAGTTGCAGAGGACTTGACTTTTGTTGCTGGTGCCGCTGCCCTCCACACCGGGTTGTGTGAACGTGTCCGTGCCTTCGCTCAGCAGGTCTTGGAGATTGTTACTTTGACTTCATGGGTCATTTTGGTGTGCGGCTGGCCTGGTGATAATTCTGAGTAGTGAGTTTGGAATTTTATGAATCAAAAAGACAGAGCTCCCAGTGCAAGTTGCAATGTGGGAGAATGCCTCGTGGGCTCTTGTGAGTCACACAGGATGGGGGGGAGAGGAGAACTTTATGGCGCTAATGGGCACTTTGCTTTTTTCTTCCCTGCAGTTCCCGCTCCTGCTTGTTACAGTCCCAGTAGTCCCGTCCAGATTCTAGAAGAGCCCAGTTACTTTTTCCCAGACTTCCCGCTCTATGCTGGGAGGCATGAAGCGCCTGCTTTGACAGTGGAGCCAAACGGTACCATCAGGGAAAAAGTCGGTGAGTTCTTTCACTTCTTCCACTGGCACTTGTGTTGTAAACAGAGTGATCTTATGTGTCCCAGTTTTAGCTCTTTTGGCATAATTTTTTTCCTCTATGCTCATTTTAACAAATCAGCATATGGGGTTATTGGTTGTCTCTTTATTGGCAGATGTCTTATTTTTAATATTTGTGCTATGGTGTTGACAGACTATTTAGCTATAATTTATGACTCTCTCAACAGAGAGTTTCTAGGTATGTGGGAACTTTGGAATTATACCATTATTTTCCCTAACTTTTCTCTAATTCCTAAATATTTTTTGTACTCTTTCCCAGAATCTGTCCTTTTTTTTCCCCTTCTGTACTTTATTGTTATCTTTTGGCAAATAATTCAGAAGTTCAGAAGAAATTCAAAACTACAATAAGGAGGTAACTGCCTCCTTTGTAAAAACTTCCTGTCTATTTTTGAAATCTTTTGGGATTGGTAAAACTATGGGGGAATTTTTAAAACCACTTTAGGGAAGGATCTAAGGGTCCAAATGTGCTTATGAAAAGAGAATTTAGTAGTTTTCATGCTTGAGAAGACCTCATTCCTTTAAAAATATATATTTATTTATTTTTTAGAGAGAGGGTAAGGGAGGGAAAGAGAGAGAGAGAGAAGCATTGATGCCTCTTGTACGTGCCCTGGTCAGTGACCAACCCAAAACCCAGGCACATGTTCCAGCCGGGAATTGAACTGGTGACCTTTCGCTTTGTGGGATGGCACCTGAGCTATACTGGTCAGGGCCCCCATTCCTTTTATTATTCACCTAAAAAATATAATTTTCCTCTGGAAACATATTTTTATTTCAATAGAATTTTTATTCATTTTACTAAAAAATATTGATTTTTATTTGAATTTGCTTGTTCCATTAAGCCTTTTAGATCAGTTATCCTGAGGGTAAGGACTACCTTTTTACTCTCCTCCCCTGGCATCTGTCAGGATGCCTGACTGTCACAGGTTTCGGTCCATCTTTGCTGAGTAAATGATGAACCAGTTCAACCCACACCGATCACCTTTTCCTTGGGTTGTTCATCACTTATTACGATTATTTGGCACTCATCTTGTGTGGACTTTCAGTGGTCTGATTTTACTATTTAAATTTTTTACTGTTGAACTTTGGGTTTATATTTCAGTTACAAGTCCATTCCCTGAAGGTAAAGAGTAAGTTTGAATGTATTCCACATGCAGTCCTTCCGGGCACGTATGAAGTCGGCCCATTTTACAGAGGAGAGAGCTTCCGAGAAACCGAGTGGTTTGCCTGAGGTCACAGAGGTGTGATTTGGGGGAGACAGGGAGAGAGATGTGATCAGAGTTGAGCTTCCGGACCCAGTCTGTGAAGTTCGTTAGTTTCTCAGCGGTTGCTTCCCGAAGGCCTTCTGTGGATCGGGGTAGTATTCTATCTAGGCACCGGGGCGCTGCATTGGCTGTAACAGATACAACTTTCACCCTCTGGTGCTTGAATCCTAGTAGGGGAAGACAGATAACAAATACAGTGTGCATTGAAAAGAGAAGAGGCCAGAAGCAAGAGATACTAGGAGGCTGTTCAGGACAGCTGAGCCACTGCTAAGCAGAGCCAGAATCGGGGAGCAGCTGAGGGCGTGGAAGCTAGGGTTGCAGTCTTCGCAATGGCAGGGACACTGAAAATGTCATCTCCTGTCACCTTTTCTCGTATTTGAATGCCAAAAAGAGTAAGTGGTGCATAGCCCTCGACAGACCTTGCCAGTAAAAGACAGTGAACCTAATGAGACGTCTGTGTGCACGTGCTCACATATATGTGAGTACGTGTTAATTTACACATCTTGCAAGCATATCATACCACCTTTATTTGCCCTCATTTCACTGTGGACTAAGAAAACCTAGCGTGGTAGTTGATTGAATGTAGGGAGCAAAGGAGACAAAGGATCAAAAGTAAATCTGAAGTTTCTATCAGGCTGACTCATATGAGGATGCCATTTATAGGTGTAAAAAAAAAGGGGGGGAAGCCTGGGGAAGAAAGACGGTTTTGGGGGAAATGATGTGTTCTATGTATATACAGAAATAGAGAGCCATCGTTGCCTGGAACTGTAGAACTGAAGGCTGCTTAGAGATGATCTAGTTCATCTTCCCCAATTTATAGGTGAGGCTTTTGAGCTAGAAGAGAGTACGTGATTTGCTCAGGGTCAAGCCAGTAGTGAGTGGTAGAACATTTACTATCATAATGCTGTATGATATCCTCAATATACTACTTACTAGTATTGCTGTGAAATTTTACACTTCGTGGAAATCATGCAGTATTCTTTTACTGGTTAAAGGTTCGATCCCCCTCACTGGGTTGTGTGCTAGGGAGACCCAGATCAGAAGGCATGATCCTTAACTTTAAGGAGGTTAGAGTCTTGTGTAAATAAATAATTGCCATCTGCTGTAGTAATTACTCTACTGAGGTATATGCGAGTGCAGGTGGGCTCAAGCCTGCTGGGCCGCCGCAGGAAAGGCTTTCCTCAGAAGGTAGCTTTGGCGCCATCACATGTAGCATGTCTAGGGATCTCCCAGGAGGACATGGTGAGCCACATCTTTCTAGGCAGAGGGACAATGTGAGCAAAGGCCTAGAGGCCAGAGAGAGCCATCATGTCTGGGAACTATGTATGTTCTTAGGTATTGTTGGAGCTTAAACTCCAAGGGGTTGCTGGTGAGGGTGGGCGGTGGTAGCCTGAAATGTTGCTGGATAGGTACGGCAGTAGCTGCTGCACCGTGGGATAGAATGTCAGTTTCACCCTGTAGTTCATTATTGAGGGGTTTTGTGCAGGGGATCGGTGTGGTTAGGTTTTCCTATTTGAACAACCTTGCAGGGTAGTGCGGAAGATAGGCTGGGGTCTCAGGGGTGGGTTTGGAAATAGAAGTGAGACTAGCGTCAGAGAGATGGATGAGCAGGCTGTTGGAATGAAGGCTCTGGGTATGAGGTGCTGTGGGCTTACAAAGGCATGGAATGAACACATATTTTGTTGTGGGATGAGTCAGGTCCTGGCTCTGTCTCTTCCTACCTCTGTGACCTCTGGGATTTACCTTTTCTAAACCTCTCTCCTCATCTGTAGGATTGGGGAATTAATATCTACCTCATGATTGCATGTGGAATGAATGAATATATGGAGAGAATTTAGTACAGTGGCATATCATGTGCACTTTAAAAATGGTTCTTGTAGTTGTATGGTGGTTATTAGTAATCACATTGGAGATTGGCATGGGAATGAGGAGGAGAGCTGGGAGAGAGATTTTGGAGGTAGAATCGACAGGCAGTCACTGACTAGATGTTGTGGCTCAGGAAGAGGAAGGAATCCTGGAAAACTAGGCAAAAATTAAACAAGGCAAGTGATACGGGATTGGTTGGGTGGGTAAACCTTTCAGGGTGAAGAAGGCATGTTGAGTTTGAAGGACTCATGGGCCATCGGCTGGCAGCTGTGGGAATGCGGGTCGTGGGTCAGTCGTTGAAGGTGAGCAGTGGGTGTAGATGACCCAGGAGATTCTGCCGAGTGAGGGTGGAAGAGCACTCAGGGCAGAGCTGTGAGGAACACCAGGATTCAAGAGATAGGTGGAGAAAAAGGAGCCAGAGGAGTGGACAGAGAAGCAGGAGCCAGGACCTGGTTGCTGAGTTAGGAGAGCATTTCAAGAAGTGGGTGATCAACACGCCAGGTGCCTCAGAAGGGTTGGTTGTGTAATACGAGCACTGGAAAATTCTCACTGGGCTTGGTTACTAATCAGAGCAGGAGGGAGGGCAGTGCGTGGGAGATGGCTTACTAAGGACATTTAAAAGAGGAGGGAAGGAGAGAGGCAGTGTGGCAGTTAGAGGGACATATAGGCCATGAGAAGTAGGGGTTTTTTTGTTTGGTTTTGGGTTTTGCACGTATTTTTCTAAGATAGGAAAGACTTGGCATGTTTATATGAAGACGAGAAGGGGCCAGTGGGGATATTAAAGGGAAGGGAGGGGGTGAAGAATGGAGCTGGGCCTGGGAGGAAGCAGGAGGCGAGGGAAAGGAGAGTATAGAGACAGTTTGAATTGGCAAAACACTTCCATGAGAAACTGCAGGATACATGGAGCTGGTGGTGGATTTGAAATCTTGTTACCTGCTGCTGTGGTTAGAATGTTAATTATTTACACTTACTGACAGACCTATATTCCTGGGCGATAACCTGATACCTTTCTTCCTCTGTTTATCTTTTAGTTGAGGATCCTCTTTGTAACTTCCACTCCCCGAACTTCCTGAGGATCTCAGAGGTGGAAATGAGAGGTTCCGAGGATGCGGCAGCTGGAACAGTATTGCAGCGGCTGATCCAGGAACAACTGCGGTATGGCACCCCGACCGAGAACATGAACTTGCTGGCCATTCAGCACCAGGCCACAGGGAGTGCAGGACCAGCCCACCCTACAAACAACTTTTCTTCCACGGAAAATCTCACTCAAGAAGACCCACAAATGGTCTACCAGTCGGCACGCCAGGAACCGCAGGGTCAAGAACACCAGGTGGACAATACGGTGATGGAGAAACAGGTCCGGTCCACGCAGCCTCAGCAAAACAACGAGGAACTGCCCACTTACGAGGAGGCCAAAGCACAGTCCCAGTTCTTTAGGGGGCAGCAGCAGCAGCAACAGCAGCAGCAGGGGGCTGTAGGTCATGGTTACTACATGGCGGGGGGCACCAGTCAGAAGTCCCGGACTGAGGGGAGGCCCACGGTGAACCGTGCCAACAGTGGGCAGGCGCACAAGGACGAGGCGCTGAAAGAACTGAAGCAGGGCCACGTCCGCTCTCTCAGTGAGAGAATCATGCAGTTGTCATTGGAGAGGAATGGTGCTAAGCAACACCTCCCTGGCTCAGGGAATGGAAAAGGGTTCAAGGCAGGAGGGGGACCCTCCCCAGCCCAGCCTGCAGGTAAAGTGCTGGACCCCCGGGGCCCTCCACCCGAGTACCCCTTCAAGACCAAGCAAATGATGTCCCCAGTCAGCAAGACCCAGGAGCATGGACTTTACTACAGTGACCAGCACCCTGGGATGCTCCACGAGATGGTCAAGCCTTACCCTGCTCCTCAGCCCGCGAGAACAGAAGTGGCCGTCCTGAGGTACCAGCCACCCCCAGAGTACGGGGTAACAAGGTGATTGTCAAGCCTAGCCGTTTCACTCAGCTTTTCAAAATCCAGCAGTTGTGTTTTTAGCATTTGTTAACATTTTCAAGGCATGTTAGGTTTTTGTCATGCTTTTTCTCTTGTATATATTTAATAAGCTACTTTTTGGCCAAAATATATAGAGTGGAACAGAACAGAAGGCAATTGGGGATTCAGGAGTTTAGGGGAGGGGCCTCAGTTGTTGGCCATCCTTAGGAGCTCTGCCTGGTGGCCAGGGAAAGCAGGAATTTTCCTGGCCGCCTTTGTGGAGAACATCCAAACTCCCGGAACATATTAATACTACAGGGTTTTATGGAATCTTTCTTCATAGTAGATTTTAAAGGAAAATGTAGTCTTAATGTTAGAATAGAGGACTTACAGGGACCGTAGAAATCATATAACCCCACCCCCTTATTAAACAGATGACAAGCTAAAGCCTGGAGAGATTAATAAATTTCCACAGTACACACTCTGAGGCAGTTGGGACTCTTGGCTCAAGTATCCTGATTGTCAGAATCTTTCCCCTCCATTGCCCTAATTCCTCTCCTGACTGGTTGATAGGTTCAGCAGCACTCACTGAGAGTGTATGCTGTGCAGCCATGTGCCAGGGTCAGAGATAAAGATATGGTCTCAGGGAAACGGCATCTGAACATTGCAATGTGGTGTGCTGTTTTAGGTAGAAGTATGCAGAGAGCGCTAGGGGACCTGAGGGGATGGTGTGACTCAGAGCTGCAGGGAGTGGGGACAGCTTCACAGAGGAGGTGACATTTGAGTTGGATCTTCAAGGATATGTACGTACGAGTTGTGGCGTAGAGGTGAAGTAATAGGATGGATGGATGTCATCTCTTCAGATAAACCATTTAGGTCCTAAGTTTTGCAGTGCGCTGGAGCGCGCTGCAGTGATGCAGAGTGCGCTGGAGCGGGCTGCAGTGATGCAGAGTGCGCTGGAGCGCGCTGCAGTGATGCAGAGTGCGCTGCAGTGATGCAGAGTGCGCTGGAGCGCGCTGCAGTGGTGCAGAGTGCGCTGCAGTGATGCAGAGTGCGCTGGAGCGGGCTGCAGTGATGCAGAGTGCGCTGGAGCGCGCTGCAGTGATGCAGAGTGCGCTGGAGCGCGCTGCAGTGGTGCAGAGTGCGCTGCAGTGATGCAGAGTGCGCTGGAGCGGGCTGCAGTGGTGCAGAGTGCGCTGGAGCGCGCTGCAGTGGTGCAGAGTGCGCTGGAGTGCGCTTCAGTGATGCAGAGTGCACTGCAGTGATGCAGAGTGCGCTGGAGCGCGCTGCAGTGGTGCAGAGTGCGCTGCAGTGATGCAGAGTGCGCTGGAGCGCGCTGCAGTGGTGCAGAGTGCGCTGGAGTGCGCTTCAGTTATGCAGAGTGCACTGCAGTGATGCAGAGTGCGCTGGAGCGCGCTGCAGTGATGCAGAGTGCGCTGCAGTGATGCAGAGTGCGCTGGAGCGCGCTGCAGTGGTGCAGAGTGCGCTGGAGCGCGCTGCAGTGGTGCAGAGTGCGCTGGAGTGCGCTTCAGTTATGCAGAGTGCACTGCAGTGATGCAGAGTGCGCTGGAGCGCGCTGCAGTGGTACAGAGTGCGCTGGAGTGCGCTTCAGTGATGCAGAGTGCACTGCAGTGATGCAGAGTGCGCTGGAGTGTGCTTCAGTGATGCAGAGCACTGAGGGATGGGGTGTAGTGAGAAGTGGCAGAAGATGGGTTTGGACAGGGAAATTGAGACTAGTGTATGAAGGTCTGTAAGTGTCATGCTAAAAAGTTTAGAATTTATCCAGAAACAACTGTTTTTAAGTAGAGACTAAGTTGATGTTTGATAAAAAGGCTGGCTTCAATGGCAGAAAGGACGAATTGGAGACAAGAGAGAATGGGGGCCATGAGGACCTTCAGGGACAGTCTCAACAGTCCAGAAGAGAATTGCTGAGGGTGCCATGGGTTTGAGGCCACGGTACAGGGGAGCACTACATGCTAAGAGAGGCGGGGAAATAGAATTGACAGGATTTAGTGATTGTCTAGATAAGTTGAGGAATAGGGCGACTGAAAATAAGGCAACTGGAAATCAAGCTCTGAGGAGAGAAATTGGGTCTGAAGATACATATTGGGGATTTCCCAGCATTTAGATGTTGCTAAATTTGCTTATGGGGAGCGTGGAGCATGAGCAGAGGAGACAGGTGGCCACTGTCTATTTATTGGATATGTCTTCATTCTCACAAAGGGCTTTATTTATCTGTTTCTAAATCGAATGCGCTGCGGCTTGTGATGTGACCCCTGCGGCTATATGCAGGGCATACCTCAGCTGTACACCTTCTGCAAAGGGAGTGACTGGGCCTTGGCAGCCAGAGAGCTGGCCCATCATCCACTCACTTCCCAGCACCAGCACACCCCCCACCCACTAGGCCGGGGGTGCCAGCTTTGAAGCATATACTAAGATTTGGACTTCTGACAGGCAGCAAAACATCTTCTTCCTAAAGTGGGCATGGCCCAACTCCACTGGGGATTCCCAGATGGGGCTCTGGGGCTCCTGTTCTTACCCTTTTACAGCTCCTTAAGCCAAAGGAGAAATTTAAACTCAGAAACTGTCAGGTTTGAAGAGGGAAAAAAAGTAATCTTCAAATCTCTGGTATTTGTACCACATTGGTTTATCACAGATTACAGTAATCTATGGTGTTTACCCCAGAATGGTATCAGTGTTTGGTTTGTGACATTACATTTTTCCTGAATGTTTAACTCAACCTCTAGAGCTTGACAAGGTGAAAATACCCCAAATGCAGTCTCTTCCTTCCCTTTGGCTTTACTGTTTGTTAAATGGCAATGCATAATGTGTTTGGTTTGCTGCTTGTTTTTTAGGAAGATATTTATTTTTTCCATTTTTAAATCATTTTTCTTTTCTTTTTTTTTTAAGGTTTGTTTTTTGTCTTTTGGCAGTAGGTGTGATATAAGGTGGGAGACATAGGAAGGGGAGGAGGGAAGCACTGCTTGGAGATCTACCCCGTAATTTGTGGAAAGTGTCATTTGTCTCAAATTCGTGACGTCAAAAAGGGAGGACATGTATGAGGGACTCGAGTCACTGGCCAGGCTTGGCAGCTGGATGGGCATGACATCAGAATATCCCGGGAGACGTAACAGACAGGCCATTGAGGCTGGGCCCCAGAACTACAAGGCCCCTTTGTGAGCCTGGCAGTACCAGCCAGCCAGCATGGCTCCAGCAGCACAGCCCTCGGCTGACAGGGTAAACAAAGTTGCATCCACAGCAGTCCTGCTTCAGATGCTTTCGTGGTGGCCTGAACTCCAGGGGTTGGATCTGAAACTCAGCAGTGAGTGAGGTTCAAGCTATCTTTGCCCCCAAAGATGGGCAGGACTCTTTCCAATTTCATTGACATGTTCCCTTGTGCTTAAAGGGTTATCTGTCCTAAATGGTGATGGTTTAGGAGGCTGCAGGCTGCTGGGTCAATACATCATAGACTTCTGGATGAGAAGGATGGCCTCTGAGTGAGATCACTGAGTCCATCTCCTTGCCTGATGCTGCAGAAATGGGCTGTGTTCTACTAATATTTATTCTCTCACCTGCTCTGATCTGCTAAAGACGGAGATGTGGGTGGATTACTGTAAAGCACTTTAGCCTCCTTTCGTGGGAAACACCATGGAGAGGCCACTAGTGAAGGCCTAGTGCTCTACCCCGGTGTTTGTTGTGGGTGAGCTAGTGAGGCTGCTGGAGGTGGAGATACTACAGTGGCCTCACCTTACCGAGGTAGCTGGTAGGGATCTCCAGGGAACAAGAGCCGGCCATGAATAAAGGCTCTGGGTTGTTCTGCTCCATCTTCCTCTTTCTTCAACTTGAAAGTGGAAATGGGTAGAAATGAAGACAGGGTAAGGATGGGACAGGCTGTTCTATGGAGAGTTATACCTTTAAAAAAAAAGGCAAGCGTTTCGATGTTAATCTGTGAAAACAGCACTTTCAGAAGCTGCGGGTTGGCTTATGCTGTCTATACTGTTAACGGAAGAGAATGCGTGAAATGAGTGTCAGTGGGCGATCTGATGTTTATCAAAGCAGTTTGGAGTACAGTAGTCAAATGCGTGTTTATTTTTCAAAAAAACCTGCCCATATTTCCAAAGTGGAAACTAAAAATGCTAAAAAATTACTTAAAATACCCTACTTCCTTAATAAAACCACTGTTAACATTTTCCTATACAAATTAATTCTTCATGGTATAATCATAGATTCTACTCAGTTTAGTATCTTAGCTTTTTTTAGACGGTATTTTATCATGTTTTTCCCACGGTGTTTGTTTCCATCCTTTTATTGCTGCATTTCATAAAGTATATAATTTACATTCCTTTATAAATAATGTTGTGAACATCATCATGCATATCAAATTTTAATGGTTCCCAAAGAATGAAACCCATATTATGTTGGTTTCACTCTTTAGGAATCATTATTTAGAAATGCAATTATTGGGTAAAATTATAATGAATATTTAATGACTTCTGATACTGGATAACTTTGTAAAAATATTACAGTGCCTGTTTCACTGTACTTTGACCAACATTAGGTCATTATAATTAGAAAAGCTTTGCTAATTGGTATTAACTCCTTATTTTAATTTGCAGTTATCAGCTATGCTAAATTTGGGGTGGGTATATTTTAGTAGTTAGATTTATTTGACCTTGAAAATTGGTTCTTCATGTCTGTGTTCATTTGATTTATTATATATGTTCGATGGATTCAAAGGGAACTAAAACCTGTGTTCTCTGACGCTTGCTCTGATTTTCCAGTTTCTATAATTCTGCTTCCACCCTTAGCAGATAACAGTGGGGTGGAGGAGGCAGCCGGAGGACTAAACCTGCAAGTGTCTGCGGAGTGGGCGTTTTGTGTGGGTTGTCCTTAATTTTCACAACAGCCCTAAGGGGTGCATACCGGTAATATCCCTGTTCTTACAGATGATAAACTTAGGCTTAGCCAGATCCCCAGTAGGGGCCCCTGAAGAAGCAACCACACAGATATTTCTCTCCCTCTCTTTCTCCCTCCCTTCCTCTCTCTAAAAAAATAAGTAAATAAACTCTTTAAAAAAAAAACAAAAACTTAGGCTTAGAGAGAGAGGAAAGTGACTTGGTCATGGGCACCAGCTCAGAAGTGCACCTGGGTCTGTTTGTCACGCCGTGCATGTGGAGGCGAGGACGTGCGCTTCTACTCGCTGTCACTCATCTTGTGAGTTTCTTACCAGGTTTCTATGTCACACCTGGTGCCCAGCCTGGACTCCGCCCACCCCTCTGGCTCTTTTCAGGAAGACCAGAATACTGATTAAGTATGCCAGACTCTCAGAGGAAAGTCCTCTGGATACCCTTTCTCTCTGGACATCAAACTTGACCTTGCTGACAGCTGTGGCTGTGAGCTTCAGTCTGTCTCGAGTGACTTTGCTTTCACTTGGAAGGGAGGAATCGGGAGGGTATTGTTTATTGCCTTAGACTGTTTTTGTCTTAGCCTATTTTTAGCAGAATGTTTCACTTATGGAAAATAAGCACTATTTTAATGATTAATTTTTATGTTTCAGGTAGTATGAGTTTGGAAAAAGTCACTGCTGTTGGTAAAAAGAGCATTTTTCCACTCTTTGAGCCTCTCCATTGCCTTTTTGGCCCTCTACCTGGGCTGAATCTTGCCCATTCAGCATAGGGGGTTTGACTTACTAACTCCCTGGAAGCAGACAGAAGAGTGGCAACTGTCATTATTAATATTTTATCCACCTATGAATATGTGAATTTGAGTTTCAGCGCGTAGAAAGATACTTTATAAAAGCTTAAAATGCCTTTCTGTCCTAAGCCGATAAAAGCATCTTCTTATAAAATGGTGTCCGAGGCAGAGGTTCTCTGGCTTTCCTTTCACAGAGTGCGCTTGCTCAGTTCTCCCATCACCACCCCCACCCTTCCCATCCATGCAGAAGGCTTGCAGTGTCCTGCCTTAATGGAGGGAACCTATGGTGCGGCCAGTCCCCCCAAATCACTGATATTTTTCTTAAAAAAAAAAAAAAGCAATGTGTATTTCCACCCAGAAAAGCTCCTGGTTTGGTTTTATTTGAGATGGAGTCAAAGTTGTTGACATTCTCTTGAGACCATGCAGAATGACAGTGCAGGGAGGAGGCAGGGAGCAAAGGGGGACGGAGCCCAGGAGGCCATGTGGCAAATTAGAGAGAACGCCTCTCCCCAGGAAACCCACGTCCTTCCAGCAGTGCAGCCAGAATGTAGGTTAAACCATGAACAAGCATAAAGACATGTGCTGAAGAGCAGGTCATACTCTTGGTGGGCTTGAGGTTTGGAATGTGCTGTAGTGCAAGAAAGAATGTTTGGTGGTCGGTCCTGCCTTACTTGAGTCAGAAATGGCTGGAGGAGGAAGGAGAATTTTTGGAGTTAGTGTATGTTTCCAACGTGGTGAATTATGATTTGCAGTTTAAACAGTTGTGAAAATTGATTGCTGTGTGGGACCAGAAGGTAAGCCAGACCCATGGCTGTTGGATTAAAAACTATGCATTGCCCTTAACAAAAATGAGGCCGTAAAGCCCTATTTAAATTCTACCAGCTAAACATGTGTTTTGAATACCAACATAAGAACTCACGAGTTTCTCCAATTTGTAAACTGAATTATAGCTGGGTGAGCCAAGTAAAATGCCCTGTTTATCCTGAGAAACATCTCTGCAGTATGGGAATTTCAAAAGGCTAAGGTCAAGTTCAGGTTACTTTCTCAGGAAACCTAACACAATTCCAGCTGTAGTGAATTAAATGAGTGACTTCTCCAAACAAGAGGATTATCTCCATCCATCCTGCATAGCAATAATTATGAAATTAGTTTATCCAAGAGTCCAGTCTGAATATGAACTGTGGTTAGTCTTACGGTGTCTGCACAGACAAAGGGGACAACTTGGGAAGCTGTGGGTTTGGGAAAATAAGATTCAAGGGGCTTTGAGTTCTGGCTTTTCCACTTTGAGATAAATTGCATAAGTTCTCTGAGCTTCAGTTTCCTTATCTGTACCTTGTTACAGCTGAGTTTTCCTGAAATTAATCAATGTTCTTCCCTTCATAAGTAAAACTTGTTCGTCTAGAAACTTTAAAAGTATATGTACTTTCTGCTCCTCTCCCACACCAAAAAGAAGCAAAAGAAGGAAAATAAAAATTGCCTACAGTCCCATTATCCAAAGATAACCATTGTTAAATACTCTGCTTATTATGTTACTTTGAGGGTCAGAAAAGTATGAGGAAATATCGTAAGTTGGAAAGCTCTACGTAAAATGAGGTATTGAGTTGGCCAAAGGGTCTGTTTCATTTTTTCTGTAAAATAAGAGACACATTTTTCATTTTCAGCAATAATATTATTATTGATTTGGATATTTTGAGTATGTTGGCTATTTCCTGCATGGTAGAACATTAATTGTTCTCAATTAATGTCTCGATTTGATCACTATCAACTTCAACTGGTCTACCAGACCATGGAGCATCATCAGTGAGAAATGTCCAGCACAGAACTTTGCAAACCACTTTTGACACGTTTGATCAGCCACAGCACCTTCTCCACACACTGCACAAATCTTTTTGTGGGTTTCAGTTGCATTTTTACCTTTCTCAAAATGATAAAGCATAATATGCTGAAAATGTTACATATTTTCTTCCATCTTCAATATTAAAATGGCTATGCAAAAAATTCACCAATTTTGATGTGTTTTTTAAATGCATGATGATAAGACAGCTGTTAACGTACAATCTAACAAAACTGTTTCCAACGAAGTTAAAAGACAAATAAGCGCTACTAGAGCCATCTTACGGAAACAAACAAACAAAGTTTTTGGCCAGCCCAATATTTTTACTGAGTGAGAAGTCTTAAAATTCGAACCACTTCATAGCTAAGAAGATATTTATTATTTCATCTCATTTTTTAATTTTTTATTTTACTTTGTTTACTTTTTTCTGGTTATTAAAATGACAATACTGGTTTTTACTTCTTATTTTTTAATTTTTTTATAATGTACATGTATTGCTTAGATTATGGAATGTTTTTTTAAGTAGCCATCCATGTTCAATGTAGAAATTATATAAAGAATGGAAAACCAAAAGGAAACCCATAATCGCATCACCTGAAGATAGTCACTCTGAACTTTCGTCATAGTTCCTTCTAGTCATTTTTCTAATGAAATCCTAATAAGTATCATATCTCTTTTTTCCTTTTTACTGAATTTACTGAGGTGACACTGGTTAACAAAATTACACAGGCTTCAGGCGCACAATCCCACAGCACATCACCTGTGCACTGTGTCCTGCGTTCGCTGCCCCAAGTCAGGTCTCCGTCCACCACCATCTACGCCCCGGCGGTCACCACACTGTTGTCCGTGTCCACGAGTTTCTCTCTTTTGCCTTTTCTCTTATGTACTATATCTTGAGAATTTAAAAAGAAATCTTTGCCTAGGGGTTCAGTAAAAGCTTGTTGAACTGAATTGTTAGTGTTGATAAACTGAAAAAAGTTATTTTGACTTTATTTCTCTATTAAGTTCTTTTTGGGAAATGTATTTCACTGCTTCCATTTTTCTTCAAATTATTGGTCACATCCTCCATCTGTTTATCCATTGATGTTTCTTTTCCTGCCATGTTTTGAAAACTTTTTGCCAATCACAGGAGCCATATTTATTAAGTATGAGCATAATGTCCTAATTGTAGATAAACATCTAGTTTACCATATTGATCACCATTGATGCTTGGGGATCTGGGGACAACAGGGTGGGCACTGCCGCTCTGTTTGATGAAGTGCTCTGATGCTCACAGAATTCTGGAATTATCTCTCCAGAAACGAGGCCTCGTCACCTACAGGCAGCACGGTCTACAGCAGTGCTGTCTAATAGCGATACAATGTGAGCCACAGGTCTAATGAAAACTTTCTAGCAGCCACACTTTTAAAAACTTAAAAGAAACCGGTGAAATTATTTTAAAACATACTTCATTAACCCATATAAGACAATTTTTAAAACAGGTTTTAGTTAGCCCTGACTGGCGTGGCTCAGTGGATTGAGCGCCAGCCTGCGAACCAAGGGGTTGCGGGCTCAATTCCCAGTCAGGGCACATGCCTGGGTTATGGGTCAGGACCCAGTAGGGGGCGTGTGAGAGGCAACCACACATTGATGTTTCTCTCCCTCTCTTTCTCCCTCCCTTCCCCTCTCTCTAAAAATAAATAAAGATCTTTAAAAAAAACCAAACAGGTTTTAGTTAATCCATTATATCCAAAATATTATGACTTCAATAAAACAACATATTAATGAGATATTTTACATTTTTTTTTACTAAGTATTTACATGGTGATGTGTATTTTATACTTCCTGCACATCTCAATTCAGGCTAGCCACATTTCTGGTGTTTGGGAGCTACACGTGGCTGTGGCTGCTGTTTTGGATGGCACAGGTCTGGAAGGAGGTGAGGGTCTGTGCCGGAGAGAGAGTGTATGGACATCACCTTGAAGCTACACTCTTGTTCTGCTTTGCATTGGGAGAAGACGATAAAAGTGGGAGATTTTAAGGTGCTGAAGTCCACTTTGATTCCTCATTGAGGCTTTAGGATTTGGTGATGCTCAGCACATAGTGTCTGATGAGGTAGGGATAACCAAGGGAGCTGCTTCTTGCCTTTCTCCAGTGCATGGTAAAACAGCAAAGGCTAACAGTTATTAAATCCTTTCCTAGAGGTAGACACCATGTGCAATGCATTATCTCATTTAATGCTTACAACTCTGAGAAGTAGGTGCTAGTATGGTTACATGGCTAGAAAGAAGCAGAACCAGAAAAAAGAGACTCCGTATTAAGAACCGGTGCTGTCCTGTACCAGCGTGGGGAGAAGAAAGCCCTGGTGAGGTACAGTGTGGTGGGTTCAAGACCCCCAGTTTACAGTCCAATTTTTTGCTTTGTAAACACTGTAGGATCTCTGGTTTGTGAATCTCCTGAGCCTTAGCGTGTATACTTCATAAGTAGGAAAATAATATATAACATGAGAGTAGTAGACACCCAAGCTTGTGAGAATTAGACAGTGGATGTACAGTGGTAGGCATGGAACATTTACATACAGGTATAATGTAAATACATACATTTAATAAATAAGCTTATGTATGAAGCATTGCCGTGTGCAGAGAGGAGCTAATGGACTGCTGATTAGATGTCACCAATGACCTTGTTTTCCTAATCAAAACAGCATCGTCACTCTAGTTTTGAGCTGCATTTTGCGACCCCAAATACATGAGAAGGAGGACAGTGGCATGGAGCCTTATTGTTATATCGGCGACATCATGATCTGAGGTTCTACCTATGTTATCCAGAACAAACCTAAATACCAGAGATCTCTACCTTAATAATGCAGTGTTGAAGGTTTCACCATTCTTTGAAAGCGCATCGAGCGTATGTGGTCTCCTAACTTGCTCTTGCACTTGGGGCCAAATCAGCTGACAACAATCTGATGGCTATCAACTTAGTATAAGTCATAATTTTCTACCCTCAAACCATGGTCATGCTAATAATTAGGAAGAAAAGGCACATGTGTTTGAAAAATAAAATAATATTACACTTAAATAAAAATTCAAGAGAGGAAAAAAGTAATGACCGTAGCCAGTGGTGGCAGATTGTCAAGGAGAGTGCTGCAGGCAAGGTTCTAAGCGTGGAGGAAAGAAATGGGCGCAGATTCTGGGGTGGGGCTGTGCGCAGCATGGTCCAAGCTGTTGACAGTGGAGGACCAGCCCACAGGGCTTCCCTGTGGGGCCTCTGTTTTGTCTCTTAGATGTGGCTCTTTAAATGCTGTGATTCTTGTTTTTAATACGTCCCTGTGGACTTGGGGAGGAGAGGCTTCTTCAGCCCTGCTCAGACCTATTTAAATCACTGGGTAGTTCGGTGGCAGATGGAAAAGTGTCACTTTCTGTGGTGTTCCCAAGGCTCATTGGGTTCCTTGAGGAAAGGAGCAGGACGTGTTGGTGGTGCCTGCCCCCGCCTCAGTTTTCATAAGGATTAAGCAAGGTGATGAAATGTGGTGCCCGGCAGACAATACAGACCTCGATAAATGTTAGTTGAACGCTCTCTGTAGAGGAGACCTTCTGTGAGAAGAACGTTGAATATAAGTAACAGTTGAAGAGAACAACTCAGGCATGTTTCTAGCCTGCATGTTTCCCCTGAGGCTGCTGGAGCCTCCAAAGAGTTTTCTTGCTTTTGTGTTGGGGAGTGAATCACGGACATGGCGGTGGCTCACAGGAACCCGGGAGCAGAGGGCCCAAGGGGACTGCCTGCCCTCTCTGCTTTCACCGGTGCAGGGAAATGGTGAACTGCATAGATCCTGGAATCAGAAAGCCTGGGCTTGGATCTCGTTTATGTTCCTAATATCTCTGTTTTACAGGGGTGGGCAAAAGTAGGTTTACAGTTCGTATGGCAGATAATACAATAATTAATAAATGATAATACAAGAAATAGCCTGTTTCGTGTACTCACAACTGTACACCTACTTTTGCCACCCATGTATTTTGCAAGTTACCATCCCATGCCTTGTTTTTTCATGTAAATAGAGAGACTGCAATGATACTTATTTTGCAGGGCGGTTATGTAGGCCAGTACGAAATGATGCGTGTAGCAGCGCATACCACAGTGGCTGCAGCGTAACAAGTGCCCAATAAATGGTAACCGTAACAATTTTTATTGGACATTTCATGAATGCCACACTCAGTGTAGGCTCTGTACTGGGGCTGTGGGTAACCAATGGTAATTATAGTGATGGTGATTAGTAGCGAACATTAGTCCAGTGTTTACTTTGTGCCTGGCTTTATACATATTAACTTCTTAAGCCCTTTAACAATGAGCTAAATGGTATATAGTCCCAGGAAACCAAGACCCATGATATTGAATCTGCTAGCTTTCTGACTTCACAATCTAAGAGGGGAAATAGGCTCACCAATAGACAGTTAGAGCATGGAATTCTGTGTGCTAGTAGTTTCTCAATAAGTGATGGTTCCATTCCTTTTTTTCCCCTTTTCTCTGTGTCCCCAAGGTCATGGCACTGGTATGACCTTGTGTGAAGTTTTCCTATTCTCTCCCAACACTCTTTCCCCCTCGTTTACACCAAGCTCAAACCTGCCCCAGGTGGCTGAGTAGTGGGGCAGAACAGAGGTTTGCTTCCCTGCCTGCACATCATCCATTGTCACATGGAGTTTATTGAATGCGTAACCAAGTTATTTGTGAGGCCAATGTTCTCTGTTTAATAGAAGACTTCCCATTTTGGACAAGCTTATTCTTTCCTGTCCCTTAAGCTTGGCAAACACCCTTTTCCTGCATTGCCACTCAGGTAACTAACTAGTCACCATCACAGATGACTTAGGCTGGCATTAAGAAAGCACTTCCTTTTTCTTATATAATAGAGAAAGATAACTGAGAAGATAAGCCCAACATCGACCGTCAGTGAGTTCCAAATCCCAGAGTTCAATACATGTTAAAAGATAAGCCCCAGCCTGAAGCTGCGTGGGTCAGAGGGAAGCTTCAGAACACAGGACTGCAGGTCATCTGGGCCCCACAGCTCCAAGGGGACCACCGCATCTATCCCTTGCATTGGATGCAGTGTGAAGGGAGTACTTTAGGAGATGTGAATGTGTGCCTGCCTTTGAATTGAGGCTGTGTAATTTGTGGTTATTCTGCTGTTTGCCAAGGTAACCTCTTTCCATGAAAAATGTGCAGTAGGGTCTAGCCAGCCTTATTCAGGAATGCACTTATTCAGTACCAGATCTGTGGGGGGTTTTCATGCCTGATAGGAGGACCTCTGAGCATTGTGAATGGCAACTCGGGGACATTACGCTCTTGGGACAGGGTTGAACCTCATACACACAGACCTCCTCATACATGTGGGCTGACATTCACACACTTTAGTGTGGAAGGGGCCCAGATTCATCAAATGCAGAAACGTTTTATTTCTAAGGGGATGGCAACATCTTATGTAATAGGTGTGGAGAGACAGGGGGATGGTTTACATCTGACTTCACTCCTTTCTGAAATCTGAGGATGGCTGGAGGGTGAAGCTCACTTCCGGGACAGAGAATGACTTTGAGCTCAGTGGTTCGTCCTGCCTTGGGGAACTTGGATCCTAGCTGTTTTCATGGGGAGTGGAAGGGCACCTGGATGGAAGGTGTAAGGAAATCGAGTTGGGAGCTATCTTTCGAGCTCAGGTGGAGCCTCTGATGTTAGTAAGCTACCCAAGCAAGGCCTGTGGTTAGTTACTCTGTTAGACCCGCTGGGTTTATTCTGTGGTCATCTTTATGAGTGTCTACGTGTCCATGTAGGGAGGGCTATGGCGACTCTGAATAAATTGTCTTCTAGAATTTGACATTTAGCTGCCAAGAGTCAGCCTTCAGGGGGATCCTGGCTATAAGAAATGCTTATAAAATGAGAGATCTGGAGGCTGACAGGGTCCAAAAACATTCCAGCAGGTATATTGAAAATATAAGGCCATGTGACCTCTTGGGAAAAACGGGGGGTACCCTGAGAGCTCTGGCTCTGGATGGCCACAGGTAACAGGAGGTGACACAGGCTAACTACTAGGGATCAGAAGTAGCCGGATGTCCTGAGGACTCAGCCCTTTGAAACAGAATGTTGATGACTTTGGGGTTACTGATGATTCTTAGTGCCCCAGTTCCCAGATTGAGACCTGAAGGTTGAGGGGGGTCAACAAGAAATCTCGTTTTCCCCTGTCTCTGCCGAAGAGAGGCAGCTGTGGTTGGAGAACTAGATATGGGGTCCTCTTTGCTGTTTGTACCTGTGGAGTAGAGCCGGCGCTAGCTTAGGCAAGCGAAAATGCGACGGTTCTTAGGAAACAGGTGCAGAGGAGTGAGGGGGGCTGCTGGGGAGTGGAGACAGGAGGTGGAAATTCACGATCTACATGTAAGAGCTAGTACCTGGAATTCAAACAATTAAGGGACTCCTCTGTGTGCTTCTATTAACGTGGCTAAAATTAGACTTTTGGTTTGCAGGCCTCCTCACCCCAGCAAATCAAACCACAAAAAAATTATTTCCTTTCCCAGGACTTCCCCATTTCATAATAGTGCCCCTGTCCATTTGTGTGGAGGTCAGATTCTAGGAGTAATTTTTAAAATTTTTCTTCCCTTTCTTTCCCCACACCCATCATATATATAACATAGCCCAAATTCATCCATTATGTCTCTTCTGCTGCTACTTTGTGTGCTTTCATCAGCTCCCACCTAGACCACACCCAGGCCTCCTCAGTGGTCGCCTTTTGTCCATTCTTGCGGCCGTTCGTACCTTCTATACAGAAGTCAGAGTAAAGGCTTCTTCTCCACTGGCCTCTGTTTACACCCTAAGGAAAGGGCTGGCCTTGGTTTGCAAAGGCCCTTGTCCATCCCTCTGATCTTAGCTTTTACTGCTTTCGCTGGCTATGCTTGTGTCTGATGGCTTTCCTCTACTTGATCTTGCCCACACTAAGTCCTGCCTTAGGCCCAGAGCACTAGCCAATTCCCCTACCTGGAATACTCCTTTCCCTACTTCTCTACTTCCCCAACCCCAACCCCAAGTCTCATATTCAGACTTCAACTCAAGCATCAGCTTTTCCTGATCTTAGTGTGAGCTGGCCATGCAGTCATTCACTGTCACACTGCTCTGCTTTATTTTTGGAGAGTACTCATTACTTCTGACTACCCGGCTCTGTTCGTTTATTGTTTGGCGGCGTGCCTGCCTCTCTCCCCAAGAATGTAAGCGTCATGAGAGCAGGGGCCTTATCTGTCTTGCTCACTATACCCACTGCCCGGAGCAGTGCTGATTCAGAGGGAGACATTAAATATCTGTGGAATGAAGGACTGAACCTGCTATACTCAGCCCAGCACTGGAAAGTTCATTGATGACCTCTGGTAGTGGGGGCCTGCCTTCCTCCTCCACTGTTTCCCTGGGGTCTGATCACTGGTCTTCTGTTCCCTTGCAGCCGCCCATGCCAACTTCCTTTCCCGTCAACAGTGCAGCAGCACAGCCCGATGTCCTCCCAGAACTCCTCCGTCAGTGGGCCTCTGCACTCCACCTCCTTGCCGCTCCCACTTCCGGTGACCCTGGCAGCACCGCAGCCCCCGCCTGCCGCCTCCCCCAGCCAGCAGCTTGGTCCAGATGCATTTGCGATTGTGGAGCGAGCTCAGCAGATGGTAGAGATACTGACAGAGGAGAACCGGGCGCTTCACCAGGAACTTCAGGGTTACTATGACAATGCTGACAAGCTCCACAAGGTATGTGACTTCCCAAGGGAAATGGACGGGCAGGTTCTCTCAGAGGGACAACAAGTCTTTAACTGCTTATGAGGGGGTTGCTTCACTGATGTGCTCGTTAACTAGATCCCTTTTGATGCCAGGTACTATGTATGCAAGGCTCTAAGGAGACAAAATAATTTGACACGGCGTGCCTGCCTTGAAGGAACTTACAGTCCAAAAGGGGAGAGTTGCCTGAGCTAATACCTGCACTAGAACGTCAGGGGCTACAGTAGGTACAGCGGAGGTGGCCCTGGACTCAAGACTCAGAGGCTAAGTAGCATTTTCCCAGGTAGACAGTGTGGAATAGGTAACACCGAGAGTAGCACAGGGCATTGAGTGGAGAGAGACCAGTTTTCCTTTAAATCTGGGAGTCTCAGACAGCAGCCTTGGGATTGCCGTGCTTGTTTCATTAGGGGGGGTCTCTGGGAAAGCAGCCTTGTCTCAACACCGAGAGTAGAGTACAAGTTACTGTGCACTCTACGCCTGTGACTTGTCAGGTGGGAAGATGCTGTGTAGTTACCGTGGGAACATTAGAATGTATGGCAGCCTTCATCCTTTGGGCTTTACACTGAGAGCCAAAGTCAATAGGAACACATCCAGCAAGAGTGAACTGTCGCGGAGAATGATTTCATGATGACCCACGTGTCTGCACCTGAAATGCTGCAGGTAGATGATGTGAGGGGGCAAAGGTAATAGGTGTTTTAAGGCAGCAGAGCCACAGGGCCCTCGAGTTTCCTTTCTGCAGCCGAGGAGGCTTGTGTGATGGAAGGCGTCTTAGAAGGGTCCATCTAAGTGCCTGGCTCTGTTCTGGGCAATCAGGGGCTTTTGTAAAGAGAAAGGGTAGAAGCACAGATGCCGCCTGACTACAGGAGCGCTGTCATTTGGTTCTACAAGACAGTTAATGCTCCTGATGGCCATTTAGTGTTCACTATAGGGTACTGATCTCTCGTGGACAGCCTGCTCTTTTTGCTGCTCAGGGTTTGAGAATGGTCAGCGCCTCTGATTTTTTGTGGGCCGGCAGTGAACAGCTGAGAGCAGCGGGTTTGGTGATACAAATGTGCACAGACAGAATCTGCCCTGGCACGTTTGTGCAGAGCTTCCGCTGGAATGGTCTGGAGCTCCTGGGAGTCAAGACCAGGCTTGGCTCGGAGGGCTTTGGCTGCCTTTATTGGAGGGGAAAATGAGAGCCAGAGACAAACGGGCTGCCTAAATATTGCTGCCTCACCCCCCCCCCAGCCACACCCTTAGAAGGTGGGAAGCGAGCCTGCTGTCTCCTGGCCTTGGCTCTAAGTCACTGCCCAGGCCCAAGCTTGCCTCTGACACCTCCCCGGGCAGTCTCTTTCCAGGTATGGTCTAAAAATTGGAAAGGGCCTACTCAGCCCTTCTGGAAAATAAGCACTTCTTTCTTCTTGCTAACGGAGCTCTGGCAGACATCTCCAGGAGTTATGCAACCCACCTGAGGGCAGTTTTGAACAGTTACATGGAGCGTGCAGAAATTGGGAGGTTCTGCTATTCTTTATGACCTGTGTATTAATATATACTTTATTGACCTGTAGCATACATATCTTTCTTGATTTTGATGCATATTTCTATTTTGAAAAACAAAAATGCATCTCCCAGTGACTCAGTTTCTCTGCACAGAGGATAATTCTTAAATTTTGTGGCCAAAAGGATTTTGATGACTTCTGAAAAAGGAGAAAAATCAAAAGCTGTTTGCCTTCTGACAACCAAAACTCCTTTGGTACCTTGAATATCATAACATTTCATTTCATTGCTCTGTCATATACCACACTGGAATTTTCCATTTAAAAACCCAGATGTTGACGAATACTGGCTGTACTCATCCCCCCACCCCTCCCCCTGGTTCCATAGCTGTTCTCAACAACTCAGACCATGAGACAGAGGAGCTGCATGAACTCTGCGACTTAGCATTTCACAGCTTGTGTTCCCGAGGTCGTCCTTGGTCCAGGTCCCCCTTCAGCAGCAGCCTCACCGTTCAGTTGCCTCTCAATGGCTGCTTAAGCCTAAGGTCTGGGGAGAGAACCGTTGGATGAGGCGATGACTTTGCTTCGCAGTGATGAGGACCCCCACGCTGGGTGGAGCTGCTGTATTATGTCATGAAATGGTGCCCTGTGCCAGCAATAACATCCAGTCCAGGATCCTCATGCAGTGAGGCTCTTGGAGAGATTCACTGTAAGGGCAGAACCAAAAATAGAAGAATGTTTAATTGCAGGGCCTAGTCTCTGCGCACCGTGCCAGGAACATAGCAGGAAAGAAAGACTGGACTCGGAGACTGCTGCAGCACAGCCTGCACCGGGAAGACCCTGTTCCTGCTGGAGGTGGAACGTGGTTCGAGGACCCTCAGGAAGGGGTTGTTTTTCAGTATTTCCTTTTGGTCACTGATTTGCTTCTTTTTCTTCCTAGTTTCTCGAAAAATAATTAATGGATGGAACTTCCAGCAGGACCAGACAGTGGGCTACTGAGTGGGTTGGCTCAGAAGACATCAGAGCGTAGACGAGCATTTGAAGGGAAAGGCTTGAAGGCATTCGGTGGCTGGCTTCAGTGGAGACCCTCTTCTGTCAGCACAGCAGCGGTGGCTCTGGTTGGGCAGTCTGTGACTGGGACAGCAGGCCTGTCTTTGGTCTGTGCGTCCCTGAGCTGTGCATAGGAAGGTGCTCGGGGAAGGAGCTTGGAGTGGCTGAGATTTTTCAGGGCCATTCTCTGCCTGTTTGCTTCAGGGCAGCAGGGCTTTTGACTCTGCACGTACTTCCGTATCTGGGACAGCAAGTGCTTCAGAAGATCACACTCAGAGTCTGTACTGGCCCAGTTGGTTTTTATATCAAGGCCAGTCTGTCCAACCTTCTCTTCATCTTAACAGACGTCAGAAAGGACTTAAGATGCTCTAGACATGAGGGATTTGAAGAAGAGGCTGTGGTTCTCACTAGGAAGGACTGTGCAATTAGAAATCATAGAGCTTTGGACTTAAAATTTTTTAAATGATTCTAGTCCAATTTCCCACTCCTTAGGAATCTTTGCTTCAGGTCCCTAAAAGGTCATTTGTTTTTTACTTGAATACTTGCACTTCTGGAAAATGTAGTTAGGAAATGCTTATGTTGAATCAAAATCTGCATCTTTTTAACTTCCTGCTTTTAGTCATCGTTCTGTCTTCTATAACCACAATAAAGGAGGCTAGTCTGTCTCCTTCGTGACAGCTGTCATTTCTCACCGGAAATACCTTATCCTGAACTAAGATTATTGCCCTTTTCTTCTCGATTAGTACAAGCATATAAGCGTATTCAATTTCTTGATTGTGTAGTATTTGAAATTGTAAACTATGCCATCAGAGGGATCCTGCAACTTCCTTTTGTGCAGAGAGAAGTTGGTGGGGGGTTTACATTATTTATTGATTGATTTGAGATAGAAGAAAGGGGGAGAGAGAGAGAAACATCTATTTGTTATTCCACTTGTTTATGTCTTCATTGGTCGATTTTTGTATGTGCCCTGACCCAGGATTGAACCTGCAGCATTGGCATATCGGGACGATGCTCTAACCAACCGAGCTATCTGGCCAGTGCGGAAGTTCTCTTAATGAAAGGAAAAAATTCAAGACTGCTTTTAGGAGTCATACATTTAAAAGTTAATTAATCAATCGGTATTTTTGTCACTGGCGGGGCACACTTCTAGGGCTGTAAGGACCATTTCTGCTTTTAAGGAATTGACGGTCAAATCAGACACACAAAATGCACATGCGAATTCCAGTCAGGTGTCCACGGCCAATGAGCCCGAGTGAAGCCGGATGGAGGAAAGTTTCTGTGGGTGGCGGAGCTGAGGAAGGCCTCCTGGTTGCCCTGGGCTTGAAGCATGAGCATTTCACCACCACACCCCTTATCACGTGGCACTGTGCAAGCGTGTGTGTCTGGGTGCAGGCCAGCTCCAGACACCGAAGTTCCTGAAGACCAGAATTGTCTTACATATCCTGTATCCTTGGCACCCAGATGCATAGTAACTGTCCAATAGATACCCGTTAGGATGTATTTTATTTATAGGAATCTCAGCAGGGACTTTCTGCTCTGGGCAATTGGGGTGCCTGGCTCATGGTAACGTTAAGTGCCCTGTGGAGACCAAAAACATGGTGCAGGTCTCTTGGTGCCCAGTGAGGGGCGCTAGTGCTCTCAACCCTGCCCACTTTGCCTTTGATCCTGACTTTTAGCAGTTCATCAGGTCCCGTGTTTGCAGGCACTCTTCATCCTTCCTCCTGCACTTGTTACACCACAATGAAATGGGATTTATTGATCGCTACTTCCAAAAGGCACTGTTAGGTTAGAGTCCTGTTATCACAGTTACAGTTACTTATTACGGGTTTATGTATGCCATAGACTACATGCTCTCCTAGTTACATCTCTTGATATAGTGAAATACAAAAGGAGAACAACAACAAAAAATTGTTTTAATCCCATATTTTTCAATTCCTTCATACCAAGAGTTTTCTGTGGTATATTTGTTTATAATTAGATACATGTCCATTAGTCCTGTATATAGATAGTTCCGTTAAAAGGGGGGTTAAATGCTAAGTAAAGAAGCATCTCTTCGAGTGGGTTTTATGTTCCTTTGGGGATGGGTAGGAAGGTCCCCATCCCAAGGAAGAGCACTATACTTGGAATCTAGAAATTAGGGTCCAGTTGAGCTGTGGTCCTTCAGTTATTCTGTATTTTAATATTTTCCCTTATGTTCACCAGGAATAATAAAAATAGTTATAAATTGCCGTGCAAAAAAAAACCTTAATATAAAATATTAAGTTATGTTTAAACTCACCCCTTTCTTATATTGGTACAGAGGGATTTTTCCAAAGTGACATCAGATGGTCCAACCAGACTTGTGGGTCTGCTGCTTACAGGATCCTAACGCAGCCCCTAGAGGGCAGATAGGAGTGGGGGTGAAATCACTTATACCAGCAATTTTCAGCCTTTTTTGTCTCATGGCGCACACAAACTAATTATTAAAATTCTGCAGCACACCAAAAAACAATTTTTGTCCATCTGACCAAAAATAAGTATAATTTTGATTGATTTACAAAAATAATAACAGTAGTAATTGCCTACCCTTTTTGTTCCCAACTGACTTTTTAATAAAACAAGTACCTATACTTTTATATAAGGATTTCTGGTACCAAAAATTAACCAATTAGACTCAACCTTTTTATGCAATGTAACCAGTAAAATGCAACTCTATTATATGCCCTATATGTTTGCGGTTCAAGACAGGGTATTCACACCAGTCAGCTATTGTGTTGGCTCTTGTCATTTTTTATTTGACAATCTAAGGGAGAAGAGGTCAGTGCCCCTGACTAAATAGTCAGGAATTGCATGTCTTAAAAATCCTTGCTGCACACCGGTTGAAAATCACTGAATTACGCGGTTTGGGTAGACATGAAACTTGAGATGCAAAAAAAGGCTGCATTGAAGATACGACCTTCATACTTAGAGTGTCCAAGAGTTAGTGTAACTATAAGGCACCAATATGAATGCCAGAGTCCTACTTTCATGCCACTTCTTTCTTTTAGTTTGAAAAAGAACTTCAGAGAATTTCGGAAGCCTATGAGAGTCTGGTCAAGTCTACCACCAAGCGAGAGTCACTGGACAAGGCGATGAGAAACAAACTGGAGGGTGAAATTCGGAGACTTCATGATTTCAACAGAGACCTCCGAGGCACGTCAAGTTCCATTCATATCCTCTCTACCCCAAACCTCCCGTGTAGACAACAGCCCAACTTCAGGTCCAAGTTGTGTTAAATAATCTTGTAAATTCCAACAACATGGGGGAAGGGCGCTCGAAGAGCAGAATTTGTTTTTCTGCCTTGTAGGTTGTGGGTTGCAGCACTGAGCCTGAGAAGTGATAACCTGTGTGAGAAGTGAGTGAGTTTGTGTGCAGTTTCTTCCTGCGTGAAAGTATTAACAGTGACTTGTGACTGTGTGAATGGGAACATTTGAAAAGACAAATGTTGGATGCACAGCTCTTCCCACGTCAAGCTGAGTCACTTGGTATCATGCTTTGAAAGCCAGCACTTTACACTCGTTTGGTACAGTGTAGAAGACAGAGCTAGGCATGTGTCCCTCGTAGGGAAAAATAAAGGCCCACAGTATGAGTGTGTATACACGCACACTCACCCATATATACTCCCTGAAGGCTGGGAGCCACCTGCTGCAGGGTCTTAGCAACCTCCACAGGCAGAATGGTTTAATCCATGAAATTTAACTTCACTTTCAGTCAGCCACGCTGTTTTTCAGCTGCCTCGTATGCCAGCGTACTCAGTGTATTGGTAGTCTCTAGTAGCTAGACCCTACCTTTTCTATTACTACAAACCTTTTTATCTTGCATATCATATACGTTCAATGAAAACTTAAGCTGAAATATTTAATTGAATAAATAAAGATTTATTTACCAATTGGTTCAAGCAAAACTAACTGTAGAATCTTTGTTAGGTCATTTCGATCTTTTTTTATATCTACTTAATTGTTGTTTTTATTTTTTATTTTTTGGTGTCAAGATAGAGGTAGCAGTCGTGGGCTAAAACAGAGGACTCGTGGTCAAGGTTAGGCTAGGGCTGGGTTTGAGGCCAAGGAAAGTCAACCCCTTTGCAAGGACTTCAAGTCAGAGGTTTGCTCATCTGGCAGCAAAGTGGTTTTTTCTCAGAATCTGTTCTTGGCTGCCTTCTGCTGGTGCACGCCTTGGCATTCCATTGTATAAAAGCACAGCATGGCATCCGAAGACTTTTTCTGAGTTTGGGATGTATTGTTTCTCCCTAAAAGTTGTTCAGTTTGAGGCTCCTGTCTGAGCATCTCTCTCTCTCTTTTTTAAGATTTTGTTTGTTTGTTTGTTTGTTTATTTATAGAGCGGGAAAGGGAAGGAGAAAGAGAGGGAGAGAAACATCAATGTGTGGTTGCCCCTCACATGTCCCCCACTGGGGACCTGCCCGTAACCCAGGCATGTGCCCTGGCTGGGAATCAAACTGGCGACCCTCTGGTTCGCAGGCTGGCGCTCAGTCCACTAAGCGACACCAGCCAGGGCTGTCTGAGCATCTCTTCATACCAGCTCTTGGCTCATGTCATTTCTCAGTGGACAATGACTTAGATCCTCATGCATTTCTTCCTAATTGTTTTCTCTTTGTGCACAGATCGCCTGGAGACTGCCAACCGGCAGCTGTCCAGCAGGGAGTATGACGGGCATGAAGACAGAGCTGTGGAGGGCCTTTATGCTTCCCAGAGTGAGTCTCCACGCTTATCCCTCCTGAAGTTGGTATTTATAAAAAACGCGGCCTGGGAAAAGAATCATGTTCATTTTAAGGAGGTTTTATGCTGTGTGCTTTTTGTTTTCTAATTAAGCATGTAAGCTGTTGGGCCTCCTAGGTCTGCCAGACAAAGCCAAGGTTGTTCCATATGATTTCAGTAATGTTTATTCTGACCTTCTGACCTGGGCCACCTAAAGGATCACATCATGTAATCTCCACATGTGATGCTTGTTTCCAAAGACCAATGAGCCCACTTCTGCCCGGAATAAAATGAACTGTGGCTTCCTGTGCCTCCAGATTTATTGGGAGAATAGTGTATTAATTTCACCAAAAGCAAATGATAGAATCAAATGGGCTCTGAGAAACCATTGGCCAGGGTTAGAATTCCTGCAAATTCATTGTACAAATCAGAAATGTAAAAAATACAACTTTCTTTTTTTAAAGCTGTTTAGAGTTGAATTCATTTCTCTGTCATAATTCTCAAGAGCATTGCGAATTAAGTGCTTAAAAATTAGAGACAGTTCAAACAACAAAAGTCACTTATTCAGACACTGGCCATCCATTGTATAATGGTGGCATTCTGATGCTGGGGTCCTCCAGTACAGCCCTGCATTTTCAAGGCTGGGAATTAATTGGTTGAATTTTCCAATTCCCAGTACTGTTTGGCTGGGTTAAGCGCCTTTGTTCCCCCCAGATTTACTCATGATTGCACTCCAGTTTTTAGTCTCAGCTTCATTTTTAAAAGTCTGTTTTTGCAAATGGACACTCACACTGTCTAGGGCTTTTGCATCAATCCTTTGTAGTCTTGCAGGAGGTGAATTGGCCTGAGCTCCAGATTCACATAAAAAGCTACCTGAGCATCTTGAATTATTTACTTTCCTCACAGAATTTCTCTCTTCCTAAGGGTGCAGGAGATTGACCATCTCCTCTCCGCTTTCCTTTGAAAAATGAGTCACATGTACCATCTGCATATACATATACATTCCTTTCGGGTGATCAGATGCCCAGGCAGAGTCAGTGTCTTTGTGGCGGTTTTGCTAGCAATGTCACCCTGCTGATGCACTGCCTTTTTGTCAGGGGACGTTATTCTCCTGCTCAGTTCAGGCCACTTAGTTTCATCTGAGGGGCATTTGCTCTAGCCTCCTAGCCCAGGCTGTGCTGATGGAATGATAGGGTTTGTGTTGTATGAGTTCAGAAATGTTCCTGAAGATTTTAACCTTCTGGCTCAAAGCTAAAACATTAATAATGCAGGCAAAGATGCCCTTCCGGCTTTATAGTCAGTGTTTGTTCTGCACAGACATGCTCCATTGTGTCCCAAAGGCATAAACGAGAGAGTCCAGAGGCATTTTTCAACTGCTTACAGGTATCTCAGTGTTGACATGTGATGTAATTGAATCTAGGCAGGGCATTTGAAGCAGGCTTGCGGACAGTGATGCCTAACCAATTTTCCAGTACTTGGTCGCTTTGTGCCATCACCATGCTTTATAATTATTTGCATTAGCTTTTCCTCTCCTGGTGTGCTCAAGGTGTTATTTCAAATTTACAGGTAGGTTTTCTTCTTAGTGAGTTAGCATGCCCCATGCCATATATGTTGCAGATATTTCCCCCAGTTGTTTTTTTCTTAACCTTTGATCATGGTGTCCTTTATTTTACAGAACATTCTTTTAGTAATTATATTTATGCCTTCTGGGTTTTATGTCATGCTTAGAAATGCTTTTCCCATTCCAAAATTATAAAAATATTCACCTCTGTTTTCTTCAAATATTCTTATTATTTCATTGTTTGCAAGGCTTGTATTTTATAAGGTAGTTAGGGAGAAACAGTAGAAGAGAAATTCATTAGGAATTAACCTGGAGGCAAGCAGACTAGTTAACAGATACTTTAGTACCTGGGTAAGAAAGATAGAGGTCCCGAACTAAGACAGAAAGGGTGTTACCCTCTGTTGAGAGTAGGGGAAGATAAGCAAGTGACCAATTGAATGATGGCAGTAGAAGAGAGAGAAAGGAGTGTGACAAGAATAACTAGGTAGATGGTCAGTCTTCCAATAAAAAGCAGAAGGCACAGGTTGGGGTTAGATAATGAGTTAAAGTTTGAACATGTCGAGTCATCTCATACTTTGGCCTGTAGGTAAGCGAGCAGGTGCGATAACAATAGGCGCCCACGTGCCTCGCAGGCTGGCGGTGGGCCGTGCTCTCTGCCAGCCTGTCACTGTAGCGTGTGGGTCCAGAATGGCAGGCGTGTGTTACTACCTCTCTTCATAGTTATATTAATGTGTTCTGTTATCTCTGTATTCTTTTGAAACTCTATTATAAGAACACTTTTCAAATGCCTAGAAATCATAATTATAAACATTGCACACTCAAGAGGAGCCATCCTTTTTAAGTGAGTCTTGGAGATTCTAGCATTTAGCTAAGAGAAGGGCAAGACTGCCAAGCAGAGAGTGGAGATTTCTCTGGATGATGCATACTGAGGAGCTGTGGCTGACCTGGAGAGCCTCTGGCAACCCCCTTGGCCAGTGGGAAAGTTAGAGGGAAGGTGAAAGTAGAGAATAAAACCTTTGGCTTTTTTGCTAGGTACTCATAGGAGACCAGGTTCAAGAACACCCAAGGCACGCCGGCAGTGTGCCTGTTGGTAGGACTTCAGTAACGCTCTCTTAGTTAATGGACGGGGAAGGTCCTTCCTGGCCTCACTTATAAATTTCCTTGCTATCCAGGGTAGTTTTCCTTTCGAGACTGAACTCTGCTCTTACGTTGGAGCTTGAGGAAGGCCCTGGCGGACTGCCGGGGCCCGTACCACTTAGCTTGCGGGGTAAGATGAATATTAAACAGGGTGATCGTTGGGCTCCTCTCAATCATGTGGAAAAGCTCACTGAATTAAGTGCTTAGACTTTGCTGACTGTGGTGAATTGTTTTCTCTATCATGTCCTGGTGTCACAGTGTTCTCATTGGAGGAATTCAGAGCTTTGTGTGTTTGTTTTCTGGTTGTACTTTATTGTTTTTTTAAATATTTTTGCAGTCAAATTGCTCCTGAAAAACAGGACATCCTCTGTGGTCTGGCTGTGTGCAACTAGGGCTTCTTTGTCCTTTAACTTCTTCAACTTACTGAGATTTCTGGTTTTGCTAATCATTTATTTGTCACACACACAATAGAGTTCGGCAACTGTCCAGGAATGTCTGTCATCTTCTCAGTAAGTGAAACTTTGTAATCGTTTCTTTCTGAAAACTGGTAAGTACACAGAATTTCCATCATCATGAGGCCAGAAAGCCAAAAATAAAATATTAGACGTGGGGAAGCTAGATGGGAAGAGATGATCTTATTACAGTCTTGGGTTGAGTGGGAGCTGATTGGCTCTGGCATGTGTGTGTTGTGCCAGCATACAGCCAAGCTGTACTCCAGGACGCCAAAGAACTTACCGCCACCCCTTTGGGGTTCTTCAGGCCACCTGGGTTCAGCATACTTGGTTAAACCTACTTCTATGTGATTTAGATCCTGACTACTAAATGGTATCTCTCTCTAAGAAAACATTTTTTGAGCATTCAGTTATTCATTTAAATTAATGAGTAATGGGTATAAATGAGTCAGAACTTGTATATACTTTTGATTTTGCTCATAATTTCCATGGGTTTAAAAGTTTTAAAAAATGTGTGGGACCACACCAATTTATACATTGTTTTAAATATAATAGTAATTTACCATTTCAGTGTGTCTTGTAATCATCATCTTACCCTTGAATCTTATTTTAAGTACTTTGATTTTTTGTCTTGTATAGAATGTAAGAGACTAAAATAATTTTCTAAAAGAAAATCCCCCTGGCTTTTGTATTTCCATAAGGGCTCATGTGAACCACAAAGCAGAAATTACAATGATGTGAGCATTAATTCCGTTGACCCTCACGGGGCATAAGGAGGTTATTTTGAATTCTCGTTGCATTTCATTACATCACGCCGTGGGGCCCTGCAGGCTTCGTTAAGAAGGGCAGGTTAGGTGTTGTCGCACGTGAGCACACAGGTTTACCTCCCCTGGGTGCTTGCAGCTCCTCCTGACTCAGCGCAAAGCTCCTACTCTGTGCCTTCTGCAGGGGCACCATTTAGTTGCATTGATCTCCCCCACTAGATGGGAGACCTGCGGGCATTCTTTACCATCGTCCATCACCATCCCTCACGAAAACACCTTAAATCTTTAAGTACTCAATAACTAGCACTCAGTAACTACTAAGGCGATGGATAAACGTAGAAAGTCCTTGTAGCAATAGGCTTGAAATTCTCCTCGTGCAGCAACAGTATAAAATGTTCTTTTTCGCTCAGTATTTCCTAGTCATGTTGAGAGACGGTCCTGGTTATTCTCACTTATTTCCAGGCATTAGGCAAAACTATTTTTTTTGAAAACTGCCATCAGACTAAAAGCAAATTAATAATGCTTGAATTCTTTTTTGCCTGCCTTCTTCCTGCCTTCCTTTTTTTTTTTTTTTTTTTTAATGGAGGATATCCAGGTAAGGGGAATCTTTCAATGTTAGGAACAGTGGTGTTTTCATGAAAACTAGTTAAATATAGTTGATTTCTGACTCCCTTGATTCCTTTTCTTTTACTCTGGTGGAGACACGTTGGAGGTGGCAGCTGGCCGTGGTAGGTAAGGGTTTCTGTAGCAGCCGGCCAGATGCTTGCCCTGACCAAGCCGTAGACCATGCCAGGCACCACAGACCTGCCTGGGCAAAGGGGAAGGAATTGTCCATGAAGCCTGTCGAGGTGGCATCATTTACATAAACAAAATTTTCTTGTCCTAAATTTTTAACTGATTTTCCTTAAATATGACCACTATACTTAGTAGGACCGTGCAGCTCTAAAAAATGAAAAGTTTTGTAGGCACAGCCTCAAGCAAACAATTTTGGGTCAGTCCCTGTGTCTTCTAATTCCTGCGCTTTCACTAATGTGCTCAGTGACCTAAAGGTAGGTGACCTCCCTGCACCTCCATTTCCTCAGGAAGCAGAGGATTCAATCTCCTAACTCAGCCAGAGCTCTGAGGAGGAATCGATGGTAGGAAGTGTGAAGAAAACTTTATAAAATACATTTATTCTGCAACACGTCTTCCTACCCCCTTACATCCTTCCTCCACCTGTGTTAGCCCTCACCTTCTCTGGAAGGAGCTGCCGGTGTCCAGGGTTGGGGAACGGTCCGTGTTCCCACAGAATGCTGGTGTGGCTCACCCAGCCTTGTGAATTTGGGAGGCAGAGCATGTGCATGCTTAAGCCACTTGCTCAATCCTGACAGGTGGCACTGAGAAACATCAGGCCTACACGACAGCCAGACGTGCACCCGAGCTTCAGGGCATGTGTTTATGTTCCATCAGATCTTCTGCCCAGGGGTGAAAATTAGCATGACTCAGTAAGGCTGCTTTTCTGTGCTTGAAGAACCACAGGTGATCCAAGAACTGTCTCCTGGTCCTGTGTGGATGTCAGGTCTCTAGCAAGTGAACATGCCTTCTGACTTACTTATTTGCTTGACGTTCCTGTTTGGCGATGGAAAAGTCAAGTGTCTTAAACTTTATCACAGTCCCCATTCCTTGCACCACATAGCTAGTTGGACAGGCGGAGTAAGTACAGACTGAAAACCATACCAATGTTTATAGGCATTTCATGTGGCATCAGGGATCCCTCACTTTTCCTGACAGATCAGAGCCAGGAAATCCCCGTTCAATTCAGGTCTCAGCTTAAATGAAATGGCAGTTGCTCAGGGAAGTCTTGAGATAGGGCCAGGTCTTCCTTTTGTATAATCCCCCAACACCCCGTACTTTCAGACACTCATCACCCTGTAAATAAGTGAGTGGCTGTTCACGGTCCGTCTTCCCTGACTGAACTGCACGCACCATGAGGGCAGAGGCCCTGTCCGTCACCCTCGCCTTGTAGTCCCACGTCATTGCGTTTCCGGAACTGGGCACAGCACCAGGCACTTGTAGGCATTTAATAAACATTTGTTGGACGTCGAGTGACCTGATGGGCATTATCATTTATTCAAATAGTTGTTGGCTACCTCCTGTGAGCTAGCCGTGCTCTGGGCTACAGGACAGCAGAATTTTTCTGTGGAACTCCAGATGGTAAACAAGGTCTGGCTGCAGCCACTCAGCTCTGTCCCTGTAGCTGAAAGCCGCCGTGCATGATCCGTAAACAATTGGAAGCGCCTGAGCTCCAGCGAAGCTTGATTTGCAGAATCAGGCTGCGGACTGCAGGCTGTGGTTTGCTGACCTCTGGTCCAGTCATGGAAGGGAAGAAAAAGAAGGAACCGCAGCATGAGGAGGACGGAAAATAAAGAACTTCAGAAGTATTCTTGACATCTAATTTTATAAATTGCCCTAATTTATAAATTAGGACACAGTTGTTATTTGCTTTCCTGGAAGAGTCTTGCGGGCCGTCTTTTACTTAAGCCCTAATTGGGTGAGCATGATTATTTTGATTTTAGATAAACAGACACATACATTGTAGTCACAAACCTCAGTTACCCGGTTGGCAACCAAAATTGGCTACTGATGGAAGATAGGGCCAGGTGGGACTAGCCCTGCGGGTAGTCGTGGTCGTTAACTGCCTGGGTGGTGTCTCAGGGCTGCCCCTCTCGTCAGTGCCACAAATCATACCATAGCAATTGACTACAGTTCTTAAATAACAGACTCGGAGAGGACCTTAAAGGTCACAGGTCTGGTCCCCAGCAATGCGTGTGCCCTCTGAGTGGAGCTCATTAAGAAGCCATTTGATTGCCACTGTGAATGACAGCTCCGGAGGCTGTTGATCTGATAGTTAAAAGTTTATCCTCAGGTGGGGTTGCAGGTTTGCTCCCCTGTTTGCTCCCCTTCAGGTCCTGCCTCAGGCCTGTCCGGACATGGTCCTTTTACGACAGAATGGCTGCCAACACTAACTGTGAGCCTCTATAGCTACATTGTCTCTCATACAAATATTTAATAGATGAGGATGCTGAGGCACTGGGAGGCTGAATAACTTGCCCAGGGTCATACACACTGGTGAGCGGAGCAGGCAGATTTTGAACCCAGGTCATTCTGGCTCTGGATCCCGTGCTCACACTGAGCTGCTGTTGGGGAGCTACTTCTCGTATCAGGGGAGGTGTGGAGACATGGTAATGTGAGAGGTGGCAGCGTTGGACTCCTCCCCCTGGTTTTAGGACTCATTGAGTGAGGCTCCATCTTTCACTGACGAAGAAACTGCAACCCAGAAGCATCAAATGGTTTGCTCAAAGCCCCTTAGTTGTTTAATGGGTAAACCATAATGACAACGGGGACCTCCTTTTTCTTATTTTTTTTCCTTCTCCAGAGGCCATCTCTGTTGGCTCTGGGGGGTAATGAAAATTTCACTTTTTTACCCCTAGAAGAATTTGGTGCAGGAAGTAAATGAAAATAATTTTGTGCAGGAAGTCTTTGGATGCAAATTATTTAGCCCAGTACTCTGATTTAACAATGATGTATCCAGGTGTTCGCAGGGGAGTTCTAACTACTAGAATTCACAATTTGTCCTTCTGATTTCTACATCTGTTTTGAACCAGCGACAATGATAATAAATGGCCTTGTTTGACAATCTAGTGTCTCTTCAGGTACTGAAAAAACAAAACTGTTGAGGACAGAATAGAGTTTAGAGTCTTAAAAAAATGTTTTCTCAAAATGTCTATGAAATTAAATGTTTCATTCTCTAATAAAAATGAAATGTAAGCAGATACAATGAGTAACTCTGTGGTGTAGCTTCTTACAGCTAGTTTTTAAAACTATTTTTGGTTCATGAATTGTAGTGAGGTCAGACAGCTATATCTTAATGGAATCCCAAAACTTTGAGGGCATAAAATGTTTGGTTTAAGTCCAGAAAATTTGGTCTTAGACCATTAAAAATAAGCTTGCATCTGTTACTAATTTTCTTTTTTGCTTACAAAGACTTGTTTGGTAGAAAAAAGAGGAAAAAAAGGATCTGTTCAAAACAAGTTAACAAAAATGATAGTGGGAGGGGCTGCAGAAGTTAAAGGAAGGGAGAAAATGTAATCGCAGGCAACACATTGCCTTCTCCCTGATCACCCCAAAAAGAACCACTTCTTTACCCACATATAACAGTTTCCCCAGCCTGAACTTCTACTTTTGGGCCAGGTTCTGATGTTAAGCCATTCAAAGGGCCCATTTAAAAACCATAGTCTTACATATACATATTATAATGATGCCTTAAAACAAATCTAGGTATGTAATATATAATTAATAATATATACCTCTAAATATTTAGGTATTGATGTAGTTATAAATACCTAAAATAATATATACATCTGTATTTATATACAGTAAAATAAATGTGCACATTCTAAAAGTACAGCGTGATGAAATGCAACAGCCGCCACAACCAAGATCCAGCACCAGAGAGCCTGTGGAGCTCCTCCTTTCCTCTCCAAGGGAGCCGGCGCTCCCCACCTTCTGTCTGCCCAGGTTCACTTTTCACTACCTTCCGATTGATCGTTGCTGTTTGTGTTATGCCCAGGTTTTACGGTTGTTTTCTTCATGGGGAGCCCAATCATCTCATAGGGTCTTACTTTGTCATTCCTAGAAATAGAAGTGGCTGTTGTACATTTTTTTATATTAAGACAAGAGAAGGCCAAAAAAAGGACTTCTGTTCTTTGGTGGTTATAGAAAGTTTAAGTCTTTACATTGGTTTCTCATTGATTCACAAACATGTGTGTAGTCAAAACCAAATGCCCCATGCATCCTGTATTTATGCGGCATTTCCGTCTGTTGCCTGATTTGCTGTGAAGCTGTCAGCGGGGATGAGGAGATAGCAGCACACTTTTATTTTAAGCGAAAAGGAAAACAAAGTGGAAGGCCGAACAGTACATGTGGAGGCTGAACTGGATGAGTGGGTATGTGGTCCATCAAGCACGACTGCGAGCTACATGTGTAAAAAAATATATGAAGGTTAAAAAAAACTGAATTATACCTCAGTGTGTAAGTACAGTTTCAAGAAATAAAATGCAATAGGAAAAATGACTTGATAAGAGGAAATTACATTCAAGAGAACTTGCACTGAGATTCAGATAAATATTTTATCAAATCGTGCCTGAGACATTTTACTTTTGGTGCTACAAACTCACTTTGGGCCTGGTTACTAAAGAGCAATAGGTAAATTTTATAGAGTAATAAAAATATTATATGTATGTGAAGACCAAAACGTATGGTTTTCCTCCATTAGATCACTAGAAGATTTGATGGTTAGGCTTAGTTCTTTTGCAATGACAAGTATCTAAAAACTATCATTTTAAAATTTTATTTTAAAGATTGAGTTAGAATTTGATCATGTATCAGTAGCATCCTCTTATTCCATAAGCTGTTGCCTAAACTTGTTATATCTCTTCATATAAGAAATACTTTTGCCATCTTAGATTCTTACAATCCTACAAAGATACCAGGGTTTAGACACACTGTGAAGTAAGCCAGCAGGGATGGAAAGGACAGAGACAGCTGCCTCTGTACCTGGAGTACAGAATACGGCAGGGTATGGAGTACAGGCAGGGTACGGCCAGGATGCATTGGAGGGTTACTCCCCACACCCCAAAGCGTGTGTGCTGCCTTTCCTGTACGGGAGAGATCTGTCTTACTGAGGGAATCAGAAAAACTTCTTGAGTGTGTAGCTTTAGGATAGACCTTGAAAACTAACTAGTATTTTAGAGTAATTTTGCTGCCACTGTACTATGTAAAAAGGAAAAATTCTACTTTCCTTTTAAATTTGGGCAGCAAAGTTTGACTAAATCCTTCACACTTCAGGCCTTGTCTCACTTTCTCATATTGATTCATCTGTCCAGAAGACTTCTTCCCTACATTTTAACAACAGCCGTTTCCACTAATCTTTGTTTCTTTTTGTAATGTCTGAACCAGTGGTTTGGAAGCTCAGAAAGGTTGTTTAAAAGAACACTTACTTGGAAGCCCAAAATGTCAAATGTACAAAAACCAAAAAACATTTCTGGTTGAGGCAGGGGTGCATTTTTCAGCACCACCTACCTCCTGCTTGGCCCCGACATCTCCTCTCCCCCTCCCCTTCCTTCTCTTTCACCCAGGATTCTGGAGAACAGAGTTTGGTTTGAGCTTCTATTCTGAATTTTCCTTGTCATTTAATTCATTTAAAAACAGTTCACCCTCTCAGCTAGTGAAGACAAGCCCTCACTGGAGTGTTCCTGTGTTGGTTAATAAACTATTCAGCTACTCGCGGACTCACAGCCCGTCTCCCGTTGCCTGGCGGAACCATGGCAACCTGCAGTGGGTACAGGGACTGCACAGAGCTGAAAACCCTCTCCGGAAATAACAAGGTTCCTCACGGGGGAGACTTTATCAGCAAATTTTAAAAAGACAATAAAAAACCAAGTCAAAGGATTTATGGGGTTAGCTTTGTATGTATTACTTTTTCATTGCTGAATTAATGATTGTGGCTTTTAAAGGCAGATCATCTTTTACATTGTTTCGCATCAGAAAAGCCTCATATAAACAGATCACTCTTATATGATATAAGCAGTGCTCTGTTTGGGTTATATTTTGGGGATCTCTTTCTGGGTTCATCAGTTTGACTCCCACAGATGTTAAGAATGAGCTCTTGAGTGTAGAATATCTTTGAGGCAGAATGAACCTAAGTAGTTTCGTAAACAGTGAAGTAAATGAAATACCTTCCTGTTGACTTCCCACTCCCACCACCTCAGAAGAAAGAAATTACTCTTGGTGTCAACAAGATCATCCAGCGGAGCTAACCCTTCAAGTGCCCCATAGATCATAGCCAACCCGTGGAATAAACTCCGCACAGCATCTCTTCTGAATTGCAAGATACGGTGCCAGGGAACTCAGGGCTGAAGGAAGGATCCTTGAGGAGGAAGGAGAAATTTTAGGCAGGGATAATACGGCAAATAAGTATTTGGACATCTTTTCATAAGAGAGAATCCATTTATCAGCATGTGGGTTTCTTGTAACCAGAATTCATGCTATTAGTTGTTGGTTAGCATCATCTTAATCTTTACCAAACTCCCAAGTCCTCCTGGTGGAGAAGGGAATAGAGGTGTAAAGAACAAAGAAGAGTGTCTTAGTGATCTTTTCATTACAAAAGGAAAAACCCACTTGCACTAGCTGAAGCCCAAATACAGGGACTATTTTTTAAGAACATAGGTGTGTGATGGAGCCCCTGGGCAGGATGGGCAGGCAGGCCTCACAAGGACCAGGGGCCAGAGCTGGCGTCTCTGAGAATCACAGTGTAGTTCATATTTAGGGGTCTGTTTGTATGTGTGTGTCTGTTTCCCTCTCTCCTTCTTACCATAGACTCTCACCCACCTTTCTCCGCCCATCTGCTTGATTTTTCCCTTTCTACAGTACGGCTTTCTCTGTTCTCCAAAACACAAGCTGGAATGTGGCTGCTAGCCCAAGAGCTAGGTGGCCAGCCTGCACCACTGTGTCTCCCAGGCTCCTACTTGCACGTCCCGAGATGATAGACTCTGATTGGCCTATCTTGGGTCACAAGGCCCTTCAGGTTTGATCCTGTCAAATGGGAGGGGTGGGCAGGGGCTGATGAGAAGGGCTTTGTATGTAGACATGGATACTTGCCGGAATTTAGCCTTGTGGATGGAGGGCTGTGGTGGATAGCTGTTCAAAACAGAGTGCTACCTGAGCAGACACTGTGACATTTGTCTGCTCTGTGTAGATCTCCAGACTGGGGCTCACTTGCCTCTGGTGGGGCCCCTGTTGTACACACAGGTGGCCCGGGAGCTTTCTGCCACACCTCCTCAGCCTCTGTACCCAGCTTCTCCTTTGTCTGACCTCTTCTCTGGCCATGTCCTTTAAGCTGTCTTCACTGAGGGAGGCCCAGAGCTTCTACTCCTCACATCAGCTTCATCCGTCAAAATGAGACTTCCAGTCACCGGCAGTTTCGAGGTTTGTTGGATCATGCTGGCCTCCTCTTCCCTTAACTCTGTCACCACCGCTCCCTCCTCTTCCCACACCCAAGGCAACAAGGACCTACTTTGAGAAGTGCCAGAGAAATAACTGAGGACCAGACACCAAAATGCACTAGTCGTGCATTGCTGTGTGAGCTTATGGGACCTGGAGCTTGAACAGAAGTAGCTTAGTTTGTGTTTCTGTCTCAGACCCGTGCGCACACATGCACACACAGTGCAGGACAGCTGTAAACCTGCAGTGAACCCGCCAGTTAAAGGGCCAAACCTTGCTTCCAGCCGAAAGAAGAAAAGAGGGAGAAGACCCTTTTTTTATTTTTTATTATTATTTTTTTTAACCTTTCAAGCCTTCCAGTGAATAGTTACCCTTTGGTCAAGCTGGCAGCAACTGATGACTCTGCCCCTCCAGCCATATTGGGCTTAGGGAAAAATTCATCAAAAACCTATTAAATGAGGAAAGGCCTGGAAATTGATTCCTGTATGAGAAGAGCCAGGTTAAAGCTTTGCTCTCCTCATGAGCTCCAGCTCTCAGTTGGAGCACTGAATTAAAGACTAGCAACGCAGCACATGGTATTCGACACCCTTGCTGTTAGCCCCACACGTGCCCAGCCCTCGGCATTTCTTGGCAGAGGTTGCTAGGACCCACCATCCCATGGTTCGGCCAGCAATAAGCTTAGTGCTCATATAGTAACTCAGAAACAGTTTCAGGAAGGTGGAAGGCACACTCACCTCCTCCCAGGAACAAACTGGAATTAGAACTAAATTACTGAACAGTCATCCTGAATGACCAACTGAAGACTACCTAAAGAGAAGTCTTATAACAAAGGATTTACAGAAGCAACCCCCTGGAATCTGATCATCTTATTTGCTGAAATGAAAGCAGGAGCAGTAAGAGAGGAGAAGGGGAAGGGAGAGGATGCAAAGAGGACCCCTGGCAAGGAAGTCGTTTGGGAAGCTGTTTGTCCCCTAGGCAGCCCTTTGACTTCCTGCTATTCCTGTCGTTCCAGCTAAAGCGCCTTTCTGAAGAGAGCCCCCGCTGCCTCAGTTCCACTCAGAGCGTTGATGGCTACTGGACCTTCTTTCTGTCTGAGCGTTCTAGGATTAATAGTTTTTCCTACCTAAGTTAACCACCACAAAAAGCAGCCATCATGGGAACACCAGCCAGCACCCCTGGAACTTGGGTTTAAGCAGGCTGTGCTCAGCCAGGCCCTGGTATACACTCACATGCCTCAGTAATTAGCAATAAACCACTTTACTCACTGCCCGTGTCATTCTTGTTATCAGAGGTCAGCTTCTGAGATGACATCATGGTCTATAAAAGCATATTCTTCAGACATCTAGAAAGGTCCAGGAAATCACAATCCCTGGAAATTCTGGCCGGAGCTAGGTTTCCCCTGGCACACAGCGGGCACACCAAAATGAGATTTCCTTCCCCGGGCTGCCCTGTACCCCTCTTACTTTCTCTTCCCCCCAAATCATCACAAAGTCACATGGCCATTCTTTTTTCAGAAGCGTGCATACTCCAGATTTGGAGAGAGAGGTTAATGGAGCTAGAACAGTGGCCACCAGGTGGTTTTCGTTCATAGAAAATTTGGAAGGGTGATGCCGATCTCACTGTTTATGACTATGAGTCCAATCAATAAACGTTTCCTGAGTGCTTAGAAGAAAAACAAGAAATAGTTTCAACAGATGGTCCACATCAGACCTTACCCAGAAACTGGAGGAGGGGGAGAGTCAGATGCAAAGGGAGCATCTTTGAATTACTGGGCCCAGTACTAGTTTCCGTCCACTTCCCTTTCCTCAGCAAAGAAACTAACCTGTGGGCAGAGGCACAACAACTACCGTCTGACCTTGTATCACAGCTCATTGCACTTCAGTTTTCTCAGTTGTCAAAGGGAGTTGTGAGGAGTCGATGAGGTCCTGTTGCAAAGTTCAAGGCACAGTGCCTGGGACTAGTAAGCCCCCAGTAGTGCATGTTAGCTCCTGTTATTTAGGTATCTGTTGTGTGCCAAGCCCAGGAGTAGGTATTTTACCGAGTCATTTTAACCCTCACAGCAGTCCTGTGCAATCGATCTTGTTCGTTCCATCTGAGGAGATGGCTGCACAGGGGTGAAGCGGGAGTGAAGGTGCCAGAAGCAAACCAGGTCGGCCTGACTACAAAGCCGGTGCCATCGCTGTGGTTTCCAGAGTAAACAGTGTTCGAGCAGGCATCTCTGTGTAAGTGGGACCGGAGCCACCAGGCTAAACAACTCCCTGCTCCACGCAGTACAGGGTAATTCATATCCACTGAGTAAACAGACCATTCTGGGCAAGAGTTCCCTTGTGTCAACCCCCCTGTTCTAGGAATTTTCAGCATATACACTGGAGCCCAACCAAAAATTCAGTGTGAGACTGATCTTTCTTGAGATCCCTCCCAAGGGGCTTAGCTAATAATAAACTGAAAGGACCTTCCCATGAGGTGCTTTCACTCCTGGGACTTTCCCTTGACATCTTCCAAGAGATGACTTTTAAAACGGCTCTGACATACCTCAGTCCCCAAGTCTCCAGGGAGTTCGAGGGCCACAGTTGCCCCACCCTGTGGGCTCCCTGCTTTGACTCTCCCCTTCTTGCCCCCTTGCCTGAATTAGATGTCCTCTGTGTGTTCGCAGAACACCCGTGCAAGTGCCTGTTAGAGCAGCTCGTTACACTCCCTTTGCCCACGTCCTTGCCTCTCTTCCCACCCAGTTGAGTGCAGAACACTATGTCCTACTCACCTTGTAGTCCCAGAGACTGTCGCACTTTGCAGAGCAATAACAGTAACCACGGCATTTTCGTAGTTGACATTCACTGGACACTTTCTATGTGCATTTTTCAGCGGATACTGTTGTGAGCCTCACTTTAAAGGTAAGGAAACTGAAGCGCAAAAAAGGGCTTTATTTCTGAAGTCACAAAACCATAAGTAGGAGAGCTGGATCTGAACCCAGGCAGCTTGATTCCAGACCCATGCTTCAAACCAGTTTTCTGATGTTTCCATGCAGTAGATGCTTAATTATCTGATATTTGCAAATGAATGCGCACATGGGTATAATTGCTGTATTTTGAGAGATGTGGTATATGACCCATTACTTAAATCTGTGCAGTAATGAGCTGTGTTACAGTGGAGCTCTTCTATACTTCCTGCGTTTGTTCTGCAGTTCTTTACCTCTGCGTGCCTGCTCGGGGAGGGGGGAGGGGCGGCATAGAGCCACCCTTGTGAACACAGCTTAGATGAAAATGCAAGTTCTGGCTCTACCACTGACGAGCATCACTTTTGTGGGCACATTGTGTATTCTTAGTGTCACTTTCCTCAACTGGAAATGGGAATAATAATGGTGCTTACCTCATACAGTAAACTTAAAGGAAATAATAATATAAAGGGAATAATATGTTACCATTTTGGAATACACTCATTGAACAAACATGAACAAGATTAGTTATTGTTATCACTGTTGTCACAAATGCTTGTTTTTAAAACTTTATTATCGAGAGCACTACTTCCTATCCGTGGACAAGGAGTTCTGAGCCAGGGCGATACTGAGTGATAGTGCTTCAGTCTCAAGTCCAAAGTCAGCAAACTCTGGACGGTGTTTGATCCACGAATTCCAGAGACCTGCAAAGCATTCCAGATCTAATGGAGTCTTCGTCCATTACCCACATCTTTGTCCTGTAGTTTGCACTGGGAGGTTTCAGTAGCCTGGGCAGAGAAGGGAACTGGGGTTGTCCACTGTCTGTACCAGCCATCCGATGCATGGCGGTCACACAGCTGGAGTGGACAGCTGTGTAACAAAGGCTGTACAACAGAGACCGAATACCTGACATCCAGTGAGAGTTGCCATGTATTGTACATTTGGCAATGAACTTCACGCAAGGTAGAGAGTCATTTATTCATTCAACAATATTTACTGAACCAGACAATGTTCCAGGTTCAGGGAATCAATAATGACTGAAACAGATGCAGTCCTAGACATTTAGGTTTTTCATACTTCATGTGTATTGTCTCCATCAGCAGAGTAGTCACATAGTGCGGTGCAGATCTTACCGTCCCATTTGATAGGTGAGGGAGCTGCGGCCCAGAGAGGTTGAACACCGCACCTCGGAGCTGCCAGTAGTGAACCTAGGATGTGAATCCAGTTCTTCCCGATGCTGAAGTCCACTCTTTAGCCACAATGTGATACTGCCTATCAGAGAAATAGCAAATGCCGGGATCCTGTGCATGCACACACACACGCACCCGAGTGTGGGAGAGAGGGTAGAGGTGGTAGTTGAGAAATCTAAGTAGCTGTCACAACACAGCAATAATTGTGATCAACTTGCAAACTGCAAGAAGCTCTGGTTGCGGCTTCTCATCTTGAGCTCAGTCTATCGTTTTACTGCTTCTGGTCAAAGTCAATGTGTCCTTGGCTGCCCTCAACAGAGAGAATCCGTGTGCTTAGGTTGATAAGCAGGTAGAAGCTCTGAGACCCAGTGGTTCATTCACAGGCACGCCTGCTGGGTGCCCTCCAGAGCCTGGATGTGGCCAGTGGGCACCACGCCCACTGAGACATTGAGCCCAGGGAAGTGGTGCTCAAATGTCAGTGACTCTGCACAGAGCGAAAAGCACTGCTCTGCAGGGCTGTGGGTTTGGGGGCCCAGGGCCAGCCTGCCTTCTGCGTGCCTGTTCCCCATGGACTGGGAAGGAAGTTTTGGAGGCAGCATTTCCAATACCTCCAAGGAGAGGAGGTATTTGAAAAGAAGAAGGCGGGAGGGCAGTTGGACATTGCACTGGAGCATGAAGAGCCCAAGAGTAGTAATGCCCTGTTCTGGGTTGGGATCTTTGTGGCCTCATTTTGTCTCCAGGGGATGCTGCTGTTCTAGGCAGCGCAGCCAGTGCTTAGCTTTACAGGGCTACTTACTGTCAGTCTGTCCGTCTGCCATTTCCAAAGCTGTCCCACTGCACTCTGATCCCACTGACATAACCTCACAGTGCTTGGACAGTGCGGTCAGGCAGGAAGGGTACTGCAGTGGGACATCAGAGGACCCAGATTCTGGCCCTGGCTCTGCCCCAGCTGGCGGAGGGGCCTGGACAAGTGCCTTCACTGCTGGGCTTTCCTTTCTTCACCCAAAAAGCAAACGGGGTGGAACTGGACCATGATGTTTCCTGGGACTTCTTCCGGCTCTGTGTTTGTTCAATGAGTATTTGCTGTCTTAATGTGTTCTTTCTATTCTTCACGTTTTCTGCTCTTTAAGTACAGTGTTCTTTCTATTGCTTCAGTGCCATGGGGCTGGTCCTTACTGTTGGTACTTACTGTTATTTTAATGAATGGCTGTACCAGGAGATCTTGAATGAATGGATCTACTGTCACATGCTGGTGTTGCTTCCAGAGTTTGATTAATCGATTTCTAACTATTGCTGCTGCTATTGTAATTATATGCTCTGTTTTCTAAAAATTTGGAAGAGTGTGCATTGGGATTTGTTACCACCTGTTTTTAATAATGAAATTCTTTCTCATATTAATAATATTCACTTATTTTAATGATGGCATCCTGTCTTCTTATAGGGCTTACAGTAGTTCATTCACCCAACCCCTTAATCTTACATATCAGTCCACCCAAGTTTTTCCATATTATAATTTATTTTAAAAATAAAATGTATTGCTTTTGTAACAGGAAAAATGTTTCTGATGAATAAGGCCGATCCCGTGACACTGTCGGCCCTGCTTGCGCAAGTGAAGTGGTGCCAGGACGTCGACGGGAAGGCGTGTGAGGCACCGAGTACAGGGCAGCCTTCACTCCCCACCTGCTGAGACGTGATCGTCACCAGCTATGCTGCCGTTTCCCTAGTCCAAAGCAATGTCCCTTTTGGTTCTTGAACAGAAGCAGGAGAAAATGTGGGGCCAGGTCCTTATAGGAAGAGGATCCAGCCAGAGATGGGAGGCCCAGGTTGAAGCTCCCTTCTGCTGTCTTGCCCCAGACCAAGAGCTTAAACTTCTGGACCTTGGTTTATTTTTCTGTGCATGAGAATATTGGTGCTGTTGCTAGCACGGTCTGCCCTTTCATCACTGGTTTGGAAGATAGAAACGGGAGGCTGTGAGTATAAAATGAAACCATAAGTTAATTTGAAACATTAAAGTAAATGTTGCACAGAATTGAGTTGTTGGAAATATGATGTCACTGGGTTTTGTGTACCGTTCACCTCTGGAGCTGAACGTATCAGGAGTTAACAGTGCTTTTTGAGAAAATCCTTACCACACACACCACCGCTATTAAGAGGGAGCAAAAGCAGTAATTTGACCCTCGACTCTTTTCATGCTTTTTATTTTTAATGTTTGCCAGATGTAGACTGGCAATGAGCCCAGAGGGTGAACACCTCATAGATGGAGTTGTGTTCTTGTCTCCCTTGTAGACAAAGAATTCCTAAAGGAAAAGGAGAAGTTAGAAATGGAGTTAGCGGCAGTGAGGACTGCAAGCGAGGACCACCGGAGACACATTGAAATCCTAGACCAGGCTCTGAGCAACGCCCAGGCCCGCGTCATCAAGCTGGAAGAGGAGGTGAGACGGGGTGGGAGGGGTTGGGGTAGGGGAGCAGAGCCCCAAGGGCCTCCATTTCCTTTTTCTAACCAAGCGCCTATAACCAGAGCCAACTACAAGGAGCTGAGTCAGGGGGAGGGATAGAGGAGACTTCCCAAATAAAAATTAATGAAAACAGAGTTGATCCAACCCAGAGCCAGGAGAGTATGAAAGACATACATGAATGCCATCAGCAAGGGGCTCGCTCTCACCTCAAACCCAGCCTGTAGCCCATTGGTTGGTAAGTGTCCAGGGCTAGAAATAGGTGGAAGGACTTAGAGAAAAGAGATTAACATTTTTTTTTTTAATCATTCAAAAGCTCTGTCTTTGGACTCTTGATTGCATGAAAAAGGCAAAAGTCCTCTGACAGGGGTGGGCTAGGGTGGCCTTCGACACACCTGTCTCCAGTTTTCGGAAGTTGGCTTGCAATGACCTGCCTCCCACCCCCCCCATACAGGAAAGTTTGATCCCACTTAAGCATTAGGGATTAGTAGTTCCTGATAAAATTGACCATTTGAATTGTTTTGTAAGGTAGGCCTTTCCTCTCTGCCTGACTGTGGAAGTAGAATGACTTCTGAGGTCGAAGCCAGGGGATCAGGCTGTGGGCAGGGTCAGAAAGGGAGGAACGGTCTAGCTGAGCAGGCAGGAGCCACTCTGGAAAGTAGGAGCCCCGAGTCTGGGAGGCGCACGACCCAGGTGGTCTACGCAGAGTGCTCCGCTTGGTGCCTGATAAGCAGTAAAAACAGAATTGTTATCAATCCAGCTGTTGCTGTGATTGTTGAAAATCAAAAGCTGTTCCTTCCGAAAACATGATTCCAGGTAACTCAGGGTCTCAGCACACTTCAGCTTCAAGGTTAAAGCAGCTAAAGGGCTAGACTGTTAAGTCTACAAGGGTCTTGTCCATTAGAGGCTGGTTAAACCCCGTAAGTCTTACGCAGGAACTGCAGTTTTAGTGCTAGTACAGTCTGAGGAGTCTCGGGGCAGCGACCCCAGAGTGTCTTTGTTGTCACCTCTGAGGAACTCACTACACAGGAAAGCATTTGCCACAGAAAGTGACCTTTGCCCCGGCCGGTGTGGCTCAGTGGATTGCGCACTGGCCTGCGAACCAAAGGCTCACTGGTGTGGTTCCCGATGAGGGCACATGCCTGGGTTGCAGGCCGAGTCCCCAGTTGGGGGTGTGGGAGAGGCAATCCCACATCGATGTTTCTCTCCCTCTCTCTCCCTTCCTTTCTCTCTCTAAAAATAAATACATAACATCTTGAAAAAGAAAGTGACCTTAGCCCCTGAAGGACAGGGGGCCTACTATGAGGACAGGATCCCTTATTATTTTTATAACCAAAATCACTTATTGAGGCTCCTTCTCCATGTGTGGATTGAAGGAAAATAATAAATGTTTTAATCTTTTTGTTTTAATATTTCTATGAAAGTAGAAGTTGCGAACTCCTTGAAGACAGGTTCTTTATAATTACCGTTATGGATCTTTCTTGTCATGATAGTGATGTAAGATCTTTGATTGTGTGTAGCCTTTCCAAAATGTCTCATGTGTCTGGCTTCCAGGCACTCCTGCTTCTTATTCATGTTCCTTTTGAAGAGCCTTTTTCAGTCCAGCTGGCTTGCATAGTGTGCTTACCACAGCCTCCCAAGATGGCTTAGACTCGGAGCCCGAACACTGGGAGTTGGAATCGTGACCCCAGGGTGGATGCATCGGCTCTCTGACCTTGAGTAGTCTCTTCACCTCTTCAGTCCACAGTTTTCTCGTCTCTTCAATGGAGATGATAAAGCAGTTTGCCTTTTACTGTTATTGGGAGGGTTAATTGAGGTACTACGTATAAAGCACAAAGAAAGCTTGGCGTGGTGGTGCTTCAAAAATGTCGGATGACATAATTATTGTTGTTGTTAGTCATCATCATAAATATTCTTTGCTAAGCTTAAGGCTGATACAAAGGTAAGTGAGAGAGATCCATGCCTTCGAGAATCATCTTGCAGCTGATTAGGGATAATATTAATTCATTCACTTAACACGTATTTATTGAGTACCTACTCAATAAATGCCAGATACTGTTCCAGACACTGGGGACACCCTGTGCACTGCCCAGCAGGGACCAGAACAGACCAGTCTCGTGGCTTTTATGTTCTAGTGGCTACGCACTTAGACAATGACATACAATTCAGGGTATATAAATGGTGTATGAATGGTGTTCACAAAATACTTGATCGGATGAGACTTTTAGAGTAGGAACCTGCAGTTAGTAGGTCCTCAAGTGCCTATTAAATTAAATCAAGCAATGAACATACAGTGAAAGAGCCAGATGAAAATTGATCCCAGTAGCAGGTATAAAGAAGGCTGTAAAGCTGCCTTTTTTTCCACCCCCCACCCCTCCCTTTCACTCTGGTGGCTTCGGCTAGGACACAGGCACAGCTCACGGCAGTGCGGCCTGCTCGGTCAGAACCGCCCTTCACAGCAAGCTCCCCAATGACTAGCACGTCCCCACTCGCCAGTGCAGTCATGGCTGAACCCAGGGTCTGCGTCCCCTGCACGGCAGCTGCACGCCCAGATGCAGAATGACGGGAAACAGCAACCAATACTTCTCACTCAGCACCAGATAGGTACGTGCCTCAGCCTAGTGTTCGGCACCAGCCAGTTCCCGGAAAGGCAGAAGTGCGCCGGGGACTCATGGCCACGGCAGACTGCTCACTGACAGCAAACAAAGTCTGAGGGTGAGAACTTGAAGTTGTTCATCAGGATTCTCAGTCCACGCTGGATGTGACATTGACACCGATTATTTTTTCCTTAATTTCCATTTCGTGGATTGTGTTGAGTGTTCATTATGCCCTTCCTACCTCTTCAGGGCTGTCAGCTCCTTGTCTATAAAGACTCCTAAATCTTCAGAAGAAAGTTACTCTACACATATCTAGAATAAGAAATGTGTGTGTTTATTCACACATATACATGGGCACACATGCATATATGCACACACATTTCTCTATTATAGTAATTTATAATTATTGTGGGAAATTTGAAAACTACAGAAGAGAATAAAGAAAATGAGAGAAATTACTATTCAGCCATGCCAATCAACATGGTTAATGGTTTTGAGTATTTCCTTTCAGTCTTATTTTTCTTTATAGATAGAGTTGTGATAATGTTGCATATAATTTTTTATTCTGGACTTCTCAGTTAACATTATAGAACAAACGTTTCCTCATAACATCAAAAACTCTTAATCCCGTTTCCAACGCCAGCAAATGCTATAATTACTAAGCAGTAACCCAGGATCGAGCTCAGAGCTGTACAAATAATTGAAGGCAGGTGCCCCATAGGGTCTTCAATTCCAAGCATCCCAGCCGCGTTAGGTATTACTAGTGGCCGTGTCTAAACCTTTTCTGTCCCGGCATACATGAGTGATTGGGGTGGGAGGGCTCATGCACTGGTAGTTTAAGTCAGGTCTCTAGGTAATCTGACCCCCACCTCCACCCCAGTGCTGAGAACCACTGGTCTATATGCCGTGCTCCTTTTTTCTCTCCTCTGCTCAGTTACGAGAGAAGCAAGCCTATGTCGAGAAAGTTGAGAAGCTGCAGCAGGCCCTGACCCAGCTGCAGTCTGCCTGTGAGAAGCGAGAGCAGATGGAGCGGAGACTTCGGACCTGGCTGGAGAGAGAGCTGGACGCCCTGAGAACCCAGCAGGTGAGGGGGTCGGGGAGGGGACGACAGACAGCAGAATGCGCACATTCCTTCGGCAAACAGTTCTGGAGCAGAGTCCCTGCTGTGGGCCAGGCTCTGCCCTCTGCACTGAGGATGCAGAGGCAAAGGAGAACTCCCTGTCACAGTGAACCAATGCAGCGGCCAGTGGAGGGAGCCTGGCAGTCCGCTCACTGGGGTGACAAACGTCCTTGCAGAAAGTGGCGACCCCGGGACTGGGCGTAGGGGAATGTGGCTTTAGATGGCTTCACAGAGAAGGACATTGGGGTTGGCCTTTGAAAGATGAGTTTGTAGGGGTTCCCTGGGGAGAACATCAGAGGTAGAGGAGGAGCACGTGGAAAGGAGAGGGGCGTGCCGAGGTTCCGCTGGTTCAGCGTCCTGCTGGGTGCAGCCTGCTGGGGGAGACAGCCTGGTGAGTGCCTGGTGAGTCACTGGTGAGGAGGGGAAGGCCAGTTTGTGGAAAGCATTTGGTCAAGGTGAAAGATTGAAGTTGTTCCTATAAGCAAGAGAGCCAACAACAGGGACTTTTTAAGCTGGAGAGGACTATGGTACAAAGGATTGGGGAGAGCCCTCTGGTGGTGGCGGGAGGACCTGGTGGGGGCAGATGGTGCAGAGAGGAGGCCAGCCGGAAGGCTGTTGGTGCCATCCAGGCTGCAGTGGCAACGGGAATCCACAGGGGAGCTAGTGAGGGGGTGAGATGAGTAGGACATGACCATCAGTGCGGGTGCAGAGGTAAAGCAGAGGAAGGACTTCAGGACTGTCCCAGGAGTATAGTGTTGTCCAGAAGCTCCTAATCCTTCTGCCTCGCCTTCCTTATCCTTGTAACAGCTGTTAATGTAACTCAGGTACAAATAAGCACAGAGTAAAACAGCCAGCCCAGGGTCTGTGTGCCTCGGCAAGGGGACAAGCCCTGCAGGGCGGCCCTGTGGCTGGACTGGGATCCATACAGGCCTGTCAGACTCCTGGCTCCAGAGAGCGCCAAGGCCAGTGTGGTGGGCGAAGCCCTCTCTGCAGCTAATGAAGGGCGTGCGGTACATTGGAAACCGGGGAATGCAGGGCGGCTCCATGGAAGTATCTCCTGGATAGGGCATAGTGGTTGTGGTTGAAACACTTGAGAGCACTTGAAAGCATGCACTCAGGCCAGCCCAGCCCTTTCTCATGGCAGGCGCCCACAGTCCCCTGGGCGTGTGTGCTTGGAGAAGGTGTTAGTGACATTGTCCAGAACATTGAGAAACCCACCCGGCCTTCACCAGCTTGGCTCAGCTGATGGTATGAGGCAGCATGAGGCAGGGCGAGTCTGTCTCCGGACTCCTGCTCCTTCCGCCCTGTGCCACACGCCCGGGCCCTGCGGTCGCCCTTCAGCGGTGCTCTGTTGTGCAGTGGCTGAGAGCTTAACCTCCCCGACTGCAGGGCAGGCTTCTCTGATGCCGGGACTGTGCTGGCACCGGTGCTGCTTACGAACCTTTGGCCGACGAAATGGGCTCATCTCAATACTTAGAGCGAAAAAAGAGTTTGTTTCCAGTTACTGTGTCACCCACACCCTCCAGTGGGATTACTTATCTCTGGACCTTCCATTCTGAGTCAGTGAAACCAGACTTGACTGCGTTATCCCTGCTGTGTAGCAAGAAGAAATGTGAAGTTAGAATTATGTGAAAAATATCTCTATTGCCGCAGAGGGCCAGCACACTCCCGCCGTTATTTCCTCAGACTGCAGAAACGACGTCCCTGCTATGCAGAAGGGCTGCTGGCAGATTGAGGCTTACCCGCAAGGACGGAAGTTTCAGAATGAAGGCTCTCCGAGGAAATGACTTGGCTTGCATTTTGGGTTGAGTTTGAGGGGCTGATAGCAGACCCCCAGCTGTGTATGCCTGACATGAGACCAAAGGGAGGGGGGGGGGACCATCTTTAGAGTAAAACAACTTCGTTTAACTCGGCATTTATTTAAAAATAATGTTATCGGTTTTTTTAATGAGCTTGTTAATCCGTCTTTTGTGACATGAAAGAAGAATTCCTTGTTGTTTTTGCCTACTTATTAAAAAGATGACTATCACTTTTTTTCTTTAATACCTCTTTATCATTTTGCCAGTGCGTAGGACAGTGAACCAACACAGTGAGCATACATTATTTTATAACCCCAAAAGGTACAATTTTATTACAGATACATCCACTCAAAATCCTTGAGTTTTTAACGAGCTCCGTGTGGTATATACTATAAAATTTGGTCAAACTCCTGCCTGTGTGCTTCAGTGTTGAAATTCATGCATTTGCTTAATAACCTTAATGACCTGAATGCGGTGCTTCATGAAGAATGGCCGCGGTCCCATGTGAGGTCAGAAGGATTCTGCAGAGATAAGCCAGCTACAGTGGCCACATTAGGCTTTAGATAGAAACTGGCGAGCATGGAGGGCAGCTTAGCAAGGCTATGGGATCTTTTCCTTGGGACGTTTCTAAGAATGGGGGAGCTTCTCGTCCTGAAGGACAGGATGTCCTCCTGCCTGAGGCCAGGTGCCTGGCTGGAGGAGGGGTCAGTCACTTCCTGCATAGGCCAGTGAGGATGGTTGCGGGCCTTCACTCTAGTCTTGCTTAAACATTGGTCACTGGCGAGATCCTAGAATAATTTATTCGTAGCTTTAAAAAATTGAATGCAGGTGTATGGTTTACAAAAGCCCGTGGGCCCATTGGCTCTTTTTTCTCTGGTAGGATTAGAGTCCAATAGGGCACCTCCAACGCCCATCTGTCGCCCTAGGTAATCACCGTGGTGCAGGGTGAAGCGCTCAGGCACCTCTCGTCTTGCAACCAGAACTTGTGATCCCGGGAAACATGAGGGCACAGGGAGCAGCTGGGGGGAGTCACTCTCCCCTGAAGTCAGAGCCTCATCAAAACCCTGTCGCCCTCGAAAGCATGCTGTTCAGAGGAGGGAGCGTGCCTGAGTTGAAAGGGAAAACGTCTGAGACGGGAACATCCTCAGCTTGTGAGCAGCCCAGATGACAGAACTGCTGTGTTTCCCATCGTACAGACACGAGGGAAAGAAGGGGCTGGACTAGCATTAGAGGATTTTTGTCGCACTTTACTTTGCTTAGCCCTGTAGAGTTTATTAAATGCTTTCATGTGCATTATCTTACTTGATTCTCAGGCTTCTAAGTGGGCAGGTATTAATTCCTGTGGTTCCCGAGAGCTTTGCAGCTGGGGGAGCATGCATGTTAGGTTCTCTGGCCTTTACGCTTTATCTCCAGCCTTGGGGAAAACAAACACCTGGAATCACTTCCTTGAGCTCTAGGGGAAGTGCCCTAGACCAGCAGGCCAAGACTTAGTTCCTGTTCTTGCTCATGTATAAATTAACTGCAGGACATTGGACAAGCTACTTGTCATTCAGAGCTGCATGGACTCCCAGACCCACGTTCAAATCCTGACCCTACACTGCTGATTAGCCGAGAGACACGGAACAGTACATTTAACCTCTCAGAAGCTTTCAGAAGTTTTCTAAGACTGGGATAATATTTTCTATTTACATTATAAAGCTCCATGACTATTGAACGAGATAGAACACTTTGGTAGGTGGGGTATCTTGCTGTTAGGATCTGCTAAGTTTGGTCGTCCACACTGGAGAGGGAGAAAGAGTGTGATTGGTGGGAACATGTGTGAGTGTGCTGAGGGTCTGGGTGGACCGCGATTGCTCCGCGTGGGTAACTGTGCAGACTCGGTTTATGTGGTCTACTTTATAGCCTCGTTTCAGCATCAAGGTGTTATTTCTCCTGCTTTCCAGAAACATGGAAACGGCCCACCGGCCAGCATGCCGGAATACAATGCCCCGGCCCTTATGGAACTCGTGAGGGAGAAGGAGGAGCGGATCCTGGCCCTGGAGGCCGACATGACCAAGTGGGAGCAGAAGTATCTGGAGGAGAGCACCATCCGGCACTTTGCCATGAATGCCGCAGCCACTGCGGCCGCCGAGAGGTGAGACCAGCCTCGAGTCCCACAGGGGGGTTCCATTCAGTTATGTAAAGTACAGTCACATCGTGGAAACTGCATGGTCTTCGAGAGCGATGTGAAAGTCTATTTCACATTCATCTGTAACAGTGGGTATGTGTCAGAAGACCGGTTAAGCCTCATAAGAGCCCTGGGAGGAGGAACTGTTGTTACCTCCGTTGTGCGGTGAAGAAGTGAGGCCCAGAGAGGCGCCGCGGTGGACTCCAGTTCACACTGCGCCACAAGTCAGGGCGGGGTTTCTCTGACTTCCAGCTGGCTTCGCTAGGCTTGGAATTGTTTTCTGCTGCTGTCAGTTACTACCTCTGTTACTTTCTTTCCTTTTCATAGGGGCACAATCTTATTCTTTCTTTCAAAATTAGCTCAAAATGTTCAGTAATTCACAAAATAATTCTGTGAAACCCTCCTCTTGCCTGAGTAAGCAGCTCGCTCCCCTTGATTGCCGGGGCTCCCCTGCACGCGCGATGCTGTACTGCTTGAGTGGCTGTGCGTTCTCCCCGTAGAGTCTCTCAGTGCCTCCCCCCACTCCACCTTCCACCAGTTTGCTTTTTGCCCATAAGTTATATGGGGCATTTAATTCACAGTTGTTTGGAATTCACTAAAATTTAGGGTCAGTATATTTGGAGGAGATCCTCAGATTTCAGAGTTGCACCCATGAAACTGGGCTAGTCAGTCCCACGTTTCTTGGGGTGTGGTTTTTCTCCTTTCCTGAGGAAGAGAAGGCCCATTGGGGTAGCAGGGGGTACTTAGTAAGCCACTCGTGGGCTCTCATGTTCATTACTCAAGTAGACAAAAATCACTAGCAGTACGCTCAGGTGTTGCCTCCAGGGACTGGGAGAGAGAGCGGCCACCCGCGTGGGCATAGATGCCCCACTGGATGCCCAGCACACTCACACCTGGAGGGACCTGCAGTCTCGTGTGGAAAATGGAGCAGGATCATTTTCTAGTGCTCGACTGTTGTCTCTGCGTGTCTGTGCTTTGGGGGGAAGCACCCACGATATCCCACCCAAGCGAGCCTTCGGGAGTGGGAGCAGACCTTGGGGACGTGTGTTGTCATGATGTGAAGTGGAGGAAGTCACGGCCCCCAGGGCAGCCTTTGTGCCGGATGGGTGGGACATTGAGACTCTTGGGAATATTTCTTGATATTTACATAGTTGGTCGTCTTCAGCTTTTTGCTCTGTAAGGTGATGAGTAAATCTCCTCTCTATCCTGAGGAAGAGAACAAAGCACCGCATAGTCACAGAGGGATCTGGGCCGTGGGTGGTGCCTGTGACTTGTAGGAGAGAAGAACACTGCGCAGGGAGGCAGGACACCGCCCGCGAGGCTTCCCCAGCTGTGGCCGACCGTCGATGTGTGGCTCTGCGACAGCCTTTCTGAATGTCACTGACCTCATTCTGAAATGGAAATTAAAGTTCTTGGCTGGTTACAAGCAGAGAACCAGAATTGTTCACTGGTTGAGAACACAAAAGCCCCAATAACAGTGTCAACGTGTCGCATGGGAAGTGCAACCAAGGGGCCTCTGCGTGTCATTGTTGCCTCAGCAACTGTCGATTTATCAGATTAGATGCATGTTTGGGGCCTGGGGCCTGAGAACGAATGGGACTGGAATGGAAAATCAGGTGGGAAGCATGAGGCCTGTATGTGGGGGCACAGGAGTGGGGCAGCGGGGGCATGAGCAGAACCAGACAACCTGGCCACCGTCCGCCACTCACACAGCGCCAGCCCAGCCTTGTTCGTCACCCTCCGTGTGAGGCCAAATGCCTCCTGCCCTCAGAGACAGCACCGGTGGAGCGAGGCCCTTTCCCCCTCTCCTCCCTTCCGCCCTTCTTCGCTTCCACGTGTGCTTACTGAGCATCCAATAATTCTGTGGGGACCACCCCCCTTACTGACCATCCTTGCCACAGTCTTGAGAAAAATCATGTGTTTAGCTCCAATCTTAATGTTCTTTTCAAAGAAAACCTCCGTAATTTCAGCATTGCTTTTCTGTTAAAAGAAAGATTTTTTGAGAAAGGTCAACATTCGGAGCTCTTGTCTGAATGCTAAATGGCCGCTTACACGTTGGTAAAAATTAGCATTTCCAGTCCTTAGTTTTGTGTCTTTCAGCCGCTGATGAATACTTCCCATTTTAAACAAAGAAAATGATTTTTGTACCAACTGATTTTGCCTTCCTGATGCACCTTGGCACCCTGGATCAGAATTTTGAGTGATTGGGCCTTTTTTTGTGGTGTTGAAACTTTTTACAGATTTCAAAGCAGTGTAGTATTTTTGTGAGAGTCTTGTGTACTTGCTTCTAAGTTGTTTTTGTTTGATTGTGCCTGCTGCCCTTACTTGGCAGTAAACATGAATTTTTAAGTTTGTTTCTGGATCTGAATGAGTTCTCCAAAAGTAAATTGGTTGAAAATGTTTCTCCAGCCACTAATTCCTGTACCGATGTTTCTTGTGTACCATAGAGTGAATTTATGTTTTTGCCAGTACGTTTAAAGCATTTCTCTTCTTTTCCACATTACTGAGCTTTTTATGATTTATTTTGAGCCACTGTTTGCACGTAAGCCACATTCTCAGGCAGGCCCACATTATGGGTTTATTTTACCTACGTGCGTCTTTGCCGAGGCCTTCTTCATAAAAACACGGGAAACGTCTGGAGTGCACGGTGATGGTTAAAGGCATGGAGACTGGGGAGTTAGTACCTACCTGGGTGTGAACTGCTTTCCACCTTCACTCCCTGGGTGTTCTTGCAAAGCCACCTGCAGAACGAGGATGGTAACACCTACCGTACATGTTGCTGAGAATCAAATGAGATGCCAGTGTGACGTGCTTTCCCCAGCCCGCAGCATGAGAGAAATGCTCGTTCATTGGCAGCTGTTGGTAAAAACAAGATTAAAGAGAGGGCTCTTGTTTCCTGCTGTTTTTGAGTGTTCTAGAAAAGAGATGTTAGATTTTAAATATGACTGTAGCACCGGATTATGCATTTTAAGAAATGTGAACTATTTGGCTAGACTCGAGGGTGCCCCCCAGGCTGGCTATGAATGTGGCCCAACACAAAATCGTAAATTTACGTAAAACCTTTTTTTTGCTCATCAGTTTTCGTTAGTGTTTGTGTATTTAATGTGTGGCGCAAGACAACATATTCTTCCACTGTGGCCCACAGATGCCAAAAGGTTGGACACCATTGGCCACTAGATCATTTCTCATTAATTTAGCATCACTGATCAGAGACATTATTGCGCCTTTCAGTCAGAGATACACGTAGACCAGGTGGTGGCGCAGCTCTCTCATTTTCACCAGCCGTCGGTAACTGGGGGGATTAAATTGCTGGAACCAGCGGCAGGAATAGTTCTCTTTGACCAGCTGTTTTCCATCAGACGCCTGCTTCCAGCTCCACTGCGTTTCAGTTTACCTGTGTCCGTCCCTCCCCTTCTGCCACCCCCTGCACTGGACTTTCCATGCACAGGGTGTGTGTGTTCTTCATCTCTCTGCTGTGTGACCAGCGTGGCTGTCACACCGAGTGGACCTGAATCCTGAGCAGGGGCCTGTGAAACAATCAGTGAGCTAGAATGCAAACATGATGGAAGATTTCAGCTTCAACCTCAGGACCAGTACAGTTTTAAGTATTTACTGAGTCTTCATTTCACCGTAAAAATACTGAAATAGCTGCTTTGTGGATGAGGAGTAAAACTTCAACTCTGATTGAGAAAGTCAGAGGATTAAGTAAGTGTGAGAGAGAAACACTAACAAACACAGTAATAGTGCCCGTATGTCAGTGGCTGCACAGTGTCCACATTGATGGCGTGCTACATAGCTTAACATACAATGTCGTTAGTAGAAGGGGCGGGGAGGTTTTTCTTTAGGATTTTATTTTGTTTTCCTTAGGTACTGTCTTACTTCTGTCAAGTTGAGGGAGAGAATCGGCCAGGATTTGGGAGAGGGAAAGGGAGCGAAGGGGTTTGTGGGGAGATTTCTTTGGTGTGGTGTCCTCGGACACCTCCCCGTGAGCATTTGCATCACTCCCTGTGTGTCCTGTGTTGCCAGGGACACCACGATCATCAACCACTCGAGGAGTGGCAGCTACGGCGAGGGCTCGCTGGAGGCCCACATCTGGCAGGAGGAGGAGGAGGTGGTGCAGGCCACCAGGAGGTGTCAGGACATGGAGTACACGTAAGGGACAGCCGTGCGCGCGGCCGTGATACTGGGCTCCACTCTGGGCATTCACCTCTAGACCCCAGTGACCGACGTTGGTGCTCACACGCCAGCCCTGTCCTGCTCGGGACGGCTGATAGGCTCAACCGGTCACTCTCCACGTTGTGAAAAGCACTCCGGTGTTTTCCAATTCTTGTTTTTGGCCATCATGGGAAAAATTATCTTCTCCCAGAAAACCTGTTCATCTTTTAATTGTTCTTTTCAGAAAGTAGGGAAATTAACTTCCTTGGAAAACTGACCCTGTGTGAGGCTTCATAGTTCCCGTGCTTCCTGCTGCTCCTTCCCTGCACCCCGGTCCCTGGGCTGGTCCCTGAGCTGTCCCTGAGCTGTCCCTGAGCACACCGTGGTCCGGGGGCCCTGCTAGGAGGCCACAGTCATTTGAACCTACATCCTCAGGTTCCCCAAAGCCCCAGAGTCTCCTGACAGACCAGAGAAGTTGTACCCTTTTGATCTACTTCAAAAGATCCATCTTATACAGTTGGCAGATTATAAATGTTTGAAGACTTGACTGCGATTCATTCTCCATCCTCAATTATAATTCAAGTCCCTGGGGCTGCCTGAGAGCAATGCTTCAAGTGTTTCTAGGCTTTTGTTTATGACGGTTCTATTTTGTTTTGTTACACAGCATTAAAAACCTCCACGCCAAAATCATAGAGAAGGACGCCATGATTAAGGTCCTCCAGCAGCGATCCCGTAAAGATGCTGGGAAGACGGACTCCTCGAGCCTGCGGCCAGCCCGCTCTGTCCCTTCCATTGCCGCCGCCACTGGGACACACTCCCGCCAGACCTCTCTCACCAGCAGCCAGTTAGCTGAGGAGAAGAAGGAAGAGAGGACCTGGAAGGGGAGCATAGGTGAGCCCCATGCCTCCTTCAGCCTCACATCTGGAAAGCAAGAGCCACACCAGCACTGAGAGGCAACCTTGTCTGGTACAAAGAGCCCTGCCACTTTTGTAGTTTCGGGCTCTGTCACTCATGGGAAAAGAAATGCCACTGAATACTTCCAAGTCTCAGTTGACACATCTGTGAAATGGGGAGGAAAATCAACTCTCCTTTGGTTGTGGAAGTTAAATGGGCTTTGTGGGAGCAATGGCTCTACCACTAGACTGGCATCAGCCTCAGGTTGACTCATGCGATTATTAGCATGATTGTTGAAAGCTGAGGTAACCGACCCTTACAACATAAAGTGTTCCAGTAGGAAAAGCCCTTAGAAGTCAAGCCCCTGAACTTGGCCCTGCCCCAGACCAGTCGTAAGACTGCTCCACCTCTGCTTCTGCACCTACAGAAGCAGGGCAGTGTCTGCCCTGTTATCCCTGGGGCTCTGGTGAGGGCACGCTGAGATACTGGGCAGCGAGCACTTTGGAAGAAGCGTGCTAGAGCAGAAGAGGTTGGTGGTCGTTGTTCTTTTTGTATTGTCACACAGGCAGAATTTAAAGAATTCTGCAGATGTGGCGTTAGCCACGAATGGGTTTTCTGGGTCGAGGGCCGGCCTGTTGACGGGCCCACTGAGTCCAGAGAGGAAGTGGGCAACGCCCCCTGGCACACAGGCAGCATTCCCAGACACACATTTCCACTCTTTCTCCCTGTACTCTGGCAACTCTGGGGTCTGGCCCTCCTTTGATGCATGGTCCCTGGGTCAGAGCGTGCTTTGTTTATCTGTGGAGCTGAGAGCCAGTTTTTGTCAGCAGGGGCCTGGCTGCTTCGTGCCAAAGGGGGTAAGAGCTTCCAGTATGAACCTGACAGAGTTGGGGGGATCAAAGGCACCCAGCCAGAATCCCTGCTTGAAGTCCCTCCACGGGTTGCTTCAGCAGCCCCTGGCCTCCAAGGAAATGCACTTCAAAGAGGACGTGCGTGGACAGCAGCTGGGATCATCAAAGACCCTCCCAAGGACTCTTGCTCCCAGCCCAGTGAGAGAGCCCGGGAGTCGGTGCTCAGACGCCTGGTAAAGAGCCTGAAAGGCACTCAGGCCAGTGGTGGCGTCCAGCCAGGCAGGCGTTTCTCTGGTGTCTGTGCCTCTGTCCCTCAGCGTGTGGCTCATCTACACCAGGCCTGGGAGCCGGACCCAGTCTGCAGGGAGAGCTGCTGTGTTCTCCGCTCTGGGGTTCCATCACTGTCATGTGACTGGTGTCCACGTGTCTCAGAAACAGAGAGGGGCTCTGGCAGGCCCGGCCGAGGCACACATTCCCGGGCCGCTGCCCAGTTCCCGAATCATTTGCACAGTCTTGCCTCATGGGCTCTGGAAGGACGTAGAGGGGACAGTGTAGACCTTCCTGGTGGCTCATGGGCCCCCAGGTGACATGACTGCCTAGTGACTTAGTTCCGCACGAACATCCTTGTCTGACTGCAGAGCTTTGACAGGTGGCTGATTAGGTGGGAAGAACACAGGCTGGCATAAAGTCGGGCACAGCTGGGCTTGGATCCCATTCCTGCTGCTTCTGAGCTGTGAAAAGTTCATTTCACTGAGCTGCTATTTGCTTGTCTCTAAAACAGAAGATAATGAGGACATGTCTCATAGGACAGTTATGAAATACAAAGGGAGGTGATGTGTGTGAAGCGCTTAGCTCAAGACCCCGTCTACCCTACGTGTGGTCTGGCCCAGCGTCACCGGCATCACCTCGGAGCTTGTTAGAGAAGCAGAGTCTCACCCACTGAATCGAATCCTGATTTAACGATATATCCAAGTAACTAATAGGCGCATTACATTCGAGAAGCAAGAGCTGTAGACAAACTGAATTGCTCTGTGTTGAGTTATGAATGGGCACCTTGAAACAGCCCTGGTGAGGATACTTCATGAATTGCTGGCTAGTTAAGATACGTGAACAAATAGTTGATTGTGCTGACCACATTTTCTACAGGCTAGTGTTCTGGAGTGCTGGCTCTTTTCTGAATGTGTGCTGTGTTTCATTATTTAAAAATAAAAAAGTTGCTCTCCTGTCCATCTCTGCTGGGAGACGTTGAGGGGAAGGAAGAGCACTGCCCATCTCGCCTCCCTTTCCGTAGGCAGCACACCCTCCTCGCCCTGCCCCCACCTGCCTACTCTGGGGCAGGAAGAAGAAGAGGCTGAGTGGCTCTTCCCGAGAGCCCAGCTGGTTTCCTGCTCCTTGGGGCCGTGGCTCTCAGTTGCAGGGGTCTCTTCTGGGTAATAATGTGGACAGCTCGGTGTTGTTCTGACCGGGAAACTAGTTTGTATTTGAACCTGGCACTGTGGGAAGCCATCCAGTGCCAAGGGTGGGGTGGAATTGTGGGCCACTCAAGCACCGCGGGCCGGTAGGACCATATCCAGGATCAGGGAAGCCTTCAGATTTTCTTAGGCACACAACCGCTGCACTAGGCCAGCCCTCCCGGGCCATGCTAGATGAAGCAAGCGTGGACTCTGAAAAGCCTTGCAGGAATGCCGCGCCCCCCACCCCACTGGCTATCAGGCATCTCGAACCACTTTAGAATAATTTTATCCTACTGGTTATCACATAACCAGCTTACTTTACAACTCCTGCCCTCAAAAAAAAAAAAATACAAATTTTTAGGGAGGAGACTAGATCTTTTCCTTTTTAAAAATTTCCTTAGTGCTTTTCAATGTATCAGACACATAATAAGTGCTTATAAATGCATTTGGTGAAGGAATCAATGAACAAATACAACAATCTTCAGTCAAGAAGGAAATCATCTCCAAGACGGGTTTACTTGTTTTGTTTTATGTTAAGAACTAACATTGAAAAAGCTGTCTTTCTGCCCCCAGGGCTGCTGCTGGGGAAGGAGAACCATGAACACGCTTCCGCCCCTCTGCTGCCCGCCCCGCCTGCCGCGGCACTGTCCCCCACAGTGTCCACCGCATCGGCCAGCAGCGCCCACGCTAAGACGGGCAGCAAGGACAGCAGCACCCAGACAGACAAGAGCACTGAGCTCTTCTGGCCCAACATGGCCTCGTTGCCCACCCGTGGCAGGCTGGGCATGACCCCTTCCAACAGCCCGGTCCTGAAACACCCAGTGGCCAAAGGGACAGCAGAGAAACTGGGTAAGAGGTTCTGGCCTCCTTCATAGAAACCGTACAGCCCTCTGGCCTGAGAGAGGGGCCTTTTGTTGAGCTGGGGAGGTGGCAGAGCCACCAATCAGTTTTCACTTCATGGGGTGAAAACTTTTTTTTTTTTTTTACAATTATGGTTACCCTAAAGCACGTAGACTGTTGCTCTCATGGGAATAAAATGTGTATAGACCCTCTTAATTTATCACCCTTCAAAGGATCACTTTGAGTGTGCCCTTTTAGTGTGTTCTTTTAGCCAGCCCTTCCCTACAAGGAGCAGAAATAGACAGGCTCTGAGGGTGTTGGGGAGCCAGTAGCACCCACCGGCTGCATCAGAGGCATGGGGTACATGGATGCGGCCTTACTCGTTACGGATTCGGGGTTGGGAGTGCCTCCTGAATGAGGGAGAAGGCAGGTTTAACCACCGAGGAGGGGAGCTTCTGGCACCACCCTCAGGCCAGCACCAATGTCACTTTAAAACTTGTCAGAGAAGACAGCTGAAGGCAGGAGCTTGCAATGAGTCCGGAAGCATCTGGGTAAAGAATAGACTTGACTTCATCTTGGGGACTAATCTTGGTCCTGGGGATAGTTCTCTTCAGGAATTCTTTTGAGGAGCTGGGGTTATTGGGGTCATAAATTCACTGTTTCAAGGGAGTTCTTTATTTCATCCTACAAAATAGACAAATATATACCGCATTGTCTTTTTTTTTTTTTTTTGAGACTCCATCCCTGGAACGCCCTTTTCCAAGAAGGCAGGGGGAGTGTGAAAGTACCTGGCTCCAGCAGGGCTGGTCATGTGGCCCTTGTCACGTGCCCTGGGGGTGAGCGGCGGGATTTGAAGTGGTTCCATTGCAGAGAGACCTGGTAAGACCCGTGTCCTTCCTGAGGAGTGGGCTACTGATGTCCCTTTGTGTTTGGCAGAGAACTCTCCTGGCCACGGGAAGTCACCTGACCACAAAGGCCGCGGCAGCAGCCTGCTGCACAAGCCCGAGTTCCCCGACGGGGAGATGATGGAAGTCCTCATCTGACCCTGGCGTCCCTGTCGAGTGCGGTAACTGGCGTTGAGAAGCAAACAAGGAATGTGGCAAAGAAGGAGCAGAACGATCAGGAAGGTTGTTGGTGGACAATCAGGAATGATTGGAACTGATAAAGATGTTAGATTAGTGAGAACACTTTTTATAAATGTTAAAAAATTGGGAGACCTACCTGAATGAAGATGAAGAGAATGCTATGGATTTTTATTGCATATGGTGGAAGAGAGACGATGCATGTAGGTTTGGAAACAAGAAATGGGAAATAGAATTTTTCATTGTACAGAAAATGTATCTCATGGGGAGGGTCTGTGTACACCCATTTTCTGGTTATAAATGGATAAACCTGAACATGAATCTTCCTTGGAATACCCCCATTCTCCTTGCCTTTTAGCATCTTTTTTGTTTCAGAAGAGCCTCCTAGAAACCTGGGAACCTGGGCATCAGTGTAATATCACCTGTACCCTCTGCGGGTGTCCTGGGAATGTGTGCTGGTGACACGAGCTGAACGCCGCGGGGTGACAGCGCGTCTAAAACGTGGTCCTCACCGAATTACCTGCCTGGCTCAGGTTTTTCAGGAGATTGTGGGGCTGCTTAGCTTTTGTGGACTCGGCCGTGCTTTCTAAACCAAGTGGGAGCATTATGGTCTTGGTGCTCATCCTTCCCAGCTTCCCTGGCTTCATCCCTGTTTTTGCTTCATTTTCTTTAATTTTACTCTTTCTTTCCCTTCGCTGTTTTTTAAACTTTAAAATGAGCCATGGCAGAAGAGGTCCAGTATTGATCAGAGCGGCCTCTGACTCGTCGCCGTGCCTGCTGCGTTCAGCAGGGGGGTGGGGTGAAGCCTGAGGCTGGCTTCCTGGCTGCTCACGCAGCTCTGACCGTGCTGGGGAGGCTTTGGCGAGGGTGGAGACCCGCGGCCACTGTGACCTCTTGCGTTAAGGTCACAGCCCTGGCTTTTTTCTCTCTCACATGAGCTCTTTTGCACGGGGCTGGGTACTTGCACCCCAGGAAGCGAATGGCACTGGACTTGGTGGTGCCCAGAATCTCACCAGACACGGGACACTTTCTCGAATTGTGCTGGAGCACGTTCTGCACTCTCCCCGCCCCTCACCCTGCTCTGGTCACTGTTGATGAGCACGCAGACTTTCGTGACTGTCAGCACACGTGTGTTCAGTTCTGTCACTTTCCTCTGTCGTGAACTTGCTTTGGAACCTAACAGGCCAGTTATATATGCAGTTTGGGGCAAGATTTCAGTTTGGGGCAAGTTATCCAAAGTAAGATGAAACTATCACATTAAGGAGCCAGGAGCGAGTGCAGCAGCAGGCCCCTTGTCCCTGGGCCTGAGGGTTCATGTCTGACTGACTCCTCAGACGAGGGGCCTTCCTTACCAACTGGGAGGCGCTGGGTCAGGAAAGAGGAGCAGTGGCCAGGCTGTCAGAAGTTTTTGCAGGGTCCCGCTGTCTTTCACGCTCCAGGCCAGCGGGATGTGTGTTATTCCAGGTCACTGTCCTCACCTCCCTTAAGGAAAGAAAGAAAAGCCCTGGCTCCGAACGAAGCCTCACCTAAAGGAAGCCTGAGCTCAGCACTGTCCAGGAGGTTTGGCTTAGGTAGCTTTTTTGGGTTGGGCTTTAGAGTGTAACCTGGGTGGAGTTAGAGCCTCCCCAAACTGAGGGGTTTGAAGGATGACAGAAAGTGCTGAAGAGGGAGGGTTAAAACCAGACCTTTGCCCACAGGGGCCTCAGCTGTGACACAGTAAGCTGGAACGGACTCTCCTAAGCAGCTCTGCCGTGGGCACTGAGCCTGTGCTTCGTGCTTGTTGCCTCCTTCGGTCCCAGGCCGAGCATCGCTGAATATTGTGCAGCCTGGGAAAGCAGAGCAGCTCTGGGGCAAGGAGCTCACTAAATGCCCTGGGGTGTGGGGAGAGGGCACAGAGGCCCCACTAGTGAGGAAAAGGTTGCTGTGCATGGGACAGAGGGTCCCCGTTGCAATCTCTGCCCTCTTCACTTTTTATGGGTGATGCAGTGCAGTAGATGGCACCCCCCATTAATGTTGGGATGCACCAGGAGGGAAAGAAAGTGTCTAGGGTAGGAGGGCAAGTTTCCTCTGCCAGCCCCAACCCTTGCCTATGTCTAGTTCACCCCAAACTTGGTCTATCTCCCCTAGAAATGGGTGAGAGTGAGACCCGCAGCCCAGCTTCCCCCAGACCTCGCCTTCATGCTCTAGCTCCCCTCAGTGGCACCCTCCAGCACGGGGCAGCACGCGCGCCTCCGTCCCCCTGGATTGCCAGGCGTGTTAATTGTCAGCAAGCACGGACGTCGCCATGTCTCAGTTGTGCTATGGCCTTTGGCAATCTCTTTTTTCTTCTAACCTGCTAAGACTCTTCCATAAGAGAGGGGATCTATAGCTTTAAAAACTCTTCTTTTGTGGGAGATTTCCTGCCACACCAGGGCCCCTGACACTGTACATCTGTCGCTTTCTGGAAGCCTTGCTTGCATGTAGGAGAAAGGGGTCGCCAGTCCTGAGCGCCCACTCTGCATTCTGGGCAGTTTACAACAGATGATCTCATTCGATTTTCAGAAGAAATAATAGCAGCTCTAGTTTTTAGTGTTGACTGTGTGGTAAGCCCCTTTTAATGAGTCCTCCAGACACCTGGAAGCGGGGGCAAGTTTATTCTCCTGTTTCACGGGAGGAAACTGGGGCTCAGGGAGCAAGTCCCTTCCTGAGTCCCGCAGCCAGGAGGAGCCGGGGTCTGAACCACGGGTGAGGAGAGGAGCTGGGCTTCCTCTGACGGGGGGATAACTATCTGTCTCTGCCAAGGCTCGGCCCGCTCTCTCCCCTGTCTGTGACGTGCATCTGTGCGCACACAGCTGCCCCACTCTCAGGAGCTAAGAAGTCGGAGCAGACCCAGAGCACCTGGAATTGCCCACAAACACCAGGCATAGGTGGAAGTCTTTGTATTCTGTTACACATATGGCCACAAAACCATGTAAAAAACACTTGTGCATTGTCCAGAGGCCTGGGCTTCTTCTGAAGTTCCTGGTGGTATCCGATTATGGAGCTTGCAGGTCCTATCAGTGTGAAGGGTAAAGGCTTTGGCTTTGTGTGCAGACATGTCAGAGTGATTCTGCTTCCTTCTCAAATGTGCTGTCGGGCAGCCTCTGTGTGCTGCCTAGGGGCTAGGAGGTGTCTCTGGATTCCAGCAACTAATTGCAGTGCCTGTGCATTTTCTTCCCAGTTTTTCTTCTGCTTCCCAGAGGTTGGCAGCTAAGGAAGGTGTTGAGTTCAGCCTGTTCCAAGCAGGCATGCAGGACTAGGCTGCCACGTCCCTCCCAGGGCTCTGTTTGGAGGGCAGAGAGTGCTGGGGCCTCCTCTCTTCAGTCCTGCAGGGCTCGCTCTTTGCAGTTCACGTATGAACTTTGCTGTACGGGGCTTGGATTGGATATCGAAGCAGTCGCTCCACATGACTTGTGAACTCGAACAGTTCGGTGGTTGTGTTGCTCAGGCGAGAGGCTGTCAGGACGTGCCCCCTGCAGAGAAGCCGGTCAGTGCTACTTGTTTCCGCTCCAGGGTGTGCGCTCAGCCCCCTGTTTCTGCAGGAGGCAGTGGCTAACGGGCTGAGGGCCTCCACTGCACAGCCCGCTGAGGCCCCGATACTGGTGTGAACACCCGTGTCAGGTGAGGCCGGGCTCCCAGGAGGAGAGAAGCCTGGATTGGGGTTTAGAAAGTTTCCAGGCAGAGAGCTCATGCACGTCCTGCAGGGAGCTGATTTGGTGAAAGCCGTGCACTTTCCAAAACCAAAGCCCTGCTCCACGCCTGCTCGGGCGCCACCATGGTCACGGAGAGCGGGCACCCGCCAACGTCGTTAAGCGGCTGAGGCTTTACGGAGCCAGAGAGCATCCAGCCCACAGTTGGCTCCTTCACATCCCTAAACCTGAGGCAGCCATGGTGTACGCTCTGTAAATGCTGGCCTGCGTGTCTCTTCTCTGGTTAATTCATCAGGGTGTCTAAAATGTCTTCATTCAGCGTGGAATGGGTTTGCCTCTGATGTGTGGCTCCATGGGAGACGGGCAGAGTAATTAAGGAGTTACCAGAAGCTGATCAGCTGGGAGCATATAAAGGGCAGCATTTGAGTAAATGGATTTCTTCTGAAACTAATTAATGAGCAATTTTTTTCTCTTCCTTGAAGTAGCATACCCTTTTCTTGTTTAGTAATTTAACGGTATACGAAGACGTGTATAGGTAGGTGCATGCCTGTGAGGCAGGGCTATGAGGTTGTGTGCCGAGTTGCTTTTCTGAAAGCCCAGAAGATCCTGTGTTTCATCTCGCCTCGCCTCCCTCAAAAGGGGGCCCTGTGGGGGACTCCATACTGATCGCTGCAGGGCTGCCCGGTTGCAGCGCTCTGCAAACGCCTCTGTTGGCAGGGACTTTGGAGCCTCGCGTGTGCGTTTGGTTATCCTTAGACATGAGAAATCTTTGTCCTTGAAGATGGACTTACGTTTGGAAATAATCCCAAGTCATTCTCCCAGTTGGATAAATAAAGATGTGTGATGAGGTCACCCCATTTTAGCTTAAAATAAAAACCCTAAGATGTTCCTTGGAGTGAGCCTTTGCACTCCAAGAGCCTCTCAAAGTGACCACGTCTAAGGGGGGCAGTCGTCACGAGTGCACGTAACTTCTAGTGGATTCATTTTAAAAATCTGTTCCAGTGCCGTGTGTCGTATGTGTTCACATCTCTGCACACGCCCGGGTGTCAGTGCGTCCTCGCTAGTGCACGCCTCCCGCGGGCACCCTGCAAAGCTGTGTGATGCTTAGTGCATGTTACAGTCATGTTACGCTCTGAGTGACGTGTTTGTCATGAAACTTGGCTTCGCTGCAGAATTAAAGTATTGTTCTCAAGATAATGAAGCACATATACGGCATTTTCTTGTATCAGCTCCAGAGGCTGCGATGCCCAGTGGTGTGTTGACATGTGATTTTGCCTAGGACTCTGTTCGCATATAGACACCTCTGACTATTTATTACAAAACAGAATGTAAGCAGTTTACCCGCAGTGGGTTTCTTGGAGTTCCGGTGTTTTTTCCCTTTGAGGAGTGACAGTGGAACCTCCTCCTCCACAAAGCACTTACAGAATCTGAGAGATTCCGGGAACAGGGCAGGTGCCTGCAGCAGCCTCAGCCAGAACCTGACGGCACCGGGGCTGCCGCGCCTGCCGCCTGCGGTGTGTGTTGCTGTGCTTGGTGGCCACCACTGTCTGCTCTGCGGTGGACTCCGGTGTCACGTCGGGGCATCTGAGTCTGCTGGCCTGTGCTGAAGGGCGTGCAGAGCTGCACAGGTGGGCGGGTCTGGGCACTGAGTCGGGCGAGTCCAAGAACACCGTGTGTGTCCCCGAAGATACCGATACTGTTGGTCAGCCAAAGATTTTCCTCTTCTTTGCTGCTTAAACTTGTGCCTTAATATTGTATATAATAAATGGATAAAATAGCTCTTCTTTCCCTCAAGCTTGCTCCTTTCTTTTCCAAAGAACTTGCATACTGGGTGCTCAATAACTGTTTGTTGAATTTCATTTCATTTTATTGCTTAGAGGCAGCCTTGCTGGCTGTTTTGTTCCCAGAAGCATCTGGCGCCCCCCTCGGGGGCCTGGCTTCCACTAACACACACTCTTGATTCGGAGAAGGAAGTGAGTCATCCAGACCACTGGAGCCTGCCTCTGCCACTCCCGGCTCCTCCACACAAATGAAAAAGAAGAAATGTGGGGAGGCTCGGCCTGGGGACACAGTGGCACTTTGATCTTCTCTGAGTGTCCTCTTTTGGGGCTCCTGGGTTCAGAGCCAGCCAGTGACCATTGTCACTCAGGAATGAGCCTAAGCAGCCTGGGCCCAGAGTCTGGGCTGGAGTCAGACACGTCTGTTCCCCAGATGGACACAGAAGACGTAACTGCGTTTTTAGTGTCTTAAGGTCACAGGAAGTGGGTGGGGGCTTTGGCAGAAAGGGGTCCCATGGTAAACTGGTCAAATACAGGTGAGAGCTCCGGGACTGAAGCAGCAGAACAGAATAAACCAAGCGAAGGCCCCTCCCAAGAGGACACTGTTAGGGAGGAGGAGGTGCCCTCTCTTTATTCTCTGATGGGGCCTCTTTCAGCGGAGAGAGTGATATGCAAAAGGTGGCAAAGAGGTATTTGAACGCAGGACGAGAGGCCTGTGGACTTGCAGTGAGCAGGGGCAAGATGCTGGGAGACAGCAGAGCTCAATCTCCTATCCGCGTGGGTTCTTCCCCGTCCTGCCTTCTACCCAAAGGAATTCTCTGCAGGGGCCCCCAGAGCTCTGCCTGCATGTGGAGGTGACTCCTGTAGCATAAGGAATGAACTCTGCAGCCCCCTAGCCACCACCTCCCAGGACCACTCCACGAAGACAGCCGGCAGACCTTATTGCCTTTAGGGCTCAGCTGAGGCCCCCTCTGAGCAGGTGCCGCCTCTGCCACCTCCCTGCCCTGACCCAGCTTGCAGCTCTTGTGAGGCGCCCCGAGCGCGGGCCTGTCTCTTGGCTCCTCGTACACCAAAGGAGAGAAATCGCATCCCCAGCAGTCCTGCATAGTTCTTCCAGGTGGTGCCCACACTACCCTGAAGGGATGCCTGGCCTCTGTCCTGGGGTCCTGGGCTGGGACCTCCAGGGACTGCAGGGGGTGACCATGCCTTCTGGATTGCCTAGGCTCTTCCTTATCAGGAGTGAGGTCCAAAATGAGAAATGAATCAGGAGCTCTGAAATTCCCTTCTTAAAAAATAAAAAGTTCCATGATGTGAAATCAAATATTTCTGTCATTAAAGAATGTCGCTCTTTCATTGTTTCACCCTTTTATCAAGTGTGACTGTGTGTGTCCGATGTGCTTCCTCTACCTGCCCCCTTCCTGGCCGGCACGTCAGTACCACGTCCAGGTGAGCCTGCACTCTGACCAGTCTGTCCCTCCCGAACTTTCTGCATGGAGCCTGGGAATGGCCCTCCCCATGCGGTGTGGATTTCTGTCAAAGGCGGCTCTTCCTAAGGTCTTGATGTGAATCAGTCCTATTGCTACAAACTGATATGATGTAACTTGACATCCAGATTGGTTTCTGCCTTCTGAGTGTCCAGGGAGGGCCTAACATTTATTGAGTTGGCGTTGGAACGTTACTTCCTTTTAGCCACCCCTGAGGCAGGTTATCATACATCCTCACTCCCGAGTTTCAGATGAGGAGACATGCTCACGAGAAGTGCGGTGCCCACTCGGGCTCTGCCGTCTGGCCCAGGCCTGTCCATTTCTGAGTCCTGTTCTGTCCGTGCACTCCATCGTGGCCTTTGACTTCCCTTCATTTTTCTTTTTAATGGCTTGTTTGCTTGCTTTTGTTTTTAATCATTCTAAAGGAATTGATAGGCAAATGGCTAATTGAAAAAAAATAATGCTGTAGGTGATGGAGCATTTGATGGCTGAATGAGTCGGCCCTCGGGATTTAATGAGAGCGGAGTTGTAGTGTGTCCACACATAGCGGGCCCCCCACCAGTGACAGCCCCGAGCCTCAGGGCATCTGCTCCAGGCCCTGCCGCGGGCTGCCTCCTGCCGTGGCGACCACACGCACGCAGGTCCCGCAGCTCCTGTCTGAAGCGGGAGCACTGTCTTCCACCCAGAAGAGATGCTCATTAAAATCTGAGCTAAATGTGAATTATCCCAAACTGCTTGTTGCATGTTCAATGACTGTTCAGAGGGAAACTAAAATCTTATTTACAAATAAGCAAGTACTGCACGTTTGTTCTTTAAAAAACATGATATAGACGTACATCAAACAGAAGCCATCGCCTCGCAGCCTTTTGGCTAAGATCAAGTGTAGTGTCTGTTCCTATGACTTCAATAAAATAGCAGCCACTCCCTCCTCTAAATCCCTATTATTAGCCATTGCTAATATTCCCTATATGTAACCAAATAGGTATATAAATATGTATGAATGAATATTAATTTTAAAAATAAGATCATGCTATTTCATACAACTTACTTTTGCCAGTCAACAAGAGATCCTGGGGAGATTTCTCTCCCAGCGTCTCTCTCTTACTATCCTTCCGTAAGTGTTCCTTTGCCTGGAAGAGGGGACTTTATTGACACCCAGAGTGTGGTCCTTTGCTGCCACCCAGCTTCCCCACAGCTCTTTCCCAGGAGTTGAGAGCTAAGAGCATGGGGAACCTGGGAGGTGTTCGGTTTTTCTGCTAAGAGGGAGGCTAAATTTTACTGTAGTCAGGCTTGGCCAAGTGCTGTCCCCAAGCCCCTCCAGTGCGTCATACCATTTCCAGTTTGTGCATTTCCTGGTCGTTAATGTCACGATGTCGTGGGGATCCCAGGGACTTGACGGCGCTGGGGCCCAGCTGACGGCTCAGGCCCAGCCTGGCCAGCCCCGTTTCTATCCAGAAAACCTGTCAGCTCTCTGACTGAGGGGCTGACTTTCCATCCAACATCCTAGCGTTTGGCCTAGAGAAGAACACGTTCTCCTGGCCTAACCCTACTTGTGCTGGTCTGACTCTGTCCAGGCTGCTGCGGGCCTCCGTCCGTCCCTGGTCCCCAGCACTTTCATTCTGTCTATCGGGGTTTTACAAATACTTCGTTTTAGGAATAGCCCATAAGCAAAAGCCCAGTTTGCAAATCATCTGGTTCTTACTAAAAATTAATTATGCACCCATCACATTTGAGATGCTGGAGGGAAGCAGAGGGCATAGATTGCTCGGCCGTTCCTGCCCTGAAGGAGGGGCAGGAAGGACTGCGGTGAACTGAACGCCTACTGTGTGCCAGTCATTTTACATCAATCACTGCATTTGGTCCTCATGACAGCAAGTACACAGAGAGATGCAGAGAGATTAAGCAAATGATCCAAGGTCCACATTTATCCAAGGAAGTGCCAGGGTAGCATCTGAGTCTACGTTTAGCTGACTAAACAAGCTTGTCCCTCCATATCACGCAGCCTCCGTGTTTAAGTCTAATTGAAGTCACAAGGTACATACAGGAAACAGTTTGCTCCTTCCTCGTCCTTGTAGGGGCATGTGCTCCAGGCGCTCTTGACAGACCTACTAAAACTCCTCCACCCTGGCAGACCCCAGGCCCGAGCGGGCAGTGTGGACAGCCTGCCCTGGTGAGAACAGACAGGCTCTGCCACAGTTTGCACGTGGCAGCCTCACGGTTGGGACACATTTAGAGAGCTCACACTGAATTTCCCCTCATGCTGTCTCTAAGAGTTCCTCCCCTCTCTGCAGGGGGCAGTCCGCTGTCCTTCTCAGCCTTCCCCGAAGAACCACTGAGACGGCTCCACTCAGGGCCCGTGGGGTTTCCTGCCCTCTCCTCTTGTGGGTCCATTTACCTTCTCAGTGTGACTGTACTGGAAGACGGTAATTGGAGGCAGTAACCGGAAGTGTCTTTATTAAAAAACAACAAGAACAACCAAAAAACAACTTAAATATCACCCTGGCCAGTGTGGCTCATTTGGTTAGAGCATCGTCCCATAGACCAAAAGTTCTCGAGTTCAATTCCTGGTCAGGCACATGCCTACATTGCGGGTTCTGTCCGAGGTCAGGGTGTGTACGGGAGGCCACTGAACCAACCGATGGATGTCTCTCACACATCTCTCTCTCTCTCCCCCCCCCCCGACTCTTCCTCCTCCCTCCCTTCCTCCCTCTGGAATAAAAAATAAAACTTAAATATCAATAATTAAATTTTTTAACTTAAAACTTGGTTTAAATTTTTAGATGTTGTTTCTATAACAGTTTGTATCTTAGTAATTAAAAATCCCCCTTGCATTTTTTCCCTCTGCTACATCATTCACCACTGCGTTCACAAGCCCCAGCCCAGACACACGCACAGCCTGCCGGGCACGCACAGCTGATGCTGCACGTCCGTCTTAAACAGGTGGTAAGAAGCTGCAAACAAAGGCAGCTGCTGCTCAAGCCAGATGTGCCTCTCAGTCAAGCCCATCAGTGTCCTGAAGGGAGAGACGAAAGCTCACTGTGTCAGGGCTTCTGGCAACAAACGAGACACCGCCCCCACAGGTGTTTCCTGTAGGGTAATTCTGGGCCTTCAGTGAGGGGCCGGTAACTGTGAAGTCTCTGCGTAGCAACATCCCCCACCCTGTCAAAATGCCTTTTCCTAAAGGGCCTAAGTGTGTCTTCTATGCTGTGAGCATGGCCTGGAGATGGCTGTCATGACTTTTCTTCACACAGGGGGAGCCACTGGAGCCATGCAGGAGACCCATCACACGGCCCTTCGGGGTTCAGGTGGGCGGGGAGCGGAGGGGAGTAGACTTTACCTCTTCAAGTGGAAATGGCAAGCTTCTGGAAGAGCGTGAGTGACTGGAAATACTGCTGGGGCTGTGACCACTTTGGAAAATAAAATGCCACCCTGGGCTTATGCCAAACCCAGTATTCAAAGTTTCACGTCCATTGTTTCATTTTATTCTGACCTCTACTTCATATAAGGCAGGCATTGTTCTGCCATCTTTTACATACCAGGGAAGTGAGGCCTAGAGACAGCAAGTGGTCCACCTAAAACCAGACTCCAAGCAGAGACAGGGCGGATCTCCGTGGGCAGGCCCATGACCCTCTTTTCCTCTCCCCACTTCCGCTTCAGCCCGGGAAGGAAAGCAGGTAGACAGACGAGTTCAAAGGTCCTTGTTCTGCCCTGGAATGCTGTCACCACTAAAAAGGGCGGGTCAACAGATCTAGCTGACCAATTGAATCTGTGCGGTACCTACGTCCTCGATGCTGTATGGCAAGCATTTCTGTGGTCATTGCAAATACCAAGGGGTCAGCGTTAGCAGTTACTGACCACTCACCTCTGTGCATTATTGAATTTAATATTCACAATAACCCTAAGAGACAGGTGTTGCTGCTGTTGCTCTTGTTAGGCTTGAAAACATTCATTAATATTGCATGCAGAGGACCTCGCCCCCATCCTCCCCCACCATGCATCCTCTCCCCACCCAGCACCTTGACACATGAACAGGTGCACCAACGACCCCCCTCAGGGGCACCACCGGCGTGGAGTAGTCAGGAGGCCTGCCTCCAGAGTCAAACTGACCGAGTTGGAAAGTGGCTCTGCTGTCCACCAGCTGTGTGAGTTTGGGCCAGTTACTTAGCCTTTTAGTGCCCTGGTGTCCTTACCTATCACGTGAGGACACAGCCCCTTTCTCGTCGAGGTCCGCAGCGGGGGTACAAGACCAGCCTGGGCAGCATCCAGTGCAGGCACAGGGAAAGCACTCGATGGACATCAGCTCCTGTTGGGGGCGGAGGCTGGCACCTGTGGCTCCTGGGGATTGACTCGCCGACTGTGAGCTCTTATGGTCGAGGGATTTGCATTGCTTTCTGCAGAGGGCCAGGTGGCAACTTGTTCGTGTTTTGCTTGTTGGGTGGAAGTGGGGTTCACCTGCCCAGCACTGGCAAGGCATAAACCAGCCAATGAAATGGGGAGTGAGTGGGGTGCAAAGCGGGCATTTTGCAGATGCTGTGCAGCTTCATGGATGCTGTAAAGTGTGGAGAGCTGGCCGCACACCCAGGGGTGGGCTGGTGCACTGAGGCAGGGCCCAAACACCTGTGCCCTGGGGAGGGCGCGGGGCTTAGCCACAGACAAGGAGGAAGGAGCCCCTGTAACTGTCAGCGTCGTCCTTAGCCAAAGGAGAGAGGCTTTCAGGAGAAAAGGAGGGAGCTTCAATTGCTGCACAGAAGGAGGCACAACATAGGAGGGTCTGCCTTAGACTTGGAATTGGGCCCACCTTTCCCCAGCCCCACCCAGAGTCTTCTGTGGCACAGAGAAGCGTCCTGGGTGGGGTATCATCCTGCTCCACAGACAGGCTCCTCCTCAGAACTGCAGGCAAGTGACTGCAAGGACCAGCCCACAGCCAGAATGGAGGGAGGGCCAGAGCTCCCCAGGTGGGCTTTGCAGGCTGCATAAAACTCCACAGCTACTTAGGGAAGAATGAAGAGTGAGAGCCAAGAGCCCAGATCTCCAGGGCAACCCTGCTCTCTGGCTGACACACTGTGGGGGACACCCACTGTCCCATCACCTGGAGAACCCAGCACCTCCCTGACACCTGCCCTTTTTGGGGGCTCTAATCACATGGTTCCATAGAAGTGGCCATCATGTCCAGGCCTCACCTCCTGTCTGCCCCCAACAGACCTGGGCTTGTTCCTTCGGGAATGGTCCTCTTGACCTCAGGTGACACAGGTGTCTGTGTGGGATTGTTTAGTCACAAAGTCCTCGGGCATTCTGCATGTCCTCCAGGCTGGAAGACCTGAGGTCTGTCAGGCAGGTGCCCAGAGCTACGGAAGCAGGGCTGAGGCAGAAGGAGCAGAGAGGAGCGATGGGGAGTAGCCTGGCTGAGCTCCTGCCCGTGGTTCTTCATGTCCCTGGCCTGGGGCTCTCCTGTCCTTCTCGTGATTGGCTGATTTGGTTATGTGAGCCAAAACACCTCTCCTCTTGCGGAAACTGAAAATCTGGGTGGTTCTGGTCCCCCATTACTGAGTCCTGAGCTATGCAAACACCAGAGGCTCCTGGCTCAGCCAAGCTTGCCCCCCATGCCCCACAGTAAGGGTCGTTGGGAAAAAATGCCACGGCCCAAGCCCGCGCGGGCTTCCTTCCAAACTCTTCCAAACCAGACTGTCGTGAGTGATCCCGTGGATGCCGCTGTGAGACCTGCTGAGGCAGCCTTCCCATGGTTCTGGCTCCTTCCCTCTTTCTACATTAGCAACTCCACAGGCTTTCTTGTAGCTAAATCTGCTTTTCATTCCTTTTCTTTTTGAAAAGTGAAACTCAGCATTAAAGACTAAAGATATGCCTGAGTGTAAAACACAGCCTTCCGTATGAGAGTGCTGTGACGAGAAATGATCCCTTACTTCCCGCCGTGCATTTCAAGTTCTGAAAATCTCTGTCATTCCCATCCTCACCTCCTTTGAAGGCCACCAGCATCTCCCTCCAGAAGCAGAGTGGGGGCTCTTCGCCTCTCTGACATTTGTCTGCATGCCTGTTTGTTGTCTTTTATCTTTCCCTCCAGGATTCCAGGCAGCTAACAGCAAAGTACACACACAGAAGGGTTAGTAAAACAAAAACAAGAGGCCTTTGATGGTTGTGACTTTAAATTCCCAGTTCTGACTTTCCCTTAATAATGCTGAAGATGGGTGAGGCAGAACAGGCCGCACACTCCACAGCCGATAGTGTGGCAGGCCCTCGCCCACCCTCCCCACTCGCTCTCCAAGCCACCCCACCCTCCTGCAGCACACAGCTGGCGGCACCATGGCCTCCCCATCCAACTCAGCTGCCTGCCTGACTCATAAGGCCCATCCAGGGCCATGCTGATGCCAGAGGGGACAGGTGTGCTGATAAATTTCAGTGTGTGTGTTCTTTCTCTTACCTGGCCCCTAGTGTGTTCGATAGTCAGATGTAGCTTCAAAAACAAAAAATTTCTAAATGAGAAACCCCCATAGTGCCTCCCCTCAACTAGAAGGGTTCTAAAGCCTGGGTCTGAGGTTTCGCCCTACTTCCAAAGCAATGATCTAGCCTGGTCCTGTTTCATGGATGCTGGCTGAAGACATGACACTCCCGATCGGAGACAAAGGACTTTGTTATCCACGGCAGAGAAAGCAGCGTGAGCATCATGTGGGCGTCAGTTTCCCTTGCCCCGAGTCACACGGCGCTGCAGAGGGCCCAGGGTGATGCTGTCCACGCGGTGCGTGTGCAGCAGGGCTGGGGATCACTGAGCGTGAGGAAGCCACTGCTTTTATAGAGAGCGGTAAACAAGTCTGCTCTTTGTCATTGAGACATTACCTCCCCCCTCAAGGGTGCTTACTACAAATACAACCTTGAAAAACAGTCTGGGTAAAGAGCAGTCAGGGCCTTGTATCCCTGGCATTTCTCACAGGAATGTGCAGGGGTGCTCAGTGCCCAGGACAGAGCATCTCCGTCCACATCCTTCCTGTGAAGAATTTGGGCCGGGATGCCTGGATGGGCCTCGGTGAGAATGAGGCTCACTCTCCCCCACGGCCCAGGCTCCTAGGGCTGCAACCAGGACTGCGAAGGGGTTCTCGGCTCCAGGTCTGTGACTTCCGCGTCCCCAGCCTAGCCCCTGGGTCCGCCTGCCTGCCTGCTGACCCGACATCCAACAGCAGTGGTGGTAGGGACACTTGGTGGTACACTGACTGCCTCAGGGCCAAACCCTCTATATGTGCTTTTTGTATAATCTACCACCATTTACAGATGGAGAAACTGAGGCTCAGAGAAGCTACGGAACTTGCTGCCTGTCATCCAACTAGTAAGTGCTGGAGCCCAGATTTGGCCTCTAGTCTGGCTGGCTCCAGAATCTGTTTGTTTGTTTTTTTTAGTTTTGTTTGCTTTTTTATCTGTTGCTTCTGCTCCTTTCCTGGTCAATAGGGAATTAATTTTTTTTCTTTTAACTTTTTGTCTTTTTTTTTTCTTCCAAATTCTTCTTCACTAAAGGGCATCTTCCTTTGACCTCCAGCCTCTATCCGTACCCCAAGTCCTGGCTGGGATTTAGCAGGTTCTCAGATTTTGGAATCAGCCTGAGAAAAGGTGCATAAGGAGGCCCACTGAGCAGGAGCAGCCCTCCGGGCTGAGCCTCGGAGCTTCTGAACTGCCCGTCAGGGTCAGGGCTCCAGTTCCTTGTGAACAGAGCAGTGACTGCCGCCACACCAGGGCTTCTGAGGGTCAAATGGCACTTTTTGCAAAAAGACAACCTCTCTCAAGACATTTGGTCATCAGTTGCCATTTGCTGAAAAAGTGTGACTAGAGATGTACACATCTAGGGAGATGCCTAAGTGTGTGCTGCCTCCTGCAGCTGGATGGTGCGCAACCTGCACAGCCATGCTGTTCACTCTGGTTCAGATGCCGGTTCCGCCATTGCAGAGTCCTCCAGCTGAGTGATCTTGGGCAGGTCTGGGTTCTCTGAGGCTCCGTTTCCAGTAGAATGGAGGCAGTATTGGCCCTCCCGCAACTTGTCCACAGGAGGGAAAGACATTGCTTAACGCCGAGGGAGAGACATTTTCCTCCTAGGATGCGGCGGAAACATTAACACTCAGAGACCAGGGCTGGTCCCCAGGGGGCATGCGGCCCGTCCAGCCTCCCTGTGCAGCCACACGTTGCACAGGGGGAATCCTTTTAAAGTCCTCACACGTCTTTCTTGTCACAGTAAAGGAAGAGTTGGCCTAGGGACTGAGTCTTATCTTCAGTTCCCTCTGCTCTTCCTTTCCAGTGACGTGTTCCTTCCATAAATCCCACCCCACCCCACCTTGCCCCTCTTCCCATTACTCACATATTCTTTCTTCCTCCTGTTCAAGCCCTCTCTCAGAAAATGACTGGCAAGGCTTAGTAAGCCTTTGGAAATTTGCCTCTGAATAACTAGGTCAAAAAAAAAAAACCCATTGAATCTAATCAATGCCTTTTGATCTCAGGGAGATTTTGGAGCCAGTGGCTCTATAGTAAATGAATAAATCACCAAGAAGTTGGCCATCTGTTCCACCTTCAGAAAGCATCTAACTGCAGGAAACTACCCGGTGTCAGAGCTCGCTGCTCTGACAACAGCCCCCTCTAGTGGCCTACCATGGGAATGGCCACCCTGCTCTCTCTTGGATCCCAGCTGGGAAATTCTGTTACACCAATGGTAGTGCTGGAACCTGTCTAACCCTTTATACAGTCATGGCAATGAGGTGAGACATGATTTGGGCCTGGAAGTCACCCTCTGATGTCTGAAGGGCATGAACATCACACTACTCAGATTGTTCAGGAGCTAAGGACACCAGATCCAGCCTGATTGTTAGCTGGAGCACCTCTCTGAGCCACAGTTTCCTTATCTGTAAAATGAAATTAATGGTGCAGGGTACCTCTCTCACAGTATCAAAGAGACAATATGAAACAAGAGAGGTAACAGCTCTTTGAAAACTGCATCCAGAAATAAATGTAGTAATGGTTCTGATAGGCTACCCACTACAGACACCAATAGCCATGGTGACTGTATACATTTAAATCAATTAAAATTAAATAACAAACCCAGTGCCTATACCTCACCAGCCACATTTCACGTGCTCAGTAGTCACGTGTGGCTAGTAGCTGCCATGTGAGAGGGCACAGCTCTAGAACGTATCTGGCATCACAGAAAGTTCTATTGGACAGCCCTGAAATCTAGCAAATTGATTTGATCAATAAGCTTTACATTTCCCAATTCTCCTCTGCTCCTTGAAGAAGAAAGCCCTTGAGTAAGAGCAAGATGCCCGGATCCCAGTCACCGGGTGTTCTTTACCGGCATTAATCACCTACATGATTTAACCCTCTCAGCCCAGGTGTTAGGCATAAGGCCATCTTCCATTTACAGATAAGGGTATGAGGGAAGGCCAGAGAGCTTAGTTCACTTGCCTAAGGACACACAGCCAGGAACTGGCTGACCTAGAATTTGGACGAAGTTTAGTGCCAGAATCTATCCACTTCCCTGCTTGTACGGGGCCAGCTCTCTGCCGCTCTCATCTAGCTACTCGTGCTCCTAGAACATGCACATGATATTGCTGTTTCAGATGACCGAAACTTATTTCTCACATATATTTGGTTTTCATCCACTGTTCCTGGCTCACAGCTTCCAAAACCCTTGGAATTACCTAAGTGGTAAGAGCTGTGGGAGCACCATTTGTTATATTTGGTCTCTTCTCCTCAATTCCTAAAATCAGAACCATAAAGGTGAAATGGGAGTCTTGTTATTCTCAACAAGCCCCTTTCCCACAAGTGGGTTTATGTTAATGCTGTGACTTGGGAAAGCTCCTAAGGATGGGAGCTGGTTGCCAGGGAAGTCAACCATGGATAGGGGAGAGGGGCTGAAGGTTGACGTGGTCACCAACAGCCAATGGTTAATCATGCCCATGTAACGAAGCCTTCATAAAAACCCGAGGAGGAGGTTCTGAGAACTTCCACACTGGGGAACCCGAATGCCTTTATGTGCCAGGCCCCAAGCTCCCTGAAGACAGAAGCTCCTTTGTTCAGGACCTCATCCTACATCTCTGTTCAGCTGGCTGTTAATTCATATGCTTTAACATCCTTTGTAGTAATCAGTAATCTAATGATCAAACAGGTGTCCTGAGCTTTGTGGACTCTTCATAAATAAATCAAACCCCAGGAGGGGTTTGTGGGAACCTCAGACTGACAGCCAGTTGGTCAGAACACAGGTAACAGGCTGGACTTATGACTGGTGCATGAAGTGGGGTGGGGCAGGCTGGGGGAGGGACTGAACCTCAAACTGGATAGCATCTGATAGCACGCTAACTCTGGGTAGACAGTGTCAGAATAGACTTAAATTATAGGACCCCCAGCTCATGTTCCAAGAATTGCTCAGTGGTGGGTAACCCCCCCCACCCACTTCCCAGAACACATCCACACTGGAATTGGTCCTGGAACTTCTGATGCATTTAGATTATTTCAGAAAGTCATAGGAGGTGGCTCCCTGCCCTTTATAACTGGGGCTCTGCTGACACAGCAGAGCACAGGCCCAGTGAAGCGGCCGCCCCATCTCTTCCTCTTGCCCCCAAAACAGCCTCAGTCTGTCATCTGTGGCTCAGAGGATGGGCTATGGGGTCCGAGGGACCTGGATTCAAACCTTGCTTTTGATGTTCATACAAGCTTTGGACAACTTAATCTCTCCACTTTCAGCTTCATGCATCTGTTTGAGGATGCATTTGTCTCCTGCAGCTGCTGATGGCAACCTGTAACCTGATTACTGAGATGACCCCCATCAGGTTCCCAGTACAGGCCTGGTACGTACTGAGAACTCAGTAAATGTCAGGTATGTTCATTACCGTAACAGAGTGAAGTGCTCGGCCTCTCTGAGCACAAACTGCGTCGTGTTCAAGCCTGCTTTGTTCCCGTGGCCGTCTGGTTAGTAGCTTCTGCTTAGCCTTGCATAGAGACATGCTGATCATTACAGAAGTTCTGCTTGCAGGTTGAGTTTTACAAAACTAGCCCCGTACCAGAAAGTGCCTTTCCTTGGGAGATAAGGAAAGTATGTATAGAAATGATTGTCAAAGATTTGCAAAAACCTCATGACTGGACTCACCTCAACTCGAATCAATGGCACAGGAAGATCGAGAACAAAGAAGTTTTACAATCTTCCTCGAACCCCTGCTGGTGCCCAGATGTCTGTGGTCATCCTCACCTCCTGCCCCTCGCCTTTCCCCTTCCCTGGACATTAAAGAAGGCTGGATTCTGTACTTTCCTAAGATGGTTCTTCAGGACACTCACCTGCCATCTTCTTGGCTTGCTGGCTTTTCAAGTAAAGTTGCTTTTCTTTCTCCAACTCCTTGTCATGAGATTTATCAGCTGTCGTGTGGCGAATAATATGGACTTGGTTACATGACTAATTTCACTCTGTAGAGATGTGGCCAATCTGCTCGCAGGGGGAGGCTAGCACAGTAAGGACAGAGGGGGGCACAGGAGGTGGAGATGGAGCTTTCTCCTCTCTGTGCTGACTATCCCACAGCTACTAAGGAAGAGCATGCAGGCAGCTTCTTTCTGGAAGCAGATTTCTTATGGAAAATGGGCCAAATGACCTCAGAGAGGCCCTTGGCTGTTTAAGGAAGGAAGTGCTAGGAGGCTCAGGCCCCGCACACCCCAGGGAACACCCGTTTCCATTCAGATTTTGTGAGCATATAAAAAAACTTCCTTTGAACATATCTGTAGGATAATGTCCCCAAATATCTTGTCCAGGTGACAGAGGTATCTATTAATAGATCCAAAGAATGGCTACACCCACGCATACCTCATCCTAGCATGATCTTCTTGATAATCCACCTATTCTAAAAAGCAGTGCTTTCTCAACTGAAGCCTATATAATTGTATTAACCAATGTCACCCCAATACATTCAGTACAGAAGAAAAAATAATGAAGTCTCTCGTGGCTCTGAAACATTGGTGCTTTCACATCACTAACAAGGGCTTTCTAGGCTAAACCTTGAAAAGTCTCAAAAAAGGGTGGGTGGGGGCACTCTTTAAGTCATTTATAAATACTTTACATGGTGGGATTCTGGTACTGTTTTCCAATCCCTGCTCCCTGGGGCTTCTGTTAATTGAATGCCAGTCACGTGCCAAGAATCGTGCTAGGTCCTGAGTGGGCGCGGGTGAGCCTGCCAGATGGAGCTCGGGTCCAGTGGGGGATCACACTCTCACGTAGACGGTTGCGACGCAGGGACGACCTGAAAGAATGGAAGAGGGCAGTGCTGTCTGATTAACGAGTAGAGCCGTTTACCCAGAGTGGGGGCAGAAGGAGGTGTGGGGCAGCATGGGATTGCAGGCTGGGTTCTCAGAAGAAGACGCAGGTGGAGTTTGGGGTACAAGATGTTTAGTAGGATCGACACCTTGAAAGAAAGGTGGGAGAGGCAGGCGTGGACCTCAGAAGAAATCCTGCTGTAGTGCAGTCCCAACAAGGCCTCAGCCCGCCAGGCGTGGGGCTCCGGAGAGAAGAGGCCTGTCGCAGGCTGACACTGCTGGGCTTTCCCTGCCCCTGCCTTGCCCGTGTGCTGGATGTGGGCTGACACATGTCCTCCCAATGGGGCAGCAAGACCTGCCTTGAAGGAAACATCTCAGTCACCCAGTGTCCTGTCTGCCTCCGAGGGCAGCTTCCTAGAATAGGTAACATCTCAACCGAGGACAAACTGCCAGGGGGAAAGGTGGGGTTGGTGCAGTGGAAACTGGGGGAGGAACCTCAGGTGGAGCTCATGTGAGGGGTGGGGATGCCGCGCACAGAGCTGAGCTTGGGAAAGACAACGGGCCTCGTGAGCCATGTTAACAGGTCTGGACTTCATCCGAAGAGCCTGGAAGATACACTTACGGACGAGTTGTAGAATGTCTGCTGTGGCCTGGAGGTGGGACATAGGCTGGCAGGTGAGGCTAGATGGGGCTCAGAGGGATGGAGACAGGAGGCCCTGCTGGCAAAGCGTAGGTCTCCAGGGAATGCCCCCCATGAAGAGTGCCCCGTGAGGACGGTGCCTCCCCCCGATGTGGAGTGCAGACCATCTGGTGCTCCCTCGAGGGGGGACAGAGGCCCATGTAGCTCAGGAAGCCCTGGCAGCCCCTGCTGTGAGCTCTTGGAAGAAGTCCAGCCACACCACACTGACCAACTCACCACCTGTCTACTACATCCTCGCCCTCACCAACCCCCCTTTCCTCACATGATCTTGAAGCCAAATCCCTAAAGAATAAGAATGTTTTTAAGAAATACAGCCACAATGCTAATATCACCTAAAGAAACCTCATAGTTTCTTGGTGTCAAACGGGTGGTGTTCAGACTCCCACTTGTCTCAGAAATGTAATGAATGTTTACTCTTTCCAGTTGGTCTGAATCAGGACCCAGGCGAACTGCACTCACAATGATTGGCTGAGGCATTATTCTAAGTCTCTTTTCATCTACAGGTTCCCTTCCATCCCTTCTCCCCTTCCACCCACCAACCTCCCCCACTCCTGCAATTTATTTTTTGAAGAAAATGGGCCATTTGTTCCATACCATTTCCTTGGAGTCTAGATTTTTCTGACTGTGTCCCCATAGGTATGTTTAACATGTTCCTCTGAACTTTCTCTAAATGGCCAGATGGATGAGGGGAGTTTTGAATCTGATGAGGTGGCCTTTTCAACAGGGCTAGGCTGGGCTGGACTTTCAATACCTCAGCTTCACAGCCGCGCCGTGGAAACTGCCCAGAATGCTGTTAACAGAAGGGATGTGAATACCGTACACATTCTCATATTGATTTGCAGCTCCAGGTCCCGCTGATTTTTTGGACAGGCAATGGATCCTTTCCTCTGAGTTCTGGGCTAGTCTCGCCCCCGGTAGCACGCTCTGGGCAGCCGCTGCCCTGTAACAGATCTTGTTACTAAATGTTAAAAAGTCTGCCTTGGTTATTGGTCAGAATTCCTTTTTCGTAGCAAATATCATCTGTGTGGTTCAGACTTGCTTCTCTCTGACACCCTTTGCATAAAGCTCCTGATTTCTGCTCCCTGCGAGGTAAGGTCCCTCTCTCAATCTGCCCTCCGGCTACACGATGACTGTTCTGCTTGCTTTTGGTGAGGGAGCGTAATTGCTTTAGGCCAGATGTGAGCTTAGAATGGATTCCCTCCTCTGAGGAGCTTGGTACAGCCTCATGAGGCACCCTTCCGTCCACAGCAGCCCCCAGGGTTACCACGTCAGTGCTGCTCTCCAGGGGATGTGGCCACCAGAGCGGAACCGCTGTGCTGAGGTACTTGAGGGACTGCCGTGCAGTGAAGACTGTCTGCCCATCTGGGCCACTCCAGAGTAGGCCTGGGGGCCCAAGTGTGGGCTGACACACAAACAGATTTGGCTACACCGTAAGGAGGACCTTTCTGATGACTAGAGCAACCCATAAAGAGAAAAGGTTCACTGGGTGGGAGCGGCCTGGAGGACTAGAAAGTAAGAGTCTGCCCATCTCTAAAGTTCCCGGATTCTACCACACTGGTCCCTGGCTGAAGTTTCATTCCTAGGGGAGTTAACTTGTACCTGCACAAGGTCATGGTACCTTTCACCCATGACCTTGACCTCATTTATACCTTTCATGTTATTCTCAGAATCAGCTCCCCCAGCCCAAGATCTCATTTCCTGGACAGAGACACAGCATGCTAGGAATTTAGTCTGAGAGAGCACAGCGAAATAAAGGAATGCACCTTAATAATCCAGCCTTTGTGGACTGTTTACAAAGTGCTCTCATGCACATAATTTACTTTATCCTCACCACAAAGCCAGGGAAGTGGGCTGAGCCAGAATCATTATCCCAAAGAGAAGGGAACTCAGAGAGAGAGGCACTTGTCCAGCATCACTCAGGTTGAAATTGGAAGGATCAGGCCCCCCGCCTTCTGCAGTAAGTGAAAAGACAGGGCGGAGCGTCGCCCAAGCTGGTCAGGGCTAGAGAACAGAGGTGGCGCTCCCTGGTCAGGGTTGGCCGCTGTCACAGGGCGAGTACAGGTGTGAGTGGGCTGTTGCCCACGGAGCAATGCTGGCCATCCACTAACATGCCTGTGCCACGAGAGATGCCACATTCCCTCTGGCAGCCTTGAATCTCAGAGCTGGGAAACCACCCGTCCCGTCTACTCCACTCTCTAATATGCAACATACTAAGCGCGATTTCATTAATGTTGATTTATGTGATTCACAGTTGTATATTCTCAATAACTTGTTTCACTTGTTTTTCTCTCTTCTTCCAAAATTTATTCAGCACTAATGTGCCAAGCATTCTCCTGAGCAGTTTAGTGATATTAACATTTAATACCAATAGAATTTCTCATTGATAATTATAAATATACCTTAACTTCTGTTATAAGTTAATATGAATAATGAGAGACTGAATATGCAAATCGACAATGGCCAGACCGTCTGTACAAAGAGAACTCTGACTCACAGCCTGCAGCAAACAGCCCAGGAAGCCAAACCACAGCCTCTGGAGCAATTAGCCCAAAACAGTCAGGACTTAATCAATAACTGACAGCTTCCCTAATTTTCCAACCTAGGACCAACCAGAGACAGCCAAATATGCTTCCTTCCCTAATCAATCACTCAGGATGCCCTGCTTCCAGTTAGCCCACCTCCAGCTTCCCCAGGCCAACAGCCCCCAGTAAGGGTCCACCTGAGACCTTCCCCTTCGTCCACCCCAGAGCTTTCCTACTCCCTGCTGCGTGGAGCCTCCGCCACACTCAGCTGATGGTGCCTCACTCCCCGGTGACTGAATGGCCTCCGCCAGTTCCAGTCTGGGTAGTCTTTATTTCCATAACAGCTGCCGATGAGGTATGTACTAATATTATTTCCATTTTATATGAAATAAAACTGAGACACAGAAACACCCATCCACTCAGGCACTTGCGTCCAGTCTGACGGGTGCTGAGGCCTGTGCTCTGAGCCCTTTTACTCTGTCGACCTGCCAGACTTCCGCTGAGCCTGCTCCCACCCTTTCCGCTGGACTATGTAGAAACTCACTTTTGTCCTTCAAGCCTCTAGCTACCTGCTCTTCTCTTCCCCACCAAGACAGGGTGAATTCTGTTGAGTCTCAGTGTACCCTAGTTTCTCCTCTTTGCTGGTGCCTTGGTGGTTACTGCTAATCAAGGGAAAATAGGGCATGGTAGCAGTCACGAAACTTAAACAGCACTTACTCTGAGCCAGCCATCGCTTCACGGGTTCTAAGTGTGGCACTGCTAACCCTCACGACAGCTCTAGATGGTAAATGCACTACTATCCCCATTTTACAGACACGGGAACAGGTATAGAAGAGTTAAGTTACATCACGCTGCTGGTAAGTGGCAGAGCTGGATTCGAACCCAGCTGATCTGAATCCAGAGCTTATCCACACATTATATACACTGTGCTAGATATTGGAAGCACAAATACGGGGAAGTTACAAAGGTGCCAGAATCTCACCAACCCTTACACCCAGTAGATGCTGCCTTCCTCTCGCATGAGCCCTCCACCCCCAGAACCAGTCTGTCTAGTCATACTCCCCTCGGAGGGCCTTCACCCAGGAGAAGCCACTTCTGCCGGCCCCATCCCCAAAAGGAAAGGCCTCCTGTGTTTCCTCACATAACCAGAGCCCAGGACAGAAGAAAAATCTAGAGAGCTCTCTTAACAGTCTCTCTGGCCCCCTCTGAGGTTCAGCTGACCAGGAAGGCGAGGAGAGGGGCATCAAACTGGACTGTCTGGGCCAATGAGAAAGTGGGTGAGGGGCCGGCAGGAGCTGCAGTGGGGGAATGACGCTGTCCAGTTGCTGGGACAGTCATCTCTGCCTTTCATTGGGTTTTCCTACCTGAACTTGGCTAGAGGAGAGTGGGCCGGGGGAGGGAGGACAGGCTCTCTGGAGAGTTCTGGGAACCTGGGAGAGTCTGGTTTAGTTGAGGTCCAGGGCAGGCGCTGGCTTCTCCGAAGAGGCGGGCAAGGCCCAGGGCCTTGGACACAGGCACACCAGTGTTGGGGGTAGAGCCACGTCTCCCAGACTTGCCTGTCAGCAGGAATCACGGGGGGGGGCTCATCTAATACACAGGTCACTGAGCATCTCGCCTGGAAAATCTAATTCAGTAGATCTCTATCGTGTCCCCAGAGACTGTTTTAAAATATTTTCCAAGTGACCTTTATCCTCAGAAGAGTTCGAGAATCCTGAAAAAAAGCCATTGATTTTTTTTTTAAGTTGAGGGGGTGACACGCCGTAATCAGATCTGCAATTGGGGGAGGGGGGGAGGTGATTTGGAAGGAGAATCCAAGGGACCGTGGGAGTCTGTGGAAAGGCTGCTGTGGTCGTCAGGTGACAAACCACAGACGCTTGCCCCAGAGCAGCAGTGCTGGAGACGACAGTGGGGCCTGGCTGTGCAGGTGGACGGCTGGCCAGGCATGGGCTAAGAGGAGTCACGCTGCAAAAAATGAAAAAAAAAAAAAAAATACAGGGTCCTATGTTCGTTTTGAACAGGTTGAGTTTGAGATGCCACTGACATGTTTAAGTGAAGACATGAAAAAGGCCATTGAATAAATACATCTAGAAATCAGAGGAGATAGGAGGTATCTGGGCTGAAGAGGCATGCTGGCCATTTGTTTGCAGGTGGGAATCAAAACTCTAGTTGGCCTGACGTAGTTGGGGGAGAGCTCCTGGAGTATTAAAGAGGGTGTGGGCTGAAGCCTTGAGGGACCGAATCCATGGCAAGAACTGAATGAGAAAGTTGAGTCTTCAGTGGAGACAGAAAAGGAAAAATCAAAATGGGAGAAGGAAAACCAGAAGAGAGTGGTGTGTCGGGGGCCACAATTGGATCTGTGTTTTAGAGGGATCCCCGTGGCCTTTCTATGATGGATGATTAAGGTCAGGGAGATGGGTTAGGTGTGCTTTGCATATTCCAGATACTGATGTCCTTCAGCCCAGCGAATAAGCAGCCTGAACCTGTGGGACCCACTTCTGGCTCACTGTTTCACCCCACAACTGAGGTCTGCTGCCTGCAGGAGTGAGAGTCTCCCAGCTGTCAGACTACCGCTTAGGGATTGCTCAAAAGAATTCTTGATCCTGTGGCCCTGCCTTCTTTGTTCCTTTCAAACACAACTTTGCTACACTGAACTCATTTTAAAATAGTTGTGTCTCCAGAAAATGAGAACTAGAGAGTAACAGGCTCCTTTCCTTTAAACCTCTCCTAGCTTGTTAATTCACATGAAGCTGTAGCAATTATGTTTTTATAGGGTCTTCCCTGTTTCAAAGTACATTTGAAGTCCCCATGCAGTGAAGATGAAAGAGTTAACCTGAAAAATGGAGACAAAGCCACATTTTGTTGAAAGGAAACCAATTTTTTTAGCTCCAGCTCCTGCATTTAAGAACATTTGATGCCCCAAAAAGGAAAGGGCTCCTGAGAAATGGGGTAGTGCTGAGAAGTCCAGGAAACTTCGTCCACCGTAGCGGCAGCAGACACTTTTCAGTGAGGACGTTTGTCAGCATTCTGCAGGAGGCAGTTTTCAGAAGCGTTAGCCATTTGTTCAGTAAATATTAATGGAGCACCTATTTTGATCCAGGCATTGGGCAAGGCACTGGGACGATTAAAGGCATCTCCAACATTCCCTTTCAATGCATAACTCTGTGCAGGTGCAAACAGGAACTGACTTTTGAACAATTAAAGTTTGCAAAGTTGAAAGCACTGGCATAGCTATGACAGGAAATCTTTGATTATCCCGAGACTGCATCAGCAGATCCACCATGAGCCACGGAAGTCGTCTCTGCTGGGGACTGAAATGTACCAGAATGGGATCACGACTCACGAGGGTGACGCGGAAACAGAAGAACTGAAGGACAGAGTGCAGGCTTGGACGCGCACAACTCTAGCCACCTGCCTCACCGATTGTAGAGAAGGCTTGTTCCTAAGGCTTGGCGTTGGGCACGCTGCTTGTGCTCTGTGTGCAGATGGTTGTGCATTCCAGGAACCCTGGGTATGCTGACCTTAAGAACTGTACAAATGGTAAAGGGTGAAGGGGCCAAATATTTGGTGACAGAAGGTGATTTGACTTTGGGGGGTGGGCACACGATGCAGTGCACAGATCATGGATCACAGAAATGTACACGTGAAACCTGTGGGACCCTATTAACCAATGTCACCCCAATAAATTTCATAAAAAAAGAACGACACAAACAAATGAAGGTAAAACATTGCTATTTTCAACATGGATACATCTTGAGATTAGTATGCTAAGTGAAATGTCAGATGAAAAAGGACAAGAACTGTATTTTACTCATGTGGAATATAAACAAAAACTAACAAATGAACCAACAAATGAAAACAAACTCATAGACACAGACAACAGATTGCGGGTTGCCGGAGGTGAAAGGGGGCTGGGGAAAGGCAAAGTGGGTAAGGAGGGCGAATATGTGGTCCTAGGCGTCGTGGCGAGCATGCAATACAGTACACAGATGCTGAATTATAATCCCTACACCCAGAAGTTATATCACATTATTAACCAATGTTGCCCCAGTAAATTTAAATAAACAAATAAATAAATATTTCAAAAAAATGCACAAACACTATCACATTTCATATTCACAGCAACCCTATAAAGTGACTACTATTATCACCCCCATTTTACAGAACAGGAAACTGCGGCCCAGGCAGGTAAGTCACTTGCCCACACTCAGCCCAGACATCCCTGACTCCCAGGCTCGGGCTCAGAGCCACTGTGTGACTGCCACCCAGACGTCATCGGCCAGGCCAGGCCGGCTCCACGGTAAGTGTTTGTTTCAACCCCCTTCACCCTCCTGCAGTTCTTACGTCCTGAATTAAAGAGCTCTTTCAGGTGTTATTCGGGAGAAGTTTCTGACAGGACAGACCAACAGCTGGAGACACCAACCAGCAGCTGGAGTCCCCAGTCCAGGGCCAAGGCAGGGATGGACAAGGTGAACAGTGGTCTTCTCAGAACCATCCTGAACAAGGCTCACTTCCTCACTTCACATGCATTTTGTCCTCCCAAGACTTTAAGAGGTTGATGTTACACCAGTCGTGTGCCAGCAGCATATGCCGAAGCTCAGGAAATAAAGTCCACAGCCGGCCCATGGTGGTGCTGCCTCTGTGGCTGCTCCTGCGCACATGGCGAGGGACAGGTGCCTGTCATTTCCACGTGCCCCATTTGGAGAGAAAGTCCCTGATCGGGCACATGTGCGGCCAGCCAGCGGTGCTTTCTTTTATTTGTCTTTTGAATCTCTGGGATGAACACCTGGGGGTTTCTCTTAAATCTGAGCATGAATGAAGCCTTGGGAGAGATGAGTTTGGGGTTTAAATCAAGGCAAGGCTGGTTTCGTGTTCACTGAACCCTGGGTGTAAGTCTTGGTACCAGGTGTGAGCATCTTATTCTGGGTGTCTTAGGGGTGTCTTATTTTTCACTACTTGGAAAATACACGTCTCGGAATGTCTGGCCCTTCACCTGGGTTCTTCCCTGCATGTGTTTTCTCTGGCGCTGGGCAGAGTTTGGGGCCTGTCCTGAGGCCTGCCGATCCATCCATTCAGTCAACTCACTTGTCACCATATGTTGAGCACCTACTCAAGGCAGTTTGGGTGGACACTGGAGCCTGTCTGCCTGGACTGGAGTCCTGGCTGGTCTACTTTACTAACTGTGCAAACTGGTTAAGTCCCTTAAATTCTTTATGCCTCAGTTTCCACACCTGTAGAATGGACATAATAATAGCTCCTAGCCTGTGAACTGGTATTAGGAGTAAATGAGTGGCTCTTTAAGTGTGCAGAGCTCTGCCTGTGAGTGGGCACCGTGTGAGTGCCTGCTGGGGCTGTTGCTCATGATGGGCTCTGGGTGACCCAGAGGTGCACACACATGCCTGCCCTCAGGGGCCCACCGTCCTGCGGCAGAGCCAACGCAATGGAAACACTGTCGTGTGAGGTCACGGCAGTACACATTCCGAGACAGGGGCAGCAGAGCCTCATTGAGAGGATCCTGGACTTGATGGGCTGTTTCTTTTTCTAATATTTTTTCTTAAGTATCTGTTATTCCCTGTAGTTTCCATGATGTTATTTTCTGAAGCACAGCATTCTAGATGTTTAGAAAAAGCCACTTCTAGTGCAAACTCCTTATTTTACAGCAAAAGTAACCAAGCCTCAGAGAGGCAGAGTGAACTACCCAGAGTCACGGAGCTGTTTTAACGCAGGATGGGTCCAAGACCACTGACCTTTTCAATTACTCCAAACCGTGTCTGCATGTGGTGAGTTCTTACTGTGTAGGACTCAGAGTGCACCTTACGTGACACCTGTCAGCTAAGCTATGATGTTGGTAGGAGATAGACATTTAAAATCTGTAGTGTCAGGGGGCTTTAACGCAGCCCCCCCGGTCCGCCACTGAAGAAGAATAAGACTACCAAGACATGATCTGCTTGGGGAGGAAAGGTGGCCAATCTCTCAAAGGAGAAGGGCCTTGATCCTTTCCCTCCATGGGCTTTTATTAGGTTCATTGGCATAGGAATGCAGATAAACTCATCAATCATTGTCAGCCAGTAAGGATTAAACAATACAGGATTTACAGAGAACCTTGAGGGCTTATTCTGAGCTACAGCCAATCAGCTAGAGGGCCATAAAACTTTAAGCCAGACTCATCTCAAGTCTGGACCCTTATCTTTTGAGCTGAGGGTACAGATTAAGTAGGCTTCACAGGAATGTAGTATTTTCCTTAGGCCTGATTCCCCAGGGAATCCGCCCCTCCCATCACAAGACTGCACCTGCCCTCTGTTATCTCTTCAGGCTCAAGTCAGACAGGGAAGTAAAGCAGCCAAGAGATTAGGAGACTTCTTGCAGACAGAATGAGGACTCAGGCTATTTCAAAGCCAAGAGGCGAGGGTCCATCACCCCCTTTTTCCACAGCCCCCCGAGTCCTTCCCTGCGAGCTTATCCCTGGTGACCAGAGACTGTCTTAGGTTGATCCTCCCTTGAGGATTCTTACCCGTCATTGGCTAGCTGGCCAAGCTCAGGGCCAAGCAGGGTGAAGTGGGCAGAGGTGGCACTTCTGCCAGGGAGATAAGCTTTGTCTCCTTAGTGGCTTATGGTCCCAACTCTGACTCAGCCTTAATCATGGGGGGTTATAGCCTCTGAAACCAGGCAGGGCGGTTCCCAACACTGTAGGATGTCTATAACTCTCATCTGGGCTCAAAGGTTTACTCAGCGCCCCAGGAAAAGCCTTTTTCAAGACTTCCAAGGGCAGGAAGGAGCCCAGAGAGGAAGGGGACATACATACATGTGCCATCCTGGAAGACGTGTAGAACTGCATTTGGTGGCTACAAAGGCGGGGCACTGTGAGTTTTAATAATTAGTTATTAGTGCCTGCAATGGCCCCGGTACTTTGCTAGACATGAGAGATGCCACAGTAAACAAGAGAGCCATGGACCCTGCTTTCTCAGAGCAGTGGCTCTCCACGTGGGGCCGTGCTGCCCTTGCCTCCCGGGGACGTTGACAGCGTCTGCAGGCATTTGTGATTATCATCATCTGGAAGGGGGTAGCTACAGGGATGCTGCTGAACATCCCACAATTCCTGGGAGGACCCCCACAACAAGGATTATCCAGGCCAAAATCTCCACAGTGCTGAGGTTGAGAAACCCAGTCATTGAGCAGAAAGTCTAAACAAGTAGTTAAAATAAAGTGTGATTAGCGTGACGATAGAGGAGGCTCAACACACTGTAAGAACCTATCATGGGAGAACTTAACCTAGAGCTCAGGGCAGGCCTCTGAGAGTGGGAAGTGTTTGAACTAAATCCTCAAGGATGAGTGAGAGGTTGCAACACCAGGCAGTGGGGTCTGGAGACCCAGGAAACAGGGGGCTACAAAGACCTGGGGAAGAATAGAACTTTTTCAAGGAATCAAGAGATTTGGGATGGTTGGAGCAGCTTGAAATGGAAGTCACAAAAGCTGAGTCATGGAGGTCCTCGTGAGATCACCCATCAGCATGCTGTAGGTGTCCACTGGGTGCCATGCCCTGTTCTTACTCCTGGGAGTCCCACCTGAACCAAGTCATCCGCTGTCCTTGAGCAGCTTCTAGTCTAGAAGAGAAGGGCTTGACTTTTATCCTTTGGGGCAGTGGGAAGACATGAAAAGGTTTTATCTGGGAAATGACAGAGTACAACTAGCATTTTGGAAAGGACACAGAAGACAGACTGAGGGCAACAAGAGCTCAGGCAGGAGGACGAGTCAGAAGCTGGGACAATAATCAAACCAACAGATGTAGAAGGGCTGACCTGGGAGAGACCTTCTTGTGGAGGAAAGACAGATTCCAGAGAAAGGAGGTACGGTGTGGGGGAGCTTCATCCAGCAGAGCTCCCCTGGCTGCCACAGATGAGAATAATTCTACCAACACAGGATCTGCTTGGGGAGGAAGGCTGACCAGTCTCTCAGAGGAGAAGGGTGATTTAGCCTTTTCTCTCAATGGGCTTTTACTGAGTTTAGCTTGCATAGGGATGCATATCAAAGAAAATAAGTATGGTTTACAGATAATGTTATTGGGATCAGGGCAGTCCTTTTGAGTCAGGGTCTAGCAGACAGGGTGATGCCAATCGGCTGTAAAACCTTGGGAAACAAACTTTTTTTGTGCTTGGACCCTTAACATTTAAATGGAGGACATTCTTAGCCAAGCAGGTTTCACAGGATTTTATGCATTCTTTCTTAGTCCTGATGGCCCCCCACTGGGAACCGCCCATTCCGGCACAGGGCTGCAGCCCATATCAGCATTGTTTCAGGCCTGAATCAGATGGGGGAAGCAAGGCAGCCAATAGATTAGGAGACTTTTTACAGATACAATGAAGACTCAGGCTATGATAAAGCCAAGGGGTGAGGGTTTTTTGTCCCTTCTCCACAATCCCTTACGCCCTTCCCTGATGGCCCCTTCGTGACCATGCCTGACTTAGGTTGTTCCTTTCTTGAGGAATCTTACCTGTCATCGACTATCCACTCATCCTCCAGGGGCCAAGCAGGGTAAAGTAAAGGGGACAGAGGCTGCTCATCTGCCAGGAGGATAAGTTTTGTCTCCTTAGTGGCTTATGGTCCCAAGGTCCCCTAGCCATGGGGCCTGTTCGCCTGTCAGTAGGGTCACAGCCTCTGAAGCCAGGCAGGACGGTTCCCAACAGTACGGTATACATGTATATGTGCATGCGCCTGACTAATGGTTTAAAAATTACATTCAAGTACAGACTACCTCTCTCCCCTGAGTTTGTGGCCACCCTGAGTTTAGACCGTAGATAGCTGGTCACATTGTTGATGAGTGCTGACCACAGTTCCCTCCCTCACTGTTCTATTTTCCTTTTCCAACTGTTTGCATGGGCTGGGAACACTACTTGAGACTACTGACAATGGCTGACGCTGTTAAAACCTGAAGGCCAGGCCCTTCCTCTCTCTCCAGGCAGCCTTCTTCCCACGCTGCTACCGGCCTTACTCATTCCAAGGAGCCCATCCTGCCTTTAAACGCCAGGTGCACAGAGGTCTAAAGACTGATCGCTCACTGGTGGGCCCTGGTTTTCTGGTCCCTTGGCTTCTGGGATAATAACTAACGCCATGACTGAAAACCAGTCCTTCATGAGTTTCCCAATGCCACTGTAACAAATGAATGCAAACAGTGGCTCAAACCATCACCCATTTACTCTCTTACAGTTCCAGAGGTCGGAAGTCTGAGTCAAGGTGCTGACCGGCTGCACTCCTCCTGGAGTTTCCAGGAAAGAATCCACTTTCTCGCCCTTTCTAGCTTACAGAGGGCGCCTGAACTCCTCTGCGCAGTGGCCCTGCCATCGCTGTCATACTTCTCTCTGTCCCTCTGCTCCCATTGTCACGTGACCTCGCTGACTCTGGTCCCCCTGCCTTCCTCTTAGACAGACCCTGGTGATTACATCAGGCCAACAAGATCATCTAGAATAATCTCCCCTATCTCAAGATCCTTAACTGAATCACATCTGCAAAGTACCTTTGGCCAAGGTAACATACTCATAAATTCCAGGGATTATTGGGACACGGACATCTCTAGGGGAGGACTTTATTCAGCCTACAACGGCTGCATCGTTGTGCACCACTGTGAGGACCACTCCCCTCCCACCACCTCCTGGTGGGTAAGCCCTGTGGGTTCTTCTGGAAAGGCCAGTCCCATCCCTCCGTAGTCACACCCAGCGTGAGTGCTCAAGGTGTGGCTCTTTCAGTTCCCACCAATGTGCTCAACTGTTTTCGAAACAGGCTTCCAGGCTGAGACCCACATTTGCCCCCAAGACTATGGCAGGGTGCTGAGCTGGGGTGCAGACTCATGCTTCCATTTGTGTATTCCATAGTTAAAGAAGAGGCTGGAATCTGGTGTGTCTTGATGTGTATTTAAAAAGACAGAACCCCCCCCCGACTTAAAATGATCAGTTATGCTTATTTGAAGATGCTGTTGTTGTCATGGTGACCAGAAGCTGGCAAGAGCAATCCGGTCACCTCTTTCTCATTTTCCACCACTCTGTACATTTCCTTAGCAAAGCTTCTTTGTGTTCATTTATGGGTATCTCAGGGGCATTCTCCTTCCTAAATAAAGTACTTTTTCTGCTCTCTGGAAGTGGGCATCCCTGCGGCCTGCAAGTCCAGCCCCCAGGACTGATCGGGAACAAGGTGGCACATCTTGCTCTCCCTCTTCCAGGCAAACACAGAAGGAATCAGCTGATGTGCTCTCACTGAATACATAATGAGCACCGTGCTGCCCTGTCCCTGCATGCTATGCGTGTCAATGCCTGGAACAGGGAAAGATGGAAGGAGGGGTCCAAGGAGGACAGTGCTGACCCAGGGCCACAGAGAAGAGGAGCCACTGAACCCACTTGCTAGGCCCTCTCTTCTGCACCACTTTCCAGGTGACACACCGAGCTTCATGACCACACACCCCTGGCCCCACCACCATGGTCCGAGGTCCAATCAAGGCCCAAGAGGCTGGACTGAAGACAGTCAGTTGTAAGATCTAGGATGAGAGATGCAGATTTTTTAAAAATAAAGTTCAAGTTTATTATGAGGTATACTTAAAAAAATTAATCCTCACCCAAGGATATGTTTAGAGAGAGAGTGAGGAGGAGAGAGAGAGAGAGAGAAGAGAGGAGAGAGAAACATTGATGTGAGAGAAAAACATCGATTGGTTGCCTCCTGTATGCACCCCAACCATGGATTGAACCCACAACTTAGGCATGTGCCTTGACTGGGGATCGAACCCGCAAACTTTGGGTGTACAGGACAATGTTCCAAACAACTGAGCCACCTGGCCAAGGCAGAGATGTGTTACAGTTACCATCTGTGTGACTGCAGGCAGTGCAATCTCCCAATCACAGCTTCCCCACCTGTAAACGGGGATCAAGACCCGGCCCTGCCTGCTTCCTGGGATCCTTGGGAGGATCAGTTTAGATCACTGTGTGAAGGTGCACTGTGACCTTGGTGTGGGACTGCAGCCATGACGGTGCTGGTGATGATGATGATGGTGGTGACAATGTCATAAAATTGGAATCATAGCATTGTATGGATATATCACACTTGTTCACCCATTTACCTATTGAAGGCCATCTTGGTTGTTTCCAAGCTTAAGGCTGCTATGAATATTCACATGCAGGTTTTATGTGGATATAAATTTTCAACTCATATGAGTAAATATTTACAGGCATGAGGACTGCTAGATCATATGGTAAGCTTATGTTTAGCTTTGTAAGAATCTGCCAAATTATCTTCTAAAGTGGCTGTACCATATTGCTTCCCACTAGCAATGAACGAGAGTTCTGTTGTGTCGTATCCTTGCAAGCATCTGTCATTGTCAGTGTTTGGGATTTTAGCCATTCCTTTATTTTTAATAAAGTTTACCTTTTTAAAAAAAGATTTTTAAAATTTATTTAGAGAGAGAGGAGAAGGGAAGGAGAAAGAGAGGGAGAGAAACATCAATCAGTTGCCTCCTACACACCCCCAACTAGGGGCCTGGCCTGCAACCCAAGGCGGGAATCAAACTGGCAAACTTTCGGTTTGCAGGACAACGTCCAACCCACCGAGCCACACCAACCAGGGCGGATTTTCGCCATTCCAGCAGGTCTGTGTACTGTCTTGTTTTAATTTGGAATTCCCTAGTGACGTACGACAGTGAGCATTTTTCGTATGTTTATTTGTCATCTGCCCATCTTTTGTGGTGAGGAGTCTGTGTAGACTTTTGGGGCATTTTAAAATTAGGTTATTTTCTTATTGTTGAGTTTTAGGAGTTCTTTGTGTATTTTGGATAATAGTTCTTTATGAGATATATGTTTTGCAGAGAACTTTTTCCTAGTGCGTGCTTGTGTTTTCGTTCTAATAACAGTGTTTTTAGCAGAGCAGAGGTTTTGAATTTCAGTGAAGTAGAGTTTGTCAATTTGTTTCTTCATGAATTGTGCTTTTGGTGTTGTGTCCAGAAGTTTTATAGTTTTGCATTTTACATTTAGCTCAATAATCCATTTTGAGTTAATTTTTGTAAAAGATGTAAAGTCTATGTCTAGACTTATTTTACTTTTTGCATGGGTGTATCTAGTTGTTTTAATACATTTGTTCAAAGGACTATCTTTTCTCCATTGAATTGCCTCGGCTCCTTTTTCAGAGCTTAGTTGACTTTATTTATGTATTTATATTTATATGTATGAGTATTTTTTAAGGTTTTTTCCTGAGGCACTGATAGGTTAGTTGACTATATTTGTGTTGTTGCATTTCTGGTCTCTCTGTTTTGTTCCATTGGTGTAGTCATCTGCTCTTTCACCAACACCACGCTTGAGTACTATGGCTTTGGTTGCTACAGCCTTATAACAAGCCTTAGACCAGTGCCGGTCCTTCGACTGAGTTCTTCAGTACTGTGCTGCCTATTCTCAGTCTTTTCCCTTTCCGTGTTAACTTTAGAGTCAGTTTGCTGATATCCACAAATAACGTGATAAAATTTTGATTGAGGTTCCATTGCATCTACAGACCCAGTTGGGAAGTATCGGCATTGTTTTTGACATTATGGAGTCTTCCTATCTATAAACATGGAATACACAGGGCCTGGCAGAAGTAACATCCTATGTGATGTGCTTGAGTGTGATGTTGTTATGTTACAGAATCACATGCTTATGCTTTTGTAATAAAAAAGGGGCACTATTTGTGCTGGATCCTGTATATTTCATTTATTAATTCTTCAATTTCTAGCATCCATGTTTTCTAGTTCTCCTCATACAGACTTTATACAAATTTTGTTAGGTTTACAACTATTTCCTTTTTCTGGTGATAATGTAATGGCGTGTTTTTAATTTTAAATTCCAATCGTTCATTGCTGGTAATTAGGGCAACAATTGGCATTGTATTTATTCTGCAGGCTTGCTATAATCACTTATTAGTTTCAGGACTTTTTGTGTAGTTGTTGTTGATTTTTTGAAATTTTCCACACACAGACGATGATGTCATCTGAGAACAAAGACAGTTTCCTTTCTTCTTTGCCAGTCTGTCTAGCTTTTATTATATTTTTTCCTGCTTTATTATGTGAGCTAGACCTTCCCGTGCGATGTTGAAAGGGGGGCAAGAGGGATACCCCTGCCTTGCTCCTGATCACAGGGGGGCAGCGGCTAGTCTCTCCCAACAGGTGTGATGTTGGCTGAATGTTTGGTAGACATTCTTTGTCAAGCTGAGGAGGCTCCCTTCTGTACCTAGTTTCCTGAGACTTTTTATCATGAATAGGTGTTGGATTTTGTCAAATGTTTTTTTCCTGCATCTATTAATAGGATTATATGATTTCCTTCTTTAGATTGTTGATGTGATGAATTATATATAAATGACTTTGGAATGTTAAACCAGCTTTGCACACCCTTTGGTTGTGGTGTATAATTTTTTTATACATTGTTGGATTTCATTTGCTAATATTTTGTTGGGATTTTTACATTTATGTTCATTTTTTCCCTCACCTGAGGATGTGTTTATTGATTTTGAGAGAGAGAGAGAGAGAGAAATACTGGTGTGAAAGAAAAACATCAATCGGTTGCCTCCTGTATGTGCCCTGACCAGGGATCAAACCCGCAACCTTTTGGTGTTGTATAGAATGATGCTCCAATCAACTGAGCCACCTGGCCAGGGTTCTAGTTTCATTGTTTGTTAAGCCCCAGGTGAGCCCAATATACAGGTTGAGAGACACTGACATAGAGAAATACTCAGCCATGTATTCTGAGAGGTATGTCTAGGGATATTCATTGGTGTATTGCTTACAGTAGCAAAATATCAAAAGTCACATCAGTGCCCATTAACAGACAACTAGCTAAATCAACTACAGTGCCTTTGTACTGTGGAATACTGGCAATTAAAATGGGTTGGGTAGATTTATACATACTGACTTGTTAAGATGTCTAGAAGATATTTTAAGTGAAAAAGTACAAGTTGTAAAACAACTGATAACACAACCCTATTTTTATTTACCTCCTCAAAATTACACAGTTCTCCATGTCCACAGATGTGCGGGGGTGTGGGAAGAAGGCCGGGCAGGCTGCACACCAGGTGATCACTCTGCAAAGGGAAGAGAGACTGACCTAAGATCAAGAAGGACTTACCTTTATTGCTTGGAATTTTTACTGTGAAAATATATTAGTATAGCATTTGTGCAGTACCATGCATTTTAAAATTAAAATGGCACTTACTAAGTCCCAGGCATTCTGAAAATTGTGGAAATTCCAAAATGAATAATATGTGGTCTGTGTCCTGAAGGGATTATAGTCTGATGGGAGAGATAGACCTGTAAAAAGAAGGAAAAAAATAATTGATGGGAATCTGTATGGGCCACAGTGGGAGCTTAAAGGAGGACAGAATAAATTCTGCCTGTGGGTGGATGGGGGGGCTGAGGAAAGGCATCACAGAGGCAGCACCCCCTGAGCTGAGTCTTCAGAAATGAGCAGTGTTCAATTAACGAAGGCAGGAGACCATCAGACTGAGGTGGCCCTAATGTGCGGCAGCCAAGGTAAGTAAAACAAAACCTAAGCCAACGAACACCTTAAGGTTGTAAAATCAAAACCAAAGCATAACCACTCACAAACAGCCAATTCAGCTTTAAGCTATAGTCAATTAATAATTTCCTCACTTTGCTTCCACCTTTTCTGTACAAAAGTCTCTTCCTGTCTCCTGTAGGTGGAGCATTCCAAACCATGTCTGGATTCAAATCAATGCATGCTCAAATAAACTCTTAAAAATGTGATATACCTCATTTTCTCTTTTAACAGCAGATAGTTGCCAGGCTACTGGGATGTAGGGTTGAGGCGGTGTGGTGAGCACTGGCAGGAGGCTGGATGGGAATTCTAGGCAGAGGGAGCTCATGAACAAAGGCAAAGAGGCATGCTCACTGGGTTTGGGGATTGTGTGACTAGGCCTAATATTCAAAGAAGGTGAGACAGAAGCAGGACTGAAGAGGGAGCTCCAGAGCTCAGGGCATGGAGAGCTTCATGGGCAGAGTGGCTCCAGGGGTGGGGCGTCATGCTGCACGTGCAGTGTTGGGTTTCCATGTCCTCCAGATGGACGTGCATGGAGAGCTTTGGGAGAAGGCGGGTTGTTGTGGTGGTGGATTCAGCTACACTCATGTTCTACATCCAGCTGCCCCCTTCAGAGCTGTGTAATAGTTCTCAAATTACACCTGGCCCCCAGTCTCCTCACTTCTGAAATGCAAATAGGTGTAGCTCCTTCGTAGGGCTGTCTTGTAGAGCATGTGGTACGAAATACACGAAGCACCCTGCCTGACACAGCAGAAGAGCAGCAGATGAGTCCCCTCACGTCCCTCTCCCACACCTTCTCCTGTTCTCCCCACAGGCGGGGCCCTACTGCACACAGACCCTCCTCCATCTCTCCCCCACCCCAATTCAAGAAGCTAAAGGAGAGCGCTGCCCCCACGGGGGATGTGGGAAAGGGCCCCAGGAGTGGCGAGGATTTCCTGTGTCTGGGGATGAGAAGTTGGTGGCCAAGGAGATCTGGGCCAGCTTCCTGACCCTCATGGGAGCTCCAGTCCCTCCTCCTTGGCTATTTCTGGGAACTGTGCCTGCAAATAGTTCTCTCTGGATCCATCTGTGCTTTCAAACCCCTGAATTAAAACATTCTAAAATACTGTGAACTAAGAACCCTAGAGTCCTTGTTTAAAGGTCACCTTAAAATCTTTCCAAGCAAAGAAATTCAGCTTTCCTCTGAACACGGCGTCCTTAATAATACTCCAGAGCACTTGTCTTCATGTTGTACTTTTCAAAATGCCCTTGGATTCTCATAGAACTCCATCAGGTAGCAGGGGCAGGTATTACCAGCCACAGTTAATAGATGAAAAAACCAAAGCTCAGAGAGTTTGTGTCAGTGGCAGAAATGAGATCATTTCAGGGCTCCTTCCCTTCATATAGGACAGGACCTGGGCCCACAGAGCCACATGGCCATGGGAGACAAGCACCCTTCTGGGCAGCTAGAGTACAAAGGGACAAATTTGGGAGTCAGACAGTGCAAAGTGGGGGTCATAGCTGACTCCATAATCTGTGTGGCCCCAGACAAGATGCTCTCCAGGGCTTAGCTTTCTCTTTCTGAAATGGGAACAGCACCCCCTGCCCAGTTCATGGAGTTTTGTAAAACCTACACAGCATGATGCCAATGAGAGTGCTTACAAAATAAGGTGAGTCGGCTATTTCAAGGGATGAGGATGCTTTGGACTGTTGTTGATCCCAATATTAGTATTGACAGTAACGGCTGTTTGGCTGGCCATTTGGAGGAATGAATGTATGCAGAGAGCCTGGTTCAGTGCCTAGTAGGTACTTGGTAGATGGCAGTTATTTTCATTATGTGCTGTGGCTTAGTAACTTCCCACTTGGCCTCCAGTTTTATGTCTCCAGGACCAACTGAGGACCCCTATTGTCAGCTGGAGGCAGACTGGTTGGGACCTCACAGTGTAGGTCAGCAGGAAAACTGGCAATTTAATAGGCTGGTAGAGTGTGATCCATACCTCTGACCCTACAGAGAGACCAGCTGACCTGAGGCCAGGTCAGCAGGTTCAGAGGGGGTTCTCCTACCCTCAAAATGCATGTGATGAATTAATGATGCCTTTCGGTTACTCAGAATTTGTAGAATATCTCTGTTCTCAATGTTGCTTTTTCTTCCCCGCCTGCAGTTCTTACTGTGGCTCCTTGGCCTCTGTGACTTGGTGAACAGGGGCAGGCCAACTATCTAAAATCCACAGCCACTCCATTGACATGAATGGCTTGTGTTATTTTGGCAGACTGTGAAAACTGGGCTCACAGGAGGCTCCAGAACTCCATGGAATTTTCCCTATTCATGCCCCAGTTAGCAGGGACAGTAAGGAGTTGTTTCTGTGTGTGGCTTCTCATAGCCAAGCTGGAGGCAACCCTAAACAAGCTGGGGACGTGACTTGGCTGGACATTCTCTTGACATCGGTGTTGAAGGACTGGAGTACGTTCAGTCCGCGTACACTCATCGGGCCCTACAAGCTGGGTTCTGGTGTTACGGCAGTAAAAATAGAGTTCTCTACCTTAAGGAATTTGTAGTTTATTACAGAATGCCAATAATTAGCCAGGCAGATACAATTCAGAGAGATAGAGGTCTGTGTCAGGGAAGGGTCATGTGAAGGGTGAGAAAGAGGAAGCTAAAGATGGGACCCAATGCAACAGTTAAGGACCAAGCAGAGCTAAGAGGAAACTGAGCAATAACCAAAAAACCAGGAGAAAATGGGAAGTACAAGCCAGGGAAGAGAGAAAATCAGGGCAAAGGGGTCAGTAGGAAGCTACCAACTGAAAAGTGCCTACTAGATTTGGCCATCAGGTCAACAGAATACCTGTGAGCAATTTCACTGGGGCGGTGAGGGGAAAACCCGGTCCTCGGGGTTGCAGATGGAGTGGGAAGTTGGTATCCATCACGTGTTTGGGAAACCTGGCTGGAAACATGGCACTATCTTGAGTCTGAATAAATTCAGTACATGGGTGGACATTGTACTATTATTCTATTCTTGTTTGAAAAATTTTATAATACTAATTTTATTGTATTGGCTGAAGGAAAGGAGAGCAAAATAGCAGGACGTAAGTTGAACATAGATTGGGCAGAGTGTTTGTTTGTTTGTTTGTTTTAATGAGCGAGGCTTGAATATATGTAAATCCTGATCAGAAGATATAGGTAAGAAGAGAAAAATAGGATTATTAAGTGAGGAAAAGAGGGGAGTGAATGGAATCAAAAACACAAGGGGAAGGATTTGTCCTAAGGAGTAGGAGAGAGACTTCTCAGAGAATGGAGAAAACAGAAGGGAGATTGTGCATAAACAGACAAGTTTGTTAAGGGTGGGGACCAGAAATTTATAGAGATCCCCTTGATGGTCTTTACTTTCTCCATCAGATAAAGGCAAGTTTGTCTAACGAGAGTGATGGCCAGAGGAAAGTTCTAGAACAGCTCCTGGAGGGAACCGAAAAGGCAGAGCAAGTGCAGGTGTGTAGTTTTGAATTTTACAAAGATGTTTCTCCAAAGCACACCCAGCCCCGCCCCCAACCCTGAGTTCTGCATAGCGCAGAAGAGGGGTGACCTTGCCATTTGCCCCAGTGTTTGGTGTGGGATAGATGTGGCCTGGCGCTGAGCTGATGACTACAGACCGGTCAGAGGCTTCCCCGACAGCGCTGAGACCCTTCTGAATTTGGAGACCTTGTGTTCATTGGCAATGATCTCAATCTGCACACCAGTGTATGGCCTCTCGCCATTCTTTGGAAGTCTAAGAATAAGAAGAGATAAATCAGATGGGCTGAAGTCATGCAGAGTTTAAAGTTTTACCGGGTGAGTGCAAAAATAATGTCAGTGGGATAAAAGAGTTGGAAATGTAACCGGAAAGGTAGTACCGCAGGATGAAGGATGAACACTGCAGAGTGGAAGGCGGGAAGACAGGCTGCCAGATGGGAGCAGGAGGAAGAAGGATTGCTGGGGGGGGGGGGGGGAGCAGGGAGGCTAGGATGAGGCCCAAGGACAGCCTGTGCAAGTGAAAATTCAGGAAGGATGGAAATTGGGGTAAGAGATCATTACGTGGTATTTAACGACAAAAAGCTGTCACATTTCTTTTGTAGAAGAGTTACAGGTAGTGACAAAGTCTAGGTGTGGCCATGGAGTAAAGGGCTAACGTGAAATGCAGGTGAACGGTGATGTGACTGTCAGAGAGGCGGGCCGGGGGCGGATGGCCTGTCCTCAGAGACACCAAGCTTCCCTGGGGACGGCAGACCCTGAAACAGATGCAAGTCCTTCTTAAGTGTTTGTGCGTGTGTGTCTGAAGACCATATAAAGACTGAAGGTGTTTCTTGTCCTTTTTATAGCAAAAGTATGTTATTAATGTCAGCTGGTATTTCAGAAAGCTGCAAAGAAAAAATCTTTTCTTTGGAGCACCCACTGTTTATACACAGGGTTGGTTTTGACTATACTGCTGTGTCTATGAGCTTTATGCAGGGGCTAGAATGTGGACACACATTTTTGGGGGGAGGCAACGCTGAACCTACTATAGGAGGCTAGGAAAGGAATTCAAGCATTTTGCAGGGGATGGCTGAGCTTTCTTTTTTTAATTTTTTAAATTTTTAGACAGAGGGGAAGGGAGGGAGAAAGAGAGACATCGATGTGTGGTTGCCTCTCATGTGCCCCCTACTGGGGACTGGGCCCACAACCCAGGCTTGTGCCCTGACCAGCAACCGAACCAGTGCCCCTTTGGTTTGAAGGTGGGTGCTCAATCCATTGAGCCACATCAGCCAGAGTGGAAAAGCTGAGTTTGATGTGAACAGCCAGGGAGCAGAGAGTGTACACACACAAAGAGAAGGGATGGGGGAGTCTGTACCCAGGCCTCAGCCTGAGCCTGCTGTGCTGTTGCCATAGTGACCAGTCCCCACAGCTGCTAAGGAAGCACAGGCCTGGCTCTACACAGGCCAGGAGGAAGGCGGCTGCAGAGCTGGGCCCTGGCTCCAACGCCATGTTTCACTCCCACCTTTGCCCGTCTCAGTCAGCTTGGGTTGCCACGACAAGTTACCAGAGTCTGGTGGCTTAAACAACAGAAATGTATTTCCTTACAGTTCAGGAGGCTGGGAAGTCCAAGATCAAGGTGCTGGCCAGTTTACATCCTGGTGAGAACCATCTTCCTGGCTTGTAGAAGGCCTTCGTGCCAGGTCCTCACATGGCCTCTTTGTGGTGTGTGCACTCGGGACGAGAGAGAGAGAGAGAGAGAGAGAGAGAGAGAGAGAATAGACACGAGAATTTGGGCGACACATTCAGTCCATAATTAGTCCTTAACTGCCCTCGTCCTTCCAGGCTGGGGAGACTTGTCTTCTTCTATCACCCAAACCTTACAATTACTTGGACTTTATAAGGAACATTTTACTAAGTGTTAAAAACGCCAACTTTGAAAATAAAACCCAATTGTAGTCGTGTATTCATTTTTAAACACATAGCAAAGCCCTTAATGTGTATATGGCCGAAAGAGAGTGTTCCAGCTTAGGTCAGACACGCATCTTTCCTGCGAAACGAAACTCCTAGGATATGAAGGGAAACAGCCTGGTCAGACTAATGGAGTGAAGCTGATTTTCACCTCAACTCCCTTCCTTCTAAGAATCCTAGCAGTGAGCAGAGGCTCCAGGAGCCATAGGAAGAAGCAACTGGTCAGAGCACTCCAGGGTCAGAGGCAAACTTGTAGCCAATGAAAAGTGATACATTCTGAGTCGGGGGGCCAGTGAAGCCTACTTCAATTCCGTTTCTGCTTCTGGTGTTAGCAGTAAGGTTTGGTATTCCCTGGATGCTGCGCCTTCCTGGTCTCTGGGATCTGTGCTTTCCCTGCCTTCCCAGCTGCTCTCTCAGAGCAGGAAGGGAAGAAAACCGGGAGCCTACTGAGAATGTGAAGGGTGCCCTCCCAGCAGGGGTGATGTCCCACTGAGCAGCCACGCTGAGCCCAGGTAACCGCTGTCGGCTGGGCTCGCCCAGGTAAGATACCCCTCCCCTCCTGCAACTATCGGTTCCATCATTCCACCAGAATTTCTTGAACATCTGTTCTGCAGTAGCCCTGGGCTGGCTATAGCTGAACGCCCGGAGTCTGCACTCAAGAGTTCGTGAGCTAGAGAGAGCAGCATCTCCGCCAGCAGTTTAACACAGTGCAGAAATTCACGCAGCAGGACAAAGGGAAGAAAGGAGCAACCAGCCCGGAGAAGACTTCCGGGAAGAGGCAACCCCTTAGGGAGGGAACGGTGTTCAGAAAGTGCAAAGGTGGAAGGGTAAACAACATCGCGGCATGGTATTGCGGTAAGTCTTCTACGTGCAGCAAGCGACTTGCTGAGAATGACTGAACTCTCTGAGGAACAAGAACCGTAATGCTTTTCTGTATAGCGTGTGTCATATCTGCACACTAACCACAAACTATAAAATGTTCCCCCAAATGCCCTCCCTACAAGGAAGGATGTCCAAGAGAAATCATCCAAGCCGACCAAGTGCCCATAGTCAGCCCAGTGCTGTCTACTTGCCAGTTCCTGCTTCCTGCAGACTTGATTCACCCGTGGGCTCTGTCCTCCCGCTCACCGCACTGATCTGGGCTTTGCAGTCGGGTGAGATCATCCTGGTATTCGATCCTGGCATTGGCTTTCTGGACTGATTAGGCTGCCTATATCCTGTATGATGGCGCCCCCTGCTGGCAGGAGCGACGATTCCTCCCTGTTATTTTCCGTGTCCCATTTGTTGCCGACAGTTTAGGGGCTTTGCTCTGCACAGCTAAGATGTGACCGATGGCTGTTACTGTCTTTACAGAATCACAGCTGCAAAGGAAGTGTGTGGTTTTGCCCAGTAACTCAGGGGCTACCTGGGAAGAGAGCAGGAGGCCCCCGACGCCCGGCCCCTCAGCCAGCCCAGCTCTGTGTTCCTGGTGGTATAAGGTTCCAGGTAAAAGTTCTGAAAATCAGTGCAGCCGCGGAGCTGGAAGAATTTCACAAGCCTCCCTGATGCTAGCCAGAAGAACAACCACTTCTGAGCTGAGGGCTGTTTGGAAGGTTTACTCTCACCTCTAGCCGTGTCCTTCTATGCCTCTCCTCTTCACCCTGCTGCCCTCGCCCCTGCCAATTCCTTAGTATTTATCAGTGCTTTATTTTAGGAGTACCTAACAGCCTCAGAGACTCACTACAGTAGATACAGTTGAAAACTTTCCACTCATCGTGTCTGTGGAACTATTGATACCTACTTGCATATGGTCTACATCAGTGGTTCTCAAACTTGAGTGAGCATCTGAATGTTTGCAGGGTGGCTGGGCCCTGTTTCCAACTCATTAGGTCTCAAGTGGGGGCACAGGACCTGCCTCTCTATTTGGTTCCCATAACATACTCTGAGAACTGCTAGTTTATATGAATACAATCTAAGCTTAGTACAAATCATTCTTGAGATAAGAATTCAGATAAACGTAAGAACTCAAGGAGGAGTGACACAGATTAGTGAGTGGTAACTTTGCTCAGCTGGAGGTGGGCCCCAAAAGGTGAGCAGATGAACGAGAAGAGGTATTAACAAAGGGGATGGCTGGGGGTCGGAGGTGAGAGTAAAGATTGCGTGTGATATGTAGAAAGTGCCTGCTTAGCATCTTTCATATTACAGGAACTCAAATTATGCTAGGTCCCATATTCTTGCCATGAAATGATATAGAGATAAAGGGGATTTTAAAATATTGTCATGCACGTCCATTCATTGACTTGTTTCATTAAATACTTGTCTACTGCTTTCAGAACATAATGCAAGGGCACTGTGGATGCAGAGACACAAAGTCCGCTTTCCTATGGTAGGTGAGCCCGTGAATGAACAAACGCAGTGTGGCGTGGCAGCGGAGGCCGTGCTGGTGGAGGCGGTGGCAGTCTTGGTGGCTGTGACGCTGCAGGTGCTGGAGGTGGTGTTGTTTCTGTTGCTGTTGTTGCAGGTGGTGGTGGTGCTGGTCCTGGTGGAGGTGATGGTGGTGGTGGGACTAGTAATAACTTTCTCTACCAGGCTCTACCTATGTTTCAGACACAGGGGTAAGTACTCCTCATACCTTATCTACTCCCCAGCAACACTGAGAGACAGGCATTATTATCCCTATTTCATAGATGTAGGAGCCTACTTGTCCACGGCCCACAGCTCTAAATGAAATGGCAAAGCAAAACTCACGCCCTGACCTGCCTGACTGCAACCCCCCAGCCTCGCACCATCCTGACCCTGCCACTGGGCTGTGCTGCCCCAGAGGTCTGTTCTGGGCACAGGGCCTCAGATTGGGTCTGGGGAAAAGTGTGGTCACATCAAGCCTGCTCCAGGATGTACTCTGCCTGAGCCGTGACCCCGACAGAAAAGGCGGAGGAAGCCTTTCCAACAAAAAGAGCAGTGTGTGGAGTTTGAGAGTTAAGTCTGCTTAAAGACAACTGCTATTTTTTCCTGAGTATGAAGGTTAAAGAATGCAAATGTAGCCTGGCTGCCCTGACAGAAATGCTGGGAGTGGGCTTCAGGGCATGACGTACTGGTCCCTGGGAAAGTGGAGAGGAGCTGAAGTGGGCCAAAGGCCAACTATGTTCACACAAAGAACCATCAAAGTGAAAGCTGCAGCCTTGGAAAAGTCTGGAATTCAGAGTCGTGGGAGCATTAGCCAAGGAAAATCATAATTTAGAAATACTCCAGAAGTTGCTTCTAAAAGGTGTATTCCACAGATGGAACTGCTGAAGAACTTCCATATTTGCAAATGGAAATTCAGTTACTGCGGCTGCCCAACAAGTCATTCCAGCTCAAGGACATAAAGCAACTGTTCATGCTCTCTGAGTCTGTGGGTCAGGAATTTGGGCAAGGCATAGCAGGGACAGCTTGTCTTTGCCCTCTGGTGGCCTCAGCCAGATGACTCAAAGGTCCAGGGCTTAAACTCATTTGAAGGTTTGTGCTTCTACGAGTTGGCCAGTTGATGTTGGCTGACGGCCTCCTTTCCTCTCCACGGGAGAGACCGCTGCTGGGCTAGTGTGGGCTTCCCCGTGGCCGGGACCTCAGTTCCCAGGGCGAGCCTCCTGAGAGATAGAGGGGGAACCGGGTAGAAAACATGTCCTTTTGTACGATCGGTCTTGGCAGTCTCACAGCAGCATGTCTGTCTGTCGAGCCACCAGCCAAGGCCAGTGCAGCTTCCAGGTTCACCTGATACAAATAATAACGCTCTAGAAAATATGTGGGACTGGAAATACTTCGCTAGTTTTGGGAAAGTTGTCTGTTGCAATGAACAAAAGAAGTAGACTCCATACCAAAATGATCTATACATGCACTTTAGCCCTCTTTCTGACTCAGCGTAGCTACGGGGACATAAGCTGGCACCCACAGACCGCATATGCCGGCTGCTGCTCACGTATTCTATTCAGCCTCCACGGCAGTCAAGACTGCGGATCATCTTAGAAACTCTGAAGTTCCAGCAAAGTGAGCTGAAATTCTCACATGCCAACATCTGCAAGAGCAGAGTATCAGCTGCTCTTTTAAAACCAAGTATGTCCTCTCCGTGTTACCTGTTCACTACGAACCGTATCATTTGAGTGTTCTCCATGCATTTCGGCCTGTTTCATCGTGCTCTGGGTGCCCACGGATGCTGACTTCATGATCCTTGACACAGAAGGTTTGGCTGCCCTTAGTCTAACCACCTGTGGTGACCAGCAGACGAGATCAGATCTAAGGCTGAGCTATGAAGGTAGGAATGCAGGTGAAATCATTCCATTTAACAAATGTCAAATCGGTTACCACGTATGCTTGTGTTTGTCCTAAATTTCTCCCCCTGAGAGCTTATAACAAAAACAGTATTTGCTCTTAGCTCTAATTGTCTTTGATTTGAACAAAGATCTGAGGAGGGGTTTGGGCCTCAAAAGGACAAATGAGGATTAGAAGACCTTTGTGTTCCCAGAGCTGAAGGAACCCCATTAGGTGAACCTGGAGTAAGGCTCTCTTATCCAGGAACTAGGGGTTATAAAGTCTGTGAACCCCCAAATTACCATACATAATTGTATGTGTATGTGGAGAGAGAATACATATGTATAGAGGTTTCTCAAAGAGCCCCCAAAGTTAAGAATATCCGGAATGTCTGGAGACAGAGATGGGGAAGTGGCCAAGCGTTTCAAGGACATTTGTTGCATAGAACAGCTGAAGGTGGGGTCCAGGAAGGGGACGCAGAGCTCAGGGCCGGCAGGTGGCTGGAACACAGACCCAGAGGCCAGAGCGCACTTACCTGAAGCTGGTGATATTATCGAGCCCCCTGGATTTAAATAACACCTATATCCTGAAGATGCCCACATTTTTCTCTACTTATGTCTATTACATCTTTAACCTTAACATTTCTTTAGAATTCCATACGTAGATATTTAACCACCTACTCTGTCTTCACAGGGATGATTTAAAAGGGATCTGAAACTCCCAAACTGAACTCTTATGCCCCCCCCCCCCCCCCCCCCCCGCTTTCCACGTCCCCCAGCCAGTCCCTCCCCAGGGCTTCCGGTCTGCAACGCCGGGAGCCCAGAGCCCTCTCTTGCATCATGTGGCGCTGCTGCTTCCCTGAATTTTTCCTACTTTGGAACCAGGACTGCTACATCAGATCCAGGGAGCCAGAGATCACCTGGCTCGTCCCATGCCTCCCACGGCAATTAAAGGTGAACAAGGGAAAGGAAATGGAGCTTCCTGCTGTTGTTCCACAGAGTGGACCCCAAATGGGGTCAAGTGACAGATGGCCAAGGACTAGCCCATCCTACTGGACATCTCGGCCATGGCCCTCTCCCAGAGGAACTCGAGGAACAGAAGCACAAGTGATGTGAGCCACAGGTTGCACTCATTTTAGGAGAAGGCTCATGGGGGACGTGCATGATGTGGAGGTTGTGAAGGCAGAATATGAACAAATCGAAAGAGTGACACAATTTGAAGGAAATTCAGGCTGAGCAGGAGACAGGTGGTGACTCCCCCCAAGGAAGGGGTGGTGCCATGGTCGTTAGTGGGGTGCCTGCTCCTCATACACTTATTCCGATAATGACCTGCAACAAAAGAAAGGGCAAGGCCCTGATGCACTCCCCCATGGGTCCCAGAGAAGCATTCCGAGATGGGTATTGTTTATGAAGTGCTTAAAAGGACCAGACAACAGGCCTGAAGCTATCGTTGTTGTTATTTCTGATTTGCTGTGTAGGTCTGCCATGTATGTTAATAAAACAATTTGGGAGGCAGCTGGTTCCTATAAAGCAACACTTCCCTGGAACTCACAGGGTTTCCCCGATAGCAGGTGATAAGTATAATGCCAAATGTGTTTCCTTTCCAAAGGGCTCATTTTGCACATTCCCGGGTCCTGTGGGTCTAGGTCTTGACATTTACAAGACAGGTGAAGGATCTATTTTTCTAGAATGTCTTCCCTATGCCCATCTGGAAGCAATTTCTCCGTCTTCTCTATTCTCTCAGCACTTTATCCAGTCCTCTACAAAAATTATCATGATTTTCTACCCTTTATGTAGTTACGTTTGTGCCTGTACCTTCTCTGCTCTTAGCGCTTGGTCTTGTGGAGAGCAAGAACTCTGATTCTCTGTGTCTGATTAATCTTTGAATCTCTGGCATTTACCATAGTGCCTGACACCCACAGATGCTCAACAAACATTGAGTAAATGAAATAATGGGAAGAAGAAAACTAAGGCAGAGACTATGTTTAACAATGCTCGTGGTAGAAGCAGCTACCATTTCGATGTGTGGATCTCTCAGGCATGTTGGTGTTTTGAGCTGGAGATCCTTTGTTGAGTTATAGTTGTCCGACTTCTTATAAATTTAAGGGAAAAAACAAAAGAGTCTTCTCACTTCACCACCCTGCTGACATCATCCTCCCATTTTGAATGGTTACTATGTATTATGTTTGAAGCTAACAACTTTGTGTCTGATTCCAAAGCCAGACAATAAATAGATACCAGCCTAATGAAATGATACAAAGGGTTCCTTAAAGCCTTTGCCAAAGTGCTCAAAATTCCTACTAGAAATTTTCTTTCTTTTTTTATATATTTTATTGATTATGCTATTACAATGGTCCCATTTTTTTTCTCCCCTTTAGTCCCCTCTGCCCTGCACACCCCTTCCCATTATTTCATTTCCATAGGTCATACATATAAGTTCTTTGGCTTCTCCATTTCCCATACTATTCTTAACCTCTCCCTGTCTATTTTGTACCTACCATTTATGCATCTTATTCCCTGTACCTTTTCCCCCATTCTCCTCCCTCCCCCTCCCCAGTGATAACCCTCCATAAGATCTCCATTTCTGTGATTCTGTTCCTGTTCTAGTTGTATGCTTAGTTTGTTTTATTTTATTTTTTAGGTTCAGTTGTTGATAGTTGTGAGTTTGTTGTCATTTTACTGTTCATATTTTTGATCTTCTTTTTCTTAGATAAGTCCCTTTAACATTTCATATAATAAGGGCTGGATGATAACGAACTCCTTTAACTGGACCTTATCTGGGAGGCACTTTATCTTCCCTTCCATTCTAAATGATAACTTTGCTGGATAAGGTAATCTTGGATGTAGGTCCTTGCCTTTCATGACTTTGAATACTTCTTTCCAACCCCTTCTTACCTACAAGGGTTCTTTTGAGAAATCAGCTGACAGTCTTATGGAAACACCTTTGTAGGTAACTCCCTCCTTTCCTCTTGCTGCTTTTAAGATTCTCTCCTTGTCTTTCATCTTGGGTAATGTAATTATGATGTGCCTTGGTGTGTGCTTCCTTTGGTCCAACTCCTTTGGGATTCTCTGGGCTTCCTGCACTTCCTGGAAGTCTGTTTCCTTTGTCAGATTGGGGAAGTTCTCCATTATTTGTTCAAATAAGTTTTCAATTTCTTGATCTTTGTCTTCTCCTTCTGACACCCCTATGATTCGGATGTTGGAACATTCAAAGTTGCCCTACAAGTTCCTAAGTGTCTCCTCATTTTTTTAAATTCTCGTTTCTTCATTCTGTTTTGGTTGGATGTTTCTTTCTTCCTTCTGATCCACACTGTTGATTTGAGTCCCAGTTTCTTTCTGCTCACTGTTGGTTCCCTGTACATTTTCCTTTATTTCACTTTGCATAGCCTTCACTTCTTCCTTGGTTTTGTGACCATACCCAACCATTTCTGGGAGTGTCCTGATTAGAGTGTTTTGAACTCTGTATCTGATAGGGTGGCTATCTCTTCATCACTTAGTTCTATTTTTGGAACTTTGATCTGTTCTTTCATTTGGGCCTTTTTTTTTTTTTTTTTTTTTGTCTTGGCATGCCTTTTATATAGTAAGGGGTGGAGCCTTAGGTATTTGTCAGGGTGGGGCAACCCAAGTTGCTGTGTTGTGTGCTGTATGTGGGGGAGGGGTCCAAGAGGGAAAAATGCTGCTTGCTCAGCTCTTAGCAGGCTTTCAGTCACTTCCCCCACTACCCACAAGCAAATTGGTCCTTTCTGGTGCTGATTCCTGGGTGGGTGGTTTTGTGTATGTTCTAGGACCCTGTGGGTCTCCCCAGTGAACTCTTCTGTGAGGCTGGGAGTTTCTCTTGCCACCACAACCCCCACAGGTTTTTACAGCCAGAGGTGTTGAGACTTTACTTCCCCGTACTGGAAACTGGGGTTGCGTGGTCTGTCTCACTCCCTAGTTGTTCCTCCTGGTTTATCCACTAGCAAATGTGTGACCTCCTGCTATGCCAGCCACTTCCTCACTCGGTCGTCCATCCACCACCTTGCCACATGTCCTCTCAGCCCCAGTTGCCCATCTCTGCCCCTCCTACCAGTCTGGATAAATGTTTCTTCTTTAATTCCTTGGTTGTCAGATTTCCATACAGTTCGATTTTCTGGCAGTTCTGGTTATTTTTTGTTTTTAAATTTGTTGTTGTCCTTCTTTTGGTCATGCGAGGAGGCAAAGTGTGTCTACCTACGCCTCCATCTTGGCAGGAAGTCTTGAGAAGTGCCTTCTAGAAGTTTTCGAGTAGGATAAATTGAAATGCAAAGTTTCAAAGACAAACGTGTTAATGGGTGACACATCATATTAATATGATTTTGACAGAGAACTGATTAATTTTTAATTAACTATTGACTGACTTTCTTCATGCTGCTCTCTCAAAATACCATAGAATGGGTAGGTTATAAACTAGAAATTTATTTCTCATAGTTCTAGAGGATAAAAGTCCAAGGTCAAGGTGCCAGCATCGTGAGGTCAGGACCCTCTTTGGGGCTGCAGACTTCTTGTAATATCTTTACATGGTGGAAGGGAGGAAGGGAACACATTAGGGTCTATTTTATAAGAGCTCACACTAATCCTATTCATGAGAGCTCTGCTAACCGCCTCCCAAAGGCCCCACTTCCTAATACCATCACCTTAGTGGTTAGATTTCAATATAGGAATTGAAATTGTAAACTGACATTTACGAACCAGGTGAAGGATATATTTTCCACAATATCTTCTCTGAGGCTCATCTGGAAGCAGTTTCTCCCTCTTCTTTTCTCCCTCTCTTAGCACTTTGCCCAGTCCTCTACTAAAAGTATCATGATCTTCCACCCTTCATGTAGTTAGTTTTGTGTCTGTACCTTCTCTGCTCTTAGCACTTGGTCTTGCAGAGGGACACAGTCAGACCACAGCAATTGTTAATTAATATTGTCTGAGAACCTGTGATTCTGTTATTTCCAAAGCTTTGTTCTAAGTGCTTCACATGTAGCAATTTTTCCAGCCCCACAAGATAGCTATTATTATTGTTATAATTTTGTAAATGAGAAAACCAAGGTACAAAGTTCAGTACTTTGTCCCACTTCCCACACAGTTCATGGGTATTGGATTCAAGTGGTGGACCCCCACAGTTTGGCCTCAGAACAGAACTCTGAACCACTTTCCTATGACAATCATTTCTTGGAGGGGACATTAAGGATCTAAGAAAACAGGACACAGAATCTTAAGAACAGAATGCAAAACAGCTGAGTTTTGATGATGGGAAACTGGAAGGTTCAGAACATGGGCACTGCTTACAGAGATTTCTGGATTGCAGTATATCGATACCCAGTCTATAGTTAGCTCGATGCTGGGGATGCCACAGCCACTCAGGTGGCTGAGATGTGTGTACTCAGAACTCCCTTCAAGAGAACCTGCCTTGAGAAGGATAGGTAGGGCCCACCCAGCCTGCTGCATATTTAGATCTCCCCCAGCATTCATGCGGAGGCTGTGCTCCCCCAGCCATTCACAGCCAATGACTAAGAGGGCACAGCCTGGCTGTCCCTGAACAATGCACATATTCAAAGTTTCCTCTGGTGAGAAACTTTGCCTTTGCCCTGAGCTCCCCAGTGGCCTGGCTGAGACTCTCCCAGAGCTCAGGCAGTTGGAAACCCCTCTTACCCGGTGTTCTGTGCTCCCCCTCTCCTTTCACAGGTGTCAGATCTACCTGAGGGACTGAAGGCCCCACCTACTTACTCTTGCTCTCTCACCCCTTTATCCTCCACACGTGTTCCTCCCCACCGCCAATAAATCTCTCACACGTCTAATTCTCTTGTGGTTCTCAAACTGACACAATGAAAGATGTAAAAGAAGTGAAAAGAAATTTATACTCTATTTTAGTCTGGTCAGGCTGCTGTACCAAAATACTATAAACCAGGAGGCTTACACAACAAACATTTATTTCTTATAGTTCTGGAAGCTGGGAAATCCAAAATCAAGGTGCTGGCAGATTCGGGGTCTGGTGGGAACTCTCTTCCTGGTTTGTAGTGGCCACCTTCTGGCTACTTCCTCACATGGCTGAGAGATCATCTCTCTCATGTCTTTTCTTATAAAAGCATTAAAATGTTTTTCTAAAAAGCAATAAAAAGCATTTTCTTATCAAATGCTTTTAATCCCATCATGGGATTAATTTCCTAACACAACCACATTGTACATTAGGTCTTCAACCTATGACTTTGGGGATAGAGGCAAACACTTAGTCCATAGAAACCTCATTCTGTTTTGACTATACTGTACTTAAGAACAATAAATTACATACAAGAAATTGCTAAGAAACCATTCAAGCCATCCTATAATTTTTGAAATGTACTTAGAATTTTCTCCTTTTTCTAGAAAGGTTGTGTGGTGCTGACAAAAGTATACATTGACAAAAGTAAAACAATAAAGATGGAAGGAATTCAGGCCAAAGAAAAAGAGTGTTGCGGAGTGACTGGTGAAGGAAGTGTGGAGACAGGTGGAGTGTGAGATTTCTGCTCGTGTCTGCCTCAGGACTTACTAGTGTTCGGCAAAGAGGAGCTCCTGGCCTTTATAGGATTTACCAAGTCTGTGAGACAAAAGCAATGTAGTTCCAAGTTCCAGCCAAGATGGAGGAGGCATAGGCAGAAATGCCTTCCCCCCTCACACAACCAAAAGAAGGATAACAACCACATTAAAAACAAAGAACAAACAGAACTGCCAGAAAATCATTTGCATGGAAGTCCAACAACCAAGGGGCTAAACAAACATCCAGGCTGGTGCACCAAGTCAAAGAATATGGCCCAAATGAAAGAAAAAAATCAAAACTCCAGAAAAAGAACTAAGCAACAAGGAGATAGACAACCTATCTGATGCAGAGTTAAAAACACTGGTAATGCTCACAGAATTGATTGAGTTTGGTCAATGAAGGAAGAAATGAAGGCTACACAAAGTGAAATAAAGCAAAATATACAGGGAACCAACAGTGAAGGGAAGGAAACCAGGACTCAAATCAATGATTTGGAACAAAAGGAAGAAAGAAGGAACAGAATGAAAAAACAAGAATGCAAAAAAATGAGGAGAGGCCTAGGAAGCTATGGGAGGGACAACTTTACCCGTTCAAATACCCGAATCATGAGGTGCTAGAAAGAGAAGAGGAAGAGCAAGATAATGAAAACTTATTTGAACAAATAATGAAGGAAACCTTCCCCGATATGGCAAAGGAAATGGACTTCAGGAACTCCAGGGAGCCCAGAGACTCCCAAAGAAGTTGGGCCCAAAGAGGAACACACCAAGGCACATCATCATTAAGTTGCCCAAGAGTAAAGATAAAGAGAGAATCTTAAAAGCATCAAGAGAAAAGGCAACACTTAGAAACCTTGCAGGCAAGAAGGGGTTGGAAAGAAGTATTTGAAGTCATGAAAGGCAAGGACCTACATCAAGATTACTCTATCCAGCAAAGCTATCATTTAGAATGGAAGGGCAGATAAAGTGCTTCTGAGATAAGGTCAAGTTAAAGGAGTTCATCATCACCAAGACCTTATTATATGAAATGTTAAAGGGATTTATCTAAGAAAAAGAAGAAGATCAAAATTATGAACAGTAAAATGACAACAAACTCACAACTATCAACAACCAAACCTAAAAACAAAAACTAAAACTAAGCAAAGAACTAGAACAGGAACAGAATCATAGAAATGGAGTCATATGGAGGGTTATCAGTGGGAAGGGAAGGGTGAGAATGGCGGGAAAAATATAAGGAATAAGAAGCATAAATGGTAGGTACAAAATAGACAGGGGGAGGTTAAGAATAGTATGGGAAATGAAAAAGCCAAAGAACTTATATGTATAACCCATGGACATGAACTAAAGAGGGGAGGAAATGCTGGAGGGGGTCCATGCAGGAAGGAGGGGGAGAAAGGAGAGAAAAAATTGGGACAAATGTAATAGCATAATCAATAAAATGTACTTAAAAAAAGAAAACAATCTAGTTCCTCCAGAAGATGCACTGCTTTTCCAGCTGCGAAGGCCATGGAATCCAAGGTCCATGAGGAATCCTCCCCCAGCTTCTCATCAGGGAGACCCATTGTAATGAGGTGTGGGGGACATCCTAAACAACACCCTAGAAAAGCTTCAAGCAGATATTGCCCAGGGCAGCTTCTCACAATGCTCAGGAGAACAACAGCTCACTCAGTGAAGGTGATTCTACAAGGGTCAAAATCATTGGTCCAAGAGCATATGGCCTTGTGTGATCTAGCCAATCCAATAATAAAACTCATAACACAGAGATGAATGAAGGAACTAGGTGTTCTTCATTCATCCCTCCATAAACATAATTGCTCATAAATCAGGCTCTTACAATGACTGGAACGTGAATGAGTTCATGATGTTAACCTTTTGTAGGACCTGTGGTGTAACTATTATTTGTTGTCATGAGGGGTAAATCCATGTGCTCTTCCAGTCACCTAGCAAGGGCAGGGTTAAATTTCTCCTTAGAAAATTAAGGGACTGAACCAAGACAGGTGCCTGGAAGTGGTATAAGAGGAGACAATCTCCAAACAAGCACTAAATTTGCACTTAGAGGGAATGTGAAAAAAAGTCGATCAACTATAGTCTCATTATTACCCCATGGTTTTATTTTTTATTTTTATTTTTTTAATTTTTATTGCTATTCAATTACAGTTGTATGCCTTTTCTCCCCATCCCTCCACCCTACCCCAGCTGAACCCACCTCCCTCCCCCACTTCCACCCTCCCCCTTGATTTTGTCCATGTGTCCTTTATAGTAGTTCCTGTAATCCCCTCTTCCCACTGTCCCCACCCCACTCCCCCCTGGCTATTGTTAGATTGTTCTTAACTTCAATGTCTCTGGTTATATTTTGTTTGCTTTTTTCTTCTATTGCTTATCTTCCAGTTAAAGGTGAGATCATATGGTATTTGTCCCTCACAGCCTGGCTTATTTCACTTAGCATAATGCTCTCCAGTTCCATCCATGCTGTATTTTTATTTTTTAATAAATATTTTATTGTTCTATCAAAGTTGCCCCAACTTTTCCCCTTTTGCTCTCCTCCCCCCATCCCATCCCCCACTCCCACAGTCAATCCCCACTCCTCTGTCCATGTCCATGGGTCATTCATACATGTCCCTTGACTAGTCCCTTCCCCTTCTTTCCACCATTACCCCCCTTCCCCCTCCCCTCTGGTTGCTGTCAGTCTGTTCCTTGTTTCCATGTCTCTGGTTCTATTTCAGTCATTTGTTTTGTTCATTAGGTTCCTCGTATAGGTGAGGTTGTATGGTATTTGTCTTTCGCTGCCTGTCTTATTTCACTTAGCATAATATTCTCCAGTTCAGTCAATGCTGTCACTAAAGGTAGGAGTTCCTTCTTTCTTTCTGCTGCATAGTATTCCATTGTGTAAACGTACCACAGTTTTCTGGTCCACTCATTTACTGATGGGCACTTAGGTTGTTTCTAGCACTTAGCTATTGTAAATAAGTCATGACACCATAAAAGTCCTAGAGGAAAACATAGGCATAGAATTTCAGATATCCCATGCAGCAATATTTTCACATATATGTGTGGGAAGCCCTGTCCCGTGGAGCTCTCCCAGCCACCGTGGATGAAATTGAGTCGTCCTGGACACAATCTGTTGTTCCAGCGGGAAAGGGGGTGGCAATTCCCTCTAGTGGAGAATGCCCTGAGCCCCTCTCCAGAATGGCTTTTATTAGGATTGGTATGTACAGGGGAATACAGTATACATGCATAGCTTATCAATCAATGTCCAAAAGGTTACAGTCATTAAAAAAATGACATTATCTATAGATGAGAATTAAAGAAATACAGAGATCTGCCTCAGGTCAGGGTCTGTGAGACACACTGATGCCAGATGGTTGTTAAAGCATATTTCATGAGATAAGGAGTTCACTCCTTATGCTTTGAACTTAATACATCAACAGGGCTATAGCAAAGCAAAGCAAGCTTCAAAGGATACAATGTATCCTTCAGGCCTGATTTCCCACAGGAACCCTCAGTGTTAGTATTGTGTCGTGCCTGCCACCTGCATTGCTGGTGTTCTGGTCGAGACTTAAAGGCCTCTCTCAAGGCCTCGCTCTCGTGGCTACAGTCTCTGATACCACACAGAGTGGTCCCCAACATATATGTCCCCTAGAGCAAGGGACAAAAAGGAAAGAATAAGCAAATGGGACCTCATCAAATTAAAAAACTGCAAAGCTAAAGAAAACAGTATTAAAATGAAAAGAGAACCAACTGTATGGGAAAACATTTTTGCCAACAATACCTTGGACAAGGGTTTGATATCCAAACTATATAAAGAACTCATACAACTTCACTCCAGGAATACAAACAATCCAATTAAAAAATGGGCAAAGGACCTGAACAGATACTTCTCCAAGGAGGACATAGAGGGCTCAGAGACATATGAAAGGATGCTCAGCATCACTAGACATCAGAGAAATGCAAATTAAAACCACAATGAGATACCACTTCACACTAGTGAGAATGGCCACCATAAACAAATCAACAAACAACAAGTGCTGGTGAGGATGTGGAGAAAAGGGAACCCTAGTGCACTGTTGGTGGGAATGCAGACTGGTGCAGCCACTGTGGAAAACAGTATGGAATTTTCTAAAAAAACTAAAAATGGACCTGTCTTTTAACCCAGCAATACCACAGCTGGGATTATACCCTAAAGATCCTGAAACACCAATTCAAAAGAACCTATGCGCCCCACTGTTTTAAATGATAGTGTAGGAAGCCACATTTTCCAGGCTTACCCAGCCCTAAGGGGCAGAGACAACATCTGAGCCCATGCTTTCTACGACGTTAATCTGAATGATAAACCCAGGCACTGATCACTTTAAGTAAAAATATGGTTGTGCCATGGGCTCAAATTTCCAGACTATCTTAAATCACCACTAGAAGTTTAGTCTAAGTTGAGAGAAGCAAATTGAGTTTAATGGAGAACTCAGGTAAGGAAAGCGATGGGATTCTATGGCAATCAAGTTCTTCCTGCATCTCTCCCTCTGTATGACTCATAATCATATCATTTCTACTGCCTCTCAGGCCCCATTTCTCTAAACTGAGAGAATTAGAACGGAGAGGTTTTCATGGAACGTTATCTCTATCTCCCTGAATGCTTTAGCAGTGGGGAACTGACAGCTCCTTTTCACCAAGGACTAAAGTAGGTGAAAGAGGAGGTTTAAAGGATGCCCTGGCTTTGCAGGACACGTGCTTGCCTCTCTTTTTCAGAGCGAGAAACCCCAGGGAAGGAAATGGGGTTTGTAGCAATACAAAGCAACCTCCGTGTTCCCCTTTGAGTTCACATTTAGCTCCACCGAGGGCAGCAAGTTAGGCAGCCTCTTGCCCTTCTGGAAGCATCTGCTATGGAATTAACTGCTTGATAAAGAAGGTAGCAAAGATGATATTATTGCACCAAATGCTAATGATATTAGCCACTAACACTTGCAAAGGAATTTGCAATTTAGTGGATTCCCACGTCATCCCAAGGGCAAGCTGTCATCCACCCCATGTGACAGCCAAGGAAACCTGGGTCCCATTCCTGAGATTTATGACCTTGCTGAAGTTCATCCTGTTAATGCGTGCTGGGGCTAGACCTTGAACCCAAACACACAAAATTATGCTCCTCTGCTCCTCACTACTGGAGATTTGATGGGGTATAGCGAACAAAGGAGTAAAAGTGACATTTAAGGATCCAAGACACTGTCCCACAGTCACTCATAATGTAGGAAATAGCTGCGTAACTCTTTCTCATGGGCCCATATGAAGACCAAAACATGGCAAACAGAAAATGATTGTAAATTGGATTTTCAGTTTTGCTTGCTTGTTTTCTTTGTTTTTAGAGGAGAGAAAATAATGTGTACTTGCTCGTGCAATTCAAGCAATTAAAAATTAAATATTGAGCCCTATGTTTTTTTGAGGGTGGGAGGAAGTGAGAATAAATAACACCAAGCCTCTATGACAGGCCAGAAGCTCCTAATCTAGTGGGAGAGAGTTACACGTGTGAGCTTGCTAATGAACCTAACAAGAAAATACCGTGGAAAGGTGGACGGGGAATTGCTGATTGCCCCTGTGGGGACCTGGGCAGGTTGGTGGTAGATTTAAGCTGGATCACGGTGAATGGGCACACTTGGGAAAGACTGGCTTGTAACCGGGAGATGGCAGTCGAGGGCGAAGCAACAGTGTGAGTGAGGACAAGAAGCAGGGAGAGTGCTGGAATATTTGAGAAATCACGAGCAGACAAGCATAGGGGCTGAGTGAAATGGTGATTGTTATTATCTTGAACAACAAAATTTGCGCCATTATTTAGGAAGCGAGGAAATTCCAAGTGAAGCTTGGAATGGCCACAAGGGACAACCATTGATCTCGTAAGTCACTGACTATAAAAGTACAGAACTCCCAGAATCAGAGCCTTCAGTGTTGAAAGCGGGTAGAGGCGGTCTCTCCCTCTTGCCAGCTTGCAGCACTGAAGAACCATCTTCCCTAACTCCAGGGGCAAACGTTCATCCTTCATTCTCCCCCTCACCACCGCCAGAGGGCGCTTCTCTGTACCTTAACGGCTCTGCAGGCAGAAGCTGAAATCTGTCTAGGACCAGACCATCAAGTCTCACTCCAATACACACCAACAGCCTCCTACACAGATGAGTACAGGCCTCCGACCCCTCCAAGCCTGAATCTCTTCTCTTCTGAACCAAATGTGGGGGTCCTTAAACAGTTACATTCACCATTCTTGGGGTTCTCCTCCGAACATGTTCATTTATTTCTCCTAAAGTGCAGCTTTTGCACTTTGACACCTCGCTCCCTTTGCCCCACCCCCATGTCGTGTGCCAGTGCAACCCTCTAGGCACTAGGAGCACAGCAGTGAAGAAGATAGCTTGTTGCTGTGAGGGTGGGAGAAGGTGGGTGGGGCAGAGAACATCAAGCTTTATTGATCTTTTACTACGTACCAGGCATTACGCAAGGAGCTTTTCATGTTTTGTCCTATTGTTACAAAATGTAATCATTACCCCCATTTTTCAGATCAGCAAACTGAGGCTCCAGGAGATGAAATGACGGGACCAAAGTCAACTAAGTGGTGCCCTGTGATTCAAACCCACCTCTGTCTGACCCCGGGCAGGGAGACAGCTGTGTCAGAAGACTAGCACTGTGTCAGATGACTTATATATTTGGCTCTCTGACATTTAGAGCAAAGTCTTCATAGTAGGTGCTCAGTTTTAAATCACATGTTTTAGATTCACCTTCTAAAAGCACTATTATAAACAAAACACCTCATAACTGTGTTTCCTCCATATTTCTCTCTCTCCTCTCTCTCTCTCTCTCTCTCTCTCTCTCTCTCTCTCTCTCTCTCCTCTTTTCTGCCTCAAAACCACAGACTTCTCCACATGCCAATTTGCACTTTTCCTGGTGTGCTGCTTTGGTGCTCTCAGACTCCTGATAACCTATTAAATAACTATGTTCTGTCTTCACATATTCTATGAGCCTTTTCCAGTAACCCAGGTCAGGAGATACTGGGAGGATGGATGTAGTAGTGTTTGTCCGGGCTGATGCAGCCTGGTAATTTCCAAGTGGAATAAAAACTGAAACTCAAGAGAAACTTGTTTTCCCTCTGATTCATTTGGCCTCTTCCTCAGCCTGGTCGGTGCCCTCCGATACATAATCAGTTTCAGCGTGCCCTGGACTGGCCCCTTTGTATGGTGACAAGAAAGCCAAGATGAATCCAGTCTGCTCCATGATCATCCCTCACCTCATCTTGCCTCTCACGTGAGGCTTGAGCAATAAAGAAGTGGTAAAACATATCAACTCTGAGTATTACTTTCTCCTTGAGACTGTCATGCCTGACTTTTCTATCTAAAGAACATTCCCTGCCTTTAAATGCAAGCAAATTGTCTTTGGCAAGTCTACACATTTTGCTTTTTCCCTAAATTGAGAATTTTCTTCCCCAGGAAAAGAAAGAAGGAGGGAAAAAAGGAATTGAGAGGGACAGAAGGTGAGGGAACCAACATTGCTGGACACCTAGGCTTTTAAAAATATACATATATATATTATTGATTATGCTATTACTGTTGTCCTGTTTTCCCCCTTCACTCCCCTCCACCCTGCACCCCCCTCCCACCCACATTCCCCCCTTTTAGTTCATGTCCGTGGATCACACATATAAGTTCTTTGACTTCCACATTTCCTATACTATTCTTAACCTCCCCTTGTCTATTTTCTACCTACCATTTATGCTACTTATTCTCTGTACCTTTTCCCCCTCTCTCTCCCTCCCACTCCTCCTTCATGTGATCTCCATTTCTATGTTGATAACCCTCCATGTGATCGCCATTTCTATGATTCTGTTCCTGTTCTAGTTGTTTGCTTAGTTTGCTTTTGTTTTGGTTTTAGGTGTGGTTGTTAATAACTGTGAGTTTGCTGTCATTTTATAATTCATATTTTTTATCTTCTTTTTCTTAGATAAATCCCTTTAACATTTCATATAATAAGAGCTTGGTGATGATGAACTCCTTTAACTTGACCTTGTCTGAGAAGCACTTTATCTGCCCTCCCATTCTAAGTGATAGCTTTGCAGGATAGAGCAATCTTGGATGTTGGTCCTTGCCTTTCATGACTTTGAATACATCTTTCCAGCCCCTTCTTGCCTGCAAGGTCTCCTTTGAGATATTAGCTGACAGTCTTATGGGAAGTCCTTTGTAGGTAACTGCTTCTTGCTGCTTCTAAGATTCTCTCCTTCTGTTTCATCTTGGGGAATGTAATTATGATGTGCCTTGGTGTGTTCCTCCTTGGGTCCAGCTTCTTTGGGACTCTCTGAGCTTCCTGGACTTCCTGGAAGTCTATTTCCTTTGCCAGATGAGGGAAGTTCTCCTTCATTATTTGTTCCAATAAGTTTTCAATTTTTTGTTCTTCCTCTTCTCCTTCTGGTACCCCTATAATTCAGATGTTGGAACGTTTCAAGATGTCCTGGAGGTTCCTAAGCCTCTCCTCATTTTTTTGAATTCTTGTTTCTTCATTCTTTTCTAGCTGGATGTTTCTTTCTTCCTTCTGGTCCACACCGTTGATTTGAGTTCCAGTTTCCTTCACATCACTATTGGCTCCCTGTACATTTTCCTTTATTTCATTTAGCATAGCCTTCATTTTTTCATCTAATTTGTGACCACATTCAATCAATTCTGTGAGTATCATGATTACCAGTATTTTGAACTGTGCATCTGATAGGTTGGCTATCTCTCCGTTGCTTAGTTGTATTTTTTTCTGGAGTTTTGATCTGTTCTTTCATTTGTACCATTTTTTTGTCTTTGCACTCCTGTTACGTAAAGGGGCGGAGCCTTAAGGTGTTCACCAGGGTGGGGCAACCCAGGGTACTGTGCTGTGATGCTGTATGTGGGGGAGGGGTCCAAGAGGGAACAATGGTGCTTGCTCCACTCTCTGCCAGATTTCACTCACTTCCCCCACTACTGACAATCAAATTGGGCCCTTCTGGTGCTGATTCCTGGATGGGTGGGCTTGTGCACACTCTAGGCCCCTGTGGGTCTCTCCAACGAACTCTCCTGTGAGGCTGGGAGTTTCTCCTGCTGCTGGCGCAACCCCCACAGGTGCTTTCAATCAGTGGTCTGAGGCTTTATTTCCCTGCGCTGGAGCCCTGGGTTGTGAGGTCTGTTGCAGGGACTGCCAGCTACTGCCTTGCTGTGAGTCCTCTCCCTGCGGCTGCACGGCTCCGTCCCTCCTACAAGTCTGGATGAATGTGTCTTCTTTACCTCCTTGGTTGTCGGACTTCCTTACAGTTCGATTTTCTGTAGGTTCTGGTTGTTGTTTGTTTTTAAATTGTTGTCCTTCTTTTGGTTGTGTGAGGAGGTACAGTGTGTCTACCTATGCCTCCATCTTGGCCAGAAGTCTGAAAGTGAACACCTAGGCTTTTTATATGTATAATATTATAGGGAACCTATCCATGTGGCAGTGGTGAATGTAGCCCAGCTCCTGATTCGGAAAACCGGCGAGGAGTGAGTTAGCACACAGGAAACGAGCCCATGGATCAGTTCTCCCATGGGGAATCAGGCCTGCATTGTACCTAGGCTGCTATGAGGCTTGCTTTTGCTAAAACTCCCGCATCCTAAATTGGGGCAGCAAATGTTTACTGCATATCTTTAAAGTAACTTCCTAAAATCTGTGCTAAACCTCCTGAGTATGGAGTGTAAGCAGTTCAACCACTTTTCCCTTAACATTTGTAAATATCCTTTTCTTTGATGTAATTAGCAACATCCTCTCCTTTGTTTTCTGTAAAAGGTAACCACCTAAAGTGAACCTGTGCATAGTAAATGAGGACCATCCTTGATGTAATGTACCCAGAAAAGCAATAAAAGCCTCTCCAGGCAGGGGTCAGGGTGCTCTCTCTCTCTCAGGGAGTGGCCGTGCTGTCCCTTTTTCTACACAGGACTTCGGTAGTTTGTGTGAATTTGTTCATTGCATCCATGACACTTCGGACACCACTGGCCGGAGTCTGCATCATAATATGTTTTCAATCCCCACAGAATTTACTGTTCTCAAGGTACATACCAATGAAGTGGCAGCATTGTCTCAAGTCGGGGTGTTGGTAAAAGGCAAAGGTGGAGAGAGGGGGAGTTCTATTTTGGAGATGTTTGCTGAGCGTGAGGTGCTTGTGGGCCATGAGTGGAGATGCTCAACAGACAGTTGGAAAGAAGGGCAGGAGATCAAGAAGTAGAAGAAGGCTGGAGATGCGGTCATGGGGCTCAGTGACATAGAGTCATATGTACCCCACTTACTGAAAGAGCTTAACCCAGTGGAGCAAACATCCGCCATTGCTACCCAACCTCCATACCACCCACAATCCCCCAAAGTGCAGAATTTTCAAACCAGGGGACTGTGACTTTGTTATTCTATGTGGGTCTTCCTCAGAATGTTAAGGGTAAAGAAGCAGCAAAGGGCAACAGGTGGGAAGGGTTTAAATGGAGGAAACTATGAAGTGGGAGGAAGGATGAGAGGGTAACACTCTGGGAGACCCCCATAGAAAGTGCCCATGTACGGCATTCTCAAAATTGGAGGCAGCAAGGGAAACAAGAGGTAGCTACAGTTGGGGTCTGATACCTGGCACCCCCCATGTTATCCTGCCCAGCCTTGACTCAGAATGACCTTGGAGAATGGCTTCCCCCTGCCTCTTCAGTACAGCACTGATCAAATATTCTGAGTTTATTACAAATCATGGGGGAGGAGGAGGGGGAGTCAGAAAAGAAATGGAAAAGGTATAAAATGAGCAGCCAGCCAAAAGGTGATTGTATAAATAGTGTAAACTGTCGCCAGCGCTGTGCTAGCTCTCTGAAAACACCAACGTCCTGATTTGTAGTGTTTGACAATTTCCATGGTTACATTCTTCCATCACAGGTGATTTTAAGTTACTTATGATTTACAACTAGCCTACAAAATATTTGACTATTTGCTAAGTAGCTTTTGCAAGAGGTAATTATTAAATACCAAATGGTTCCAGAATATCACTGAGTCTGGCACATAGCCATTGCAAAGAATGAACTAGAAACCGTTATCTTGGAAATATTTCTACAAATTTTTCTTGAATAACAACAGTCATGGGATTATGTTATATGATCTCCTATATGTAAAACAAACTGTGTGTGTCCGAGAGAGAGACAGAGACAGAGACAGAGAGAGAGAGAGAACAGAGAAATAACGTGGGTGATACACATGGGTTACCTGGTGGGCACTAATGTGGAAAAGGTAGAAGAAAGAAAACAGAAAGCAAGAAGCCAAGTAGAAGAGAAATACTGGGTCTTTTTTCATCATTTTTAAAAAAGCTCACACATAGTACATGATATAAAACTGCATTTATTTTATGTGAAATTAAATACATGTCCAAATTTTAAAAAATAGAGGCAAAGTGAGGCAAAAGCAATTTAAAGAAGGTCAGTGGTGAGCAGTATGTATCACCTGACATATGGTGAGGCTTTTTACACAATAATAATTTTAAAGAGGAAGAATAAATAATGCATCAATAAAATAATACATTAACTTAAAAAATTCTCACTGGTGACAACATGTATTCTGGTTTGGAAGTGAGGGCAAGGTAAGTAGGGAAATCTGAAGGGGGCAAGCTTGTCATCTGATGGATGTTGACCTTGTGTTCACAGTGGACCACTACACTGAGGGGGACCCGCAGGCAGATGGTTGCTCTCCTGGAGAAACCCTGACTTACTCTGCCCTGCAGGTGGCCATGAAGTGGACCCTGGGACAGAGAGGAGGGGTCCTATCATCCAAGCTATCTAAACATATCAGAAAATAACTTTTACAACACTTTTAAATGAACTGTAACATTATATAAAATACCTTTGTGGATATGAAAAATTAATCCACAGTCACAGAAGCACTAAACTCAAGAGCTGAATTTTTGGAACAAGTCATTTAGATCCCTTAACACAGTAGCAATCAAATATTTTCCTGACATTAGAACATTCTCCCAAGGTCAGAACCATAGATCTCCCAAGACCTTTGTGCTTCTCTGTGAATCTAGCATTCCTGCACAAGATGTAATTAGCCTGGCTCTGACCAAGCTGTGCCGCACTTTAACCCATAAATCTGCCTGAAGAATGCTTCAGTGTAAGTTAAAAATACCTTCAAAACCTAAACGGTTTCCTGACATGATAGGGCACCTTATCCTCACTGTCCTGAAAATATGCTCTAAATACCAGAGCTGCTTGATTATCAGGAAAGAAAGGCAGAGGCCTGAGTTGGGTTTCCTTTCCCGGCAAAGACAACCTCATTGTCTGCCCTGGGACCTGCAAGTCCCTTTCCAGACCCCTTTCTTAGGAAGCAGTTAGTGCAGCCACGGCAGCACACCACCTCCCAGATCACAGACAGGCAACTGGGTGCTAAAGGCTTCCGGCCCTGTGACTGGGAAAAGGCGTCTGCATGAGAGAGAGAGAGAAAGAGGGAGGGGGAGAGAGGGGGGAGGGGGGGAGAGAGAGAAGTGTGCAAGTGTGTTTGATTGTGAAAACTCTTCATTACAACTACTTTGAGCCCAGACTAATCCATGAACACCAGCCGTGATACCTAGATGAAAACAGGAAAGAATTCAATGCAGAAAAAGTGACCGCCACGTGCAGCGCCCAGTGCTGGGAACCCGAAGCGCACAACGTGCAGTTCCGAATTTCTAGGGGACAAACGCAGTCTACTGCAGGGATAAGACAAAGGCACTGATAGACTTTTTAAAAAAGGTATGTGTTAATATACGTGTTGTATTTGAACCGATGACACCCATTTCTTAGTGTAAAGAAAGCTAAGAGGAAAAAAAAATACTGATGGCCCTGTTTCATTTTTGACATCCAATAATTTACTCAAGAGGTGCCTTGGTTTAAAAATAATGACCAAACACATTTCTCTCTTCTCCTGGATAAGTAACCTAAAAGAGATTCAAAAGATATTACATATCTAAACCCAGAACTGAAATAAAACTGAATGAACTAAAATTAAGTTTCTTCTGAGAGAATAGGACTGGAAATAGAAATTAAATTGAATATGGCAAAACAGAAGATATATGTATTTTTGCATATGTGAGTCTGTGGCCTGAGAATTATACCAGCTATAAGTAGAGCAGGAATTAGGTGTAAGGAAATAGTCTATCTACCTACCTACCTACCTGTCTATCATCTATCACATTTTGAATAATATGAACGTGTATACAGGACCCATGGGCAAAGATGACGGGGTGGGGGTAGGGGGATTGAATGTGGGTGGGGGGTGGGTAGGGCAGAGGAGAGCAATGGGGAGGGAAATGAGGACAACTATAATTGACTGACATTAAAATTTTTTTAATTTTTAAAAGTGACAAAAATAAAATACGTAATATTTCAATATTAATATAATATTACAGAAAATGTACTATAGGTCTAAAACAGGGATGGGATAATGCAGTGGTTCTCAAACTAGGATAAAGATTGGTATCAACTAGAGAGCTTTAAAAAATATGGATGCCTAGGCTTTATCCCCAAAGATTCTGATTTAACTGGTTGGGGTGTGGCCTGGACATCAGGGTTTTTAAAAGGTTCCAGGAAGTTCTAATGTGCAGCCAAGGCTGAGAACCACTGAGATACTAAGAGAGAGGTTTAGAGAATAAAGAGAAGATCTTGACATTTTTTTATTTGATTGCCCAAGTTAAACAACAACAACAAAAAATCAGTGAAAGAATTGAAATACAAGAATAGAGAGGGTAGAAAATGCCTTAGAAAGTGGAACAAAAAGACAGACCAAAATATTGACAGGAAAAAAGATAGAGGGTTAATTTACCACATAATTCATATTCTGAACAAAAAGAACAGAGAAATAGGGGGAGAAATTATTTTTTAAAAATGAGAATTTTTTTCACTAGAATCAAAGGCCATAAATCAACAAAGGACTCACTGAGAATCAAACTTAGTAAGTGAAGGATAAGGCCAGATTCATCCCTTCAAAAACTAAAGCCCTTCTTAGATTCAGATAGTTCAGTATTTACACAGCGAAAGGAAATAACCAAGGGTGCTAGCTCCCTGTGGCCCTTGTGCAGGGCAACCCCAAGGCCAAAGGGACCAGGTGGTACTAATGACAGGACACCCTGTCATTAGTGCAGAGAAAGATACATCATTACAAAATTTTAAAACAGGAAGAAAAGAGAGATAAAGAACATAACATATCAAAAGATTGCAGAGATTAAAAACAAAACACTAGGATATATAAAGGAATATAAAGGAAAGTGACAGTAGAGTTTTCAACAGCAATACTAAGTTTCGAAAACATAGAGCAAACCTTTTAAATTCTAAGAGAAATTTATTTTAAACTCATACTCAGGAAATCTACCAATTAAGTTGTGGAGAGAGTAAACTAAAGCTAGATGTAGACATACAAAAACTCAGATATGTTACCTCACATTCATCCTTTCCTAGGAAGTTACTTCAGGATGTATCCTGTTAAAAGAAAGGAACATACCAAGAAGGAGAAAGACATGGGGCACTGAAAACACGGGGTTCTATTCTACGTGGGAAAGCATTAGAAGTAGTCCTGTAATTACACTCATGCTGGAGCCACTATTCCATCTGGAAGGTTCTGGAAAAGAGAGAACTTGACAGCTTATCTCATATAATAAAATAATTTTTTAAAATGGAGATAAATGAAGACATTAAAGAAAAACAATCAAAATCTCTAAGAAAATAAAAAGACTGTCTAAGCAAGAAAATTTAATCGTAACACTGACATTTTAAATGCTTTGATCTACAAAATCTTTTTATGTAATCAATTTATTGTTCTTTTGTTTTCTGCTTTTGATACCGTCCTTAGAAAGGCCATTTCAGCTCCACATTAAACACGCTCATATTTTTTCTACTACATTTATTTATTTTTTCCTTTAAAGCTTTAAACCACATGAAATGTATCTGGAGGACTGGTGAGGGAGCTGTGAGGTAGCTCTGTGCTTGTTGTTTCACTTGTCTTTTTTTTGTTACCCAAATGAGGGTTTTGGGGTTTTTCTGATGTACAGTTCTAAGTTATTTCAGATGATTCAAATATAAAAGGAAGAATTTTGTACTAAATTGCTTTTGTAATGTGAGAATGTATTAGTACAAACTGAAATAATATATACCATATAAAAAGAGAAAAATAAAACCACATACTTCTCCATAAGCCACTTGAGCAGGGCTGGAACGCAGCTGATCTGAATCCCAGAAGAACGCCTTGCTTGGGATTCTCCTGGAATGTGGAAGGCTTGTGAGGACCAGCTACAGAGTTATTTCTCAGGCTTTCAGAGACAGCTTCCCCTGGTTCTCTGCTGTGACTAGGTTTGAGGCTTTCTACCTCGCTTCCTTTAGGGCACAGCTGGAAGCTATGAAACTTAGCTGCAACATGACATTGCTTTCTCTGCACTAATGACAGGGTGTCCTGTCATTAGTGCCACCTGGGCTTTGGGGTTGCCCTGCACAAGGGCCACAGGGAGCTAGCACCCTTGGTTATTTCCTTTCGCTGTGTAAATACCGGACTATCTGAATCTAAGAAGGGCTTGTGTCTTTATTTTTTGAAGGGATGAATCCAGTCTTGTCCTTCACAGTAGCAATTTATTTTTCTACCAAATGGTTAGTAAATTTTCGTGGCATCATTTGCTGAACAGTTCATTTTGCCCCCCATTGATTTTCCTTTTTCTTGTTTCTTATCCTTTTTAAAAATTTTCTTACATACAAGATTACCTTATGTATATGCATTTGTTTCGGGACTTTTTATTATGGTCCTTTTTTTTCATCTCTCTGTGTTGGTGCCAGACCCACACTAATTTTTATACAAAGATGGGCAAAAGTAGGTTTACAGTTTTTCGTGTGAAAAAACATGCAGCTTATGACTATTACAACAGCTGCCCTAGCTGGTGTGGCTCAGTGAGTGCCCATCTGCGAACCAAAGGGTCACCAGTTCGATTCCCAGTCACAGCACATGCCTGGGTTTTGGGCCAGGTCCCCAGTAAGGGGTGCTTAAGAGGCAACCACACATTGATGTTTCTCTCCCTCTCCTTCTCCTTCCTTTCCCCTATCTCTAAACATAAATAAATAAATAAAAAGAAAGAAAGCAAAAAAATAGCTTCATTAACTCAAAAGAACGTCACTCACAACTGTAAATCTACCCTCTGTTTATTTGTAATCCATTTTAAAACAGGTGAAGAAAACCCTTCTCATTATTTTTCCTTGCCAGCTTTTTTTTTTGATGTTCCTCCCAATTTATTTTAACAGAAAATTTTTAAATAATTTGGTTGAAACATCAATTCTTTTAAATCCCAAGCACATGGAATTTCATAATAATTTCTTTTGAGTGGAGAACTGATATCTTTATACTATTGATTCTTCCCATCTAGGAATAGGTTTTTCTCCACAATTTTTTAAAAAATATTTTATGTATTTACTTTTAGAGAGAGGGGAAAGAAATGAGAAAGAGAAGGAGAGAAATATCAATGTATGGTTGCTTCTCTCACGCTCCCTACTAGGGACCTGGCCCACAACCCAAGCATGTGCCAAGGGAATTGAACCAGCGACCCTTCAGTTCACAGGCCCGCACTCAATCCACTAAGCCACACCATCCAGGGCTCCACATTTGTTAAAGCCTGCATTAATACCCCACAGTGGAGATCTAGAGCTTTCTTCCAAAGAGGCCCTGCACATTTCTTGTTAGGTTTATGACTGTGACTTACACATTTTCTGTAGCTGTCATGGATGGGATTGTTTTCCATTATCTTTCTTAAATGGTTGTTGTTTATTAAACGGTTTAGGCAGAGAGGTGGCATGGTGGTAGCTCCTCTAGGGATGGTTGGCGGGGTGACCCTGCACTGGGGGGTCTGTAGTGCTGATGCCCACAGGGGCAGGCTCTGATGCTCTGTGAGCCTTGCCACTTCCGGTATCCCGGTTTGTCTCCTCCCCAGAGAATTTTTCTTCCCTTGGAGCTTCTTTGAAGCAAATGCTTCAAGAGGGTGACTCAACTCCCAGTGTTTACTTAACCCACCCTCTGGAAATAGGCCTCTGAGGCCAAGAGTTAGAGGAGGTGTGCGTGTTGGGGAAATCTCGGGCTGACACTAGAACCCTTCCCCTTCATTCTGAAAAAATCCAAAGGTGGTTTAGACCCCACTCCTCTTTCCGCCTTCCTCAGATTCCAGCTCACATACAGATGGCTGAGCTCCCAGGAAACTGCTGCCAATTAGTCCGGGGCCGCTAGGAGCCATTTCTCCGCCTATTTCCCAAAAGGGAGGCTGTTTGAAAACATGCTGAGATGAAAAGATCACCCTGGAGAGAGAAGTTGGCAGATGCCTCTCTGAGGAGTATGAACATGATTGATTTCTTCCTCCTCCTTTTTTTCCTCCTAAAGTACCTCTGAGAAGTAGGCCAGGCAAGACAGGATATTTTTTAAAAATGGAAATGAAAAACACCTAAGGAAGTTTCTGTATAAAAAGATTCCGGGAGCTAGGATATATGGCCTCTGTGGGCGTGCGATTTGGAGAAAGGTGTGAGTGCTACATCCCAATGCCAGCCACCACCACAAATAAACAGCACCTAGCATTTACTGAAAGGTGACTCCAAGGCTGGTCCTTTGTCTTCTGCCCCACAAACCTTGGCCCAGAGAAGAGGCGGGGGGGGGGGGGGGGGGGGGGCGGGGGGGGGGTCCAATATCGTAGCCCTCAGAAGCTCCAGCTCTCCTCCTCTCCCTTTCCCTCGCTCTTCCCTCTCCTCTCAGGAGTAGTTCAGTCCAGTTAGACCCACTTTTAAGGTGTCTCAAAGACAGGACGAGCCCCCCTTTGCTCCCTGGTGCTGGTGCTTCCAGGGTCCAGCAGGAAACTGGCCCAGTAGGCCCTGCCCTTGGCAGGCCTCTCAAGGCCTCTGCCCTCTGGGTCCCAGTTTTTTCTCCCGTGCCTAGGTGACTACCTGACCCTGACTGTGTCTGTGCCCGGGCCTGTGTGGGGCAGGAGGGAGCACAGAGGGCAGCCCTGGAAGGAGCCGTAGGCACTGCCCCTAAGATTGCAGTTACAACTGTGGTATCTGTTTCCAGGTTTTGTCGATCATGTGAGTAGCTGAGTATCTCAAGCCATGTCAGTTCTTCAGAGTGTATTGTGAGTGTCTCCCTGCCCTTGCCCACATTTGTGCTAGGTTGCCTGGTTCCCAGCTGCTGCTCACTGGACCAGCTTTGTATCGGAACAAAGACATCCTGTTGGCCAGTGGAGCATGAAGCCTTCCTTCCAGGGAGGCCAGAAGCAGGAATGAGTGGCCTGTAGTTTTGGGGGACAGAAATCTATTCTTGCAGAAGTGGGACAAATGAATAGTGAGAAGCAGAGTAAGAGCTGGAGAGAAAAGGTGCCTTTCGAGTATTCTTAAGCTAAACCTCCGTTTCAGTGAGTTTCTGCTGCTGGGTCTCTAATCCCAGCAACTGGAGCAAGAGCAGCCCTGTCTGGTCATACCTATTGCCCGACCCAAGCTGAGGGGCTAGGGAACCTCTTAATTCAAAAACTAGACCTTTGTGATAGAACAAATAGGCTTTCAAACTTTCATCCAGCCCCTGCTCTGCTAGCAGAGGCAGATAGAAGGAGAACATGTGTGAGATCCCTACTGTGTGCCTGCCACACTTCCATTTTATTAATCCCCACCAAACTTCCTTGCAATTGTCTTGTTACTATGGTTTCACGCGTGAGAAAAATCAGAAGGGCTAATGAGCAGAAAGAGGCAGTCAAGCACACCAGTTAAGAGGATGGGCTTTAGAATAAAGGCAGTTTCAGGTTTGAACCTGGCCCTATCCCCGTAAAGATTTTTGACTGCGTCTTTTTTCAAGTCTTCTTCCAAACTTCAATTTCCTTATCTGTGAAACAGGGAAAAAATGCCTACCTTACAGGTAGTGGTGTCGATTAAATGGCTGCCATGCAAGCACGCTTGGTGAAGTCAGTCTCAGTAAAGCCCTCGTGAGCTGGGCATCACACGCAGACCCATCTGGCTGCAAAGCCCTGGCTCAGCGTGGGCCCTGGAAGGGACTGGGCAGATTCCCGTTGAGTCAACACAAGAGGTTTGGCAATGAGGAAGCAAGGAATTTTAGCTAAGGCTGTTACCTGCTCCGTAAATCTGAGGGCTGAAACTTTTTAACATTTATGTGCCCTGGATTTGACTGGTTACACAATACTGTTTTACACTGGAGAATGTTAGGGAAAGGGAGAAACCACTGATACTAGCCTTACTCTGATTCTTCCTGAACCTGTCAGGCTCAAGGAGAGACGAATCAGAAGTGGACCTTGGGAGTAACGGTATACCCAAATCAGACCCGTTTTGGAAATCTGATGTCACATCTGTAAGCTCGTTTTCATGTCATTTTACGGCACTCATTCATGCTCCATCAAGTATTAACTTTGATCCAGCCACTCAGTCTGAATTGTACTTTTAACTTTACATAACCTGGTATTCTTCCTATTAAGCGTTGCTTTGAAGAAAATTGAAAATGTAAAGACACCCTATAGTGAAGTTGGAGGAAAAAAAGTTTTACTGTTATTGAAAGCTTAAAAAAACACTAGTCAAAATATTCAAAATTTTAAGTCAATAGCTCGTTTGGGACAGAAAATGCAGAGCATGAGCCTGGAGTCCAGGCCTGGGCCCCACCTCCAGCTCTGCTGACTCGGCCTGCACACAAGCCGTGTCAAGGCTTCCTCTGGGGAAATGCTAGGGTAGCAGGTGCGGTCTCAGGATGGGTCTCTATCTTTACCTGGAAAAGCCTCAATTTTGGGTCCCAAACCTTATCAAGATTTTATTTATTTTTCCAGAAAGGGGACAGGGATGAACAGAGGGAAATATTGATCAGTTGCTCTCACAAGCCCTAGCCAGGGACCTGACCCACAACCCAAGCATGTGCCCCGACTGGGAATCAAACCTGTGACCTTTCAGTTTGCAGAACACCCAACCCACTGAACCACACCAATCAGGGCTGGTTTCAAACTCTATCACAGTGATACCCTTAAAATCACAGCCCAGGTTTAGGAAAGCTTCATTTCCCAGCTGTGTAGAGACACTCCCACTTCCCACATACACACCCTTCCAAGACAAAATACAAATAAGCAAAATCCAATTTCCAAAGTTTTTATTTCATGCACTGTTTGACTTTAAAATTTTCTTAGGATTTGTCTCTAGTGTGTGTCACTGTACAAACTGTCTCATTCCAGAGAAACCTGGAGGCTAGGGATCCAGAACAGTGAGGGCCACAGGCCTCCCAGGCATGCTTCAAGAGCTCATCTTGGGCCAAGAAAGGAGCCTCTGCAAAGGTAAGACACCCCGTGCTCCCTCAGGTGCACATCGGGGCGCTTCCTGGTTGAGGACACATTTCGATAGCATCAAGTGGTCCACATGGAATGAATCCCTTTCATCTTTCATCATACTCTTTTATAAAACCAGAGACAATATCAGGAATTAACTGACCGTAAATCAATGTTAGAGAAATGAGGAGAAAAAGTTAATGTACAAAGAAATACAAAACACAAAAGAAAATACGCAGTGATTTATAAACTGCATTCAGTTCAACAAAAATTTGGGGAACGTAGATTTGGTTATTTAGATTATGAAAACATTTATGACAAGAAGATTGGAATTTCTTTCCAATTTTAAAAAAGAAAACGTATGACTGGAAACATTCAGACTGGGAACTGGGTGAATTCCCAAGTCCTTACCAAATAAGGTGTCAGTCAAGGAAAATATATTTTGGAACTTAAAATTAGGGAAGCCTATTCACAATTTAAAAAAGAAAAAAACAAACTAACCAAAATAATGTCAGAGTGACTGTTTACATTTTATAGTCTTTAAGCACATAAAACTGCACTATTTAATATATTTCTCCATAAACTTTTTGTGAAATTCAGATCGCAGCGTGTCATTGACAAATCTTTTGTCTTTCTTCTGATCATCCACTCCTTTTGCACAATTCTTGAAAACAACATCATCATCCCACCTGAAGGAAAAAAAGAAAACAGAACGTTCTTAAAATGCCTGTATTAGGAAACAACACTGTGTGAATTGTATGTATATATACAGGCAGCAATTACACTCAAAAGAATAGAGTAATTCTGAATAGGTTGTAATCCTGCACTGTAACAGCAGAAAGGGCAATTTCCTATTTAGAAAACATTCTTATTACTTCTCCAGTACAAGAGGCTCTGATTAACTCAGAAGGCAGAAACACATAAATTTTCATTGCATAACTATCAAATGTGTTCAGGTCTGAAACAAAAAAGTACCTGACACCACCCTGATTAGTACAGACAACTCTAGAAAACAACTGACCGATTTTCTGTAGTTCAGATGGGGTGGTTTTGATTTTATCTACTCTTTCGTCAGTTAACATTTATAATCACCCCCTGTGGCATTTACATTTTTGGACAATAAAAGGAGAAAGCAGCACTGGCGTATAACGATTAAGGCTTATATATATTATTGGTGCACATGTGCATTAGCCATAAAGAAACAGCAGCTGAAGAGCCTAGGGCAGAACTGTGGTTGCATTCTTCTGGTTGGGTTTCATTATGCACAAGCACAGAAAGAGAGACACCTATGGAGGGGCTATAAAATTCATGTTTTACAGAAAATCAACAGTATAATTTCAACATATCATCTCGCCACAAACCCATTATGTGATTAATGTATATAGCATATACTCTCATAGATACATATAAAATGAAAGCCCATGTAATGCGTGTGTGCACGTGTATGCATGCAGAAGACACCACACGTGAAAAATAAGCAAAGAGCGTGGGCGTCTTTGGAAAACAGTGTTAGTAATGTCATCACAGTGCAGGACACAGGTATGTGAAAAGCTGAGCAGAGCTTGGTCAGATGTGACCTGCATATTAACACACATTCTAATCTCCAAACAATTCCATCTGAATCTAAACAAGGCAGAAGAAATTATATAGTTTAATATGAATATAATCAATGTAGTTTTTTCTCTACCCACTCTTCCATGTAGCTACTGGCTGCTCCTTCTCAGCCTAGGTTTTCTTCACTCAAAACTCATCCCACCAGTATTCACTGAGCACCCACCTAACCCCCACACGTTACCCCAGGCTCAGTCCCCTGACCTCTCCCGTAGCTGGACTCCTTCTCTAGGTGCCCTCATCCAGCCTTCATGGCTTAGAAATCTGTGAGTTGACAGCTCCCAAATTCCTTATCTCCAGCCCGGATTCACTCCAGAACCATTTATCCAGCTCCACAGTCAACATCTCCACCTAGATTTACACTACATTCTGAACTTCACGTCTTCTGTCAATTCCCCCACCCCACAGTTATAAAAATAACCACCAGCCTTCCTCCCACTCAGCACTTCTATAAGCTGTTCTGTTTTATTTTCCTGAGTATCACTGTCTGAAGTACCATGTTCAGTATTTATTCATATTCTCTTCCCTTTCCTCCTTCTGCTTCGCCCCTCCAAACACACACACTGCAGAAGAGTTAACACGCCAGGCCTGAAACTGCTATCCTTAGAAAGGCCGGCTTGCACAGTCGGCCCTAGGCTGGCACCTGGACACTTGGACTCCAGGAACCTTCTCATTACCACTGCCTCCACTGTTTGTGCAGATAACGCGGTTTATGCCAAACCCTTGTTTCCCGTCTGGGAGTCTGAACTTTGGTACATGCTAGGCAGACGCCAGCCCGTGGGCACCGAGTCTCTAATGGGCTTCCCTGGGTGGAAACACTGCACATTTCCGTATTCTCACTGCTAGGGGAAAGGATGTGCTCTGTGTGACACCTCATGGAAGGGACAGAGCATAAGGGACTCTGCACCTGGACTGCCGTGATGCCCTTTCCCCTCACGATCTGTAACTGTACTATGCTTGCCGTGGGCACAGCTACACGCTAACTCCCCCGAGTCCTTCCAGGGGGTCCCTGAATGTGAAGGGTGGTCTCGGGGACCCTTGACACAAAGTTACACCTAAAATGTACACTCTGTAGGGTCAAAGGCTCAGTGCACTGCTCTGCCTGATGCTTAGAACAGTATGTGGTACACTGCTGGTTACTGTAAGTATCTACTGAAAATAAGTTATGTCTCTCATTCTCCTTCCATTACTCCAAAATGTGACAGAGTATCAGTGCAAAGTGGGATTTTAGAAGCTTTATATAATACAGTTTGCTGTAAAACTCGTAATCTGTGTGTGTATGTTTCCAACTCATTACTGTATAGTACCTTCTTTTAACTTTGAAGTTGGCCTGAGGCTGGGATGGGCCAGTGAGATTAAGGAGAGGGTTTCCACTCAGAATGTTTTCCATACGAATCCTTTCTTCTTCAGCTTTTTGCTCTTGTTCCTGTCAATGACAGGGGAAGATTCATATTTACTTATGGTAAGTCCAGGGTCAACCTTCTCATACAACTCCTATTTCAAAAGACTAAGCGTTAGAATAAGCATTAAGGTAGTGTTGTTTTTTTAATTTGTCTTCAAAACATGCCAGAAAAACCCCACTTATCAAAATAAAATAATATGACATTTTTATTATAAATATTTCATGCATGCCATCATCACACATACATTAGTCTCTTTTGATTCTGAAATTTGTCAGATATATACTTAAATCTTTCTTGAGGTACACACAAAATTGCTTATTTTAAGATTACACCAATACACATCCTAGCAATTTAAGCACATATTAAACATCAAAGACACATTTAGCAAAGCTATTACCTTGATTTTCAAACATAACTGATTATACTAGTCAATGCTTGTTATCTTGAATTACTAACAACGTAAACCTGCACCTCTAGGGTTGGTGACAAGTTGTTATTAGCCAAGAAGTACCTCCTAAAATGAGACAAACTACCAAAATTACCTTGTTAACATGTATTTCTATAAATTTACCTGAGGTTTATCCATTTTGTTCTTATTATTTACTGTTACTTTGTTTTTATACTTCTCATACCATATCAGTTATAAGCATGTCCTCACTTTTACTTTAGCATTAGCCTCTTTAAATTCAAATCCCCCTCAGTTTCATTCTTAGAATTAGGAATATAAAATGTCTAAAATCCTTAACCATAGCTTCGAGGCCTCCCTGATTCCATGCCATCTTAAACCAAAGGTAGACCCCACTTTGCTATGTGTTGGGGAAGATAGAAATGTATGACTTAATAGATCAAGGGAAAAGAAACTTTTTGGAAGTCCATTTAAAATATATCTATGTTAAAACCATTTGGAAAAACAGCCTGATTTCCAATACATGTTAACGATACTTCATTTTAACATCTAAATATGAACACTGGGTTTCATTTTTTTTGTGAGACCAATTAGCTGGAAGGTGAGAAAATTCAATTTTCAGGGGAAAAAAACATTTTAGGCCATTGCTCAGACCTTTAACAGAGTCAGGAATATTTCTACAAATTATGTATTTATTTTTAATAAATATTGATGCTGAAATTTAAGACTCTAGAAAGCTAGGAGCTCAAGTATACAATGTGTCCAAACTTATAATGATACATGTGATGTAATAAGGTCCTGGCCATTCTAAGTTTGGAATATATTTCCTTTAGAGTTGTTGGCTGGTTACCACACAGCTCTGGAAAATGAAGGTGCCAATTCTTTCCATATATGAGTGAGTACCAGGCACATTATGCTTTATGAACACAGGCTAAAGGCTGTACAGCCCGTGGGTCAAATCCAAACCACCCGGTTTTATAAATAAGGTTTTACTGGAACACAGTCTTGTTCATTCATTTAGGTACTGTCTGTGGGTGCTTGTGCTACAACAAGCAGAGCTGAACAGTTGTGACAAGGGATTTGTGGCCCTTAAGCCTAACGTATTTATGGCCTGGCCCTTTACAGAAAAGTTTCCCAGCCCCTGACACAGGCAGAATGGTTTGAGATGTTATTTTGGGACACTAAGAAACCAACCACTAGAAAGCCTGGGAAACAGGGACAGAAGAACTAAAGCTGTCATCAACCCCAGCAAACACCAACACATTTTTACACAGATTAGATGAACCTCACAAAATTACAAGATCTTCTGTCAAAAGTGTTTATCCTCCCTAAAGCTTAACCAATGTGTTTAAATTGCTAATCTTTTTATGCATTTACAACTGGTAAGATAAACCAAACAGTATTTGGAAAAGAACAACTGCCCTCTAGTGGTGTACAAGTGATATGAGGAATGTTCTTAAATACTGTTTTCTACAATGAGATATAAAAACTATAAACTATTATAGTTTTGCTATCTTATGCCAAACTTTGATAAAAATTGAATATTAAGATATTTTTCTTCTTCCAATCCGAATTCCAGCAGTCTTCAAACCCTATCTCAAATTTGACGTCTTTTCTGAATTCTTCCCTGACCCTTCTGACCCACATGAAGTCCACCTCCCTGGATTCCAAGTATTAAATTAACCTACATCAGTTTTTTGTCTAAATTGTCTTCATTTTTTTAACAGAACAATTCTTGGCTCCAATGACATCTTACACAGATGTAATAAAAGAGCTGCTCTGTTCTGGTTGAAAGTGGAGGCTGATATCTCAACTTGAGCAACTTAAAATGTATCAAATTTAACATGTTCCAAGTAGAACTCATCATCGTTCCCTCCACCTAAATATGCCCACCCTTCTGTATTCCCTGTGTTAGCATATGGCACCAATATCTACCCAGAAAATGGGGGTCATCTTTCTTGACACATCTGATCAGCCACTTTAGATAGAGCTATCAAAAAGGTCAACCCCACCTTCTTGAGAGCTCTATCAGCGCATCTGTTCACTTCTTTCGATTCTAACTTCTGTTGTGCACGACACTCAGAACTGCAGGTGAGGGTTACTGGTACAGCCTCTTTTCCAAGAACTGAGGGGATACACCAGTTCTTTCCAATGTACCCTCAATACTTCTGCCAGAGTAATCTTTCAAAAATGCACATGCAATCTCACCAATCTCCCGCTGAAATTACCTAGCTTTACAAACTATCCTTCAGAACAGAGTCCAAACTCCTTTAGCATTGATTTACAAGCCTAATGCTTTTGATCTGCTTTTGCCTCCCCAGTTTCATCGCTTACTTTTATTGCTATGGATCCTAGTTAATCCTTACAACTATCTTTAGGTTAGGTATTCTTCCATTGTGTAAACTGAGAGACTGTGGGGACTCAGAGAAGTTAGGCAGTTGCCCTAGATCATATATGATACTTGTTGACACACTGCTTGAACAAGTTCCTGGAAAGAAGACTGAGGTAGGGGACCAGAAGAGAAATGAGGATGGCCTCATTTTATCGGTGAGTTCTATGTAGGCCATGACTAAATTTTAATCATTTGTGATTCCTCTGACATTTAACAGACATTAACTAAATGTCTGTTGAGCAAACAAAAAATAAGTGAATAAAGAGCAACTTGGTAAGTATTATTAAGCATGTCTGAACTACTTGGAAAGAATTTCTAACATAACCAAGGGACTTAAAATGTCACAAAATGATCAGATTTATAGGTCTACAAGTCCTATAATATCTAGACATAGCAAGGATGATTTCTAATACAAGATACTACCTGAATTAAAAATATACGCACTTTAGTTTAAGCAAGAAGATGTAAATATTCAACACTTTGATTTTACCTTCCTGGCTTGCTCTTCAGCTCTTTCTTTTTTAATTTTTTCCAGCTCTGCAAGAAGAGCTGCAGTGTCATCGTCATCACTCTCCTCTTCAAAGTCTTCATCTTCATCTTCCTCCTTAAAAAAGAATGTGATGGCCCAAAACATTAGAGAGAAAATTCACATTTTTCATTTTTTTTTCTATAAAAATTGCACTTATCAGATAGATCTTTGAGGCAGGAATAATTATCCTAGTGCAAAAGATAAACGCACCTACATATGGTTAAAGTCAACAACCAACCAACAACCCCCCCCACAAAAAGCTTCTGAGTACTTACTAAAATGTCAACCTCTGATGTATTTTAGAGATTATAATAACTAATAGTATAACAAAGTGTCTTTCAAATTTACAGTGTCAAAGGGAATTTAGATATAAAAGTATTTCTAACACCAGAAAAGGAACACATTACACTGATGAACAATACATACATACATAGTGTTATCACCCTGAAAATCAAAAATAGTTTATTATAGCTCAAAACAACTTTAAACTAGGAAGGAAGAATAATCAAAAGTAAAAAAAGGTTGCTAAGTTCTCAGAAGAAACCAATTTCAAATGAATAATCATTAACCCTCACTGAATTCCCCATACTTAATTACTGAATGATTTAACCCAATCTGTCCACTCTAGAATTACTTTGCTGATATATGTGCTTAATTGGATGCTACTCAATTGGAAAGGTCACTTGGGTTTTTTCACTGTATGTAGAAAATGGCAAATTAATTACAGACTGTGGGTCCTGTTAAATTTTAATGTTAACTAAAGCACTAGTCCTTAAAAACCACTTAGATCCAGTTAGGTCACTTCTCTCCCTAAGCACAGAGGGAGCCTTTAAGTGTGCTGCACATCTGGAGGGCACCATGGGTTTCTAATGCGGAAAGGCCCCTGGCTGCAACTCTAGGGGCTGCTATTGATGGGGCCCAGTCTGAAGAGCGCCCTCTGGAGGTCTGTAACATGGGAGCACAATCTAAGGTTTAATAGAGGGAATTTTTTAGGGAAGCATATTCTTTAATAGGTCACTTCCTTATTTGGTTCTTGAGAGCTGAAACTTGTTTTTGAAGTTTGAATAACCACATAGTAACATTCTTTGTTTTAAAATCAACTACAAAGTTTGCTCTGACGGGTGTGGCTCAATTGGTTGGGTATGGTGCCACAGAGTAAAAGCTTGCCAGTTCAAGTCCTGGTCAGGGCACACGCCTGGGTGGCGGGTTCGGTTCCCGACTGGGGCGTGTTCAAGAGGCAACCCATCAATGTTTCTCTCTCACATCATTGATTCCCCCCTCTTTCTCCCTCCCTTCCCCTCTCTAAAAATAAATAAATAAAATCTTTAAAAAATAAAGTCAACTATAAAGTTTAGCATTTGAATAACAGTTAAATAAAAATAAATGGCACTTTTTAAAGCCAAAAGAATAAAAAAGTATTTCAGAAAACAGTATAAATTACTATGGCGATAAAAGCACGAAACAAAACATACATCTGTTAGAGGATCATCTGCATCCAGGTTGGCAGCGGGAATCTGGTCTAACCGAGGCTTCTTTGACACTGAAGACGAGGTTGTATGTTCTGGGGATAAACAAACATTACTTAGCTTACTGAAACAAATACTATATTTCATGTAACATCTTAGGGACCTGTGAGCACCAAGAATTTAGATCACAACTGTCATGACAGCAGAGATCAAAACCACAGTGCTTGGTAAATAAGCCCTTGGTAATAAATATTTGTTGAATAAATTAATGAATATTGGCTTTAACATGGGAACTGTAGTCTCTCCCAGGAAATTTAGAGACTAGTTCACATACACTGTAAATGTATGCCCCCAGATGCCTCCCAAGCCAGTGACAAAAATAGGAGAACTTCACAAACAGAAACCATGGGGCCTTAAAATTCTGGCTCTTGTAAATAGTCAAAAAACTCCTTGATCTGAACTGAAACAATGACTGCTGAATATCCCCAGTGCATCTTATGGTTCTCATACAGAACCATAAAAAGATGGAGCTGGAATCGGCCTTATTATCATCTCTAATCTAACCATATTATTTAGCAAAATGTTGCAACTCACACCAATATTTAAAACCGAAAAAACCCACCAGCAGACAGCAACCTGCTCCAATTACCAAATGAAAGAAAAACCACTGTCAATAATTCTATGCAACAATGTCTGGGGTAGTGTTGGTACCTCGAGTTGGACGATCTCTGTTTTTTTCCCTTGCAGCAGCTCGCTCTCTCTCTTCCAGCTCTCTTCTGAAGTCACGGTTCCGAACCTCTTCAGGGGCATCCTGAGTGGCCTGTCTAAAGTAGAAACAAACCAGGGGAAAATGTTTCTTAAAAAAACACATGGCTGGAGCAATGGAGGAAACTTCACAAAAAAGCAGTTTTGTCCTTGAGTCCCTAGAGTACAAAAGAAGGAACTGGACAACATTATTACTCTAATCTGTGGGTTACTAACAGGTATCCTTGTGATGCTTCCAATATTTCAAGAATCCCGAAATGAATCACATATATTCTTATAATGCTGCAGATCAATTAAAATGTCTACTTTTTGTTAGTAGGTCAACTCAGGGCACATTACAATAACACTTTTATTCTCATATTGATTAGTATTGACAGTGCATTGTCTTTCTGAAGTAATGTGTTATTTTTCCATGTACATGTGGATATTCTTGATTAATAGGAATTTCTGATTAAGAAATATCTGGTCATTTTTTCACAATCACAGAGCATAATTTTAGTGTTAGATATTCTATAGCATTCTACTCGTATAAAAATAAATAACTGATATAAACCCAAACATGCTACCATCTCATGACCATGCCATTTAACTAACTGATTTTCATCTTGCTTTGTGAACAATAAAAAATGAAAGTCTTCATTACCTGTATTTTATCTTTGTATGAGAAGGTAGGTCTCTACTAGAATACTGCTTGGAGAGTTGACTCAAATCACCTTCTCCTTTTCCTCTCCCACCTCTAGCAGGTTCAAACGTTGGCCGAGCTGCTGTCGTCATCTTTTATGCCTTGAAGAAAAATAGTATCAAGTTACTGCCTATATGCCAAATTATCATTTCTTAAAAGTGTTAACATCTATCCTTGTGAAATGATTTCGTAACTCATTCCCCAAAATTTACTTAAAAACCTCAAACAGAAGTTCTCAAGAAAATCAAGCAATGAGGCTCGGGGTGTTCAAGGAATATGGCTTCTTAGGTAACTCCTATTGAGTACAAAAAATTCTCTTCTGAAGATCTGAGTTTGTGCTCCTGTTGTTCTGGCTCTACGGCCTCGGGCAAACCACTTAGCTTAAAATTTTGTCATTTGTGGGATGGGGATATTTCTCATAGAATTATTTGGCGGGGCAAAGCCCTTGTAAAATACAGTATAAGCCATGAGTGAGTTTTAAAAATTCTCAACTCACCAGACTCCCTAATGTTCGCATTTTATCTAAACTCACACAACATAAAATAGGCATGTAACTACAAAAAGAATACATAAAAATCACACAAAAAAGATATTCTAATCACAATTACTAAATGTCCTGGATTAAAGTGTGCTAAAAACTTCAACAACAGTCACCTGGGCAAAATCCTCCAGCCTTTTTGTTGATCCACCTTTCTCTTACAGCCCCCAGCATAATAAAAACCAGGTCTTTTGTAAGTACAATTTAAGGAATGCTCAAAAAGACCGGAGCCTCGTTCCCAAAAGGTGCTGATAAAATCAGAGACCCCGTTCCTTGTTACTTTGGGTAATGGACAGCCAAAATAATCTCATAGGGGCTACTAAAACCCCGTCAAGCGTAGGAAAGAAAAGCAAGTGTGCGGGGGATGTTGGGGAACGTGGCATAAGTCTAGATTTTCAAAAAAAGGGAAAGGGAGGTATCCAGAGGTGGAGAAAAAGGGTTTCCAGACGCTGGGAGCGCCGCCGCCTCTCACACACCCCTGGATAATTGTCATTCCCGTCTCCCGGGAGTTCACCTTCGGGATGTCACGACGAACTCGCTGACTCTACGCCGATTAGGCGAGGGGTGAGGAGGCCCGGGATCTGCCTCGGCGCTGCGCTCTCCGCGGCGCCCGGGACTCGAAACCCGGCCGCCAGCATTGGGCTCCGCCACCCGCCCGCCCGCCGCTCTAGGGCCTCTTCCATCCGCGCTCGGTTCTCAGCCGGCAACGCCCGATCCCAACCGCCCTTTCCCGTCCCACTCGTACAAGAAAGACAAACTGCGGTTCTTCCGCAGCTTACCTTGGCTGAGGTCCGATTCTGCAGCTGCCTCCGGAGATCGCACAGGCCGTAATGACTCTTGGCTCCCAGAATCCCCTGCACCCGGGACCAAAGCCCAAGACCCGGAAGCAAACCCCAAGCGCTTTCGCCGCACTTTGGGGGCGGAGGCAGCAACCAATCCGCAGAGGCCAAGGTAGGAGTAGGCGTGACGACAACGAGGGGCGGGGCCCAAACGGCCCAGGGGGCGGGCGTTTGAAATCGGTGCCTCAGAGCTGATCCTAAACATCATTTTATACCTTCAAGAGCCAATTACTTAATGTCTCTTCCGTCTTTTCCTTCCCCGACCCCCTCCCAGACTCCTTCATTCCGGTACTGCGTGGACGGAAAGCCCCGGTAGCCGACAGCACGTCCCCGGCTAGCGAGAGAGAGCGTAGAAAAGGATTACACCAAACTGTTTAAATCCAACGGCTCCTGCTTCCTTTCTCCTGAGCTAGACCCAACAAGCCTAGAGAGTTGGGCAACGGAAAAACTAGTATTTTCATTTAATTGGATATGAAGAAAGAACAAATATATACGGGGGCAACCACGATCTTTATAAAGGTACAATTCCTGCAAAAATATTAGCCTTCAAAGCAAAGGTTGTATTCGTATTGTTTGTTAAAATTTTTATTTAAAATAAGTTCTAACGGGAGGGGAGATGTCACTATTAGAGATTCATTCATTTATTAATTGACATTGAGCGTTTAGAACGGTGGGCCCAACTGCCAGGAGCACGAGATGCAGTTATAAGATGGCTACTCGTGCATAGGCGAAGTTTTAATAAGACAACGAAGAGGAAAAAAATTAACCGTCCTTCCCTCCCCGCTCCCCTCCTAACCCCCAAGACACTCTGGGAGCAGGGACCTTGTTCGCCTGGTTTATCTTGTTATCTCATCACGTAGTACTTGGCCAAAGGAGATGCTCAATAACTTACTTGTTAAACAAAAGAAAATTCAACTCCCTCAAGTTTCTGAAGTAAAGAGCTCATAAAATTGAACACTGCAATGCTTTTTTTCCAGAACTCTTTCTTTGAAACTTAAATGAAAAAAAAAAAAGGAAAAAGTCCCTTCCTCCATAAAGTTCAAGAGGTAATTATTGATTTTTCTTGCTGAAGGTATTTCTCTCTTCCTCTTACACATACTCAATAAAGGACACTACCATCATACTAGCCACTCAAACCAAAATCTCAAGGCTCCTACTTAAATTCCTTTTCATTCACTCTTCACATTCAGTTCCTTTGCAAGTCTTGCCAATTCACCTTTCCAAATATACCCTAAATTTTATTCTACTGTCACTACCCTAGTTAGTCCAAGCCACTATTATTTTCCACCTGGATTGTAACTGCTTCCTAATGGATCTTCCTGCTTCCTCTGTTGTCCTACATTCAATTTTGCAGATAGCAGTGACAGTGATCTTTTAAAATTATAAATCAAGTAGTGTTAGCTCCTGCATGAAAATCCACTGCAGTTAAAATAAAAAATTAAATTTCTTGATGTGGTCTGAGGACCCAACAGGCATAGCCTGGCCTGCCTATCTGCCTGTCTCCCTGACTTCACTTCTATCTAATCAGTCGCTCTCTTACACACCAAGTTCTAGCCATGGCCAGCTGGGCATTTCTGTTTCACAAATAAAGATTCCTTTGTACTAGCTTTCTTCTGCTGCCTGTTCCCCAGAATAACTATAACCGTACCTCAAGTCTCAGTCCAAATGTCACTTCCTAAGTGAGGTTTTCCTTGGCATCTAAATTTGCATCCCAAATCCTCCAACACACATATACCAACCCATCACCCTGTTTTATTTTTTTCATAGCACTAACCCTACCCGAATGTATTCTATTCATTATTGGCTTATTGCCCTGTTTCTTGTCTGAGAGGCAGCATAACAAAGTCATTAAGAGAAAGAGAGCTATAGCCTGACTGGCTTGGTTCTAAATTCCAGTTCTGCCCTTTCCTTGCTGTGTAGCCGTGGGCAAGCTCTTTTCCCTTTCTGTGTCCTCCGTTTCCTGCTGTATAAAATGGGAATAATTCTAGTCTGTACTTTATAATGTTATTATTAGGATTAGTGAATTAATACTTGTAAAGTGCTTAAAACTGTCTCAGAAAACAGTACTTGTTAATAAATGTTAGCTTTTATTATAATTAATATTATTTTTATTATTATTGTCTATCTTCCTGTATTAGAACATAAGTTCCAGGAAAGCAAGAACCTTGTGTCTCTTGTTCAGTGGTGTATCCTCTGCACATAGAACAGTGCCTGACACATAATAGGTGCTGAGTAAGTATTTGTTGAATGAATGAATGACTGATGCACTATGAAGTGGAGGAATGAAGTAACAATGGCAAGGCGGTGACACAATTATAGAAAATACCCTTGGTTTTTCTGTTGCAACTACCCTTATAGGCCCTGAGCCAATCACCCTGATTCATTTAACTACTAGCCTATCACCTAATCTTTTTATCATCAACCATAGTTAAATAACCGCCCCTGTAATTTCATTAACGTCAACATACAATATAGTCCACAAAATTAAAGCTTTGACTTAAGTGGTCTGAAAGTATTAATAAGAAAAAGAAACTAAACATTCTTTTACTTATGATTTTAAAGTACTAATATGAAGATGAAACTGTAAAGCCTTTGACTTAAATGGTTTGAAAATATTAGAAAAAGAAGTGAAAAGTAAGTTTACTAAAAATTTAAAATTCACACTATCATATATAACCTCTGAAGAATTCTCATTTTAAACCAATTATCACAAAAATCTAGTTGGGACCTAAATTCTGCCTACCAGTCCTCTTATGCTCTCCTAATTGTTTATTTTCCCACTCTGCAATAGTGATTTCCCACATTCCTCTCCTTAAATCTACTTGCCTCTTCCACCCTCTTTCTTTCCTCATCCTCTTTCTCAGGAGTAGTTGATATTCTGGCTTCTCTGGGAAAATACAAACTCCTAAACAAGGACTCCTCACCTGCTGTCCAGCAGATCTACCAAACGTCTTTGACTATACCCATACCCTCAACTTTCCATGTGTCAGTAAAGATGAGATGACCCAAACCCTTTCCTTTGTTCTCTGGGTCCCAATCCCTCTGGGTCCCACAGGCATCCTGCTATATTTCCTATTTCTTATAATCTATCCCTTTCAGATCATTCTTATCAGCTTTTGGATATGGTGTTGTACATCATAAGCTTAAAAACTGCTCCTTCATTTTAATATGACATAGAGATGTTTATAAAAGGATGTTTTATATAACTCGGAGAGCAAAACAGTTTATTCTTGTAGCAGGATGTAATGTAGGAATTTTAGCTTCAAAGCTATGTCCAGTTGAATTAAACACCCAAATAGAAAACAAATAACTCTAGACATCTTAAGAAGAAAATTTAAGAGACTATTTATACAATCTGGGGTTTGTAAAGAAATTTTGATAGAGGCAGAACACTTAAGAGCTATAAAAGAAATAATTTTTAAGATTCATCTATATAAAAATATAATTTTATAGCAGACGATGCCAAAAACAAAGTCAAAAGATAAATGCCAGAAGAGTAGATAAATTCTCTAATGTCTCTAACATATAAAGAGTTACAACTACTGCTATTTCTGCTAATACATATAACATAAAAAATACAAACAACCCAATAAAAAATTGCACAATGAATATAAATAGGCCATTCAGAAAAAGCAATTCCAAATAGACAACAAACATGAAACACTCAACCTCCCCACTGAGAAAATGAAAGTCAACTAACAGTTACCATATTACAGCATGAGCTTGACAATTTTTTAAAAAAATTAATGATACAGTTAGATGGGGTTGAGAAAAAAGGGGATCCAGTCAGACAGTAAAAATTAAAGGTGTTCACAGTGACCTAACAAGGCTCTCCTCAACCTCCTTGACCTCTCGATCCACTCTCTCTGTGCCACAGGCCTTCCTGATGCTGTTTAAGTGTAGCTCCTGCCTTAGGGCCCTTGCATTAGCTATTTCTTGGCCAAGAACAATCTTGCCTGTATTACTCAAGTCTTTGTTCAAATGAGGTCAACCAACCATGACAACCATATTTAAAGTTGCAGTCCTCCCACTTTGTCCTGTAACATTCTGCACTCCTTATCTCCTTTGTCCTGCTGTACTCTTCTTTTTTACATAGCACGTACCACTTTTCTTGATTGTATACAGTTCAGTTATGTTTATTATTTCTTGATCTACCTAGCCTATGCAGAATATAAATTCTGCAAGGGCAGCAATCTTTGCTTGCCCAATCACGTAGGTCATGCATCTGAAACAATGCCTGGTACCCACAGACATTTTCCAAATGAGAGAATAACTGGCTGAATGAATGTGGGTAAATGAATTCTGAAAAAAAAAAAAAACCATCTTGAATTAAAAAGTATTGCCTTCATCTTTTTCTGTGTTTTTAAAGATTTTATTTATTTACTTATTTTTAGAGAGGGGGGGGAGAAAGAAAGGGAGAGAAACATCAATGTATGGCTGCCTCTCGAGCACCCCCTACTGGGGACCTGGCACACAACCCAGGCATGTGCCCTTACTGGAAATCAAACCGGTGACCCTTTGGTTCACAGGCCAGCACTAAATCCACTGAGCCACACCAGCCAGGGCTCTTTTTCTGTTTTAAGGGAGAAAAAATGTATTTTACATTCTGCTAGTCGGAAATTTAGACTTGAAATAGATACATGAAGACCCAGAAAGATGATTTTTTTTAGGAAAAAATCTCTAAATGAAAAATCATGTGATTATCAGGCTGTATATGTCCCTCAAGATTCTAATTCGATCAGCCCCACCCCCAATCCATTCACAACTCCAATTTAATCCAAACTCCTACCTCTTCCAGTTGCATCACTGCCCCCCATTCTAGTAAACTCCCTTGCTTACAAAGTTACCAGCCCACAAATTGTGAAAATTTTGCTTGAAAATTTTTCTTTGAGGCTCTTACTAAGAAAATGGAAGAAGAAACCCAATGATCACAAGTCATAGGTCACATTTAAAAATAAGGAAATGTAAATAATGGCATCAGCTCTAAATTTTTGACCTGTGTCCCTGACCTGGCTAGTGTTGTACCTGATTTGGTGGGGCTTGTCTCACATCAGCCAGGGACAAAGTAACTCCTTGTTTATACCCTCTTGGCTTTTGGTCTGTGCCCATGCCTGCTTCATGTTCTGAGCACTTGGATTAAAAATATAAATAAATACATTAGTTAATTAATTAATTAATTAAAACTAAATTTTTAACTGGAAAAACTATCGATTTTCTAATAGAAAATGATGGTGCTTTAATCTGTTTTGCTAAGTGGAAAGAACCCAGAAAAGTAAATTAGCTTGCTTTCTATTAACAAATCCTGATTTTAAATTAAGACATTCTGGGGCCCAGAGAGATGATTTCCTGGAGAAAGCCTCAAAATGAATTTTGCTGATGGTCCAGGCTGGATTACTGGCTACTGTTATAATTTAACTACCTCTTAACCTCATCTGAGCGGATGGCTACCTCACTAGTTAGCCAATCCATTATTACTAAGACAATTAAAAACAAACATTGAAAAAAGTTAAAACTAAACAACTAAAATATAGAAAATAGAGGGATAGAAAAAGATACTCCAGGCACATTCTAAACAAGAAACTTTATGAAGCAATTAATTATCAGAGGGTTCTTTAAATAGAGTAGCATTAACAAGGACATTAATAAGGGCTACTCATTGCATCACAAAGAAAAATCCACTAGGTAAATATTACTATCATGAACATGTATGCAATTATGTAAACACATAGTTTGGAAAAATCTGAAGCAAAAATAATTAAAAGGAAAAACACAAGTGTGCAATTATGGTGGGAATTTATGAACACAAAGTTCTCAGACTAATAGATTGACAACATTGGTGAATTGTGTGCATAGATATGTGTACTTACTGCATTTATATATGCCATATATTTATATTTATATATTGTACTTACATGTGTTTTATAAAATCCTCCAACCAAAACAAGAGAGTATACATTCTTTTCAATAAATATTAAACATTTATAATAAAATATAAAGTCATCAAATAATTTCAGTAAATGCCTATGTAATCATTTCTAAATAATAATGTTTAGTCTTGCCAATCTTTGAACTTTATATAAATTTTTTGAATGAATCATGTATGCATACTTTTTGTGTTTTGCTTTTTTCCTTCTACTTTATGTGTAGCTGTGATATACTATATAGAATTTTAGTGTGTAAAAATGCACAGTGTAATTTATTTTAATAATAAGTGTGTTTCCAGTATGAGGGTATTACAGATAATGCCACTATGAGCATTCTTGTAAATGTGCAGAGGTACATATGTGTATTGAATACATTTCACATATATATATCCTATCAGCAAGATAAGAGTTTTCCTGGTTTCATAATCTTACCACACTTGATATTGTCCAGCTTTTCAATTTTAGCTCATCTGGTGGGTATATAGTGATATGTCATTAAGGTCTTAATTTGCATTTTCTTGTTTGCTAATAACCTTTCATATGTTTATTGTCCATTTGGACTTCTTCTTTTGTGAGGTGTCTGTTTAAGCCTCCTATTGAATTGTCTTTTTCTTACTGGTTTCTCTGAGTTCTGAATTCTTTAGGCACCAGTTCTCTCTTATTTGTGCCACACACACATATTTTCTACTTCTTGGCTTCTCTTTTTGGTCTTATTTGTGCTACACACATGTATTTTCTACTTCTTGGCTTCTCTTTTCAGTATATTTTGATATACAAAAATCTTTAATATTAGACTAGCTCAATTTTTCTGTCTTGTCCTTTTTGCTTAATGCATGGTATTTTTTGATTAAGAAGTTTTTCTTTACTTTGGGGTGATGTTGTTATACTCAGATGCTATCATCTAAAGGTCTTATAGTTATGCCTTTTACAGTTCTACCAGGAATTCATTTCTGCACACAGTGTGATGGGGTGTGGGTCTTGAAATCTGGTAAAGCAAGTCTTCTTACCTTGGTTCTCTTTTATAAATGCTTTTCTTTCTTGGACCCTTATACTGCAATATAAAATGTAAAGTTTCATGTGCCACAAAAATACGTTTGAGATTTTTATTGGGATAACATTGAATCTATAGGTCTATTTTTTTTAATTGACATTTCTACAATATTGAGTCTTAAATCTACTGATAATTTATGTCATTCTATTTATTTAGGTCTTCCTTAATTGCCTCTCAGTAAATGTACATTGTTGTCTTCATAGAAATTTAGCTTTAGGTGCTACTTAATTTTTAATGCTATTACAAATAACATCATTTTTTAATTTTGATTGTCTGTTTTTTGATGGTACATATAAATATAATTGTTTTTATATATTGCTATTTTAAATTCAGAGACCTTGCTAAGCCCTCTTATTAGTTAAATTAGTTTATTCATAGATCTTTTGAAATTTCACATATACAATCATACCTATGAATAATAACAGCTTTGTTTCTTCCTTTCCAATATTTTCCCCTTTTCCTTGTTTTGCCTTGCTTTCATATGTTGGATAGAACTTCCAGGACAATGTTGAATGAAAGAGGTGATCACAGGCATTCTTGTCTTTTTCCTGATCTGAAAGGGAAAATTTCACCTTTTCACTATTAAGTTTGAGGTTTACTGAAGGTTTTGGATAGATGCACTTTATTCAATATAAAATATTCCTACAATTTTTTGGATGGTGAATTTTATCCAACACTTTTCTGCACCTAACAAGACACTCTTTAATCTGCCAGAGTGTGTTATGGTATTAATTTATTTGTTTAACTATCACCTGACCTTTAATTTCTGGAATAGACTCATCTTAATCATGATAAGTATACTGCAGAAATCAGTTTACTTAAAATCTATTTAGGACTTTTTATCCATGTTCGTAAATGAGATCAGCCTATTATTTTCCTTTCTTGTAATGTCCTTTTTGGAGACGTATCATAAACTTTGTATCATAAAGTATGTGGTCCCTGGCTGGTGTGGCTCACTGGACTGAGCACCGGACTGTGAACCAAAGGGTCACTGGTTCGATTCCCGGTCAGGGCACATGCCTGGATTGCAGGCCAGGTCCCAGTGGGGGGTGCTCAAGAGGCAACCATACATTGATGTTTCTCTCCCTCTCTTTCTCTCTCCCTTCCTCTCTCTAAAAATAAAGAAATAAAACATTCAAAAAAATAAAGTATGTGGGAAATATTTTTTATTTTTGTCCTCTAGGAAAATTTGTCTAAGATTGGAATTAAATTTGCTGGTGTAGCCATCTGGGCCTAGAGTTTTCTTTGTGAAAAGAGTTTTGACTACTTCAGTTTCCTTGATGGTTATAGATATACTCACATTCTATTTCTTGTGTCAGTTTTGCAATTATGCTTTCCTAAAAATTTATTTCATCTAAATTTTAAAATAGATTGGCTTAAAGTTGTTTATACCATATTTTATGTTTTATGTCTGCAGCACCTATAGGGATCAACTCTTTATCTTTCCTGACATTGGTTATTTGTGCCTTTTAATTTCAGTCTTTACCATTTGCATCAGAAGTTTGTTAATTAGGCTTTTCGAAACACCAACTTTTACTGTTATTCTTCCTCTCTATTTTATGTTGGTTTTTTGTTTCTTAAATTTCTGGTCTTATTTTTATTATTTTCTGCCTTTTATTCTCTTCACTGTACTTTTTTTCTAACTTCTTGAGATGGATGCTTAACTCATTTAATTTTTCAGGCTTTCTTTTCTTAGCTATTTAAGCTTATAACTCACTGTTTAATAGCATCCTGAAGGATTTAAAACATAGAATATGTTTACTCTGATTTAGTTTTAAAGTATTTTCGAATTTTCATTTTTGTTTCTTCCTGATTCAAGGTTTATTTAGAAATGTGTACTTTTACAAAATTGGGAGTTTACCAGTTATATTTTTAATATTAGTTTCCCTTTCTTTATTTATTTTTTTGTTAGAGAACATGTTCTGCTTGCTTTCAGCCCTTGACATTTGTTAAAACTTGTTTTATGGCCAATTTTATAACATATCCATAGCACTTGAAAACATAATATTCTTCAGTTCGGGACTGCAAGGTTTAATATGTGCACGTTCTTTTCTTTTTTCTTTTTTTGCATTGCTCAAATATTCTATCTTGCTTTTCAACTGCTTGATCAATTAGTAGGGTCCTGGTTTATGCCTGTCTTCTCTGAGTCCCTATCATTCTCCAAGTATCTCAGATTAGGTAATAAATGATAGGATGTAACTTAACGTCAAAGTTTAGAAAAACTCATTAAAATATTAAATAAGTGTAGAATTTTTACTAACTCACTCAACATTTAACATTTTACTGGAGATTGCACTTAATTATATAAGACTTCCATTCCTGCCCAGCTTCAAAAAAAAAAAAAAAAAAAAGAATAAGAGCTATGACTATTAGAAGAGATATAATTTCTGTACTTTTTCCCAAAATTTTGATTATCTACATGGAAAATTCAAGAATTAATGGTCAAGCTGGTAGAACTAATATCAAGAGATGTAAAGTTTGAAAAAACAGAAGATCAATAAATAATAAAAACTAATAGAAAAACATATCTATTCACACAGCATTCAAAAAATTATAAAGTTCCTAAGACTATATCTAAGGAAACAAATACATTATCTTTATCGATAAAATTCTGAAACTTTATTGAAATACATACAAGATTTGAATGAATGGAAGATCAATTAATGGTTGAGAAGACTCCATATGGGAGCTATGTACACCCCAAATGTTTCTTTAACTTCATGCAATTTCAATTTAAATCAATAGGATTTTTATAGAACTTGACAAATATATTCTGAAATGAATACTGAAGTTTAACTCTACTAATCTAGCCAAATTTATTTTGAAAAAAAGATGAATTAAGGACATGGAACAGGCCTTACCAAATATCAATGCTAAGTATAAAGCTATAGTAATTAAAGCAGTACAGTTTCGGCATAGAAATGGGCACATAAATCACTGTACTTTGAAGATGTTAGAAAGAGATTGATGCTTACATTGGAACTTGGCTTAGGAGACTTAGAGGATTCCAAGTTAGTGGGGAAAATGGTGGTAGACATTTGGAGTTGTTTTAAAAAAACCACCAACAACAATACAGATCATTGCCTCCCAACACCAATGACACAGCTTTCTTAATGCATGAAACAAAGATGAAAACCAAAGACATTACAATAATTAAAAGAAAGCAAAATCTTTATGATTTCAAGGAAGAGTAGATTACTTACACAAGACATAAGGAAAAAAATCATAATGGAAAAGGCTAATAAGTTTAATTATATTTAATTTTTGAAAATATCTAAAAAAGACACCATACATTTAAATGGAGGTGGTAGGCTGGATTAAGATATTTACAGCAATAAAGTAGATGTAGAATTAGTATCCCAAACATTTAAAGAATTTTTACCAATCAGTATATAAAGAAAAACAATCTAGCTGAAAAAATGAGCAAAGGATATAACTGGTAACTCACAAAACTGAAACCCCCAATAAGGCAATAAATCAATAAAGTATGTCTCCTTAAAAACAAAGAAACAAAAAATCACCTCACCAGTAAATAGGATACACCATACTAATAATAATACTACAGGAGATCAATTTTTCTGCCCGTCAAATTACCAATAACTAAAAAATTGGCATCAAATACATCTGGGGGCATGGAGAAAACTTTCCTACTTTGTTAGTATATTCATTAGGAAAAATTACTAGGTAAAAGAACTTAACATTGCCTAATAAAATACAACATATTTCTATATCACCTAAGAATAACACTTCAAAATCTCTACCCTACATGATTTCTCACATATAGTTACAACTGAAAGCTTTTCAATGCAGCATTGTTTATAATTTTAAAAACTGGAGGTAATCTAAATACCCACCAATAGAGAAATGCACTAATAAATATTGTTGTGATAGATTATATTTATGTATGTTTGCATATATGTATATATGAATATATCCTGAAAATGTTGAATTTAAGAAGTGTAAAAATATTAGCATATTTGGCATAAAATCATTTATATAGAATAAAAATAGCTGATACACAAAACAGTACCCCATATTACTAGCGAATGCACAACACACAAAAATGAAAAGATATCCACAGAAAATGCACCAAATTCATGGTAATTGTTGCTTATGGAGCTGGGGGAAAAAGGAGATTAGGATTTGGGGTTTGGATCTGAAAGGGACTTCTACTTCATATGAAATATTTCTTCTTTTTAAAAGTACTTGAGGCAGGAACGAGACCTTCAGGTATCTGTTATCACTACTTACATTCAACATTACACTGGAGATTCTAGTCAGGGCAGTTAAACAAGAAAAAGAATAAAAGGCATCCAAATTGGAAAGGAAGAAATAATACTATCTTTATTGACAGATAACATGGTTTTATGGAGAGAAAACCACTAAAAAATACTAAAACTAGTAAGTTCAACAAAATTGAAAATACAAGATCAGTATACAAGAACCAATTGATTTCTATACACTAGCAATGAAGAATCTAAAAATGAAATTAAGAGACAATTCCACTTACAATAGCATCAAAAAGAATAAAATGCTGAGGAATAAGTTTAACAAAAGAAGTGAAAGATTTCTACACTGGAAACCACTGTAGAGGAGCTGAATAAATGGAAAGACATTACATATTCATGGATCAGAAAATGTAGTACTGTGAGGATGGCAATATTCTCAAAATTGAACTGTGAATTCAGTGTGATCCCTCTTATAATTCCTGCTAGCTTTTCCCACAATTTAAGATCAATTAAAAGTTGATCCTAAAATTAATATACGAACACAAAGAACCCAGAATAGCCAAACAATCTTGAAAAAGAACAAAAATTTTGGAGGACTCACACTTCCCCATTTGAAAACTTACTACAAAACTATAATAATCAAATGTTGGTATAAGAACAGCTATGCAGTTCAATGGAATAGAATTGAGAGTTCAAAATAAACCCTTACATTTACTGTCAATTGATTCAACAAAGGTTTCAAGACAGTTCAACAGTGAAAGAATAGTCTTTTCAACAAATGTTGGTGGAACAGTGGAATCCCACATACAAAAGAATGAATTTGGATTCCTACCTATTAACAGACTCAGAAATTGAGTCAAAATCGATCATAGGCCTAAAATGTGAGCTAAAACCATGACCTTGAACTAGGCAATTTCTTAGATACAACACCAAAAGCAGAAGCAATCAAGAAAATTGATAAATTGGATCTCATTAAATTTCAAAAGCTGTGCACTTCAGAAGACATTAAGAAAGTGAGAAGATAACCCATAGACTGGGAGAAAATATTTGCAAATCATATATTCAGTAAGAGACTTACAACTAGGACATATGACGACTTCTTGCAACTCAATGAGACTACTGAAAAAATGAGCAAAGGATTTGAATAGAAATTTCTTCAAAAATGGTATATGAATGGCCAATATGCATAGAAAAAAATGCTCAATATCGTAAGTCATTAAAAGCCACAAGATCCGACTTCACACCAAATAGAAGTGCTATTTTTAAATAGCAAAAAACAATGACAAGTGTTGGTGAGGATGTGGAGAAATAGGCACCCTCGTATATTGCTGGTGGAAATTTAAAATGCTGTAGGCATTTTGGGAAAAACAATGTAGCAGTTTCTCAAAATGTTGAACCTAGAATTACCATAGGACCAAGTAATTCCACTCCTAAGTATCTACCCAAGAAAAATAGAACCTTACGTCCCCACATAGACTGTACATGAATGTTCAGAACACTTGTTCATATTAGCAAAAAGCTGAAGCCAACCCAAATGTTATCAGCTGATGAACAGATAAAGTGTGGTATATTCATAACAATGAGTTATTATTCAACCATAAAAAGAAACAAAATACTTATACATGCTACAACATGGATGAATTTCAAAAACATGCTGAGGGAAACAAGCCAGATGCAAAAGACCACACATATGATTACATAAATATGAAATATCCAGAATAGGCAAGTCTGTAAGGACAGAAAGTAGGTTAGCAGTTACTTGGACCTGAGTACAGAAGGGCTATGACTACGAGTGGGCACAAGGTTTCTTTTTGGAGTGATGGAAAAGTTCTAAAATTAGATTGTGGTGATGGTGGCTGTAAATACACCAAAAAGCATTGAATTGTACACTTAAACTGGGTGAAATTTTTGTTATGTAACGTATCTCAATAAAGCTGTTTAAAAAACACTTGAAGCAAATATGGCAAAATATTGAGATATCAATCCTGGCTGGTTGGAATTCAGGTTTTTGTTACATATTCTATTTTCTCTTATTTTTAATGCTTCTCAAAAACAAAAAAGTAAGACACCATTAATTCCTGGGCCCCAATTTCAAGTCAGATATATGCATAAATTTAGAGTCTTTTCATTATACTCTTACCTTCAGGAACTGACAATTGTGTGCTCCTCCGCCCCCACCCATCACCAAAGGAAATAACTGGATCCTTGCCGGAGCACTCTCAGTGAAGTCTGCCCATTATCCCTAGCAAATGCAACTTTTAAACATAAGGCTCTTAAACATAAGCCAATAATGTTTACTGGACATGAGGAAGGCATTTAACATGACATACAAAAATAAAACATCCAGGAAAGGTGAATTCAGAGGAAACACACAATGTAAAGAGCAAATGAAACTTTAAAAAAATTCCGGTGATTAATACTTCTAGAGAAAGAAGAGAAAATCTGCAGCCATGGAAAGTATCAGGAATCTATAATAAAAGGAATATTCAGAGAAAAAAGGAATTTGTGGAAATAAAACATAAGTGCTGGAAGGTTTGGAATATGAAACATAACAAAAGAACAAAAAGATAGAAAATAGAAGAATAAAGATGAAATGAGAGGATCAGTCCAAGTGGTTTAATATTTGACTAATTGTATTCCATAGAGAGAGATTAGAAATATAGTGGGAAGAAATATATTACAGAAATGATCTGAGAAAATTTTACAGTAATGAAGAACATGAGTTTCTGCATCTGAAATTCTAGCATAATAGTTGACGAAAAAGACAGACCTATCATATCTTAATGAAATTTATTAAGCCCTTAATAAAATCAGACTTAAAGAATATCCTAAAAGTTTCCGGAGAGGAAAAAACAGGTTGCACAAAGTCAATCAGAAAACAAATTGGCTATGGGTTTCTAGAAGCTAGAATTCAATGGAACAATCTCTCCAGATTCCTGACAAAGCATAAGGATAGAACAAAGACATTGTCAGACATGCAAACTCTGGTAGACAGTTATGTTTGGGAACCACCAATAACTTTAGAACTCCCACACTATGGCATCTGCATCTACTGCACAAAGACAGGCGTATACCCAGGCTTTTTCAGCGGACACCTCCGTGGGAGACCTCAATTTCAAGAAATGTGAGGAAGTAGACTTTGCACAACCTATTCCTGGAGGAGGGAGATGAGAGATAGCTTTCAGAGGCAGCACCGGCATAGATTCTAGGTGGAAGGTGCTTGCTCAGGGTCTTTGGTGCCTTTGACCAGAGGACGTATTGGAATGCCTTAATGTATAGATTGTCAGATAATCTGAACATTGTTTCTGGATGTACAGTTTTCAAACCTTATTCTTTGGTCTTCCTATAGATTCTATGAGTTACTTCATAATCTCTAATGAAGCTTCCAAGGGTGCTCCTGGTGGATAAGCTCCAACAACACAAAGGAATAAACCAGGGAACAAGACTGAGATGGGGGAACCAGGGAATATAACATAGTAGAGAGGAGAAGGGAATCCTTGGCATCACAGTGAATAGAAGCCCAGGGTGCAGGCTGTGCAACAGCCCAACGATTAACCAGTCCAGATTCAAGTAAGCATATGGAAGGCTCCAGAAAGAATATTTCTGAAAGGAGAAATCTGATTTATTGAGTTGGCCAAAAAATTCATTACTTTTTTTCTGTAAAATAAAAGACACATTTTTAATTTTCATGAATAACTATTGATTTGGATATTTTGAGTATGTTGTCTATCTCCCACTATTGGCTTCTAGTGGGTAGAGTCCAGGGGTGCTGCTAAACATCTTCCAATGCATAACACAGCCTCAAAGCAAATAGTTATTCGGCCAAAATGTCAGTAGTACCAAGAAACTTCACAAACCAGTTCTGACATGTTTGATCACTCACAGCACCTTCTCCATACACTGCACAAATCCTTTTTTGTGTGTGTTTCAGTTGTGGTGTTGAGCCTTTCTTGAAGAAATAAAGCATAATATGCCAAAAATGTTTCTTATTTTCTTTCATCTTCAATATTAGAATGCCTACACAAAAATTCACCAATTTTGATGGTTTTTTTAATGTATGCTGATATGACAGTTGTCACAATACAGTCTAACAAAATTGTTTCGAATGAAGTTAAAGACAACTAAGTACTACTAGGGCCATTGTACTGAAAAAATTAAATGAACTTTTTGGCCAACCCAATAGTAACTGATCATTTTTATGTATTTAGAAGACATTTACAAGACCGGAAGTGAATTTGGGATGAATTAATGTATGTAAACCAAGCAAATGGAATAATGAGACAAGTATTAACTGTAGGATAAATAAAACTTTTTACGTGATGCCATGGCAGGTGTGGCTTAGTGGGTTGAGTGCTGGCCTGTGAACCAAAAGATCGCCAGTTCCATTCCAGGTCAGGGCATTTGGGTTGTGGGCCAGGTCCCTGGCTGGGGGCAAGAGGCAACTGATCAATGTATCTCTCCCTCTCTTTCTCCCTCCCTTCCCCTCTCTCTAAAAATAAATAAATAAGATATTTTAAAAACTTGTTTACATGAAAGGCATGGTAATCATAGTAAACTGCATGACTCAACTGATTAATTTTATATGGTAAATATTCAGACTTAACCAAAAAAATCTGATACAGCTCTATGAGGGATTGGGATAGGGCAAGTCAATGTGCGTGGGGATGAAGCATAAGAGAACTAAATTCATGTATTATGTAGTGTGAGTATCACAATGACTAAAACGGAATAGTGTAGAAATATTGGGGGCAAGACAGAAGAAACAGCTAAAATACAGGAGTGATTGCCTGGAGAAGTGGGATTGAGGGAGAGGAAGTGTTTTGGCCAGGGTTCTTTAGTTACATACTATAGATTCCACTCTATTTTAGTTGAAGCCAAAGGAGTTGGGTTTTGTTTGGGTTTTTTTTTTAAGGGTTAAGTAGTATACGGATCCCTGGCTCCTGTGGCTTGGTGGATTGAGGACTGGCCTGTGAACCAAAGGGTCGCTTGCTCAATTACCAGTCAGGGCACATGTCTGGGATGCGGGCCAGATTCCTTGGTTGGGTATGTGTGAGAGGCAGCCAATCAATGTGTGTTTCTCACACATTGGTGTTTCTTTCCCTCTCTTTCTCCCTCCCTTCCCCTCTCTCTAAAAAGTAAATAAAATTTTCTTTTAATAAAAAGTAGTTTACAGAATCTCTGGGAGAGCTCAAGAAGCAGGCTTACATGCTACTAAAGAAATGTATTTAAAATGGTAGAAGTTACCTCAAAACTCGATACAGTGGCTGTGTCTTGGAGATATGGGGTTCAAGAAGACTTCTGGCTCCTGCCTCTCTAGCAGCCAGATAGCCCTGTGATTGCCACCATATCCATGTAACAGGGAAGTTGCTGATTTAAAGGCCAAGTCCCAGTCTTTGTCATGATTTAATCTATGGTGTTTGTGCATAACACTTCCCAACATGTGTCTTTCTGCTCTATATCCACACTCTTCGATGTTCCTAAATAGGAAATCCACACCAGATTTTGGCATTTGAGACCTGAAATGTTACAGGAAAAGTCACCTTTTCAATTTTCTCTTTTCCATGCATCTTATCAAGAAGGAAATGATGAAGCTTGTGGGGTAGAACCATGCAGGTATCTTGGAGAGAGAAGCAAGCACATCTCCTAGAAGGAATTTATTGCTTTAGACAAGTGCCCATGAGAGATGAAATCGCACTGTCAAGTAAGGCATTCTGGAGAGCTCCCACTGCAACAGTTTGTATTAAGAACCCACTAAATGGCTCAGGCAAATAGTGCTCGTGGAGTGCAGAGGACAGAATCTTCACCAAGGTCCAGGGTTGGGAGGGAAGGATACCTCAGATGGGAGATTCTTCTGCAAAGCAGGGATTATTACTTTCAAAAAAAGGGGAGGTGGTAAGAGAACTAAGGGAAGAAAAGCATAGAGTCAGGGAAGATGACTGGAAGTATTTGGAGCCAAGAGTTTGTGTAAGGAACTATTGAGAGATACATTTGAGGAAACAAAGAGAGAAAGATGGTGGTTTAAACATAATCATTTACATGGCTTCCTCCCAAACTCCACAGAAGTGATGAGAACAGGGTTTTTGTTTTAAGGAATAAATTACAAAGAGAGAAATTGGTAAAGGAGATAAGATAGCAAGATTTGAAAACAGATGATTTATACCAAACCCTGAAAAGTTGAATGCTAAATTGGCAGTGAGGAAAGCCAAGAAGCAACACAACTGTCTGTACAGAACACCAAAGGCCTAGGATTTCATGCCACTACACACCTCAGGATGTGGCAGTTAAAATGGGGCAAAGGAGGATTTGTTGAAAGCTTAATACTGCCTTCGATGTCCTGCCTTGGGGCAGCTCCTCTCTCACCCTGACAGAGGACTAAGCTTCTGGGTCTATGGATTGGAAATTTCCAGGAACTGTTAAGAATGTGGTTGTCATAGGGAAAACAAGATTTAGTGAACTTCACAAGTTGGATATTGGAAATTTCGGAGCTGTTTTCCATGGCGAAGCCAGGCCTGTCCGCTCCAGGAGGAAGATTGGAAGATCCTTCGCTGTTGAACAGAGGTTCACCCAGGAAGTGGCCCAGCAAGATCACCATGTAGGGAAGCCTAATCAATGAACCCTTCTGCTCACTCTGAGCTTCTAGTCAGTTTTTTAGTGCTATACTCCCATGTTTGAGCCAACTATTAAGGATCACCAGACATTTAAGGAAAGCCTTAAACCTGAAAGATAGAAACCAAAACAAATGAATAAAAATTTGGAAGAAACAGACCATACAAGAGGGAAAAAGAAACCTTCAAAAACCATTGACATTTTAGCATTTTTAGAGAGACAGAAGAAATACACCCAAGAAACAAGAACAGAACAATAAAAAGAGGGAAATAAAGGAAGTTACAAGCTAGGGAAACAGAAATAACCTGTTAAAAATTTCATAGAATGAAAAAGAGAATAGTAGGTTTTGAAGATAAAGGTGAAATTTTTCAGACAAGAGAACATCATTGTGAAATGATAGAAAATTGGGAAAAGAAAAGACACAAAAATTAGTGTCCAATATTCCAATGGCAGGAGTTAATGCATAGAGGAAAAAAGAGGAAGTAATCAAAGAATAAATTGTCCCTAAAACTAAAGAACCAGGTTTTTGAAATTGAAAAAATTTATGGACACTGGGATAAAGAAGAGCTAGCAGGAAACAGAAAAAGAAAACACACAACGGGTCAAATATAATGGACTAGAAATCAAAGTTACATTTTTCTTATTCCTCACACCGTACCCATAAAACATTTTTAAAAAGTTAATAAAACAAAAACAGCCCTGGCTGGTGTGGCTCAGTTGGTTAGAGTATTGTTCTGTAAGCTGAAAGTTTGTGGGTTCGATCCCAGTCAGTGCACATACCTGGGTAGAGGGTTCAGTCCGCTGTAGGGATGTGTGCAAGAGGCAACCGATCAATGTTTCTCTCTCACACTGATGTTTCACTCCATCTTTCTTTTCCTCTCTTCCCCCCTCTCTAAAATCAATAAGCATGTCCTTGGGTGAAGATAAAAAACAATAACAAAAACACCCAGCTATGATTAATGGTATAATTAAAATCACAAAGGTGCAAATAACATATAAAACAAAAAGCTATAAGATAATATTTATCTTCCTTTTGATGGGGAAGTAAATTTCTAAACATAAAAGCCTTGAAAGATACTACAAAGGAAAGAGACATAACATAAAACATTGAAATACATGTCAAAACATTTTAAATTAAATAAAATTAAAGGAGTATAAATTAAAGAAATGGCAAACTGGAAAAAACTATGAACATATCTAAAAGTGTTTAATATGTAAAATATTCATATGAGCAATCTACAAAATGTTCATATTTTATATGAGAAAACAACATTAGAACCCTATTAGAGAAAATGCACAAAGGATATGAACCAAAAAATATAATGAAATCCAAATGGCTAATATTCATTAAAAAAATCAATCTTAGTGGTAATCTAAGAAATGTAAGGTAAAATTTGAGCTATACTTTTTCACTTACCAAATTAGTAAAGATTTTTTTTCTCAAGTTATTCAAAAGCGAGGATGTAAAATGATATATTTTTCCTGGAAAATTTTGGCAATGTATGTTAAGGATCTTAAAATATTTAAATCATACAATGCAGTAATTCTGTTCCTAGATATCTATCTAATCTAAGGAATTTCATTCATTCAACCAATATTTTTATTGTATATACTGTTCTAGGTACTGAAATATAGGGTAAATATTTATCAGTGATTAGTCATAATTGTGGAAAACTGAATATAAATTAAGTCTCCAATAATGGGAAAGTTGAGTCACTTATATCTATAAAATAGAATTTATTTAGCCATCAAGTATTATGGTTGTAAATTATTTTCAAAGAATGGAAAGTAGATTTTCTAAGTTGAGAAAAATTTATTAGACACAGAATTTAGATATTATCAGCAGATACTTTGGCTAATGTCTGAGACATTTTGTCAACAATTCCCACTTGAAATAATGAATTTGAAATGCCGCATGAAAGACGAAAAGGCTATCCTGCTCTCCTGAAATTGCTAAACCATGTGGACAATAAACAATCTAGACAATGGCCACAGGGAAAGGGACTATTAAACATACTTTACTACCTCTCTCTTTCTCTAGCTTTTAATACACCCGCAGACACACACACCCCAAGGAAGCTTGGAGAAATTATTTCTAAAGGACATAGAGGAAAAACTTCCTAATTTTCAGAAAACCATCAAGTTTAAGAAATCAGGTATTTTTAATCATTCTGAAAATAAGAAGATACTTTTCTTCAATTGTCAGAACTGTCAGGTCTCTTTAGACAAAGAATTTCTGTGTTGCTGTGGTTACTATGGATAAAGGTAACATAGAAGAGTATCTGAAATGCAAGGTTATTTATTCTCCTCTGGTACCTGTGGCTCCAACTGAAAGAAGCATGAAGGCAGACTCACGGTAAAAGCGACCATTTGGGACTCATAGGGACGTGACATATTTGCCTGGAGCACTGAGGGGTTGTTGTTATGGTGCCTGGCCAATTCTGAACAGTGTGTTTTGAGCACAGGGTTACAGTTACAAAGTCAGAATAATTTCTTTTGATGATCAATATTGGAAAAATTATATATATATTTATTATATATATGGTGACCACGTATCATTCTTCCTAGAACCCTTATAAATATAGAAAGGAAATAGTTTAGTTTATGAAAAAATACAAAGTGCTCCACTCAAAGCTTATTTTAATTGTATATTATCAATTCAGTAAGAAATGAGGACTTGTGCGATATTCATAGTCAGCATTTTATTATTTCTTAGGGGAAAGGCCCTTAGTATGATATTTAAGTTTCTCATATATAACTCTCCTAAACTGTTCCACTTTTCTTTTTTTTTTTTAATTTATTTTTAGAAAGAGGGGAAAGGAGGGAGAAAGAGGGAGAGAAATGTTGATGCGGGAGAAAACAATGGTCAGTAGCCTCTCACACGCCCCAAACTAGGGACCTGGCCAGCAACCCAGGATATACCCTGACTGGGAATCAAACCGGTGACCTTTCAGTCCACAAGCCAGGTCTCAATCCACTAAGCCACACCAGCCAGGGCTCACTGATTTTTATACCTATGATAGGTTTAATGGCCCATCATTATAATCATTCTCTTGTCCCTCCACTCAATCCATTAGTCCCCTTGTTCCTCTTTCCTTGAGATATACTTGCTTGGAAAAACCCTAACCCTGATAGAACCTTACTATTTGCTTTCTTTCTATCTTTTTAATACTCCTTTTCTATGGGGAAGAATTTTTTTTTTTTTTAATTTAAAAAAAAAATTATTTACTTATTTTCAGTTACAATTGTCTGCATTTTCTCTGGGGAAGAATTCTTTCACGGTGAATTAGTTCTTGCGGGGCTGCCACCAGTTATACAAGGAATGGGGACAAACACCACCACAGTGTTGTATATAGTATGAGTTAAGGGAATACATCAAGACCAAAGTACACACAGGGTCCCATTTATTTAGCATCCCTACAGAGAGGCATCCCATGTTCAGCAGGGATGCTGTATATAACTTGGGCTCTGTTCTAGTGGAGGGGTCTCTTTCTCCATTGCTCTCCCTTCATGTAGGGCTTTGATGATAGCAACTTTATCAGGAAACAGACTGCTTGGGGAATCAAGCTGCCTCGGTGTCATGCCAGCCATTTATAAGAGTTGTCTGGGAAAATCAGAGGTCCTGTATTTTAGGAGGCAGCTGAAGACCTTGGTCTTTTTGGGTGATATAGTCCTCTAGCCATGGGAAGGAAGCCATTATTCCCATGGAAAGCCATTATTCCCATGAGCACTTCCCATCCAGCTGGTAAGGGCTTTGGGCTAGCCCATTGTTCAGGCATTCTAGGGTGAACATCTAAGGTCATTTTTTTTTAAATCCTCACCTAAGGACATCTTTTCATTGCCGAGAGAGAGACACACACAGAGAGAGAGAGAGAGAGAGAGAGAGAGAAGAGAGAAACATTGATTGGTTGCCTTCTGGTATGCGCCCTGACCCTGTCTGGGAATCAAACCCATAATCTTTCAGTCTATGTAACAATGCTCCAATGAACTGAGTCACACTGGCCAGGGCCTAGGGTCATTTTTTTGGACAATGCTACTCCTTCATAACAATCTATCCTTAAGACTGTGAGTGCTCATCAGGTGTGTCTGGAATAGGACAAGAGCAATGTCATTTCCACCCAATCTTTAGAATCTAAATTAATTGAATTTGTCATCCTCCTTCAGGGACGAGACAGATTGTCGTCCAGTTCCCCTCCCCCACCTCCATTTATTAGCAATAAGTTCTATAGAGACCTAGAGATTGTTTTGCCAGCTGTAATCCTCCATTCATCCTTTGACATTAAAGTTGGAAAAGGACAGGCATGTGCTGATCCTCCTCATCTCACCCTCTTCAGATTCCTTGGTGCATGAATTCCTTGGAGGATCGAGCTAGGGCAGAGGTGCCAAGAGCCACTACTCTCCACTCAAAGGGCCCCTGCCGTTAGCATTCAGGTCAGCCTCAAACATCAGTTTGGTACTCTCTTTTATTTTTTTTTATTTTTTTTAATTGTTGTTCAATTACAGTTGTCTGCATTTTCTCCCCACCTCTCCACCCCACCCCAGCCAAACCCACCTCCCTCCCCTGCCTCCACTCTCCCCCTTGGTTTTGTCCATGTGTCCTTTATAGTGGTTCCTGAAAACCCCGCTCCCCACTCTCCCCTCCCTACTCCCCTCTGGCTATTGTTAGATTGTTCTTAACTTCAATGTCTCTGGTTATATTTTGTTTGCTTTTTTCTTTTGCTGATTATGTTCCAGTTAAAGGTGAGATCATATGGTATTTGTCTTTCACTGTCTGGCTTATTTCACTTAGCATGATGCTCTCCAGTTCCATCCATGCTGTCGCAAAGGGTATAATTAAAAGCCACAAGCCAGTGGTTACAGAGAGCAAGCGCTCCCTTGGCTATTTTTGCCCCTTACACCAGGCCTGAAGAAAAAAGGACTTATGTTTGGTCAAAGAAGCCAGATTGTGATGACCTCCCTAGCAATAGGGGTGGTGGAGGACTGGGCCCAGCTTTCTCTTGTCTGAATGGAACTCTGGCAGCAAGATTCCAGGGGACCATGGAGATGTGGAGGAGTTCTGTTATTTTGAGCAGTTGAGCTGATATTTGTAATCTTCTGAGGAGACGGCAGGGTGAGAAAGATGAAATACCTTGATCTCTAGAGGGAATGGGGCTGCTTCCTCCAGGGGAGCTGCTCCTGCCCGTGGTCCTTGTGCAGACCTGAATGCTAATGGTGTTTTGTGTCCTGACAGTTGTGCTAGTTGTGCTGTACTACTGTTCCTGACATTCCAGCAGCTTTCCCGGGGAAATTTTTCTGTCCCTAAGGCAGCCCTGAAATTTTTATAACCTTCAGATCCCAGAAAACCTAGATTCATGGTTCCAGGCAAACCTCCAGGAAATTTATCCAGAACCAATAACTCAGAAATTTTCAATAATTTTATAGGGTGATTTCAGGTGGATTCAGAACCTCTAGGAAGTCTCCTCTGATTTGATGCACCAATTTAAGATAGGAGAGTTTGAGCCTCCTGACTGGTGAGGCTAGGTAATTTCACTTGTACTAGGGAACCTGGCATTAACCCCTCGGTGTCGTCTGCAGTCACTCCTCTCTTCTTGGTTATGTACTGTCTTAGCAATTCCTTCAGTCAGAGTAGCTCTGGCTGTTGAGGAAGCCATTTATTTGAGTTTATGAGTTGTTTTTATTTTTAAAATGATTTCAGATGTATTATGAAGTGGCAGTCCTTTCTGTTGTATTTTCTTGTAAGGAATCTCAAAGAAAAACCAGTAAAAAAACCAGTGTTTTGTAAGCTGATAACATTGAAAATAAGCCATTTACTAGAACATGGAGGGCGTGGTTCAGTAGGAAGAGATGGTTAGATAGCTGAGTGGATTCAGTTGTTAATTGGACTAGGGATAATGGAATTAGGGTGGGGCTGATCTGACTAGAATTTCCAAGAGACCTCAGTGTGGTTCCTGATCATCAATACATATTTCATTTGGAGATGGTTTCTTGAGAGAAAACAAGACCTTCCCAAGAAGGTAGTATTTGAGCTGAGACTAAGGAAGAAAGAGAGGTGCCTGTGTGCCAAGACCATCAGTCAGGATAACACTGGGATTTTTTTTTTTTTTTTTTAAGATACATCCAGGAATGTGGTTGAAACAGAGAACAAAGGGTGGAGTAGGAAAAGGTACAGTCGTAAGGTAATGGTGGACCCAATCACGTAGAGACTTTAAGGACATTTGAAGGATTCTAAGTAGGATGGAGTAGGCATCCCGAAGTTTGAGAGGGGAAGGTGAAACAAAACATTTGGAGAATGGAAAACCTTTGTACTCTGGAGAGTGTAAGAGGATTAGCAAAGAGTAGTAAGGGGACTACTTGAAATTTCGCTAATGAAATAGTTTACGGATGCATGTTTTTTTCTAACCTTAATGAGAATATTCCTTTTGTTTCACTATTAAAAATGATACTTGCTATTTATTTTTTACATTGAAACTCTGTGCCTTATTTATAGAAGTTTGTTTTCTTTTTAATTAAATTTATTGTGGTGATATTGGATAATAAAATTATGTATGTTTCAAGAGTACAATTCTATGAAATAACATCTATAAATTGCATTGTGTGAAGTTTTTCTTAATGTTTTACAAGTAAAGAATTTTAGAATCATAAACAGATGTTGAATTTCATCAAATGCTTTTTGGTACCTACAAGATAATATTGCATTTTCTTTGTTAATACTCTGAATTATATCACTAGATTTTCTGATGGTGAATCATCCTTGCATTCCTGGGACACATCCTGTTTGGTTATGATGTATTATTCTTTTAATATATTGGTGTATTTGATGGGATAATATTCTATGTAGCATGCTTTCATCTCCATCTACACATAAAGATGGCCTGTAGTGTTATTTTCTGTTGTCCTTTTCAGAGATAAGAATAGCCTCATCTGAGTAGCTCTCCAACTCTTTCTATACTCTGAAAGGATTTGCATAATAAGAGTTAACTGTTTCTATAAACTTTGCTAGATTCACCTGTAAAATGACGTTACTCATGGGTTCTTAGGGTCATACTTTGAACTAGATTTTTATACTGGGGTATTAAAGCTTTCTAGTTTTTCTTGGACTCATTTTGGATATATTTCCTCTCTAGAAAATTGGGTTTTTTTCCAAAATTTTGCTGTCAAATTGCCAAGATTGTCTTTTGAGGTTTTAGAAGTTCTCTATCATATCCCTAGATGTGTGAGCTGTTCAGTTCGTAGTATCATTTATTTTTACCTCTCTCTTTCCTCATGATCAGTTATGCCAGCTTTGGTGCTTTTATTAGTCTCTTCAAAGAACATTTTTGGTCATCATCCCTTGTTTTGCATGTATTATCTTTAATTAATAACATCTTTATTCTTTGTTATTTCTTTACTCTTCTCCTTATATTTTCTAACTTCTTCAATTGAATGTTCAGTTCATTTATTTTCAGTCATTATTCCTTTTACTTTCAATAAAATGAAATATCTTTTACCATTTTTAACGCTTTCCCCCTAAACTTTATTTTTAAATAAACATACAAAAATTTATGAGAGTCTTCATAGCTTGATGAATGATCACATTAGCTAATCTGATGGCTGTGTAACTAGCACTTAGGTTCAGAACAGATTTTAACATCATTCTGGGGACCCCTTATACCCCCACTCACAATTTCTCTCATTCCCAAAGGTGACCACTACTCTGACTTCTGACATAGATTACCTCAATGCATTTTAATCTTTGTGTAAATGAAATAAAGGAATAGGTATTAGTTTGAGTATGGATAATTTTGCTCATTATTATGTTTATAAAATTATTGCTATGTTTCAATGCAGTCTTTGTTTATATTCATTGATTTAGTGTATTCCATGGTATGAGCACACCACAATATATTCGCTGATTCTATGGGATGGACACTTGGGTTGTTTCTAGTATTGGGCTACTAGAAATAATGTTGTTATGAACATTCTTCACCATGACACTCAGTGCACAGCTATACATATTTTCTAGGCATGTGATCACAGTTGGGTCACAGCACATGCATATTGTCTCTTCTGTTCAGCTTTAGTAGATACTGTCCAAATCATTTACCAAAGTAAATGCAATGATTCCTCTTCTCTCTAGTCAGTTAAGAAAATTCCAGTTGTTCCACACCCACACCTCGCTTGTATTGTCAATGTTATCAAATTTTAGTCTTTCTTTGAGTGTGCAGTAATATCTCACAGTAGTTTCTTATTTTTAGTTTCCAAATAAATTTTTCCAAACATTAGTTTTTAACCATTCTGTATTTTTCTTTTTATTTTATTTTAAGCACTGCTCTGAAGACACTACATTTGGGGTATCCCACCCAGGACTGGGTGATTCAATAGACCCCGAGGACAGAGCCAACTGAGGAACATCAGCAAGTCTCAGTCCTGGGCAACGTTTCTGCGCAGAGTACAGTCTCCGGGTGAATCAGCAAGCCGAATAAACACAATCTTCTAATTACCATAAAAGTCCGCTAGTGGGTCCTGTGGCCTCATATATTCAAACATAGTTTTGAAAAAGTAGCATTTTCCAACAGCGTCAACCATCTAAAAACCAGTTAAAATCTTTCCCTCGAGTTTGTTGCTTACTGATGGAAACTATGAAGTCTAAGGCTAATTTTACCCAGAACCCGAACTATAACATAATGATATTTTATCCAACCAAAGAAGAGTTTAATGATTTCGATAAATATATTACTTCCATAGAATCCCAAGGTGCCCACCGAGCTGGCCTGGCTAAGATAATTCCACCCAAGGAGTGGAAAGCCAGACAGACCTATGATGACATCAGTGACATCTTAATAGCCGCTCCTCTGCAGCAGGTGGCCTCTGGGCGCGCAGGTGTGTTTATTCAATACCACAAGAAGAAGAAAGCCATGACGGTGGGGGAGTATCGCCGCTTGGCCAACAGTGGTAAATACCGGACTCCGCCACATGTGGATTTTGAGGATTTGGAGCGAAAGTACTGGAAAACCCGCCTCTACGATTCACCCATCTACGGCGCTGACATCAGTGGCTCCTTGTTTGATGCAAACACCAAGCAGTGGAACCTCAGCCACCTGGGAACCATTCAGGACTTGCTGGAGCAGGAGTGCGGAGTTGTCATCGAAGGCGTCAACACCCCCTACCTGTACTTTGGCATGTGGAAGACCAGCTTCGCTTGGCACACGGAGGACATGGACCTTTACAGCATCAACTACCTGCACTTCGGGGAGCCCAAAACTTGGTACGCGGTGCCCCCAGAGCACGGCCAGCGCCTGGAACGCCTGGCCAGGGAGCTTTTCCCAGGCAGTTCCCGGGGCTGTGAGGCCTTCCTGAGGCACAAGGTGGCGCTCATCTCGCCCAGCGTCCTCAAGGAGAATGGGATCCCCTTCAGTCGCATCACTCAGGAGGCTGGAGAGTTCATGGTGACCTTTCCCTACGGCTACCACGCTGGCTTCAATCACGGCTTCAACTGCGCCGAGGCCATCAACTTTGCCACCCCGCGATGGATCGACTATGGCAAAGTGGCCTCTCAGTGCAGCTGCGGGGAGGCCAGGGTCAGCTTTTCCATGGACGCCTTTGTGCGCATCCTGCAGCCCGAGCGCTACGAGCTGTGGAAACGCGGGCAGGACCGGACTGTCCTGGACCACGTGGAGCCCACTGCTCCAGGCAGCAGGGACCTGCGCGACTGGAGGCAGAGCCGGGCGGCGGGGAGAACCGCGCTGGGCCTGAGGAACCTGCATCCATGTCGGGCCCCGCGCAACGCTAGCGCCGTGCGCCCGGGCACCGCGCCCCGCCGCCGCGCCCCTGTGCGCCAGGCGTCCCTGCTCCTCTCGCCAGTCCTGGCTTCTGCCTCCGCCACTAGGTGCGGAGCTGCGGCGGCCCGCTGCTCCTCCAAGCCCGACCCGTCCTCGCCGCCAATCCCGGGTCCCTCTGACCGGGATCTCCAGCCCACTGGCAGCTGTGCTGGTGGCCGTCGTCCTCGGGAAGAGGGGGCTCAGGAGGCGACCCTGCAGGCCGCGGCTAAGAGGCGCCGCTCAGTGGGCACAGCGCGCACTGCTCCGGACCCCGAGGCCCTGCCTGTGTCCCGGGATCATCAATCCCTGGACAACCCTGCACCTCTGAACTCGGAGGCTGTCCATCCGGTCGTGGCTTCCGCCTCCTGCTTCGCTCCAGTCTCCTGAGCCTAGGGGACACCTGCCTCGTTTCCCACTGCTCTTTTGTGTGGAGAGTCACTGAGACATCTCAGAACTTTAAGCAAGTCTTGAACTCACTGGTCTTGAATGAGAGTTCCCCGGTGTTGCCTCTGTACGCGCTTAGTTCGAGGTATTTACCAAGTTCTCCATATTTTATTCTTCCACTCGGCACCTGGAATGTCTTTGGACGCTGCTAACTCCTGTGTTGCCATCGGACATTTCATCCACTGGACACTCTTGTATCTCTGTGAACCCTCTAAGTTCTGCTGAGGTTTCCGAAGCCTGATCTAGCCAAGCCTCCCTGCTCTGGGACAGCTCTGGGTGTTGCCCAGCTTCGGAAGAATCCCGGGCTTTGGCTCCCCTTTTGTCCTTTCTCTTTCTCTGGCCCCTCCCCATTTTCTGCAGAACTAGGCCCTTTTGATCCCTCGGGTCAGTAGAGGTTCAGAAAACAATGTATGATCTTTGAGTCATGGATGTGTCTATAATGTTATCTGTTACCGGTATTTCTTCACAAATATCATAAAGGCCACAAACATTGGACTTTCCCCCCCTGATATGGTCCATTCAACCAACGGAGGAGTTGAGCTTACTGTTTTCTGCACTTTTCAGAATAATTACATGTAAACATTTTCAGCAAAACCTATGTTTATGGCCTGATAAAATTGCGTGGAGTTGTTGAATACGTTGGGGACCGTTGTTGGGTTCTGCCTGGCAGGCTGGCTGGGGAATTTGATGTGTAGACTTGCTTAAGGAGGACCTGGTGGAAATCATCCAGTAACTTGGCTGAGCAGTAGAACTAAAGTCGCTGGGAGAGGTGACCAAGGATAGGACAAAGGTGCCATCATCCAAATATCTTCAAGTCTCCACTGCTGTTTCAGAGCTGTGTATACAGTGGTCAATTTATTGATTCATCTCAATAAACAAGTCCATAAATGAATGAACAGATAATCTCCATTGGTTACTTGTGGGGATGGGAGGGCACAGCAGAATTCCCTGGGCAAGCCTGCTTTCTGCTGATCAGTGTACAGAGCGGGAGACCTGTCCGAGACCCAGCTGACAAGAAGGGAGGTACAGTGTTAACTTCCACTTAGAAGGAACAGCAAGAGTAATAGTTCTATAGTGGAATAGAAGGGACACCCTTTGACATATGCGTCATAGAATAGAAGGAGACAGGCAGGGCACAGGGTATGTAGGATCTTGTGAGTTATACAAAGTATTTGAATATTTTTCAACATTAAAGAAGAAGGCATTGGAAATTTAAAACAGCACTTGATACGATGCACACATTTCAATAATGAGCTTAGTTCTGGGGACAGTGAGCGGCAAGAGCAGTCAGAACATCTAAGTAATACAGGTGAGAACTGATGGTTCCTTTGACTGAGGCATTATTACTGCAAATGCACAAAAGTGGGCAAACTCAGAATACATTTTGGGAATTGAAAATAATAGTTTGGATACAGAAGAAAACATTTTGAAGAAGCAAACCACTCTTCCATTGCCACGAGCTCTCCCATACAGAATTTCGGTAAGCATAAGGAATTTGAAACACCTTATAAAAGTGAAGGCAGGAAAAATGGAAAAGCAGTGATTGTTTGAAACACTGAGGATCAGCAAAAACCCATGCCACATGCCTACCACCAAAAGGAAGGAGCCAGGCAACTTTCTTTTTGTCTAATGTAATTAGAGAGAGAAGTGTATTCTGTGGAAAATTGAGGCTGAGAGTCTGAACTCAGGGGTTCCAGGCACAGTGCAGGATGGGAGTGAGATGCTTGACTGAAAAGGACATTAAGCTGAATCTTGAGATTGTGGAACCAGAAGATGGAAGCAGACTGGACTCCCTTGGAAGTGTGGAGCCCTGGGGAGCACCTGGCCTCACAGTCCACATTGCATGGGCAAGAAATAAACTTCTATGTGAAAAGAACCTGAGATCTTGGGGGTGGGTCAGGCTTTGTGCTTCGACTTAAGTCAGTTGTGCATGTGGCAGTGCAGAGAAATAAAGGAATTCTGAGAAGTCTCTCTAAAGGCAATAGTCTGGCTCTTATTTCTGTTTTAAAGTTTACAAACTGAAAACATTTTGTCATACTTCAGGAATGTCACCATCTACTCCTTGGAAGATAGATGCCCAGGAGGCATAGGATAAAAAAAAAAATTGGGGTCTTTGAAAAAGAAGAAAAACAACATTTTTCCCCCAGAAAAATATTGCTCCTACTGCACTCAGGTTTTCCATTAGTTATTTGCTTAAGTTTTAAAATTTGTTTTCCCAATACAGACAAGCAATGTCAAAAATAGAGTTCGGCTGTATTGATAAAGTGGTTTCTAAATTCTCTTGAAAGAAAAAGGAGCTGGGGGTGGTAGTGAAGGACGTTCTTCCAGAAAATCTATTCAAAGTTCTATTTTCCTTCCTGTTGACACATTCAGTTTGGACATGCTCAATTTGGACCACCCTTCTCAATAAAAGATGCCCCTATCCAGCTGTTCTCCAAGTCCAATCAGTATTTGCTATACTCGGTCTTGGAAAAGCAACGGATATTGATTTGGAAAATTATATAAAGGCCAGGATGCAGCCACCTTTGTTTTCTCTGCCGTGATCTATCCCAGGCCTCTCTCCACTTCTGGGAAATAATTATGAGTTTAATGTGTGTTCTCCAACTTCACAAATGAACGTGCACACAGCCAAAGGTAGTATCTCCTGTGTGGTTTTGTCAACCTACACCCCCTCCCCCCAACCATCTTTTTAAAACGTCAATATTACATTGACAAGATCTAAAAGCTTTGTGATATTAGGCCTCGGCCAGTCCAACAAAGTCAACTAGAGCTTAGTTTTTTGTTTGTTTATTCCCCTGCCGATGGACAGTAGGATATTTCCAAATCTTTGCTAATTGAAACAGTGGCTGACTGAGTAGCTTTCTATAGAGAAATGGAATAACTTAGTTGCATTTATGTTCTTTTTCAGCTTTTCTAAGAACAACCTTATTAGCCTCCACTTTCTATCTCCACTGGCGGTCTGAGAGAGGTCTGCTTTCTCCATGTCTTTGGCCATTTTTTTATATCGTTAGACCTTTTTACTTTTCTTGCCAAAGTGAATGAAAACTGCTACCTTGTTGCATTTTCCTGATCACTAGCGAACTGCGATTTATTTTTCCATATTTCTTTGCCATTTGGATTTCTCTTATGTATTGCTTGTCTTAAGATTTGTTCCCTCTTTTGAGGTGGACTATTTTTTTACTGATCTCTGCAAGTTTTATGAGGTTCAGGATCCTAATTCACTATCTGTATTGTGTATGAGGAAAAATTTCTCCTGGTCTGCAATTCTTTGTTTTGAAACTGCTGCCATTTTCATGATTTTTATTTAATCTAATCTTTGCCCAAGGGCATGTCCCCAGACCTTAGAGTGGAGAGGAAAGGAAGGAGAAGGGGGAGAGAGAGAGAAAGGGAGGGGATGTGAGAGAAAAAAAACATCTATGGTTTGCCTTCCCTGTGTGTCCTGACTGGGGCAAGAATCCACAATCTAGGTATGTGCCTGGATGGAATCAAACTCGCAACGTTTTTGGTGTCTGGGACAATCCTCCAACCAACTGAGCCATCCAGCCAGAGACTGTCATTTCTTTTCATGTTCTCATGTCATTGTCTTAATCCAGGTTCCCTGGAGAAACAAAACCAGTAGGAAACATACAGGTATATGAAGAGCTTTACTACAGAAATTAGTGCAAGTGGTAATGGAGGCCAAGGAATCCCGTGATCTGCCCCATCTGCAAGCTAGAGAACCAGGAACGTGGTGGTGCATTCTGTCTGAGTTGGAATGCCTGAGAATCTAGGGGCCAGTGATGTCAGTCTAAGTCTCAGGCTTAAAGCCCAGGAACCAGGAGTGCCTAATAAGGAAAATGTCTCGGGGTGGGCAAGGAAGAACATTTAAGCTCAAGCAGAGAGTGAATTTGTCCTTCCCTGCCCCTTTGGTTCTCTTCAGGCTCTGAATGGCTAGGATGAGTCCACCTGTATTGGTGAAGGCCTCTTAACTCAGTCTAATGATGCACGGGCTAATCTCTTCCCCAGAACCCCCCCCCCCCCCACCACACACACACACACACACACACACATCCAGGAATAGTGCTTTATCAGCTAACTTGGCATCTCTTAGCCCATTTAGGCCCATCCATAAAACTCACTATCACATTTGTCACTCTATTGCAATCAGTTCCCCATATCAGACATTTCCAACACAATGCTTTGGTACTTGAAGATATGTTTTTCACCCGAGTTCATAAAGACATTCTTGAACACTTCCTCTAATAGTCTTAAAATTCTGTTTTCTATCTTCAGTATGTAATCCATCCCAGATTTAGGTAAGAACTACATATTGAACAGTCCATGTCTTCCTACCAGCTTGCTATGCCACCTTCATGAAATACACATTCTCACACATACGTATATGGTGTCTGGCTCCTCTATTTGTACACAGATGTATTTATCCATTCAGCACAATTACTGCAGTTGGCTAGAGGAGAAGTCACCCCTCTTTTTCTCCTTTTTAAAGAATTCTCTTGGAGATCCTTATTTAAGTACCGGCCGGCACCCGTTCCTAGAACGGTCACCTTGAGTAGGTTGTTTGATGTCCCTGCCTCAGCTTCCCGATCCAAGAAACATGGTTGATAGGATTGCCCTGATAGGGTCGTTCTGCAGATTGAGTTCTTCTATGCAGAATTCTTTGGACAGTGTGTGGTATTTGATAATCGCCATACGTGTTGGTGACTTTTAATAATATTTGCATTATTAGAGGTCAAGGGACTTTTAGTCATCAAACAATAGGAAAAAAGAGAGTGAAAAGACAAATCAAGGAGTGGGAAATTGCCTTACCCACACCCAGTAAAGAGCTAATGACCAAAATGTATAAAGAACTACCACGAAGACAACCCAGCAGAAAAATGGACAAAAGACTTGATTAGGCCCCTGGTGAAGGCGTTTAGCCTACTGGCTGATAAGCGCGAAAACTTGCTCACTCTCATTCATAATCAGGGAAGTGCAAATCATGATTACATAGCTCTGTGCCCTCGCCTGATTGGCTAAAACTAAGAAGGCCCATTATCCCAAAGGTGTACAAAAGTGAAGAGCAATGAGGACCTCATGTGAAGCTCGTGAGTATGTAAGTGGTTCAAAAAACCAACCTGTTGAGAAAGAGCCTGGCAATATAACATTTGCATTCACATAACCTCTGCCCAAGAGATCAATTTTTAGGCGCGAGGGACCAGAGTTCCAATGTAGGTGTGGGAGAATGTTCCAAATAGCGGAGTAAGAAGCCAAAAGTGGAAACAACCCAAAGGCCCAGCAGCAGCCCAAACGTGTGTACAATTGAATACAACCCCCCAACAGAACAAAGGCCAGCTGTATGCAACAACATAAATGAAGAAAAAATACACGCACAAGAATACATTCAGCTAGCCTTTCTTTAAATGTTTGTTTTTTATTTCCAAAGGTTTTATCAAGTTTTCAAAAATGGGTACAGTAGTAACTTCATATTGTTGACCAAAATTAATACGCTTGTAGTTAGGGGAGTGTCAGTCTGAGAGGCAGATGGGGCTGGGCTGCCAGAAGAGGAGCGGGAGCCAGGCTCCCAAGTGACTGGCAATGCCGTATGTCTTGACCCGGGGCCCCTTCCACTTTTGGGACAATTATGAATAGATGCTAAGAGTTAGTAATGTGTGTATAGTTAAGTTATACACGCGTGCTTTATGAATTTCTGTAAACGCGTCACATTTCAGCATTTTTCCATGTTAAAGAAAGCTGTTTTCTACTTTCAAAATAGTCATGTAGTGGTTTATAAAATCATTTTAAAAAATTGATTCTATTTCCAATTTTTTTCATCTTAATATTGCTCTTCCATACCTTCTCTCACTTATTTATTTTATTACACTTAATAATGCATTATTATTTTAGAACAGTTTTAGATTTCTCAAAAAGTTGATCAGATTTTTGGGAGAGTTCCCCTATAACTACTGCCCACCCCACCCCACTCGCACTTTCTCCTTTCATTAACACCCTACGTTACTACGGTACATTGGTTACCAGTAATGAACTAGCACCAGCACGTTATTTGACAAGGCCGTACGTGATTCAGATTTCCTCCGTTTTCTACCCAATGTCCTTTTTCTGTGCCAGGATCACATCCCAAATACCAAGTGATGGTTAGTTTTTGTGTGTCCTTCAGTTACTCTCAGCTGTAACAGATTTTCAGACCTTACAAAATGCTTACAGAGACACTTGACAATTTGGGGGATATCGTTCAGGCATAGTACAGCATGCCCACCTATTGGAATTTGTCTACTGTTTTTCTTATAATGAGCCCAGGTTTACGTGTTTTTCCAAAGAAGATTACAAAGGTCAATGGCTCTTTTTATCACATCATATCAAGGGCATAAACTATGGGCATAATTCAGGACTCTGGCTGAAAGAGTGTGTGTGGGCATTCTTCACTGTAAAGTTCCTACTCCCACGCACCACCCCTCACTGCCACTGGCCTCGCTGCACTCCTGAAGACACTATTTGTGGCCCACGCTGAGTGGACGTGGTGTTCCTCTTCCGTCCTTTAGGTGGAGGACTCTGGACGTTATTTGGCATCTTCTGCAGGAGAGATTTGTCTCCTCTCCCCAATTTTTTATTTACTCAATCGTTGCTACCAGTATGACCCCATACTGGTAGAAACGTCTACGATAGACGTTTATTTTATATTTGGGGTTATAATTCAATACCACTTTATATTGTTGCTGAATTTGGGAGCTCTTCCCTGGGGTTCCTGTGCCTTAATGTCAGGCACTGCAAGATGCTCCAGGCTCAGCTTGTGTATTTCCTGCCGCCATCCTCGAAACTTTCTCACCTCCTTAGTATGGCCAGTTCGTTATTTTAATTCTCTTCAAAGATCTTATTTGTTTCTTTTGAGAGGGCAAGAGAGGGAGAGAAGCATCAGTGGTTTGCTCCCAGTGGGGGACGTGACCCGCAGCCCTGGGGTGAGCCCTGCCTGACAGGGAGTCAAAGCAGCAACAGTGCGCCTTGCGGGACCACGCCCAACCCACTGGTCAGGCCTCCATTCCCTTTTCCAGTGGCACATCTTTCTTTTCATTCATCACCTCTGTTTTTTGTATCTGGCTTTATACCTGCCCTTATCTTAATCTAATCAGTGCTGTTTAGATACCGGAATTACCAGGGTGGGGGTAGTGGTTAATCCCATCATTTTCTCACCTTGGGCTTGCCCTTTTGTTTATTCTCACCAATCTTTTTTTTTTTTTTTTTTTTTTTGTGCAGAGAGTAAAAGTTTTTATTTGTGCTTTCCCAAGGGAGGGCTAGGGCTAGGTGGGGAGAAATGCACCATCCCTGAGGTGCATTTCCTTTTTATGTAGGTATTATATAGACATTAGTGAACATATTGGGTGGATATTCGTTTTCCAATAAATGTGGTTGGTGCCGTTTTTTCTTGTTGACCCGCTTCTTCAATTTAATTCATTTTACACTTTCCACCTGAAGATACCACATCAGAAACTCACTTGACATCTCTCTGTCCCCATTCTCCACCCTCATATTGAATTGTCTGTCTGACAAAAACAAAACCTGAGGAAAGGACTCCTGTCCAGCCTTGTCCAAAAGCCCCAAAGGGAATGCGCATCCATTCCACACCCAAGAATGATCACTTGAACGAGGATTCCCTAAATAAAGAGGAAAGGCCACTCCCCAAACTTTGAACATTCCAAGGGCAAACATCGACCGAATCGGAGCAGAAGTGTCTTCGCACATCAAACCGTCAAGGAACAGCAACGTGTCTTTCACATACAGTGGTTTTCTTGGGGGACGGCCGTGGTCCTTTAAGAAGGAAATTCCAGCTGCAAAAGAAAAAGGCATTCCGAAACCAACCACGAGCCCCCCCCCAAAGAAAGCGCTTCACCCAGCAGGCCAGGTCCCAAACGCACGCGGTGTGACGGCACGTGGGTACAAAGTTCAGAAATGAGCCAAGTGAATCCGGACAGAGGCCAGAAGTCGGGACAGCGCTGACTCTGCCGGGCCACCTGCAGGGGGCGGCAGGGAGGCGTTCTGTTGTTCGCTTTCACTGTGGTCAAGACGCCCCTAGATACGTTAATTCGGTGACATTTTTACTGGTATTTCTTTTGTGGTCTCATATTGATACTATTTGCTCGATGTTTTCTAGGTCTTTAAAAACCTTTTGCATCTGCTATGTGCTCGTTGCAGACTCGGTGATCAAAGCTGGAGAGACTTTCCTAGAATTTACCTTTCTTCTCTATCAGCTTCTGACAAAATGGAATTCTTTAAAATCTTTCACAACGATTACAAATATACCTGTTTTACCTTACAAGTCTCCGTCTTTCTGGTCTATGTACGTCACAGTGCTGTGTCTGGGTGTGTGAAGTTCATCGTAATATTTTCTTAGTGATTTTTTGGATAACTATAAAATATTCCTTCTTTAGCCTATAAATACATTAGCTACGAATGGCTACTAGACAAGGTTGTTCGTTGTTGCTGTTGTTTCATATTTGCATGGGTTGACTTTCTCACCCCTTTCTTTTCAACATCTTCGCTTGCTTTAAGGTTGGGTTAAGGACAGTAAAGAGTATGCAAAAGACATAGGAATGAGCTTCTTGTCCTGTGGCACCTTCTGGACCTTTTCCTGCGACAGGTACACACTGATGTCATGGAGCTCCAGGCCACACTTAAATTGGGCCATCTGGGCCAGGGCTGCCCTTATCTGGGACCCCGGATTAACCAACCTCACAGTGGAGGAGGTGGGCTCTCTCTCACACTGACTTGCCACTGTGGGTACATTCCCCAGTAATGACTAGAAAATTATTGGAAGTGCCCTGAGGGCGCAGAGGCTCCAGAAACTTAGGAAACAGGACGGGCACCCATACACAACCTCGAGACAATCTACGGTCTATACAAGACCAAGTGAGACATGCTACTCTGCAACCACCCCATTCACCTAGTAAAAGTTCAAAGCCCCCACCCCTCAGGGATGGTGAATTTCTCCCCACTTAGCTCTAGCCCTCCCTGGGGAAAGTACAAATAAAAACTTTTACTCTCTGAACAAAAAAAAAAAAAAAAGATTGTTGAAAATAAACAAAAAGGCCAGCCCAAAGTGAGAAAATGATGGGATTAACCACTACCCCCACCCTCTTAATTCCGACAGGGAAGCAGCACTGATGAGATTAAGATAAGGGCAGGTATAAAGGCAGACCCATCCTGATTCGGGACTGCATTCAAAGTCAAGCTAGGGAGAGGATACCGTCTCTCTGGATCCTGCAGTGCCTTCACTCGCAATTGGGGTTTTGCTGGTGGAAGGTAGGTCACTTTATTTCTGCTATTTGTACTTGTGAGCAGAAGAGATATTTTCCTAGTACGACTTTAAAGAACTCACTCTAGATTTTATTGTTATCTTTTACTTTTAATTATAGTTTATTGTTATGTTCTTACAGTTGCCCCAAGGTTTCTCCCTTTGCACCGCTCCACCCAGCACCCCCACTGTTTCAGGCAATTCCCACACCATTGTTCCAGTCTGTTGGTCATGCCTGTAAGTTCTTTGGCTTCTCCATTTCCTACACCGTACTTTACATCCCCATAACTCTTCTGTAACTACCTTTTCACCTATTTCCGTCATCCCCGCTCCAATGTGCCTGCCATCAAACCTTTCTGCACATCTATGCTTCTGTTTCTGTTCTGCTTGTTTGCTCAGTTTGGTGTTCAGATCCATTGTTGATAGATATGCATTTATTGTCATTTCATTGTTCATCGTTTTGATCTTCTTTTCCTTCAATAAGTCCTGTTCACTTTTCATGTAATAATGGTTTGCTGCTTAACTTCTTCAGCTTCTTCTTGGCTAGGAAGCACTTTATCTGCCATTTGATTGTAAACGACAGCTTTGCTGCGTAGAGCCATCTTGCCTATAGGTCCCTGCTTCTCATCACTTTAAATATTCCTCGCCAATACCTTCTTTTCAGAAATCAGCTGACAGTCTCATGGGGACTCCCTTGCAGGTAACTACCTGCTTCTCTCTTGCTGGTTTTCAGATTTTCTCTTCATCTTTAATCTTTGGCATTTTCATTATGGTGTATCTTGGTGTGGCCTCTTTGCACCCATTACTTTGAGACCCTCTGTGCTTCCTGGACTTATATATCTATTTCCTTCACCAAATTGGTTACATTTTCTTACATTGTTTCTTCGGAGAAATCTCCTATTTCATTCTCTTTCTCTCCTCTGGCTCCCCAACAATGCCAATGTTGGAATGCTTGAAGTTGTCCCAGAGGCCCCTGACACTATCCTCATTCTTTTGGATTCTTTTTCTTCTTGTTGTTCTAATTGGTAGTTTCTTGTCTTCCTTCCTTCCTTCCTTCCTTCCTTCCTTCCTTCCTTCCTTCCTTCCTTCGCTCCTTCCTTCCTTCCTTCCTTCTATTCCGAATCAGAGATTTGACTCTCAGCTTCATCTACTCTACTGTTGTTTCCCTGTACATTGTTCTTCATTGCAGTTAGTGTATCCTTTGTTTCTGACTGATTTGTTTTTTCCTTCACTTGAGGTCCTCTCTGAGTTCCTTGAGCATCCCAGGGACCAGTGTTTTGAACTCTGCATCTGATAGGTTGCTTATCTCCATTTTGTTCAGTTCTTTTCCTGGAGTTTTCATCCGTTCTCTCTTTTGGGCCGTATTTTTTTTCTGCTCATTTCGGCAGCCTCCCTGTGTTTGTTTCTGTGGATCAGGTAGAGCTGCTATGACTCCCTGACTTGGTAGGGTGGTCGAATGTAGTAGGTGTCCTGTCCTATAGGGCCCAGTGGCACAGCATCCCCATCACCCAAGCTGAATACTCCAGGTGCGCCCTTGGTGTGGGCCGACTCCACACTCCTCCTATACATGAGCCTTGATTGCTATTGGAAGGTCAATGGGGGTGGTTTGCCCAGGCCGGTCAGTTGCAAGGACTGGCTAGGACCACTGACCACCCACTTTCGTCCTACACATGGAGGATCAGCTGTGCAGGGGTCCAGTCCCAAACGCAGGGCTTCCTTCAGCAGGGCTCTGGTGTCCCTTGTGTTCTGTCTGGGGCCACCTGGCATAAGCCATCATCTGCTGCCTGCTTCTTGTGCTGAGCTTGGAGGTGCCCTAGCAAGGCCAGGCTGTGAAGCAAGGCCAGAGGCTGCTAGTCTGGGGCCTGGAGCTACTCAGCAAGCTTCAGGGGCTCCCTAAGCCCAGCTGCTCTTTCGTTGAGAGGATTTAGGAAGATCACAAGCATTAGCCAAGACAAGTCATTCATATGCAAAAACCCCTGGCTGGGTTAACCCCTTGGCTGGGCAGATTGGGGGGCACCCTAAATTAGGGTAAAGTGTCCAAGGATTTCCAGGCTGGGGCAAAGAGTGTTAACCAGGTTGATGCAGTCTCACATCTGGCAGCAGCCTGCTGACTCTGTGGTGGGACGGCTCAGAAGAGGAGCAATGGCCTCTGCCAGCAGGTGTTTGGGAGAAGGCTATCCTCCAGCTCTTATCCTCATGCCTTTCAAAGTGCTACCCCAGGTGCTGGGGCTCAGAGGGAGTCTCAGTAAGTCTGTGTGTAGGCAGGCCCTGAAGAGGAGCTGCCTGGGAATCCAGCAGGTTCTTGCAGGGACTAAATCTTCACTGGTTTTTACTGCCAGAAGACAAGGGTCTTACCTTCCTGGAGCTGAAACCCCTGGCTGGGGAACCAGGTGTGCAGCTGGACCCCAGCTCGTGAGAAACCCCTCCTGATCATTATCCACCACATGTGGGTGTGGGACCAGCCAGTGCCGCATCTGTACTCCTACTGCCAGTGTGGATGGTTGCCCTTCCTTTACTTCCATAGTTGTCAGACTTCCATTCAGCTTGATTTCTGCTGGTTCTCAGTGATGGTTGTTCTATGGTTGAGTTGTGATTGTGATGTGGTTGTGCAAGCTGTGTTTACCTAGGCCACCACCTTGCAGATCTAGCACTGATGTCCTTCTTCATTAATCTCAATTTGGAGAAATTTCAAGCTCTGGTAGTAGAACCCAAGGTTCCATAGCTGTGGTGCTGAGATTCAAACTTTGTCTGCATTCCACTTCCAGTGTCCAAGCGGCTAAAAATGAGCGAAGACAAGGGCCAGGGACAGGAGGTGGGCAGGGCAGAAAGCCCCAGGTGCCTAGCAACGGGCAAAACTGGGGAAACGGGGCCCTTGCCCCCAGGCTAACCTTTCCTCCCCTGGCATATCATTGGTCATGCACTTTGGACCTTCCCCTGCATACATTATATACTTTTATCCTATTTGTGATGGAGAAATATGCACTGGGATATCCTTTCCTTGAATTACAACACATTTTTGTTTCTAAACTGTTTTTCAGAGGTGTGGGATTAATTTTCTTCTGAATATTTTCTTGGGCAAAATCACATAGATTTTCAGGAAGAAGCCTGGTATTTCGGGAACTGGTTTCCAATGGCAATAAGAGGGTTTCTACATGTGGGAAGAGAATGAATTTATTGAGAGGGACTTGGAAAATATGTGGGATTAGATTAGAGGTTATTTATCTGATATGGGGGCATTGGAAGTGGGATCCTGCTGACTGAATGGGAGTTGGGATGGGCCGAACAGAGCTGGACTTCCAGCACAGCACGTTCCACTCAGAGGCTGAGTCCTGAAAGGAAGTCATTTTCTGGGTCCTAATGTACGGCCCTTTGGAATCAAGACATTAGAGTAGCAGATGGCAAGCCTTTTTGTGTTTGTTTGTTTTTGCTTTTCCTTTTTTTAATTAAAAAAATAGTTTTTTTATTGACTTTGAGAGAGAGGGGAAGGGAGGGAGAGAAACTTTGATAGGTGGCCACTCACACACCACAAACTGGGGTCCTGGCCCGCAACCCAGGCGTCTGACCCGAGCAGGAATGGAAGCAGGCTGGTACTCAACCCACTGGGCCACACCAGCCAGGGTGTGTTTTTGTTTTTTCCTTAAAGCATAAAACAGTTGAAAATGATAAACTTTTATATCAGAAGGCAACCTCTTTTCTGGTAAAGTCTCGTTTATTTATGCATCGAAAGCACAAATATTGTGTGTATGTCACTCTTTTTGTTTCTGCATTACGGCTTCATATTTCCTCATTTTTAAAATTTTTAAGTAGGATTATTGATTTTGGAGAGAGAAGAAGAGAGACAGAGTGTGCGAGGAGGAGAGAGAGGAAGAGAGAGAGAGAGAGAGAGAGAGAGAAATATCGATTGATTGCCTTCCAGGTGTGCCCTGAGTAGGAATCAAACACCCAACATTTTGGTGTATGGCACGATGCTCTACACCAGTGGTCCCCAAGCTTTTTGGCACCAGGGACTGGTTTCGTGGAAGACAATGTTTCCGTGGACCGGGGTTGTGGGGGATGGCTTGGGGCTGAGTCAAGCGCATTGCATTCCAGCTCAGCTCCTGCTGTGCTGCCCGGTTCCTAACAGGCTGGGACCTATACTGGTGCATGGCCAGGAGGGTGGGGACACCTGTTCTAAACAATAGAGCCTCAGAAGTCCAGGTAGGCCTTGTATGTCTTAAAAGGGCTGAAACCTGTCTGCTTAGTCCACCTTATAATTCATTGATCATTAACCAGTGTTTAGAATGCTAGAGGTTTCTGTATGCTAATCTGTCTAGAATGGTGTTGAAACCTTCATTTCTAATCCTAATTTTTCGATTAATGCAAACTAATGATGAGATTGCGTCAAGTGTTTTTCTGTGAAGAATAATGCTTGTAGGGGTGGATACATCAGTGCTCTGTATTTTTCACCTGCTGGTTGTTTGCATAGGCATTCTTGCTTCATTTTTTTGCAAAAAGACTTGATTTAGTACTTTTGTTTAGAGAGAGGGGAAGAGAGGGAGAGAAAGCTAGAGGTGCGAGGGAAACGTCGATCAGTTGCCTCTCGTTTGAGCCACACCTGGAAACCAAACCCGAAACCCAGGCCTGTGCCCTGACCGCGATTCGCGGACTGGCAAACTTTCCTTCTGTGCGACAACGCTCCAACCCACGGAGCCGCGCCAGTCAGGGCAGGCACTCTTTCCAGGACGGGAATTCTCTCTTTTCTTTGTAAAGCGTGTCTTGAAATAATGAAATGCACCTTGAGTTCTTTCAAATAGTTTTCGGCATGCGATAGGGGATGGTTTCTCCATTTTATCTGTCAAGGGAGTCGCTCACACTGATAGGTTTTGTAAAGGATCTTTGCCGGTTCAGCATGGTGTGCTCTTCTTTTCATGCCCCGCTGCAGTAAATTTGGGATAAAATTTTATTTAAGACTTCCCCAACTAAGCCCCTCGATCAAGTTGGCCCCGTGGAGTGCTTGCCCAGTGTCGCCCTCTTCTGGTTTTGCATTGAGCTTCGTGAAGTGAACTGAATAGCGTGCCCTAGAAACGCTTCCACGACGTAAGGGTCAGAGAATGCACTTACAAAATGAAGTGTTAGGTGTTAATGGGCCATATTTAAACCACTGTTATTTTTATTTAGCTTATGGGGATATATCAGTATTTCACTTTTTTCTTGGGCCACTAGAAGACATTTGTCCTTTGGAGAAAATGATCCATCCAAATTAGGAGCACCAAGGGATTCATTCATAAGATTAAACTATAGTATACAAATAGTTCTCTGCTGGGTTTTTCGCTCTGTCCCCCATGTTATCATAACGTGGTTTGTTTGTACTTTTTTCTCTTCGTGCCTATGTCTTTTCACTTCTAAGGGTCTTTTCTAAGAATCAGGGTTTGATCCGGGTCATCATTTCTGTTGGGTGTTACTAGGTATAGAAATTATTTTCAAATATTCTGTATTGTTTTTCTTTTGGTTTAGCTTTTCAACTTCCTGCAAGAGACTTTCCGCTACGGTGGGGTGAAGGGCCATCCCTACGCTCCAGCCTGGAAGCCTCAGAGACACCAGCACCCCAACTGAGGACGCTCACAGAGCTGCGGGCTGAGCCTCCGTGCCACTCCAAGTGTCTGCTCCCCCGGCGCCTACCCCGTTTCCTTCAGGTCCAAAAGGCTGCCCAGAGTGCAGTACCACTGGCCAGTCCACAAGTCTGAAAGAGGCTGATTTGTCCAAGTGCCCGAGTCTGAGGAAAGCAACAGAGAAGACATTACTCCCGTCATTGTCTCGGATCGAATATAGACCTAGGCACCTGGGAGTCCGCTGCTTCTATCGCAGCCATGAACTTTAAGCGCTCTGGTGCCCAGAACCCAAGCCTTTCAATCATGACCTTCCGCCCAAGCGCGGAAGACTTTCAGGATTTCAACACATACATTGCTTCCATAGAATCCCAAGGTGCCCACCGAGCTGGCCTGGCTAAGATAATTCCACCCAAGGAGTGGAAAGCCAGACAGAGCTATGATGACATCAGTGACATCTTAATAGCCGCTCCTCTGCAGCAGGTGGCCTCTGGGCGCGCAGGTGTGTTTATTCAATACCACAAGAAGAAGAAAGCCATGACGGTGGGGCAGTATCGCCGCTTGGCCAACAGTGGCCAATACCGGACTCCGCCACATGTGGATTTTGAGGATTTGGAGCGAAAGTACTGGAAATCCCGCGTCTACGGTTCGCCCATCTACGGCGCTGACGTCAGTGGCTCCTTGTTTGATGCAAACACCAAGCAGTGGAACCTCGGCCACCTGGGAACCATTCAGGACTTGCTGGAGCAGGAGTGCGGAGTTGTCATCGAAGGCGTCAACACCCCCTACCTGTACTTTGGCATGTGGAAGACCAGCTTCGCTTGGCACACGGAGGACATGGACCTTTACAGCATCAACTACCTGCACTTCGGGGAGCCCAAAACTTGGTACGCGGTGCCCCCAGAGCACGGCCAGCGCCTGGAATGCCTGGCCAGGGAGCTTTTCCCAGGCAGTTCCCGGGGCTGTGAGGCCTTCCTGAGGCACAAGGTGGCGCTCATCTCGCCCAGCGTCCTCAAGGAGAATGGGATCCCCTTCAGTCGCATCACTCAGGAGGCTGGAGAGTTCATGGTGACCTTTCCCTACGGCTACCACGCTGGCTTCAATCACGGCTTCAACTGCGCCGAGGCCATCAACTTTGCCACCCCGCGATGGGTCGACTATGGCAAAGTGGCCTCTCAGTGCAGCTGCGGGGAGGCCAGGGTCAGCTTTTCCATGGACGCCTTTGTGCGCATCCTGCAGCCCGAGCGCTACGAGCTGTGGAAACGCGGGCAGGACCGGACTGTCCTGGACCACGTGGAGCCCACGAAGCCGGGCAGCATGGACCTGAGCGCCTGGAGACAGAGCCGGGCGGCCTCGACGGCAGCGCTGGGCTCGAGGCACCTGCAGCCGTGTAGGGCCCCGCGCAACCCTGGCGCCGTGGACCGCGTCCCTGTGCGCCAGGCGTCCCTGCTCCTCTCGCCAGTCCTGGCTTCTGCCTCCGCCACCAGGTGCGGAGCTGCGGCCGCCTGCTGCTCCTCCAAGCCCGACCTGTCCTCGCCGCCAATCCCGGGTCCCTCTGACCGGGATCTCCAGCCCACTGGCAGCTGTGCTGGGGGCCGTCGTCCTCGGGAAGAGGGGGCTCAGGAGGCGACCCTGCAGGCCGAGGCTAAGAGGCGCTGCTCAGTGGGCACAGCGCGCACTGCTCCGGACCCCGAGGCCCTGCCTGTGTCCCGGGATCATCAATCCCTGGACAACCCTGCACCTCTGAGCCTGGACACTCTCCATCCGCTCGTACCTCCCCGCTCCTCCTTCGCTCCAGACTGCTGAGCCTAGGGGACGCCTGCCTCGTTCCCCACTGCTCTTTTGTGTGGAGAGGCACTGAGACATCTCAGAGCTACAAGCAAGTTTGGAAGTCACTGCTCTTCCATGAGAGTACCCCGGTGTTGCCTCTGTACGGGCTTAGTTCGAGGTATTTACCAAGGTCGCCATAGTTTGTTCTTCCTCTCGGACCCTAGAATGTCTTTGGACGCTGCTAACTCCTGTGTTGCCATCAGACGTTTTATCCACTGGACCCCCTGTGTCTCTGGGAACCCTTCAAGTTCTGTGAGGTTTCCAAAGCCTGATGTAGCCAAGACTCCGTACTGTGGGACAGCTCTGGGTGTTGCCCAGCTTCGGAAGAATCCCGGGCTTTGGCTCCCCTTTTGCCCTTTCTCTTTCTCTGGCCCCTCCCCATTTTCTGCAGAACTAGGCCCTTTTGATCCCTCGGGTCAGTAGAGGCTCAGAAAACAATGTATGATGTTTGAGTCATGGATGTGTCTATAATGTTATCTGTCACCGGTATTTCTTCACAAATACCTTAAAGGCCACAAACATTGGACTTCCCCCCCCCCCCCAATATGGTCCATTCAACCAACGGAGGTGTTGAGCTTACTGTTTTCTGCACTTTTCTGAATAAATACATGGAAACATTTTCAGCAAAACCTATGCTTCTGGCCTGATAAAATTGTGTGGAGTTGGTAAATACGTTGGGGACCGTTGTTGGGTTCTGCCTGGCAGGCTGGCTGGGGACTTTGATGTGTACACTTTTTTAAGGAGGACCTCGTGGAAATCATGTGGTAAGTTGGCTGAGCAGTAGAACTTAAGTCGCTGGGAGAGGTGAGCAAGCATAGGACAAAGGTGCCATCATCCAAATATCTTCAAGTCTCCACTGCTGTTTCAGGGCTGTGTATACAGTGGTCAATTTATTGATTCATCTCAATAAACAAGGCCATCAATGAATGAACGATCATCTCCTTTGGTTACATGTGGGGATGGGATGGCACAGCAGAACTGAGTGGGGCAAGCCTGACTCCTGCTGATCAGTGAACACCTCTTAGAGCGGGAGACCTGTCCGAGACCCAGCTCTCAAGAAGGGAGGTCCAGTGTTAACTTCCACTTAGAGGGACCAGCAAGAGGAATAGCTCTATGGTGGAATAGAAAGGTCGCCCCTTGGCATCTGGCTCATACAATAGAAGGGGACATGCAGGGCCCAGGGTATGTAGGATCTTGCGAGTTATACAAAGTATTTGAATATTTTTCAACTTGAAAGAAGAAGGCATTGGAAGTTTAAAACAGCACTTGATACGATGCACACATTTCAATAATGAGCTTAGTTCTGGGGACAGTGAGCGGCAAGAGCAGTCAGAACATCTAAGCAATACAGGTGAGAACTGATGGTTCCTTTGACTGAGGCATTATTACTGCAAATGCACAGAAGTGGGCAAACTCAGAATACATTTTGGAAATTGAAAAGGATAGTTTGGATACAGAAGAGGACATTTCAAAGAAGCAAACCACTCCTCCACTGCCTTACGGAATTGGAGTTGTCTCTCGTGTTATCCGTTACCAGTATTTCTTCACAAATATCTTAAAGGCCACAAACATTGGACTTTCCCCCCCAATATTGCCCATTCAACCCACGGAGGAGTTGAGGGTACTGTTTACTGCCCTTTTCTGAATACTTATAAGGAAACATTTTCCGCAAAACCTATTGTTATGGCCCGATAAAATTGCGTGGGGTTGCTGAATATGGTGGGGACAGTTGTTGGGTTCTGCCTGGCAGGCTGGCTGGGGAATTTGATGTGTAGAGTTTCTTAAGGAAGCTCTCCCTTACAGAATTTCAGTAAGGCTCGGGAATTTGAAGCACATTATAAAAGTGAGGGCAGGAAAATTGGAAAAGCAGTGATTGTTCGAAACTCTGGGGATCAGCAAAAGCCCATGCCACATGCCCACCACGAAGAGGAAGGAGCCAGGCAAGTTTCTTTTTGCCTAATGTAGCTGGAGAGAGAAGTGTATTCTGTGGAAAATTGAGGCTGAGAGTCTGAACTCAGGGGTTCCAGGCACAGTGCAGGATGGGAGTGAGATGCTTGACTGAAAAGGACATTAAGCTGAATCTTGAGATAATGGAACGAGAAGATGGAAGCAGACTGGACTCCCTTGGAAGTGTGGAGCCCTGGGGAGCACCTGGCCTCACAGTCCACATTGCATGGGCAAGAAATAAACTTCTATGTGAAAAGAACCTGAGATCTTGGGGGTGGGTCAGGCTTTGTGCTTCGACTTAAGTCAGTTGTGCATGTGGCAGTGCAGAGAAATAAAGGAATTCTGAGAAGTCTCTCTAAAGGCAATAGTCTGGCTCTTATTTCTGTTTTAAAGTTTACAAACTGAAAAAATTTTGTCATACTTCAGGAATGTCACCATCTACTCCTTGGAAGATAGATGCCCGGGAGGCATAGGATAAAAAAAAAAATTGGGGTCTTTGAAAAAGAAGAAAAACAACATTTTTCCCCCAGAAAAATATTGCTCCTACTGCACTCAGGTTTTCCATTAGTTATTTGCTTAAGTTTTAAAATTTGTTTTCCCAATACGGACAAGCAATGTCAAAAATAGAGTTCGGCTGTATCGATAAAGTGGTTTCTAAATTCTCTTGAAAGAAAAAGGAGCTGGGGGTGGTAGTGAAGGACGTTCTTCCAGAAAATCTATTCAAAGTTCTATTTTCCTTCCTGTTGACACATTCAGTTTGGACATGCTCAATTTGGACCACTCTTCTCAATAAAAGATGCCCCTATCCAGCTGTTCTCCAAGTCCAATCAGTATTTGCTATACTCGGTCTTGGAAAAGCAACGGATATTGATTTTGAAAATTATATAAAGGCCAGGATGCAGCCACCTTTGTTTTCTCTGCCATGATCTATCCCAGGTCTCTCTCCACTTCTGGGAAATAATTATGAGTTTAATGTGTGTTCTCCAAGTTCACAAGTGAACGTGCACACAGTCAAAGGTAGTATCTCCTGTGTGGTTTTGTCAACCTACACGCCCCCCAACCATCTTTTTAAAACGTCAATATTACATTGACAAGATCTAAAAGCTTTGTGATATGTAGACCTCAGTCACTCCAACGAAGTCAACGAGAGCTTAGTTTTTTGTTTGTTTATTCCCCTGCCGATGGACAATAGGATATTTCCAAATCTTTGCTAATTGAAACAGTGGCTGACTGAGTAGCTTTCTATAGAGAAATGGAATAACTTAGTTGTATTTATGTTCTTTTTCAGCTTTTCTAAGAACAACCTTATTAGCCTCCACTTTCTATCTCCACTGGCGGTCTGAGAGAGGTCTGCTTTCTCCATGTCTTTGGCCTTTTTTTATATTGTCAGACCTTTTTCTTTTTCCTAGCCTAAATGAATGAAAAATACTACCTTGTTGCACTTTACTGATTACTAGTGACCTGCGATTTCTTTTTTCATATTTATTTGCCATTTGGATTTCTTTTATGAATTGCTTGTCCTAAGGCTTTGTTCCCTCTTTTGAGGTGGACTATTTTTTTACTGATCTCTGCAAGTTTTATGAGGTTCAGGATCCTAATTCATTATCTGTATTGTGTATGAGGAAAAATTTCTCCTGGTCTGTAATTCTTTGTTTTGAAACTGCTGCCATTTTCATGATTTTTATTTAATCTAATCTTTGCCCAGGGGCATGTCCCCAGACCTTAGAGAGGAGAGGAAAGGAAGGAGAAGGGGGAGAGAGAGAGAGAGAGAGAGAAAGGGAGGGGATGCGAGAGAAAAAAAACATCTATGGTTTGCCTTCCCTGTGTGCCCTGACTGGGGCAAGAATCCACAATGTAGGTATGTGCCTGGATGGAATCAAACTCGCAACGTTTTTGGTGTCTGGGACAATCCTCCAACCAACTGAGCCATCCAGCCAGAGACTGTCATTTCTTTTCATGTTCTCATGTCATTGTCTTAATCCAGGTTCCCTGGAGAAACAAAACCAGTAGGAACATACAGGTATATGAAGAGCTTTACTACAGAAATTAGTGCAAGTGGTGATAGAGGCCAAGGAATCCCGTGATCTGCCCCATCTGCAAGCTAGAGAACCAGGAACGTGGTGGTGCATTCTGTCTGAGTTGGAATGCCTGAGAATCTAGGGGCCAGTGATGTCAGTCCAAGTCTCAGGCTTAAAGCCCGGGAACCAGGAGTGCCTAATAAGGAAGATGTCTCGGGGTGGGCAAGGAAGAACATTTAAGATCAAGCAGAGAATGAATTTGTCCCTCCCTGCCCCTTTGGTTCTCTTCAGGCTCTGAATGGCTAGGATGAGTCCACCTGTATTGGTGAAGGCCTCTTAACTCAGTCTAATGATGCACGGGCTAATCTCTTCCCCAGAACCCCCCCCCCCACCACACACACACACACACACACACACACATCCAGGAATAATGCTTTATCAGCTAACTTGGCATCTCTTAGCCCATTTAGGCCCATCCATAAAACTCACTATCACATTTGTCACTCTATTGCAATCAGTTCCCCATATCAGACATTTCCAACACAATGCTTTGGTACTTGAAGATATGTTTTTCACCCGAGTTCATAAAGACATTCTTGAACACTTCCTCTAATAGTCTTAAAATTCTGTTTTCTATCTTCAGTATGTAATCCATCCCAGATTTAGGTAAGAACTACATATTGAACAGTCCATGTCTTCCTACCAGCTTGCTATGCCACCTTCATGAAATACACATTCTCACACATACGTATATGGTGTCTGGCTCCTCTACTTGTACACAGATGTATTTATCCATTCAGCACAATTACTGCAGTTGGCTAGAGGAGAAGTCACCCCTCTTTTTCTCCTTTTTAAAGAATTCTCTTGGAGATCCTTATTTAAGTACCGGCCGGCACCCGTTCCTAGAACGGTCACCTTGAGCAGGTTGTTTGATGTCCCTGCCTCAGCTTCCCGATCCAAGAAACATGGTTGATAGGATTGCCCTGATAGGGTCGTTCTGCAGATTGAGTTCTTCTATGCAGAATTCTTTGGACAGTGTGTGGTATTTGATAATCGCCATACGTGTTGGCGACTTTTAATAATATTTGCATTATTAGAGGTCAAGGGACTTTTATTCAACAAACGATAGGAAAAAAGAGAGTGAAAAGACAAATCAAGGAGTGGGAAATTGCCTTACCCACACCCAGTAAAGAGCTAATGACCAAAATGTATAAAGAACTACCACGAAGACAACCCAGCAGAAAAATGGACAAAAGACTTGATTAGGCCCTTGGTGAAGGCGTTTAGCCTACTGGCTGATAAGCGCGAAAACTTGCTCACTCTCATTCATAATCAGGGAAGTGCAAATCACGATTACATAGCTCTGTGCCCTCGCCTGATTGGCTAAAACTAAGAAGGCCCATTATCCCAAAGGTGTGCAAAAGTGAAGAGCAATGAGGACCTCATGTGAAGCTCGTGAGTATGTAAGTGGCTCAAAAAACCAACCTGTTGAGAAAGAGTCTGGCAAGATAACATTTGCATTCACATAACCTCTGCCCAAGAGATCAATTTTTAGGCGCGAGGGACCAGAGTTCCAATGTAGGTGTGGGAGAATGTTCCAAATAGCGGAGTAAGAAGCCAAAAGCGGAAACAACCCAAAGGCCCAGCAGCAGCCCAAACGTGTGTACGATTGAATACAACCCCCCAACAGAACAAAGGCCAGCTGTATGCAACAACATAAATGAAGAAAAAATACACGCACAAGAATACATTCAGCTAGCCTTTCTTTAAATGTTTGTTTTTTATTTCCAAAGGTTTTATCAAGTTTTCAAAAATGGGTACAGTAGTAACTTCATATTGTTGACCAAAATTAATACGCTTGTAGTTAGGGGAGTGTCAGTCTGAGAGGCAGATGGGGCTGGGCTGCCAGAAGAGGAGCGGGAGCCAGGCTCCCAAGTGACTGGCAATGCCGTATGTCTTGACCCGGGGCCCCTTCCACTTTTGGGACAATTACGAATAGATGCTAAGAGTTAGTAATGTGTGTATAGTTAAGCTATACACGCGTGCTTTATGAATTTCTGTAAACGCGTCACATTTCAGCATTTTTCAATGTTAAACAAAGCTGTTTTCTACTTTCAAAATAGTCATGTAGTGGTTTATAAAATCATTTTAAAAAATTGATTCTATTTCCAATTTTTTTCATCTTAATATTGCTCTTCCATACCTTCTCTCACTTATTTATTTTATTACACTTAATAATGCATTATTATTTTAGAACAGTTTTAGATTTCTCAAAAAGTTGATCAGATTTTTGGGAGAGTTCCCCTATAACTACCGCCCACCCCACCCCACTCGCACTTTCTCCTTTCATTAACACCCTACGTTACTACGGTACATTGGTTACCAGTAATGAACTAGCACCAGCACGTTATTTGACAAGGCCGTACGTGATTCAGATTTCCTCCGTTTTCTACCCAATGTCCTTTTTCTGTGCCAGGATCACATCCCAAATACCAAGTGATGGTTAGTTTTTGTGTGTCCTTCAGTTACTCTCAGCTGTAACAGATTTTCAGACCTTACAAAATGCTTACAGAGACACTTGACAATTTGGGGGATATCGTTCAGGCATAGTACAGCATGCCCACCTATTGGAATTTGTCTACTGTTTTTCTTATAATGAGCCCAGGTTTACGTGTTTTTCCAAAGAAGATTACAAAGGTCAATGGCTCTTTTTATCACATCATATCAAGGGCATAAACTATGGGCATAATTCAGGACTCTGGCTGAAAGAGTGTGTGTGGGCATTCTTCACTGTAAAGTTCCTACTCCCACGCACCACCCCTCACTGCCACTGGCCTCGCTGCACTCCTGAAGACACTATTTGTGGCCCACACTGAGTGGACGTGGTGTTCCTCTTCCGTCCGTTAGGTGGAGGACTCTGGACGTTATTTGGCATCTTCTGCAGGAGAGATTTGTCTCCTCTCCCCAATTTTTTATTTACTCAATCGTTGCTACCAGTATGACTCCATACTGGCAGAAACGTCTACCATAGACGTTTATTTTTTATTTGGGGTTATAATTCAATACCACTTTATGTTGTTGCTGAAATTGGGAGCTCTTCCCTGGGGTTCCTGTGCCTTAATGTCAGGCACTGCAAGATGCTCCAGGCTCAGCTTGTGTATTTCCTGCTGCCATCCTCGAAACTTTCTCACCTCCTTAGTATGGCCAGTTCGTTATTTTAATTCTCTTCAAAGATCTTATTTGTTTCTTTTGAGAGGGCAAGAGAGGGAGAGAAGCATCAGTGGTTTGCTCCCAGTGGGGGACGTGACCCGCAGCCCTGGGGTGAGCCCTGCCTGACAGGGAGTCAAAGCAGCGACAGTGCGCCTCGCGAGACCACGCCCAACCCACTGGTCAGGCCTCCATTCCCTTTTCCAGTGGCACATCTTTCTTTTCATTCATCACCTCTGTTTTTTGTATCTGGCTTTATACCTGCCCTTATCTTAATCTAATCAGTGCTGTTTAGATACCGGAATTACCAGGGTGGGGGTAGTGGTTAATCCCATCATTTTCTCACCTTGGGCTTGCCCTTTTGTTTATTCTCACCAATCTTTTTTTTTTTTTTTTTTTTTTTTTTTTTTTTTTGTGCAGAGAGTAAAAGTTTTTATTTGTGCTTTCCCAAGGGAGGGCTAGGGCTAGGTGGGGAGAAATGCACTATCCCTGAGGTGCATTTCCTTTTTATGTAGGTATTATATAGACATTAGTGAACATATTGGGTGGATATTCGTTTTCCAATAAATGTGGTTGGTGCCGTTTTTTCTTGTTGACCCGCTTCTTCAATTTAATTCATTTTACACTTTCCACCTGAAGATACCACATCAGAAACTTCACTTGACATCTCTCTGTCCCCATTCTCCACCCTCATATTGAATTGTCTGTCTGACAAAAACAAAACCTGAGGAAAGGACTCCTGTCCAGCCTTGTCCAAAAGCCCCAAAGGGAATGCGCATCCATTCCACACCCAAGAATGATCACTTGAACGAGGATTCCCTAAATAAAGAGGAAAGGCCACTCCCCAAACTTTGAACATTCCAAGGGCAAACATCGACCGAATCGGAGCAGAAGTGTCTTCGCACATCAAACCGTCAAGGAACAGCAACGTGTCTTTCACATACAGTGGTTTTCTTGGGGGACGGCCGTGGTCCTTTAAGAAGGAAATTCCAGCTGCAAAAGAAAAAGGCATTCCGAAACCAACCACGAGCCCCCCCAAAGAAAGCGCTTCACCCAGCAGGCCAGGTCCCAAACGCGCGCGGTGTGACGGCACGTGGGTACAAAGTTCAGAAATGAGCCAAGTGAATCCGGACAGAGGCCAGAAGTCAGGACAGCGCTGACTCTGCCGGGCCACCTGCAGGGGGCGGCAGGGAGGCGTTCTATTGTTCGCTTTCACTGTGGTCAAGACGCCCCTAGATACGTTAATTCGGCGACATTTTTACTGGTATTTCTTTTGTGGTCTCATATTGATACTATTTGCTCGATGTTTTCTAGGTCTTTAAAAACCTTTTGCATCTGCTATGTGCTCGTTGCAGACTCGGTGATCAAAGCTGGAGAGACTTTCCTAGCATTTACCTTTCTTCTCTATCAGCCTCTGACAAAACGGAATTCTTTAAAATCTTTCACGACGATTACAAATATACCTGTTTTACCTTACAAGTCTCCGTCTTTCTGGTCTATGTACGTCACAGTGCTGTGTCTGGGTGTGTGAAGTTCATCGTAATATTTTCTTAGTGATTTTTTGGATAACTATAAAATATTCCTTCTTTAGCCTATAAATACATTAGCTACGAACGGCTACTAGACAAGGTTGTTCGTTGTTGCTGTTGTTTCATATTTGCATGGGTTGACTTTCTCACCCCTTTCTTTTCAACATCTTCGCTTGCTTTAAGGTTGGGTTAAGGACAATAAAGAGTATGCAAAAGACCTAACAACGAGCTTCTTGTCCTGTGACAGCTTCTGGACCTTTTCCTGCTACAGGTAGTCACTGATGTCACGGAGCTCCAGGCCACACTTAATTTGGGCCATCTGGGCCAGGGCTGCCCTTATCTGAGAACCCTGATTAACCAACCTCACAGTGGAGGAGGTGGGCTCTCTCTCACACTGACTTGCCACTGTGGGTACATTCCCCAGTAATGACTAGAAAATTATTGGAAGCGCCCTGAGGGCGCAGAGGCTCCAGAAACTTAGGAAACAGGACGGGCACCCATACACAACCTCGAGACAAGCTACAGTGTGTACAAGACCAAGTGAGACATGCTACTCTGCAACCACCCCAATCACCTAATAAAAGTTCAAAGCCCCCACCCCTCAGGGATGGTGCATTTCTCCCCACCTGGCCCTAGACCTCCCTTGGGAAAGTACAAATAAAAACTTTTACTCTCTCCACAAAAAAAAAAGATTGGTGAAAATAAACAAAAGGGGAAGCCCAAAGTGAGAAAATGATGGGATTAACCACTACCCCCACCCTCTTAATTCCGACACGGAAGCAGCACTGATGAGATTAAGATAAGGGCAGGTATAAAGGCAGACCCATCCTGATTCGGGACTGCATTCAAAGTCAAGCTAGGGAGAGGATACCGTCTCTCTGGATCCTGCAGTGCCTTCACTCGCAATTGGGGTTTTGCTGGTGGAAGGTAGTTCACTATATTTCTGCTATTTGTACTTGTGAGCAGAAGAGATATTTTCCTAGTACGACTTTAAAGAACTCACTCTAGATTTTATTGTTATCTTTTACTTTTAATTATAGTTTATTGTTATGTTCTTACAGTTGCCCCAAGGTTTCTCCCTTTGCACCGCTCCACCCAGCACCCCCACTGTTTCAGGCAATTCCCACACCATTGTTCCAGTCTGTTGGTCATGCCTGTAAGTTCTTTGGCTTCTCCATTTCCTACACCGTACTTTACATCCCCATAACTCTTCTGTAACTACCTTTTCACCTATTTCCGTCATCCCCGCTCCAATGTGCCTGCCATCAAACCTTTCTGCACATCTATGCTTCTGTTTCTGTTCTGCTTGTTTGCTCAGTTTGGTGTTCAGATCCATTGTTGATAGATATGCATTTATTGTCATTTCATTGTTCATCGTTTTGATCTTCTTTTCCTTCAATAAGTCCTGTTCACTTTTCATGTAATAATGGTTTGCTGCTTAACTTCTTCAGCTTCTTCTTGGCTAGGAAGCACTTTATCTGCCATTTGATTGTAAACGACAGCTTTGCTGCGTAGAGCCATCTTGCCTATAGGTCCCTGCTTCTCATCACTTTAAATATTCCTCGCCAATACCTTCTTTTCAGAAATCAGCTGACAGTCTCATGGGGACTCCCTTGCAGGTAACTACCTGCTTCTCTCTTGCTGGTTTTCAGATTTTCTCTTCATCTTTAATCTTTGGCATTTTCATTATGGTGTATCTTGGTGTGGCCTCTTTGCACCCATTACTTTGAGACCCTCTGTGCTTCCTGGACTTATATATCTATTTCCTTCACCAAATTGGTTACATTTTCTTACATTGTTTCTTCGGAGAAATCTCCTATTTCATTCTCTTTCTCTCCTCTGGCTCCCCAACGATGCCAATGTTGGAATGCTTGAAGTTGTCCCAGAGGCCCCTGACACTATCCTCATTCTTTTGGATTCTTTTTCTTCTTGTTGTTCTAATTGGTAGTTTCTTGTCTTCCTTCCTTCCTTCCTTCCTTCCTTCCTTCCTTCCTTCCTTCGCTCCTTCCTTCCTTCCTTCCTTCTATTCCGAATCAGAGATTTGACTCTCAGCTTCATCTACTCTACTGTTGTTTCCCTGTACATTGTTCTTCATTGCAGTTAGTGTATCCTTTGTTTCTGACTGATTTGTTTTTTCCTTCACTTGAGGTCCTCTCTGAGTTCCTTGAGCATCCCAGGGACCAGTGTTTTGAACTCTGCATCTGATAGGTTGCTTATCTCCATTTCGTTCAGTTCTTTTCCTGGAGTTTTCATCCGTTCTCTCTTTTGCGCCGTATTTTTTTTCTGCTCATTTCGGCAGCCTCCCTGTGTTTGTTTCTGTGGATCAGGTAGAGCTGCTATGACTCCCTGACTTGGTAGGGTGGTCGAATGTAGTAGGTGTCCTGTCCTATAGGGCCCAGTGGCACAGCATCCCCATCACCCAAGCTGAATACTCCAGGTGCGCCCTTGGTGTGGGCCGACTCCACACTCCTCCTATACATGAGCCTTGATTGCTATTGGAAGGTCAATGGGGGTGGTTTGCCCAGGCCGGTCAGTTGCAAGGACTGGCTAGGACCACTGACCACCCACTTTCGTCCTACACATGGAGGATCAGCTGTGCAGGGGTCCAGTCCCAAACGCAGGGCTTCCTTCAGCAGGGCTCTGGTGTCCCTTGTGTTCTGTCTGGGGCCACCTGGCATAAGCCATCATCTGCTGCCTGCTTCTTGTGCTGAGCTTGGAGGTGCCCTAGCAAGGCCAGGCTGTGAAGCAAGGCCAGAGGCTGCTAGTCTGGGGCCTGGAGCTACTCAGCAAGCTTCAGGGGCTCCCTAAGCCCAGCTGCTCTTTCGTTGAGAGGATTTAGGAAGATCACAAGCATTAGCCAAGACAAGTCATTCATATGCAAAAACCACTGGCTGGGTTAACCCCTTGGCTGGGCAGATTGGGGGGCACCCTAAATTAGGGTAAAGTGTCCAAGGATTTCCAGGCTGGGGCAAAGAGTGTTAACCAGGTTGATGCAGTCTCACATCTGGCAGCAGCCTGCTGACTCTGTGGTGGGACGGCTCAGAAGAGGAGCAATGGCCTCTGCCAGCAGGTGTTTGGGAGAAGGCTATCCTCCAGCTCTTATCCTCATGCCTTTCAAAGTGCTACCCCAGGTGCTGGGGCTCAGAGGGAGTCTCAGTAAGTCTGTGTGTAGGCAGGCCCTGAAGAGGAGCTGCCTGGGAATCCAGCAGGTTCTTGCAGGGACTAAATCTTCACTGGTTTTTACTGCCAGAAGACAAGGGTCTTACCTTCCTGGAGCTGAAACCCCTGGCTGGGGAACCAGGTGTGCAGCTGGACCCCAGCTCCTGAGAAACCCCTCCTGATCATTATCCACCACATGTGGGTGTGGGACCAGCCAGTGCCGCATCTGTACTCCTACTGCCAGTGTGGATGGTTGCCCTTCCTTTACTTCCATAGTTGTCAGACTTCCATTCAGCTTGATTTCTGCTGGTTCTCAGTGATGGTTGTTCTATGGTTGAGTTGTGATTGTGATGTGGTTGTGCAAGCTGTGTTTACCTAGGCCACCACCTTGCAGATCTAGCACTGATGTCCTTCTTCATTAATCTCAATTTGGAGAAATTTCAAGCTCTGGTAGTAGAACCCAAGGTTCCATAGCTGTGGTGCTGAGATTCAAACTTTGTCTGCATTCCACTTCCAGTGTCCAAGCGGCTAAAAATGAGCGAAGACAAGGGCCAGGGACAGGAGGTGGGCAGGGCGGAAAGCCCCAGGTGCCTAGCAACGGGCAAAACTGGGGGAAGCGGGGCCCTTGCCCCCAGGCTAACCTTTCCTCCCCTGGCATATCATTGGTCATGCACTTTGGACCTTCCCCTGCATACATTATATACTTTTATCCTATTTGTGATGGAGAAATATGCACTGGGATATCCTTTCCTTGAATTACAACACATTTTTGTTTCTAAACTGTTTTTCAGAGGTGTGGGATTAATTTTCTTCTGAATATTTTCTTGGGAAAAATCACATAGATTTTCAGGAAGAAGCCTGGTATTTCGGGAACTGGTTTCCAATGGCAATAAGAGGGTTTCTACATGTGGGAAGAGAATGAATTTATTGAGAGGGACTTGGAAAATATGTGGGATTAGATTAGAGGTTATTTATCTGATATGGGGGCATTGGAAGTGGGATCCTGCCGATTGAATGGGAGTTGGGATGGGCCGAACAGAGCTGGACTTCCAGCACAGCACGTTCCACTCAGAGGCTGAGTCCTGAAAGGAAGTCATTTTCTGGGTCCTAATGTACGGCCCTTTGGAATCAAGACATTAGAGTAGCAGATGGCAAGCCTTTTTGTGTTTGTTTGTTTTTGCTTTTCCTTTTTTTAATTAAAAAAATAGTTTTTTTATTGACTTTGAGAGAGAGGGGAAGGGAGGGAGAGAAACTTTGATAGGTGGCCACTCACACACCACAAACTGGGGTCCTGGCCCGCAACCCAGGCGTCTGACCCGAGCAGGAATGGAAGCAGGCTGGTACTCAACCCACTGGGCCACACCAGCCAGGGTGTGTTTTTGTTTTTTCCTTAAAGCATAAAACAGTTGAAAATGATAACCTTTTATATCAGAAGGCAACCTCTTTTCTGGTAAAGTCTCATTTATTTATGCATCGAAAGCACAAATATTATGTGTATGTCACTCTTTTTGTTTCTGCATTACGGCTTCATATTTCCTCATTTTTAAAATTTTTAAGTAGGATTATTGATTTTGGAGAGAGAAGAAGAGAGACAGAGTGTGCGAGGAGGAGAGAGAGGAAGAGAGAGAGAGAGAGAGAGAGAGAGAGAGAGAGAGAGAGAGAGAGAAATATCGATTGATTGCCTTCCAGGTGTGCCCTGAGTAGGAATCAAACACCCAACATTTTGGTGTATGGCACGATGCTCTACACCAGTGGTCCCCAAGCTTTTTGGCACCAGGGACTGGTTTCGTGGAAGACAATGTTTCCGTGGACCGGGGTTGTGGGGGATGGCTTGGGGCTGAGTCAAGCGCATTGCATTCCAGCTCAGCTCCTGCTGTGCTGCCCGGTTCCTAACAGGCTGGGACCTATACTGGTGCATGGCCAGGAGGGTGGGGACACCTGTTCTAAACAATAGAGCCTCAGAAGTCCAGGTAGGCCTTGTATGTCTTAAAAGGGCTGAAACCTGTCTGCTTAGTCCACCTTATAATTCATTGATCATTAACCAGTGTTTAGAATGCTAGAGGTTTCTGTATGCTAATCTGTCTAGAATGGTGTTGAAACCTTCATTTCTAATCCTAATTTTTCGATTAATGCAAACTAATGATGAGATTGCGTCATGTGTTTTTCTGTGAAGAATAATGCTTGTAGGGGTGGATACATCAGTGCTCTGTATTTTTCACCTGCTGGTTGTTTGCATAGGCATTCTTGCTTCATTTTTTTGCAAAAAGACTTGATTTAGTACTTTTGTTTAGAGAGAGGGGAAGAGAGGGAGAGAAAGCTAGAGGTGCGAGGGAAACGTCGATCAGTTGCCTCTCGTTTGAGCCACACCTGGAAACCAAACCCGAAACCCAGGCCTGTGCCCTGACCGCGATTCGCGGACTGGCAAACTTTCCTTCTGTGCGACAACGCTCCAACCCACGGAGCCGCGCCAGTCAGGGCAGGCACTCTTTCCAGGACGGGAATTCTCTCTTTTCTTTGTAAAGCGTGTCTTGAAATAATGAAATGCACCTTGAGTTCTTTCAAATAGTTTTCCGCATGCGATAGGGGATGGTTTCTCCATTTTATCTGTCAAGGGAGTCGCTCACACTGATAGGTTTTGTAAAGGATCTTTGCCGGTTCAGCATGGTGTGCTCTTCTTTTCATGCCCCGCTGCAGTAAATTTGGGATAAAATTTTATTTAAGACTTCCCCAACTAAGCCCCTCGATCAAGTTGGCCCCGTGGAGTGCTTGCCCAGTGTCGCCCTCTTCTGGTTTTGCATTGAGCTTCGTGAAGTGAACTGAATAGCGTGCCCTAGAAACGCTTCCACGACGTAAGGGTCAGAGAATGCACTTACAAAATGAAGTGTTAGGTGTTAATGGGCCATATTTAAACCACTGTTATTTTTATTTAGCTTATGGGGATATATCAGTATTTCACTTTTTTCTTGGGCCACTAGAAGACATTTGTCCTTTGGAGAAAATGATCCATCCAAATTAGGAGCACCAAGGGATTCATTCATAAGATTAAACTATAGTATACAAATAGTTCTCTGCTGGGTTTTTCGCTCTGTCCCCCATGTTATCATAACGTGGTTTGTTTGTACTTTTTTCTCTTCGTGCCTATGTCTTTTCACTTCTAAGGGTCTTTTCTAAGAATCAGGGTTTGATCCGGGTCATCATTTCTGTTGGGTGTTACTAGGTATAGAAATTATTTTCAAATATTCTGTATTGTTTTTCTTTTGGTTTAGCTTTTCAACTTCCTGCAAGAGACTTTCCGCTACGGTGGGGTGAAGGGCCATCCCTACGCTCCAGCCTGGAAGCCTCAGAGACACCAGCACCCCAACTGAGGACGCTCACAGAGCTGCGGGCTGAGCCTCCGTGCCACTCCAAGTGTCTGCTCCCCCGGCGCCTACCCCGTTTCCTTCAGGTCCAAAAGGCTGCCCAGAGTGCAGCACCACTGGCCAGTCCACAAGTCTGAAAGAGGCTGATTTGTCCAAGTGCCCGAGTCTGAGGAAAGCAACAGAGAAGACATTACTCCCGTCATTGTCTCGGATCGAATATAGACCTAGGCACCTGGGAGTCCGCTGCTTCTATCGCAGCCATGAACTTTAAGCGCTCTGGTGCCCAGAACCCAAGCCTTTCAATCATGACCTTCCGCCCAAGCGCGGAAGACTTTCAGGATTTCAACACATACATTGCTTCCATAGAATCCCAAGGTGCCCACCGAGCTGGCCTGGCTAAGATAATTCCACCCAAGGAGTGGAAAGCCAGACAGAGCTATGATGACATCAGTGACATCTTAATAGCCGCTCCTCTGCAGCAGGTGGCCTCTGGGCGCGCAGGTGTGTTTATTCAATACCACAAGAAGAAGAAAGCCATGACGGTGGGGCAGTATCGCCGCTTGGCCAACAGTGGCCAATACCGGACTCCGCCACATGTGGATTTTGAGGATTTGGAGCGAAAGTACTGGAAATCCCGCGTCTACGGTTCGCCCATCTACGGCGCTGACGTCAGTGGCTCCTTGTTTGATGCAAACACCAAGCAGTGGAACCTCGGCCACCTGGGAACCATTCAGGACTTGCTGGAGCAGGAGTGCGGAGTTGTCATCGAAGGCGTCAACACCCCCTACCTGTACTTTGGCATGTGGAAGACCAGCTTCGCTTGGCACACGGAGGACATGGACCTTTACAGCATCAACTACCTGCACTTCGGGGAGCCCAAAACTTGGTACGCGGTGCCCCCAGAGCACGGCCAGCGCCTGGAATGCCTGGCCAGGGAGCTTTTCCCAGGCAGTTCCCGGGGCTGTGAGGCCTTCCTGAGGCACAAGGTGGCGCTCATCTCGCCCAGCGTCCTCAAGGAGAATGGGATCCCCTTCAGTCGCATCACTCAGGAGGCTGGAGAGTTCATGGTGACCTTTCCCTACGGCTACCACGCTGGCTTCAATCACGGCTTCAACTGCGCCGAGGCCATCAACTTTGCCACCCCGCGATGGGTCGACTATGGCAAAGTGGCCTCTCAGTGCAGCTGCGGGGAGGCCAGGGTCAGCTTTTCCATGGACGCCTTTGTGCGCATCCTGCAGCCCGAGCGCTACGAGCTGTGGAAACGCGGGCAGGACCGGACTGTCCTGGACCACGTGGAGCCCACGAAGCCGGGCAGCATGGACCTGAGCGCCTGGAGACAGAGCCGGGCGGCCTCGACGGCAGCGCTGGGCTCGAGGCACCTGCAGCCGCGTCGGGCCCCGCGCAACCCTGGCGCCGTGGACCGCGTCCCTGTGCGCCAGGCGTCCCTGCTCCTCTCGCCAGTCCTGGCTTCTGCCTCCGCCACCAGGTGCGGAGCTGCGGCCGCCTGCTGCTCCTCCAAGCCCGACCTGTCCTCGCCGCCAATCCCGGGTCCCTCTGACCGGGATCTCCAGCCCACTGGCAGCTGTGCTGGGGGCCGTCGTCCTCGGGAAGAGGGGGCTCAGGAGGCGACCCTGCAGGCCGCGGCTAAGAGGCGCTGCTCAGTGGGCACAGCGCGCACTGCTCCGGACCCCGAGGCCCTGCCTGTGTCCCGGGATCATCCCTCCCTGGACAACCCTGCACCTCTGAGCCTGGACACTCTCCATCCGCTCGTACCTCCCCGCTCCTCCTTCGCTCCAGACTGCTGAGCCTAGGGGACGCCTGCCTCGTTCCCCACTGCTCTTTTGTGTGGAGAGGCACTGAGACATCTCAGAGCTACAAGCAAGTTTGGAAGTCACTGCTCTTCCATGAGAGTACCCCGGTGTTGCCTCTGTACGGGCTTAGTTCGAGGTATTTACCAAGGTCGCCATAGTTTGTTCTTCCTCTCGGACCCTAGAATGTCTTTGGACGCTGCTAACTCCTGTGTTGCCATCAGACGTTTTATCCACTGGACCCCCTGTGTCTCTGGGAACCCTTCAAGTTCTGCTGAGGTTTCCAAAGCCTGATGTAGCCAAGACTCCGTACTGTGGGACAGCTCTGGGTGTTGCCCAGCTTCGGAAGAATCCCGGGCTTTGGCTCCCCTTTTGCCCTTTCTCTTTCTCTGGCCCCTCCCCATTTTCTGCAGAACTAGGCCCTTTTGATCCCTCGGGTCAGTAGAGGCTCAGAAAACAATGTATGATGTTTGAGTCATGGATGTGTCTATAATGTTATCTGTTACCGGTATTTCTTCACAAATATCTTAAAGGCCAGAAACATTGGACTTCCCCCCCCCCCCCCCAGTATGGTCCATTCAACCAACGGAGGAGTTGAGCTTACTGTTTTCTGCACTTTTCTGAATAAATACATGGAAACATTTTCAGCAAAACCTATGCTTCTGGCCTGATAAAATTGTGTGGAGTTGGTAAATACGTTGGGGACCGTTGTTGGGTTCTGCCTGGCAGGCTGGCTGGGGACTTTGATGTGTACACTTTTTTAAGGAGGACCTCGTGGAAATCATGTGGTAAGTTGGCTGAGCAGTAGAACTTAAGTCGCTGGGAGAGGTGAGCAAGCATAGGACAAAGGTGCCATCATCCAAATATCTTCAAGTCTCCACTGCTGTTTCAGGGCTGTGTATACAGTGGTCAATTTATTGATTCATCTCAATAAACAAGGCCATCAATGAATGAACGATCATCTCCTTTGGTTACATGTGGGGATGGGATGGCACAGCAGAACTGAGTGGGGCAAGCCTGACTCCTGCTGATCAGTGAACACCTCTTAGAGCGGGAGACCTGTCCGAGACCCAGCTCTCAAGAAGGGAGGTCCAGTGTTAACTTCCACTTAGAGGGACCAGCAAGAGGAATAGCTCTATGGTGGAATAGAAAGGTCGCCCCTTGGCATCTGGCTCATACAATAGAAGGGGACATGCAGGGCCCAGGGTATGTAGGATCTTGCGAGTTATACAAAGTATTTGAATATTTTTCAACTTGAAAGAAGAAGGCATTGGAAGTTTAAAACAGCACTTGATACGATGCACACATTTCAATAATGAGCTTAGTTCTGGGGACAGTGAGCGGCAAGAGCAGTCAGAACATCTAAGCAATACAGGTGAGAACTGATGGTTCCTTTGACTGAGGCATTATTACTGCAAATGCACAGAAGTGGGCAAACTCAGAATACATTTTGGAAATTGAAAAGGATAGTTTGGATACAGAAGAGGACATTTCAAAGAAGCAAACCACTCCTCCACTGCCTTACGGAATTGGAGTTGTCTCTCGTGTTATCCGTTACCAGTATTTCTTCACAAATATCTTAAAGGCCACAAACATTGGACTTTCCCCCCCAATATTGCCCATTCAACCCACGGAGGAGTTGAGGGTACTGTTTACTGCCCTTTTCTGAATACTTATAAGGAAACATTTTCCACAAAACGATAAAATTGCGTGGGGTTGCTGAATATGGTGGGGACAGTTGTTGGGTTCTGCCTGGCAGGCTGGCTGGGGAATTTGATGTGTAGAGTTTCTTAAGGAAGCTCTCCCTTACAGAATTTCAGTAAGGCTCGGGAATTTGAAGCACATTATAAAAGTGAGGGCAGGAAAATTGGAAAAGCAGTGATTGTTCGAAACTCTGGGGATCAGCAAAAGCCCATGCCACATGCCCACCACAAAGAGGAAGGAGCCAGGCAAGTTTCTTTTTGCCTAATGTAGCTGGAGAGAGAAGTGTATTCTGTGGAAAATTGAGGCTGAGAGTCTGAACTCAGGGGTTCCAGGCACAGTGCAGGATGGGAGTGAGATGCTTGACTGAAAAGGAGATTAAGCTGAATCTTGAGATAATGGAACGAGAAGATGGAAGCAGACTGGACTCCCTTGGAAGTGTGGAGCCCTGGGGAGCACCTGGCCTCACAGTCCACATTGCATGGGCAAGAAATAAACTTCTATGTGAAAAGAACCTGAGATCTTGGGGGCGGGTCAGGCTTTGTGCTTCGACTTAAGTCAGTTGTGCATGTGGCAGTGCAGAGAAATAAAGGAATTCTGAGAAGTCTCTCTAAAGGCAATAGTCTGGCTCTTATTTCTGTTTTAAAGTTTACAAACTGAAAACATTTTGTCATACTTCAGGAATGTCACCATCTACTCCTTGGAAGATAGATGCCCGGGAGGCATAGGATAAAAAAAAAATTGGGGTCTTTGAAAAAGAAGAAAAACAACATTTTTCCCCCAGAAAAATATTGCTCCTACTGCACTCAGGTTTTCCATTAGTTATTTGCTTAAGTTTTAAAATTTGTTTTCCCAATACGGACAAGCAATGTCAAAAACAGAGTTCGGCTGTATCGATAAAGTGGTTTCTAAATTCTCTTGAAAGAAAAAGGAGCTGGGGGTGGTAGTGAAGGACGTTCTTCCAGAAAATCTATTCAAAGTTCTATTTTCCTTCCTGTTGACACATTCAGTTTGGACATGCTCAATTTGGACCACTCTTCTCAATAAAAGATGCCCCTATCCAGCTGTTCTCCAAGTCCAATCAGTATTTGCTATACTCGGTCTTGGAAAAGCAACGGATATTGATTTGGAAAATTATATAAAGGCCAGGATGCAGCCACCTTTGTTTTCTCTGCCATGATCTATCCCAGGTCTCTCTCCACTTCTGGGAAATAATTATGAGTTTAATGTGTGTTCTCCAAGTTCACAAGTGAACGTGCACACAGTCAAAGGTAGTATCTCCTGTGTGGCTTTGTCAACCTACACCCCCTCCCCCCAACCATCTTTTTAAAACGTCAATATTACATTGACAAGATCTAAAAGCTTTGTGATATGTAGACCTCAGTCACTCCAACGAAGTCAACGAGAGCTTAGTTTTTTGTTTGTTTTCCCCCTGCCGATGGACAATAGGGTATTTCCAAATCTTTGCTAATTGAAACAGTGGCTGACTGAGTAGTTTTCTATAGAGAAATGGAATAACTTAGTTGTATTTATGTTCTTTTTCAGCTTTTCTAAGAACAACCTTATTAGCCTCCACTTTCTATCTCCACTGGCGGTCTGAGAGAGGTCTGCTTTCTCCATGTCTTTGGCCTTTTTTTATATTGTCAGACCTTTTTCTTTTTCCTAGCCTAAATGAATGAAAAATACTACCTTGTTGCACTTTACTGATTACTAGTGACCTGCGATTTCTTTTTTCATATTTATTTGCCATTTGGATTTCTTTTATGAATTGCTTGTCCTAAGGCTTTGTTCCCTCTTTTGAGGTTGACTATTTTTTCGCTGATCTCTGCAAGTTTTATGAGGTTCAGGATCCTAATTCATTATCTGTATTGTGTATGAGGAAAAATTTCTCCTGGTCTGTAATTCTTTGTTTTGAAACTGCTGCCATTTTCATGATTTTTATTTAATCTAATCTTTGCCCAGGGGCATGTCCCCAGACCTTAGAGAGGAGAGGAAAGGAAGGAGAAGGGGGAGAGAGAGAGAGAGAGAGAGAAAGGGAGGGGATGCGAGAGAAAAAAAACATCTATGGTTTGCCTTCCCTGTGTGCCCTGACTGGGGCAAGAATCCACAATCTAGGTATGTGCCTGGATGGAATCGAACTCGCAACGTTTTGGTGTCTGGGACAATCCTCCAACCAACTGAGCCATCCAGCCAGAGACTGTCATTTCTTTTCATGTTCTCATGTCATTGTCTTAATCCAGGTTCCCTGGAGAAACAAACCCAGTAGGAACATACAGGTATATGAAGAGCTTTACTACAGAAATTAGTGCAAGTGGTAATGGAGGCCAAGGAATCCCGTGATCTGCCCCATCTGCAAGCTAGAGAACCAGGAACGTGGTGATGCATTCTGTCTGAGTTGGAATGCCTGAGAATCTAGGGGCCAGTGATGTCAGTCCAAGTCTCAGGCTTAAAGCCCAGGAACCAGGAGTGCCTAATAAGGAAGATGTCTCGGGGTGGGCAAGGAAGAACATTTAAGATCAAGCAGAGAATGAATTTGTCCCTCCCTGCCCCTTTGGTTCTCTTCAGGCTCTGAATGGCTAGGATGAGTCCACCTGTATTGGTGAAGGCCTCTTAACTCAGTCTAATGATGCACGGGCTAATCTCTTCCCCAGAACCCCCCCCCCCCACCACACACACACACACACACACACACATCCAGGAATAGTGCTTTATCAGCTAACTTGGCATCTCTTAGCCCATTTAGGTCCATCCATAAAACTCACTATCACATTTGTCACTCTATTGCAATCAGTTCCCCATATCAGACATTTCCAACACAATGCTTTGGTACTTGAAGATATGTTTTTCACCCGAGTTCATAAAGACATTCTTGAACACTTCCTCTAATAGTCTTAAAATTCTGTTTTCTATCTTCAGTATGTAATCCATCCCAGATTTAGGTAAGAACTACATATTGAACAGTCCATGTCTTCCTACCAGCTTGCTATGCCACCTTCATGAAATACACATTCTCACACATATGTATATGGTGTCTGGCTCCTCTACTTGTACACAGATGTATTTATCCATTCAGCACAATTACTGCAGTTGGCTAGAGGAGAAGTCACCCCTCTTTTTCTCCTTTTTAAAGAATTCTCTTGGAGATCCTTATTTAAGTACCGGCCGGCACCCGTTCCTAGAACGGTCACCTTGAGCAGGTTGTTTGATGTCCCTGCCTCAGCTTCCCGATCCAAGAAACATGGTTGATAGGATTGCCCTGATAGGGTCGTTCTGCAGATTGAGTTCTTCTATGCAGAATTCTTTGGACAGTGTGTGGTATTTGATAATCGCCATACGTGTTGGCGACTTTTAATAATATTTGTATTATTAGAGGTCAAGGGACTTTTATTCAACAAACGATAGGAAAAAAGAGAGTGAAAAGACAAATCAAGGAGTGGGAAATTGCCTTACCCACACCCAGTAAAGAGCTAATGACCAAAATGTATAAAGAACTACCACGAAGACAACCCAGCAGAAAAATGGACAAAAGACTTGATTAGGCCCTTGGTGAAGGCGTTTAGCCTACTGGCTGATAAACGCGAAAACTTGCTCACTCTCATTCATAATCAGGGAAGTGCAAATCACGATTACATAGCTCTGTGCCCTCGCCTGATTGGCTAAAACTAAGAAGGCCCATTATCCCAAAAGTGTGCAAAAGTGAAGAGCAATGAGGACCTCATGTGAAGCTCGTGAGTATGTAAGTGGCTCAAAAAACCAACCTGTTGAGAAAGAGTCTGGCAAGATAACATTTGCATTCACATAACCTCTGCCCAAGAGATCAATTTTTAGGCGCGAGGGACCAGAGTTCCAATGTAGGTGTGGGAGAATGTTCCAAATAGCGGAGTAAGAAGCCAAAAGCGGAAACAACCCAAAGGCCCAGCAGCAGCCCAAACGTGTGTACGATTGAATACAACCCCCCAACAGAACAAAGGCCAGCTGTATGCAACAACATAAATGAAGAAAAAATACACGCACAAGAATACATTCAGCTAGCCTTTCTTTAAATGTTTGTTTTTTATTTCCAAAGGTTTTATCAAGTTTTCAAAAATGGGTACAGTAGTAACTTCATATTGTTGACCAAAATTAATACGCTTGTAGTTAGGGGAGTGTCAGTCTGAGAGGCAGATGGGGCTGGGCTGCCAGAAGAGGAGCGGGAGCCAGGCTCCCAGTGACTGGCAATGCCGAATGTCTTGACCCGAGGCCCCTTCCACTTTTGGGACAATTACGAATAGATGCTAAGAGTTAGTAATGTGTGTATAGTTTAGCTGTACACGCGTGCTTTATGAATTTCTGTAAACGCGTCACATTTCAGCATTTTTCAATGTTAAACAAAGCTGTTTTCTACTTTCAAAATAGTCATGTAGTGGTTTATAAAATCATTTAAAAATTGATTCTATTTCCAATTTTTTTCATCTTAATATTGCTCTTTCATACCTTCTCTCACTTATTTATTTTATTACACTTAATAATGCATTATTATTTTAGAACAGTTTTAGATTTCTCAAAAAGTTGATCAGATTTTTGGGAGAGTTCCCCTATAACTACCGCCCACCCCACCCCACTCGCACTTTCTCCTTTCATTAACACCTTACGTTACTACGGTACATTGGTTACCAGTAATGAACTAGCACCAGCACGTTATCTGACAAGGCCGTACGTGATTCAGATTTCCTCCGTTTTCTACCCAATGTCCTTTTTCTGTGCCAGGATCACATCCCAAATACCAAATGATGGTTAGTTTTTGTGTGTCCTTCAGTTACTCTCAGCTGTAACAGATTTTCAGACCTTACAAAATGCTTACAGAGACACTTGACAATTTGGGGGATATCGTTCAGGCATAGTACAGCATGCCCACCTATTGGAATTTGTCTACTGTTTTTCTTATAATGAGCCCAGGTTTACGTGTTTTTCCAAAGAAGATTACAAAGGTCAATGGCTCTTTTTATCACATCATATCAAGGGCATAAACTATGGACATAATTCAGGACTCTGGCTGAAAGAGTGTGTGTGGGCATTCTTCACTGTAAAGTTCCTACTCCCACGCACCACCCCCGACTGCCACTGGCCTCGCTGCACTCCTGAAGACACTATTTGTGGCCCACGCTGAGCGGACGTGGTGTTCCTCTTCCGTCCTTTAGGGGGAGGACTCTGGACGTTTTTGGCATCTTCTTCAGGAGAGATTTGTCTCCTCTCCCCAATTTTTTATTTACTCAATTGTTGCTACCAGTATGACTCCATACTGGCAGAAACGTCTACCATAGACGTTTATTTTATATTTGGGGTTATAATTCAATACCACTTTATGTTGTTGCTGAATTTGGGAGCTCTTCCCTGGGGTTCCTGTGCCTTAATGTCAGGCACTGCAAGATGCTCCAGGCTCAGCTTGTGTATTTCCTGCCGCCATCCTCGAAACTTTCTCACCTCCTTAGTATGGCCAGTTCGTTATTTTAATTCTCTTCAAAGATCTTATTTGTTTCTTTTGAGAGGGCAAGAGAGGGAGAGAAGCATCAGTGCTTTGCTCCCAGTGGGGGACGTGACCCGCAGCCCTGGGGTGAGCCCTGCCTGACAGGGAGTCAAAGCAGCGACAGTGCGCCTCGCGGGACCACGCCCAACCCACTGGTCAGGCCACCATTCCCTTTCCGAGTGGCACATCGCTCTTTTTATTCATCGCCTCTGTTTTTTGTATATGTTCGTTTTCCTTTTTATGTAGATATTATATAGACATTAGTGAACATATCGGGTGGATATTCGTTTTCCAATAAATATGGTTGGTGCCGTTTTTTCTTGTTGACCTGCTTCTTCAATTTAATTCATTTTACACTTTCCACCTGAAGATACCACATCAGAAACTCACTTGACATCTCTCTGTCCCCATTCTCCACCCTCATATTGAATTGTCTGTCTGACAAAAACAAAACCTGAGGAAACGACTCCTGTCCAGCCTTGTCCAAAAGCCCCAAAGGGAATGCGCATCCATTCCACTCCCAAGAATGATCACTTGAATGAGGATTCCCTAAATAAAGAGAAAAGGCCACTCCCCAAACTTTGAACATTCCAAGGGCAAACATCGACCGAATCGGAGCAGAAGTGTCTTCGCACATCAAACCGTCAAGGAACAGCAACGTGTCTTTCACATACAGTGGTTTTCTTGGGGGACGGCCGTGGTCCTTTAAGAAGGAAATTCCAGCTGCAAAAGAAAAAGGCATTCCGAAACCAACCACGAGCCCCCCCAAAGAAAGCGCTTCACCCAGCAGGCCAGGTCCCAAACGTGCGCGGTGTGACGGCACGTGGGTACAAAGTTCAGAAATGAGCCAAGTGAATCCGGACAGAGGCCAGAAGTCGGGACAGCGCTGACTCTGCCGGGCCACCTGCAGGGGGCGGCAGGGAGGCGTTCTATTGTTCGCTTTCACTGTGGTCAAGACGCCCCTAGATACGTTAATTCGGTGACATTTTTACTGGTATTTCTTTTGTGGTCTCATATTGATACTATTTGCTCGATGTTTTCTAGGTCTTTAAAAACCTTTTGCATCTGCTATGTGCTCGTTGCAGACTCGGTGATCAAAGCTGGGGAGACTTTCCTAGCATTTACCTTTCTTCTCTATCAGCTTCTGACAAAACGGAATTCTTTAAAATCTTTCACAACGATTACAAATATACCTGTTTTACCTTACAAGTCTCCGTCTTTCTGGTCTATGTACGTCACAGTGCTGTGTCTGGGTGTGTGAAGTTCATCGTAATATTTTCTTAGTGATTTTTTGGATAACTATAAAATATTCCTTCTTTAGCCTATAAATACATTAGCTACGAATGGCTACTAGACAAGGTTGTTTGTTGTTGCTGTTGTTTCATATTTGCATGGGTTGACTTTCTCACCCCTTTCTTTTCAACATCTTCGCTTGCTTTAAGGTTGGGTTAAGGACAATAAAGAGTGTGCAAAAGACCTAACAACGAGCTTCTTGTCCTGTGGCACCTTCTGGACCTTTTCCTGTGGCAGGTACACACTGTCATCACGGAGCTCCGGGCCACACTTAATTTGGGTCACCTGGGTCAGGGCTGCCCTCATCTGCAACCCCAGATTAACCAGCTTCACAGTGGAGGACGTGGGCTCTCTCTCACACTGACCTGCCAGTGTGGGTACATTCCCCAGTAATGACTAGAAAATTATTGGAAGCGCCCTGAGGGCGCAGAGGCTCCAGAAACTTAGGAAACAGGACGGGCACCCATACACAACCTCGAGACAATCTACGGTCTATACAAGACCACGTAAGACATGCTACTCTACAACCACCCCATTTACCGAGTAAATGTTCAAAGCCCCCACCCCTCAGGGATGGTGCATTTCTCCCCACCTGGCCCTAGACCTCACTTGGGAAAGTACAAATAAAAACTTTTACTCTCTGCACACACACAAAAAAAAGATTGGTGAAAATAAACAAAAGAGCAAGGCCAAAGTGAGAAAGTGATGGGATTAACCACTACCCCCACCCTCTTAATTCGGGCACAAAAGCAGCACTGATCAGATTAAGATAAAGGCAGGTACAATGCCAGATCCCTCGGGATACCCAGATGCAGTTCAAGTCAAGCTAGGGAGAGGATACCGTCTCTCTGGATCCTGCAGTGCCTTCACTCGCAATTGGGGTTTTGCTGGTGGAAGGTAGGTCACTTTATTTCTGCTATTTGTACTTGTGAGCAGAAGAGATATTTTCCTAGTACGACTTTAAAGAACTCACTCTAGATTTTATTGTTATCTTTTACTTTTAATTATAGTTTATTGTTATGTTCTTACAGTTGCCCCAAGGTTTCTCCCTTTGCACCGCTCCACCCAGCACCCCCACTGTTTCAGGCAATTCCCACACCATTGTTCCAGTCTGTTGGTCATGCCTGTAAGTTCTTTGGCTTCTCCATTTCCTACACCGTACTTTACATCCCCATAACTCTTCTGTAACTACCTTTTCACCTATTTCCGTCATCCCCGCTCCAATGTGCCTGCCATCAAACCTTTCTGCACATCTATGCTTCTGTTTCTGTTCTGCTTGTTTGCTCAGTTTGGTGTTCAGATCCATTGTTGATAGATATGCATTTATTGTCATTTCATTGTTCATCGTTTTGATCTTCTTTTCCTTCAATAAGTCCTGTTCACTTTTCATGTAATAATGGTTTGCTGCTTAACTTCTTCAGCTTCTTCTTGGCTAGGAAGCACTTTATCTGCCATTTGATTGTAAACGACAGCTTTGCTGCGTAGAGCCATCTTGCCTATAGGTCCCTGCTTCTCATCACTTTAAATATTCCTCGCCAATACCTTCTTTTCAGAAATCAGCTGACAGTCTCATGGGGACTCCCTTGCAGGTAACTACCTGCTTCTCTCTTGCTGGTTTTCAGATTTTCTCTTCATCTTTAATCTTTGGCATTTTCATTATGGTGTGTCTTGGTGTGGCCTCTTTTCACCCATTACTTTGAGACCCTCTGTGCTTCCTGGACTTATATATCTATTTCCTTCACCAAATTGGTTACATTTTCTTACATTGTTTCTTCGGAGAAATCTCCTATTTCATTCTCTTTCTCTCCTCTGGCTCCCCAACGATGCCAATGTTGGAATGCTTGAAGTTGTCCCAGAGGCCCCTGACACTATCCTCATTCTTTTGGATTCTTTTTCTTCTTGTTGTTCTAATTGGTAGTTTCTTGTCTTTCTTCCTTCCTTCCTTCCTTCCTTCCTTCCTTCCTTCCTTCCTTCCTTCTTTTCCAAATCACAGATTTGACTCTCAGCTTCATCTACTCTACTGTTGTTTCCCTGTACATTGTTCTTCATTGCAGTTAGTGTATCCTTTGTTTCTGACTGATTTGTTTTTTCCTTCACTTGAGGTCCTCTCTGAGTTCCTTGAGCATCCCAGGAACCAGTGTTTTGAACTCTGCATCTGATAGGTTGCTTATCTCCATTTCGTTCAGTTCTTTTCCTGGAGTTTTCATCCGTTCTCTCTTTTGCGCCGTATTTCTTTTTCTGCTCACTTCGGCAGCCTCCCTGTGTTTGTTTCTGTGGATCAGGTAGAACTGCTATGACTCCCTGACTTGGTAGGGTGGTCAAATGTAGTAGGTGTCCTGTCCTGTAGGGCCCAGTGGCACAGCCTCCCCATCACCAAGCTGAATACTCAAGATGCGCCCTTGGTGTGGGCCAACTACACCCTCCTTTGTAGGTGAACCTTGATTGCTATTGGCTTGTCAATGGGAGGGGTTTACCCTGGCCAGTCAGTTGGAAGGACTGGCTAGGACCACTGACCGCCCACTTGCATGCATCCTACACGGAGGATCAGCTGTGCAGGTGTCAACTCACCAGAGCAGGGTTTCCTACATCAGGGCTCTTGTGCCCCCTTGTGTTCTGTCTCTGGCCACTTGGCATAAGCTATTAAGCCATCAACCCCTGGCTTCTTCTTATGTTGAGCTTGGAGGTGCCCTGGCAAGGCCAGGCTGTGAAGCAAGGATAGAGGCTGCTAGTCTGGGGCCTGGAGCTACTCAGCAAGCTTCAGGGGCTCCCTAAGCCCAGCTGCTCTTTCGTTGAGAGGATTTAGGAAGATCACAAGCATTAGCCAAGACAAGTCATTCATATGCAAAAACCCCTGGCTGGGTTAACCCCTTGGCTGGGCAGATTGGGTTGCACCCTAAATTAGGGTAAAGTGTCCGAGGATTTCCAGGCTGGGGCAAAGAGTGTTAACCAGGTTGATGCAGTCTCACATCTGGCAGCAGCCTGCTGACTCTGTGGTGGGACGGCTCAGAAGAGGAGCAATGGCCTCTGCCAGCAGGTGTTTGGGAGAAGGCTATCCTCCAGCTCTTATCCTCATGCCTTTCAAAGTGCTACCCCAGGTGCTGGGGCTCAGAGGGAGTCTCAGTAAGTCTGTGTGTAGGCAGGCCCTGAAGAGGAGCTGCCTGGGAATCCAGCAGGTTCTTGCAGGGACTAAATCTTCACTGGTTTTTACTGCCAGAAGACAAGGGTCTTACCTTCCTGGAGCTGAAACCCCTGGCTGGGGAACCAGGTGTGCAGCTGGACCCCAGCTCCTGAGAAACCCCTCCTGATCATTATCCACCACATGTGGGTGTGGGACCAGCCAGTGCCGCATCTGTACTCCTACTGCCAGTGTGGATGGTTGCCCTTCCTTTACTTCCATAGTTGTCAGACTTCCATTCAGCTTGATTTCTGCTGGTTCTCAGTGATGGTTGTTCTATGGTTGAGTTGTGATTGTGATGTGGTTGTGCAAGCTGTGTTTACCTAGGCCACCACCTTGCAGATCTAGCACTAATGTCCTTCTTCTTTAATCTCAATTTGGAGAAATTTCAAGCTCTGGTAGTAGAACCCAAGGTTCCATAGCTGTGGTGCTGAGATTCAAACCTTTGTCTGCATTCCACTTCCAGTGTCCAAGCGGCTAAAAATGAGCGAAGACAAGGGCCAGGGACAGGAGGTGGGCAGGGCGGAAAGCCCCAGATGCCTAGCAACGAGCAAAACTAGGGAAAGCAGGCCCTTGTCCCCAGGCTAACCTTTCCTCCCCTGGCATATCATTGGTCATGCACTTTGGACCTTCCCCTGCATACATTATATACTTTTATCCTATTTGTGATGGAGAAATATGCACTGGGATATCCTTTCCTTGAGTTACAACACATTTTTGTTTCTAAACTGTTTTTCAGAGGTGTGGGATTAATTTTCTTCTGAATATTTTCTTGGGAAAAATCACATAGATTTTCAGGAAGAAGCCTGGTATTTCGGGAACTGGTTTCCAATGGCAATAAGAGGGTTTCTACATGTGGGAAGAGAATGAATTTATTGAGAGGGACTTCAAAAAATGTGGGATTAGATTAGAGGTTATTTATCTGATATGGGGGCATTGGAAGTGGGATCCTGCTGACTGAATGGGAGCTGGGATGGGCCGAACAGAGCTGGACTTCCAGCACAGCACGTTCCACTCAGAGGCTGAGTCCTGAAAGGAAGTCATTTTCTGGGTCCTAATGTACGGCCCTTTGGAATCAAGACATTAGAGTAGCAGATGGCAAGCCTTTTTGTGTTTGTTTGTTTTTGCTTTTCCTTTTTTTAATTAAAAAAATAGTTTTTTTATTGACTTTGAGAGAGAGGGGAAGGGAGGGAGAGAAACTTTGATAGGTGGCCACTCACACACCACAAACTGGGGTCCTGGCCCGCAACCCAGGCGTCTGACCCGAGCAGGAATGGAAGCAGGCTGGTACTCAACCCACTGGGCCACACCAGCCAGGGTGTGTTTTTGTTTCTTCTTTAAAGCATAAAACAGTTGAAAATGATCACCTTTTTATCAGAAAGCAACCTCCTTTCTGGTAAAGTCTCATTTATTTATGCATCGAAAGCACAAATATTATGTGTATGTCACTCTTTTTGCTTGTTTCTTCAATATTTCCTCATTTTTGAAATTTTTAAATGGGCTTATTGATTTGGGAGAGAAAAGAAGAGAGACAGAGTGTGTGTGAGAGAGAGAGAGAGTGGGAGAGAAATATCGATTGGTTGCCTTCCAGGTGTGCCCTGAGTAGGAATCAAACACCCAACATTTTGGTGTATGGCACGATGCTCTACACCAGTGGTCCCCAAGCTTTTTGGCACCAGGGACTGGTTTCGTGGAAGACAATGTTTCCGTGGACCGGGGTTGTGGGGGATGGCTTGGGGCTGAGTCAAGCGCATTGCATTCCAGCTCAGCTCCTGCTGTGCTGCCCGGTTCCTAACAGGCTGGGACCTATACTGGTGCATGGCCAGGAGGGTGGGGACACCTGTTCTAAACAATAGAGCCTCAGAAGTCCAGGTAGGCCTTGTATGTCTTAAAAGGGCTGAAACCTGTCTGCTTAGTCCACCTTATAATTCATTGATCATTAACCAGTGTTTAGAATGCTAGAGGTTTCTGTATGCTAATCTGTCTAGAATGGTGTTGAAACCTTCATTTCTAATCCTAATTTTTCGATTAATGCAAACTAATGATGAGATTGCGTCATGTGTTTTTCTGTGAAGAATAATGCTTGTAGGGGTGGATACATCAGTGCTCTGTATTTTTCACCTGCTGGTTGTTTGCATAGGCATTCTTGCTTCATTTTTTGCAAAAAGACTTGATTTAGTACTTTTGTTTAGAGAGAGGGGAAGAGAGGGAGAGAAAGCTAGAGGTGCGAGGGAAACGTCGATCAGTTGCCTCTCGTTTGAGCCACACCTGGAAACCAAACCCGAAACCCAGGCCTGTGCCCTGACCGCGATTCGCGGACTGGCAAACTTTCCTTCTGTGCGACAACGCTCCAACCCACGGAGCCGCGCCAGTCAGGGCAGGCACTCTTTCCAGGACGGGAATTCTCTCTTTTCTTTGTAAAGCGTGTCTTGAAATAATGAAATGCACCTTGAGTTCTTTCAAATAGTTTTCGGCATGCGATAGGGGATGGTTTCTCCATTTTATCTGTCAAGGGAGTCGCTCACACTGGTAGGTTTTGTAAAGGATCTTTGCCGGTTCAGCATGGTGTGCTCTTCTTTTCATGCCCCGCTGCAGTAAATTTGGGATAAAATTTTATTTAAGACTTCCCCAACTAAGCCCCTCGATCAAGTTGGCCCCGTGGAGTGCTTGCCCAGTGTCGCCCTCTTCTGGTTTTGCATTGAGCTTCGTGAAGTGAACTGAATAGCGTGCCCTAGAAACGCTTCCACGACGTAAGGGTCAGAGAATGCACTTACAATATGATGTGTTAGGTGTTAATGGGCCATATTTAAACCACTGTTATTTTTATTTAGCTTATGGGGATATATCAGTATTTCACTTTTTTCTTGGGCCACTAGAAGACATTTGTCCTTTGGAGAAAATGATCCATCCAAATTAGGAGCACCAAGGGATTCATTCATAAGATTAAACTATAGTATACAAATAGTTCTCTGCTGGGTTTTTCGCTCTGTCCCCCATGTTATCATAACGTGGTTTGTTTGTACTTTTTTCTCTTCGTGCCTATGTCTTTTCACTTCTAAGGGTCTTTTCTAAGAATCAGGGTTTGATCCGGGTCATCATTTCTGTTGGGTGTTACTAGGTATAGAAATTATTTTCAAATATTCTGTATTGTTTTTCTTTTGGTTTAGCTTTTCAACTTCCTGCAAGAGACTTTCCGCTACGGTGGGGTGAAGGGCCATCCCTACGCTCCAGCCTGGAAGCCTCAGAGACACCAGCACCCCAACTGAGGACGCTCACAGAGCTGCGGGCTGAGCCTCCGTGCCACTCCAAGTGTCTGCTCCCCCGGCGCCTACCCCGTTTCCTTCAGGTCCAAAAGGCTGCCCAGAGTGCAGTACCACTGGCCAGTCCACAAGTCTGAAAGAGGCTGATTTGTCCAAGTGCCCGAGTCTGAGGAAAGCAACAGAAAAGACATTACTCCCGTCATTGTCTCGGATCGAATATAGACCTAGGCACCTGGGAGTCTGCTGCTTCTATCGCAGCCATGAACTTTAAGCGCTCTGGTGCCCAGAACCCAAGCCTTTCAATCATGACCTTCCGCCCAAGCGCGGAAGACTTTCAGGATTTCAACACATACATTGCTTCCATAGAATCCCAAGGTGCCCACCGAGCTGGCCTGGCTAAGATAATTCCACCCAAGGAGTGGAAAGCCAGACAGAGCTATGATGACATCAGTGACATCTTAATAGCCGCTCCTCTGCAGCAGGTGGCCTCTGGGCGCGCAGGTGTGTTTATTCAATACCACAAGAAGAAGAAAGCCATGACGGTGGGGCAGTATCGCCGCTTGGCCAACAGTGGCCAATACCGGACTCCGCCACATGTGGATTTTGAGGATTTGGAGCGAAAGTACTGGAAAACCCGCGTCTACGATTCGCCCATCTACGGCGCTGACGTCAGTGGCTCCTTGTTTGATGCAAACACCAAGCAGTGGAACCTCGGCCACCTGGGAACCATTCAGGACTTGCTGGAGCAGGAGTGCGGAGTTGTCATCGAAGGCGTCAACACCCCCTACCTGTACTTTGGCATGTGGAAGACCAGCTTCGCTTGGCAGACGGAGCACATGGACCTTTACAGCATCAACTACCTGCACTTCGGGGAGCCCAAAACTTGGTACGCGGTGCCCCCAGAGCACGGCCAGCGCCTGGAATGCCTGGCCAGGGAGCTTTTCCCAGGCAGTTCCCGGGGCTGTGAGGCCTTCCTGAGGCACAAGGTGGCGCTCATCTCTCCCAGCGTCCTCAAGGAGAATGGGATCCCCTTCAGTCGCATCACTCAGGAGGCTGGAGAGTTCATGGTGACCTTTCCCTACGGCTACCACGCTGGCTTCAATCACGGCTTCAACTGCGCCGAGGCCATCAACTTTGCCACCCCGCGATGGGTCGACTATGGCAAAGTGGCCTCTCAGTGCAGCTGCGGGGAGGCCAGGGTCAGCTTTTCCATGGACGCCTTTGTGCGCATCCTGCAGCCCGAGCGCTACGAGCTGTGGAAATGCGGGCAGGACCGGACTGTCCTGGACCACGTGGAGCCCATGGCTCTGGGCAGCAGGGACCTGAGCGCCTGGAGGCAGAGCCTGGCGGCCGCCAGAGCCAGTCTGGGCCCAAGGCACCTGCAGCTGCGTCGGGCCCCTCGCAACCCTGGAGTCCTGGGCCCGGCCGCCGCGCGCGCCCGCCCTGCCGCTGTGCGCCAGCCCTCTCGGCATCCCAGGCTTCCCTCCTCCACCCAGTGCGGAGCTGCGGCGGCCTGCTGCTCCTCCAAGCCCGACCTGTCCTCGCCGCCAATCCCGGGCCCATCTGCCCGGGTTCCCCAGCCCACTGGCAGCTGTGCTGGGGGCCGTCGTCCTCTGGAAGAGGGGGCTCAGGAGGCGACCCTGCAGGCCGCGGCTAAGAGGCGCTGCTCAGTGGGCACAGCGCGCACTGCTCCGGACCCCAAGGCCCTGCCTGTGCTTGCTGATGGACTCTTAGTAGACAACCATACATCATTCAGCTTTCAGTTCCCCAATCCTTCGAGGGCTTCTGGATGTTATTGTGCCCCAGATCTTCAATTCTTGGGGCCCCCTTTAGATCCTGATGAACCGATGCACCCTGGCCCTTGCCTGCTCTCTCTGGACAATATTGTAACTTGTCTCCCTGACAGTGTCCCCCTAGCTCCTCCCAATATCACTGGGACTCTGAGATCATTTCCCAAAGATGCTGCTGGAAACTTGAAAACCCTTGTGAACCTCTCCGAGATTGTAAGGATGGATCACTCTTATGCTTTCATGATCCAGGTCCGACCTTCAGTTGTCAAAAGTTCTTCTGCCCCTGACTGTGATCCCTTAGGACTAAAGCTAGAGGGAGTTGAATCTCTTCAGTGCTGAGACATGTTCACCACCAATGGATGGTGTTCAATCACTGTTGAAGATGGTGTCAAATATGACTGTATCTGACCCTCAACACTGGGAACCACAGACTGACCCTGGGAAGTAACCATCTGGACTGATCCTGTCCCCAGTGAAAATGCTTTATCTCCTAGAGATGATACATTTCTTAAGCTGCCAGATGTTTCTACTACTAGGACAACTTAAGGTTTCCACTGCCCAGAAATGGAATCTCAAACCGGTCAATCTGGATTCACATGATCAGCACTAGTTAGATAATCTGCCTGATGGACCCCTGCCATTCCCTAGAGGAAAGAAACCTTGCAATAAGGAACCCAGTTTTTTGACCAGTGCAACTTCCTGTTTCTGCTCCCTTTCGCCTATAAAAGGCTTTCATATGGTACAGCTCCTTGGAGCTCCTTTCTGTCTGCTAGATTGGATGCTGCCTGATTTGAATCACTCAATATTTTTAATATACCTTAGTTTATCTTTTAACAATCTAAAACAAAGTGATTCAGAAAAGTTAAAAGTAAAATGATAGGCAAAAGTCTATGAGGCAAATACAAACAGAAAGCAGGAGTCATGGATCTAAATGTCAGACAAATTAGAACTGAGGCTCAAAGGTACATAGAAAGGATTAAGTTTCACCATGAAAATATGGCAGTCATGAATATCTATGCAACTTTGATAAAGTGTAAACTACAGAAAATAAAACAATTTGAAAGAAACACACTAAAATTAGGATCTTTTTATGTGATGTGATTTATAATAAATATTTATTTGGTCTTCATCCCTGTTTCCGGTACAGAGCTCCTAAGAGATGAGAGATATAAAGGTGTCTTTTGTTATGTTAATGAGATGATTTTAGGAATGTCCCTTGGTCACCTAAGGATGGGGGCTAGTTACCTGAGAAACTAACCTTGTGATTTAGAGGGTTTGGACTTTGGGAGGAGAGGGGCTTGAGATTGAATCAATCTCATGGCCAGTGATTTAATCAGTTATGATTATGTAATGGAGCCTCCCTAAAAGCCAGAAAAGACAGGGTATAGGGAGCTACCAGGTTGGGGAATACATGGAGGTGTTGGGAGAGTGGTACTCCTGGGGAGGGCATGGAAGCTCCGTGCCCTGGCCCATTCCTCTGCCCTGTGCATCTCCCCTCTGGCTGTTCCTGAGTTATAAGCTTTTATAACAAACAGGTAATCTAGTCAGTAAAATGTTTTCTGAGTTCAGGGAGATGCTCTAGAAAATTAATAAAATCCAAGGAGTTGGCCAGAGGAACCTCAGATTTATAGCCAGTGGGTCAGAAGTACTTGGGCTCATGACTGGCATCTGAAGGGGGGACAGCAGTCTTGGAGGACTGGGCACTTTACCTGTGAGATCTGACGCTACCTCCAGGTCGGAAGTATCCGAAGTGAGTTGAACTGTAGGACAGAGTGCTGGTGTCCTCAGCATTGCTGGCGTTGATGTGAGGAAAAACCTTCCCCACGCGTTAGAATTGAGTGTTCAGAACCCATTTTAACCTCATGCAGTCTGGCAAGACAGTAAATAAATAAATAAATAAATAAATAAATAAATAAGCTTAAGGATAAAGAAAACTTAAAAACCACTAACAATAAGGTAGAATTTATGTGCCTGGTAATAGAGTACTTTCGTAAAGTGCCAATGGATCAATCACAAACTTGACAGTATATTAGAGTGAAGAGAAAACATCAATACATTCCAAAGTAAGAAAAAAATTAAACTTCTTAATTTTCATGCAACAAAAGTAGGCATTAATGGTAAATCAAAAAATATAAAGGTTCTTCTTTCTGGAAAGTTAATTCTCAATTGAATGACTTGTAGACCACAGAAACAGAAGTCCCTCTAAATGGATGTCTAAAAGACCATAAGTGTTATTGAAGTGTTTGTAGATTTAAAGATGAATGACATACGCATAGTAGTATATGGGATTCAGTTAAAATAGAACTGAGGAAAATTTACAGCCTTAAGTATTTTTATCAATAAAATCAAAATAATGAAATTAACTGGATTAAGTTTCTGTCTCATAAAGTTAGGAAAAAACAAACTCACAGAAAGTAGCAGAAAGGAATTAGTACACATGCAGAAATTAATGAGTTAGAAAAACTATAAAATAATATAACTAGTAAATCAACAAAAAGCTCAGGTAATATAGATACTTTTCTAGGAAAAATGAACTAAAACTGATTTCAGAAGACTTAAGAAATCTAAGAGAAATTTCTTTTTTAAAAATATTTTATATATTTATTTTTAGAGAAAGGGGAAGGAAGGAAGAAAGAGAGGGAGAGAAATACCAATGTGTGGTTGCCTTTCAATCACCCCCTACTGGGGACCTGACCTGCAACCCAGGCATGTGCCACAACTGGGAGTCGAACCACAGACCCTTTGGTTCTCAGGCCAGCACTCAATCCACTGAGCCACACCAGTAACGGCTAAGACAAATTTCTATGTAAGAAATATAGAAGACGTCCTGGCTGGTGTGGCTTAGTGGATTGAGTGCCAACCTGCGAACCAAAGGGTCGCTGGTTTGATTCCCAGTCAGGGCACATGCCTGGGTTGCAGGCCACGTCCCCAGTGGGGGGCACATGAGAGGCAACCACACGTTGATGTTTCCTTCCTCTCTTTCTCTCTCCCTTCCCCTCTCTCTATAAATAAATAAATAGAATCTTTATTTAGAAATATAGAAAGACATCAAAAGATCTGCCTCTTCAAAAACCACCAGTACCAGTTAGTCCCATAAGGAAATGTGTGAAATTTTGAAGAGCAAGTATTTCCAAATCTATTTGGCATTGAAAAAGAAAAAAAAACCCTCAAAATTTTAAAGTAAGAACAATGTTGATAGAAAAAACTGACAAACTGCATAAGGAGAGAAAATAATAAAGTTATTGGTGAATAATTACCTAAAACAATCTAAATACATTAAAAGAATAATAAAATGACTGAGGTTTATTCTAAGAAGGCAGTGATGGTTTAAAATAAGGAAATAAGTAATATAACTTATCCTATTAGTAGATACAAGGAGAAAAGTTATATTAGTATTTTCATATATTCTGATAGGTGTTTGACAAAATTCCACAGTCTCGTTTTAAACACACCTCCACATAGGAACCAATGGATATTTCCTTAAAATGAAAACATTTTCTCTATTTACATAGTTATCTAATTTAGCCCCAAGGCCAGCATTTTACTTGAGTGAAATTTGGAAACATTTTTGCCAATAATTAAAATAGAATTAGAGGGATTAACCAATGCAAAATGTTAGAGTTGTAAGTAATGAAAAGGATTGAACAAAAAGAAAAAAAATTTTTTTGGTTAAGATTGAATACCTAGAAACCCAAGGAAGAGATTAGTCCTACCATACCTGCTCTTCTCTTGCTCTTCATACTCACAGGGCTCTGTGCTGCCCAGATTTTCTTCTTGGGACACAGTCAAGAGCACATCTGAAGTAGAGGCATGCATTAATCCTCCTAAAGCAAGAAGGGGGTGGGTGTGAATAACCATAACTCAATCAGAACTTTTTTGTACATCTAAAATGAGTAAAAAAAAAAAAAAATCAAAGAGGGCCAAACATTTGGAAAGTCTCAGGTAAAAAATTGTTGAGTGTTATTGTATATGGAAAGTGTAGTCAGCTTCAGTTAAGGATTCTTAGAATCAAGATTTCAGAAAAGGTGAAATTATCGGGGTGACTCAGTTCAGGTGGAGGAAAAGATTATTTAAGGCAGGGAAGGAGCCCTGGCTGGGTGGCTCAGGTGGTTGGAGTGTTGCCCATACACCAAAAGGCTATGGGTTCCATTCACAGTTAGGGTATGGGAGGCAACCAGTCATCTTTCTCACATGGATGTTTCTCTCTCTCTCTCTCTCAATAAACATATACTTAGTTGAGATTTATTTTTTCTTTTAAATACATTTTATTGATTATGCTATTACAGTTGTCCCACTTTCCCCCGTTTACTCCCCTCCACCCTGTATCCTGCCTCCAACTCCCAATTCCCCCCTCCCAACTTAGTTCATGTCCACAGGTCGTACATATAAGTTCTTTGGCTTCTTCAATTCCTATACTATTCTTAACCTCCCCTGTCTGTTTTGTACCTGCCAATTATGCTTCTTATTCCTTGTACCTTTTCCCCAGTTCTTCCCCCTCCACTTCCACCAATAACCCTCCATGTGATCTCCATTTCTGTGACTCTGTTCCTGTTCTAGTTGTTTGCTTAGCTTGTTTTGGGGTGTTTTTCTTTCTTTTTTTTAGGTTCATTCGTTGATAGTTGTGAGTTTGTTGTGTTTTTATTATTCATAGTTTGGATCTTCTTTTTTTTTAATAAGTCCCTTTAACATTTCATATAATAAGGGTTTGGTGATGATGAACTCCTTTAACTTGACCTTATCTGGGAAGCACTTTATCTGCCCTTCCATTCTAAATGAAAGCTTTGCTGGATAGAGCAATCTTGGATGTAGGTCCTTGCCTTTCATGACTTGGAATACTTCTTTCCAGCCCCTTCTTTTGAGGAATCAGTTGATAGTCTTATGGGTACTCCTTTGTAGGTAACTGTCTCCTTTTCTCTTGCTGCTTTTCAGATTCTCTCCTTATCACCCTGGCTGGTGTGGCTCAGTGGATTGAGTGCGGGCCTTTAAACTAAAGATTCTCTCCTTATCTTTAATCTTGTGTAATGTAATGATGATGTGCCTTGGTGTGTTCCTCCTTGTGTCCAACTTCTTTGGGACTCTCTGAGCTTCCTGGACTTGCATGTCTAGTTCCTTCACCAGATTGGGGAAGTTCTCCTTCATTGTGATTTCAAATAATTTTTCAGTTTCTTGCTCTTACTCCTCTCCTTCTGGCACCCCTATGATTCAGATGTTGGAATGTTTAAAGTTGCCCCAGAGACTCCTAAGCCTCTCCTCACATCTTTGAATTTTGTTTCTTCATTCTCTTCTGGTTGGATGTTTATTTCTTCCTTCTGCTTCAAACCGTTGATTTGAGTCCCAGTTTCCTTCCCTTCACCACTGGTTCCCTGTATATTTTTCTGTATTTCACTTTGTATAGCCTTCACATCTTCCTTTATTTTGTGACCATACTCAATGTCTGTAAGCATCGTGATTACCAGTGTATTGAACTCTGCATCAGATAGGTTGTCTATCTCCTTGTTGCTTAGTTCTTTTTCTGGAGTCTTGATCTGTTCTTTCATTTGGGCCATATTTCTTTGTTGCGGTATACCTGTCAGCTGTAAAGGGAGGAGCCTTGGGTGTTTCCCAGGGCAGGGCAAGCCACTTCCCTGTGTTGTGGTGCTCTACGTCGGGGAGGGGTCAGAGAGGGAACAATGCTGCTTGCTCAGTTCTTGCCCAGCTTTCGGTCACTTCCTTTGCTTCCCACAAGCACATTGTGCCCTTTCAGTTACTGATTCCCAAATGGATGGGCTTGTGTACATTCTAGAATCCCAAGGGCCCCTCCAACAGACTCTCCTGTGAGACCAGGAGTTTCTCCCACCTCTGCAACCCCAACAGGTTTTTACGCCAGAGGTTTTGAGGCTTTAGTTTCCTGCACTGAAACCCTCAGTTGCAGGGTCTGTCTTGCTCCTCAGTTGTTCCTCCTGGCTTATCCGATGCAAATGTGAAACCACCAGTCTGCCTGGGTGTCCCTACTGCTCCAGCTTCCCATCTCTGCCCTTCCTACCAATGTGGATGAATGTTACTTCTTTAACTCCTTGGTTGTCAGACTTCCGTACAATTTGATTTTCTGGCAGTTCTGGGTTTTTTTTGTTTGTTTGTTTTTAAATTGGTTGTTATCCTGCTTTTGTTTGCGTGAGGAAGTGAAGTGTACCTACCTATGCCTCTATCTTGGCCAAAAGCCTCCTAAATAGTGATTTTTCCCCCCTAAATGAGAGTCTGACCACCTACCTATAAAGGAACTATATGAAAGAAATGAAGTAGCATCTACCGAGTTTTGTATAGAGTAAGTGCATATTTTTTTTGTCTCGAGGTGCCTGTTACACAGTAAGGGGTAGAGCTTTAGGTATTCACCAGGGCAGGGCAATCCACGTAGTGGTGCTGTATGTGGGGGACAGGTCTGAGAAGGAACAGTGCCACTTGCTCAGCTCCTGGCCAGCTTTCAGTCACTTCCTCCACTACCCACAAGCAAATTGGGCCCTTCTGGTGCTGACTCCCAGGTGGGTGGGTTTGTGTACATTCTGGGACCCTGTGGGTCTCTCCGACATACTCTCCTGTGAGGCTGGGAGTTTCTTCTGCTGCTGCAGCACCTACAGGTTTATTTAGTCAGAGGTTTTGAGGCTTTATTTCCCCGTGCTAGAACCCTGGGTTGCTTGGACTGTCTCATTCCCCAGTTCCTCCCAGTTTATCTACATGCAAATGTGGGACAGTGCACTCGGCCAGCCACCAGCTGCCAGCTGCCACCCACCCCAGTCCTGCAGCCGCCACCTTACCACGAGTCCTCTCTGTCCCGGCTGCCCATCTCTGCCCCTCCTACTGGTCTGGATGAATGCGTCTTCTTTAACTCCTTGGTTGTTGGACTTCCATACAGTTCAATTTTCTGGCAGTTCTGGTTGTTTGTTTGTTTTTTAATTTGTTGTTGTCCTTCTTTTGGTTGTACAAGGAGACACAGCATATGTACCTATGCCTCCATCTTGGCCGGAAGTCCCTTAGATGAGGATTAAAAAAAAAAAAAAAGACTGGGAAGGAGATGAACAATGTTAAAAAAAAAAAAAACTCTCTTGAGACCTTTCACATGTTTCTTTTTTATATCAATGATCACCTACAGGCAGTCACTATTTCAAACTTTCTACCTTTCCCAGAAATTTCATTTTATCATACTTCTTATATTATGCAGACCCCGAATTAGTGATGAAGGTTCCCTAATTATCCCAGATCTCTTTCCTCTGAAGTTCTATAACACTCATTCTATAACTCTTTATTGAGCACTGACAGTATACTAGGATTTGGTTTCTAAGTGATCTGGCAAGCAGGGGAATAATTATAGTTGCTTAGAGTTCAAGTTAGAATTGGTGTTTGATGTAGATGAGATGTTTTTGTTGTAGCGGTTAATACTTGTGTTTTAGATCATAGTGGCTTTCTGCAGCTCTCCAGCAACCTCAGCTGTATTCAGAACAGACCTTGGGGTTTGGGAGTTTGATGCTGAGTAATTGAAAACCACAGCATCTGAGGAACATGGCACCTAGAATCTAAGACTTTTTGCCATAAATTTCTTTTTTAAATTTGTTATTATTTTTACTTACTAAAAGTTATATGTATATCTATCTTTTAAAAATAAATTTTTTAAATTACAGTTTACACTTAATATTATTTTGTATTACTTTTAGGTATACAACATAGTGGTTAGGCAGTCATATTTTACAAAGTATTTGCCCCAATATTTTCTGTACCCAGCTGGCACCATACCTAGTTATTAAAATATTATTGACTGTATTTTCTATGCTGTAATTTACATCCCCGTGACTATTTTGTAACTACCAATCTGTACACCTCAATCCCTTAACCTTTTTCACCTAGTCCCCCAAGCCCCTCCCTTCTAGCAACCTTCATTCTGTTCTCTGTATCTATGAGCTTGTTTCTGTTTTGTTTGTTCGTTTATATTGTTCTTTAGATTCCATGTATAAGTGAAATCATATGGTATTGTATTTTTAAAGTTTTTTTTAAAAGATTTTATTTCTTTATTTATAGAGAAAGGGAGGGAGAAAAAGAGGGAGAGAAGCATCAATGTGTGGTTGCCACTCACACACCCCCAACTGGAGACCTGGCCCGCAACCCAGACATGTGCCCTGACTATGAATCAAACCAGCAACCCTTTGGTTCACAGGCTGGCATTCAATCCACTGAGCCACAACAGCCAGGGCAATTTTTTAATTGTATTTTTTCCATTACCATTTAGTGCCTTTATACTGTCCCCACACACATAGTCACCACGCTGCTGTTCATGTCCATGAGTCCTTTTTCCTTTTTGCTCAATCCCTCCACCCCGTACCCTCCCCACCACTTTTAGCTGCCATCTCTCTATCTATGAGTCTGTCTCTATTTTGCTTGTTAGTTCAGTTGTTCATTAGATTCCATATATGAGTTAAATCATGGTATTTGTCTTTCTCTGACTGGCTTGTTTCACTTAGCATAATGTTCTCCAGGTCCATCCATGCTGTTTCACAGGGTAAAATTTTCTTCTTCTTCTTTTTTTTTTTTTAAAGCCCAGTAGTATTTCATTGTGTAAATGTCCCATAATTGTTTTATTCACTCATCCACTGAGGGACACTAGGGCTGTTTCCATATCTTAGCAATTGTAAATAATGCTGCAATGAACATAGAAGTGCTTGTGTTCTTTGGAATTAGTGTTTGGGGTTCCTTCAAATGTATTCCCAGAAGTGGGATCGCTGGGTCAAAAGGCTGATCCATTTTTGATTTTTTGAGGTATCTCCATACTGCTTTCCACAGTGGCTGCACCAATCTATACCAACAATAAATACAAAAGGGTTCCCCTTTGTCCACATCCTTGCCAGCACTTGTTGTTTGTTGATTTATTGATGATAGCCATTCAGACAGGTATGAGATGATATCGCACTGTGGTTTTAATTTGTATTTCTCTGATGATTAGTGATGTTGAGCATTTTTCATATGTCTATTGGCCATCTGTATGTCCTCTTTGGAGGAGTGGCTTTTCAGGTCCTTTACCCATTTTTTAATTGGGTTGTTTGATTTTTTGGTGTTGAATTTTGTAAGTTCTTTATAAATTTTGGATATTAACCCCTTATCAGATGTACTGGTGAATATGTTTTCCCATTCCGTGGGTTCTTTTTATTTTGTTGACGATTTCCTTTGTTGTGCAAAACATTTTTAGTTTGATGTAGCCCCATTTGTTTATTTTTTTCTTTTGATCCCTTGCCTGATCTGATAAAATATTGCTATGAGTTATGTCCAAGATTTTGCTGCCTGTGTTTTCTTCTAGGATTTTTATGGTTTGGGGTCAAACATTTAAGTCTTTAATCCATTTTGAGTTTATTCTTGTGTATGGTGTTAGAAGGTGGTCTAGTTTCATTTTTCCACATGTATCTGTCCAATTTTCTGAACACCATTTATTGAATAAACCATCGTTAGCCTACTGTATGTGTTTGTTTTCTCTGTTGAATATCAATTGACTACAAAGGTGTGGGTTTATTTCTGCGTTCTCTATTCTGTTCCATTGATCTATGTGCCTGTTTTTATGCCAGTACCATGCTGTTTCAATCACTATGGCCTTGTAGTTTCATAATAGGTGGCGTGATTCCTCCAACTTTGCTCTTCTTTCTCAGGATCACTGTTGTTATGAGGGGCCTTTTGTGGCTTCATATACATTTTTGAAATATTTGTTCTAGTTCTGTGAAATACGTCATTGGAATCTTGATAGGAATTAGAATCTATGATTTAAAATAATTATGTCACCCAGTTATAAAAAATGAGATATTTCATAAATATAATGCTTACATGGAATCCAAAGACAGGCACAGACCATGCCAGGCTAGAAAAGCAAAACCACAATATGGGACAGCATTGTAATGACCATCCTGTCCAGCAGGTGGCGAGGGGGAGAGCAGGTGTGTTTACTACATACAGGAAAAGAAAGAGCCCTGGAGGTGGGGCAGCACTGCCAATTTAGGGAAAAAGTTAAAAATATGAGACTCAGGCACCTAGAATTTTGAAGATTTGGAGCAAAAATAGTTAAGAAAAACCTTTATACATACAACCAAATTATGTAATCAAAAATCAATGACTCCTTATATGATAAACACGCTGTATTCTGGGAACCATTCAGTACCTGCTGGAGCAGACCTGTGGAGTTTGTCATCGAAGGGGTTAACACAGCCGACCTGTCGCTTGGCACACGGAGCACATGGACCATTAGAGCATCAAATACCTGCACTTCGGGGAGCCCAAAACTTGGTACGCGGTGCCCCCAGAGCACGGCCAGCGCCTGGAATGCCTGGCCAGGGAGCTTTTCCCAGGCAGTTCCCGGGGCTGTGAGGCCTTCCTGAGGCACAAGGTGGCGCTCATCTCTCCCAGCGTCCTCAAGGAGAATGGGATCCCCTTCAGTCGCATCACTCAGGAGGCTGGAGAGTTCATGGTGACCTTTCCCTACGGCTACCACGCTGGCTTCAATCACGGCTTCAACTGCGCCGAGGCCATCAACTTTGCCACCCCGCGATGGGTCGACTATGGCAAAGTGGCCTCTCAGTGCAGCTGCGGGGAGGCCAGGGTCAGCTTTTCCATGGACGCCTTTGTGCGCATCCTGCAGCCCGAGCGCTATGAGCTGTGGAAACGCGGGCAGGACCGGACTGTCCTGGACCACGCGGAGCCCACGGCTCTGGGCAGCAGGGACCTGAGAGCCTGAAGGAAGGGCCAGGCGGCCAGGAGAGCGGTGGCCACAGAGCGCATAGTTCCAGACCCTGAGGCAGAGGACCAGCCCCTAGACAGTGTTGGATCCCGGAGCTCTGCTACCCGTGGTCTTACTAAGGCTTCCGTGGCTGAGGGTTCTTTAACCACCACCTCTGGACCTTGCTTCTTTCTGTCCCTCCCCATTTCCTCCTATTTGCCTGTGTGCACCCACATGATGCTCTTAATAATCACTGGAGCAAAAAGAAAATAAAATGTAAGTAAATAAATAAATGAGAGAAAAAATCATTGGAGTTCTGGGGCAAAGTCAGGTTTGCAAAACACTATTGTTTCTGATAGAGCTCCAAAAACACCGCTGAAAGCTGATGAATTCTGGATCCCCGACAGTAACAGAAGTCCTCTGTTTCATTTGTACCTCTGAGATGCTTGTGGTTAAAAGGCTTAGATTTGACACCAAGCAGGTTCAAATCCTAGCTGTCACTCACCACAAATTATGGGCACTTGAGCCAGTTCATTCCCTCTCTCTGAGCCTCAGATTCCTCATCTGTAAGGTGGGATACTGTGCCCGCTTCACAGATTGCTGTAAGGGCCATAGTAGCTAATGCATTAAACCATCTTTTAACAGTGCCCATCATATACTAAGGGCTCAATTTTGACTAATTATCATTTTATCTCAATTGCCTCTTTAGAGGCCACCTGGGAATATGAGTTCTGCATGACCTTTGGAAAAGTCTGGGTCACAATAAGGAGGATTTTTACTTGAGCGCCCTTCAGAGAATAAAAATAGAGGAGAAAAGTCCAATGGGGACCTAAGATTACCCTCTGGGAAGGGAGCTGGAATTTTGTCAGGTAATGAAATTGTGTGTGTGTGGGGGGGGGGGTGTATGTTGCCTCCTTTTGCTTTCCTGCAACAATAAGGAGTGAAGCCTTTGTTTTCTTCTTGGAGCACCAAGGAAGTAGGGAGGTGGGGAGACCTTTGCTTGGAGGTAGAAGAATAAGAGGTTTGTGGCCATGAGGAGGGGGGGAAGATGGGCCTAGTCTCTGGGGTGCACTGTAGAGAAGGAAAAAGACTTGGGGAGGCCTGCCTGGGTCTAGGGGACTCTGGGCAACCGAGCTGCAGCGAAAGCTTGGTGCTATTCCTCATCCAGTGCTGACAAGAGGGACTTCTCCTCTCTCTCAACAGCACAACCAGAGCTGTGGAGTGAGACCCTGGTGTCTGGAAAGGCACACAGTAGGGGGCTGTGTGTCAGGGGCCAGGTAGGCAGAGCGCCTACCTCCTTCCAGGGCTTCTGATGTAAAATGGGCCTCAGGACAGTGGGTTACATCATGTCTCTGGGGACCTGAGACTTGGTGTTGGCTAAGGAAGACAACCAGTCCTGTGGGTGGAGAAACCTCTGTGGTAACTGCAGTTACACAGGACATCTTGCAGCACCTGAGGTGAAGAGTTACAAAGGTTGAAGTCACTGCAGTGACGGGCATGATGAAGGGAGTTGAAGCCACTGAACTGTTTTCTCAGACTGGCTGCCCTAAAACAGAGGCACTGGGATGAAGCCCTAGTCCCGCATGGTTTACAGCTTTCTACTCGGAGTTCTCCCTGTGCTTCCCCTCTGTCATTGCATTTTTGCACTTTCTTGCCACTTCATTCCTCCCATCAGAAACCTCGGGGCCATAGGCCAGCCTCAAAGTGATGGCTGTGACAACAAAGTCAGTTTTCCAGGGCTGAGCCATTCCCTGCATCGTCATTGGTCATTGGCTGCGAGGCCACCTTCCTTGACCAGGCTCCAGAGCACGGAGACTTTCCTTCTTCCTGAGGGTGACTCCCCAGAAATCTGACTCTGCTTGTCCATTACAAATGGCCTCTCATCCTTGGTATGGGGAATTCTAGAAAGACTGTTACTCTGTGATAATGACTCTCTGTGACTCCTTCCCTGTCACCTCACCCACAGCCTCTTATTTTTCTTTTAATGGTGAAGTGAGTAAATAATGATGCTGTTGGTGTGGCTTCATATCTTCTCTCCACCCACGAACTCAGTCCGTCGGCACAGCCACTGTGCATGCATATGTGCAAAGTCGATTCTGATTCGTGATGTGTTCAGTAAAGCAAACCTTTCCATAGCTGCTGATTTTACCCTTCCAGCAGTTAGTTTGATGGCAGAACCCGACTTAGAGTCAGAAGCATGGCATTGGAGCCTGCATTTGCCACCTTCTAGTCATGTGACCTTCAGCAAAACATCATTGACATTCTGCAAGCCCAAATTACAGCGCACGAGTTCTGTGGGATGTAAATGGCAAGTATGCAGGAGGTGCTCAGTTAACTTGGGTGTGCATTCACACACTCTCCCTAAGTCTAGGGCAAGCACAGGCTAAGGACGTACTCTCTTATCTTCTCTTTCCATGGTGCTGAGTCCTGTGGTCGCTCTTGTCGCCACCCCCATAGGTTTATCCATTACTTTTTAAAAAAAATTAATAGACTTTATTTTTTAGAGTATTTCACAGAAAATTTAAGCTGAAAGTACAGACAATTCTCACATACCCCGCCCCCTCCACCAGAGTCCACACCAGCTTAGTACATGTGTTACAACTGATGAACCTACACCGACACATCACTATCCTCCAAAGTCCGCAGTTTACGTCAGGGGTCATTTTTGGTGGTGTACGTTCTATGGGTTTGACAAACGCACAATGGCATGCATCTGCCCTTATAATACCATACAGGGTAGTTTTGCTGCCTATAAACCCTTTGCCTATTCACTTCTCCCCCTTTCCCAAACACCTGGCAACCAAGACATTTTCACCACCCCCATAGTTTTGTTTTTCCCAGAATGTCATGTGGTCGGAATCATATAGTATGTTGCCTTTTCAGATTGACTAAGCGATACCTTAGCAGTTATATGCATTCAAGGGGCCTCCATGTCTTGCAGCTTTATAGCTCATTTCTTTCTTCTTTTAAATCCTCACCCGAGGATATGGCTTATCGATTTTATAGAGAGAGAAGGGGCGGAGGAGTGAGAGAGAGGTCAATGTAAGAGAAACAGCCATCTGTTACGTCCAGTATTTGCCCCTACCGAGGACTGAACATTCAACCCAGGAACGTGACCTGACTAGGAATTGAACTCATGACTTTTTGATGTATGGGAAGGTGCTCCAACCAACTGAGATACCCGGGCAGGGCTATAGCTCATTTCTTTATCTTGCTGAATAATATTCTGTTGTGTGGATGTACCACAGCTCATCCATTCACCTACTGCAGGACATTTGGTTGTTGCCCGGTTTGGGCAATTACGAATAAAACTATTATAAACATTCATGTGCAGGTTTCTGTGTGGAAGTAAGTCTTCAACTAATTTGGGTAAATTCCAAGGAATGAAATTGCTGTATCACTGGTAAGACTCTGTTTAGTTTTATAAGGAACTGCCAAATTGTCTTGCACCCATTATTTTTACTGGTAGAAAACTGTTCCTTTTTCTCATGATCTACCACATAGTATTTGTATAAAAGGGCACACATACTCGTTTGCAACTTCCACTTCTCATCGTGTTTGGCTGGTTGCAATGTTACCAAGGCAAAGTCAAGATTTTATGAACAGTCAGGAGCCAGAAGACCCGACCTTCATTCAGACTCTTACCTGGACTTATTGAGTAATCTTTCAATAAATCAGCTCTTCCCTCTGCGCCTACACTTCCGCATTTGGTCAAAGAGGCCCTTAGCCGCCCTGCACCTGTGCTGGAATTTACACGCAGCTTCAGACCTGTGCAAACATAATTTGTGCTAAGAAAATATTTGCCATTGTCATTATTACAAGATGGACACTAGAAGTTGTATTTGAGTGCAACTTGGAGAGTTGGTGTTTGGGTTTTGGAACTCCTCTAAGATTTATAAAAAGTTTCAGTTATGGATTTGTCCGCCTACCTGGACACACTGAATTATTCACAAAGACTAGCCACACATCAATTCAGTTTCTGCATGTGTAAGGAGTCCCTTTCAGATATTTAACAGTAACTTCACGTAATATTTATTTCACTGGATTGTGGCTGTATATGGACTCAAAGTTGCCTTTTTCCCCAGTGTTGGTATTACCTTTCATCACTTTAAATAGGAAACCACAAACAGTTGCTAGGAATTGGCTACAGAGATAAGTGGAAAGAAAACCGATCTGAGTAGAACAGAACCCTGGTGAGAGGAGCAGCCCCTCACTGCAGCTGCCTGGCCCACCCCGCCCTGCGCCCCCGCCTCTGCAGCGGAAATTCCTCACACGCTCCCGTGCCCTCCTTGCCACTGACTTGCAGTGACCGTGGTGCAATAGTGAGGACCTCTATTGTTATCCTGTTATTATTTTGGTGGATCTTTTGGAGATAAGTCATTTCGGGGAGAACACAGAACTCAGCACCGTGGGGAGGGCGTCATTGTTAGAGGTGCCACCCTACAGAAACGTAGCGTTTATGTTGCGGGGTTTCTGCATTTTCTTCACTCACCTCTAGCATGCTGGCCCCCAGTGTCCTTGCGCCCTGATTGTTCATCCTTCCTCCCCCAAAGGACTGCATCCAGGCCTGTAGACCTCAGAGGGCATCTTGTCCCGTCTCTCAGAGCCTCTTCTCAAAAGATTCACCTTGTGTCTGTATTTCAAGGCCCATTCATTCATTCACTCATTTATGCAGCACATGTTAAGTGAGCACCTACTGTGTACCAGGCACGGTTCTTCTAATTAGGGACACAACAGTGAGAAAGACAAAGCTGCAGGTCCCCTGGAGCAGCGTAAGGAGTGACATATAATAACATGAAGTAGTCGTGAGGGCTACGAGGAAAAACAAAGCAGCATATGTGCCGCTCCGACCGAGAGGGTGGCCTTTTGGGGGATGTGGTCTCTGTGTGCCCCATGTGAACGTGGGTGTGGGGGGCATCATTATAGGCAGAGGGACAACATGTGAAAATGTCCTGAGGTGGGCTCATCCTTAATGGGCTCACAGACTAGCCCAGCGGGTGGACAGGAGACATGAGGGACCAGGAGCCGAGGCAGGGATGTGGACTGTGGATGGGCACAACACACCTGACCTCAGAGGATGCATACTCCTCCTGAAAACCGCTGAGTGACTGGAGTGGCGGGTGTTTTAGGTAGGCTGGGAGGGAGGAACTCGGGGACCATGGAGCTTTGGAAAGGATTTATAACTCACGGCCATCCCTGAGAACTGCTGTCTTCCCCAGCGATGCAAATCCTGAGAGCAGGAGCTCTGTTTTGGTTCCCGGTGGCATCAGCTAACATGGAGCGTATCTGACTCAGGAGGTACTTGGATTAGATGGGACTTGGGTGGACACAGCAGGTCCCTGGCACTCACTAAATTGACAACAGCCATTTCAACTCTTTGTTAGCCACCTCAAATCAATGGCATGGGGGCAATATTTTGGCATGTTGCAGGGGTCCTTATTTGAATAATGCAGGTGGCTGTGAAGCTGGTATGAAGGAGAGAGACACATGGCTCCTGGAGAGTCTGCAATAGGAAGTCCCTGGAGAAACAGCTGGCAGGTGGAAGAGCTGGTGAAAGGGTTGAACAGGCAGCAGATTTAGAGTGTGTGGCTATGCACAGCAAAATCTGGGCTCCAGACAAGGACAATATTCAGGAAAGTGCTAGGATTAGGAATTTGCAGAGATCTCAGAATCCATTCCCTGTGAATATCGAGGGCCCACTGAGCATGTTTCTGCTACCCGAGAAACTCCCTGGGAGCGAGGCAGCCCAACCTCACCTCTCCTGTGGTATCACTTTGACTGTACTCACAGATGAGCCTCTAGGACCCTAAGAACTTTATTTTTACCTATGGCCTATCTCATGGATTAAACCATGATAGGCCAATTAAGATAACTGGTTATTATCTTTCTTTGTTTTCTCTGTACTGTGAGGACTCAAAGACTATTGTTGATTGAAGGAATACATTTCTCGAAACCATCAATAGAAATGAAAAAGGGTTAGCATCATAAGAAACAGCTAAAATAAATTAAAACTCTGCACAATAGCATTGGTGCTTTCACACTAATTTCCTTTTAAAGTAAGAGATCCAGTTCTAAGCCGGGGGGTGAAATAAGTTGCAGAACCAGAGAACAAATTCTGTTTCTCCTGTTTCAATACAAGACCTTCATTCATTCACTCAACAGATCCTGCTCAGCGCCCTTACTGTGCCAGGCACTGTGCTAGATACCAAGGGTACAACATGATATGGATTGACAGCCTGCTTGGGGAGACAGGCCAGCGATCAGGCCGTTTCACCATGCCACAGATTCTTCGCAGCAACTGTGACGATATCCAGGCTCTCCCCGGGCTGATGGTGTAGGGCCCCTAAAGAGATGTGCCTTTTACGCTCAGGGCCAAAGCCCCAGTGGGGCTCTCAGAGCTGTTTCCGTCTGTTCCTGGACTCACAGCAGTCCTCTGGTTGCCTTTTCTCAGTCGTGTCTGACAAATGGGCACATGCCGACTTTGGGGGAATCTCGGCTGCCCCAGGCATCCCTGGTCCTTCCTTGCCCTTTCTACAAAGGCGGGGGCAGGGGGGTTGGCTTTGAGTGCCCCCACTGGCTGGTCCACTCTAGGAAGTGAGTGAGGCTTATTGTCAGACCCCTCCCACCTCTGTCCATGCCATGGACAGTCCTTGGCTCCTTCAGGGGGCTGGGTCATTTACATTACATTTCCTATGCTCCATTCTATCTCCCCACGATCTACACCCCCGCTATGGACTGAATGAATCTCCTCCCCACTATTCATATATTGACACCCTAATCCCCAGTGTGATGATGTTCGCAGGTGGGGCCTTTGGGAAAGGATTAGGCCATGAGGGGGAGCCCTCGTGAATGGGATTAGTGCCCTTCTAAGAAGAGACACAAGAGAGATGACCTCTCTCTCCACCGTGGGAGGGTACGGCAAGGTGGGAGCTGTCCGTACACCAGGGAATCGGCCCTTACCAAGAACCCCACTCTGCTGCCACCTTGATCTTGGACTTTCAGCCTCTAGAACTGTGAGAAATGAATGTTGTTTAAGCCCCACCTCCATCCCCAGTTTTGGTATTTATTAGCTGGGGTGAACAAAAACATACCCCAAACTGCTAGTCTAAAGTTTGCACTGGCTACTCGAGGAGCAAGGTAGAAAGAAGACGGCTACGGGCCAGGTAAACTCACTCTGAGTGTCAGTGTGCCAAGAGCCCTGACTTGCAGTTTCTGTATATCACTCGTTTTCCCTTCCAGGAGCTCGTCTGCAGAGTCAAAACCATGGAGATCCTCAGCCTGGCGCTGTCACTTCTTAGCGTGGCTGTGGGCAAGAGACTCACAACTTTGAGGCTCTAGAGGAGGCAGCGGAGCCGAGTGGTCTCCGCACACACCCAGCGTTCAAACCCTGATCTGCTTTTCTGCTCTGTGTGACTTGGCGAGCCGCTTCATCTGTGTGCTTCCTCTTCTTTTGTCCTGACGTGGAAATGGTCACAGCCGTACCAGAGCAATAAGGGTGGTGGGGAAGTTCAAATGCATTCATACAAGTAAGACACTTTGAAGAGTAACCAACTTGAGGTAAGAACAAACTATTATTTCACATCTTATTGAATATTTTTAAAAATTAACTTCAGCACAGTCTTTGGCAAGAAGCATGCACCAGTCTAGTTATTACTGATATTCTTATAATTACTCATTTTGTATTATTTTAATATTATTTGTATTATTTTTATTACTATTATTACCTTCAGAGTTACTTAGAGGTGACAGACCTGCAATCTTCCCTGGAAACTACTAGAACAGAGAACGACAAAGGAAAAGGGCTGTAGCTTCTTGTCACTCAAAGTACAGACATCAGTTTGAGTTTGGTGAAAATGCAGATGCTCAGACTCCAGCCCTGACCTGTATGACTCAGAATCCGCATTTTGGCTAGATCCCAGGTGAGTCACAGGCAAGTGTAAGGTTGAGAAGCACTGTTCTAGCACATCGGTTCTCAATCCATTGGCAACACATTTGAAACATACTGATGCTTGGATGCCCACCAGCCTTCTCCAAACTTCCATTGTAACTGGCTGGAGGACAAAATGTCAACAGCTCTCTGGGTGATGCCCATGTGCAACCGAGTTGCGAAGCACCCAACTACCATCTGCTGCCCGGGGGGGTGCGGGTTAGGCTGCAGGGGTGGATGGGAGTTTAGCCTCTGCAGTCACAGCCAATGAGAGTTTTGGTTTGTTTTCTTTCTCTTCAGGCCTGGTGGAAGCACGAAGGGCCATGGAGAGGACACATTCTTCTCTCCCGCCCCCGCCATTCCCCAGTCATCATTCCAGCTAATGGGACACGTGTCAAGGCTCTGGGCCGGCTTCTTGGCCACCGTTTCTGTTTCTCTTTGTGCCGGGTCCCAGTGTCCAGGCTGTGTTGGCTGGCACGTTTCTCTCACTCAGCCTTGGGCAGACAGGGCTTGGTTTTTCAGCAGCGGGAGTTTACATTTTCTTGAAATGGGGTCTTTTACCTTCCTTCATCCCCTGCCCACTGTACACTGCAGCTTGCACAGGCTGCTTGATCAGAGAAAAGTCAGCCAGAGAGCTGATCTTTCCTGTGAGCCCCTGGACCCCTAGAGGGAAATTCACAGTCCCACCGGGCTCAGCAAATTATCTAGTGAGCATTCCTGTCAAGGTGCCATCTCACACCCCATCATAAGGTCAAGGACTCCCCCCAGTGCCAGCGCCAGCTTATTATGTTGTGGGAATTGGGGCCATGGAGTTGTTGGTTTCTGAATTTCCAAGAGAAGCTGCAAACTTGGAATTTTATGAAAAAAAAATCTTAAGATTTTAGAATGTTGGCAGCTAGTTCAAAAAATGTAAAAGCTCCGTTGGGTAAATAAAATATTTCCAGAGGCCAGAGTTGGCCCATTGACCTCAGAGACACGCCCTCTGTTCAAAACTTTATTTGGGTTGCAAAGGTTCCGGGAGCCCATGGCTGCTAACCTAAATGATCTTGCTTTACATTCGGAGCTCGTCAAAAAGGTGTGACACCTCGAGTCCTCTAAGTCATGTGGTCAAAGGTTTGTAACCCAGGGGACTTGTCAGTGAGGCAGACCCTCTGCCAAAGGCATACCTTTCATATGTCTAGGCCGAAGCATGGCTGTTCCTTCTACAGTCACACGGGACCTCTGCCTGACCTGGGGCCAGATATGTAGGAGTTGTGCCGAGTATATCGTATTTCCCCAGGACAGCAGATCAGAAGGAAAGAAAGAAGGATCTGTATTTCCAGTCCTCTCCCTCTCTACCCCTCCTCCGTCCCTGAATAGCAGGCAGCCGGGCGATTGACAGAGCTCCTTGTTACACACTGCTACATCTCTCTCCCCGTGACCGAGTGTTTCTCCCTCAATGTTCTCTTTATACAAGATGATGTGACTGTGTTTGTTGCTAATATTAGACTAGCAACAGATGCTCTGGGTACATGTGGAGCAGATTAATAAAGCAAGACAAAGTCCTCAAATGCCCAGTGACTTTAACAGCAGAACTAGATGCAAGGGCAGGGGGGTCCCACCGTGTTAGGCAAGGTGCTGACGACAGGCCTGCGAGAGACCCAGGAACTGCCGAAGATAACTTTGGATAACTTTGGAAATGTAGGGAGATAACTTTGGAAATGTAGGGAGAGCTTCAGGGGAAGCCGGCAGGGGACTTAAAACATCAAGATATGGCCTCTTCGCTTGGAGACAAACAGTAATACCAAGGTCTGGTGAAAATGGCAAGTCATCAAGATACCACTGGTGGACGAAATTAGGACCCAGGAGAACCAGATGGCAAGTCTAGCAGGACAGTAGATAGTTCAATGACCATGGCCCATGTCATGGTTCTTTATGCTCCCTTCCATTTTCCTCAATAAAGTCCCTTCTTAGACAAATTAGAGTAGAGTGGTCACATACTATGGACCTCTTGGGTTTGGGCATGACCCGCTGGGACTTTCTTAGCCTCTCTCTCTTGTCTTCAGAATGCTCTCATCTCACTTCTGCTAGATGTTTTAAGACTTTCTTAATATCTATGTGGTTTTTTTCCTCCAATTTTTATTTAGTTGCCCAAATCCTGTGGAAGTTAGTGTGTCCAGTGTGGTGGAGGTCATGTCCGACTCTGCTGCCTCCTCCACATGCCACATTCTTACAGACATGGTCCTACTGAGCCTCTTCTGCCCACAGTGATTCCGAGGCTAGCCGAGACTTGGTGGAAGCCAGTGAATCAAGGGCCTGTGGTCTCGGGGGTTGTACTGAAAGGTGCTGTGCTCTGAAAGTCCTTGATTTGGAATTAAATCAAGTTGAATCCTACAGCTAACCTGTCTATAAAATAAATTTAATCTTTTATGAAAATAAAACCAGAGCTCTGAAATACCTGTCTTGTAAGTTCCAAATTTTTATAATTGTGATTTTTAAATGTTTAAGTAAATTTTATTGATTGTGCTGTTACAGTTGTCCCATTCTTTTTTCTCCACTTTTTCCTCCTCCATCTTTCACACCCCCTCCCTCTAGCACTCCCCCTGCCTTAGCTCAAGTCCATGGGTCATATATGTAAGTTTTTTTAGCTTCTCCATATCCTATACTATTCTTAACCTCCCCCTATCTATTGTGTGCCTACCAATTATGTTTCTTGTTCCCTGTGCCTTTTCCCCATTCCCATACCTCCCCATCCCTGCTGATAACCCTCCATGTGATCTCCATTTCTGTGATTCTGTTCCTATTCTAGTTGTTTGCTTAGCTTGTTTTTGTTTTTTTAGGTTCATTTGTTGATAGTTGTGTTTGTTGTCTTTTTATTATTCATAGTTTGGATCTTCTTCTTTTTCTTAGATAAGTCCCTTTAACATTTCATATAATAAGGTCTTGGTGATGATGAACTCCTTTAACTTGACCTTATCTGGGAAGCACTTTATCTGCCCTTCCATTCTAAATGAAAGCTTTGCTAGATAGAGTAATCTTGGCTATAGGTCTTTGCCTTTCATGACTTGGAATACTTCTTTCCAGCCCCTTCTTGTCTGTAAGGTTTCTTTTGAGAAATCAGCTGATAGTCTTATGGGAACTCCTTTGTAGGTAACTCTCTCCTTTTCTCTTGCTGCTTGTAAGATTCTCTCCTTATCTTTAATCTTGTGTAATGTAATGATGATGTGCCTTGGTGTGTTCCTCCTTGTGTCCAACTTCTTTGGGACTCTCTGAGCTTCCTGGACTTGCATGTCTAGTTCCTTCACCAGATTGGGCAAGTTCTCTTTCATTATGTTTTCAAATAAGTTTTCAGTTTCTTGCTCTTCCTCCTCTCCTTCTGGCACCCCTATGATTCAGATGTTGGAATGTTTAAAGTTGCCCCAGAGACTCCTAAGCCTCTCCTCACATCTTTGAATTTTGTTTCTTCATTCTCTTCTGGTTGAATGTTTATTGCTCCCTTCTGCTCCAAACCGTTGATTTGAGTCCCGGTTTCCTTCCCTTCACCATTGGTTCCCTGTATATTTTTCTTTATTTCACTTTGTATAGCCTTCACATCTTCCTTTATTTTGTGACCACACTCAATGTCTGTAAGCATCGTGATTACCAGTGTATTGAACTCTGCATCAGATAGGTTGTCTATCTCCTTGTTGCTTAGTTCTTTTTCTGGAGTCTTGATCTGTTCTTTCATTTGGGCCATATTTCTTTGTTGCGGTATACCTGTCAGTTGTAAAGGGAGGAGCCTTGGGTGTTTCCCAGGGCAGGGCAAGCCACTTCCCTGTGTTGTGGTGCTCTACGTCGGGGAGGGGTCAGAGAGGGAACAATGCTGCTTGCTCAGTTCTTGCCCAGCTTTCGGTCACTTCCTTTGCTTCCCACAAGCACATTGTGCCCTTTCAGTTACTGATTCCCAAATGGATGGGCTTGTGTACATTCTAGGATCCCAAGGGCCCCTCCAACAGACTCTCCTGTGAGACCAGGAGTTTCTCCCACCTCTGCAACCCCAACAGGTTTTTACGCCAGAGGTTTTGAGGCTTTAGTTTCCTGCACTGAAACCCTCAGTTGCAGGGTCTGTCTTGCTCCTCAGTTGTTCCTCCTGGCTTATCCGATGCAAATGTGAAACCACCAGTCTGCCTGGGTGTCCCTACTGCTCCAGCTTCCCATCTCTGCCCTTCCTACCAATGTGGATGAATGTTACTTCTTTAACTCCTTGGTTGTCAGACTTCTGTACAATTTGATTTTCTGGCAGTTCTGGGGTTTTTTTGTTTGTTTGTTTTTAAATTGGTTGTTATCCTGCTTTTGTTTGCGTGAGGAAGTGAAGTGTACCTACCTATGCCTCTATCTTGGCCAAAAGCCTCCTAAATAGTGACTTTCCCCCCCTAAATGAGAGTCTGACCACCTACCTATAAAGGAACTATATGAAAGAAATGAAGTAGCATCTACCGAGTTTTGTATAGGGTAAGTGCTTCACACTGGTTATTTCATTTAATTCGCATGTCAACAGTATGAAGTAGGTGTTACTATCCTCATTTTGTGGATGACAGATTTAAGGCTCAGAGACTTCCAATGGCTTGTGAGTGGCAAAGGTTTAAACTAAAGTTTTCTGATGCTGAAACCTGTGCTGTTTCCATTTATCTGAACTTTTTGGAGTTTTTGTACAATTCCCAGATAATGTTACATGCATACTGAGACAGACACTCACAGACACAGAACTGAGTGTTTTCCTTAATTTTTTTTTGTAGTGATAAAAATAAACAGAAATCGTTTTGAATTAATAAGTGATTATAATGAAATGGATTCTTGGGCGATGAGTTTCCAAAATAAATATTTAGAGTTCTCTGTTAAAAATAGAGACAGGCTGGTAGCTTAGACTGTGAGATCCAGGAAGGCTGAGACCATATTTTATTCACTCTGTGCCCTCAACAATTATCATTGAGCTTGGCCCATAAGGGTCACTCTGCACTTGATAGATGATTGAATAAATTTCTCCTCTATACACATTAGTATTTGGAAGAAAGAGACCATCTACTTAATTTAAAAGGACTTCCTTCACCCACTGAGGACAGCATTGTCTTCAATAATGCTGCTGTGGATTGATGTCTGTTACCCCCAAAATTCATGCATTGAAACCTAATGTGTGACTGAGGTGTTTAGAAGTAGGGCCTTTGGGAGGTGATTAGGTCAGACAGTGGAGCCCTTGTGAAATGGATTAGTGGACTTATAAAAGAAGCCCCAAAGAGCTTGCTTGCCCCTTCTGACATGTGGGAACACATGTCTATGAACCTGAAGGGCTCTCGCTAGACACTCATTCTGCTGGTACTTCCATCTTAGGCTTCCCAGAACTATAAGAAATAAACATTTGTTGTTTATAAGCCACCCCATCTATGACATTTTGTTTTAGCCTGAAAAGATCACGGCAAATACTGAATAATATTAATAGGGGTTAGGCAAGAAAGCCACACCAGGCAGTCTATCCGTATCTGGAAAAGGGAGATTTTGGTCACCAAGCTTCATCAGAACCTCCACTGATTATAAGGCACACTATTATTTTACATACCACTGAAGTAATTAAACTGTGCCACCTACCAATTGTCAAATGCACTTCAATTTTAGAGATGTTAAATGCATTTAATACCTAACACTAGGAGGTAGGTTCTGTCATCATCCTCCTTTTACAGGTGAGAAAATTGAGGCTTAGAAAGGGTTCACAATTTGTCCAGATCACACGGCCAGTGAGAGGAGTCAGCATTTGAACCCAGACAGTCTAACTTCAGAGTTCAAGCTTATAACCCTTATATTCTTCTCCTTATCGAGATGGAAAGCCAGGGAAAGTTTCAGAAAAAATATTCTTTAATATTTATGTATTAATTTACTTTTTATTGACATATATCAGAAAAATTATTTTCATGTAAATATATCTCTACATGAAGGGATTCAAAGTAATTCCTGGCTGAAGTAATCCTCTAACATCTGGACAAATATGCAAAGACAGTTGACCAACCAGAAGTGCCCAGTAGATCTGTGGGCCAGGTGTCCTTTTTAGTGCAGGCTAACGGGGACAGGCTGTGGATGTATACACAGGTGTGCTTCTTCCAGGGCAACTGAAGCTCTCCAATGTTACTTTTAGGCATCATCTGAAGAGTAGCTTTGCTGGAAAGAACACAGCTGTGCCCACAGTTTCAGCTGAGCGTGACTCAGCCTCCAATTGGCTGGAGTGTCAACGTCCCTTTTGACTCAGAGGCCTTCCGCCTCTCACTGGAGGATGTGATCCAGGCATGCTTTCCTAGTTTCAGTCATTGTTAGGAAACTAAATCGGGCATGCCAGCCATATTGGACCTACTCCTCAGCCTCTTCACCTCACCTAGTAATCCAAATGGGTTAACTTACTATTTGACAGTTTTATATAAGTGTTAGACGATCTACTGAGAGGAGAGATAAAGAAGTAGCTTCAGGTGCTTATAAATTATTATTCTAGTTTATGAGCCATTATGTCAACATATTTTTTAAAGATTATATTTATTTATTTTTAGACAGAGGGGGAGGGAAGGAAATAGAGAGGGAGAGAAACATCAATGTGCAATTGCCTCTTGTGTGCCCCCTACTGGGGACTTGGCCCAAAACACAGGAATGTGCCCTGACTGGGAACCGAACCAGTGACCCTTTGGTTTGCAGGCCGTCCCTCAATCCACTGAGTCACACCAGCCAGGGCTCAATGTGTCTTATCATTAAGTGTGACTGTCTACCATTCCCATTGTCTTCCCCAGGCTGCTTCTCCCCAGATTAGTGTGGGTGACGCTTCTCAGCCCTCACGGCACATAGTACTTCCCTTAAAGGGCACTTCCCACACTGTTGTAATCGCTTGTCTGTCAGTCTTCCCTACCTACTGGAAGTTCTGTGGTGCAAAGGTCTGGAATGGAGCTGGATATAATGTGAAGTCAATGTTTCAGAACACGCTGTCTGCAGGAAAGTTCCCAGACTTGCCTTTCCTGGCCTGAGGTAGAATGGCTGGCAGAGGTTGCCCATGACTGCCATGGGGAGCGGTGACCAGGCTTAACTTTGCTCCCCCTGAATAACCAGCTTTTAGCATAATGGCTAGCTCATGATAGATGTTTTTTAAAAAATGTTTTGAAAATAAATACATGAATTAGAGCATGCCAATCTAAATGAAGTTACATGGATTAAGGGTTTTTTCATTCATTCATTCACTCAGTTACTGTATTGAATACACTATGTTTATGTCTAAGAGGAAGGGTAGTAAATTAGATACAGGGGAAATAATGGTTTAACAAACACCCTGAAGCTCACATAGGGCAGGGGGGGACAAGTGGTGAGGGCACACTTGTCAGGAAGGTAGGTGACCTGAGGAACTAATGTTTAGCTAACACTTAGGTGGATTGTGAAAAAAAATCTAAAAGTAAATGAAAGAGGTGAAAGGATTTAAATGTGTGGTGAGAATTCCAGGCCAAGGGAGGTAGTTTATGGTGCAAAGGCTCCAAGACGAGAGAGGAAACTACGTTGAAGGGCCAGGTGGGAGTGGCAGCAGCCCCAGCCCCCCAGAGGGAGGGGCCAGGTCTCAGTGGTCTAGATGTCAGTAGAGATTCTCTGAAAATGAATGGAGAGTGATTGAAGGGCTGTAAGAGTAGGATGACATCATCAGATTTATTTCAGGAAGTCACTGCAGCTGGAAAATGGATTGGAGGAGATGAAAGGATAAACCTGGGATGAGAGGTGCGTGAGGACGGCTTGGTCTCAGGTGGCAGGAGGGGGGATGCACTTGCCATCACAGCACCGAGGCAGTAAGGATTGGGGTGGGGGCTGGAGAAGTGTCTGGCTGGCTCATGTTTTCAAGCAGCTTTGGAAAGAAACAACCAAATCGCAGAAGTACAAGTAGATGTTGTTTTATTCCACATCAGCCATTACTTTCCCTCTTCAGGCCTTTGCTGAAGGCTGTGGACAGGTGCTGGCTGGACTGGCATGGATGTGAGCACAGAGGCCCGGGAGGGTCGGTCTGAAACCTCCTCGCTGTGAGAACAGGCAGTGGGGAAGGAAAGGGACTGGAGGCAAGAGATAGCACTGAACTATCGACGGCCGATGAGCTGTGCATAAAGATGCAGCTGCAGGCAGTCTTCCCCTGGAATGAGCAGTCGGCAAAAACTAAAATTAGATCAAGACACTCCCACCCTACAGTGTGTTCCAGAACCTTGGGGTGAGGACACTTGTAATTGGCAAAAGCATGTTCAATATTACAATAATTTGATCTTTGGAAGGCAAGCAAACAAAAAGAACCTCTGTTGTCTTGTACTATAAACTAAAGGAAAGAAAGCAGACAAACTCGTCCTGGCTGTGCGAGGTGCAAGTGCTCCGCATGTGTGTGTCTGTGTCAGGGGCCTGGGGGGAAAGGAGGGATGCCCCGGGGTTGGGGATGACTGGCAGAGACAGTTGTGCTTACCCAAGCAATCCACAGTTTCAGAAACAGTGAAGTAAAGTCATGTAAATATTCTAAGTTATAAAGACCAAGAATTTATTTTATTATATTTCCTGCATTTGCTAAAATATAACATCAGCATCACATCTGACATCTATTACTCCAGACTCTGTGGTAACCACCGGGGTCTAGAGACTAAGCGGACCTCACCCTTGTCTGCAGGAGCACACGATCAGTAAACAGGACAGACATAGGGGTTATTAATGTCCTGACATTATAATAGAAGCACTTACAAAGAACACAAGGAGAAGAGGGATTGAGTTATAGCTGTTAATATAGTTCTTTACAGTTGACAGCATGAATCAACATTGGGGAATACATAAAAACCCATATAATAATATAAATATAAAAAATCCTATAAAATCTACAATTCTCACAGCCTCCCAGGAGAGGCACCGTCCTCATCAGAGGACGTGCCTGAGGTCTACTGGGTAAGATGACTTGGCAGAGATACAAGTCCTGGGTCATCAGCTCCACATCAGAGGGGACTCCAAGTCTAGGTAGCCTCTTCTGTGACATCACACTAAATGTGCCTTAAAAAAAAAAAAAGACACAAATTTAGGTCTCATTTTAGGGACCAAACCTAGTCAACACTTTCAGGAATTGAAGCCTCTATGAAATTTGTTCTTAAGCTCCAAAATATGTTCTGACAATCTGTCTCCTGCTTCGTAGGTTCACCTTCCGGGTTTGCTGTGATTTAGAGGAAACCAGACAGACCTGGTTCAAAGCTGGCTCAGGCTCACTGGCTATGCCATCTCAGGCAACTGTCAGAATACTTTTGTTCTCTGTTCCCGGTGGGGCACACTGGGGGAATAAGATGAAATGATGAGCTGCAAGTGAGGGCACCTGGCCCTGAGTAGGTGCTCTGGCTCTGTCTCTACCACCACCATCATTCGGGCTACCATCGCTCACCTGGATTATTGCACATGTTTTTCTTCATTCATTCTTGACCGCTCCGCTCCGCCCATTTCTGCAGAGAGCAAATGTGAGTGCAGCACTACTGCTGAAAGATGAAAATCCTCCATATAATTTATAATACTTCTTTCCAAACGGTAGGCCATGAGTCACTAGTGGGTCACAGAAACAGTTTTGTGGGTCACCATTGGCATTTTTTTAAGTGGTACAAAATAGAATAAAATAGAAATACCAGGCCACACTGCCAATCATGAGCACAAGTATTATGACATGAAACTTGTTTTCTCATTGTGGGTCCTGTCAAAAGTGTTTGAAGGCCTCTGGCCCATGACACCCTGAGTGATATGACCCTGCCTCCTCCTTTAGCCTCATTTCTCATAATCTCCTCTTAGTTCTCTGCTCTAGACCCACAGTCACTAGTGGGTCACAGAAACAGTTGTGTGGGTGGACTGGTGTGAACCAGCCTTTCTTAAATTCTGCCAACACATGCTCATTTACTCTTTGCCGGGTTAATGTCATCTACCCAGTCTCAGCGCAGACTTCAATTCTTCAGGCTGTATACCCTGAATCCTTGTGGGGGTCAGGTTCTCACTGATCCATGGCCCGTGTTCAATTATTCCTTTAATAACATGATTCTGTGATTAACGACAAGCTTCCCCACTAGGCTATCTTCTTCAAGACGGCAGGAACCCTGTCCTGCTTGAATACCTGGCCCAGGCTAGCACACAGGCACCTGTGGGATGAGTGAAGCAATGTATTAATCAACCTACCGGCCAGTGATGTTGACTAGTCTCCTTTGTTGCCTTGGTATTGGTTTTGTTTCTAAGCCTTGCACCAGTTACACTACAAGGGCTTCACTGCCTAGGTTAGGAACTTCTATAACAGGATTCCTTGGGTCTCCCCGCTTCTGCTCTGCTAAGGATACGTCCAAGCTGTGTTCCCGTGCAGGCAGTTGAACATTTTGTTGGGAGCGGGAGGCTAATTTTCATCGGATATTAGAGGGGGGCTCTGCCCACCTGCTTCAAAGAGACACAGTTATCTAAGCATCTCACACCGCCCCTTTGCGTCCCCAAGGCTCCCTGCGGCGCTACAGCTCCCGAGGCTTCCTGGTGCCCTGCCCAGGGGACCATCCTTTCCCAGCCCCTCCGGTTACGCTGACCCGCTCACATATTCCACTCTTCGGACTGCGCGGTCCGGCAGACTGCGGAGACGAGGGAGAGCGGCTGCAGGTGCCCTGCGTCTCTGAGCCCGGGTGCAGCCTCGGGGACGTGGTCCACGTCCCCGAGCGCCGGCCGCCGGCCTCGGCAGCCACCATCTTCGGGGAGGGAGGGTGAGAGAGAGGCGCGGCCTTGGGACGCGGGCACGCCCCCGCCGCCGGGGCCGCCCCTCCGCCCCGCCGCCCCGCCGCGTTCGCCTAGCCGCGCCGCGCCCGGGTTCCGACTTCCCCTCCAGCCCAGCAGGCGGTCTCGCGCTCCCCGCCCCGCCCGCAGAGCCCGCGCCGCGGCCGTCCAGCGCTCGCAGAGGCCGAGATGGGCCCCGCGCGCTGGCTCGCGCTCGGCAGCCTCCTCGCCTTGAGCTCGCTGCTGGAAGGCCGGCTCGTGGGCCGAGAGGACGCCGGCTTTGGAGAATGTGACCAGTTCTTCTACGCCGAGACTCCGCCAGCGGGGCTGGCGGCCGAGGGCCACGTGAAGATCTGTCAGCGCTCCGAGGGCACCGAGCACTTCGCTACCCTGTACAGCACCCGGGACCGCATCCCCGTGTACTCCGCGTTCCGCGCCCCGCGCCCCCTGCCCGCCAGCGTGGAGCAGCGCTGGTTGGTGGAGCCGCAGGTAAGCGAGGTGTTTCTCCAACCCCGGAGCTTGGCTGGCCCCCGGGGGCGCCTTACAGCCACCGTGAGGATGCGGAAAGCAGCCCCAACGCCCCCTGTGTGCCGGGGTCAGGAAACCCCGGTTTCGGATCCATTCCACTGCGCCCTGGTAGTTATACAGCCTGTCTTGCTCCCGTCGATGCCACCGTAGGAGCTCGGCGACCTTCGAGCCGTAGCTTTAGCTGCAGGGGCCGGGGGTTTCCCAGTGGGAGGTGGTTCTGCCCACGTTTCGGTGCAGACATCTGTAGTATCTCATTCATTTCCTGAATAGTGAGGATCGTGAAACCAAGACCCCGGAGACCTTTCAGATCAGCGAGAAGCCTAGGCTGGAAGCTCACAGGCCTTGGCGCAGGTCATTGCCACAATTTTTAGGGAGTGGATGGGCATTTTCATGACCATTTTGTAATAGAGGGAGATGAGGGCTCAGGGGAAGAAGAGACTTGGGGAAAGGAAGACCACCCTGTTGGCAAGCTAGGCCAGGGCTTTTGGATAGTCGTTCACTGCCCCTTCTATTAGGAAAAATTTTCCCCTTCTGCAGAGGCTGCCTGAGCCTGAAAACCCTTCCCTGTGCACACAACGTCAAGTAAATTCTATCTGAAATTGTGTTGAGTTAGGACAGTAAAATAAAGGTATAGATTTTAAGAAATGCAATGGCATAGTTATAAATAACATGGAAACATTGACTACCTCCAATTAATGCAAAGGACAAACCAGTTTTTCCTGACTCTTTATGTCTGTATTATCCAACCACTTGGAAATCATGTCAGCTCTCAGGGTGTTCTGTCATGTCTGGTGAGGGTGACCAAACCTGACTTAACCCACGCTGCCCCACCTCAGCTCAGCCAGCCTCCTCTGTACAACCTAGCCAGCCTCCCCTTTGGCCAGTTCTCTACCTCTTGCCAGCCTCCCACCTGCCTCTGCACCTGCACCAGCTGCCAAAGCCCCCCTGGCTGCCAGAGGAGCTGACCCACTCAGACCTCCCATTCACCACGGCCGCAGAGGTGCAGGACAAGGGTGAACAGGAGACCTGCTTGCAGGTGCTTCATTCAGAACCCTGGGGGCGTGTAATCTCTGTAATTTCATTCAGATATTTCTACCTCTGAGAGTTTGGCCAGGTCTCAGGCAACCTGTACCTCAGTCTTCTTACCTTCTCCACCTCCATTCCACCTTCCTCACCTGCAGATGTCAGAATCTATGAGATCGGCCATGTGCAAAAAAACCTTTGTGAATTGTGCACACTTGAGACATATATCATCTAAAATTAGTTTGTCCCCAGCTGCACCCCCAGACCTCTCTACGTTTCCCCCCAGCTCATTATGCCTTGGGATTGTGGGCCTGTGAAGAAAAGAGGTGATCTGGTCTTTTCTCCTTGAGGATCTCATGCATGCCTGTGGAGGGCAGAACATACATGTGAGGAAAACACGGGAATGCATGCTAAACAAATTTCAGTTAAATTCAAAATGCATTTAGTAATCACCTACTGTGTGCCAGGCACTTGGAGTACCAACAGAATAGATTGTAGCTCCTGATCTCAAAGGCTTCCTGGTCTTCAGGTGAAGCATGCTGCGTGCAGAGGTGGCGCAGGTTAGTTCTTCCATTGACTAGCTGTGAATTTGGATAATAACAGGGTGGTCTGTGGATTAAATGAGTTACTATATACGATGTTCTCTGAGAGATGCCTGGCACCCAGGTACTAGGTTATTATGATATAAGCAAAACCCCATAATTTAATAAAGGTAAACAAATTTCTATTAGAGTTAATCTGTCTTGGAGATGATAGGGGAAAGCCGTGGGGTCAGGATGACATTTGTGCTGTGTCTTGAAGGTTGAAGCAGAGGTCAGAAGGAGGAGGAGGAGGAAAGCATTGCCTGGGGAGGGAACATCATAAGTGAGAAATGCAGATGCAGGGATTAGTGATTAGTGTGGGGAGTGGTTACAGCAGCCAAACTGTAAAGTGAGTAGATTACAGTCTACTCACGTGTTCAGAATGATGAATGATGAATGATGAATTGGGGAATGATGGAAGGGAGCGGTCAGGTGTGAAGGAGTAATCAGGGAAGGCTTAGGGAGGCAGGAGTTATTGAAGGAGTCACAGAGGAGCACGATTCAGCAGAGAGGAAATGGACAGAGCCTCACCTAAGCCTGGGCTTCCGGGCATGGGGGCAGGAAGTGAGGAACAGGACTAAGGAGATAAAAGAAGTGGGGGGCAGAGGATAGTTCCAAATGGCAGCTCTAGAGGTAAGACATGCAGTGGTTTGGAAAAGCACAGGAGCCAGAGTTCTTAGCTGGGGAGGTCGCAATGGTCACCGTGACTGATGCTTCCTCTGCAAGGTGGGCTTGTGTCCTCCTGCCCCCTCCCTTCCACTACAGTGTCAGGTGAAGCCAGCCAGGGGCCAGAGACTATTAGGAGGGAGGGAGGAAAAGCTGCAAGATGAGATGCAGTCGGGCTCCGGAGCATGTTGCAGCCAACCTGACCGCCCTGTGGCCTGCTCACCAGGCCTGCCTCACTGCCAAGGTCCCCACTGCAGAAAGATGCCCAGGGCTCAGTGTGGCCTTCTGCCTGCTTCAAAGCCGTTTGTAGTACTGAGTCACCTTGTACCCACATCACCTTCTAATGAGGTCAGCATTACAGAGAGGCTGAGCAGACGGTAGGAAGAGGCCAGAGATGGAAGGAGAGTTGGACTTGCTTTTTGGCCATGAGTGGGGCAGGCCCTGGGGCTCCCAGAGCCCAGCTCAGTAGCTTTCCTGGCTGTCCTGCAGTTTCCCTTTGAATAAAAGAGAACTTCTAAATGGAATAATATAGAAACTGCGTCACTCTTGTGCTTAAAACCTTTAAAGTGTTGTCTGTCCCACACCTAAGGACAAAGTTCATCCTGTAGAATACAGCGTACAGACCCCCGTGCCCTGTCTCCAGCCCCCTTCTCACAGGTTAGGTTCTGGCATTCTCCAGCGGCCGCGAGTGCCTCTCACACACCATGCTGTTTGTGACATTTGTTTCTTTGCTCATGCTGATTGCTGTTGCCACACTGCCCCCATCCCACTCCTCACTTCCTCCTCCCCTGCGCCATCCTTTAAAACTGCCCACGTGTCGCCTCTTCCAGAAAGAACTGCCCACCTGTGTTAGGTTCGCCTCTCAGTGATCCTGTAATTTCTCTATTTTTGTACTTACCACATTGTTTTGTAATTACCTGCTTATGTGTCTGTCTCCTCGATGTGAGCCCTTGAGGACTGCATCGTACTCATGCTTATATTCCGAGTGCCTACGATGTAGAAAACACTCAATAAGTGTTGAATAACATAATTTGATATTAGGGCCAACAGACAGCGGGTGAGATGTTTAGCTTGAGTTTTCTTGGTGAGGAGCTCTCTGCTGCGGCAGCTGGCCCGGGAGCCACTGCCACAGCCGTATTTCCTGGGCAGAGCTGGCCTTCCTCTACGTCTGCCCCCAGATGACCTGGGTCTCTGCTCTGTATAACAGCTCTGTAGTGTCAGACACAGGACCCCATGACTGCCAATGGTGGAGGGATTTAAATGGGATCTTCTGAGGAACAGAATGAGGACTTTAAAAGGAAGCAGAGAGACCTGGCCAGGTAGCTCCAGGGATTAGAGTGTTGTCCCGATACACCAAGGTTGTGGGTCAATCCCTGGTCAGGGCATGTACAAGAATCAACTAATAAATGCATAAATAAGTGGAACAACAAATCAATGTCTCTCTCCCTCTCTCTCTCTCTCTCTCTCTCTCTCTCTCTTTCTTTCTTTCTTTCTCCCTGCCTCTCTCTCTAAAATCAATTAAAAATAAATAAAGGAAGCAGGAAAAACAGAACTGTCTTAAGTTCTCTGTGGAATGTGGTCACTTTTAAATTGAGAACGGGGAGAAGGCAAACAGAGAGAGAGAGAGAGAGAGAGAGAGAGAGAAAGAATGCGTTCCCACTAGCACGATGGCAGTGGTGTGGAGGTTTCCAGTCAAGACTCCAGATACCTGAGAACTGGGTTGTGGTTTAGTACAGGGAGCCTCAGTCCGTTTAGTGTCTGAACTCCTTTCCATTTAATGGAAGATTTGTGGATGAGGTGCCAGTGATGCCTTGCCAAAGTACTTTGTCAATTCAAGCTGGAAGCCAACATATAAGACCCTATCACTTTATAAACATGAACACTGGGAGGGTCTGGTTTTACATTCAGCTCATACTTATTTAATCTTACAGAAACACTGTGAGGTAGATATCATTCTCTTTATTGTAGAGATGAGGAAACTGGCTCAGAGAGGTTAGTCGGTGGGCCCAAGGTCACACAGCTTGAATCTGAACTCATGACTCTTTGCTCTTAGTCCATGCTCCATGGAGATTCTCTGACCTCACAGGAGATCCACTACATTAACGGCGGTAGGAATTTAATTCTCATCTTTTATATAAGAATCTTAATTTCGACTCCATTTCTCTTTCTCAACAGTTGTATTAGGGTTGGCCAAAAAGTTCATTTTTTTTTTCTTAAGATGTCTGTAGTAGCACTTAGTGGTCTTTAACGTCATTCGAAACAATTTTGTTAGATTGCACTGTGACAGTTGTCATTTCAATGTGCATTTTTAAAAAAAGATTTTGTTTATTTCTTTTTAGAGAGAGGGGAAAGGAGGGGAAAAGAAAGGGAGAGAAACATCAATGTGTGTTTGCCTCTCACACGCCCCCTACTTGGTACCTGGCTGCAACCCAGCTGTGTGCCCAGACTGGGAATCGAACCAGCGACCCTTTGATTTGCTGGCCGGCACTCAATCTACTGAGCCACACCAGCCAGGGCCCAGCATGCACTTTTAAGAAAACTTACCAAATTGGTGAATTTTTGTGTAGCCACTTTAATATTGAAGATGGAAGAAAATATGCAACATTTTTGGCATATTATGCTTTCTTATTTCAAGAAGGGTAAAAACACAACTGAAACTCACAAAGAGATTTGCAGTGTATGGAGAAGGTGCTGTGACTGACCGGACCTGTCACAAGTGGTGTGCGAAGTTCCGTGCCGGGGATTTCTCGCTGGACGATGCTGCACGGTCAGGTAGACCCCTGGATGTTGATAGTGATCAAATTGAAACATTCATCGAGAACAGTCAGCGTCACACCATGTGGGAGATAGCTGACATACTCAAAATATCCAAGTCAATAAACTTATCGATGAAATGAAAAATATGTCTTTTATTTTACAGAAAAAACTAAGTAGACTTTTTGGCCAACCCAGTACAAGTGAGAGCACATACTTGGCTGCAGAAACGTTGCTCAGGCGTCAGGGGCTCTGCGGCGAAGGGGAGATTCTGGCTAAATAATCACGGCAGCATTTTCCGAAGGCACCCAGTGAGGTCCCGTTTCGAATCTTAGTAAATGCGTGCGAACAGTTCTCACAACTTAGGACCTGAAGTTCTTGATCTTTAATTTCCACCAGTGGCTTCTTGCTTACACACCCTGAGACTGTTAGACACACTAATTTGTCTAATTCACTCTAACATCAGTCCTCTTCTCATCGGATCAGAGAACAGACATAAAGGAGACATCATATGCTTCAATTTCTGCATAAGGGATGCGGCAAAGAGGACAATTCTGATTCTTACTTCCTAGTTAAGGGACTCAAGTTCAGGTCCCTTCTCAGCCCTTCGGAGGCTATGTGACCTTAAATTCTTCCAGTCCTGTTTTTCTGATTTGTTCATTAGAGGTATAACAAGCGCTCATTTCATAAAGTGGGAGTGGCAAATAAACATAACACATACAAGCATGTAGCTGGTACCTGGAGTGTGGTAAGGTCTCAGCAGACATTCCTGTGTACGCTTTATCAAGGTGTTACTCTAAAAGGTGGTAGACACACACAAATACACACACACACGCGCCCAGAATGTTGGAGTAGATGGGTGACTCCTACAATTCCATAAATCTCTCCTAAAACGTGAAATGTCAGTCTGTGTATCTTCTCAAGTATGAGGCGTATGGCCCATGTTCGTACACCACGTGCTCAAAAAGTGCATGGTGGGAGGTTGAATGAAAGGAAGGTCAAATGGATGGATTTAGGGAACTGAAGAAACGAAAACAAAACAGGTGCCAGAAATACCTCCACCTCCGGTCCTGATCAGCCGAGAGCTCTGCTGTCACAAAACAAACAGCAAGCGATTACATTCCAGTCCATTACGCGGGGCCTGGGTGGGGCTGGGAAGCACCTGACTCAAGGGGATGGTTCCCACGTCAGTCACTCACTTTCTTTTTACTGGAATGCAAAACACAAAGACGGGAGTCGTCTTGGCTGTTCTCCATTGCATTTTTTTCCTTTTCTGGCTTTTTATTTATCTCTGAATTTTGTGTTTCCATTTGATTTGTGTCATTCTCAAGAACAAGTTAAGGTACTTGCCCTATATTGGCAGAACATGTTAGGGACATTTTGTCCTGAAACAGGTCAGTGGTGACAGATTTGTACACCATTCTTTCAGTTGAGACTTAAATGTGGTCCGTCCAGGAAAGGAACTGTTGTTTATTGGTCCCTTACTGTGTGCAAAGATCTTCACAAATTAGCTGATTCATACAACTCTAGGCATTATGATCCATGTTTTATAGTTTAGGGAACCAAGGTTCAGAGCGATTATGTAACTTGCCAAGGCCACACGGCTGTCAGGTGGCAAAGCTGGGGGGAAGCTTGTGGCTGCTGCCCGCCTGCGAAGCTCTCGGCCCTCTCTCGGTCCATCATTCTGTCTTCCAGTCACAGCATCCCTGTGTTCTCTCCAGATTCCGAATCGACTGACTAGATGTGTTACTTTATTTTTATTTTGCTGCATCAGTGCAGTTCTTTGGATGATTTACAGCTTTGCGTCTGACGCACTATCCTGAAAATTCCGCCTTCGGATTGTCATTAGCTCAGTTATTAGCTTGTGGTGATTGAATGGTGCTTTCCTTGAGAAATAAAGATTCTTTGGGTTTCGAATTTCTCTTCCTTTTATGCTGTCAGCTCAACAAGTGAAAATTTGAGAAAATAAATCCTCCCACTTGCCAGTAGTTTTTGCTTCCAGTGGTCTTGCTCCTAGAATTACTGTTAGTGCAAGAACATTTCCCCTTCAAGTTGCATATTGTGTCTTCCGAGTGGCCACACACGCTTTCTTCCCATAGAACCTGAATCAATGACAGCAGCAATTCATTGCCTGCTGATAAATCTGTGTGGCCCCCGAAAAGAAGGAGAAATAAAGAAGAAACCGACTCATAGGGTGAACCAAAAATAGAAGCAGCATTTAGTATTCCGGTCCTGCTTTTACTGACCCAGCGCTTGACGGAAATGTGGCTCGTTCAAAAGGGCCTAGCTGAGGGCGTTTCATAGTTTTAATGAGAACTGTAAGTAAGGGTACATTTTATTGGCAAAGTAAACAGATGGCTGAAATAGTACTTAAAAATATAAATTAGATGACATGTTCCCATTGACTTGCAACTTAATTTTAAAGAGTAGTGTCTCGAGTTTTGACTGACCTTTAGCTGGCCAGAATACTTAATGCTTTAACAAAGCCCTGGGTCCTCCGATATTTATTCCAGCACCTGCTACGCGCCAGGCACTGTCCTAGGTCCTGGGGATAGAGCAGTGAGTCAAACGAACAGAAATACCTACTCTCATGGAGCTTAGTATCTAATAGAAGACACAGATGATAAAACAAATAAAAGGCATAGCATATTAAGAAGTACTAAGGAGAAAATAATGCAAAGTACAAGGAAATGAGTTATCGGGGAGAGGTTAAGTTTCAGAAGGGTTTGCAGGGAAGACATGACTGAGGAGGGCACTCTGTGTACAGACCTGAAGGAAGTGACGGAGCCAGTCATGCAGGTACCTGGGGGAAGATTGCTCCATAGAGGAAAGAGTAAGTGCAAAGGCCCTGAGGCATGAGTGTTCCCCCACTGTTTGAAGAAGAGGCCAGTGTAACTAGAGAAGGATAAATGAGGAGAGTAGCAGGAAACAGGTCAGACAGGTGGGGCAGGAGGTGACAGGTCATTTAAGGCCCTCTGGACTATTGGTAGGAAATTGGGCTTTTACTCGACTCAGGTGCCATTTGAGCAGAGAGTTTTGATGTGATCTGACATTCATTTTTTGTATCCAAAACGTGTTTAGTGGGATGGTTTCCCACTCATCTTGATTCAGGGTACATTTAGTGCTGCTTCATTCTGAAAAAACATCCTCTGGAAGCCTTGTTTCTCCTTCTCTGGGCTGATAGGCCACTGGAGCGGCCAGCACCCAACACGGCCAATGACAGCAGTGATTTTACAGCACCCTGGGCATTTCGCATCCATGAAGTAGGAACTGGGGCTCTGCACCGGGCAATCCTCGGCAAGAGGCGTGTTGTTGGGGGAGGTCATCACCAGCGAGCTGACTTACATTTTCATAGCATCATTTTGCTGCCACAGTGAGAACCTACTGTGGGGTTCCAGGACAGAAACAGAGAGACGAGATAGGAGATTTCTGTAATCTGGCAGGAGACAGTGGTGGCTTGGACGTGGTAGTGACAGTCTGGTTCTGGATATATATCAGAGAAAGAGCCACGGGTCTTTGGGGTAAGAGAGAAGGAGGAGTCACAGATGACTCCAAGGACTTTGGCCAGAAGAACTGGAGGAATGGCACCGCCATGACTGAGGTGAAGACACTGAGGAGAAGCTGGTGTGAGACATGCCGAGTGTGAGATGCCCTCAGGTTTTCCGTGGAGCTTTGAGTAGGGGTCTAGAGCTCACTGGGTGCTTAGCACACACTGGGCACGCTTCCAGGCATTTTTTCCACAGGCAATTTTAATCCTCACAACAACCATAGGAAATAGGTGCTGTTATTATCCTCCTTAGACAGAAGAGGAAACTGAGGCATGGAGAGGCTAAATTATTCCATGTTCATGGAGCTAGGAAGTGGTGGAACTGGGGTTTGAACTTGAGCTGTCTGACGCTGGAGAACACGTGCAGCTGCCTGTGTTAACAAACCATTAATGTGTTGGGAGAACTCCCTATTTAACTATCCTGAAAGAAGTTTCTTTTGAAAGGTCACACATCCATTTACTAGGACTTTATAGAGCAGAGCATGTTTCCAGCCCCATAGCCGTGCCAGTGCGTGCCCGATGCTCACAGCCTCAGGTGCCTTCATGCTGCGCTGGGCCGAGGGTGCTGTTGCCCCCTTTTGCAGTTTCGCTCTGTTCTCATCCATGGTGAGCACTTGCTGTGGTCATGATGCTGATATCCTCCCTAATGCACCAGAATGGGGTGGAGGGGAATGGATCATCCCAAAACTCTGTCAAACAGTAAGTGCTGTCCCCTGGGTCACCCTGAATGTGGCAGGAATAAGGGAGGGGTCTTGCATCCGTGGGGACATGGAGCTGTGGCTGCTGGAAGTGGGTTGGGTACAGCACCTGGGTCTGGGGTGAGCCCAGATCCTAACTAGGTGCCAGTTGCCTGAGGGTGAACCACACCCTCCAGAGATCCGTCTCTGGAGCAGAAGTAGAGGACCCACTCATCCATTTTTCACCCTCGTCAATTCAGGAGCCCCTCCTGTGCACCCAGCCTGTTTCCCCAGGGGAGTGAAGCCAGCGGAGCCCAGCGCATTCTGAAACTTAGCCCAGTGATGCAATAAGCCCTGCTTTGGGACGAGAAGAGGGCCTTTACTTCAGTGCAGAACACCTGACCTCCTTGAAAGGGCAGAAATTCCCTTTTCCTTTATGACCAGTTGCAAACTGAAGTCCTGACCCTGTACAGGTTCTTACGTTTGTCCTCATATCCTAGCTTGTCTGGCTCCACCCACTGTGGCAAATGAGCCTTCTCTGTGTGTTTGGAAGATGGCAGTGTTGGTTTCAGAAAATTATCTTAGTATTTATAACTGAGGGAAGAAGTTGATCCATACACATCAGTCTGTTGATTCAATTGGCCAAGACACAGGATCGAACAGGGACCATGCAAGGAAATGGCCACTATTTATGTTTCTGAAAGGTTGGGCATCCACCATAGTCTCAGGATACAGGCACATGGGGGAAGGAAAGCCGAGTTTATGAAGCACAAAAGTCTTCTCTCATTCTTGACTATCTCTTTTGTATCAGGACCATGGTACCCATGACATCGGATGACTCCGTCAGGCTGACTGGCCTGCTTGGGATGGTCGATACCCTTGCTTCTGCCCCCCGCTATCCTGACCATCTGCATTCTGAGGCCCAGGGTCCCATAATCTTTGTCCAGGCCTCTCTGCAAAATGGCTTCCTGACTGGTTAACCCCTGCCTTTCTCCACTCTGAGACCAGAGAAGTCCTCTCAATGCCATCATGTATCCAACAGTCTCCCTGGAAACCCTTCAGGGCTCCCCACTTTTCTTCAGATAAAACAAACCCTTATCGAGGTCTCCGGAGTCCTGCACAGTCTGTCTCCCATCCCTTCCCAGCCTTATCTGGTGTCACAGACCTCCCTGCCAGGCCTTTGCTTCTAGCCGCTTTGGCTTATTTGTATTTATTTTTTATTTTTATCAAGTTTTTAATGTGTGAAATCTGAATTCTGTCAGTGACATATATATAACTACATCAATTTTTTTAGGTCAAAGTTGTGACTGTGCCCTGGCTGGTGTGGCTCAGTGGATTGAGCACTGGCCTGCAAACCAAAGGGGCGCCGGTTCGTTCCTCAGCCAGGGAACAGGTCTGGGTTGCAGGGCCAGGGCAGGTCCCCAGTCGGGGACGTGTGAGAGGCAACCACACATTGATGTTTCTCTCCATCTCTTTCTCCCTCCCTTCCCCTTTTTCTTTAAAAAAAAATGTGACTAAATTCACTTCTTTTAAAAGACTTTATTTATTTATTTTTAGAGAGAAGGGAAGGAAGGGAGAAAGTGAGGGAGAGAAGCATCAATGTGCGAGCGATACATCAATTGGTTGCTTCTCACACACCCCCAACCTGGGACCTGGCCTGAAACCCAGGCATGTGCCCTGACTGGGAATCAACCAGTGACCTCTCGGTTTGCAGGCTGGTACTCAATCCACCAAGCCACACCAGCCAGGGCTGTGAGTAAATTCACTTTTAAATTTACAACTCTAAGCCACTGAGCCACTCTCTGTACCTTGACAGCCTTTCTTCCCAATGAGATGAGTCTACTATAACAATTTATGCTAATTCCATCATAGTATTTATCATATTGTCTGGGTGATTTAAAAGCATAATTCACCAATGAGCATCTCTTATTTTTCCTTTGTTGGCAGTAGGGCTTACATCTAGTATTAATGCTGCTTCCCATTTCCTCATTTTGAGTTCAAATCCACCTCTGTAATAGCCACCACTGAAGGCAGATTTTTGTGGACTTTGAAAAACTTGTTTGACTTGAGGCCCTGTATCCTTCATGACTTACAAGACACAACAGCCTGCAAATCCTGCAGCATCAATGGTCAGTCCGCCTGTGACCAGCGTACTGGTGGTGGCTCTGGCTCAGCCCCCTGCCTCCACCGAGAATGTGGTTCATCCCAGCCGAGAGGCTACGGCTACCAACTTCACGCCTGTACTAGAAGGCAAGGTGGCTACCACGAGCAGGGAGAAAACATCCAGGCGCAGGCACCCTAGAACACACAGCAGGGACAGCCTCCGTCTAGGCTGGAAAACTTTTTAAAAATTTTTTTAGAAATTTCCATTTCTCTTCCATCATAGGGCCTTTGTACCTGCTATTTTATTTTGGTTTTTGTTTTGTTTTGTTGTCTTCCATGATATTCCCAACTAGGTCACTGTCTGGAGCACTCTCTAGGAGCAGCAAACATACCTTTTTGTGCTAGTGTGTTGCAGTTATACATTTGTTTGCATTTAATTGAGTGCCACCTAACTAGACACTGAAGTCCGTGAGGGTAGGCAGGTCCCGGGGCTGTTGTTGCTCCCCACCAAATCCTTACATCCAATGCAGGGACTAATGCACTTTTTCTCCAAAGGGACAAATAGTAAATATTTTAGGCTTTGCGGACCACGTAGTCTCTGTTGCAACATTCAGCTGGGCTGTTTGAGCACAAAAATAGCCGCAGACAATACATAAATGAATGAGTGTGACTATGTTCCAAGGGAACTTTATTTATGAAAGCAGGTGGTAGGCTGGATTTGGCCCGTAGGCTGTAGTTTGCCACCCCCTGGTCTTGCAGAATGCCATCACTTAGTGAGTGATTAATAATGTTGACTGTGGAGCGCTCGGCAAATATGGACTGAACGGTGACGGTGAAACGTGAAGGCTGTGCAGCCCTAGGTCTAGACCTAGAATTTTCAACTCACTTTTTAAATGTGGTTGTGGTTGTCATTATTTATAATATTAGGGTTTTTTGGATTATACAAGTAATGTGTGCTCATGATAAAATTTTTTGAGCATTTTGGAAGTATATAAAGACAAAGATCTCCCTTCTCCCACATAATAAATCGTCACAGTTTGTATATGTGCATGTGCTGACATTCCATGAATTTCCACCATTCAGACACACATGTATGTTTGCATGCCCCGTATTCTGGTCAACAAGTCTCAGCTCACTGTCGGACTCTGTGAAGCCACATATAACAGGCTTTCAAACAGCCGTCATTCGCAGGGAGTGGGAGGGTGAGGGGGCTCTTTTGATCAACGCAACTATTTATTTCATTTAGAAATAGGAGACCCAGGGATTTCAAATGCAAAGTCCAGTTCATCACATTTTTCTTTCAAGTTTGTATCACACATAACTCATGGGCGGCTTGAAATAATCCTGCCAGTCTTGCCCCTTCCCGTGTTCCTGAGCAGAGGTGTCTTTCCCTCTAATGGAGACAGAGGCCTAGGCAGTCGCTGTCTGCCCAAGGCCAGTCAGTGGCAAAGCTAACAGATCGCCTCATTTCTAATCTAGTGTTCTACTTCTAATTCTTTTTTCCCCCCTATTATTGATTAGAGAGAGAGAAACATCAGTTTGTTGTTCCACTTACTTATGCATTCATTGGCTCCTTGCTGTCTGTGCCCTGACCGGGATGGGACCCGCAACCTTGGCGTATCAGGATGACTCTCTAACCGGCCAAGCCACTGGCCCAGGGCCTCTATTTCTGATTCTAAACCCTGCTGTCCTACAGTCCCTGTTTAGAGGAACTTGAAGAAGGAGGACATTCCAAAAACACAGGAGAAAATGGCAAAGAAATGGAAATGATTTTACCTGAGGGCAGCCGTAGTAGCTTCAAATGGTATTTATTACACAACAAGGAGCAGGAGATGCTGTCTCCTTTGTGCTTAAGACAAGAGCATGCAAACTTTACCACTCCGGGAAGGTTTGGGTTGGATGCAAATGAGCCATTTCCTGACAGTGAGAGCCACCAGGTGGTGGGAAAGGGCCTGAAGGTTGTCAGGTCCCCTTCTGAAATGAACTTTATAATGATGGGTACGCTGTGCCTGTTGCCTGTCTCTTACAGCTGTAATCCTGTGGGAGACAGGCTAGGAGCCTTGCCAAGTTTTCAGAGGAGGGTGAGTCCCTAACTGAGGTGACAGTGGTGACTTGCAGGCTGCAGTTCCGTACCCAGGGAGCTCATTGACCAGGCTTGTTGCTGCTGTTGCTTCTGCTGCTGGCAGTATCGGGTACCATTCTGTTCCTCTCATCCGGCCACAGGCCAGGGCTCATGTGTTACATCTCATTCATTTATGTTGTAAATGTGGTCACGACCAGTCAGAGACAGGAACTGATCATAAATTTGTTCTCTTCTCTGTCAATGAGTTGGGGTTTAAGAGGTAGGCAAGTGGGCAGGGGATTACAGGGATCTTCAGTGACAGAAACAAGCTGACCCTGTTTATTATCTGTTCATGCACTTATTCATTCCTGGTCAGCAGGTCTAGAATGTTAGCGTAGGAAAAGCTGAGCAATCCGACATCCAACTGCTGATTGGTACTTTTATTAGTATTGTCATTATCAGCAGCAGCAAAACCATTTATTGAGTTCTCAGAACTCAGACAAGAAATAGTCTAAGCCATGGTCCTGGAGCAAGATCTGGTCCCTCCCTGCAGGTGTCTGGTTGCTTAGTCGGGAAGGCAGGTCATGACCAAGAAGAAGTGGTTTACTTAACTCTCCCCCGATAGACTGTTAGCCCTGAAGGAGCAAAGACTGAGAAACAAAGTGGTTAAGAAAATGGGTTTCGTAAAGGGGCAAAATTGGGTTGCATCCCGGCTCTGTCATTTACCAGCTGTGTGACCTTGGAAATGCTAGTGAATCTCATGGAGCTCAGTTCCCCATCGGTGGCACGGCTAAGAAATTGTCCCTATCCTACAGAGGAGTTAGAAAGACTCGGTACAACAGTGTGTGCACAAGGCACTCTGCTTGTGTCTGAGAACTCAGCACGAACACTTGAAGTATGCTGCGTGAATAAGCAACCTGTGCTTCTCAGAGCATGCCTGCCTTGGAGACCATCAGGATGAGGGTTACCGTGCTCCTTGAGCTGACCTAGTATTATGGCTGAAATGGTTCCTCGTCCATGATGGGAAAGTGAGAGGTCACACTCCCAAGGTGGCCAAACAGGAGAAGAAGGCAGGCCAGGCCAAGTGACAGATGCAGTACAGCTGGTGTTTGTCAATGTTGTGGCCACCTTTAGGGAAAGAAGGAAAGCCCCAATGCCAGCTGTGAAGTCCTTTGTAATACTGGCTTTCTCTAATAAAGCCACTTAGCCCAGTCACAGCGAAAACGAAAGTCCCCACCCCTGCTCCATTGCCACCTTATCTCTGAGTTCAGTTGCTCCTGCACTATCCTGTCTGTCACTTTGTCCATTCTCTGTTGACGAATGTGGCAGAGGTTCCTTCTATCTGCCCCTCGAATCTATGTCCAGACTTCTGGGACCAGGGCAGCCTTGTATATTCATTTCTTCCCGAGATTTAATCCAGGGGTCTAGAAGGTTCCATGCCTAAAAGGTTCCTGCCCTGGTTCCCACAGGAGGTGTACTGAGTTCTCCTAAGAATAGGACTCCTGACGTTTCAGGCATGTTGGTACATGAATCATACGCTTCCCCGAGCTCGCTCGCGTGAAGGGCAGGGCTGCTGTATGAGATCACTGGTAGGGCCAGGGCACAGGAACAGAGACACACAAAGGCCTCAAGGAACTGGGGCTGGGAAACTCCTATAAGCCAAATGGTCCCACCTAGTGTTCTGGGTCTTTCTCCCACCCTCTGCTTTCTATCTGCTTTCGCATGGGTCTGCCTGGCTGCCAGTCCCAGCCTACATCTGGCAACTTTCACACCCTGACTGTTGTCCGTCACTGAGTTTCTTGGATAGGAAACCCAAGAGAGTCATGGGGTTGGTTGTTGGCCGGATTGGCTGTCCCTTGGTTGTGGCTGGCAAGGCATGGAAGTGCGTAGGAGGGGGTCATGCAGTAACAAATGCTGCTGTTTCAGAACTACGCAGTTAAGTCAGAAGTGAAAGTTGACTGTGGCATGTTGATTGACAAGGGCTGGTATAGCCAGTGGTTGGCTGGGAGAGCCCAGAGTGGGCAGCCAGACTAGATATTTGAGGGACCCTCACTATTCAGCAGAAGGTCTTCTGAGTACCATCCATGTAATTCATGCTACCAACGCCCTGAGGTGGGTGTGATCTCCCAGGCCTGGGTGAGTTGGTTTTGGGGAAAGATCTCACTGTGACTGTATCAACCAGGGTTCTGGAAAGAAATAGATGGAACTCTCAAAGTAGTTTAACCAACAGAACTGAGTGAAGAAATGATTTCTGGAGAGTCAGCAAGACATGGGGAAGCACCTAGGGCCTAGCCATCATAGGAAATTGTCACTGTCCCTGGTCTGTGGGGTCAGCGGGAAGCCCAGTGAGAGCCCTGACTGTAGAGAAACTCAGCCAGAGCTAGAACCACAGCAACCAGATGGGAAGGGAGCAAGGGAACAGACACTCTGGTCTCTCTCTTCCCGCCATCCCACTGGTGGCTCCACTCAGAAGCCAGAGGGCAAGAGAGCTCAGGTGGTGTCCTGAAGAGTCAGCCTCCTGTGACCCAGAGCAGGGCAGAGGAGAGAGGAGAATCTGGGAGGCCAAGAGAGGATGCCCAGCACAAGAGCTGTGAGGCTGAAGTCGGCTTTGGCATCCAAGTAGAATATACGCGGCGGAGATGAAGGGTGGAGGCATCCCCAGCCATTGGTGACATGGGCACCAGTACAGAGAGAAGCAGGGAGGCACTTACGTTATAGCCATGAAACTGACATGGTCGATTGGCCTGTTTCAGTTGAATGTGAGGGAAGATTTGAGAGAAGAGGTTGGAGGAGTTTGGGGAGGACCCCATGAACATGCCAGTTTGTCACTAACCAGGATGTTATTGAAGATGTTAGAGTAGTGGGGAATGCTTCAAAGAAGATAAAGGGCAAAAATAGACGTTTCATTCCACATGTGAATAAGGCAGGAAATCCATGTTTATACATTTTTATGATCAGAATATTAGCTGCTCTGATAGGTGGAGGACCCAAATGGTCCTATAACACATTGTTCTCTCCTTTGTTATCCTCACAGCTCTTGAAATGTGTAGATAATACCTGTTAAAAAGTATAAATGGTATGTGAGTAAATTAAGCCCAGCTGGAGCTGTACCAAAGATGATTTAAACATTTGTATCCAGTGTGGGCTTCGTGGGCCCTCTGCATCAGTATTCTAGGGGTGGTGGTGGAAAATGCATTTCTGAACCCTGCTCCAGACCTAGTGAACAGGCCTCAGGTGTGAAGCACAAGAATCTGCGTTTTTAAGTAAGGACCAAGGTACTTCTGATACAAAGTGAATTTCGAGAACTAGTAATTTAAGGACACATTACTAATTTTTGTAGTATCAGTCTGGGCAGGGGCTTAGTTCCATCAGGCTGATAAATAGGAATGTGATAAAGATCTGGCCCAGCAGGTTCTTAATTTAGAATCATCTGTCCCTGACTGGTATAGCTCAGTGGATTGAGCTTGGGCTGAAAACCAAAGGGTTACTAGTTCGATTCCCAGTCAGGGCACATGCCTGGGTTACAGGCCAGGTCCCCAGTACAGGGTGCTCGAGAGGCAACCACACACTGATATTTCTCTCCATCTCTTTCTCCTTCTCTTCCCTTCTCTCTTAAAAAAAAAAAAAGAAAGAAAGAAAAGAATAAATCTTTTTTAAAAAAGAATCATCTGGAGAACTTTAAAAACATCCTGATTCCCAGCCCTGCCCCTGCCCCAGAGATTCTGATTCGATTGGTCTGGGGTAAGGCCTGGAGGTGGTTTTTTTTAAGCTTCCAGGTGATTCTGTTGGGCAGCCAGGCCTAAGAACCTCTTATGTTGTCTGAACTCGGAAGGTGGAAAACATTAGGAATAGAGACATCTCCACTTAACTGACTTTTCTGAATTCTGCCCCACACAGTTAAAGGCTAAGAATAATTGCTCTGGAGAAGAAAGCAGAGGCCAGAGTGGAAAACAAGCTTCAGTGAGTAATGAGGAAGGAAACCAGAGAAGACCAGGGATGATGTAACCTGAGAAGGTACAACAGTTCTGGAAAGGTCTTAAAGGACTTGGCACACTTTCTTAGGCTCCCAGGGGTTTGAAGCTTGGAGCTTTGTGTGAGAAGAGCAGTCAGAGGAGTCTCATAGTGGTTGGGGGGTGGGGGGTGCCCAGGAGGCTGCCCCCTGGCCTCCCCTCAGGCCTCCCCTGCCCGCATGTATCACCAGTTCAGGTTTGGTGCCTTTTTTTTTTTTTTTTTACTGCCCCCCCCCTTTCTTTTCTTTTCTTGATTTTCAAGAAAAGAAAAGTCAGAAACAGAAGTGGAATGTCCTTTCATTCTTTCTCCTGTTCCATAATCTTCTGACTCAGGAGGAGGGAACTCTTCAGCCATTTGTCTCTGCATCTCCACAGTTCTCCCGGCACTTGCTAAGCACCTACAGAATGCACATCACAGGGAGCGCTGGAAATGCCTGCTTCTGCTCGAAGGCAGGAAGGTGTGCAAGTGGCCCTGGGAGCCCAGAGGAAGGGTGATTCACAGGGAGGAAGGCAGAGAGGACCCAGGAGTCTGCCTGAGGGCTAACGGGCTAGTCAGGAAAGGAAAAGCCCCGGTTTCTCTTTCCTTAAAAAAGAAAGACAGAAAAAAAAATCCTTCTAATTCTTCTAAAGCTGTTACTATCCCCAAGAGGATAAAGAATATTTTGGATCTCAGGCAGGGAGGAGTTATTTTGTTTAAATGGGTGGGCTGGAACTATGTTTATTCCTTTCCTGAGAGCTCAAAGTTCTCCTGATGATTCCTCCCAATGTCCTTCATCGGCTCTTGGCCCCGCCAGCCGCCTGCTTCTTTTCTGAAAGGGGCTCTTTCCTGGTGCCAAGTATCTTCCATGATGAGTGCATTCTCTTAGGATTCACCCCAGCCTCAGATCTAGCTCATTGCAACGTGTGTGACATTGCCGAGGGCCTGTCCCCGCTCCAGACCCAGCTCTGATGAGATTATCTGGTGCTCCGATTATCAGCTACTCACTGTTTTGGTGTTTTGGGGTTTTTTTTTTTTAACTTTTTAAATTGATATTCAAATACAATTGTCTCCTTTTTCTTGTAGGGGGGGCCCTCTCACCCACCTGGTGATGGGCAGTGGGGTGAAAGCATCTCTTTAATGTTCCTGTATGTGTTTTTCATAGTTCAAAAAACTGAACAGGAACAAAGTTGGAGCACCCACTGTTCAGCTCATCCGATTATTTCACTCTTGTTGGAAAATAAAACAAACCCCAGAGGACATAGCTTCTCCTGCCCACGGGGTTGGATAGGATCTCAGCAGGTTGTCTCCTGACCACGGGGTCTGGTCTGAATCAGTCCTGCGTATGCTCATCCGGCCTCAGCCTTAGATTCCCCAGGGGGAGGAAGTGCCACCCCTCCCGAATCATTGCGAAGGGCTGTGACGGTTCTGATGGTTCTTTTCGATGGCCCCTCTTCCTCGGGCAGATCCGGGAGCAGATGTAGAGCACAGCCCCTTCGTCCTGGAGCCCGTCTGTTCACACTGCACACTGGAGAAAACCGGGTGTGCACCAGAAGATTGGTGTGCGGGTCGAATGAGATAATTCAACAAATGCTCGTCACTTCCTGGTTGAAGGGCCCTCATAATAGGGGCAGGGGGCGCAGAGATTATCGGGTGCTGGCCCCGACCCTTCAACTCCGTGGGACAGACTGATGGACAAGCATAGTCTCTCTGCCCGTCAGACTTCTCCCCCCTTTGTCTTTGGTGGGCAGCCTGCCTAACTTGACCATCCGCTGGTGTCGCCCACTCAGCCGCCCATCAGCAGCAGGGTCACACCTGGCCCCTCCCCCTGCCAGCTGCTGACGTGCTGCTCCTTCTCTTCAGCCTCCACTCCCCACGTCCCCTGAGCCTGTCTTGCTCCTCCCCTGTACTTGCACCTGCTCAGTCTTTAAAATAATTTTTTTATTTTTTTGAGAGATACATTAATTTGTTGTTCCACTTAGTACATTCATTGGTTGCTTCTTGTCTGTGCCCTGACCAGAGATTGGACCCGCAGCATTGGCGTATTGAGTTAACAGTCTCTTCACACCAGCAGTGCCATTAGCTCCCACCTGCAACAACCCTTGCCCCTCGCCCACCTGGACTCCAAGGTCAGGCACATCAGTTGGTCACAGTGACAAGGTCCCCACACTTCATTCCCACCACAGAGAGTGTGTAGGCCAGTTTGTTCTCCGCACCTGGCCCTGGTAAGTACCAGACTGCCGCCCGGGTCTCGGCAGAGCTGGCGTGCCCCGTGAATCCTGTTTGGCCTTTGTAGAGTCTTCCTTTCCTTCCAGCAGCCTTCTTTCCTCTCAAGAATTCCCTGGCACAGTGACCTCAGGCCACCTGCAGACCACCCCTGTCCTCCCTACAGTTGGGCCACTATGTCCCCGCTTATGGCAGACAAGCTGACCACCACTTCCTTGTGAGAACTCAGACCACCAGGTCCCCATGCACCCTCCTCTCCGGCCTTCTCAGAAGAGGTTCTCTCATGCCAGGGTGACTCTCCTCCTCATGCTCCAGTGTCACTCCTGTGCTGATGATGCCCTCCCCATTGCCACTGCTGCGGTCATAGCATAGTGGTCAGCAAAGGCCTACCAAGACCTGCCATAGGCAGGGCCTTCGTTGTCATTACTTTTGCAGACGAAAGTATTGTGCAAGAGGCGGTCCCAGTGCTTGAGGGCTCACAGTCTGTAGATAGAAGGAGCAAACTCACAGGAACGCAGCCCTCTGGCACACAGATTCCTCTCTTTGATAACTTTCTTTTTGACTTTTAAGCCCCTTGTTGGGTCCACGGTGACTGCTCTTTAAGTCTAATCTTAGTAACTAACTATAAGCTGCTCCTTGTTCCCATCCTCCCCACCCAGTCACCCCAGCCCGCTGCAAAGCCTCCTTGTGCTTCTTTGTGTTCTTTTTTTTTTTTTAATTTTTATTGTTATTCAATTACAGTTGTATGCCTTTTCTCCCCATCCCTCCACCCCACCCCAGGTGAACCCACCTCCCTCCCCCACCTCCACCCTCCCCCTTGGTTTTGTCCATGTGTCCTTTATAGGAAGAGGGAGTTACAGGAGCTTCTTTGTGTTCTGAGACGTCCTGTGACCCTCCGCCCATGCTCAGGGCTGCCCCCACTCCCTTGCTCCGTGGTGCAGCCCTCTGCCTGGCCTTGGGGTCTTAGCTGGGCCCCTGCTGCATTCCTACTCTCCTGGCCCTGTGGGGTTCTTTGTCACATCAAAACTCTTGTGCAGGCTTGGTGCTGGCGAGGGAATTAAGGGGACTCCCCTGCACCTGCCACGTCTCTGATCTGTTTTACAGAAAGTGTGTGCAGTTAGTGTGATTCCGTCCATGGAGGAGTTCAGGAGAGAGTGAGAGGGAGGAGGACAGAAGAGGAAGCGGAGGAGGGAGTAGAGAGAGAGTGTGAGGGGAGCAGGGTAGGGCTGACAAGTGCTGAAGCTTCACGTTTGTGCTCTCCTGCAGATCAACGCCACTTTCAACAAGCAGCTCCTCCCCCCTCCTCAGTGACAAATTTCCCTGTGGTAGATCTGCACCAGGTGACTGCGGTCCCTGAGGTCCACGGGGATCTCACAGCGCAGAAACCCTCAGGGACTGGGGCTCTGCTCAGTGGCTCACTGCTCCTCTTGGCGGATACCTTATCATCCCCCCCAAGGTGGTCCCGAGCCCCAAGATGCTCCCTTATACGGAGACCTAAGTAATGCCCCCTCCCAATGCCCCCTCTTCCTTGGGCTCTGTGTGTTGGGGGGTGGGGGCTGCAAGACAGTCTTTGCTTATCCCTGTAAATCCTGCTCCTCAAGCTAAGGTCCTGCTCATCTCCCGCCTTCACCTAAAGACGAACTCTGTTTCTGCGGCCTCCTCCTGCCCATGTCCAGGCACTGCCGCCCCCTGTCCTCCTTCCGGAGCCCTCTGTGGAAATTGCCTTTGGAAGTCTAATCACGAAAGCCTTGGTTTTTGTGTCCATCTTCCCTTTCCTCTCTGAGGCGGGTGCCACACTGTTGATCCTTCCCTGAACAAAGCTTTGTCCTCCTTTTGATGTGACACGAGACAGTTGATTCTCCTAGGGCTCCATCTGTGTCTTGCAGCTTCTCTTCGTCCTCCAGAGGGGCTGCCCTGAGGCTCTCTCATCCAGAGCTGTGGGGTGCTGAGGGCATGTGGCCAGCAGCTTTGGAGCCTAAGAAGCTGGGCATGAGCTTTGGCTCTGACACATATCGGGTGACCTTGTACATGTCACTGATCTGAGTTTTAATTTTCCTATGTGTGAGGTGATCACGGTGCCCACCTGGTCGGCCTAGGTGATGGGTAAGTGGGCTACAGCGGTGCTGTTTATAGTCATTTGCAAACCTGCTTTGTAATTTTTGCTGTATCTGAGTACTACCTTTACTTCTGAATACCTGAAATTGGCCTTTACACTGATTTTGCATCAACTCTGTGGAAAACCAATTTAGTATTGTCCTAAATAATAATATCCAGGAAAACGTGTGTGAAATGCTGGTCCTATTTTCCTAGGCCACATTAAACATAAATCTACAGCAATTAAAATAGAAACATTCATTTGTGTACTTCCATTGTTCTTGGTACCACAGGGCTGCATGCACTGCAGCGTGAACCTTCCTGTGAGTCTCCCGCCACGTGCCTGGGCCACCGAGCGGGTGTGAGCAGGTCGAGCCTTTGCTGTTCACCGCCTCCGTGGCTAACTCCTTATCTGTTGTTCCCACCTTGCTTCTGCTCCTAGGCTCCAGCTCTGAATGTCCTGCTGCTCTAAAATATTTTTGCCGGTCAGTTTAGTTTCATTTAAAGGTCAGCCTGTTTACTTTTTCCTCCACGGTCCCTCATTTCCTCGTGACCTCAGCTCGGGCCCTTGCTGTCATCTTTTAGTTTCCACGGACCCTCCCAGATGAGCTGCTTCCTTCCGGAGTCTTGCACATGTCCTTCCCTTTCCATTCCCTCCTCTGCCTCTGTGGTGCAGGCTTTCCTGCCCAGTGCAGCGGGCGTGTCTCCCTGGAACTTCACATTCCTAGGGATACCCTGGTCCTTAGACACATCAGGGGGTTCCCACTGTGTCCAGGTAAAGGGCAAACTCGGCAGCACAGCGCTGAAAGTGCTCCTCGGCCCAGCAGAGCGACAGTGCGATACAGCTGCCGAGATCACACCAAGTGGGTGTGTGACCTCAGCCCCCCTCACTGACAGTGTGACACCGGGCAGGTTTCTCAGTGTCTGAGCCTCGATTTTCCCTCCTGTGAAGGCACGTAACAGAGATCCTGTTAGGATTAGAGAAGATACCTGAGGTAAAGCTCTTACCCTGGTGCCTAGAACGCAGAAAGTACTCTATAAGTGGCAGTTAGAACTGTTCTGCAATTAGTTACCTGTGTGTCAGGTCACCTATAATCTTGTCCCCTGCTCTCCTTTCCAGTTAAACTACTCACTTTTCCTCACTCAGAGCCCTGTTTTCACAGGTTACTCGTCTCTGCCCCCAAGCCTTTGTGCAGAAGTCTTGTTAAGCCTTACTGACCTTTTTATTTCTCTAAATTTATCAAAGTCTTGCACATCCTTTTAATCCCACCTCAGCTTTTGTTTTCTCCAAGAAGCTCTTCCTTGACTGCTCTCACTGTGCCCTTCCTTCCTCGGAAATGTGAGTGTTCCTTTCTCTTTATACTGTTGAATATTTGGCACTTAACATAAGCTGCATTACACTGCTGTTTTTTCTTGATTTCCAGGGTGACTTCATATGCATCTATGTCTTGTTTTCCTAAGTAGATGGTGAGTTTCGTGAGGTGACGGCCTATTTTGAGGCATATAAAGCATATAAAAACCCCAGCTGTGGGACCGGATTCCTGAGTTCATACCCTGATGCCAGTACTCACTCACTGTGTGACCTTGAGCAAGTTACTTAATCTTGATATGACTCAGTTTCTTCACCTGTCAACAGGTGGTAGTAACAGTGGGACCTAGTTTTGTGAGTTTAAATGAGTCAACACTTAGCACAGCCACTGACTGATTTAACCCGTGTAAAGTTCTCGGAATAGTGCCCAGCACAAGGTGCTCAGTAAATGTTTGTCATTGTTGTTCTTATTACAACCAGTCCTGACACTTCCTCCCACAGCTCCAGTCACACAAATATATGCTTATAAATATTGTAAATTAATAAATACTGTTGAATGGCTGCATATTTTCTCTCCAGTACTGCTTTTCAATTTTCTACCGGTCTAATTTTTTTTACATGCATATTAGCAGGAAAACTGAAAGTCTCCTTTCATTTAATTCCAAAGCAAAAAAGAAATCCCATGGGTTTAAGTAGCTTTTCATGTCTGGTAGAAGGAAACAGACCAGCTCGTTGAGAGAAACTATTTTTTTCTTGGTACTAAATTTGAAAGGAATTTATTATAAGATTATTTATGGAGCAGGATGCTGGGAGAGGGGGGAGCTCATTCTTCTAAAACCTACTTAACATGTTGTGATTAGAAAAAAAGTTTCCATTAAACACAAGAACAATATCAAATTACCCTGGCAGCCCGTGGGGACTAGGTCAGCAGGGAGGAGGATTACACAGAGAGATCTTTGTACCTGCCCCTACTTCAGAGATTCTGCTGGGAAACCAAACAGTAAGATTAATGGTGCATACAAAAGGGCAAGTGTAGCCCAGAAACTGTAATCTAAAATCACCTCTTACATCACAGGTGAATTTTTGTCTTTAGGGAGCAGTGTTGTGAGTAATTTACTGTAATTGCAATAAGCAGATCACGACACTGTGTCTGCAGAGAGGATGGAAAAATACATCTGCCCTTTACACGACACTGTACCAAAGAATATGTTAGATTTTTAAAATCAACTGCTTGTACTACTTTAATACAGTTTCCTGTACGTGAATTAGGTGATTTAGCTGCACACACACTTTGACGTTCCTTCAGAAGGTGGGAGCCTACCAAGACAACCGGGTTGTAGAGTTCAATAGGCGTGGTGATGATGGGAAGCTGTCATAGTGATATGATGTAGATTTTCAGGTGATTTTTTAGCAAATGATAATAAAACATTAGTCACCTTGAGGTCAGAAGAAGGTTTTGTCATAGGTTAGGAACTGGCGTCCAGGCACAGAGCAGGAACCCTAGCAGGCGTTTCTGTCCGTGGAGGTCAGTTAAGAGATTGTTATGAGGCCTTGGGAATTGATATGGTTTATAATTGATATGGTGATGTGACTTCATCATGTATTAACTAATTTTTTGAATGAATCCAAAGTTGTAGAAATAAAATCAATGGAAATAAATTTCAGGAAGACAGAAATACCTATGAATGAACAGACAAAAAATTATCAATAATGCAAAGAAATTGGTAACTACAAACAAAAACGAACAGAATCAGGTTGTTTGTAAGCTGGTTGATGGAATTTAGGAATGGGTGGGGAGTCCCTGTGTCCTATTTTTAGTGAGAAACTTTTAGTCTCTGAAGTTCTTGACACCATCAGTAAAGGTGTTGAAAAATACTGTTCTGCTTATACCAAACACTTACCAGGATGCGGTCTAAATAGGAAAAAAAAAAGGAGAGATTTAAGCAAAGTAAATCTATAGTGAGTTATGAAAGGACAGAAGGCATACTTTAGAAAAAACTTTTTAAACCCGAGACAGTGGGGGAAACAAAATGCCTGGGCGGATGTGGAATCTCTCTCCTCCCATGGCACTCAGACCGAAGTATGATGTTTAAAAAACTAAAAATACATGTTTATTTACTTAAATTCATATTTCAGCAACAAAGTAAGACATTTTCAGGTGCCAGAAACACATGAGAAGCCAATGGCCAAAGCTACGAGTGGGAAGCCACAGGATGCTAGGGCTTGTCGCCTGGGCGGGGACAGGAGTCAAGGTCACACACCCTATTCAGGATGTGCAACTTGAACTCGGCTCCTCCAGTAAAGCTGAAAGCTGGCAAATTGCCGCAGGCCTGGTGAACCAACAGAACATTATCTGCAAGTTGTTGAAGGAAGTAGCTGCTCACCCACGTCAGGTGCCCAGAAGCAAGTCTAGAGCCATCATCTGTCCTTTATGTGGGTCCAAGTTTGCCCTGATTTCTGCTTGTGGAAACCCTGAGCTGGAAAGTAACTCAGATAGTAGTTCAGAATTATCGAACTCTTCAGGGCCCTGGTAGAGGCAATGGCAAAGGTAATCCTATTAAATTTGTTTGTTTTTTTCAACAAAACAGCACAGATCTCTTTAGGAAGACAAGCTCACCAACAAAAATTGAAAAACATTTAATATACCCACCACCTTGAAATGAACAAATAAAATGAAACAAAGCAATTAAAATAAACTGAAAAACCAAATAAAATAGAGAAATTTTAAAGAAACTTTAAGATAAGCCTGTCTAAATTATTGAAAGATAAAAACGGATTTCACAAGAAAAAATAAGGAGAATTTAAAATAAAACCAAGTATAAATGCTAGAAAAGAAAAAGAGTCATTAAGGTGAAAAATAGAGAAAAATCTCAACAAAACTAGTAGACTAGACACAGCTAAAGAGAGAGCTAGTGAATTGGAAGATGTATCTGAGGAAGTCATCTAGGATACAATATAGAGAGTTAATGAGATGTAAAATATGAAAAAAAAAGGGATAGAAAGAGAGGTTTTGATGTATCTCTAATCGGATCCTCAAAGAAGAGAATAAAGGGTTTTTGGAGGATCAACGTGTCATCTTATAAGATATCCTTTGTTATTTTTGTCTGAGAGTAATACTGGATTAGATCAACCTTGGGAAATTTAGTTTTCATTTCTTCTTTTAATTTTGTCTAGAGTTACTCACACCGATTTAGTGTATTGAACTAAGGTTATGACTAGACAAGCCAAACGTAGAACGCCTGGCACTTCATGGCCTCCGACTGTGGGGAACCCCTGCGTGGACCGCCGGAGTGTGCTCCCAGCACCCAGCCACAGCTCATCAAACGGGTGAGCCTGCAACTCCGGGATAGCTGTCCCACAGGCCGCTCTTGACACGGCCTGTATGAACAGTTGAGCTGGGTGCATCAGATTCTGTCTCTTGAACATTTGAAGTAGGAAATTAAGTAACAGAAGTAACTAAAACTGCAGGTTAATCATATGGTCTGTGGCGAGGGAGTCCAGGAGGCACCATGTTCAAGCTCAGGTGATGATGAAACAGAGACTGTAAGTCAGCAGAAGCCATGAAGTAGAAAAGAGCTATGCAGAAAGAAGTAGGTGAAGAAGCCAAGATGGAGAGAGAGACAAAGTCCAACGGGTCAAATGTGGCTGAATGATGGCAATCAGTGATGTCGATTTCGTCTCAACCACAGACTCTTGGTGCCAAAATTCCCTAGAGCTGCCTGGAAGCCACTTTGGCTCTAGCAATGCCAAGCTACACCACAATTTGGGTCTTCAAGAGCCTATTGGTTCAGCTTCTCTTGGCTTCTGTGCCTTTGTATCTGTCCTTCCAGTGAACCATCCTTACAGGAAGTAACACGAATGAGTCTTTGTTCATTGAAGTCTTAAGGAGCACATTAGAAAGTCTTAAGGTGACCGCGGCTGTATACAGTCCCCTTCCTAACTGTTTTACGCCATTCCGTGGAGTGGGAGTGGAGTAGGTTGTGGTGAGGGGACTGATTTTACAGTTTTTGTCCAAGAACTTTTCCTGTGCTGGCTGTTCTCTGCTATCCCTGCTGGTGTAGAGGGGAAAGGGGAGTAGCCAAGTGAGGTGCTAATGGGAACATGTGGGCCCGACAACTAACTGGTTTCTAAGGGTAACAGTAGTCTGGGCACTGCCCTGGCCAGCTGCCCTCTGCCTGTGCTGCCACAGTGTTGGACAGTAGAGCTAGTGGCTTGGCTGCCGTGTGCCTGGGCAAAGGCAAAGAGGAGTCGTGGAGGCAGCCTTTTACCGTCTCCTTTCCACTCTCTCTTCAGCGTGGGGTTGCAGTACCTGGGGCTCAGATATCAGCTTCTCTCCCTGCAACCGTGAGGAACTTCATTTATTCCATGACTCACACAGAAAAGGAGAGGACAGAGAGTGCAGCCTTTTTTTTCCCTACTCTGTGATAGAGAAAACTGCTGTAACAGTGTCCATTAAGATCAGGGAAAGTATGGCTTAGTAATAAAGGATATATGCTTTAGGAATAAAAAGACTGTTCTAAGTTCAAATCCTGTTCCTGCTAATTATTGGGTGATTTTGAAAAGTTACATCATCTTTCTGCGTCATAGTTTCCCCAACTATAAAATAAGGTAAAAAATACTCTCCATATAGTGTTACATTGAAAACAATTATTTAGTATTAAACCATATTAGTCCCTGACCCCCGCACCCCATCACTATGTAGGTACAGTATGCAGGCATTCTGTCCTGATTTCCAGCATTATATTCTGTCTCGTCATCAACCCACAGAGCCAAATTTGGAGATCCTAAGACTATAGTGACCATGGACACGGGGTTCTGCAAAAGCAAGAACAAAGGAAGGGAAGACGTGTTCTCTTCTGCCTGTGTATCCACAGCACATAATGTAGTTACTCCTTTGCCCAGGGAGGCCCAGGGCGGGGAGATGCACGGAGCCCATTGTAGAAGCAGGCCCCGGCCTTCCCAGCAACCTCGGTGCCATCCTGGCCCGTTTCCCTCAGACCTACGAAGTGTGGGCAGAAAAGGTTTAACCTGGTTGCCAGGTGTTCAGTCATAGCAGAAATTTGAAACCCTGTGAACCTAACTGGCCTGAGAGGATGCAGAAGCAACCAGCTAAGTCCCCTCTGACCTTGGCAGCTGAGAGACCATGTTCTAAACCTTAGGATGAAATCAACCCACAGGCTTGGTTTCAGCCTAAAAGAATATTATCTTTTTCACACACATATACACAACTGCCTTTCTCTCACTCTGTCTCTTTCTTTCTCTCACCCACTTATCTCCTTTCCTTCCCCCTTTTATCCTTCCCCTTTTCTTCTTTTATCCCTCCCCTTTTGCTTCTCTCTCTTTTGCTCCTTCTCCTTCCTCATCCAAGAGTCTCTTCTCTGCCCATGTTCCAGGCCTGCCATCTATCCCTGCAGTCACTGTTTCATCCCTGGTGGCCCCTGGGCTGAAAACACACCAGCATGCTGCCTATGCTTGTCACAGGGCTGCCAGATCAAAGACCAGCACCAGACTTTCCCTAGAGGGAATCCAGAAGTTGTACGCTAAATGCAGACAGAATGCCTAGGAACCGTGGAAACACACGCACCTTGAAATCGTTGACCTCACACCCAGCGCTCCACTATCTTGGCTCTGCCATATCTTGAGCTCATGATTCAGGAATGAGGCTGATATTTCCATGTGGTATATCTTTCAGCCATAGGAGAGCAGCAGCAGAAGCTTTACAAAATGAATGAGCTGCTTATCTCTGTCCTCTGGGGATCTGGTGGGAGTGGAGAACATCTAGGATCATTGCTGATTCTAAGACTGGGGGAAGGGATGGAGCAGCCTTGAAGGGTGAGGCTGTGGGGTAATCCCTTAGACCTCAGTAGTTAATCCTGCTTTCACATCAGTTTGCTTATCCCTTGCTCCTGCTGTCCCTGCATGTGACTCCCATGAGCTTGCCCACACTTGCCCTGGCAGTGGTAAAGAAACGCAGTTGGCTTCCCTCCCGACAGAAGGTAGGACAAATTCACCTGGCTTTGACTTCCTTGGGTTTAGTAGGTAGCACTAACTCTAGGAAATTGGTTATTAAGAATTTTTTTGATTTGTTTTTTGTTTGTTTCCTTTTGAAAGTAACACATAATATAAATAATATGTGGGTTGATGTCAGTAGGAGAGGTGTAGGGAGAAAAACAACAGAGGAAAAAATCACTAGCATCCCCAGGAGTCAGTCACACAACCATTGCAGACAGTTTCTCTGTTTCCTTCCAAAGTTTTTCTTGACTATTTTTAGACTTTAAAAATTGTTTTTATTTAATTTTATATCCTGCCTTTTCCTTTCAACATTATAGCACACATATCCCCACCATTACAAACTCTTAATAACTACTGTGCAGCACTTTTTAACGGCTTTCAGATATTTCATCAACAGATACAACATCACTTACTTAACTCTCCTTGTTTTCGAAGATGTGAGTCCATTCAGGTTCCCGCCCATATGCCTGTCTGCCTTGATGACGACTTCAGGGCATAACGTGAGCGAGTACTTGAGATTCTACAGTGTGTCAGTCTGTGGCTGGGCCCTGCGGGAAATACACAGGGTCCCAGGTGTCAAGGAATTGACACTTTAGTTTGAAAGGTGAAAACAGAGTTCCAGGTCAGCGCTGAGCTCTCTCCTTTTGTCCTTTCAGATTGGTAAAGTGAAGGAATGCATTATACTGCCAATTTAAAACAAGAGAAAAAGCAGAACCCAGATTATCTACACACACACATACAGGGTGGTATGTTATTGGGACATATGTAGACTGACCTAGACAGAAAAGCAATTGTCGATAATAGCAAATGTCACGAGGAGAGTAAGTTCAAACAGCCATTGGTCAAATCTGAATTTTAGTTTAGCATGGTAAGTATCTGATAACTGATAATAGCTGTATGTTTTCCCTTATTTGATTCAGACGCTCTGACTAGCATTGATTTTTTCATATAACCCAAAGTATATAAACATTCATTAAGAGTGTGTTCATTAAATTGCAGCCAACGTTGGTGGCTGGTCATCTGAATTGTAGTTCTGATGAGTAGTTTTGTTGGCCTGTTGAGATCTGTTTTCCCCTTCTTTTCATTTTTGCAATCAGTTTGAATCTCGTGGAAAAATATTCCAAAGGAGAGCTATGAAAGTCGTTAAACTACAGCAGATTGAAAACGGATGCCGTGATGGTGTATGTGTGTGATGGGGTGTTCCGGCAGAGCAGGCCTGGAGGATGCAGAGTGTGAAATAGGAGACATGTTCAAAGATGGTTTCAAAAACCAGGACTGGGAGATGACAGAATGAAGTGTGCGTGCCCAGAAAGCCAAGCCCTTCCAAACCCAAGTGCAGGAAGTGGAACAGGGACTTCTGTTAGAGTCTTGGCGGGATGATTCAAGGGTACCCTCTCTGCTGGGCACTGGTACATCTGAACCCTCTCTTCTTTCAGATCGATGACCCCAACAGCAACCTTGAGGAGGTGATGAATGAGGCTGACGCCATCACCACTGTGAGCAACCTGGGAAGCAAGCAAGCTTTGAGTGCAGATTACCTGGATTCCGATTATCAGAGAGGACAGCTGTACCCATTCTCCTTTGGCATTGACTTCCACACAGCCATGTTCACTCTCACAAACGCAGCTCCGATGACCCCGACCTTCCAGGAGCGGTGGTACATGAATCTCAACAGCCTGATGGACCGGGCCCTGACCCCACAGTGTGGCAGTGGGGATGACCTTTATATCATCACCGGTGCTGTGCCCTCAGACAGCAAAGTCAACAACAAAGTGACCATCCCTGAGTTTGTGTGGCTGGCAGCCTGTTGTGCTGTCCCTGGAGGAGGCTGGGCCATGGGCTTTGTCAAGTACACCAGGGACGGTGATGTCATAGAAGATGTGATGGTGAAGGAACTCGAGAAACTGCTTCCGTTTAACCCTCAGTTGTTCCAGAACAACTGTGGCGAAGCGGAACAGGACACAGAGAAAATGAAAAGAATCCTGGAAGTGGTTAACCAGGTCCAGGATGAAGAGCGAACGGTGCGCTCTAAGGAGAGCGCTGGTCCTCCCTCCGGCTCCGGCTCCGGCGTGAGGAGCGGGAGGTCTGCGCTGCCACCTCCTGAGGAGAGGAGTAGCTTTTTGGGGAGACTCATAGGCTTCATCGCTACCCCATTCATCAAGCTTTTCCAATTAATTTGTTACCTTGTAGTGGGAATCCTGAAGAGCATTGTGTATTTCCTGTGGTATGTCGCCAAGCAGGGGGTTAAGGGCATAGAAAGCTGCCTTTACCGCCTGGGTTCAGCCACTGTGTCGTACTTCTTGGCCATTGGGGAAGAGTTGGCCAGCATTCCCTGGAAGGTACTCAGAGTCATAGTCAAAGTCATCAGGGCCCTTCTCCGGATCCTTTGTTGTCTGCTGAAGGTTGTTTGCCGCATTCTGGGCATCCCGGTCCGCGTCCTTGTGGACGTGGCCACTTTCCCGGTGTACACCATGGGCGCCATTCCAGTCGTGTGCAAGGACATTGCGGTGGGCCTTGGTGGCACCATCTCACTGCTCTTTGACACTGCTTTTGGCACAGTGGGTGGCCTGTTTCAGGTTGCTTTCAGTGTTTGCCAGCGAATTGGCTACAAGGTTACTTTTGACAGTTCTGGGGAGTTATAGAACCCAAAAAACTAATAGTGACCAGTCACATTTGATTTTTTTTTTTTTTTCAAATAGAGAAGGCTGGAATACTTTGTCTGTACAATGGGTTTCTGCTCACTATCAATTATCATTCTATTTTGGACTTTCCTGGGGATATCTGTATGTTTTTGCAAAGGAAGATGGTACACCTTAGACTTGACCCCGAAGAAATGTTCAGGGTAGGGTTATGTGTAGGTCATCTGATGTGAAATGGGCAAACTTCTAAACTGGCTATGTTCTCTGCTACCACCTACGTTCTCAGGATGACCACCTGAGATACTCTGGTGTTCAGGTGTGATAATTAAAAATTACAGAAGGGAAGACTTAGGAAGAGGACAGCTTTAAACCAAAGGGTTTTTGAGACAATGAGAAAGAATCTTATTCCTCCTATTATTCTCTGAGACTCAAGGAAAAACCGATATAAATATTCTTGGCCAATTTATCTTTTGCTTCTCTTTCTCCTGGACTCAGCTGACCTTGGAGAGGTTCAGACTTGCTTCGCTGTTGAAATAACTTTCTTAGGGTGTGGAATCTGCCATATCCTTTAGCTTTCCATGGCTCCGAAGGACATTTAGGACTTTTGTCTCTGAAGTTGAGTTTTGCTGCATTTTTCTTGTGTGTAATGATAAGCATTTTATGCCAAATGCAGCAGAACACATTTTGAATGCCAGGACAAAGATTGTTTGCCCCTCGAACAGTGTAGTACAGTTTCCTTGGGTATAAACGAGAGGGAGCAAGGGTGAGAGCCCAGCTCAGAGTGGGTGCTGTAAGGCCCAGGACGTCCCTAGCCAAGCTGGATTCACTTGAAATGTATAAAATCTCTGGCTGACAAGATTGAGCTCAAAGACCTACATGTTAAGCTAACATGAAAATTCACACTCTGCTACTTACTAGATCAGTCTTTCTTAGCCATCGAGCAGATGCCCAACACGGTAACTTCTCTGTGTTCTGTCCTTAAATGATTGTTTTGGTATAAATGTATAGAAAGGAGCCACAGAACAAAAACTATTCTAGCCATCTGGAAAGTTTATATATGTATAAACTTAAGAATTATCTCTTAGGCAATTATTTTTATAGTGTGTTGGAGACCTGAAAACATAAGTCTCCCATTAATGCAAATTTGATTTGAGAGCTAATCCCCAGTATTTTGATCAAACATTTGTCATTTAAAACCTGGCACTGAAAGTGGTAAGAAAAGCAGGCAGACTCTCCCAAACTTTGTTTTACCCTCCACAGCTGAGAAAGAATGGTCTGGATTTTTCTGAGTGTCCTAAAGAGCCACCGTGAGGTTAAAAAGCAAGGGCGTGGGGGTGGGGGTAGCAGGCCACCATTCATCTGAAAGACAGATGCAGAAACTTGGGGCCCAGTAAGACAACAGGAGAGAATGGTGGATCAGCTGTTTGCTTTGGGTTGGTGGATGAGAAACATGAATGTCGTGAGAGGTACATTTTGCAGAAAAAGACTTGAATTGGCCCCAAAGTAGAAGAGCAGCCGGCGAGCTGGCATCCTGATCAGTTGTGATGCAAGGCTGGGGAGTCTGACGGCACGCTGGTCCAGGACAGGGAGCTATGAACTGCACTTAAGAATCTTAAGCAGTATTTCACCAACACTTCTGTCTGTGAGCACTAACTTCTGTAGTTAGTCGGGCTTTCCTCCATCTCAACAGTGTAAAGGTACATGGAAGGGTGAGGGCACTGATGGGTCGAGCATCCTGCCAGGTTAAAGACAGAGAATCTTAGAAGTGCCCGGAGAGACAGTCTGGCCAAACCTTCATTTGATGAGGAACTCGAGACACGGGGAGGCGGGCTTGCCTTCAGTCTCACGGCTGCCTGATGGCATAGCAGGAGCCAAAATCTTTTGCACTTGTCCCATCACACCTGGGATGTCAGCTCTGTGGTGTGTGTGGTTCCGGTCAGCTGCCTGCCTGGACCGAGGCAGAGTTTGCTCCACCATCCATCGGAGTGATCCGTGGGACTTGGTCTGTGTGATGACACTACTAGCCATCCACGCACAACATCACGCGTAGTGCCTCCCACGGACTCTGTGTTAGCGCTTGTACATATCTGCAACCCGAAAGGCCCGGAGAGGGCCCCGTGGCAGCTTGAGCCCCTTGGCACCATGCAAGGGGCAGGGCATCCAGACTGCTTCTTGAGAGCCATTTGGAAATGTCTTCTGGTTCACTGCTTCTTGTTGTCTTATTTATTTATTCTTGTGTGGCCTTTTTTGAAATATAAGAAGGGATAATAAAGCAAAAAAAAAAAATCCTTAAGTTTAGGCAGCTGAGACTCTCTGCCCTGGACCACCACAGGTGGCTGTGCCTCTGGCTCACTGGCACAGGGAGCCAACAGGTGGCTGGACTGCTGGTCTGCTGGTCTGCTGCCCGTGAGTGACTTGGGGTTTTGAGGTGGGAGTTCGGGTTGATAAACCCCATCTCTAGCTTGAAGATTTTTCTGTGGCTCTGTTACGTTCTCAGGCTCTCGGGGAAGTCAGCCAACTCTTTTACTGTGAAGCTGACTTTCTAGGGTGTGGACTAGCCACACTTGCAGACACTCCTTTTCCATTGTGCCTTCTGACTCGGCATTAACACTTCAGCTAAACGCAGACTAGGGAGTTGGGAGAAGGAACTAGAGTAACCGCTCATCATTCATTGAGTCCTTCATCTCTCCAGTATATGAACATCAAGGTTGCAGAGATAAACACATGGACCCCATCCTTTTGGAGTTCAGAGATCTAGTGGGGGGACCACACGGTACAGCTGAGACGTGTGACGCACCATGGTGAGTGCTGCCCCAAAAGGACTGACCAGCAGCCCGCTCCCTGGAGCACAGGGCAGAAAGACCACAGGACCGTGGAAACTCAGGAAGCCTTTAGAGAGGGTGTGACAGGTCAGTGTGACATTTCCAAGCTATGTACAATGCCGCGCACCTTGCAACACTCAATAAAGTAATTGTTGACAGCTCATTAGCCATTTTGTTAAATGTCTGAACGGGGAGAATTCTGATGGTTGAAATGAGGTTTAGGAATTATCTGTGATTTTAATTTTTTTCCATTTTCTTCTTGATCCATTCAAACAGTTTCAGCTTACATCTGGCTTTTTTTTTTTAATTTTGAATCCTACATGGGAAAACAAAGAAGGTTAGATCAGTGAAACTTTTCAGTGTTGTTTTTCTGAAAAGCTATTTGGGATAGCAAATATCTGTGGTATGTCCTTCGTAAATAAGCACCAAAGGCATATTGCTTCACTGATCTGAATTACAAAGGAAATGATAGAGACACTCAATTATTTGCTCATTCATTAGGAAACTCCCACGGCATCAGAAATAATGAGCAGTCTCTGAAGGGGCACTGTGTCCTCCGCGGCCTTTGGTCGGCGCCCTCTCTGGGTGGAGGTGGAAGTAATCCTTGGCTGCCTTTCCAGGGTGGGCAGGCTCATACATGTGACTGTCTTGCTCAGCATTTCCCCTAAGCTCACCACACAAGGGGCAGTCTTCAGAATTACGCTAGGAGCAATATAGCGTGTACTGCTTGCCTTTCATAAATGGGTTCTCAGATTTCACATTGTCTCTTTTTTTGTAGATATTTTTCCCGCAGGCCTTGGCTTGATTTCTAACAATTACCCTCCAAACCAATTACTGACCCTTGAACAACGCATGTGTGAACTGTGTGGGTTTACCTATATGCAGATTTTTAAGAATAAATACCTGTACTGTGTGTGTTTGCCGTCAGGAGTCTGCGGGGGTGGCGGGCCGGCTGTGTGCACTGTTCTACACCATGTACAGAGGGGGCTGGAGCCTCCGCAGATTTTAGTATTTGCACGGAGTTCTGGAACCAATCCCCTATGGGTACAAAGGGACAACTTAAGTTTGGGGGGAGTCAAAAGTTACACGTGGATTTTCAACTGTGTGGGGGTCAGCACTGTTAGCCCCAGCGTTGTTCAAGGGCCAACTGTTTTTTTTCAGTCCTCACCCAAAGATATGTTTATTAAGTTTGGAGAAAGGGGGAGAGAGCAAAACATCAAAGTGACAGAGAAATATTGATCGGTTGCCTCCCATATGCATCCTGAGCAGGAATTGAACCCGCAGCCTCGCAGTGTACAGGTTGATGTTCCGACAAACCAAGCCATCCAGCCAAAGGTCAACTGTATTGTTAAGCTTAAATGTCCACAAAGCAAGTGCACATGACCACTTGTCATCGTTTATTGTGTTGAGTGTGTGGGTGTGCACAGGGAATGCTCTCAGGGTTTCTCCTGGAGACAGTATTGCCTAATAGTTGAGAGCCCAGGCTCTGGAGTCCAAAGCCCTTGGCCTCGAATCCTGGCCTTACTGGTTACTGTGTGGTGACATGGGCAACTTACTAACTTGGGCAAGTTACCGCCCAAAGCCTTGACTTCTTTCTTCATCTATAAAATGGGGCTAATCGTTAGTACCTACTTCAGAGGGTTGTTATAAGAAGCCAGTGAGTTAATGAAGATAAAGCATTTGTTACCATGCTTGTCACATGGTAAGTGCTCAGTAAATGTTAATAATTGCTGCACCAGCTGTTGTTGGTAATAATATCCACACACCTTGGGTGAAATTGGCCGTCCTTGGATCTCAGGACATTTCTAGATTAGAGCTGGAAGGGTCAGGGATAAAGGACAGTCCGGAGGTTGAGGTCATGAGTGAGAATGAAAATCCACAGCTTTACCAGTGGTGTCAACATTCTGAAGAAACAGGGGAGGTTTGGACCGAGAGTCCAGAGAATAAGGCTCCAAGAAGAGGAACTCTGCCTGTTTCCAGCAGGAATAGGAACTCTTCCTATTCAGGAAGGCAGGGACGAGCATTTCTGGTCTCTGGAATAGGCATTTTCCCTCCAGGCTTCTTCCTTGCTGAGTTCACAGTCTTGTAACAGATTCAGCTTCCCAAGAACTTTATTGTTTGGAAGAGAGTGAACTAGACAGAGTATATACATTTCAGCGGCTGAAAAGAATGATGGCCCTTACTCTAGTCATTTTCCTTTATTCTTCAGCCTCTTGTGAGTTAAGACATTATGAATTAGTGCCCAAAGACTAACAGATCCTGGGCATTGGTAAGGCAGAACGCTGGACCCCGCAGTTGACCCCTGGGCCCTGTACTAGAGCGATGACCCACCTACCCCCCATGTTCGCTAGGTACAGTCTCCAGGAGGCCCTGCCTCTTGTCCTCAGTGCCACCTTTGGGGGATCTCATCCAGCCTGCAACACCCACATCCAAAGCAGACGCTGACAACACGTTTTGACTTTGCAGATTTGAGTATGCTATAAACCTGTGTTCTGCCTCTGAAGACTGCATAGTAATTTAAATAAGAGATTATTTTTATAAAGAAGAACCCATACTAATCAGATGGACCAAAAAATGACTTTGATGATTAAGAAATAATAGGAGATCTACTTATTTTACGTGTCCTGACTTGGGACCACGCTGGTCCAAACACTGAGGGTCATGCTGCCAGATAGATGCTCAGAGCTCATGGACTTGGCTCCTGAACCACCCTTTTCATTGGCAAGTTCCACTCGCGCCTCCTGGCTTCCTGGCTTCCTGGCTTCCTGGCTTCCTGGCTGGCATCTCCTCTTGCCTCCCACTCCAACTGATGCATGAATTCTGTGCCTCCCGGGTTTCTAAGATTTGATGCTTCAGCACCTGCTTGCTTCTTTTGTCTTGAAACAGTCACGCTTCAGAAAGATCACTTTTCCAACCCAGAACCCCGCCCCTATGGGCAGCTGCTCAGGCAGCCCCAGCCAGACAGGTCCTTTCTCCTGGGCACATCAAATGCAAGCAGAAGGCTCCTGGGTGGTGCACAGAAGTTTACAAAGGTAACAAGGGCAGTTTGGTCCATACAACCACCTGGAGTTAAACTTAACATGATTTTAAAAGTATGGGAAAATGTAATTCCAGCTTGATGAATAGGGCTTTTAGAATATATAGGGTAATATGGTGTAGTGGGGGAGGGGGTGCCTGTAGATGTTCTGCACCAGCTCTCATTGAGATTCTCAGCTATGTCTGTAGGCCCTTCCTGAAGACAAGTATGGTGTTGGACACTCCCTGCCCATCTGAAAAAATTTTAGGTTTCCTTTTCATCCGACGTGGACAGACTGACCCATAAGGAGCCCGAGTTTTCAGGAGTCCTTGCACCCACAGGGACCCATGGCTTCTTCCTGAAAACTGCATGAGACCGGCGTGTCGTCTGGTCGTCCGCCGTCCTCTGCACGCTGACCGCGTAGTCCAGGGTTTCCGTCCTCTTTCCCTAGGGAGGGTTCGACTCTCTTTTGGGGAGGAAAAGGGTATACTCACTGAGATAGGCCAATATTAAAAAAAATAGATATTTAAAAACTTTATGAGTGCGAAGAGAAGTTCCCTCCAGCACTATATTAATCAATACTAGTCTGACTGGGAGGGTCGCTGTCCACAACCAGCCCTAAGACGCCGCGGCGCAGCACACGCCAGGCCGAGACGAGAGCCTTCGGAATTTCTGGCATCTTTGGAAGGAAAATGAAGTTCAACATCAATAAATTCTGCACGAAAGTGTTTCTATGAAGAGCTATGGCATAAGGTTTGGGGTTTATTTATCTTTAAGCCTGCCGTCTGGGCTCTGTAGACCTGGGTTCACACCTTCATTCTCTATAATACTTTGAGGAAAAGCGCCAAACATTTGTGAGCTTTCATTCCTTATCTGTAAAATGTGGATAACAAAAATATCGACCTCCTGGGTTTTTATAAGGATCAAATGAGACAATATGCTTGGTAAACTATAAAGTATCATAGAAATATCAAGATATATTATTATAAGAGGCCCCGGGATTGGTTCTATTTCCTTAAAAAATTGTTGCATGTTCATTTTTAAGAAGATGAGTAGACGTAAATGAAAATCAAAGCAGTTATCCAGAAAATGTAAATGGCTTAGCCATTTACATTTACAAAAAAAAAAAAATTAGGCTTGATGGTTGACGTTGAACATTATGCTCTGGGAAGGTTTTGAACTTAAATTCCTCAGAATTCTGCCTCTTATCCCTAAGTCCTATTTTCTTAAAACTCAGTAAACCCTCTCTTCTGTAGACTGCTCAGCACCCACCTCATACCTCTTTGCTTTCGTCCTGCATGAGTCAGCCGAATCCCTAAAATAATAGACACTGAATAGAAGACACCATATGAGTCATAAAACAGTAAGAGCTGAACAAGAAGCAGGTGCCAGAGAGTGAAGAGTCCAAGGGGAGCCTCCGACAACTGGCAGAAGCTGCCCGGGCCCCTGCTGGCAGCCTGCAAACTGAAGGCCAGCCCAGGCCTGCCACCGAGTCACCCGTCCCCAAGAACACCAGGCAGCGGCTCCTGAGATTACGTGTCTGAAGTTTCTCGTGATTGTGTGTGTTTCCTCAAGGTATACATTAATTAGACAAATCCAGGTGTGTCCTGTTCCCTGGACCTAGCAGTAAACCTGCAGGGCAGTGGAAGTTCCAGAGGCGAGGAATCAGCAGGCCGGTCAAAGGGCCGGGTGCCCCGGGACGCAGAAGACCTGACTGAGTTTACTGCCTTTGGGTCATGGCGCCTTTTCTGGATGTCGTCATTGGTATATTTGCAGAACGGGACCACCGTTAGGGTCTGCCAAATTGCAAGTGATAAATCTTTGCTTTTCAACAAGTACTTTTATATGATCGAGACCCAGAGATTCTGGTCAAGTTTTGTCAACTTATCTCTCTTCTTAGAGGATTACCAAAAGTCAGAGAAGTCCCCTGGGGCACTGTCAAGAAGGACAGTGAGCCATCATCCACATCATCATCCTCATTATCATTATTATTGGCATTCCTTCCCAGACTTGCAATGTTAGTTAGGGGGGTTACTCTCAGGTGGTAGCCAACCTGAAAGCATTTAAGAAATATCCTGCCCTGGCCAGGTTGTTCAGTTGACTGGAGAGTCATCCCGATGCAGGAGGCTGTGGATTCAATCCCTGGCTGAGGCACATGTAAGAATCAACAAAAAGAGAGAGAGAGAGAGAGACCCTAACTCTCCTTATTCCCAAATAACTCCCGCAGCGGCCTGCAGTGCTGCTAGAAATCTCGCCCTTTGGCTCTCTTCCCTTAAATTCTCTCTGTTTCCTACAAAATACAAATAGTCTGAGGCGAGTCAGGACATTGTGTCAATACTAATTTAGGATAACTGGTCTTATGGAATCCTTCCCAGTAGCTGGAACAACACACAGAAATAGTTCTGATAGGTGAGAGGGGTGCTGGGAAGCACTGTGCGAGAGGCAGGGGTGTCTGTCCCAGACCAGCTTCCCATAGGGCCAGAGCCAGAGCCCCGCGAGCCCTTCAATGTGGGGGCCGAGACACAGCGAGCTGCCCTCTGAGAAATAACACCGAGAATTGTTCTCTGCCCATCAGTTGTTCTCTGCCCTGTAATGGACCAAAGTGGAAATACACATCTGGAAGAAGTAACAAGGGTGTCAGCACACTGCACTCCTAACCGGTGGTGTACTCGTTAATGAACAACCAGCTTTGGTGGGGCGGGCGGCACAGGGATAAACCCTGACTTGTAGTGTTTGCCGATTTCTGTAGTATGAATGCCCCCACCACCGCTGGTTTCAAGCTGCCAGTGTGACGTCACTGAAAGCAGAGTCGGGGAGAGGGACACACAATCTGTGCTCCTGAGCCGAAGGGATTGGGAGCCATCGTACCGCAACACAACCTGGTAATCCCACTGAGTGCAATAAGATTTATATGGAAAAAAATGTTTCCAGCAGAAAAGCTGTGGATCAGCCACAGTGTGGCAGAGGAAGAAAAATCACTGAGACAGACTCTGGCTGTGCCCACATGAGTACCATCCAGGAGTGAAAAAGGCTTGGGACTTGAACTGTGATTATTCCCAATTCTAAAGGCTACATCACCGGCCCTGTGGAATCGTGGTATCAAGTTATTTTGAGCTCAATGCCATTAAACCTCAACTTACCTAATGCCTCTTTTCAGTCCCGTTCTTCTATCATGACCTGTCTTCCTGTGTTGGTTTATCTTTAGGGCTACAGTATGGTGACCACGTAGATTTCAAGCCCCCTTGGCAGTGCTTTATCACAGCAAATTTAACAAAGTAGCTTTTGATTATGTTTTGGTTTCCTGTGGAGCTTCAGACCATAATGTGTCAATATTAAGACACTGATAGAACCCTGGCTGGTGTGGCTCAGTGGATTGAACATGGGCCTGCAAACCAAAAGGTCAGCAGTTTGATTCCCAGTCAGGGCACATGCCTGGGTTGTGGGCCAGGTCCCCAGTAGGGGGTGCGTGCAAGACACAACCACACATTGATGTTTCTCTCCCTCTCTTCCTCCCTCCCTCCCCCTCTCTCTAAAAATAAATAAAATCTTTTTTAAAAAGATACTAATAGAAGTGTTTCAGTCTATATATCACCTCTATTTTTCAGTGTAAATTAATTAAGTATCACTGTGCTGTTGCCCTTTACCTCTCAGGCATTTTTGTGTGAATCCTTTTTTTCTAAATCACATAACTTCTGGAAGCTCATCAGAGCCCACATCTGTGCTTTCAAATCTGAGAAAATCTCTCAGGCCGTGGTGTCAAATCAACACAGAGAGTTCTGCACAGTGCTGCTCGCCTCCCTGCAACCCCACTCTTCTCTCGAGGCTCATTTCCTGACATGTAACCTCTATCTATGAGTCAAATATTATGGGAATGTGTTGAGAATTGATGCAAACTCATCAGCTGCCATTGTATTTCAAGATGGCAAAATGGGTTGTCAGGGTTCCTTTGGCTGCATACAACAGAAACCCTTTTCTAGCTAGCCTGGTTCCAAATTTACTGGATCATGTAACAAAAGCTTATTGACACCAGGGACTCACGTGATGACAGGATTCTGTCACACTCTCTGTGTTGTCTTCACTCTGCGCTAGAGTAGATGGTCTTTGTTTATACAGCCAGGAGCAGGGTCACAGGCGGCTCTGGTGTTTACCCCCATGGCCTCACAACCAGAGAGGGAGGAAAGCTTCTCTGTTAGCCCTGGCTAAGAACATTCATTCCCAGGAAGCTTTCTCTTTCTCTTCTCTTCCCTTCCCTTCTCTTCTCTTCTCTTCCCTTCCGTTCTCTTCTCTTCCCTTCTCTTCTCTTTTCCCTTCCCTTCCCTTCCCTTCCCTTCCGTTTCTTTTCTCCCAATTGAGTACCATCCATCCTGGGCTGATCACTGTTACCAGGAAGATACAGTAAGATGAGTGTCCCAGCCTCGGTCGTGGATGGAAGTGTTAGATGTCATAAGAAAGACAGAGGAGGGGCTTCAAGGTAGACGGCTACAAGAGCGCCTCATAAACTCAGAGCTTAACTTATGACATATAATGATGCCATTTACAAGGATAAGGTGCCTTATGATTTATAAAGCTGTTTCACCTTTATCAGTGGACTACATCTGAGACAGATATTTTGGTTTTTAACTTCTCTTAAAAAAACAGGCCAAGTACTCTCTGCGCCCTTGTCAGGTGGCCGTTTGCAGAACGCTGTTGCTTCCTGCGGGAGGATGAAGATGAGGACGAGGTGCTGTGCATACGGCTGCAGGTCACATGGGCAGCAAAAGCCTCTAGGTGGCCTGGCTCACAGGGGGCTGTGGCTCAGACTAGAGGGCGTGCAGCAGTCTTAATGAAAGACAGAGATCAGTTGCTTATAGCTTCATCCCTATATGCCAAGGGTGCGGGTTTGATCCCTGGTCAGGGCACATACAAGAAGCAACCAATGAATGCATAAATAAGTGGAGCAACAACCTGATCTTTTTCCTCTCTCTCTGCCTTCCTCTCTCAATCTCTCTCTGAAAAAAAAGAAAGAGGGTGAGAGGGAGGGAGGCAGGAAGGAAGGAGGAAAGGAAGGAAGGAAGGGAGGAAGGAAGGAAGGAAGGAAGGAAAGAAGGAAGGAAGGAAGGGAGGGAGGGAGGGGGGAAAGAAAAAGAGAAAAGGGAGAAAAGAAAGAAAAAGGGAGGCAACAGGATGCCAGGGCAGGGCAGCGCCCAGAGCAGCCATGCGCGGGCATACCTTCCGCAGCTTTGTGGGGAAGCTGCAGCGGCACCTGTGCGTGGGCGAGCCCCCCCTGTTCAAGCACATTCCCAAGTTTAAGAGTGACTTCATCCAGATCAGCAAAAGAAAAGTGATCGTCGTGCACACAATGTGCACATTGTCACTGTGGGTGGGCATCGCGTGTACCAGCCCCGACCTCACAGTACTTGTCATGCTGCTGCGCGGCCGGCTGTCAGCTGTGCAGTGGTGCCAATCATGACCGACACACCGGGGGGAAGGGGACCCAAGTCAGTCAAGAGCTTGGAGCTGACCAGGCTGCTTCCTTTGAAGTTTGCAAAGTTGTCCAAATACAGTCAGGAGAAAAAACAGCTCCATGTGAAGCTTGCCACTGGCTGCTCTTTTTACCTACAATTATGCCGCCCTTCAGATGCAAAGATCTGTTTGCACAATGGGAAGACCTGGTGTTCTCCCTGAGACCGTCAGTGGAGGCTTACAGCAGTACCCAGGCTGTACCAGCTTGTGACATCGTGAGCACACCTTTGCTGGAGACAAAGGACAGGAAGAACCCGGCAGTAAGCTTTTGCAGAGACTCTCAGTGAGGGGGCCCAAGTGCTTCAGAAGAGCAACCAAAGGCTCTTCCTAGGCTGACGGGGCAAACATTGCATGTGGAAGGGCTCAGGCCAGAGGAGCCACTGTGTGGCCTTGCCACACTGGGGAGTTCCCAAGTGCTTCTGAATATCCAAGGTCCCTTAGATGTCAGCTCTTCTGACCCCGTCCCCGATGTTGTAATGCTGTCCACAGCATCGTGATGGCCACAGTTGTTTACAGGTGGTTTTGTGTCTTGCAATTTTCCTTGCTCTTTGAGTAACCCAATCTCTCTTGCTCCCTTCAACCTTGAGGCCTGTCTAAGCCAGTGTCCAGAAACTGTCTAGTAAGTCTTCTAGTGCATCAGTCTGCAGAGATAAAACTGAGTCAGCCGAGAAACCTATCCTCAAGGAACTCACGGTCAAGTTGACCCTCAGATTGATCAGTTCATCAGGTGTCCTTGCCCCTTAGTTTGTTTACTTACACGTTCGCAGAACCCTGTGACCCTGGGGAATTATTCATTTATTACCGGTTATTACTGCGTTGTGAAGAGTGAGACGGATGAGAAGTGCTTAACCCATTGCTGGGCACATGCAAGGCGCTTCCTAAATCACCTCTGTTACGCAACAGTGCAGTGAGCCATCCCGCCGGGCCTCCTAACTCCCGGCTGCTGGTCGGAGGGTGTGAAGTCCAGCTGCAGGTTTGTGATACCGTTGGGAGTGCTCACAGGCCGCAGCCCCTTGAGCTGTGTTCTCGCCCAGAAAAGCACTTTGGCTGCACTCTACGCAGGGCTCCCACTCCAAGTGGGGGGGGGGGGGCGCTGCACAAAGAAGATAAGGCAGGCGACCTGATGGTTCACACACCTCCCTCCCCAGCACGCTTCCGTAAGGACTGAATGTCAGAATTCCTCACTGTGAGAAGTTAGACATTGTTTAGGGATTTCTCCACATGCCAACTTATGGAAGGACATGATATTGGTTTTTTTTTTAAAGGATGAGTAAGAATAATGTTGGGGGTTGACTTTTACTAAGTCAGTGGGAAGAGCAAAGAAGAAATCAATACTGAGAAACTATATCTATCCCCACTGAGGGAGATAGTGTTTTGAATATAATGGAAATGCAGCCAATCAGTAAAGAAACTCCAGCATCTATTCTGATTCTTTTTAGTTATTGAAAAAAGTAAGTAGATGTTATCCCTGAAAACTATTGTATTCCCCCCCCCCCCCCCACTTCATCACACAAATAGTCTTTCCCTTGAGTGGGCATCCTGATGAGAGACTATCCTCCTCTCCCAAGAGTCCACAGTGCACAGAGCACCCAGCTCCCCGACAAGAGGTCCCCAGTATCTGGAGTTCCTGGAAACACTCCTCCCCCTCTGCCCATGTAAAGCTCTGCCCCTTCCCCACCAATTTTTCTTTTTCCTTCTGACTTTCTATATTTTTCACCAAAGGAAAGTTTGGGTGATTTTGTATAGAGGATGCCCTGTCTCTAGAGCCGATTAAACAAATTTTGTCCCCTTTGCCGTGATATGACCATATGATAGCAACAAAAATATGATAAATTGAAAATAAAAGAGCCCTGTACTGTGTTTATATAAACTGCAATTGCAGCCATGCAGGGAAACAATACAAGCAAGCAACTGATAATATTTTAAAGTAAGGAGGAAGGGAATGAGGGGAAGGGACGTGACTTAAGGTTAAAGGCAAACTGTGAGGCGGTGAAGCAAACTTCCTTGTCTTTGTGTAAATTGCTCCTGTCCCCAACACCTGGCAGTGAGTGAGGCTGGGACAAAAGGGCCGGACTCAGGGGGCTGTGTGCTGTGCTCTGTGGGCCGTATTTTTGTTCTGTTTCGGAAGAGTAGAAGACAAGAGCTTTCTCAAGTGTGACACAGAACGTAAGTTTACCATTTAAAATAAAAGTCCTTATCGCTAGATCTGTATGAAGCTCATGGTGTGGAAAACAATTTTAGAGATCATTTTCAGAAACCACAAAACACCACTACGTGTGGGAAACGATGATGGTTCATCAGTGGGCTTGGGAACTACTTTACTGCGGCGAACTCAAAGTGAACTGTTCGGAGGTTTTAAAAAACTGGTTTCATCCACCTATCAAAATCCCAGCCTGTTAAAATCGTAGTGTTGCTTGTGAAGCTTGAGAGAGCTTATGCTGGTGGTTTTCTCTGCTGCCGTTGTTTGAAATGAACCTGAATTAGAGGAATCTTCGGCATTTTTTGAACCCACACATAATGGGATGCGTTTTTTTGGTTGTTGTTTTCCTTTTTTTTTTTTGATTGCTCTAGGAGCCGAGGTCCCAGTGATGAACAAGACCCAGGCACAGCCCTCAAAGAGCCTGCGGGCTGGTGTTCAAGTGCCAGGCAAAGTCCGCCTTCCATAACAAGGGTCAGCTTGAGCGGAGATGGTAAGTGGATGTGTGAATAGCTGACCTCAGGATATGGAGCAAGAAGGCAAAGAACCCAAGAACTGCCACTCAAAATACAAGTCGATACAGAGAAAATACACACCAGACTTGGCTGACAACGAAACAACTCACCCCGTGTGATGCGGGGACAACGTGTCCCGCTTCTCTGAAGGTCCTGCGCTGCAGAGAAGCTGCCCACGTGTCTGCCCCCGGGTGCTGCACTGTGTCTCAGTCACAGCATTGCCCAGCACTACCGTCCCCCACACTTCCTGGCACAGAGCAGGGTTAATAAGTAATTGTTGGATTAAACAAACATTCAAAAAGGAATGTCCTCACGGGGTGAGAGGTTGAGCTGGAAGAATTCCAAGGTTCTCTCAGAGACTTCATGACCATGTAGAGAGCCTGGCATGTGACAGGTGCTCCCTAAATACGGAATCAAACAATGCCTGCTTAGTATTGGGGCTACTTGTACCCATGTTTTGTCTCCCCTTACGTTAGCTCACCCTTTTCTGTAAGTGTAGTAGTATTTACTGAGTACTTTGTTAATCAGTTTGTGTGTGTTATCTGATTTAACTTTCACAACAACGCCAGGAGGTAGCGTGTTTGTTTCTATTGCTGCACATGTAACAAACCGCCCCGTAACTCAACGGCCCACAACGACAGTTTTTCACTGTCCGTCGCGGCTTGTAGGCTGACTGCGCTCAGTGGGGCCATTCTCAAGGGGTTGTAGTCAGATGTTGGCCGGAGCCGCAGGCGTCCGAAGGCCCAGAGGGGCTGGCCGTTCCAGATGGCTCGCGCCCGTGGCTGACAGCTGATGCTGGCTGTTAGGCAGACACCTACACCATGGCTTCTCCAAAGCTTGGGTTTTCCACAGCATGGTGGCTGAGTTACAGCAGAAACACTACAAGAGACCCAGGCAAAATGATTAGCCTCATGTGGACTAGCTTTGAAAGTCCCAGAACTTTGCTTCTATTCATACTAATGGTCAGGCAAGTCACTGAGGCCAGTCCAGTTACGAGGGGAGAGGAATTAGACTTCATCTATTGGTGGAGGAACGCAAGGTCGTTTCAGAAGAGCAGTTGGGATAGGAAACGTGCTTGTAGGCATTTCAGGAAAATACCATCTGCCATTAGTCTGTACTGTTACTATCCCATTTTACAGGTGAAAAAATGTGGGAACAGTTGGCTAGGTCATATGGTTAGCCTGCTTATTTAAGGTGACCCAAACCCCTATGCCCTCTGATTCCTTAACCATATGCTTCACTTTAGACAGTGTTCTAAAACTTTAATAATGAAAGAATCACCCCTTTAAAAGATGCAGTATTATTTTTAAGAATGTAAACACATAAAATCTAATAACATTTATAAACTAGAAATGAGTTCTAGTAGGTGTCACGCATGAGAAATATTACTGAGGGAAGAACTACATTTGCTGAGCTGCTTCCGTGGCCCGGGTACTTATACACTATATATAAACTCATTTTATCCCATAATACTCTGTTTTCCCCAGATGAAAAGTGACATTTAGAGAGGTTAACCAAGGTGCCCAAAGTCACCCAGCCACTAACTGACACAGCCAGGATTCAAACACAGGTCTGTCTTGGTCCACTTTCCGTGCTGCTCCACGGTGCAGGCTGGGCTCAGGAAGCAGACTCTCAGATGCGAGTAGCGTGAAGGGAGTTAACTGTGCAGTGCTCAGGGCCAACCCCTGCTGTGGGAGGGACAGACAGAGGATCAGACAAAGAAGAGGTGGGCTATGATACAGTCAGAACAAAGAACTCACAGGCCTATGGAGAGCTTTGAAGCTAAAATAACCCTTCAGAGTTGTCCTGAATAGGGGGATAGGGGCTGGACCTTTATTACCACCCCAACCCCCATAGCAGGTATCCCTCACAGCAAACAGTTACCATGTAAACGAATGGATCAAGCAGTCAATCCATATAGAACTACGGAGGGAGGCAGCAACAGAGAGAGGAACGCTTATGTGTAAGGGCAGCCAGACCTGCTCTGGACTCCGAGGGTCTTTTCCTGCAGAATGCTAGAATAGTCGGGGCCCAGACTCTCAGAAAATCCTCAGAAGAAGCCAGATCTCTAAGCCCAAACAAAAAGTTAAGATAAACACTGCAAGTCCCTCTATATAACCTGCCCAAGGGGGACCTGCAGCTTAGGCTGGTACATTTTTAATGTTGTTGGGTTTAGGCATGGCCTCAAATTGAATCAACTTACAGTATTGAATTTATTTACTCTAGGATTCCAAATGGTGACCACACACCCAATGAGGAGTCCCTAAAAGTAATTCAAGAGCTATTCACTCGTAGAGGCTGGTGGTGAAAGACCGTTAGCGGGAAAGATGTCAAGAGCCAACCGTAATGATGCTCATCTTCATACGGTGTTGTCCACAGAGGGAGGAATGAGTACAGGGATCACACGTTTCCCAGACCCACTCCTCACGTCTGTACCCGGACTAGCCTCGCCTTCACTATCTGTGGGGAAGAGGAAGAAGGAGAAGCCAGGAGAATTAGAAGTCAACGAGGAAGAGGAAACGATGAGATAAGGAAGACAGAACTAACTTACTGAATATAACTTATCTCACTTAATACTTATCATGACTATATGAATTACTCCAATTACAAGCTTTTCCAATGATGAAACTGAGATTCAAAAGGCATAATTGAGATTCTAGGGCAATGGGATGAAACAGGGGAGAGAGAAAAAAAAAAGAGGTGAAGACTAGAGTTGGGTACACTAATCAGAAAAGGCACAATTTAAAAAATATTGTCAAAACATGTTCACGCTGCCAGAATACCATGCTTCTTCCTCTTTTTGAGAAAAGTACCCAAACTGAGAGACCAAGAGGGAAATATGCCCCTGGATCCTGAGTCCTCATTCTACCGCCCCTTTCTCCTTTCTGAATGTTTCCTGATCCTGCTGGAGGTGCCCAAGGGCCTCTGATGGACTGTCTTCCAGAGGTTTTGACATGTGATGACAGAAATAACTTTCACTTTACTTCTAACAATTCTCAGCAATGAAGCGGGCACTTACTGAGTATTTATACATCAGGAACTTTCAAATATGGTATTTCATCTACTTTTCACAACAACCCTGTCAAGATAAATAACAATGTTTTTAATGGAAGATGAATCTGAAGCCCAGGGAGGTTGAGTAACAGTAGTGTAAGAACCCAGATTCTAAACCAGGTTGGATCTACACACTTTTCTTTTGTTCCTCCTGCCTCGAGGTCACTAAGGTCCATGGGCCCCACGTACATGACCCTGGCCTTGCTTTTGGTGGACTCAAACATCAGGGTCCATCAGGGATTGCAGATTTCGCATTGGTCAGCTACCCCAGTCCTGGGCATTTTATTTCTATTCAATTTATTCCATTTAATTCAATTTACTTGATGACTTTTGGTATCGGTATAGCAAACGTCCCATCTGTCCTGAGTCACCCCACAAGAAGAAGTGGTCACAGCCAATGCAAATGGAGGAAGAGTGTGGGAAAGGGGAGGGCGAATTTTGTAATGTATGGAGCTGTGAGTGCAAGTTCTTTGCCTTATTTTAACCTCCCACCAAATAAACAATGCCCCATGGTAATAGTCACTCACGAGTCATCGTTCAGTCTGTACTTTTGGTCTGTGGTCCCTCCCATAGTGACCCCACAGCCAGAATCCACTGCCTGTGCATTTGGCAACCATCCTTGCTCTGGGACTGGCTCTAGACCTTGTGGACAACTGTGGAAGGGGATGGCAGTTAACCATCATCCGCCCTTAACGGGATGGGAGGGAACAGGTCCTCCCAGGCCCTGGAAGTGCATTGAGGGAGGGCTGGTGTGCGCGGGCGGGGCATCCTGAATGCACACCCAAGAAGAAGACACTGTCTACTCAGAACCAAATGATGAGGCGCAGGCCATATGAGTCAGGGCCCCCCAAACAGTCACACTGTGGCCCTAAGTGCTCCCAAGCCACCAAGGATGTGGGACAGGTAAAGAGAGGTGGGGGAAGGAGGAGGAGGGAAGATGTTATTCACTGGGGACATGTGGAAGAACTGGAGTCAAGCAAATGCCAGCCAAGGTTTGAATGATCTAGCCAGAAAGGGAACAGTATCAAAAGGTCATTAATGGGAAAAAAGTAGTACATATTCATGTATTTATGTGTGTATAAACATATGTATCTGTAATTCTTCTAAAACAGAGCTGGATCTGAGACTCCCGCTGCCATTCACCTATCATGGACCTCGATCGAAGTACAGCACCGAACTGCGGCAACACCACCTACGGGCCGGGCTGCCGGGCAGGCTTCAAGTGCTGGAGCGTACAGAGAGCGCAGGAAACTTCCCCTTCCCGGCACTCTCTCTCAGTGATTAGGAAGGGTGCTTTGTTTCCTTCCAGGGCAGACCAGCGAGGCTTGTGGCTCTCTTTGTAATCCTCTAGGGTAGGGAGCCCTATGGTGGAGGGACAGCACCAGGCCCAAGGCGGGGTGGGGACAAAGGGGCTTTGTTTCTGGGAGGGCGGGCTGGGCCAGGCGCGACTCCACTATTTGGTCTGGAAGCGGGCACGTTTGCTCCCGGAGGGGAGCTCCTCCATCCCAGCCCACTGCGGCCAACCTTCAACAATCGTGTTAAAAATCAGGAGTGCGAGAAAATGCCAAGAGACTGGTTTTTTCCCTCTGGGATAGGTAGGGAGAAAGCCGCTCCTTTGCTTGGGCTGGATTGAGTCTGTCCCTCTTGGGGAGGTGTGGTTGCATCAGCTCCCAGGTGGCCGTGCTGCCTGTCCGTCTCGGCGATTGCGCGCCTTTCCAAGCCCGCTCAGCCTGATTCCTCCCGCGCAGAAGGGTGATGTTGATGCCTACGATGCACAGGCCCGAAACCAGGATCAACTGGACCCCACTCCCACACTCCACCATACCCAGCAGACTGAGCGGGGGGGCACAGTCCCGAAAGCTGGCGATCCTGCAGTTTCGATTGCAGAAAAAAATTCCGTATATTGTGCCTATACACAAGGCACCCCGGCGCTCCCTTTGAACATGCCCCATTCCCAAGAGGGCGGAGATGGAGAGACTGCCTCTCGGAGTAGGGCGACTGGGCGGGGGAGGGCTCTGTTTGGGGTTGTCAGCTGCCTCGGCGCCTCTTCGCAGGGCTCGGGATCAGCGGAGTAGGGGTCCGACTTTAAAGGAATCTTTCTACGCTAAGCTCGCTGTCGGCCCCGCCGGCCTCCAGGCGGTCCCCCCTGCGAGGGCAGCGGGCGGCGACGGCGGTGGCCCCAACCACTGTCCCGACACCCACCGACTCCCAGAGTCTTTGGTGACACTAGCCGCTGCGGGAAAATGAGCCCAAAGAAGTGGACGGAAGCAGACGGGACTGCCAGGGCTCCTTCCTACTGCTCCCATCTCGCGTCCTTCCTCTTGGCGCGGGGTCTTCCATTTCCTCCGACAGGGAGACTTTGAGTCAGAAGGAAGCCTAGACTCCTCCCAGAAAAATGCACTCTCCATCTACCCGATTCTCCATCACCTTCTGCGCATCGCTGGACCCTCTGGAGCACCCTGTGAGCCCTGACCCCACCCGGGAAGGGGTGGCTCTGGGTGCGGACACCTCTCGCCCTCTTGCGCCCCACCTGGCCCGGCGCGCCGAGACAGCCTGTGACCCCCGGCGGCCTCACCCTGCAGCTCGCCTGGGAAGGGCTGGGCGGTGCTAACCCGGCCGAGAGCCGTTCCTGGATTCACACTGAGAAAAGGCTGCCCGGGGTCCACATCTGTGCGTCCGCCTGTGGGGAGCATCTTGCTCCTGGAGTCAAGCCCCAGGGGAGGTTGTAGCCCCAGGGGAGGTCGGAGCAGGCGAGGTTGCTGGAGGACGGTGAACTCGGAGCAGGAGAGTTAGGGGAATCAAATGTAAGGTGGCTTCAGGCTCAGACAGTGTGTTGACCCATCTCAATGTGACCAGATTCTTCCGTGAGCCCAAGAGAGCCCTTACCTAGACCCGCGCCCCCCTTTTTTTGTAATGCGCCGCACCTAAGATTTGTTAAGATTTCGTCGAGTTGTTTTTGTGCTCGAACCTCTCCTCACTCTTCCACTGTGAACTGATTTCATAGGTTCACCGGCAGAGGGCCACCTTACTCCAAGTTCTCGAGCGCCCCTTAGCCTAAACTGGCGTGGTGGGACTTCAGCAGCTTCCCTGTTTACAGCCACTTCTGCCCGCGGTGCTCTCTTTCCTCCTCGTCTCAAAAGTCAGACATCCTCCAGTAGATCCCGGAGGTCTGGCCTCTCCCTCACCAGCGGTGAAGCTTACGGAGGAGGGTCCCTGCCCATATTGTCTCCAGCAGAACCAGTTTGAGCTGTCTTTTTATGCTTTCCCCGAGAACTGTTTACATTTTAAGGAGCCACAAAACCTCCAACCTAAGCAAAGCAGGCTGGGGAAGCAGAGTGTGTGGGTGTGCATGGGTGCTGTGGAGAGACAGAGGGAGGGAGATGGCTGGGTGGTTTCTGAAACAGGCTGAGAGAAGGCTTTCTCTGTTTTCTGAAGTCACCTCAGATTCCAGTTAACTTAGCAGATGAAAGCACCTACTCTGTGCCAGGCACTCCATTGCACACTGTATTAGTGAAACAAGCCCTGGGTTTGAAGCTGTGAGATCCAGCTGGAATTCTGGCTCTCTCCCTATGAATTTCCTCTTGTTCATAGCACTGCACCACTAGGCAATGATACTCTTGTGTAATCATTTTATCCATTTAACATATATTTATAAAGTGCCCACTATGTGCCACTTGACTCCCTTGCCAAGCCTGTAGTCAGACAGACAATAAGCAAGAGTAACTTAATCATCTGTTGAAAGGGGGCTTATTGTATAGAGCTTTGCAGACATTTTATGGACTTTGGCCTTAATGTAAAAGAAACGGGAAGCCAATCGTGAGTTCTGAGCCCCAGATAGACCTTCTCAGGGCTCACCCTGGCTGCTGTGTGGAGCACAGACTGAGGAGGTCATTGAGCAGAATGGAGGCCGAGGTAGTGATCCAGCAGGGAGAGGCTGCTGTCAGGCCAGGGGGCAGTGCTGGAGGTGGAGAGAAGTGGTCGGATTCTGGATATGTTTTTCAAAGGAGAATAAAAAAAAGATTCAATTGTGGGGTATAAGAGAAAGAGGAATGGAAAAAGGCTCCAACTCTGGAAGAATAGTTGCTGCTGATGGAGACTGGAAGACTGTGAAGAGGTTTTTCTAATACAAACCTCAGGTCCAAAGAGGCTTAATTTTGGACCTGAGGTTGGTATTAGAAAAACTAGGAGAAAGGTGGGCTGCAGGTACACGTGGGGTTGTCGGGATACATACAGGCCGTGCTGAAAGCCGTGGGAGCGTGAGTGGGGCAGAGGCCTAAGCACTGCGCCTGGGGCCACAACGTGCTCTTCATGTCTGTTCCCTCTGCTCAGCTAGAACTCCCATGATCCTCTCTCGTTCATGGTTCTATTCACAGTACCGGCTCAGAGAACATCTATTACAACGAACCTACCTTCTCTGACCCTCCTTCTCATAACATGTAAAATGAACATCAACATGACACCTATAAGTTTGTTGCCAGGAAAGGTGAAATGATTTGATAAAAGTGAAAATGGCTTACAAATAATAGACACTCGGTATTTGAAAAGTGTGGGTTTCATTATCTCATTCTCTACCCTTACTTATAACTCAGGTTTATGGGAACTTCACGGCTTACATAACAATGATAACTTCACAATTAATTCCTCGTGCATACAGGGCAAATGGCATTCCCATTTATGGAGGAGGAAAGCAGGCTTGCTGAGGTAAAATAACGTCCCGAAGGGGCCCATCTAACAGTAGAACAGTGGCTAACACATCTGAGCGTGTTTGTGTCAGGCACTGCGCTGATGATTCTGCCTGCATCTCGCAGCACTCCAGCAATGACAACAAACTCACAGGTACTAACCACCGCACCTAAAACAAAAACAAAAACAAGCTAAGCAAACAACTAGAACAGGAACCGAATCACAGAAATGGAGATCACTTGGAGGGTTATCAGTGGGGAAGGGGAGGTGGGGATGGAGGAAAAGGTACAGAGAATAAGTAGCATAATTGGTAGGTAGAAAATAGACGGGGGGAGGGTAAGAATAGTATGGGAAATGGAGAAGCCAAAGAACTTATATGTATGACCCATGGACATGAACTATAGGGGGGGAATGTGGGAGGAAGGGGGTGTGCAGGGCGAAGGGGAATAAAGGGGGGGGAAATGGGACACCTGTAATAGCATAACCAATAAAATATATTTAATAAAAAATTTAAATTGAAGAAAGATATAATAATAAATTGGGTGATCAATAAGAGGAATGGGGCTTGGAGCTAAACTGAAAATTGAAGAGCAAATGTTCCCCCACCCCAGACATTCAAATTCAGAATTTTTAAAAAAGATTTTATTTATTTATTTTTTAGAAAGGGGAAGGGAGGGAGAAAGAGAGGGAGAGAAACATCAATATGTGGTTGTCTCTCACACACCCCCTACTGGGGACCTGGCTGGCAACCCAGGCATGTGCCCTGACTGGGAATCAAACCGATGACCCTTTGATTCACAGGCCGGCACTCAGTCACTGAGCCATACCAGTCAGGGCTCAAATTCTGATTTTGAAAATATAAAATAAGTCCCCATTAATGAAAAAAGCAACTCCCCCCCCCACCACCACCATGACTTTCAGAGATGACTTCTTATCTGAAACTTGGGTTAAGCCAAACCACTGGCCCTGGCATTTGAGGCCCTGATGAGAGCCCTGCCGCCCTCCTCTCCCACCCCAGCTAATTCTCACTCATCATGGCCCATCTCGCCCTGCCCATCTTCCACTGTGCCAGTCCTGCTGGCCACGCAGGTCCACAGTGAGCTTTCCCTTTCCACGTCAAAGCGCTCCTCTCTGCCCCGGGCAGCACTCATGGTCACATCATTTTCCTCTCTGATAGTCCACAGAGAAGACAGGAAGTGAATCTGAGAGGCCTTATCATGTGCCAAGTCCTTTCTATGCAGATATTTGCTTGTTGTTGGTCTTCTGTGCTTGGTAAGAGGGTGAATCACTCAAGGGTAGCAACCCTGTGTCATATACCTACCTCCAAATTCTCTATTGAGTTTTGGTATAAAGTTGCGCTCAGTGTTTGCACTGGCTGGTGCGGCTCAGTAAATTGAGTGCCGGCGGGGAACAGAAAGGTCACCAGTTCAATTCCCCATCAGGGCACATGCCTGGGATGCTGGCCAGGTCCCCAGTTGGGGGTATGTGAGAGGCAACAAATTGATGTTTCTCTCTCACATAGATGTTTCTCTCCCTCTCTTCCTCTCTAAAAATAAATAAATAAATAAAATCCTTAAAATGTCTTTTTTTAAAAAAAGATGTGCTCAGTGTATACTTAACAACAGGGTCAAGATCCTATAAACTCATGAACTCAGTAACTGCAGACAGGAAGCAAAAGCACACACCAGTGCTTCCCCCACCCCCACATTTCCTTGCTGCACCTCCATCACCTCCCAATTCTAGTTTCTAGTATTTTTCAAATCTGAGGCCTTTAGCACAATTTAAGCCTTAGCTTAAAAGTCCAGTTTTTAAAGAGCTGATTAGGATCTGAATTTGGAAGATGTTGGTTCTTTACTGGCCTTATTTCAAAAAAGTTTTGTTTTATTGGAAAATTAGCTGTAGCGCCTTCAAAGGCCTCCTCTTGTGTGTGTTGAACTGAGCCAGATTTGGGGCTTTGAAAGGAATACCATTTAATCTTGGCAAAGTCCCACCTTTTGTTCCTAAGGGGAGAAAATGCTGGAGGAACATGGATAACTCAGGGCAAAGGACCAGTTGGCCCCAGATGTGATCCGCTTCTGATGGGGAAAGGGCAGGAATCCTGGAAATATATGAATTAGACACTAAGCTTGGAAAAAGAAAGGGACAAGGGCCAGCCGGGCAACCTTTCAGTTTTGCTAACCCCAAAGATTCTTCAAAGATCCCCTCCCCCACCCCTGCACGGTTCCTGGCCTCCCCGGCTAGCTTTCCCGCTGTGAGGTGCTGAGTGCAGGCTCGCAGCTCCGGTGGGGGCTGCAGCCTGCAGAGGGCTCTGTAGCCCTGGGTGCCCCGGCCGCGCTCCTCTTGGGGACTTCCTCCTGCTCCGTGGCTGCCTCCAGGAGCTGCCCAGTCAGGGAGGGAAACTTCTGGAAACCCTTTTGCCTTTGGAAATTTTTATTGCTCTTTTTTTTTTTAAATGGAGTCACTTCCTTCCAACGGGAAAAGTTTTCATGACAAGTAATATGTTCTCTGTCTCTCTATTAGGACCCAAACTTCTCCATGGCGGAGGGGAGGGGGGAATGGCTTTTAAAAAAAATAAACTTAAAGAAACTTTATATTCATCAACTTCCAAGAGACTATACTGGGCTGGTTGGAAAGAACTCAGAGCAGAATTTCTTAATCCAAAATCAGGAACAGAGAGAAAAAAACCAGAACACATGAATGAATTTTACTGGATTAGCATTTCTTTCTTTCTTCCCCGCCCCCCCCCCCCCCCCCCCCCCCCGCCCCTCTTAAAAGCCTAGTTTAGAATCTGGGGGCAAGGGGAGGGAGCTTGCATGTGCTCCTGGGCCAGTACTGCACGGGGCGCTGGGGATGCAGAAATGAAAGAAACCACCCCTGGCTTCCCCTGCCTGACCGAGGAGGTGGACTTAGGCACCCTGCGCCCACGGGAAGCAGTGTAGTGCAGTAGTTAGGAGCACTGCCGCGGGAGTCAGGCCTGGTTTGTGCAGTGGCTCTGCTGCTTGCTTAGGGGCTGTGTGGCATTGGGCAAATTACTTAGTTTCTCTGTGCCTTACATTTTGCGTCCTAAAACAGGGTTTATTATAAAACCTACATTATAGGGCATCCCGTGATAATTTAATGAGTTAAAATAGGTAAAAGTACTTAAGCACAGTGCTTGGCACTATGTTTATTACTCTCACTCTCGTTTGGAAGGTGTGGAGGAAGTGTGTGGGAGCACAGAAGAGGGGCAGCCGACTGCCTGGATGTGGCAGGGGAGGCTGCAAAGAGCAGGTGACAGCTGACTTGTCCCCTGAAAGATGAGTAGGAGTTCCGTAAGACAAAGGTGCTTCCAGTGAACCAGGAGTGGGGACTGCTGGTCAGGAGCAGGAGGGAAGGTGGTGGCTCTGAGGAGGAGCAGAGGCCAGTGCGGCTGCAGCCAAGATTTGTATCTGGACTGGGGAGGGAGTGAAAGTACAAAGGGAGTCTGGAAAGGCAGGGTCAAGCTACACTGGGAAAGCCCTGGAGCCCCATATAATAGGCCATTAATTTGTTCATGTAAATCGCCTCTACTCCATATGATGTACTATAAGTGCTTAATAAAAATTATCGGTTATTACTACTTTTATTATCATGTCCTTTATAGGTATCATCTCATTGAATTCCCGTGACATCCCTGGGAAGTAGGTTCTGTCGTCCTCATTCCGTAAAAACAGGAAGGCAGGCAAAGGGAAGTCATGTAATTTGCCCAGCCTCCCTGAACCAGTAGAGGGCAGAGCCAGGAGGTAGCAGAGCTGAAATTTGAACCCGAGTCTCTGTGACTCCAGAGCCCGAGCTCTTAACCAAGACATTGTGCTTTCTGACAATGTTTAAGGCTACTGCCTCAAACAGTGCTTCCCATCTGCTTAGTGAAACAGGATTGTATGTGGATACCACACTGTTTACTTTGAAAGGTATGAAGGGACCCAGTAAAGCAGTCTGACAGGAGCCTTGGGTGAGTAAATGCACCCTCACCCTGGGGTGTATTTCAGGCAGCCTGGGCTGGGAACTCTTGGGCTGTATCCCCAAGACTCTGGACCCAGAAACACAGCCATCTGACCCTATGGTGCCCTTAGCACAAAGAACACCCCGGTTGGCATTTCTTCGCAGACTACTTGGCAGGGCTACGCAGTATCTGACACCTGTGGGGTCACTTTGCTTCAAGCAAGGGCTTGGCTCCCTTAGGGGTCACCGCAGGCCAGCTTGTGCAGGTCTCCAGGCCTTGGACAAGAGCCCAAACGTCTTCTGATTGGACCAGGGCCTTTGATACCTTCTCTTTCACCCTTTCGTGGCTAGCTGCACATTTGTGCCCTGGGTCAGTTCTGCAGGCCCTCTCCCTTCTTTTGGGAGACACTCATTGGTGGAAGGCACTGAGTGAGTGGGCTGCAGCAGCTGCTGGGAAGTAGCTCTGGAGGGAAGAACGTGCTCCCGTGGGGAGCAGGCAGCAGGCACTTCTCCTTCAAATATTTCCCTGTTCACTGTGCACTGACTGGTGTCTTTGGTGTCAGGGTGTCAGGGGTTTAAGAAATCACCAAGGATCCCCCGGGGGCAGTGACCCTGGGACAAGGGCCCCTCATCAGCGTCCCGTCCTAGATGAGCTGCTCTGAAGAAATGTCAACTCGGAGAACCTGCCCCGCCCCACAATTTACTTATTCTCTTTCCCTGTACAACATTTATTCCAGTTTATACTTCTATAATTTTATGGCTTTCTTGCTTAATGTCCCTGCCCTCCCCCCCCGCCCCCCCCCCCCCCCCGCAAGCTCCATGCAGGGAACATGCCTGTGTTGTATAGCCAGGTGGGGCACATGGACCTTTCGTCTGTGTTTCTGGCCACTCCTTCTCTACCTTCCCTGGCACTGTTGCCCTCTCCTCTCTCTGGCCTGAAATGGCGAGTCCTTCAAGGCTGGCTCCTGGGTTACCTTCATCCCTCAATCTTTTTCCTAAGCCATCTCACCCATGTACCTTTGTACATGGTTCAACTCACCTACTTGACATCTTTGTCTGTATCTCAAAGTCACCCCAAATTCTCAGTGACGAAGGCAAGCACATGGTTTCTTTCCCAGCACTTGGCCCCTTTCCAGGGTTCTCCGAGTAAATGGCTCCATTGGGCAGCCACATCGGAGTCAACCTGACACCTTTTTGTTTGCCCTCCCCAGTCCAATCACTTCTACCTCTTATCTCCCAAATCCATCTGCTGCTCACCCTCTCTGCGTCCCCATCCTAGTCCATGCTACTTGCTCCTTTCTCCTGACTGGCTTATTAACTAGCCTTTCCACTTCTATTCTGGTCCCCTTCATTCTTCATGCCCCAGCCAGAATGGTCTTGAAATGCAAATCTGACCATGTCACTATCCTTCCTTGAGGCAGATCCCGTCCCATAGGATCCGGTGTTGTGGCTGCAATATACAAATACACATGGACTACAGAAATCCTGTGGAGGAAAAGGGATGGCATGGCCACTCTCCGAGAGGGCGAGAGGGCTAGAGAGAGCCCAAGAGAGAGAGCCGACCCCTGCCTGGACAGGCTTTTATTGCTTTTCTGAGCACATTACATGTAGGATGGTCCTCATTTACTATGCACAGGTTCATCACAGGTGTTACCTTTTAAGGACAACAAAGGACAGAATACTGCTAATTACTTCAAAGACAAGGATGTTACAGCTCAAGGGGGAAACTGCTCACACTCTATACTAGGGTAGTTTAGCACAGACTTTAGAAACTTAAAAGATACCCAGTAAACATTTGCTGCCTCAATTCAGGGTGAGGGAGTTTTAGCAAGAGCAAGTCTCATAGCAGCCTAGGTACAATGCAGGCCTGATTTCCCACTGGAGAACCTATCCACAGACGTGGGTCTTGCCCGCCAACCTCGCTCCCCACTGGCTTTTCCAAGTGGGGGCTGAGCCACATTTCCCATGCTTGGAACAGTTCCCCACACTTCCTCCCTCCTCCATGCACACAGCTGAAAACTCTTCCTATAGTTTCTGTTGCTCCCATAATAAAAGCCACAGCCCAGGCAGCACAGTGGACCAATGCACTCTCTGGGTGACCTCCTCTGATCCCCCAGCATCTGCCTGTGTGCTGGGGGCACCTCCCTCTTAGACAGTGTCCCTTCAAGATACTACCAGCCTGGTTACCTTCCAATTCTTTGCTTGGCCCCTAGAGAGCTTGCACAGCCTTGCCATGGCTAAGGCTAGAAGAGTTGTTTTTGCTGCTCTGCCCACCTCCGTCCCCCCACAACCCCAGGCTGGCCTGCCAGTGAGGGTGGCTCAAGCCACAGCTTAGTTCCAGTGCACCTCACCCATCTCTGTTGATAGTCCTGCCCTCTCCGTCAGTCCCTGTACCTGTCTGGGAACCTTCTCCATGGCCATCAGCCCCAGCCTCAGCCCAGACGGGTTCCTTCTGTAGGGCTGGCTCTGTAACGACCCACCAGCCCCCAGCAAAGCAGGGGGCGGCCTCAGTGCTGCTATATCTGCTCTAGACTGGGTAGCCACTCTCCTCTTGAAAACCACATGGAATGTTTTCAGTTCAACCAAATGGTAGAGTCCTTCTCTCTTATTCAGAGGTCCCATGGCTGTCTGAGCCTCACCCATCACTGAGTCCTTGGTCCAGGCACAGAGTATGCTGTCTGAGCTCACCAAGGCCAGCACCAGGCAAACTCGTAAAGGAAATGCAGTTTGTCTTTTGAAGGGCTTGTGACCACGGGGGGTTGGGGGGAGGCATCTCATGCACACTGGCAAGGGGTGAGTTGGCACCACCTTTACGGAAAGCAATCCAGAAATGTGTATTAAGAGCATTGTGTGTTTTTGCCTTTTGATTGAGAAATCCCATTTTAGTAGTTTCTACTAAATTAGTAGTTTCTAATTCAGGAGTAGTTTTTAACAGGTTTATAATGGGGAGTTCATTTTTCCTGTGGGGAATCCAACTTTGATGTAGCTTCTTCTAAATTCCATTAGATTTGCTGCTTTAATAAGATGTGAACCTTCTTTGGTTTTCTCGGCCATATATTGAACACAGAGGGGGAGGCAGTCAAGGCGGACTTAAGGTCATGCAGAAAATGTTGTCTAAGGGGGGCTGCTTCCGAATGATACACGGGTCTCAAAAGGAGACCACTTGGTGCTGAGTGCGTAACAGTTCGTGTGGGGAGCTTGTAAAAAGGGAAACTGCATGAGGCCCATACCTCCCACTGATTCAGAAAGTTTGGGTGGTTTCCAGGAATGTCTGTGTTTGAGAAGCTTCCCTGTAGATTTTGATGCACAGAGTAAAGGTTTTGGGAACCACAGCTTAGACTATAATCTATCACGGTCCATTTAGTTTTTAAAGAATTCCCCTAGGTCTTATTTTCATGGGAATATTGTATATCACAGGATTCCTGCATTCAAGAAATATCTGAAATAGCAGACAAGCATTCTTACCACAAAGTCGCAGGGAGGAAAGTAGTTACAGAAGATATTATGTGGCCCATGTGCATTTTTAAGTGCACACACTGCAAATAGGTTCAGAGAAATCTAGAATGGCTTTCATATGCAAAAGTGCTCTGCCCACAAGCAAGCACGGGCACTTGACTGCTTGTCCTTGGGGTCACGGTCATGTGAAATGGGTTCACATTTCCACGTTCATCCTCCCGGTATTTCTAAGATTCTGCCATAACATGTGATTTTAGAAACAGTTGGGAATTCCTTTTCTTACCTGCCTAATCCGACGGTCTTCTTTCCATTGGCCTGCAAGTCAGTTTGGTAAATCAGGGCTGAAATTCTTTCCACTGTTAGGAAGACATCTATTTGGTGGGAGGTGTTATTAATTTTGCCCACCTGCTTTCAAAATGTGCTGGACATTAGAATAACCAAGAAATCTTTTCAAAACCAAATGTCCTGTATGCACCTCAGACTGATCCCACCAGAATCTCAGGGAGGCAGGCTGGTTCTCAGATATCAGTAAGTCCTCAGGGGATTCTGGGTGCAGCATGGTTAAGAACTGTTCATTTGGTCTAAATGTCACCTGAGATGGGAAAAGAAGTAGAACAGGAACCTTCCTTGAAACGTGAGAGAAGAGTGTTTCTTTTCCTTGTCCCCTACCCCATTCACGATTCCATGATGGCCTGCGTCCACTTTTCTTTCTGCAGTTTGGTTTTTCTTTTTACAGCCTTCAAATATTACCCTTTTGGGTGGCCCAGTATTGTAGCTTCATTACATTCAGAACTAGAAACCTCCTGTTATAAATAACCCAACCACTTTCCCTCAGAGTCAGACCGTGTGGCCCCAGAACTGTTTTTCAATGGAGGTTGCTGGTCTCTGTCCCACGCTCCCTGCATCAGAATCTCTGAGGGTGGTCCCACAAACCTGCATTTTTACCAAGGTCCCCAGGGATCCTTATGTATTCTGATGTCTGGGCCCTAAAATATTCTGCATTTGGGCCCTAAACTCACTAGTCCAGTTATGGGTACGGTTGTGCTTAGGGTCCAAAATGTTGAGGACAAAGACCTAAGAACAAGCTTGATAGGAATATGATATATTCCACATCGCAAAGAGGGACAGTCTGAGGACAAAGAGGGAGGATCAAAGGGCTGATTATGAAGTTACCAACTGCTTTGACTCCAGCTGAGAAATATAAATGAAAATCCCTGAGACTATTTGCAAGGCTATCCTTTTTTTTAAATTGAATTTATTGGGGTGCTATTGGTTAATTATATAGGTTTCAGGTGTACACCTTTAGTAATATATCAGTTCTATAATATGTTGTATTGTGTGTTCACCACCCCAAGTCTTCTTCCATCACCATTCATTCCCCTCATACCCTCTTCTACCTGCTCCTCCAAGGTTATCCTTAGTACACTGTGATAGGAGCAAGAAATTTCCCAATCCCAGTCCTCCGTGAAGTGCCACCCACCTGCATTATGTCAGTTATCTGTTGCCACAATAACGCTGTGTAACGACCAACCATAAAACCTCAACGGTGCACAATAAATAGGGAGTTTTGCTCAGGGGCTTGTGGGTTGGCTGGGCCACTCTGCTGACCTGAACTGGGCTTGGTGAGGCACATCTCGTGCGCGTCAGCAGTCAGTTGCAGGTAAGCTGACTTTACTGATCTTGGGTGGGCTTTCCCACATGTCTGAGGCCTTAGCCAGAATACCTGGGGCAGTTCAACTGGCCTCAGTGGGCTCCTCCTTCAGCAGGCTCTCCTCGGCATGGCAGGACTCTTAGAGAGCATGGAAGCGGGCAAGGTCCCTTAAAGCCTAGGTCTGCAGCTTGAGCAATGCCAATGCCACTTCTGCCACCCCTCAAGTCACGGGATGAACCGGTATTCAAGGAAGCGGAGAAACACTCTCACCTCTTGACGAGTGAAGTTGTTACAATACAGTCCAAAGGGTATGAATGCAGGGAGAACACTCACCGATTCCATTTGTGTAAACAATCTACCACATCCATTACCTAACTTTTATTCATTTAGGTAAAGTGCAGTTAGCACCAAGTTCTGAAGGCTCTCACGTTGGTCCTGGGCATCAGGAGGTTTGTGTCTGCACGTGGGAAGACCAGGCCTTGTGTGTCAACAGTTGCCTTGAGTGCCTCATGCTTTGCCAAGGATAGCCTGGCATACATCATCAAGGGGATGATCCAAGTATTTGGGAAATTATTCAAGATATTCATGCAGCTTCCCAAAGGAGACATCACAGTTACCTTGCAGCTTCTCTCCTGCCCTGAAATTCCAGTCAGACTCTGGTTATCAAGGAGCAGGCACAGCTATCCCCGTGTTTAAAAAAAAACAACTCACCACATAGAAAGTGACTTTCATCTGCTTTTCCAAATGAGTAAGTCCAAGTGTTTTGGCTTAACCTTTCAGACCCTGCAGAGTCTGACCCAAGAACACCCCCAAATCCATCTCCAGTGGAAGTCCCCCCGCACACACACACTGACTGCTACAGTGGGTTTCTGCTCCGTTTTCGCTACCTAAACATCTTGCTCCACATCTTAGCTATTCTACAGGTGCCTGTTTAACTATTACCTGTTTTAAAAACTGTCACCAATAACAGCAAACACAAGTGCACTACCAACACAAGGGCACTCAGGAAAAAGACTGTATGAAAGTCAGACAAATCTGAGAACGGTCCCCCCCCCTCCACTTGTTCGATCATGGGCAAGTTGCTTGATTTCTCTAAGTCTGTATTCTTAAATGTCTAAAATGGGGATAATACCCACTTGCAGGATGATTATAATAAAAATAGTGTAAAGTTCCTAACATTTGGAAGGTTCTTGAGAAATGATGGCTTTTATGACCCCCATTTTACAAGCTATTACCTTACTCTCTTCTATGTTGGCAGTTGCCCCCTACCTCACCCTCAGCTTCCCCACACATCCCCCTTTTGAAGGACAAGGACTACGTCTTCTTTCTTGTCACTGTTACCTGCATTTTACAGATGAACAAAGGAACCACATTAAGTGACTTGTTCAAGGTCAGGTAGTTAGCAATGGTGGTGCTTAGATCTGAGTTTATTCTGGGATCTGTGTGCTAACTCCCTACACCGTACTGCCTTTTCTTGGCCTGGGCTCCAAGGAAAGCAAAGCACAAGACCAAGGCTGATTTGAGACCCACAGGGCAGGGTTGGAGGGGTGGGGGACTGAAACAGTAGAGGAGGAAAGGCTGGGAGTTGGACTGGCACTCAATCCCACCAGGCCCTGGGAGTCTCCAAACTGTGGCCTGGGGAAATGAAAGAAGGAAGCAGTCATCCAGCTGCTTTGACCATGAACTCCTTCACTTCTGCCTGTGTGTGCTCAGCGCCAACACCCTGCCGGGAGCACTCAGCACAGCCCCAGCACAGGGAACCAGACCAGGGCAGCCCTGGGCCGTGTAGGAGGTACTTTCCCACCGGGTCTGTGAAGACAGGGCTGCAGCCTGCCTGGACTCAGTGGCCCCAGCAGCAGGACGGAACTTGGAGGGGCCACGGTGAGTATGAAATGGTTACTAGTGCACTAATGCCTCTACAAATAAAGGAAGTAGTCAATGGGTGGTGAAAAGTACTGCAACCGACAGAGTTCACCTGAATTTCAACTTGATGCAAAGATGAAGGATTTATTTTCATTTATTTTGGGAGCAGGCCAGTGCAGGAAGGAGTATTAAGAATTCTTGCCTCAAATTCCTTTTAAAGAGTTCTGTGGTAAGGTTGGGGCTCACCTGTGTTTTGAAACATGTGAAGGAGATGAGATCATGGGAGCAGAGACACTTTCTGAGGCTGACTTCTTCTCACCGCACTTAGAAAGTTCTGTGCATTAGAAACTTGGACTTTGAATTGCTAACTTCCGCCATGTAGGAAAATAGTCCTAAAAATAAAATGCAACAGTTTCAAGCTTTCCTGAGTCTTCTTTAGCATCAGGCTTGTTGGGAAAAATGGTTAGCCTCTAAAGGGACAGGTACCAATTTTATATACTAGTCTGTGCGCCTCCCCCATGGGGACTATCTTTTAGATCAAAGGACCCATTCAGGACTGGAAGGGGAAAAACCAATTTTTAAAAAAAAATCATGAAAGTTGCAAGTTAGATAGAGAGGAAGGTTATCTAACCTCCGGTTTGCGGTGAGATGGCATGTTGATAGTATGGTCATTTCAATCACTTAGCAAGAAACTCAGGCTGAATTAAGGTAGTGAAGTTCCACATACGAAGTAGTATCAGGAAGACTGGAGTGGAAATGCTCACTGCCAACTCTAGGTGCCAACTCTTGGGCAAGCAAAGCCCTCTTAAGACTCCATTTCCTCATCTATAAAATGCTATCACTTCTTCACTATTTTGATAACAAGAGATAAAGTGAAGTATTCCTCTTGCCGAGACCATAACTGGTATTTTAAAAGGTAACAATAACTATACATTTTGCCCATTGTATACATTGCAATATTCTACTAATGCAATACTGAGTGACTATAAGAAATGTCATGAGAAAACTGTGTGTGAGGGAGAAATTAAGGGGGAGAAAATGACTTAAAATTCTGATGTCTTTTAGAATGTGTACGTCAATAATCACACAGAAACAAACCCAGGCAAGAATGCTACTCCAATGTAAATAAAAACAGTACATATATAAAAGCAAATAATTGGGGTTCAGTTTTGCCAATTTTATTGAACCAATAAAATTCCTACTAATAACAATGAAATAAATTTCTGCAAGTATAAATGTGATACAGTTTAACAAAACCCATTGTTCTGTACCTATAAATAGATTTTCAAAATGTCATAAAAAGTGCAGTTATGAATTGTTAACATGTTAATACACAGTTCCTTTATTTCGAATGTGTTTGTCTTGACTCACTAACATTTCCTTCTCCATCTGTTCAAATAATATTACCCATCCCTCCAAAAAAAAAAAAAGGCATTAAAGCACTAGAATACACATAAACTGATCCATTCAGGTCAGTTTTAGTCAGAGTTGTAAAATCAGCAACATAAGAAAAATAAAACCTAGTCATACATACAAAAAGCTCTCATGGGTTCTATACTCTCCTTAACTGCTGACTCCTGCAGAGGGCATAACGGGTGAAAAGGCTTATATGGTCAACTACCTTAGACTACATCTACAGCAGGGTCTGGTTTGCCAGAACAAGTTTAAAGTGGCTGTTTATCAAGTTTGCTATTTTCAGAATTGAAACTATAAATATAAGACTGCCATTTGACAATGAAAATTGTGTAAATCCTAAATTGCATCAATGATCTATCCGATAAAAGCTTATTCTAATTGAAAACCTTATATAGTAAGAGACATATATATATATAGCAGTCTTAAAGATCATCCGCCTCACATTAGTCCAAAGTCACGTGCTTCGTAAAAAAAAATTACAGTAACAAAGCACAGGACTACAAAGGCAAAACATCACAGCTTCTGATTACACTGAATAAAAAGTACCAAGGAACACAAAAGATAATTCTGTATTAATACTGATGAATTAAAGAACTATAATAGACATTTCACAGCATGCTACATATATCGCTCACAACTTAAGGATAAAATGAAGTCTAAAATTGAAAGTCAAAAAGTTGGCAATCTGATTTCATGTGCAATTCAGCTACAAAATCTTAATATGTACATTCATCATGTAGCTGCCCTGCAAAATCAGGATTTAAAAACGAGATTTCAAGTTCAAATCCTATTTTATAAGCTAAAGGATACATCCAGTTCTTCCATGACCAGAAAAGTTATTTTCAGGTTTGAAGGAGCTAATCCAAGCAGCAAGGCCATGGTCCAAGTCTACTGGACAGGGTTCTTCTTCACCTTGCTCAGACTGTGCATGTGGATGTCACTGTTCTATTAGCACAAAGACGCCAAACTGGCTTGTGGTTTGCTTTCTGTGTCTATCTTATCTCAGGTTGAAAAGAGTAAATGTAACGAGAAAGAGGAAGGGAAAAATTGTATTTTCTTTCCAGGGAAGATATATGAATGCAAAGGAAATTATCTGCATTAGACATAGAGTTTGGTTAACTTTCCTTGATGAACAAGGGTATCATTTAACTCTTTGCTTTTATTTTAGAGAACCAGTAAAATTCAAAGAGGAGAAAACACCCTCAACATTACAAAGGAAACTACTTGGCTACCCAGCTGACGTTTCCTTTATCCCACCTCTTGATCCTTCCTTATCAGATTTGGTGTCGGGTAAAAATTGGTGAAGACATTAGGAAAGAGATGTATGGTCCATTTCATTTATAAGTGTTGTAACGCATACACCTAGTTAACCAGGATGCATACATTCCCTTCTAAAAGGTTAATTTTCAGGGTGGAAGAAAAGACTGTTTTTGCAAATTTATATACCAAAAATTGTATTTATCATATTTAGGCTTACTAATGTTTGATATTCTCCTATGAGCTACAAAATGGGGGTTTTTGTTCTAAAGGCTATTTTATAGTGTGCATTTCATTATTTCAAAACTTTCCACAAGCATTGCAAAGAATCAAATATTCTTCCTTTCCCTACCCCGTATCTCTCCTTTTTCAATTCTGTACTTCATGGTGGTGTAACCATGATTAATTTAAAGCTAGAACAAATGCTTCATTACATACAATTTAATAAAATCCCTTCCCCTTCAGTCTCTATTACTGTCTCATTTCCTAACTAGGCGTTGATTCATTCCTGGGCCCTAAAAAGCATTACTAGACTCTGCTCTCAGGCTGGGTTGCTCATGAATGGGAGTGAAAAGCATCCAGATACGACCATTAATCACAGTAATTGATACTTTCAAACAGGGTGGTTCATTCATCTTCAGGTCAGACAACCACCTGTAGACAAACACCCCCCATATTAGAAACCTGACAAGTCTTCCTCTACGAACTACACCGAGTAAGCACGCACTGGCTGGAGAGGAAGAACTCCTGCTTCTTCCTCCTCTTGTGCGTTTCCTGCTCCTCAGTGATGCTATACTGTCTGGATGTTCCTAAGTGTAGCCAGGGAATAAAGGTGACAAAGGCAATGCACTCCCTTTCTATCCCATAGGACATCCCCCCACCCCCCATGAGAACAGGGTAGTCTAACCCAGGAAAGCTTGATCAAATCCTTATGTAGCTAATTTTGTGGTTTTTTAAACGTATAATCATATGGGCTTCTGTGATCTAGTAGGACCACCTGAACACCCTTTATCATATATCCTTCTATTAAAAGTGTGTTTCGAGGCCCAAATACCACCAAATAAAGCAAATGCCTGAAACACCACCCATTTGTATGCCAGAACTTTTCTGTGCCAATAAGGTTACAGATTAATCTGGACTGCTGGGGAATTTTACCTTTACATTCAAATAACTTGGACTAACACCAGTATTTATTACCTAATACAGATCCAGGTTAGAATGGCAATTCAATCACTTTAAAATCCTGTTAAATGCTAAATTCTGCATGGTAGAAATAGTTTAATTTCTGTATCTGTATAAATATAAAGATTCCTACTTTGTTAGAAGGCAAAAATCTTCTGTGATTTATTTAAAATATGGAAGTAGTATTACTGAACAGAGAGTAAATCCATGAAAACATTGGATACTCTGAATTTATAGGCTCTTTGGGGATGAGGTAGAGGAGAGCAAGATATTTTGGCAGCTGGGAAAGGGTAGAACAGTCTGGAATGGACAGGATTACATTGGTGCTGCATAATATCTGGCGGGGTCTCTGGAACAAAGGTGAGCCAAAATATTACAGGATGGTAGCGGGATTTAGAGGGAATTAGGACAAAGTCATATTCTTAATGAATGGAGAAAAAGTGACTCAGGAAAGTAAATGCTGGTGACTATCAGCAGGTGGCTGGTGATGTTTGGTTTGGAGTGTGAAAAGGCATTCAGACCAAGATGGACAGAGGGAAGGGGAGGAGAGGGAGCATGTAGAGGTTGAGGCACTTGGAGGAAGAGAAAGCAGGTGGGAAGGATAGACCGAATACAGGGAGGAGATCCTACAATGGGAAATGTTCCTTTATAGTAAATGCTGATGCTGAGGACAGCCACACTCTCGGAATCACGTTTCCTGTGTTCTTTGAAAACCTTTTCCTTCCTCACCAGGCTCTGCCTTGACATATACCTCTATCTCTATGATCCTTTTCACCCCTGCTATTTTTGTTCTAGGTCTCACCTGAGCAGACACTTCTAACTAAGCCACATTAGCATGGAAATAAGCTCCACATAAAGGGGGCATTTAAGTTCCGTTGACTGAGATGAATACATTCATGTTACAGTACTGCTTTGAGGAAAGACTACTTATTTTGATTCTCAGTCTCCAGAGGGAGATTATAGGGAAACATAGTTTATGATGATGGCCACCTAGAAGAGGTTCTGATTATATGAATTAGCTAACTTAAAACTCGATCTGAATAGTGTAGCCATGTGTCTTTCAGTTTGCTGTTGGATTATACTACTACGAAAATTTCACCTACTATTTATATAACATTAGTGTTGCATAAGTTTACTCCACGCAGCAAGACCATCTATTTGCATAAAAGAAAAAGTCCTATTAGAGGAAGAGTTTAAGGTCTTTCTTTCCAGAGGGATGATTTAGAATTGTCTTTAAACACAACATAAACCAAAAACCTCATTTTACTAGTACAGTGCAAATCATTTTTATCACATGCACTGAAATTTATTTTTCCCTGATGACTTGTCCTTAGAGTTTAAGAGAATGTTACCATCAATACGAATGCAGTCTGCACTACAGTGGTGAGCTATTTATTTTTAAGCACAGATCTTTGTTTGCTGATAATTTTATTTTGCTATAGCATGAAAAAAAATCTATGATTTTGGATTAAAAATAACTCTAAGGCAGGAAGGAAAAAGCTGCTCTGGAATAATGTTAATTAGCTTTTAGAAGCATTGAAAAATTTTAGGAGACTATACATAACGCAACTAAGATAGGGATTCTGGTTCAAATATGATATTGATAAAAAGCTTACACTGAGTCTCTGTTCTAAAACAGCCCTGTCAAAGTTGGCCATTATTTGGATATAAAGCCATAATTAAAGGCCATCTTTTTTTCTAAACAGTACCCCAAATGGAACAAAGATTCTTCCTGAGACTGAGACAATACACTTAGTTCAAAAAGGTGAGTAAGGTAATAAGCAGTCCCGTCTCAAAGGCCTTTTTTCCTCTAAATATCATGAGCTCACCTGAGAAGGCCTAATCTGACAATCTAATGAGGCTGCTGCCAGGCCACTTCCACAGTCAAGGGATCAGGTTAAAGAACAGATTTACTTTCAGGTGGGACAGTATTTAGGTATTTCTTAAGGTGATCTGAAAAATGAAGAATTACAACTAGAGCTGGAAAACCTGAAATTTGAAAGTAAATAGACATCGATCAAGCAAATACATCAGTGGATGACTAGACTAATTTTAACATAATAAGCAACGGAGTTAGAGAATTCACATTCACGTGTGCTTTTCTCGCGTACACTTGCACATTGAAGTTTGGCACAATGCAAGCCCAGGTGTAGGTCAGCATCTCGTGTAATCACATCGTTTCACCAATTGAACCAGATAGCTCTTTTAAAAATATCACATTTTAATATAAAAAGCTATGCTATAAATTACTACATAGTAAATTCAATACTCTGAAAAAATACCACCCTGGAAAACCGCATCAAATTTCAAGTTTGCATTAGATAAAGTTCACAGCAAACTCGTTGTAACGTGGTATTCACTACCCGGAATGCTGTGCGTGCTGCATCTGAGCAGGTGCTCAGGCACCCCCAGAGGTCAATTTTTCTAGGCTGGTTCACTGAGGTTCGTACATAGATTGTTTTGTTTTTGTTTATAGTTCCAAGTCAACTGATTTTCCTGATTACTGATGAGATAGATCAATGCTGAGTTGAAAAGAAACTTTGCTAGGAAAAAGATCTAGTAAAGGCACTAATATTTCCATAACTCAAATTCCAACTACTTACATTTCTGGGGAAAAACAAGAAAAAAACAAAAACTAAGTGGCCATTTTAGTTACTTAAACCTTGTTTCCCCTTTTGGTCTAAAGCTCATGTGGGTGTTCTCTGAGAACTTCTCCTCCTTTTCAATATATAAAAGTCATTTTCATCCTGTAACACAGGTCACCTGCACAAAAATAGAGGGCTGTTAACTGAAAGAATTCTATTAAAAAAACAAATGTCAAGAATAAAAGATATCCTCAACTCGAAAGTTCTAACGTTAGGGAAGTTAAATGGACATTTATGTTGTCATCCGGGTTTTGCCATTCTCTTACATTTTTTCTTTATAAAACATATCTATGTAATGTGATATTGAATAAATCCAACATATGGTATATCCATAAACAAAAGAGAAGAAACCTGGCATGAGTTCTTTGACGAATCTCTTTAAATAAACCACCCTGTCTTTAAAAAATTAGTAATTTTTTCCTCACATGGAAGTTTTCAAAGATGATCCTGGAATCTAAAAATGCAGAACTTCCTTATGTTAACAGGCTTACAGTCATCTCTCTATTTTCTTATCTGAAACAAGATCAAAAAGAAAGCAATCTACTTATTGTACCAGAAAAGGAAGATAAATGGAAGGGGGGAAATTACTTAACAAAACACTATTCTTTCACGAGAGACGGAAAAAAGTAAGTCCTACATTACAAGTAAGTAAATCTAAAGTCTTTGTGGGAACTCTAACAAAAAAAATTAACTATATTATTTACTGTGGAAAAAAATGGATCTGTTTTAAAAAATCAGCATGTTGGTATACAATTTAGGTCACTGTTAATTAACCAAAAAGTGTTCAAGCTGTGCAGTCGTGTCCTCCTGGATAGTTGTAAGCATCTCTTTAGGCACTTCACTGGTTCGTTAACAGAAAACAAATTAAAGCTATAAACACATAATGTTGTGCTCTGTGAAGATAGTCTAATCAAGCAACATAAACCAATGCAAAAATGTGACTTTTTGGATGCTTATATTCTTCCCCTAACACTTGACAATCTTTTTTAACCAGTCATCCAAAGAGATTTTTCTGGGGAGGGGGATGCTTTGGCATTATGAAAGGAACATTGTTCAACCCCAGTAAGGCAAAAGCCTTGTGCAATAAAGAAATCTGAACCAAATTTCTTTATGGCTCTGTTTTAAAGGACACTTCTGCAGTGACTAATAGGGGGAAAGTTTAGTTGAGTATACATATTTTTTAACATATTGCACTCTTTTTGTTGCTGTTGTTGTTCATTCACATTAATGCATAGAAACACAATTTTTACCTTTGAATAATAAACTGTTTACCCTATTATAAGAAAAATCATGGAAAATAAGTCCTAAAAGCCTAACAGGAAAAAATATAGGCATATTAACCTTCTTATGCTTACTGCAATATAGAAAACACTATGAGAAAAGAAAAATGTGCAAAGAAAATTTTTGGTCAGCCTCGTGTGGGTGGGTACAAGTTTGTATGTGCCAACGAATGAACTGTAAGCAGCACTGTGAGCACTGATCATTTAAGATGACTGAGGATTACTGTCAGTGATAGAAAGGATTGTGCATAATTCCACTTTTAATATATACATCTGATATGGAAACCTGAAACTTCCGTTTCAGAATAGAAAGAAAATAGCTGAATTTGGCATTTCAGTAGCATGCTATAGAATTCATCATGATTAATTTCACATTAAATTATGGACAATGGCTGTATCACATTTCACGTTATCGCCAATAGCAGTAAAAAAAAAACAAAAACAAACGAACAACAACAAAAAAGAAAACCAAACAGTGCCTGACAAATAATCTCCTGGGGACACAGGTATGTGTCCTGTGAGCAGCTTAGTTCAACAGCGCATGCTTTTCCTCTATCGGATTTAGGACACAACATGAAACGTTGAGAATGGCCAGAGGAGGTTATTCTTTGCTGAATTCCAATATCTGAATCAACAATCGCTTGAGCAGATTTTAAGCGCTTTTCCTTATTTAACCAAAAGAAGGGGGGAGGGAAATACACATACACGCAAACCCCAAAGCGCTGAAGTTAAGCATTAACAAACCAGGTTCATGATTTATGATCAGTTTCCAAAAATCCAACTATAAACAATGCAAAGTAGTGCTCCTCAGTATTATTTTTGCAATTGTTAGTAATGTTAAGCATCAAGAAAAAGAAAACACATCATTGCACATTACAGCCGCCCCCAAAAAACGGCTAAACTTTGACACAGAGAAGTGAGTAATTTTTGATGCTACATCACAAACAGCTTCTGATGTATATCCCATGTGAAAAGGTCTTTACACATATATGACATTTTCCCTGGATGCTGCTTCAGGTCAAATGCCGAGTGATGGCACGAAGAACATACAGAAGTTCAGCTTGCATCCGTGCTTCCATTAAAAGTAAATTGACGTGAACCTAGAAATGCAAATGTTATCAGTTTAATGACCATTATAAACAACTGAAAATTTTTAAATTGTATTTGTATAGAAGACCTTCACAGAGGTTTTTCTTGTGTATGTACACACGCGCACAAACACACCCCTCCGGGCAAAGTCATGCATGTACATGATGTAACATGCAGAGAAAAACTGTTCATAGGAAACAGCTCTCGTAAGCAGTAAAGATAACCCCCTCCAGCACAGGTGGCAAACTCATGGCCTGCGGGCTGAATCCGGCCCTCCACCTCGTTTCTACCCGGCAGCAGCACCGGGCTCCTTGCCTTTAGTTAAGGAGTAGTTACATTTATACAGTCCTAAAATTACATTCGGCCCTTTGAAGGCAAATACAAGGCAGATGTGGCCCCCCGTGAAAATGAGTTTGACACCCCTGCCCTAAAGTCTTAACAATTCCAATAATTCTGTTAGCATATATGTTATGTAAAGCCAATCAATCTTTTAGGTTATAAAATGAAACTAATTTTTATACATTACAACTTTTCTAAAAATTGTATTAATACTTTCTTCCAGTTGTAAAATTTTATATGGCTAAAAATCCAGCCTGCATTGCTTATAGCCTATGCTTATTCCTTGGAAAACTTAAAAAAACATTTTTTACTATTTAATTGAAAGGATACTAAAGTGAACATCTGAAGCTTTCAGTAATTAGTGTCTGGTACTCATTAGATATGCATAGCTTCCCTAGAGTCTTTTAAAAATATATGTGAAAAAGCACTTAACTTTTGGGGGGATACTATTTCTCCATAACTTGATAAGTTAACTCATATATTTTCAAAATGTATTACAAAAATGTGATACTAGATTTTAATTATTTTGGTTACTTTCTATAGCTTGGTATATTGTTAAATATGAATCTCTTGATGAATGAAGAGAATTTCTAGACAAAAACAGTAAAGGAAGAAAATCTACTGCAAACATATAAAGAGGCCATAAAGATCCATCAAGGGGAGAGCTGGGATAAAATGGGTATTTACTGACTGTGTAATTGGCTCTAAGACTTTTCAAAAAAATCTGCCAGGTATGAGGCCGTAACATTTTCTGTCAAGGTCATATATAGTTATATAGTGAGTATCAGGACCCTAAAAAGTTTTTTACTCTCCAGCTTGAAAACAGTGGAACAAACGGAAGATTCTTGGACTTAAAGGTCAATAGACTCAGGTTTAAGGCCAGTTCTTATAATGTTAGTAAAGATCCTTAATATTTATTAATTCTTAAATAATGATTTCCCCATGTCCAAAGTAGTATTTTTATATCATATATTTGACTCAAAGGTCCTGCATTGTATTGTAAAAATACTAAAATTACCAAATTAGAATGAGCAACTATTGTTCTAACAAGTTAACTCGAAAGGCTACAGTCAAAGAAATCTCTAAATGGATAGGCCTTCTACGCCAAGACACAATTACACTTAATGTAACATTTCAGTAGGTTTGATTTTTTAATAGTTAGAATGATAGATGTTTCTTCAAATATCAACATTCAGATTCAAATGTTCCTTTTTTTTAAAGTTTTTTTCCCCCCATTACCATTTAGTATCCTGACACCCCCCGCCCCGACAGCAATCACCACATTGTTGTCCATGCCCGTGAGTCCTTTAAAGGCCAAAGTTTAGTGAAGGCTAAACTTTATACACCAGATTAGACAAAACACACAACCAAAATTTAGTTAATACTCAATAAACCTAAGTTTAAAAACATTTAAAAAAAGATGACTAGATGATGCTACTTCCATTTCTTTTAAAGGCACTGATTTCTTAATATTTTCATGCCTAGTTTTTCATAATCATTACTTCTTATATTGAACACTCTACCCATGGCATACTGTTTAGTCATGAAGCACACCTTTTCTGAGTGTTTGAACTGACGCCAGTAACTGTCATACATGCGCTTGGTAGTTCTCTCAGGATAGCAGGCCACGGTCTTAATGTAAACCTTCAGGCTTCGTTCAAGTAACTGATTGACTTCTCCATAGTCATAGTCGTCATACCTGTGAGCGATATGACAACAGCTTGGCAATGACAAAACCAAAATTTCTGACTTCTGAAGTTATACCAGACATCTACTGTCTAGAAATTAAACACCCAAAACTCGTTAATACCTCTAAAAATATTTCTTGAATGCCTATTATGTGCCATGTATTTTCCATGTACTCTTTTAAGCACTGGTAGTAGACAAATGAACAAAATAGATAAAAATCCCTGGTCTCGGGGAATTTAAATTCCACTGGAGAAAAAAGAAAAATTAAAAAGATAAAAGCATAGTATGTCAGATGGTGATAACTACTATGGAGATAAAATGAAACTGGTGGCTAGGAGAGGGGCTGTGATTTTTAGATAGGGCAGGCAGGCAGGAAGGCTTCTCTGAGAGGCTGACATCTGAGAAATACCTGAAGGAGCAAATATAGAGCCCTAAGTAGGGGTCAAGTGTTTCAAGAAAGGAGTAGTGAACTGTGTCCAGTGCTGCTGACTCAAATAAGATGATAACTGGAAACTAACCACCAGAATTAGCTACACAGAGTTCCCTGGCAACCTCAATGAGACCAATTTTGTTAGTGAAGAAGGAGTAAAAGCCTGATCTGGAAGCAGGTTCAAGAGAGAATGAGAGATGAGAAAATGGTGACAGTAAATATACAAAGTGTTTTCAAAGAGATTGGCTGTGCACAGGAGCAGGAAAGTGAGGCAGAAGCCAGAGGGACACGCAGAATGAAGGAAAAAAAGTTTTTAAGATGACAGAAATAACAGCAAGTTTATATACTGATGAGAAGGATCCAATAAAGAGATTTGTAACGGTGATCACACAGAAAAGGGAGATTGCTAGAATAAGGATCTCGGAAGATGAGAGAAGATGGGGCTTTGTGCCCAAGTGCACAGGAGCACTGACAGTTCATCCGTAACAAGAGAGAGGGGCCAGAGTAAATGGGTGTAGAGGCAGACAGGAGGGTAAACACAGTGAGGGGTGTGTGTGTGTGTGTGTGTGAAATTTCTGCATTTTCAGTTAATTTTTAACCCAACATAACACAGTTAAAACACAGTATCTCAAGGATTTTATATAAACTGTATTTGGTACCATCCCACAGATAAATATAATCAGCACAACATTTGTTATTATCATGAATATAATAAACATTTATCACAACTGAATTAAATTCTACTGGTGTTTATTCTTAATTAGGTAGGTAAAATATCTGTTTCAAAAGGTGATGATTCTGTGACAACTTATTGAGGATGGTAAATGGGTAAATAGCAGTTATTATTTACCATCGTAATAGTGTCTTTTAGAATGTTGGTATGTCAGGAAATTTGTTTCTTCTTCGTTAAAATTATAAAACTACTTTGCTTAACAATTAAATTCTAATTCCACTTCACAAAGGCTTTCTAATACTTTATCAGAAAGGACGTAGTACAGAGTCAAAGTGAATGCATTCGTAACTGGAGACTTTCTCATTCTGGAAATGTATCTCCATAAAGGACTTCGAAAACCAACTCACAGAGGCACATTCTCTCTCCAGCAAAAAAGAAAAAAGCTTTCCTGATTAGACCATTCAATCTCATTTATTCACTGTCTTCTCAACACTAATTTTTGTTTTTATTTTTTCAAATTTATTTTTTATTGTATTTTTTCCTATTACCATTTGTCATTCTTATACCCTCGTCCATCTCCATCTACTCAATGCTAATTTTTAAAATGTAGAGGCTATTAATTTACACTGACTGATAGTTTTGTTTCAGGGTTCTTATGTGAACTTACATAAGCTTTATGAGAGCAGAATCTATCCTAATTTCATTTATACCCTAATCACCCATTCCTTCAAAACTAACTAACCAACCAGCATTTATTAAAGTGATCTAAAGAAATACCATATATGGTTTTTAACTGCAAATTCTTCCAGGAAGGATTCTCAAATTGAGTCTGATTTTATCCTATTTCCAATGATTCCTGATTTTTTTCCCGCACTGGTAAATTGTTATATGACTATATTTACATATGCATGTTAAGATTACAATAGTTAACCACAGGCAAATGCTTTCCTATAAAGTGAAATTATTATTTTTTTAATCAGAAGCCTACATGTAATATTTTCTCACCAGAACTATATACTCCTACAGGATAGAAGTGAGACTCATGTCAGAATTTTCCTTTAGAAATGTATAAAACTGTCTCCACAATGCACATACCTGATTCCAAACATACAGTGAACATAGTTAAATAAAGCTCTGTGCAGCATGGTTGTGTCAGCGTCCTCATGGGTGGCCATAGTGTTATAGGTGAGACTGTAGACCATGCGAAACTTTTCATCAAGAAGATGTCCAATGTCAGAATAAAGTCTGTTCACCAGGGAGAACCCGTGATTTTCCCAGGTATAGTCCTAAAAGAATAAAATGTATATAATCACAAATCGGACATTCTTCATTTAAATAAACTCTATGTTCTTATCAACTATAACTACTTAAGCAAGTAAGTGAAGATATTTCAAATTTATTTCTAAGTTTGTAGCTTTACTAAGAAGCCTTCATATCACTTTACAGGCTGCAGTGCCACGCTGTTCTCCCAGGGGGGCCCAGGATTTAGCATGTCAGTAACAAGCTGGCTGCTTCCTGTGGTCGAGTACAATACTATGCAAACTAAACCCTAATCTGGAAGGACCCCAGGAGATCTTGGACTATTCCTATGTGATCAAACCTACTCAGTAACATGGACAGTTACATCTTCTGGAAGAGGTGCAAAGGAATTTGTGTTCATTCACGTTTATATTCTCTGTAGGGGCCACGTCATTATTGTGGCTATATTTTTCTAAGAATGGGGAAGGAATAGCTCTTAAGCCATTAGTTACTGGTTTATGATCTTATTATAAAATGTCTTTTAATAATAAATGTGATACATCCCTTGATTTCTTCCTTGCTATGCTCCTCCCCACAAAGTAGTAAGAATATTATCTAACTACAATGTAATAAAGCAAGTAACTGAATAGAGCAGTTTCCTTTCGCCTTCTAAGTGGGGAAAACACTGAAATAATAATGCATCTATTGGGACATCAAATTATATATACTAGGCTGAAAACTAGATTAAATAAAAAGACTCATAGGCTCTATCAAAATTATCTACTAATTTCTTTAGAAGCCAATTTATTTAAATTTCAACATTTCACAATTTAAATAACGGTATTTATTCTCTAGTTTCTCTGAAATAAAGACATCTCATACCTGAGCTCGGAATGTTGGCAAATGCTCTTCTCCTCGTCTGGCAAAGTCTTCATATCCAAAACTAGGGTCTTCAATATATCGGGAGACATCAGATGTTATAATCATGTCATCCTCAAAATCTAAGAACGGTAACAAACAATCTAGTATTAAGAAAACTGTACAAAGTTAGAACAATAAAACACCTCCATTTTCCTACACTTTTTAGCTTTTCCATGGATTTCCAAAGTGACAATATGTATTACCTGGCTTCAATTCATGTAAAATATCTACTGTTGAAGTTTTGAATATAATATCATTACCAAATACTGGTCATCTTAACATTTAACTATGGCTGAGCAGTCAAAAAAGTGACTAAATTCCAATATCCTAATAATAATAGCTCACTGAGAAAAGAAAGATGGCACAGGCCTGTGAGTATAAAACTTAAACTTTGATCTCTGGGAATAAAGTGAGATGTAGAGAGAAAGGGAAGAGATACAGGTAAAGATCACTTTGATTGAGCTGAATGTTAAGACAGATTTGGTTAAAATCAGATGGTGTCTCATCTGGATGTATTCACAGGGAAAATTAGTTCATTTTTAGTTTAGTAAGAAGCATATAGGGAGAGGCACTGGGAAAGGAACACAACAGGGATGAAAGTGGGCTTTTGGGAGCCACTATTATTCTTAGGTGACTTGCTGCTAGTTAAACGAGGAAGTTCTGTTTCCGAAAATTCATTGAGTTTTATACCTAGGATATGTGCCTTTTCTGTGCACATGAAAATAAAAGGTATACAACATATGGAGTAAACAAATGCTAATGAGATTATGAATGAAATACTATCAAAGTGGCATTAAGGAAGACTACAATAATATCTTAACACTGCTAACTTCTTCATGATTGATAATATTAAAAGTTCACCATTGAGAAATTATAAAAACTCAATGCATGTTAATTTTTTATATTTTTTAAAAAATATGTAATCTAACTTCTAATGGATAGGCTGATTCATATATAGGAATTTCCAATTCAGATGTAGATAAATTGATATATTAATTCTCTCTCAAGACATGGTTCCATTGATTTTTAGAGAGAAAGAAAAGAAGAAAGAGAGAAACACTGATGCAAGAGAGAAACATTGATCAGTAGCCTCCCTCATGCACCCCAACTGGGGATCAAACTCGCAACCTTTTCGTGCATGGAATGATGCTCCAAACAACTGAGCTACACAGCCAGGGCGATAAGTTGACTTTTAACCTTATCATACAAACTTAATATTTTTTAATTTTAAATCATTTAATTTTTCAATTATAGTTGACATAATTATATTAATTTCTGGCATACACCCCAGTGATTAGACCTTACATAACTTAGCAAGTGATCATTCCAACAAATCCTGTACCCAGCCCGGTCCCATACATAGTTATTAGAATATCATTGCCTATATTCCCTATGCTGTACTTTACATCCCCATCACTATTCTGTAACAACAATGTGCTTCTTACTCCCTTCACCCTTTGTACCCATTCCCCTACCGCACTTCCCATCTGACAACTGTCAAAGTGTTCTCTGTATCTTTAAGTCTGTTCTGTTCAGCTAGTTCATTTATTCTGTTTTTAGACTCAATTGTTGATAGATAGGTATTTATTGCCATTTTATTGTTCATATTTTTAATCTTTCTTTCCTTCTTCTTCTTAAAGACCCTTTAACATTTCATGTAATACTGGTTTAGCAGTGAACTCCTTTACCTTTTTCTTGTCTGGGAAGCTCTTTATCTGCCCTTCAAATCTAAATGATCACTTTGCCAGATAGAGTAATCTTGGTTGTAGGTCCCTACTTTTCATCTCTGAATATTTCTTGCCAATCCGTTCCGGCCTGCAAAGTTTCTGTTGAGAAATCAACTGACGGTCTTATGGAAGCCCCCTGGTAGGTAATTAATTGCTTTTAAGATTCCCTCTTTGTGTTTAACATTTGGCATTTTAATTATGATGTGTCTTGGTGTGGGCCTCTTTGAGTTCATCATGTTTGGGACTCTCTGTGCTTCCTGGACTTGAATGTTTATTTCCTTCCCCAAGTTAGGGAAGTTCTCTGTCTTTACTTTTTTCAAATAGGTTTCTAATTTCTTGCTCTCTTCTCCTTTAGGCACCCCCATGATGTGAATATTGGTATACTTGAAGTTGTCCCAGAGGCTCCTCACACTATCCTCATTTTTTTCATTTTTTTCTTTTGTTGTTCTGATTGGTTGTTTTTTTGTTTCCTTATATTCCAAATCACTAATTTGATTCTAGGCTTCTTCTACTATACTGCTGATTCCCTGTAAATTATTCTTCATTTCTGCCTGGTTCTTTCTTAGGCTACTGAGGTTCTCACGAAGTTCACTGAACATCCTAATTATCAGTGTTTTTGAACTCTGCATCTAGTAGATTGCTTGTCTCCATTTTGTTTAGTTCTTTTTTTTGAGTTTTGTCCTGTTCTTCCATTTGGGATATGTTTGTCTCCTCATTTGGCAGCTTCACTATGTTTACTTCTATGTACTGACATTAGAGCTACTACGTCTCCCAGGATTAGTAGAGTGGCCTAATATATTAGGTGTTCTGTAGGGTCTAGCAGGACAGCCTTCCCGATCACCAAAGCTTGGCACTCAACGTGCACCTCCTGTGTGAGGTGTGTACACCCTCTCTTACAGTTGAGCCTTGATTGATATTGGTACATCAAAGGGAGGGATTTACCCTCAGGTTTATCAGCTGCAAGGACTGGCTGCAACTACCAACCACTTGAAAATTTGATTTCAAGAAAATTCTAACTCACTTTTTTAGATTAGTCTTCATAATTACTTTTTCCCGATTTATACCATTAAAAAGGAAGTGAACAGCCTTTTTTTTTACTATCTTCTACTCTCAAAAATAAACATTTTTCAAATTAGATGAAAAACTAGCTCCTTCCATGCAAACAACAATATTTTCTTAGTATCTTAATTAATAGTAAATACATTCAATATATAATAAACATTAGTTAATAAAAATTATGGCATAATAAAAACTCTCTTAATTGGACAGTAAAGATAGACTTAAAAAACAAGTGCAATTATAATAATTCATCCAAAAAACCTGGTAGACTAGTAATACCTTTACTATCCTTTATCTTTGCTACTTAATGAAAAGCCTCACAATAAGTATTTCTTTCCCACAAGTTTTAACCTTTCCTTGGATCGCCAGCATGGACTAATTGGAGTGCTTAATAACGACAAGAAAGATTAAGAATCTAGGCTATCCAACTTAGGAAATATTTTATTAAAATTCTTACTAACTTTAGTATACACAAGGAGATTGGCATTTGTTGACTACTTACTATGTATCAGGTATTTGCTGTGTACTTATTTTTTTTTCTTTGTTTCATGAACAGGAAAAGAAGTATCTACTTAAGGAATAAGTAAAGTAGCCTGGCTGGTGTGGCTCAGTGGATTGACAGCTGGCTTGTGAACTGAAGGGCTGACAGTCTGATTCCCCTCTAGGGCACATGCCTGGTTTCATCCAGACCGGTAGGAGGGGCGGAGGAGGGCAGCAACAGGCAGCAGGGAGGAGAGGATTCGTGGCAAGGCAGTGGCTGGAGGACTGGGGCAGGCAAAGCTGTGGCTGGTGGGCAAGGAGGAGGCTGGTGCCGGTGGACGGTGTATTGCAGACAGGGTAGTCCTACATACACACTCAGATAAACCGAGAGGAACGGCGAGGGAGCAAAACAGACTGAGCAACCCAGGGCTCCAGCTTGGGGAAATAAAGCCTCAAACCTCTAACTAAAAACACCTGTGGGGGTTAAGGTGGCAGCAGGAGAAACTCCCAGCCTCACAGGAGAGTTTGTTGGAGAGACCCACAGGGGCCTAGAGCATGCACAAGCCCACCCACTCGGGAAGCAGCACTAGAGGGGCCCAGTTTGATTGTGGGAGGCGGAGGGAGTGACTGAAAACCGGCAGAGAGCAGAACAAGTGCCACTGCTCCCTTTCAGACCTCTCCCCCACATACAGCACCACAGTGTAGCAACAAGCTTTACCCCGCCCTAGTGAACACCTAAGGCTCTGCCCCTTACTATGTAACAGGTGCACCAAGACCAAAAAAAAAAAAATGGCTCAAATGAAAGCACAGATCAAAGCTCCAAAAAATACAACTAAGTGACGAAGAGATAGCCAACCTATCAGATGCACAGTTCAAAACACTGGTAATCAGGATGCTCACAGAATTGGTTGAATATGGTCGCAAGATAGATGAAAAAATGAAGGCTGTGCTAAGTGAAATAAAGGAAAATGTACAGGGAACCAACAGTGATGGAAAGGAAACTGGGACTCAAATCAACAGTGTGGACCAGAAGGAAGAAAGAAACATCCAACCAGAAAAGAATGAAGAAACAAGAATTCAAAAAAAATGAGGAGAGGCTTAGGAACCTCCAGGACATTTTTAAACATTCCAACATCCGAATCAGAGGGGTGCCAGAAGGAGGGGAACAGCAGCAAGATATTGAAAACTTATTTGAACAAATAATGAAGGAGAATTTCCCCAATCTGGCAAAGGAAATCGACTTCCAGGAAGTCCAGAAAGCTCAGAGAGTCCCGAAGAAGTTGGACCCAAGGAAGCACACACCAAGGCACATCATAATTACATTACTCAAGATTAAAAATAAAGAGAGAATCTTAAAAGCAGCAAGAGAAAAGGAGACAGTTACCTACAATGGAGTGCCCATAAGACTGTCAGCGATTTCTCAACAGGAACCTTACAGGCAAGAAGGGGCTGGAAAGAAGTATTTGAAGTCATGAAAGGCAAGGACCTACATCCAAGATTAGTCTATTCAGCAAAGCTATCATTTAGAATGGAAGGGCAGATAAAGTCCTTCCCAGGTAAGGTCAAGTTAAAAGAGTTCATCATCACCAACTCCTTATTATATGAAATGTTAAAGGGACTTATCTAAGAAAAAGATCAAAAGTATGAACAGTAAAATGACAACAAACAGTTATTAACAACCGAACCAAAAACAAAAACAAACTAAGCAAACAACTATAACAGGAACAGAATCACAGAAATGGACACCACATGGAAAGTTATCAGTGGGGGAGCTGGTGGGGAGAGGGGGGAAAAGGTACAGAAAATAAGTAGCATAAATGGTAGATAGAAGATAGTCATGGGGAGGGTAAGAATAGTATAGGAAATGTAGAAGCCAAAGAACTTATTTATGTATATGATCCATGGACATGAACTAAAAGGGGGGAATGGGGTGGGATGTGGTGCGCAGGGTAGAGGGGAATAGAGGGGGAGAAATGGGACAACTGTAATAGCATAATCAATAAAATATTTTTTAATTAAAAAATTTAGAAAAGGATAATGTGGAAAACTTGTAAACATTAAACTGCAGAAATTGACCTCTAAAGGGAAATCTCAGGTTTTTCCTAGCCTATCCCTCATCCACTGTTGTATTTGGTGTAAAAAAAAAAAACACTTTATAAATGGCACTTTCAATGCATTATCTCAACATTTATCAATGAGGTTGTGCTTTGCTTAATTCAGTCCACCATACAATAATCAAGGGAAGTGAAGCAAAAAATGTAAAATTTAAATGCTAAGGCTGCTATGAAGGCTACAAGTTTTGTGGATTGAAAAGCAAAATTAAACTAAGAACAGTGAGTAATAACTAAATTCTGTATAACTGTTTCTCTATTGAAGTGATCCTTCCCCCCACACTGTACAAACCCTGTAGCTTCATTTGCCAAATATCAATACTGCAGTTGACTATTACTTAGCTTGTTCCTTTGACTGTTGTTAGTTTTTGTTTTGCTCATATACATTTTCATGTTGTCATATGACTTTTAAACACCTTCAGAAAACTATAAAGAGTAAACAACCAAATAAGATGAAAATTTATCCTACAAATACTATTCATTAATTCACTTTTAAATAGGAGTCAAAGAGACCTGTTTTATAGACAATTTTGTCTAATGAAAGAAATGTATAAAAAGGTCTATCAAACCATACATATCTTTTTCCTGAATTTATCTTAAGGAGTTAAAGTTTAAAAAAATTAAAATTAGTACTGTGATCAACAAATCTGAAGCTCTCATTTTAATTCTACCCAAACGAATATTTCAGTCTGAACTCAAAGGAAATAATATTTTGCCTATTGTCTGCATTATTCTGCCCTTAAGGAGTAACTATTAACAAAATATAGAAAACATGTTACAATCATGAAACACCTTTCTAACTTTAAAAACAAAAAAACAACAAAAGCTAATTAACTCTGTTACCGAGCTACGGAATACCACCTCTGTATAACACTAAATATTTTCTTCAAAAGACTTGAAAAACTATTCGGAATATCTACATAGAATCTGGCATGCTTTATGAACTGGTCAAACCAAGAAGTTTTTTATAGGAAAAAATAAATTTCTATATCCACTTTAAAACATGGTAAGTTTATAAAAATGACAATTAGTCACTGTATGGAGTCATTTTTCTTATGTTATCTTTGTGTGAAAAGGAATTTTAAGTACTGGGGATGTTTACGAGTAAATAATGAAATGATTTATTTCCTCGAATGATTTACAAATAACATGGCCTCTTCTGTTAAAATTAGAACATAATTTTTGCCTGGGGTCTAAGACTTGTTCATCAAAAATTCACTTTAGAAGCGGTAGTCTCTGCTGAAGAGTCTAAGAAGATAGGGAGACTGGGACACAGAACGGTTTCAGTATTTTAAAAAACCCTAAAAAATAAGACATTTATATCTTTTAAGTTTTAGAGATCTTAGCAATGTCCTTAAAAAGTAATGTCTAATAGTAAATAGATATTAATAACCTTAATTAAAATGTTTATGTTTAAAAATACTCATACCTGGAAGGTTCACCCTAGGCTCACTCTTTTTTGTCCCATTTGTTCTCCCTGGGTGATTTTTCCCCCCAAAGATTTTATTTATTTATTTTTAGAGAGAGGGGAAGGGATCGAGAAAGAGAGGGAGACAAAGATCAATGTGTGGTTGCCTCTCAGGTGGCCCCCACTGGGGACCTGGCCTGAAAACCAGGCATGTGCCCTTACTGGGAATCGAACCGTCAACCCCTTGGTTCACAGCCTGTGCTCAATCTACTGAGCTATACCAGCCAGGGCCCTGGGTGATTTTTTTTTTAAAGATTTTATTTATTTATTTTTAGAGAGAAGGGGAAGGAGGGAGAAAAACATTGATGTATGAGACAAACATCCATCCGTTGCTTCTTGCAATGCCCCCAACTGCAGACCTGCCCCGCAACCCAGGCATATGCCCTGACCAGGAATTGAACTGGTGACCTTTCCGTATGCAGGATGACACCCAACCCACTGAGCTTCGCCAGTCAGGGCAGTTCTCCCAGGGTGATTTTTATAAAGAACTCTTTTGATTTTAACCCCTAATTACATGCTGATTACTTCTAAAACTTTACCTTGAGCTTAAAGCCCTCTCCTAATCTTGATACTACTACTCCAAGAGTGGTTTGCGGAGTAACAGCATTAGTGTCACTTGGAGCTGTGATAGAAATGTGGCCGATCTGATCCTGGCCCAGGCTAACCGAATCAGAACCTGCATTTCAGCCAGATTCACCAGTGACTCACATGCACAGTAAAGTCTGAGGTACACTGTGTTAAGACAGCTCCAGACCAGATGTTTTATAGACATCTCAACTCCAAATGTCCAAACTATAGCAGCTTACATGCCCCTTAAGCTTAGAAAGATCAGACCAACATGGTAAGACCCCTATCTACCTAACAACCACTTCCTTGTCACATTATTTACCTCATGATTTATGTCCTAACAACACAACCTTTTTTTTTCCCTTAAGCAAGCATCCTGTTTCCTTACCATTGTGCCTCAGCTCAGGCTTAGATGCTGTTTATCCCCAATTCCCATCCCCCAGCCACTGCCTGATTCCCCTGCACTCACGATTCCTAGATTTAGCTTAGAGCCAAATGGTTGGAGAAAGTTATCCCCTAGGAACTGCTTCTGTCCACACTCCTCCCCTACGAAGACTGGGTTCAGGATCCTCTTCTAGGTACATATACCCTTCACCTTCTACTATTTATTGTAATTATTTATTTCTCTCCCATTATCTGTGATAGCTCTCAGAAAGCAGAAACCATGTCTCATTGAGGCTGAAAATCTACTTACCACAGTGATAAGGCTATATAGGGTACTGAATAAAGGTTTTTAGAATGAATATAAAATAAATACCTAAAATACCACGTTTCATTCTTGGGGAGATTTCCTACTTCTGAGAAGCTCTGAGAAACTGTTATTTAATATACTCAATTTTATAGATAAAAATCTTTCATAAAAAAGATCACAAGAAATGATAAAAGGAGTTCTTTTTCGTGGTAAAGCTTCGGAGAGCTATTGGTTGATGTAATGTTTAAAGTTAAGAGACAAGTGATGGCTAAATCAATTCCTCTCAGAATTTATGAAACTGATGAGTCTTAAGAGTAGTTATTTTGAAGCCTCCTTTTAAGCCAAAAATAGAACTCAATTTTAAAAATAAATGTTATGGTCGGTTAAGATGGCGCCATAGGTAAAGATAGCTTACATCCTCGCACAGCCACATCAAAATTATAACTAAACTACAGAACGATCATTCAGAACCATCAAAAATTGAGCTGAATGTAAGTCTTCCAACTACAGAATTAAAGAAGAAACCACATCAAAACTGGTAGGAGGGGTGGATATGTGGAACAGGCTGGTCCCACATTCACATGTGGCAAATAAAACTCAAGAAAGATATCTCAGGAGTGAGGAGTTCCAGCTCTATACCAAGCCCCACAGCCCAGGGTTCCAGGAAGGTAAGTCCCCATAACTTCTGGCTGTAAAAACCAGCAGGGACTGAGGCTGTGAAAGACAAAAACTGCTGAAATCCCATGTAGTTCCTCCTAAAGGGCCCACACACACATTTACTGTGACTCGCTCCCTCTGAGCTCAAGTGCCAGGGCAGCAGACTGAAGGAAACTGGAGACATATGGGGAATTAACTGAATTGTCTGTCATCAGGGCAAGAGCTGGGGGACAGCTTTATCCCAGACAGAAGAGCTGGCAGAGGCCACTGTTCCTTTTCTGAGCCCTCACTCCACACAGCCAAAGTGCTGGCAGGCAGGTGTCGTATCTGAGACTCAATCAATGGAGCCCACACTCTGCCCCACCCTAGTGATTGCCTGAGACTCTGCCCCACCCAAGCTGTTTTCAGTGGCTTTTCCATATGAACTGCTTGTCTTGACACATGCTTCAGATTTTCCTTAATTCTCTCAAAAAAGCTTTGTGAGCCCCGAACTGCTTGCTAAGTTGCCACAGGCCCAGCAGTAGAGCAGACAGCCTTGGTCTACACCCTGGCCTCTAGTGGGCAACTCCAAGCCGTCTGCAGATCATTTTGTAGCTAATGCTGTGTGACCCCCAGATGGATCACAGGCAGTGGTTGACCTTCAGCAATAAAAGCTCAACTATCAGAGGAGGCTGTACACAGCCCACACAGTGGATGCACACTGAGTACCCATCTGGGGTAATAGGGAAGTCTGTGCCACTGGACCCTACAGGGCACCTACTACATTAAGCCACTCTATCAATCCTGGGAGACATAGTAACTCTATCTAATACATAAAAACAAACATGGAGACTGCCAAAATCCAGGGGACAAAGAAACACAGCCCAAATAAAAAACAGGACAAAACTCCAGAAAAAACACTAAATAAAATGGAGCCTAGCAATCTATCAGATGCAGAGTTTAACACGGTTATAAGGATGTTCAAGGAACTTAGTGAGGACCTCAATAGCATTAACAAAAAGATCCAGTAGAAACGAAGGATATACTAATTGAAATGAAGAATAATTTATAGGAAATCAACAATAGAGTGGATAAACCCAAGAATCCAATCAGCAATTTGATTTGAAACATAATGAAGCAAAAAACAATCAATCAGAACAGGTGGGAGGAGGGGGGTTGGGAGATGTAAGGGGACTAAATGGTAATGGAAAAAAATACAATAAAGAAAAAAAAAAGAACAGTAAGAAGAAAAATGAATCCAAAAAAAGGAGGACAGTGTAAGGAGCCTCTGGGACAACTTTAAGGGTTCCAAACATTTGCATCATAGGGTTGCTGAAAGGAGAATAGAAAGAGCAAGAAACTGGAAACCTATTTGAAAAAAATGAAAGAAAACTTCTCTAATTTGGTGAAGGAAATGATATACAAGTCCAGGAAGTAAAGAAGAGTCCCGAACAAGATGAACCCAAAGAGGCCCACACCAAGACACATCAAAATTAAAATGCCAAACATTAAATACAAAGACAGAACCTTAAAAGCAGCAAGAGAGAAGCAGTTAGTTACGTACCAGAGGACTCCCATAAGACTGTCAGCTGATTTCTCAACGGAAACTTTGCAGGCCAGAGGGGATTGACAAGAAATATTCAAAGAGATGAAAAGCAAGGGGACCTACAACCAAGATTGCTCTGCCCAGCAAAGCTATCATTTAGATTTGAAGGGCAGTTAAAAAGGTTCTCAGATAAGAAAAACCTAAAGGAGTTCTTCACCACCAAACCAGTATTGTATAAAATGTTAAAGGGTCTTCTTTAAGAAGAAGAAAAGAAAGATTAAAAATATGAACAATAAAATGGCAATAAGTACCTATCAATAATTGAATCTAAAAAACAAAATCAACAAGCAGAACAGAAACAGAATCATTAAATAAATAGATAAATAAAGTTACGTGGATAAAGATTTTGAAAGGTTTAAGTTTTTCTTGATTTTGTGCTGTTTTAATAACATTTACTATGTGGTATTCAATAGTCATAATTGAAAAGTTTCCCTCCTATTTCAAAATCTCCTACGAATATTAGATAAAAATGCATTTTTAAGACTACAGTAAGGAAGACTAGCTTTAAATACAGAATAAATTCCTCCAAATTCAATCTAAGCAAATGACCCAAATAATACATTTTTATAAAATTCAAAAGATTTCTCCAAAGAAATGCAAATGCTAGTACAACGTAATTTTAGAACTAATCTGGAAAAGTGGCAGTGTGAGAACAGTCCTCCTACACACTCTCCACCCACAGAAGAGGCAAAGATATTTTAAAAATATTGTATCTATTGAAACAGGATTTCACTTTTTAAAAATCACAAAGGTAGGATGAATTAAATATTTCTATCTAATTTTATAAGCAACCATTCTGCTTTGGATAGCATTTTATCCGGGATACAGTATGGACTAGAAAGTTGAAAGTTCCTCCCAACTGGATCTGAAATATATTCAAAGATGTGCCAACACAGAAGAGAAAGCAGTATCAGGCAAACCACCTACAACATACGGAAGGAGAACAAAATAAAAGGAACATGGAGCAGAATCATTTTTACATATCCACATGGAAAATACTGAAGGTGGTCTGTCAACATTCCAACAACAACTACAAGTGGGAAAAAAAGGTACCTGAATGAGGAAATGAATGGAAAGTATCTCCAGACACAACGAAAAGACTTTCTTTCTTCTCCTTCTCAAAACGAGTGGTCATTTCTTCCTGAGATGTGTCTTCATCTTCCCTCTCTTCTTGAAGCCTTTTCATTCTTTCCATTAAGGCCTCCAGCTCACTTAGAGAATCTACAATCTGGGGTCAGGTAGGATAATGTTGGGGTTATTAATAATAAAAACTATTCCTGTAAACATCTCCACCTCCCAATGTCACCTTATTATGTACAGGAGCATGAGCACTGTTACTAAGTTCCTAAGTGGGTTTTCAACTAACTCCAAAGAACACCTTATGACAGACTCAAACATTTTCAGAAGTATGATGTTTCTGCTTCAGTTATACATATACAAAATTTATAGGTATAGATATATTTAATCTAGAATTCTAGCATTTAGTATGTGTTCAATTATATTATAGTTTTTTTTTTTTTAATGAAGCAGCTTCAAATTTTTTTTAAATTTTGCTGTCCTAAGGTATACTCTCTATTGGTTGTTTCAGCATCTTACAGAATAAAGATATATTGTACTATTTTAGTCTACACCATTTGTAACAATTCTCTGCTCTAAAAGCCTCTTTAAAACAATTCAGAACTTCAGGTACAGGTTAAATTTTATAGTAACAAAAATTATGCTAAAATATTTCAAGTATATGTGTGTGTGTATGTGTGTGTATATGCAGTTTAATGAGAGAATAACTACTGCTAGATATTTTTAATGTTAGGAAGTTTAAAAGCAAAATAGTAAAGAGAGTTAAGAAAACTGACCCCAAAGTTGTTGCCTGTAAGAGATGCATTCTCTATGTTGTTGTCATTGGCGAGGTCACAAACGCAGAAATTGTTGACTGATATTAGCCTGAATCCATTGGAGATTTCTGGATCCCTCTCTGGATTGATGCCACTACCAAAAACAAAGCTTGCCAAAGCATGAAAATGTGCCAGTAGGACCACAGCATGTACCAGTTCAGGCAGAGACCAATTATTTTCTCCAGTTTTGACAAGTTTCTGAAACAAGAAGGCAAACAGTAAAAAATTAAAATCAAAAGAATGGTACAAAGCAATTTTAGAAAGCATGGAAAATCTACCAAATTTTATTTGTGTTCATTTATGGTAATAAAACTTAAAACTTGCTTTTAAAAATGTTTCAGGAGACCTGACTTAGGGTGGTGAACACACAAAACAGTGCACAGATGCTGTGTTGTACAGTTGTGCACCTGAAGCCTGTAGTTCTGTTGACCAGTGAAAAGCCAATAAATTCAATGAAAAGGAAAATATGTTTCATATATTAAAGATACAGTTTTGGTCAAACAATATTATATTACATCTATCAAACCTAACAATTTAATTTTATTGCACCTTTTCCTAAATTCATATACAGTATATATGTAATAGAACTGCTCCCAAAGTACTCTTCCATATTATGTTATTTTAATAAGGCATTTCAGAGAATCCAAGAACATTACATGTAGAACGGGCTTTAAAGATTACCTGGCACAACCATTCACTTTAAAGTTTTAAGGGAGAGACACCCTTAAAGAAATTCACATAAAAATCCAACTCATTAAGCCAATATCGTTAACTTTTAGTATCTTTTCTGATGGACACAGACCCTCAGCAAATGATAGAAAGTGTAGAATACTGTCTCACATGTGAATAAAAACTAAAATTTTCAAAGCACTTTTTATATGCTACTGGACTTGAAATGCCAGCGCAATGATGAACTCACAAGTGAAGCCATCAAAAACAGCAATTCTTCCATTTTCATTTTTCCCAAGAGCCAAGTCCATCTATTAATCCATCAGGGATTCTTTCCCATCAGTGTTTGTTCTCCTCTCTCTCTCTCTCTGTCCATCTCTCTTTCTTGGGTGGGTGGGTGGGGGTGTGTGTTTGTGTGTGTGTGTGTATATGTCCTGCTACTCCCTGCAAATCTAAACTTTTCATTTGGCTCACTTCAAGTGTAAAAACCAAAACATAAAACTGTTTTTATTTTACTCTCCATCATTTAACTATGCACACCCACACAAATGTATTACCAAAAATTCAGGGAAAAGAAAAGGAAAAAAATCAATCATATTCTACCACCTTAATATAATTTCTATACATCTTGTTTTATTTCAATAAGTGTAATTATATAATCAGAGTACACATCTATTTTCTGCTTTTCAAACTTCATTTTTTGACATTTTCATTTCTCAAAGGTTACAGTTTGGTATTAATATTTAAGCATGAGCTAGACTGTCCAGGAATGGGTGTACAGAACCACTTCTCCATTCCTTTACTGTCAGACATACAAGTTGCTTCTGAATTATTTTTGTTTACTTGCTAGCATAAATAGCATCTTCATGCTATAGCTTTGTTCATATTTTAGACATAACTCCTGAAAGGATTTTTAGGGCAAAGGGTATTAATATTTTTATGACTTGATAATATTGCCTAAGAGCTTTCTAAAAGAATTGATAGAATTTGCAATGCTTTTGCCGGTCTTTCCAGGATTACCATTAAGCCTAAAAGCATACCCAACATACATTATTTCAAATTTCTCACCTCATATTTATTTCTCTTATTTCTTATAATCTGGTTTTTCTCTCATAAAACAAAAACAAAAACCTGAGGCTACACCTGACTGCCTATTTCTTTTTAGTACTTATCTTATGTGATCTCTGCAGAATTTACATTTTCCTCACTTCCTTCTTGAAATCAATTTCCTCCAACTTCAGCAACTTCACTATTTTTTTTGAACCCTTTCTACCCTGAGATGGATTTTTCTTCTCTGCTTACTTGACTCCACCATGTTGGCTTGCTCTACTCTATCCATCTTTTCCTAATACGATTTCTCTCTGGATGGATCATTCATTCCTTCAACCTGACCTTTGCTTATCTGTAAATAACTATCCAATTTTATTTCTACTCTACCCTTTATTTTGAGCTACAGCCCTGTAGTTTCTCCAGTAACTGGCCATCACTGTACGGATCACAGTCTTCTGTTCTCAGGCCTGTGTATGATCTCCTGCTTGTGGCACTGCCTTCTGCCTAGTCAGGAAGGTACAGAGCTCTTCAAGTAATTCTCCTGGCCACCCTTTTCCCTAACCTCACATTCTGCCAGTCACCAAGTCCTGCTTATTCTTATGCAGAATGATTACATAAAGACTCTCTGATCCCTCCTCTTCATCTCCCCATGGTTTAAAAAAAATCATCTCACAGGTGGATCGCTGCAACTGTTTTATGACTGGCTTCCTTGCTTCTAGTCTGCACCATATATAATTTATCTTCTGCATCAACAAACATGCTCATATTACAACTCAACTCAAAACCTGTAGTGGCTCTTGATTCACCTTATCATAGTCACCTCTAAGCTCGTCTGAGCACACATATTTCTGACAGCAACATTTGGGGGCCCATCCCCTGTTAGTATATACATTTACTTATAAATTAATATATACTTATAAAATTTTATAGACTAGTTACAGACATGTACTATAATACTAGTATTATGAAACAAAAAATATAAAAGAATGACATAAGAATACACACACCCCCTTTGTAACATTTTGAAGGACTGCCTTGTGCCCCCTGTGAGGTACCTACCATAACTCCGGAGACCGTAACTTTCTGAGGGTGAAACACAAATACATACAGTATTCACTGGGTCATGTAATGTGATCCCAATTCTTCCCATTTCTTGTCTCTGCCTTATATAGCCATTCCTCCACTTCAGTAACCTGAAGCTATTAGCTACTTTTCCAACATTTTATAATATTTCATACTCTACTCTCTGACTGAAATGTACTCTACTTGGAAACTCCCTCTTATTCTTCATGGCCTACCTCAGATGTTACCTCTTTTGTGAAACCTCCTGACCCGATTCTCTTTACTCGCACACTCATCCGCTGTTGTGCTGTGATTATGTCACTGCCCCCCGGCCTCCTCCTCTAGACTCCAAGCTCGTCCAAGGGCAGTGTCTGTCTTTTTAGATCCACCAAAGTTACTGACATAAAGTAATTAACTTTGACTTGTAATTAAAAGTAATAAACTTGTGACTCAAAAAAGTAATGAGTAATTCCTTTCTCTAACTAACATATAATAAATGTCAGGACAGCATTGTTCTTCACAGATCCCCAAATAGAGAATTAAAATCTGAGCATATAATTATGATTGACAAAAGCTAAGCTTGGTTTAACTGGGCAAAGAACTAACAAAAATAAGAGGATTTTTTTAAAAAAGGACATCTCAATGCATTGAAGATTTTAAATACCTAAGGCTTGTATATAATAATTTAGATGGTAGCTCCTATTTATTAGTTACTAAGTGCCATGCACAGTGTTAAGGATATTATAAAATGACCTCACCCTAGAGGCCTTTGATTGAAGTCCTTTTGAAGTACAAGTGCTTTAGTCCATCACAACTCTATTTCTCACCTGAGCTCTAGCTTCTGGAGGCATTTAAGCATCTGCAAACCAGTTGGCAAATTATTTTTATTTGCAAAAATTATTTTGTGAAAATCTTAAGATTATGAAAATGTTAGAACCCGAGAAGAGCTTAGAACACATTTAACCCAGGCCCCTTGTTTTATAGCAGGGGAACTGCTGAGGCCCACAGAAGTTAATCCACTGAAGGTCACAAATTTGTGAGTAACAGAGTAGAGACTAGAACCCAGGAACCTTATCATGATAGTGTATTTTCTCTGTTCTACGCACTACTTGTAAACAGAAATCAACATTTCTCATTGCCACTCACTAAAGTACTTTTCAAGTTAATTATTGATTACTTAAAGAGAAGAATTCATTCAGACTTAAACTAAACCCACTTATGTATTTTTCTGTATACATTAATATATTCTATTGTATTTTTCAAGTTCCTAATATGTAAGTTTTTAACATTAAGTCTTAAGCAAAATACTTAACTGAATAATTAATTCTTAGTTAGCATCATTAGTAAATATCTTTTTTATTTCAAAGAAACACTCAGTACCTGAATGTGCTCTTTCGTGATCAGCCAGGGTCGGTGTGCTAGCAGCTTATTTATTTCATTAAGATTTTTCAGTCTTTGTGGTACATATTCCAAACCATTCAACCACTCAGCAATACCTCCCGTCTTCAGAAATTCATCCACATGCATGTTTATTAAGTAAGAACACTGATGTCTAGCTGCAGCCTAGAACACAAAGAGTTACTTGATAAAACAATCATGATAGAGCCTTATTCTACTATTGTTAAACAAAAATATAGATAGAATTCATAGTTTTTGTAGCCAAGAATTCTCTTCTTATTGAATCCTCCTCCAAAACTCATATCACAATGATGCTATAGGTTCTTGAATCAATATATGAAGCTGACACTTGCATAAGCACATGAAGTGTCACATGAAGCCAGTTACTTCCTAGAAGGTGGTACCAATCAACTTAGAAGTCGCTTTCTTGTTTTGTTAAGAAAATATGTGTCTGGTTTCATTATGGTAAATTGTATCAACTGTATTCCATTTATAATAATAAAATCTCATTAACTGGAATTCTACCAATTCAGAACGCATGCTGATTTGGGTAATTCTCTTACTCCCTTTGGTATAACTGTGACCTCAGTCTTATTTATGCACAGCACTCTATGGAGGAGAAACTGAAGATCACTGACTCTTTCCTTCCTATATAGTCAAAATCGGCCTTGATACTGACAATTTGGTAAATCCATACAAAGCAAACTTTAAAGCGCTCCATTTCTCAAGGCTCCTCAATAAAATAGTATTATTTTATTTTCTATATTTTGTTTCTTAGAGTATGACCATTCTAGGTCTGCTTTCAGCCTGACTTGCATCAAAATCTTAAAATAAAATTATTTTCTTAGTCAAGTTCATCATTCAGTAAAACAGAATGTTGCCTTTTTGTGTTTGTTTAAAACTTCAGTGAGAGCATAAACAAGACAATCAAATGAAACTCGGTGAAACTAATCTACTAACTCCTGGCTAGGGGCTGGCTCTGTCAGCCCAGCGGGTCTAAATCTTAAAATATACAGCACTTGCATCATATTCTCATTCCTCTTTTTCTCCGGTAATAGTTCAACTCTAGCACTGTTTCTCCTTTCTACCCTTCTTACTCCTGCTACCTATCGCCCCAATTTATAATTCTCTCCCCACTCCCCAAACATTCACTAATTAACTAGTACCAAGTACTAAAAGGATTACAATTCATTTAAGAATTCTTCTCTTATCCAGAGTCTCCACTGGTGCTGAATGATACTTTTCTCTTAGTTAACCAAAATAGTAATTATTTTCATGTATAAAATACTAAATAAAATGTCACGTACTCTTTTATATTAATAATGAAAGCAAGATATCAAAAGCAAAAACAAAACTTGTTTGATATTACTTTGGCCCCCTAAAGCATCTTTAATCACTAGAGATTAAATATGGAAAATTATTTTAGTAAAAATTAAATGAAATTTTCCATCCATTAAGTGGCTTAAAGCATTCAGGAGGTACTCAAGTGATCTGGTATCCAAAAAGTCACAGAATTCTTCAATTTTTAGGTCCTTAGAATTATTCCGAGCTCTACACACCCACAAACACAATACTAGAAGGAAGAAGGAACAAGTGAGCACGGAGTCACCATTATTGCGATGTAGTGCCTGTGTGGTAGAGGAAGGGGGCCGTCCATGCGCAGCATGTAGAACTGGCTCCGCAGAAAAGACTCCAGGTACTGAGTGTGCAGGCTCATGACCTGGGTGATGTTGTCCAGACGACCAGATGTAGAGTATTCTTCCACAAGAAAGTTTGTACGTTCATCCACTGTGTTTGCTTGGATAACCTTACAACCAAGAAACCCAAAACAAGGTAATTATTGAGAAGTAAATATATCCTTGGTTTACATAAATTATGCCACTTTTGAGGCATATGAATGTTCTTTTGATATTAACAGACATTGGAATTACAGTTGCTCATATGGGAAACAGGAGTAAAAAAGCAATCACCACTCATTTTTGGCTCTGGTACTACAATTTATTAAACAACAAATGTCAAATTATCAAATATTATACACACAGCTATGAAACTGGAGGGGAAAGCTTCCATCTGCTTTGCCAGGAACATAAGGCAAATTTTCCAGGGCTCACTTGCATGGCCACAGTCAAACCAACTTGTGGTGAGGCAAACGCAGTGGCATTCAATTACACACATTTACAGTTTTATCTCAACAGCCTATGAAGTTGTTTAATCACATTATCTTTAAACAAATATTTTCAGTCTCATCCTTTGCTTGTTTTTGTTATTCAATATTAAAAACAGGCCTTCTGAAGGCTTTTTAGGGACAAAGGAAAATATGATAGTTTGTAGGAAAGTGTTAATTTAAAAATCAACACTTAAATAATAACACTAGAGTATTGTCATTTCAATTTGAGACTATTGTATTAATTACAAAAACAAGATAAAGTTATTAAAATGGACATCCTCCATTCTAGGGAATTAATAGAGCTTACTCAAAAATAGGTTATTTATATATAGTTTCATACACAATGACAGCTTGGGCATCACACCAAGAACTGGCTCGAAAGGTGTAAAGAGCTTATTAGCACCTTGTAGAAGGACCCAGCTCTGTGGGAACGAACAGATATGAGATGCATATTTCTAGTACTGGTTCATTATTTATTGACATTTTAGAGTTCTAGATTTAAGAATGTATTGCTTATATTACATCCAAGATTAAGTTCAAGCTTATGCACCTAGTTATTAGCACAGCCTGATTTGGAAATCAAACAAAACAGCCTTTCCAAGGACCCACACTGTTAGTAAGAAACTTCTGTTAACTGCAGGGCTGGCTCCACAGGCTCTTCTTGAAGTTACACAAAAGGCATTACTGACTGAGGAAAATTTGATCCCAAAGAAAATATAATATTTAAAAAGTGTAAATTGCAAGGAAATGTTAATTACAATGGTATAAAAAAGCAATTTCACTTTAGCTCACTATAAAGCACATATATGTTTATTTGCACATTTCCCCCATTTTGTCAACCAGAGGGGCCAAGATTGTTAAAAACATAATAGGATCTAGATAAGCTACATGTAATTAAGGATAGGATATTTGTGTTCCCCAGCAGAAGTCTCTTCTATTTAACTGATGCCTAACATACATTAATAAATGATTCATATGATGCGAGAGGTCCTGAAAACAGTGGTGGCTTCAGCAAATCAGATTATTTTCAAATATATACTATGAAAATGATTGTATCAGGAAGTCTTTATATATATAAATATATACAGGTTCCGGCAGAAGTAACATCTGCTTGAGTGTGGATGGTAGGGTAATAATATGCATGCAATAATTTATAGTTGTAATTTGAACATTTCACCTAAAATGTTACACAGTATGCTTGAGTATGATACTGTTATGTTACAGAATTACATGCCTATGATTTTGTAATAAAAGATTTTGTAATTTTAAAAAGGGGGCATTATTTGTGCCAGACCCTGTGTGTGTTGTGTGCATGTGTGTATATACATACATATATGCACACAGGGCAGCCCCTATGCTGCATGAGGGAAACAGGCCCTACTACAGCCTAATAGGCGCCTACTGCATGGTCACCACCTAGATCAGCTACAGTTACTGAGCTTCAAAACATTACTGCTAACTTTCAGTGAGTATTTTCATTTAAATTGCAAGGTCACAAAAAAAGTGAAATGAAGGTAAAGGAACTGCTGACTCTGGCGATGGCCTGGCATGTATTATTTGAATTCTACTCATCCCTTCTTCTAATATGATGCCTGGCACATAATAGTTTTTCTATAAATATTTGTTGACTAATTTCAGAACAATATGGGGATAATGTTGGTGCTTCAAGATAAATGCTATTTTGGCAATATACTGTGAAATCAGCATATATAACGGTATTCAATATGAGTTAATAACTCCTTGAAGCAAAGAAAAATTCTGTAATTAGTGGTTCTCAAACTTTTCTTAGCTCAGGTATACCTGGAGAGGCATCTAGGAATCTAGAAGATCCTGCACTTTGCTGTGACCTTCATAGAGATATACACCCACATGACAGGCACAAATCTTGTACTGATTTTAATCTCCTTTGTGTCATTTTCCAACCTTTCTTGCATTCACCACCTGGACTCCCCACCCTCAACAAAGGCACAGACTGTAACAGAGATTCTGTAACATTCTGTGCAATCGAGACTTAGAACCAAATGAAAAGAATAACCACTAGTGATATAATACCATGTTTTGTTTAATAACAGGTTTAATAAGGAAACTTAACAGATTTAGTTGGGAAACTCTTTCATTGCAAAATATCTTTTCTTAACATTTAATAACCTATAATCACCATGAAACAGTGGTCATTTTAAAACCTAAAACCTTCAGATTAATACTAAATTTTATTGCTGTTTGGAGCTTTGCTCAGAAAAGTTATATTTGAAATCAAACATGCTAAAATTGATATGTTTCTTATCTTGCAGTACAATTATTTTAGGCAGATTATTACACAGTCTTCTTAGTGAAGATGAAAAGACATCTCTGTGGTTTTATGACATATATATAAGAAATAAGAGCAACGTTTACTTACTTCCATGTTAAAAATTTACTTCCATGTTTACTTTGATATAATTATTTATCACTCTATGTATTGTAAGACAGATAAACTTACTTCCTTCTCTGGAATAAAGGCACTTGGTCCTCTTGTCAAGGGTTGAGACACTCTGATTTTTTTATCCTGTTTTTAAAAGAAAAGTTTTATGTATTAATGATGACTTTCTAAGAAAAAGTTAAATTGATGCAAATGTATTGGTAAGGTACTAAACTAAATAGAATTATGTAAAATCAGAGTGTCAGGTCTCAGATAGATGAAAACTACAGAGTCACTGTATGAATAAGATAATGGGGCAAACTCCTACCACAGTGCTGCCAGCAGAGCAGGCTCCCGAAACGTCACTTCCTCAGTCATACTCTACAGCACCATGGATTTTTAGCCCGTAGTTGCCACGACTGAAAACTACAAACCTCCATAGTAAAATCTTATCTAATAGTACACTAATAGTATACCTCAAATTGAAAGCTAAAGGTTAAATTCAAAGAATCAAATTATAGACAACTTCCCAAAGCAATAACCTGACCTTAATTAAAAAAATAAAATAAAATAGGAGTAATTATATTGAAGTTTTGAAACTTTAAGAAAAATGTAAAACTTGGAGAAGTAGAGGTTAATTTAACCTAAGAAATTGGAGAATGCAATAATGCTTATTGTTACACCTGCTATTCTATTTAGTATTAACAACTGGTAGATTGCCCATAGTATATCAAACTGTTATTTTTTTATGTTATAAATTTTTAAGAAGATTTTATATATTTATTTTTAGAGAGAAGGGATGGGAAGGAGAAACAGAGGGACAGAAACATCAATGTGTCTCACATGCCCCACATTGGGGAACCAGCCCACAACCCAGGCTAGTACCCTGACTGGGAAATGAACCAGCAACCCTTTGGTTTGCAGGCCCGTGCTCAATCCACTGAACCACACCAGCCAGGGCTGTTATAAATTTTTTTTGATAATTTTTTTAATTAAAAAATATTTTGAGCCCTGTCTGGGTAGCTAACTTGGTTAGAGGGTTGTTCCAATACGCTAAGGTGGAAGGTTTGATCCCCGGTCAGGGCACATACAAGAATCAACCAATGAATGCATTGATAAGTGGGACAACAAATCAATGTTTCTCTCTCCCTTCCTCTCTCTAAAATCAATAAATTAAAAAATATTTAGAGGTCCTCATTGAAGTGTGATTATCTATAAGCCTCAAAATCCCAATCAGGGAGTTACTCCCTTCTCCATAGGCATGTTGAGGAGCAGGAATAGTCAAAAGGAGGCTCTCCCGCTTTGAAGTCCTTCTTAGCATGAAAAAGAAGTAAGAGAAATAGTCACTTAATAGTCACTTTTCTATAACAGAAGTAATATTTTAAAGTTGTGAAAAAGCCCTCCAAAACCATAACATAAAAATAGGTACTATGCCATGACTTATAAAGATCCTAAACACTGAGGAGGAAATTAAAGAGCATGGGAACAGATGTCTACTGGAAGGGAGTATATTAAGTTTTAGGCGCCACCAAGCCCACCTCAGGAAGCTTCTAAACTGAGGAGGTAGGTCCAGGTGGCTCCTCATCTGAGGATGGCAATACGGCTTTCACATGACTTTTGTCCTATGGCCACAGCTGACTAGACCAGTGATTTTCAACCCTTTTCATCTCATGGTACACATAAACTAATTGCTAAAATTCTGCAGCACACCAAAAAAAAATTGTTTTTTTGCCATTCTGACCTCCAAAAAAAGTGTAATTTTGATTCATTCACACTGCCGACCAATGTTGTTGGCTGCTGTCATTTTATTTGACAATCTAAAACAAAAGAGGTCCATGCCCCCGACTAAATAGTCGGTATTTCATGTTTTAAAGAACTCTTGTGGCACACTGGTTGAAAACTGCTGATCTAGACCAATAAATATAGAAGCTGATCCGCAGCCCATGGATGCCCTGATGAAGAAGTTCTGCCTAAGTAGAGTTGAGGGTAATTAGCTGAACCAGTAAGATTCTAGTATACTAGAAGTAACACAAGAGTACTAGAATTATAGGAAAGTAATGTAACCCAATGGAAAGGAGAAAATAGCACTCAGAAGGAGAAGCAAAGAGAAGATAATGAAGCAGCAGAGGAAGAATCAACAGCTGCCTGCCTCTCAGGGAAAGCCACTAGAGTTGCTACGGATTCACCAAAGTAAAGCCTAGTCATGGCTCTCTTCTCTCTCCCTTCCTCCCTCCTTTCCTCATTCTTCTTTTTCTCTGCACAAAGTAACTGAGTCTTTTTGTTCCTTATAAACAGCCTACCAAAAACAAAATAGTTGCTTAAGTCCCTTGCCTTATTAGGAAGCAGTCACAAACAAATTGGTAAAAGTAGGCAGGCAGGCATTCAGTGACTTTTTCAGCGCCTAATCAGAACGCTGATAGACACTGTGGATACTCCATAACAAAACAGGTATGGTCCCTGCCCTTATGAGCTTGGCACAAAATCACCATTTATTTTCAGGGTTCTATGGAAATAAGTATATTAAAGAATGATAATCTTAAACTGGTAAGTTTTCAGAAAGAACTAGACATCTGGGTTATATTTATAAAGTGATTACAAATATACCTCAATTTACTGGTAAAGCACACTAGAGGACTCCATGTAAAAATAATAGAAATTTCAAATTTCTAATATTGGTATTTCTTGCCTATATCAACTATGAATCTCTATTTACCAAGAAAAATAATTTAAAAGAAAATAACAGATTTCTTCCCCTTTGCTGTTCTCTGTAAATTATAGAAGTAAAATTTCAAATACTCTATTTAATACAGCCTAAAGCACTATTGTCTGAAAAGCAACCCCTTTATAACTGATCATTTCAAATGAACAAAGTAGAGAAAATGATTGTGAGGGCAAATCATAGGTTTGAATTAAAAAAATGCCAATGTAGGGATACATGGGATCTTTTAATTACATTTACAAAAATACATAAAATTCATAGAAAATATAGGGAGAGAAAAATAAAAGTGTACAAAGGGAATCTGGAGATGCAGAATGACTACTAAGATTATTTGTTTATAAAAATCACTATTTGATATATTTATCAACTGAATTTATTTTTAAATGGCTGAAACTGTTATGTTGCTTACCAAAGTATTTTCTGGAATAGGAGATGTTTAAATCTGAAATACATTTTCATTACAAAATGAACTGTACATCACTGCACTTAAAAGAATGTAACATCTCTTGGTTTTAACCAACTGATAAGCAACTGAAACTATTTTGCATTTGTGTCAACATTCATTTATTCAGTAAACGTTCATTGAACATTTACGCTGTCCTAGGCACACTGAAGACACAAAGAGTCGGACTGGCAGAACTGCATATAACTCACTGTATATAGCCTATGATATATTCCAGAGAAGATGTATACAAAAAGTGATGTAGGAAGGTTTCATTTTAGCCATTACAATTTACTTCGTTATTTCCCAACTATTGAATATTAAAGTTGTATACAGTTTTCTCTATTAGAAATAATGCTGCGCTGAATATCTTTGTATAAAAAGATTTAGGGGGTATATTTTGTGGTATTTAGGCTAGTTTCTTCAGGAAGATTCCCAGATGTGATTTTACTGGGGTTTAGGTTATACATATCTTTGAAGTTTTTGTTGACAATATGCTAACAAAAATGTTTTACCAATTCTGGTTCCATCAGCTGAGCATATATCCATTTAACCTATGAGCTCCCAAAGTGAAAAACAGCATCCAAAAATGTGTGTGAATTTTGTATTATATACTGATTTGAGGTAAAATTTCTTAAATGGATCTGTGGATGAGATCCATTTTCAGTAATACAATTCTGGGAGTGATGTAACCCCTGGGCCTGAGATAGATACACACACACACACACACACACACACATACACACACCCCCAGCTGCGAAGTAACTGCAATAGCCCAGAAGAGATGACGTGGCCTGACCTAAGAGCTGTTTAGACACTGAAGACAAGGAAAAACTAACATCACTTTTAAGGGTCATCGTCATGTGTCCTTCCTCAGTTGCGTCACTACTGAATGACCAGCCTGCCACCTTTTCTGGTGAGGACTCTATTATTGTCTTCAGTTGGCTGCTTTAAGTAATATAAAGATGAAATGCAAAATTTTAAAAATGATCAAAGCAGCTCATAAATTCTACTGTAAACTTTTTTTACCCAAGTTTTTCTCCTCCACTTACTTTCTATCCCTGTATGTATTTAAAGTTGTTAAGATCAAATACAAAAGAAATAGGACTGCATCATACCCAAAAGATTCACTTTAAAACCATAAGCTGAAGTTCTGGTCTCCTGTAACACTGATACCTTTCCTCAGCTTTTATTTCAAATCCAAAATGCTTAGGACTGAATTGCTACTTCACGTAGCCACATGTGACTAAATTTAATTAAAATTAAATAAAGTTAAAAATGCAGCTTCTCAATCATGCTAGTCACAATTCAAGTGGTCAACAGTCACATGTGGCTCTAGGTGCCGTACAGGAGAGCACAGACATGTCCATCTGCCACTGCAGGAGGTTCTACCATAGTGCTGCACCAGATTCATTTGATTTTTTCCAAAAAGTCACATTTCAAGCACTTTAATGCCTTTCTGAAATGTTAAATGACTGCTCTGCAGAGTTAATGCTTTGATGGTTACTCCTACTCAATCCCATAACCAAGCATTTAAATGTAATTGCAGAAATCCTCTTAACCAAATTAAGAGTGAAGCCAGATAGGGGTAATGCAGGCAAAGAAAAAAATCAGTTCCAAAGAATCCTCAATTTCTGCTCACATTACAGTCTCCAGAAAAATATCAACGAATTTTTTCTCTCTCCCCCCTTTAAAAATTATGGCAAAAAACACATGAGATCTACCCTCTTAATAATTTAGTGTACAATACAATATTCTTAACTGTAAGCGCAATGTTGTACAGCAGGTATGTATGCAGGACTTCCATTTTCCTAATGGCAAAGTTTATACCATTGAGTAACTTCTCATTTCCCTTACCCTCGACAACCACTACTTTCTGCTGTTTGTGTAAGCACACTCTTCGGATCCCAGCTGAGATGCTCCCTGTGTATCAGCCTCTTTCTGTGCAAGAGCTCCCTTTGTTAGGCTTCCGTAACCCTGAGCCACCCAAAACACTTCTCTCAAGGGAATGTTTCTTCCACGGTTTCATCTCCATGACACAAACAAAATGCTACCAACAGTCACTACTGAGGAAGAGAGTAAAAGAAATAAAGTAGAAAACAGGGCAGGTGATGTGAAGATGAACAAACCACACAACTGACTCCTGCATCTTTTACATCCATCTAGGAGGTAGCTCTTCTTAGCCCTTCAGACTGGCTTTGGGTATTCGAAACTGCCTGTGATACCATCGGTTTGTAGTATTTGCACCTTCAAATCAACATGTTTCAAACTAATCTGCTACCCCAACTAGCCACTCCTGCTCACTTTCCTCTACAAGTTATAAAATCACTACACACACTAGTAACTCTGGCTCCGATTTAGTTATCTTTGACTCTTTATCCTAGGAGTCTGCATTCAAACAGCTGCCACATCCTATCATTGCTTTTCCCAATAATCTCTGTTTTCCTTTCAACGGACCCTTCAACCGTAAGAATTTCTCTCAGGCTAAGAAATATTTTCCCCTCACAACTGAGAACAATATCAATTCTAGGTCTTAGCTTTCTCTCGTTAGGAGGCTTTGAGAAGACAATACATAAAAATGTAAAAAATGAAAAGCATAATACAAAATAAAGTCTTGTTTTTATTTTTCTCTCAATTTTCCTTAATGTAAAACAAAACACCTCAAAGTAGAATAGCTATAGTTTTTCAACAGATGCTACTCTGATAGAATAATTCAAGGGTTGTTCTGTAATGAAAATAACCTGCAGCTGCACTGACTTTGAAGAACAACATTGCTGTCTTTTCCTCTCCTTCGATGTAAATAAAGCTAATTTCTTATTTTGGGGAACAAATGGCTCTGATCATACTATTAGTGCATCTTGTACAACGGCAAAACCATAAGTCTTATTTTGATTCTATGAAAATCCAAAAGCAACAAATGAGCCCTTGAGTTTTTTTAGCTGCACAGTCCATTACGGTAGCCACTAGTCACAGGTGGCTACTTAAATTTAAGTTGATTAACATTAAAGTTTAAAATTTAGTGCTCCAATGGCACTAGTCACATTTCAAGTGTGCAACAGCCACATGTAGCTAGTAGGTACCCTGATGGATAATGCAAATCTAGGATTTTTCTATCACTGTCAAAGGTTCTACGGCAGGGGTGTCAAACTCATTTTCACCAGGGGCCACATCAGCCTCTCAGTTGCCTTCAAAGGGCTGAAATAATTTTAGGACTGTATAAATGTAACTACTCCTTAACTGTTAATGAGTTGAAATTACATTCAGCCCTTTGAAGGCAACTGCAAGGCAGATGTGGCCCCCGGTGAAAATGAGTTTGACATCCCCGTTCTATGTTAAAGCATTGCTCCACAGCAGTAATTAGTCCTGATTCCAGCTACTAGGATAATGATGCAAAGATACAAAATGGTTAAAAACTCAAGAGTGAACATAAGGATAATAAACATGTACTAAGGTAACTTCATAGGTGTAAAAATAGATGTGGATGTTAAAACTGAAAAACCGATAAAACCAGCAAATTAACTACAATGGCAAGTTGTAGATGACACCATTCTTCAGTCTTAATTTGTTGACAATGTTCAAATCACTAACTAAAAAGAAGATATTCTCTAAAATGTTGACTTTAGTGTTAAAAAATAAAAAAGTGTGGAAAAATTTTTAGTTTTAAATAGTAAATACAATTTGATTTATTTTTAAATAGCTTAGACAACAGTCACTGAATCTAAATTTTCCCATAAAACCCCATAATTTCAATCAAGAGAAAAACAATAGTTATGAAACAGGAACCAGTACTTTTTGTGTGTCAGTCTATGGGTTCTAAGAGATTATTTTACAAGGGTTGTAATTTCTAGAATGCTACCATAAGGAAAAGTTTATTTTTTCAGATAAATTATAGCTGAAAGAAGTTATGCTTGAAATACATCAGTTGAGATTATGCATATTAAGTAATGATCTGCTGAAAATCAAAACATTGAAAAAATAAAGAAGAATTATATTTAGAAACTTGCTTATTTTGACATTTAACAGCTAAGAAATTTACTAGGTCACTTTATATAAATTAATCCCAATATAAAATTAAGATGCTTAGGAGTTAGGTATTCTTAAAAGTAGGTCTTTAGATGTTATCAGCAAATTCCTTGACCCAAAAAAGCTGAATGCCAAAAAAGATTTAACAGCTGCATTTTTAGCTACTAAATTCTTTCAAATAAATTATTTAATTTAGCCCTGGCTTGAGTGGCTCATTTGATTGAGCACCAGCCTGTGAACCAAGGGGTTGTTGGTTTGATTCCCAGTCAGCACATGTGCCTGGGATGCAAGCCAGGTCTTCGGTAGGGGGCATGTGAGAGGCAACTGGTCGATGTATCACTCACACATCATTGTTCTTCTCCCTCTCTTTCCATTTTTCTAAGAATAAATAAATAAAATCTTCAAAAACTCATTTTAATTTTTACTTCTCTTCTTTGGTGTATTTCATTTAAATATGAAAAAATGCATTTCATTTATTAAAATATAAAAGCTGCTTATGAATTTATCTGAGAAATGAATATTGAAAGTAATACGTGTAATTAATTTTGCAGACACTTAAAGAGTTTTAAAAAAATGTTTAACATACAAAAAAATTCTACCAAAGCAGAAATTTGACCTCACTAAGCATACTAATTCCACCAATTATAAAGATACCCTTAGAAGATAGTTTAATAGCTTCAACATTCTATTTTAACACACTACAATAACAAAGTATCTTAAATGAAACACATGCCCCAAACAAAATCTTGAAGCGTAATTATAATTAAGCCAACTGCAATGATCAACATGACTAGTAATTTCAGTTGTTGGCTCTCCTTCTATTCTTTATAAATGTTCCATTTTGGCAGAAACCACTGCAAAAGAGCCAGAGGTGGACAGGTGGCTCTATGCTATGAAACAATGCTGATACCATCTCTTTATTCCTTGGCAGTCAATTTCAGAAGTAATGGCTGGGTTCATAAACATTGATGACATTACATATTTTTGAGGGAAAGGGCAAATGAAAAGGAACATAGAGATAATAGCTCTATTTCTAAATAAGAAAAGACTGGATTTTAAATTAAATTAATAATACTGGGTTAGCCAAAAAGTTTGTTTAGTTTTTTCCATAAGATGGCTCTAGTAGTACTCAGTTGCCTTTAACTTCATTTAAAACAATTTTATTAGACTGTACTGTGACAGATGTCCTATCAGCATTCATTTTTAAAAAACATAAAAATTGATGAATTTTTGGTAGCCATTTTAATATTGAAGATGGAAGAAAATATGCAACATTTTTGGCATACAATGCTTTATTATTTCAAGAAAGGTAAACTGAAACACAAAAAAGGGTTTGTACAGTGTATGGAGAAGGTGCTGTGACTGACTAAACGTGTCAAAAGTGGTTTGTGAAGTTTCGTCCTGGGGTATCTCACTGGATGATGCTCCATGGTCGGGTAGATCACTTGATGTTGATAGCGATCAAATCAAGTCATCAATTGAGAATGATCAACTTTATATCACACAAGAGGTGGCCAACATACTCAAAATATCCAAATCAATAAAGTTATTGGTGAAAATGAAAAATGTGTCTTTTATTTTATGGAAAAACTAGATGGACTTTTTGGCCAACCCAAGAGATTGGTAATTGTACAGTAAACCCAAATTTAAATGTCTGTCATTATGTGGAATATACATTATGTTCTCATCATCCCAAAATAGCCTAAAGACTATTTCACAGAATTGTGAATTCTCTTGTGCTAGATTATGTACTCACCTTCATAGTGTTGTCATAACTAAATGAGGTGTAAGATCATTTGGTGAGAAAAGATCTAGAAGCAGAAAATGGCAATAGCACCAAGGATAAGAATATTTCAAATTGCACCAACATCTCTCCTACTACTTGGAGTCAGAGTGGCACAGGGAACCGCCTCGACTAGGAGCCCAGTCAGGCTCTGCAGGACGTGGCACTCACAATTCCCCTTCACAATTGGGGAACCCGGTCTCATTCTAAGAGCCTGAGACTTCAGAAGTTCACGTCCTTTAACTAAGGTATTAAAACCAAGGATACACGTTCTTCCTCCAATAGCTCCACTCTAGGTAGAGTCGCCTGAGGAATGTAGCAAAGATCTTGTTACTCATAGGGTATTTCAGCCTTCTTCAACAATATATACTGATTAAAAATTTTAACTTGAAATCTCAAAACATTTCCACTAAAAGCATTGCATTTATCAACTGTATTTTAGCGATGTCTTTACCTCCTCTTTCCCTTACACTAAGCTGTCAGCTCCAGTGGACAAGGATAGTGCCTTGCTCATCTTTGAGCATTTCAACTTTAGTATGGGTATGTTCTGGTCCAATTTAAGTTTTATATAATTTCACTTAAATAGTAGTATTTTTAATCTATTTCACTTTTCAAAAAATGAGTTGCAAGAAATGAGGTATCATGATTTAATAGCATTCATTAAAAAACAAAACCTTCCTCTGCCATTTGGTAGAAACTGTTAGGTAAATTTTGTTTCACCAACACTGGGTCTAAAGATAGACAAACATTACTGACTACTCTGGAAACAGTAGCCTCGAGTACCACTGTTCCTAGCAGAAATCAGCAGTAGTTGTCTTCTGTAGTAGATGCAATTAAGAATGCAAAGATGAACAGGTCTTAGTCCAGCACGGAAAGAATTGGAAGTGCACATCCATATTGCAAAGAGTTAAATCTGCACTGCAGTACAGCTGGGTTTCTAAATGAGCTTTCCCTTGGCTGGTAACAAAATCCCCCCTTTTTTAAAAAATTATTTATTGATTTTTCTAGAGAGAGGAAGGGGGGAGGAGAGAGAAAGGGGAAGAGACATCAATTTGTTGTCCTGCTTATTTATGAATTATTGGTTGATTCTAATATGTGCCCTGACTGGGGATCAAACCCGCATCCTTCGTGCACTGGGTCAACACTCCAACCAACTGAGCTACTCAGCCAGGGCAACAAAATCCTTTTTACTCATTAGAACATGTGGTGAACTTGTTCAACATGCAGACAAGATTTTATATTTATACACTGACTATGGAACAGCAAACCTCCAAAAACGAAAGGACCACAAGTGCCCTGTACAATCACAGAATGACACAGACCTACAAAGGTGGAAATATGAAGAATATGGGGCTAGGCTAGTCTCTAAACTTCACCATTTTCATACTACTAGCTAACCTTTAAACTGGAAGTAAATCTAAACTCAAGTTCATATCCAGTGTATCCAGAGGCAAGTAGCAAAGAACACCTTTTCCCCCCCACATTCCATGTAATGCCACAGAGTAGCATAAATGAATCAAGTTAGATCCACCTATAATTGAAAATCAGTAGTTCTAGTATGGTAGATCTGTTCTGTGTTTCTGAGGCTCTGTCTTCCCTCTTCATCTTCATTGAAATTCGACCCAACATTCTTTTAAGATCCAATTCCAATACCAACTTCTTTGGTCTCTATTCACTCCTACAACTCCAAGCTCTTCTATGAATTTACACCTATTCCTCTTAAGATGCACAATTATCCCTTGTTTCTCTTTCTTACAACTACTAACATATATCATTGTTTTATAACTTCTTTTGGACCATAAATGGGCTCCTTAAAAGGCAGGATCAATCTGTAACACAATAGATGTAGCATTATAGCACAGCAACATGCAAATAGGTACTCATTTGTTAAATTGAATTAAAGAGACAGGAGTCTGGTACAGGCTCTTCCATCTCTTTTTATTCATCAGGACAACTGCATCCTGTGAACTCAGGGCAGGCAGTTCTCTGTATTCTTACTGAGAAACACCAATAAATTAAACTAATAAATACAGTCCTGGACATCAATTCACTACCTTCCTTGTACCCTGGGTTCCCTTTGTGACATTCACTTTTCCCATTTGTTAATTTTCTTATGTTGTTAAAACAATACCTGCAATTTCCTATAATTTATACTGTTTTCTTAGAAATCACTAGTAATACTGCATAATGTGACACTAATCTTCAGCAACAAGGGCTCCTACATAAGCTTTTCAGTGTTGCAAACTTTAGAGATGCAGGAACTACAAATTTATTTGTTGAATATGCTATTACTATTTTGGGCTAAAGCCCAAGAAAATGAGGAAAGAATTCTAAGTTTTTATACCTAAGATAATGCAAGTCCATAATAACTACCTAACTCAGTGCTTCCCTATTAACATACAGAAAATATGTATATATTTTTTTAACCACACATTTTAAGATCTCTCCCCAGGTTCCACAAAAGTATTAAAGAGGAGTTTTACTTTTATATAAACAATATTTAAAATTCTGTATTATGTAATAATAAAAAAACTCCTTGACTTTTAGAAAGCTTTACCTATTAAAATTATGTTCCGATTAGATTAAAAGAAATTAAAATTGGGAATTTTAGAACATAAGACTCCCAATTAGAGATAATTAGTTATATTAACATTCTATTATTATTCAGTATATGGTTGATAGCTACTAGTCTTTTTATATGCTGTGAATGTAGTTCCTTTGGTATATGATGGATAAGTAGAGTTTTAAATCAAACCTCTATACTCAGTATCTATCACACGTAGGTTTTAACAAAATCAAAAGGCCTTAAATTATTCTAATGAAACACAGAGTGATGAGACAGTTCCAAGTCTTTCAAAATGCAATGATTAACAAAATACAGGTCACTTGCTCAGCTGAGAGGAATCAGAGGGAAAAACATGAAATACAGTTGATTTCTGGAGACTTACAAAACATAAGCATATTGGACAAATGAAAACCAGTACTTTCATACATACAGAGTAGTCGGCAATAACAAGAACTCATGATCTTATTTAAATTAAGGAAATACTTTTCATACAGCTTCCAAGGAGTTGAGCAAATTATAGTATGTTTGATTTTACATTGAATTATATTAAACTTCAGTTTTAATAAAATTTAAAAGAAAAACAGAAGTTTTTGTTTCTACTTTTGAAGAGATCAGTTGTGTTTTAATTTCTGCTTGGAATAGAAAACAGATCTGATCTGTATTGTGAATTCTCATTAACTTCATCTCTGCTCTATTTTGTCAGCCCCACGTCGACAGAGGACTACAAAATTGTGCTTTAAGGTAAACTTAAAATATATTGTAATCAGAAATAAAACTATTGAATTGTTATGCTCATTTAATAATGGTTCACAAACTTCTGGATATCAGGATCTCCTTATTTTTTATTTTTACTTAAAACATTTAAAATTTTTAATAATAGATGACATTCAATATTATATTAGTCTTAGGTGTACAACATAGTGTATTAGACATTTATATAATTTATGATCTTCCTAATAAATCTAGTACCTACCTGGCACCATACACAGTTGTTACAATATTACCACCTATATTCCCTAAGCTGCACTCAGGATATCTTTTTGTATTGTTAGAAATTGTTGACACCAACAAATTTTACGTGAGTAATATCTATCAGTAATTATCATATTAGAAATTAAAGAAAAGTTTAAATATTAATTCATTTAAAAATAAAAATAAAGTAATAAACCCATTATATGTTTACACAAATGAATTTTTTGGAAACTATAACTTCTAAAACAACAAAGAGTTTACTGAAAGAGAGTAGCACTGTTTTACATTTGTACGAACACCAGGCCTGGAGTCTTGTATCTGCTTCTGCATTCAATTTGTTGCTATATGTTGTGATTGTGTAACATGAAGAAAATCCACTCTCATAAAGATATGAGGTTGGAAAAGGGAGGCTACTTTAACAGCATTTTCTGATAATTTTGGACATTTTTTAATATTAAACTAAAATTTGACAAGTAGTAGCTTTTAAACCTTGTTGCAACCTGAAATCTGAAGCCATTATCAATAAACTTCTTAATCTGTTACTTTAAAATCCATTGGCTTGCCCTGGCTGGTGTGGCTCAGTGGGTTGAGTGCTGCCCTGAATCAAAGGGTCGCTGGTGCAATTCCCAGTAGGGGGCAATTCCCAGCAGGGGGAGTTCGAGGGGCAACCACACACTCATGTTTCTCTCCTCTTTCTCCATCCTTTCCCCTCTCTCGAAAAATAAATAAATACAATCTTAAAAAAAATCCATTGGCTTAAAAATCCATCTGAATGGATCATTTACCCATGCATAATTTTGTAACACTAACCATTAGTCATTTAGAAAATACTGACTCACTGCCCAGGCCAGTGTGGCTCAGTTGGTTGAAGTGTCACCCCACAGACCAAAAGAGCATGGGTTTGATTCCCTGTCAGGGCACATATCCAGGTTGCAGGTCCAATCCTTGTTTGGGGTTCACGGGAGAAGGCAACCAATCAATGTTTCTCTCTCACATTGATGTTTCTCTCTCTCTCTCCACCCCCCTCTTACCCCCCTCTCTAAAAGCAATGAAAAAAAATATTCTTGGGTGACATTTAAAAAAGAAAAGCTGACTCATTGTGCTCTGCATGGTTTCCAAATGTTGACATATTTAACACAATATTAAAATTAAATTTGTTAATACCACCATTGATCACATCAGAAAAATCTGAAGTATGAAGTGGTCAAGCTCATAGTAGAGGATACCAGTTTTCCAAAATTCTTTTAACCTGAAAGCTCAAAGTTTATCATTAACAATAAATCCTGTTCATTTTTTTCCTTAAAGTGACAGACGTGCATTGCTTTCTTGATTTTTGTGAAAATGTCTACCAAATAGCCAATACCCAAGTCTGAATAATCATAGTTATCATTTAGTCATTCTTTCATGTAAAAATGGTGTTCAATAAAAGATGACTAGTTTGGCTCACAACTCAGTCACACAGCTGCTTTTGCTTGAGACTACCATCATACCTTTGGCATGTGAAGAGCTTCGTGCAAATTCTGTTTTGAAATGGACTATTAAAAAGATAAGTGTTGTCCTGGCTGCTGTGGCTCAGCGGATTGAGTGCCAGCCTATGAACTGAAGGGTCACCTTTACTGTTGCCAGTCAGGGCCCGTGCCTGGGTTGTTGGCCAGGTCCCCAGCTGGAGGCATGCAAGAGGTAACCAACTGCACATGGATGTTTCTCTCCCTCTCTTCCCCCTCTAAAAATAAATAATCTTTTTAAAAAAAGATGTGTTAAATGATCAAGATTTAATAAAATATATAATTTTTATTGTTTCATCAAGGCTATTCTTGAGTACAACTGACATTTTTTTACTGTGAATGCAGAGTTGTGAGGAAAATTGTGATTACTATTACAATATGATGCCATTGCTTTAATTTATGCTAAGATGCTAGCAGTCCACAGACCACACTTTGAGAACCGCTGATTGAGATAAATGTTCCCAATACACTCTTATTTCTCTTCCTTTTAATTATATATCCTTATACATGGTTTCAGTCATTTGCAAAAAGACCGCTACATTTAACCATCATATAAAAGAAACCCTTAAGAAAAATTATTGTTATTATTTGTCATTACTACATGGCCACAGAACACCTATAAAGTGTTCATTTCCTTATTTGTCAAATAAACTTTCAATCCATTAAGCAAGCATGAATGACCAAGAAAACCCTATAAAAGAAGAGCAATGTAAGAGGGGTGCTAGTCCTACTATATAGGAAATTTTTATAATTAAGAGTTGTGTCAGCACCTGAATAACAAATAATGGAACTTTCCTAATTATGACTCCAGAAACAACAAATATTTGGTAATGTAACTATACACACACAATTTTTTTTTAAAATTTGCATGGCATAAATATATCATAAGCAAAATTTGTGCAAAATAGCAAATTGTGTTTTTTGTGTAATTTAACACAGAAAATGGTATATAAGTGAAAATTTAACACCTCAATTATACATGGTGTTTCTAAAAATCAAGGAAAAAACAAACCACCAAATCAAAAAACAAAAAAAGAATGGGCAACTAACAGAAGAAATTACTCATAAAAAGAACAAAGCAAATATTGTAATTTATACATCAGATGGGCCAAAATCCAAGTTAGGCACCTGTTTATTGACCAGAAAATAGGGGAACAAACAAGCACTCTCAAAAATCATGGGGATAAAATCAAACAACCCTTATGGATAGGAATTTGACAATGTCTAGGAAAAGGACTTTTGTATTTTTGATGCAGCAATCCTATTTCTAGGAATCTAACCCATGAATACAGCTATAAAAAAAAGGATAAGGAAAATGTCCATATACCCAAAATAACTCCAATCAAGCCTTTAGCCCAAACTTCAAATTAACAGGAAACAGAGGAAATAGAGAGAGGAACAAATTAAATGACAACATGAGGAAGCATAGAAAAATATCCAGATTATAAAATATTGTATAGGACAACTGACCCAACCAGTTAAAGGCATAAAAACCAACCAACAAACAAAGGAGGGACTACACTTAAGAGAGACAGGAAAATATTTCTCATATCAGTCAGAAAATGAACTGGGGTGGGAGAACCTGGGGGAAATAAAACCTGTTGGAGGCTGCTAAGATTTCTTGGAAAGAATCGACTTGCGTTAGCTGAATAGTATGGATTATGAAAAGAAATTATTCTGAGAGCTGTTTAGGAGATAGAAAAAATAGAATTGAGTGACTGCCTGGGTATAATGACAAAGTAGTAAGAAAAGACTAGGATGCCTCACAGAATTCTGAATTGAATGACTGGATAAATGAATAATGATGACACCAACTGATATACAAGTAATCAAGAGAATGCGGCAGCTTGGATTTAGGTTGATGGTAATAGTCCAGAGATACATGTTCATAAGGCAGAAATATAGAATAATATAGGCACATAGGGCTTCAGGGAGATAAAAAGTCCTGGCAAAAGTCAAGTGTTAAATTATTTTAATCCATATTTAAAGACCCAAACAAACCTCTGATTATACATAACGCTAACATTTAATAACTTCATACCAAGTCATCTCACCACCTGTTCACAAAGTTTCTTTCAGTGATTCTAATATGCTTTTCCATTTCCACCACCCCATTTTGGTATATCATTTTATTCTCAGCTCTGGGGAAAAAAAGACAGTCGAAACAAGAAGGTAAGGTTTTCAACATTCTGGCTCTTACATAGCATTCTAAGGGTTTCCAGCTTTCTAAGGGCTTCCCACATGGACACTTCACTTCAGCTACACTGATCTGCTGACTCCCAAACACTCCTTTGCCTATTTCCATGCCTTTGTCCCTCTGTCTTTGAACCTCCATGTGAAATGCCTCAACCCTTCATCGTATTTATTAAGAGTGTTGCTAATTAATCTCATAAGGCCCAATTCAGTTCCTATATTATCTGTATTGGGTCATTCAAACCTACAGTGAGTTGATCCTCTTCTGGGTTGTCATGTGACATCTACTCATACCTTTCTTTGCCTTTAACTTTCATTAATTTGATTATAAAAGCATTATTCCACCTTAATAGTCAAGTCAAATCAGGTGCTCAATAAATGATGACTAATCACACAACATTTCTATATACTGCAGAGTATATTACACACTTAATGATATTAGGTACTTTGTATCTTGGCATCCTGGACCCATATTAGACCTAAACATACACTCACACACATACACACAGTTTTAACTGAACACAATTATATTACAACATTATAGGTTTTTAATTTGTTTTGGCAACAAAATTTCAGAGTGTAGGTTTTTGATTGGAAAGAAAAGAGCTATAATTATGTCACGATTAAGATCTGTGAAAGTAATTATCTTCCAATAATTAAAGACTTTTAAGTTTGTCATTCTCCTAATAGCTCCTCCGATTTCCCAGATTAGCTTGCATACAGGTGCTATTCATATACCTTTCTGTTCTTTGTCATTCTATTTTGACCAAGAATAGCCTGTACTTTAGGCTTTGATATTAGTATACTAAATTCACAGTTTTCTAATTAACTCAAATAAGATCATTTACATTATCTAAGCATTACTAATTTTTATGCATTAAAATGAGAACCAGAACATTCTAAGTTAAAACTATGCACTTAAATCAAGGAAAACACCAACCAATCAGTATGCACTAACTGAATTCTTCATTATTAACCAGCTCCTATAACAGCTCTTTCAAGAATATAGAAGGTATAAAAGCTATATAACAGAACTTACATACTAGTTGTTAAAATTAGACAGATATTCAAACAACAATAAACAGAATGAACGTAACTGACTGTTACAAGCACAGTGATATAATGAAAAGGGTACTGAAATACCTGAGTTCTATTCCCTTCCCAAGCCTGAGAGACCTTGATCAGTTTCAGAGTATCAATTTTCTCATTTGAGAAAGATGATCTCCAGGGTCCTTTTCACATTAACATTCTTTGGTTAATGTGAAATGGTGTTGAGTGTCTAAATGCTGGTAGAAAGTTTTTAGAAGCAAAGTAACCAAAATGCTTTAAAATTACCTTCTCATAATTGTACTAGTTTAAAGTAGCATTTTAAATAACCATTTTACTTAGTCTATTGATAAACTTAGATTTTGAATTTTTGGTATAATGTTATAAAACCAAGATTAAAAAATAACCAATGTTATAGACATCTATTATATAATTTAATATTTTTATAACAAAGTGACTTTAATTTTAAATATATCTAAGGTTCTTTTCAATGTTGTACACTCTATGTCCTCTCTTTTTTCTTTAGAATAAAGAAAAAATACTATATTCTAAAAACAAGCAAACAAACTCTTCCTGTAAAGATCTATGTTACTTAATGATTTTCTTCTTTCTCTAGTTTTTTTCCCCCAAATAAATCAAGGGATTATTATAAGTTATTTTATGTAAATAATGAGAGCAGAGTAGTCTTTGTTAATAATCTTTATAAGATTAAAAATCTTTATAATCTATAAGTGATTTCTCAAAGTCCTCACAAAATAATGTGTGGACTTACTGTTCTCAGATATTTCTATTAAAAATGTATTATAGAATTTTAGCACCAGCATTAAGGAGTACTAGGCCTGTATATATTAATATCTTAATTTTCAATAATTTTTTTAAGGGATTCAAACAGGTCTTCAAATACAAGTTTCTTCACTAGAATCAATCTCTAAAAAAACCACACTTTTCTCTTCTAAAAGAAGAGCTGTGTGATCATCAGTATACCAAACATGTATGTAACTATGAGAGCATATGGGATGGCTGCTGGGTCAAGACTCCTCACTCAATGGCTAGCACTTGATGCTGGCTATTGATTGGGGTGCCTTGTCTCTCTCCATATGGGCTGCTTTTGCTTCCTCCAAGTATGGCAGCTGGGTTCCCACAGGAAGCATCCAAATAGCAAAGGTGAAAGCTATAGATCATCCCCATGAGTTTTTGTAGCTAACCCTTCAAAGCCCAATTTTACTTTCTATAGCAAAAAATTTTAGTTTCCCTAGTTGCACTGCAAACTATCTTTTCTCTAAGATGACTGTATTACAGTGGGAACAACTCTGAGTTCTTTCAGCACAATTCTATGAGTGGTTCCAGAACCAAGGATTAACTTTACCTGACAAGGTGCATTTCCAAATCAATAAAAATAGTCCAGTGATAGTTTTTAAAAGACTTAAAGACTGATCCACTGGTGGTTTTTTGTTATGATGTAGAGAAGAGAACTTAACAAAGTCATGACTCTTAACTCAAAATGTGAATAAACTTAGTTTTAATAACAGTTTGAATAGACATACGTGATTAATCAGAATTTAGTTTCTCAAGTATTTTAAAATACTTTTAACACACCAATAGACTTCCATATTCCAGATAGCCAATAACTTCTTTCATATTTTGTTAACACTAGTATTTGATTTCTTAGAGGAAACATAAAAATATCAAATAAGAATGCTATTATGGGACAGCATAATTTCACTGATAAGCTTAATTTCACTGATAAGCACTGAAGTAACATTTATTCCTGACACACAGTCCCAGAGGAAAAGAAAAGTAATACATTGAACACGTAATAATATATAGCGCCTAAACAGCAGGTAAATATTTAATTTCTTTAAGCCTAATTTATTTTTTCATATAGTAGGGATGGCATCTTAATTTCATAAGATGTGAGGATTAAACAAGATAAAGTATAAAGAATAAAACCTAGTACTGTGTTAAGAATACAGTGAACACAAAATGAAAAGTAGGCCTATCTTCAAATTTTAGATAGAATTTCTGGCAAGATTTACCAATTTCCCTCCATTCTGGATTGTTTTTCTAAGCTTCTTCAAGAAATGTATTAAGTTATTGTTAGTACTATGTCCCCCCACAGACCCACTTGCATTTTTCATCTATGTAGTTTTATTTTCTGATTATGAATAACAAATAAGGAAAAAAATTCTTTATAATTTTATCATACAAAAACCTCCCACTTTTAACCTGGTGGTTGACCATCCTTCTAATGAATGTTTTTCTAAGCATATTATATACAAATTTACTAAAGATAATTTTACATGTTTTTATAATTTACTTCTCCCCATAATTTTCCCCAAATCATACATTTTTAAAACTTCACATTAAGAAACAATGCACTTAATAGTGAATTTAGATGACAAATTCATGACAGTTCTCTATAGTCCCCCCACAGATGACACATGTCAAAGACATCTATGATCTGTAATGATTTAGCTAGTTTTTTAAAATCACTGAATTTCTATACTGAATTTATTACATATATAATTAGTACATTCACCAAATTAATCACACTATTACAATGAAGTGACTAAAATTCAAGGCAAATTTAAAAAACAGGATAAGCTTTACAATTATAGCCATTGTTCTATAACACAACATAGGTGTCTTTAAAAAAAATCACTACACTATGCAAATCATACAATGAAACCAAAGGGCTTATCGGGAAAATGAGACTAAGGGCATAACACTTTAGAAACTGCATCAGTTTTACATTTTAAAAAAGGAACCTAATAAAAAAAAGTTACCATAGTTTTACACATATTAAGTGGTTTAAAATGCATATGTATTACAATAAATACGGCATATTACCTTACAAAATACCCAAAGGTTGCCTGCGGAAGTGGGTATTGAAAGGGCTGCAGCCTGAGTTATGAAGCAGTGGGAGGATGATCTGAAACTGGATGGAAAGTTTTAACACTAGATGTGGATGGATGGCGCTAATAATACACTGGTGAACTGAGTGAGGTAGAAGGCAGATATCTGAGGGATATTTATGTTTGTCTTGAGCGCATTCCTAGGCAGCTTAGATTGGCTGGTGCAGTTTTCTGAATTCACCTAGTATTTCTCGGGTATCAGACTATGCACAAGCAAATGCAAAATTAGACATTATGCTAAAATTATTTCCTAATACAGCAACTGGCACAAATGTGCCAAAGTGTTATAGCAGAACTGACAGCATGTCGCACTCTAACAGCGTATCATTTAAACACAGCCAGGTAGCTCAGCTGCTTAGAGCGCTGTCCCCACCAGCCAAGGTTGCAGGTTCTATCCAGGTCAAAGCACATAAAAGGATCAACCAAGGAATGCATAAACAAGTGGAACAACAAATCAATGTTTCTCTTTCTCTCCTTCTCCCTTCTTCTTTTTTAAAAATCAATTTTTAAAAAAAGACAGAAAAGATTAAATAAATTATCCCATTATACCAGGCCCAAGACTTTTTAATAAAGAGGTTAAATTGTTCTTATTTTTAAAAAGTTATTTCAACAAAGTTCACAGGCAAGGTGAAGGGAATGAGAAAAAATTGCGGGAAATCTGCTTTTAATTATCATATAATTCATGATAATTACATATAATCATTATATTCCTTATATCAAAGATTTGGCATACTAAAAAACACGTAAAAACCAAAAACACTTAATTTAAGCAGTTTATAATTAGATCTCCATTTTATTTGAAAACCAAATTCACAGAAAAAGACATCCAATTTTATTTTTAAAAAGTGGGATGCTCTGACATTATTAGAATGAAATAATAGTATATCTCAGATAATCATCAATTACTTCCTAGTATATAACGTATGTTTTTAAAACCATAATGACAAATCAAGTTTGTAAATTGCAAAGTTATAATCAACTAAACCAAAATTTCTATTAGCCAAAAAGTATTTTATATATTTATAAGGCATATAGCTAAGTTACTCATAGAAACTTTAGAAATACAGACCAGTAGACCATTCCCTCTGCGTTAGATAGAATAAAGTCCAAATTATCTTAATATTTATTCCACCTTTAAAGGCTCTTAGAAGAGGAAAACCAAATATATCACCTCTCTTGAAAATGACTATGTCTAGCAACTCTCAATCAAGGAATGCAAGTATAGCTCTGGCTGGTGTGGCTCAGTGGATAGAACGCCAGCCTGCGAACCAAAGACATGCAAGTATATTTACCTACATTATAGTTTATAGACTTATAAAAGGGAATGAAATAAAATCATCACAGCACATGGATGAAAATGTCTAACAATTAGTAATAAAAAACAATAGGGTAGTTTATTTCTATTTATGAGGCAAAATATAAATAAAACATTGAATTTCTGTATGTTTTCTTTGTGTTTCTGGATGTTGAGAATTTCTATCTAGGTCAAGAGAAAGCAAACATATAAAAAAATAATTGTGGGAGTAGTCATCATAGTTGTAAGCAATTTAACTTGTGTACCTGATACCTTCATCTATGAAATTGGGATAGTAATAGTATCTACCTCATAGGACAGTGTGGTATAAAGTCTAAAATTCAGACTCAGTATTACATGCTGCCTTGACATGATAAAATTGGGAGCATCTTGAAATACCTAAGTTCTCCTCCCCACTCTCCTCATGAGAATTCAGCCCCCTGGTCCAACAACCCTCCTCATCATCAGAAGGACCAGGTAAAATTCCTGTTTATTCTCAGGTAGTGGTATCATTTCTTTACCAGCCCATCGAATTATTCAAACAAGCCAATAGTTTCCCACAGGAACCACAGGGTATACCTTACCCTCAAAGCCTCTCTCTCACAGCCCCCATTTGGTTCCTGAGTGTGACCTTAGTATAGCCCCGTGTGGCATGCGGTGTTCTCTTCTGGTGAATCTATATAACTAAGGAACTGTTGATCTTATTTGCCCAGTGTCTGATGTTGTGTTTGGCCATGCCCATGACCCAAATTTGGCTCACCAACAGGGTGAACTAGAGGCTAGTGAGAATATTATGAGTTAATACCTGTAAAGCTCTTGAAACAGTGGTATATTACCTGCCACATAGGTATTTGCTATTGTTAGAATTATGCAACACTGAGTTCATAAAGTACAATGGAACTAGTCAAAATGTTTAAATATTATCTAACAAGTTAAAGAAAAGATTTATACAGATTAGATTTAGAAAACTATTAGTTGGCTCACAGCAGTCTGTTAATTCAATATTTCACTCAACAAATGATGCCAACACTTTAAAACATTAAACAAATGTGGAAAATAAAGCCACTTAAGTGAGAAACACACATTTACAAAACATTGGCTACAGATACTCTAATGAGTATATGATCATTTTCAATAAAGTTTAGATTTAAAAAATCATTAAAAATGCAAAAATCAAAATCACATCTTGCTGCCTTAAAAAAACCCAAGTATTTAATATTTAGCCATCCTTTTCTATACAATAGCATATTTGGATGATTGAAATTTTATTCATGCCTTCATAATTCTTAGAGACAAATAATCTATGAATACCTATAAAAAACCAAAGTAGTATGTATTTTCCATTTTTTGCCTCCCTTCATAATTATTTAGAACATATCTTTCTCTCCAACTGCACAGTAAGTGCTCTAAAACCTGGGCCATATTCTGTACACTTTTTATTGTTCAAAAGAAAGTAAATATTACCTTAGAAAGTAAATATTAACTATAGGGTAACTCTAGGGTAAATATTACCCTGGAAAGTAAATATTAACTATAAAATTAAATTATTTCATAAAATAACCATCTTGTCCTATCTGCAGGTTCTAATAACACCTCTAGATTAACATACAATGTTGAAGTTATATATTTGATAAACTCCTTAAATTTATATAGTATTATCTACCATACAGTATAAAAGTAGAGTTAAAAATTGTAGCTATCTTTTAAACTCAAAATTAAAGAGAAAAAAAAGTAATTTTCTGATTAAGAATTACTAAGTACCTCTTATTCCTAAAAAGAAATACTGCAATGACTGATTTTACGTAAAGGAATATGCTATAGATGCAGCTATACTATCGTCATTCATTTCCAAATTGTATATCCTGTGTGTACACATCTGAGTTCTCATTAGCCACCTACACAGACATTATTATTCCCCTGGCAATTTACCCACTGCTTTTATGGACAGCTATTAAATCTATGAGCTTTTGTTTTTATTTCAACGTGTCTTTAATTTACCATCTCATTTAATTTACCATCTCATTTGGATTTGCTTTGTGTACTATCCTTCACTTACCTGTTCTACTCTATTATTTCAACACAGAACTAGCTCTTGAATTTTTATAAAATACATGTCTATTGTTAAAACAAACACAGAAAGACAATGAAGTACATGGTAAAAATATTCCAGAAATTCCACTACCCAGAAATTAATACTATTAATTTTGAATGTATCATTCTGTATGTATGTATCTTTTTACTTTTTTTAAAAATGAAAAACTCCGCAACTTTGGGGGAAAAAACCTATCAGGGACAGCTGTTCTCTTCAATACATAGACCTACATCCATTGTGTTTATGTCACATCATTTGTTTAACCAATTCCCTTGTTAATAGTAACCTCAGAGTATTAAGCATTTACTGATACTTTAAAGATGAGAAATGATTCAACTGAAAATAAACACTATACTGAGATAAGGATCAGTCAAAGAAGAAATAAATATAGAAAAGAACAAAATAAGATTACAAAGGATAATGTGTTCTTATTTTCTAGCTCCTAATATATAGTACTGACACTGACCTTTACTGAAGGCTTGGTGGCCCAGCAGTGAGAAGCAAAGAGCTTTGCCTCTTAAGTGGGTGTGGATGCAACAGGGAACAAGGGAGGCAGGTTGCCAGCGGTCTTTTAACTGATCCACTGAGCCCAAATTGCAGGAGCCAGTTTAAAAAAATGGTGTAAATTGTTAAGCTTTTGTTTTTAATCTTGTCATTGCTTCCAGTGTTCCAGAGATACTTCTGTTTAAATATAATGAAGAATGACCCATCATTTTATCAGTATTTTTAATCTTTATTAGAATAAAATTACAACCAGAGCTAGCCAAACTTTTTTTCTCAGGCATGGGCCTCAATCCTAAGCTTATATCTGAGCTTCTCAAGTTTTCTATTAATCTGAAGATAATAATTACCACTCACTCATTAAGGAGAGAAATTGTATAGCATTTTGAAATACTCAGATATAAAGTGCTATATTTAAAAAACTCTCCTATATTATGCGAGCTTAATCAGTCATGCAAAAACCGACAGGAAATATTCTTACACCTTATTTTTGCCATATTGCTATTTTAGACCATGAAAATGCTTTTTAAAATTTCCTTTTTTATGAGTCTCAAAGTCAAAAGCTGACTGCCCATTGCCATGGAGACAGTTCTATTTAAGGTACTATATTAGTTCTCTCTTCACAGAAAACGGATAGAAAAGTGATCAAGAGAAAAACATCACTCTCCATGGTTTAGAATTAAGTAACTACATATGCTTCTGGGGCAGCTGATACATCAGGGGATACGAGAGTGGGAGGAATAATTAAATACAGTCTACCTTTCGTGAGTAAGAGCAACATAGGCTAAAATTTAACATTAAGCTAGAGGCAATGTAAGGAAAACTCCCATTACCTAAAAATTAGATACGACCAAACAGTAAAATAAAATTATTTATATATAGTATCCTACACAGAAGTGCAATGAACTGAAACAATCTCTCCTTTTCAAAGAACAATCTTTTATCCCTTTTATTTATCTAAGACTCATGTACAATATACATTCCTCAGGTTTGTTTTAATTTTCAGGCTTCATGATGTGCCTTCCTGACACCCCATTTGTAACTGTCACTAAAGAGTAAGATACCAGTTTACCGCTAAAAAAGAATATCCATAATTTACATGTGTATTTAATCTTGTCTAAGAGACTCAAAACAATTAAAAAACAATGTATCAGTTTGTCCTAAACCTATCTTTAAGACAAACATTATCACTTCTTGTATTAAGAAAAATAAAAGTCCTTGAGATGTACAAATTGCCAGTTAGAGAAACAGTCACTGGAATGTAAAATACAAAATAGGGAATATAGTCAATAAAGTTGCAATAGCTATGTATGGTGCCAGGTGGGTACTAGACTTAGGTCTCATCACTACTAATAAAATATTCTATGTCAACCATAACTAAAAAATAATTTTTTAAAAAATGGTAAAAATATGGAAACACACAAAAAAGTCCAAGATAATTTTCTTCTGCATGAAAGCTTAAAACATTAATCTTCCTTGTAAAAATAATCTAAGATGGTAAAACCCATCAGAATCTACCACTGTTAGCACTAAAACACTTATTTTTATGTGAACAAGCAATTCCAAGAGAAATTTTCACTTGCTTTCAGTCACAAACAAGCTTTCAAAGTCCAACTCCCTTTTTTTCCTTAAGCTACAGTTTAGAATCTAGCAACAATTAAGACATATTTTTCTTAAGGTTATAGCATATTATACCTGAATGTCCAAATTTATAATTATATTTTTGAAACAGGCTAAAGGAATCTTGAATCTCCCTGATTCTAGAGCTGGTACTGCCATTATCATCAGTATTAATTTAATTTGAATCAATTTCCTCTTTTCACTGTATTTCTCAAACAACTGACAGTGCATACTGAAAATAAAATGGATATACACAACTTTGACTTGGAGAAGCATTTGGTTAATAATCTAGAGCAGAGGTTCACAGTCCTTAGAGAGCATCAGGATTTGAGGCCTTGTTAAAATACCGACTGACAGGCCCCACCTCCAGAATCTCTAACTCAGCAGGTCTGCAGTGGGCCCCAAATTCTGCATTTGTGACAACCACCTATGTTTTGCTGATGCTGCTGGTCCCAGGACCGAACTTCAAGAACCACTGTCCTAGATGTTTAACAAGCTTACTAGCCCATAGAATTGTTATTCCCTGTTATTACTTCAATCTTTCCAAAAATGAACCATTTAAAATAAAATAATAGCTCCAATTTGTGGGGGAACAATTTGCAATGGGTATTAATGCAAGCAAAACCAAGTTAATTCCTAAAAATTGCTATCTAGTGGCTGGACAACTGCTGTGAGTTACAACAACATTCAAGAAAATAAGCCCCTTACCAGCAGTAAATGCCCTGTGTCCTCTCTGAATTCAACTTGCCTTGAAAAGGAAGTATCCACTATAGATTTTTGAGGAGGAACTTAGTTTTTGAATGTAAATTTTTCTTAGAAATTACTCCAAAGCAATTACTCAATACATACATTCCAGAAAAGATATGTATCAAGTTTCTGTGAGTCCAATCTAACTTTCCAACTGACTTCCATCTTTACATTAGAAATCCCTTACCTTGAATTGATTCATCTACAACTGAGAGTAGAATTTGTTTTGAACTGATTGATCTACAACCATGGAAAACATCATATTATGTTTTAGTTCTCAAGTGCTAAATAATTCTGTCAAATAGTTAACTACCCGTAAACACTAAAATGCATTAAAATGACTGTAAGAATAGAATATAAGAAAATGACTTTGTATAGTAACAAGGCACTCCTCTCCTCTTTTATGGTGATGAAATGCATACCTACTACCGAAAAAGTGATGGACTAGTTAAGAGCTCTAGAGGACAAATTACTTCATTTTTGATGACATCAGAATACCTTTCATGAATGGTAACAGTATCTACTAAATGCTAAACTTACTAAATGCACATTTACCACAACAGGTTCAATCCTTAGTGGTACTACCATTAAAGAGGTAACATGCTGTTGTACATTGATGGCAGGGTGCTAAGTTAATTTCTTACTCAATATTTTTAAAGATCCCATTGTTTGTATAAATATCTAAAGTTAAATGGAGTTATCATAAAGGTAATCATTAATGACCAATTCTTTTCATTTGCTATTATGACAAATACGTTCTTTGCAATAGTTTTAATAAAGACCAAGAGTAAAGGATGCAAGAGAAAAACACATAGATGTCATGTACTACCTTTCAAAGCTAAACATCAATGAAAATTAAGATAGTTTCCATTAATGGCTGCTTATACATTATGGGAATTTATTTTTAAAACCAAGTGTATCAGATTAGTGATTACTTCATAAGAGAGAACAAGAAGGATAATCTATATCAATGAATGGATTATGTACACTTAATTCTCCCATATATAATCATTATAAGCAATCATCACAAGAGTTTGTTAAAAAAACATCCCACTGATCTAGTTTGGACCACACATTATTAAATGCATAGTTGCCAATCTTCATTTCAATGAAAATCCTGACTGAACAGGGTTTGAATCTTGCACTGTGGCACTGGCACTGGCTGGGTCATTATTCTGGGTGTCATTAGGTCTCAACTATGGGAAACATCATACACTGACACTTTTAACATATATACAACACAGATAAATGGTTCCATACTATATTTATTATATACTTGGTATGGAATTTTTAAAGCTTATCTCTATTAATATTTTGAATAATGATTTTTGGTTTTTATCTTTTATTTTTAAATGTATTTTATTGATTATGCTATTACAGTTGTCCCAATTCCCCCCACCCCCCAGTATCCCCATTCCTTCCAGCAACCCCCCTCCTTAGTTCATGTCCATGGGTCATGCATGTAAGTTCTTTGGCTACTCCATTTCCTACACTGCTCTTAATATCCCCACCTATTTTGATACTACCAATTTATATTTTTTAGTTTTTTATTTTTTTAAATATATTTCATTGATTATGCTATTACAGCTGTTCCATTCCCCCCCCCTTTATTCCCCTCCGCCCTGCATACCCCCTCCCACCCCATTCCCCCTCTTTAGTTCATGTCCATGGATCATATACGTAAGTTCTTTGGCTTCTACATTTCCTATACTATTCTTAACCTCCCCATGTCTATCTTCTATCTACCATTTATGCTACTTGTTTTCTGTACCTTTTCCCCCCTCTCTCCCCACACACTCCCCCACTGATAGCCCTCAATGTGATCTCCATTTCTGTGATTCTGTTCCTGTTCTAGTTGTTTGCCTAGTTTTTGTTTTAGGTTTGGTTGTTTACAACTCTTGAGTTTGTTGTAATTTTACTGCTCATATTTTTGATCTTTTTCTTAGACTAAGTCCCTTTAACATTTCATATAATAAGGGCTTGGTGGTGATAAACTCTTTCAACTTGACCTTATCTGGGAAGCACTTTATCTACCCTTCCATTCTAAATGATAGCTTTGCTGGATACAGTAATCTTGGATGTAGGTCCTTGCCTTTCATGACTTGGAATACTTTGTTCTACCCCTTTCTTGCCTGCAAGGTTTCCTTTGAGAAATCAGCTGATAGACTTATGGGCACTCCTTTGTAGGTAACTGTCTCCTTTTCGCTTGCTGCTTCTAAGATTCTCTCATCTTTCTTCTTGGGTAGTGTAATTATGATGTGCCTTGGTGTGTTCCTCCTTGGGTCCGGCTTCTTTGAGACTCTCTGAGCTTCCTGGACTTCCTGGAAGTCTATTTCCTTTGCCAGATTGGGGAAATTCTCCTTCATTATTTGTTCAAGTAAGTTTTCAATATCTTGCTCTTCCTCGTCTCCTTCTGGCACCCCTATAATTTGGAGATTGGAACGTTTAAAGATGTCCTGGAAGTTCTTAAGCCTCTCATTTTTTTTGAATTCTTGTTTCTTCATTCTGTTCTGGTTGGATGTTTCTTTCTTCCATCTGGTCCACAACGTTGACTTGAGTTCCGGTTTCCTTTCCATCAGTTGGTTCCCTGTACATTTTCCTTTATTTCACTTGGCATAGCCTTCATTTTTTCATCTAATTTGCGACCATATTCAACCAATTCTGTGAGCTTCCTGATTTGAACTGTTTTGAACTGTGCATCTGATAGGTTGGCTACCTCTTCATCACTTAGTTGTATTTTTTCTGGAGCTTTGATCTGTTCTCTCATTTGGGCCGTTTCTTTTTTTTGTCTCAGCGTGCCTGTTACGTAGTAAGGGGCGGAGTCTTAGGTGTTCACCAGGGCGGGGCAACCCACGTGGCTGCGTTTTGGCACTGTCTGTGGAGGAGGGTCGGAGAGGGAACAGTGCAGCTTGTTCTGCTCTCTGCCGGTTTTTGGTCACTTCCCCCACTACCCACAATCAAATTGAGCCCTTCTGGTGCTGATTCCTGGGTAGGTGGGTTTGTGTATGTTCTAGGACCCTGCAGGTCTCTCCAATGAACTCTCCTGTGAGGCTGGCAGTTTCTCCCACTGCTGCCTCAAGCCCCACAGTTGTTTTCAGTCAGAGGTTTGAGGCTTTATTTCCCCGCTGGAACTCTGGGTTGTGTGGTCTGCCTCACTCCCCAGTTGTTCCTCCTGGTTTATCTGCACTCGAATGTGGGACTGCTCTGTCTGCAATCAGCAGCCTCACTGAGTCCTCCAGCCACTGCCCGTCTCCGCCCCTCCTAATGGATGAATGTTTCTTCTTTAACTCCTTGGTTGTAGGACTTCCATACAGTTTGACTTTCTGTCAGTTCTGGTTGGTTTTTGTTTTTAAATTGGTTGTTGTCCTTCTTTTGGTTGCGCAAGGAGGCACAGTGTCTCTACCTATGCCTCCATCTTGACCGGAAGTCACAAAATCACCAATTTATACTTCTTAATCCCTGCACCTTTTCTTCTATTCTTCCCCTTCCCCCTTCCAACTGATATCCCTCCAAATGACCTTCTGTTTTTTAATTACTGATGGCCATCTCTTCTCATCAGAGGTTTCTGTTTTCACTGAATTACCCTCCCCTCATGCACACTCCCAACACCAACATTCATCTACCTCTGCTTTCAGGTATGTCCTACCTTTGACAGCTCATAAGTTCATGTTTGTTTTACTTTATTATATGACACATTTCCTGAGTGCCACTATATTTATGTTGGTTGAGAAAGTTAGTTACAGAAGTAGGCTTTTAATGGAATAAATGAGTTCAACACTTTAAAATTATTTACTATAGAAAAACTACTGTGCCTGTTGGCACTGCCTATCTGAATTCACAAAGAGTGTCTATAGAAGTACAATACGTTATCTTTTCTAGAGCCCTCAAAGACATGTGAATAACAGAGCTCTGAAATTCTAACACAGGGACTCTGACCAGCACAAAACATATTCAGGTTCTTGGGTGATTAATTTTGCACTATGACATATCAATCCAAGTCATTCATAATAAACTAAGTTTTGTAAAACAGTCAAAATGTAACTTTAAAATCTAAGGCTCTGTAATGTATAATGGCACTTCTACCGAAATCAAGTAAGGTGTGACAATTTCAAAAGACATAAAAAGCATTCTGTTTATAGTGCTAAGTGACCTCACTTATGTGCTTTCAAGTAGATTCAGTATGTACATATTCAGTTTTACTTTGAATCCATCCAAATTATATGGTATTTATCCAGGCACTATGTAGACAGGTCACTCTAATTAGAAGTTTTTACAAATGACAGTCTGCTTTTGATTAATTTTGCACACCAATAAAAGAACAGTTAGAATGACATAGAAAACCTTTTTTAACAAGTACTATTACAATATGTATTTTAGTAATGAGCAAAACAATTCATCTAACCTAGGCCTCTGATGCAAATTCACTGCACTTTCTTCTGTCCCAGGAGGTCAGCAAACTACCAACTGCTGGGCAAATCCAGCCTACTGTCTCTTTTTGTACTGCCTGGAAGCTAAGAATGGGTTTTATATTATTAAGTGATTGGGGGAAAAAAAATCAGAAGAATGTTCAAGAACATTATAGAAAATTAGTTTCAGTGTCCATAAATAAAGTCTTATTGGAACAGCACCACACTCTTTTCTTTCCTGAATGAATTGGCTATGGCTGGTGTCATGACACAAAGACAGACTTGAGTAGGTGTTACACAGACAACTACTTAGGCTGTCCTTTAGGCCTACAAGCCTAAAGTGATTTACTGTCTAGTTCTTTACAGAAAAAGTTTACCAAGCCCTGTTCTGTACTATTTGTCAAGAGAGGAGCATAATCTTGAAGACTTCTTTGTGAAATCAGATATATGTTGCAATTCATCACATCACTTAGGCAAAAACCCTGCTGCCTAACAAGTAGAAGCACTTAATGTTTGTATAAATAAATAAATGAATGAAAGATACTCATGTAGTGTGTGAGTAGTTGGTTTGTATATGTTTACAGCCCTTATGTTTCTTGAATGCTTAAGAATATGAAGGCCATGAAAGGGTAACAGCATTGACATACAGAGTAGGCGTAAGGTTGCAATCTATGTATTTTTATCAAAAAAAGAGAGAACTATTTCTACATTCTCATTTACCAAACCATGTATTTTCCTTCACTGTTAAGGACACTATATACTAAATTGGTCTCCTGCATAATCACAAGAAGTTATAAGTTCATGCTAATCTTGGGCGTTCAACAATCAATGCACTTTGCCTAAAGAATATTAGAACCTGTACCTTGTAGTTATTTTGATAGCTACACAATATAAAAAAAAATGTCTACAAAGATTAACTATAGAGCTCTTACTCCATTAAAAAAATAAAACTTTAACACAAATAGGTATTCCATACTCCAACTAGAAAGTCACTAATTTCAAGTAATGTAAAAATTTTAATGTTAATCGGGGCTCAGTGCTAAGGTATCTTTAGCTTAGGCGATCCTGTTTTGTTTTTATTTTAGTGGAGTAAATTTGCTGGTCTTATTTGTTTTCCTTTATTAATTTATACCAAAAATTAAGTTAAACATGTTAAATTCTTAATTCCATATGAAAAGGAAACTTCCCTGGGGAGTTTAAATTGACTATTTTTTTTCATTACCTTAGAGACAGTGACCTTGGCTGGTGTGGTTCAGCGGACTGAGTGCCAGCCTGCGAACCAAAGGGTCGCTGGTTCGATTTCCAGTCAGGGCACATGCCTGGGTTGTGGGCCAGATCCGGGGGCCAGAGGCAACCACACATTGATGTTCCTCTCCCTCTTTCTCCCTCCCTTTCTCTAAAAATAAATAAATAAAATCTTTAAAAGGAAAAAAAATGAGACAAAAAATATGCCACCTTGCTTAAAATGCTGGGCCAGAGCCTTAGAACAAAGTGAACAAAGATAAGCCAGCTTGATGATGGTCCTTGGTTATCCCAACACCCTGATTATAACCCAATTTTTATCCCTTTGTTTTTTTCAACTCCCACATGAATACTGAATGCAACTGCCTTAACAGTTTTCCTACTAGATAACAAACTATCCTCAGAGTAAATGTATTAAAAATGTGTTTTTTGTCAAAATCATTACTGTTTTTATTATTAAGTATAACAAATTAGGAAAGATAGACTCCAGTCAATCAGTTGCTTGTATTTCAGGATGTATTTTTCCCTGGAAACAATGTTATACCTAGTAGTTAGGTTTCCAGGCTAATCAGTAAGCCTATTGACTATACCTGTTCTATCAACAGTACTCTGGAACTTAACTAGATATCTTACTGTGTTTCCGTGGAAAACTCTCAGTTGCTCTGATTACAAATAGCAGAATGACCTCTGCCCACAACATAAAACCTTTGTAAGACTAGAAACTCATCTACGATTGTAGTATTTATTATAGGGGCTGTAAGGAGAAAGACCTGTGGGAGGATACCAGTCCCCGGCTTTCTGTGCTTCCTTTACCAGTCCCAGGGGTTCTTTTGCCTTAACACAGGAAACCAAAATGAATGATGGAAATGAGCATTCACGTTATTTACCCTCATAAATCACTTTTTACTACAAAAAAATTACCAGAAAGTGAGAATGTTTCTTCAATGTCCTAGTCAAGAGACAATATTTTAATTCAAAATGTTTCTAGACAGTGTCTTATGCCACAGATTCTATAGTAATATTGGATGAATCAATGTAATTGAACTAATGAATGACCAGTTGGCAGAGAGAGAAGTCAACATTTGCTGGGAAATTCAGAAAAGTACATTCTGGGATTAGGAATTAAAGGCCACATAATTAACAACAGATTTATATAGATGAAAGAGCTAGCTAGCGAGTTCAAAACTGCTTAATGAGAACTTCAATTTGTTTCTAAACTTACTTATTATAGATGGAAAATTTTGCATTTTTAATGTACAAAGTAGAAAATATCTGTATTCGAAATCACTCCTATTAATTTCTCAAATAATCAGGTCGTATTAAGTTTCATTAATTTTACATTTTCTAAGAGTCTTTTGAATAAAGAAAAATGTGTATGTCAGGCAATAGTGTTTATATCTGTAAAATGAGCCAGGCTTTGAAACCCAGGTTTCAAAGTCCAACACTTACTGGTGTTGACCTTAAGCAAGTAACTAAAGTTCTCTGAGCCCTACTTTCTTCATCCACAAAGTGTAATTCCTCACACGTTTATATTGACGAGTAAATGTGATACATCAGAAGAACTTAAATATTTAGCATAGTCTATGGCACACAGGCAGTAGCGAAGCTACTATTGTTAATATTATAAAATGCATTTCAAAACTAAGAGCTACAGCCCCAGAGAATTACAGTCATATTCCAAAAAATCTACCTCTTGTTACCCATGAGGTAAATCTGACATATCTCCATTATTGGCAAAGAGAGATTTCATTTCTTTGATTAGTTCCATCTTTGCAATTGAGGAAGATGTAAAAATAAAATATATATCTAGAAGTGAGAATCTATACTTCTATTACAAGTAGCTATTAATAGTACTCAAACACATATTTTGTACTTGTTAAATAAGAAATCTCTGGGGCAAGAATTAATATGGCCCTAAATAAGCCATCTTTATATTTGGTCATACTTAATCATATATATGCTTAATACATTCTTTGTGAAACAAAGTTAAATGCCTATCATTTCTTATTAAAAGCTTTCAGCAGCAAAATGCAAGGTATTTCAATCCATCACTGAATACCCTGTAATATTCACGTGTCCCTCAGGAGGCAGGCAGGCAATATCCTGGCCCACAGACCAATGAATGGCTCACTTCTGGTGGATCTAAAAAGTAAAGGCTAGCTAAAGGGCAGTCCAGACCTACGAACAGCAAGGATACCACAGCTGGCTTGGGAGACTTCCAAAGTGAAGGAATTGGGGGTGAAGGAAAGGAGAAGATGAAAGAGGAAATAGCTTAGCCAGAATTCTATGTGGAAACAAACCTTAGGAGATGACCTACAGAGAATCTTGGAAATTTGAAGGTATTCCCTTAACTACTCTGAAACAGCCATCCCTTTAAAGAACAGTAGCAGATTCCAGGAGGTAAAGTATGTGTCCATATCAAAGCAACAGCCATTTTACATTTTAGAAGAACCAAGACCTAAGGCCAATGTGATGACTCTTAGAGGACTAACATTTTTGCTCCCTATCAGAACTCTGTCCAAAATGTGGTATAATACTTAACTGAAACATTCCCATGGTCACAAAGATGACAAAATAATCTTTCCTACTGAACTTCTGAAAATGTTCCTTACAGATAAAGAGAAAAATAAAAAAAGAAAAAAAGACGTTATACGACATATTTTATAAAATGAGAAAAGTTATATTAGCTTATATTGTATCCAGTGTAAATATACTGTTAATATATATATGTGTGTGCAATACATTTTTAAATCAAAATACTATTTTGCTAAAAATAAAATTTCCATTAACCACATCCCAAGGAAGAGGGAACCTGGTACAGGAACAATATATGTAAACTGTTAATTCTAATTCACTGTGCTAAGTGCAATAAATGCAGTATACTTGGATAGCATGGCAGTCCTAGGAATAGAGGGAGAAGGGAAAGAGTTTTAAGACTAGAAAAGACCTTAGACATATAAAAGGATGCTTAATATCATCAGCCATCAGAGATGCAAATTAAAACCACAATGAGATACCACTTCACACCCGTGAAAATGGCCATCATTAGTCAACAAACAAGTGCTAGACCCTAGTGCACTGTTGGTAGAAATGCAGACTGGTGCAGCCACTGTGGAAAACAGATGGAATTTCATCTAAAAATTAAAAATGGAACTGCCTTTTGACCCAGAAATTCCACTGGTGGGATTATACCCTAAGAATCCTGAAACACCAATTCAGAAGAACCTATGCCCCCTACATTCATAGCAAGGTTATTTACAACAGCCAAGTGCTGTTAGCCAAACAGCCTAAGTAAATGAATGGATCAGAAAACTGTGGTACATTTACACAATGGAATATTATGTAGCAGAAAGAAAGATAGAACTCCTACCCTTCACAACAGCATGGATGGAACTGGCGAATACTGTGCTAAGTGAAATAAGCCAGGTGAAAGACAAATACCATATGATCTCACCTATAAGAGGAACCTAAAAAAACAAACAAGCAAAATAGAATCAGAGGCAAGAAAACAAGGAACAGAGTGAAAGCGACCAGAAGGGAGGGGGATAAGGGTGGAAAGCGGAAGGAACTAGTGAAGGAACATGTATGGATGACCCTTGGACATGGACAACAGGGTGGGGATTGACTGTGAGCAGGGGGTGGGCTGGCAGAGGAGAGCAAAGAGGAAAATTGTGACAACCATAATAAAACAACAACAAAATATTAATTAAAAAAAAAAGACTTTCTGGAGATGTCACAGGAGTTTTGAAGAATTTATATGTTCCACTCACTGCTATGAGGAACTCTGGCTCAGCAGTTCTCAAATACTTTGGTTTTGAAACTCCTTCACACTCTTAAAAATTATCAAAGACCCCAAAGAGCTTTTGTTTATGTGTTGGTTACAACTGTCAACATTTACTGTATTAGAAATTAAAACTGAGAAAATTTTAAATGTTTGACTGAATTATAATAATCCCTTACATGTTAATGTCACATATTTTTGTAAGAATAAATTTTCCAAATCAAAAACAGTGAAGAGTGACATTTTTGCAAATCTCTTTATTACAAATGGTAGCCAAATTTCATATTTGCTTCTGCATCCAATCTCTTGTAATATGCTTTGACCAAAGTTAGGAAAATATGGCCTTACACAGATAATGTAGTTGAAAAATGTAAAAGATAATTGTAAATATTCTTCTTTGATATCACACCAAAACTTGACAAGTAGAGCTTCTTAAAGGTTAGTTGCAAAGTAGAATTTGAAAACCTGTCAGTGAACTTAACTTTCTATAGTTTCATTAAAATTTGTCTTGTACTTTGAATGGATCTTTTACCCAGGTATGATTTTGATAAAGATTTTCTCAAAAATGAGTAGTGATCCTTAAAATTTAAGAAAAATAACTGACAATATTTATTTCCTGTGATTAAAAAAAAATCATATGGCAAAGATAATGTCCATTGTGCTTAACTGATGGTTCTTAGCTAAAAAAGGCCTTGAGTAGCAATGGGTTTATACATTGGTCATATGGAAGATACTGGTTCACTGACTTATGCAGATCTTCCAAATGTTGCCAAATTTTGTTATACAACATCAAAATATCATATCCATTAATATCACCCAAGAAAAATGCCTTTGAGAATTGGGAAGCTTTCAGACTAATGAGGGCAGATACACATTTTCCAAAATTCTAGTATTTCCTTGAAAGTTTGACTTTTTTTTTTACTGGTAATGAATACTGTCAAGTTTTTTCCTTGGAATTTTAGGGCCACAGCCATTTTAAAGAAATTTTTAACCAAATACCCAAAGTTTGACAGATGTTCTTTTAAATAAAAATGGGGTTAACTTTTTAATATTTTAAATTAACATAAAATTAACTTTTTCATATGTGTAGCTCCGTGTGTTTTCACATATTTATCTACCTACCTCCATAGTCAGGACACAGCAGTTCCATCACCCAAAAACTCCCCTAATGCTGCCTCTTCCTAGTCAAAACTTTGCCCCACTGCAGCCCTTGGCGAACACTGATCTGATCTCTGTCCCTTTAGAGTTGCTTTACCCAGAATGTCACCTACATAGAATCATAGAGGATATAACATCTGGAGACTGGCTTGTTTCAGGATAATGTCTTTGGAGACTTGTACATGTTGCTTTTTATGACTAAGCAGCATTCCATTGTATGAATGTACCACAGTTTGTTTTACATTCACTTGTTAAAGGATATCTGGGTTTCCAGTTTGGGGCAATTTTGAATAAAACTGCTATAAATGTAGCTTTTTAAATGGCGTTACATTTTAAAAGTGGCTAGTTTAGCTTGTAACTTAAACAACTGCACACATTCTTTACCTAGAGACAATGAGTATGCTATGCAGAAGTGCTTTAGGTACTTCTAATTTTATCACACGGGGTATTTTTAAAAGAGAGACATTCAAGGTCAAGATTTAAAAAATTTTAAATTCTTACTGCTTCAAGGACACTCTTTTTTTCAGTCTTTTTTTTAATTTTAAAGACTTTATTTATTTTTTTAGAGAGGGAAAGGGAGGGAGAAAGAGAGGGAGAGAAACATCAATGTGTGATTGCCTCTCACGTGCCCCCCAACTGGGGACCTGGCCCACAACCCAGCCATGTGCCCTGACTGGGAACTGAACCAGAGATCTTTTGTTTTGCAGTCCAGTGCTCAATCCACTGAGCCACACCAGCCAGGGCTGAGGACTCTCTTAAATGAAATGCATTTTTTCCCCACTGAATAGGTGGCAGTGAATACAATGATTACTGTTTGGTGCCATTACCTTTACTTACACTAAGGGGCCAGGCACAGTTTTACCTCCAATGCTGTCGCACACAATGAAAAAAAGCAGTAAAGTCTTAGTATGGCCATAAAAATAGTTTTGAACCCTCAATCTCCAAAGGGTCTTGGACACCATCAGGATATGAAGATCGTATTAGACAAGCGCTGTTTTATCTTATGGAATTAACCAAAACAACTATTACAGAAATAATAAAAATAGCCAGCTAATTCCTTTCCTTCCCTTCCAGATGCTCTGCAATAATGTGTCAAATAGTAGCTAAAATTCGTATTTCCAACCAATATTACCTGCAGAGTTTTGGGTATCTACAGGCATTCCCAAGATGCTGAAGCTGGAATGGGGATATTCCCTGATAACCTGAATACTGAGGGAGACAACTGAAATACTGCTTTATTTATTAGAGAAGCAGTAATGAGAATTAAATGGACACTCTACTAGTTGTATGACAAATGCCATTCCACTTAAATGTTCTGTTTGTGAGAATCAATTGTGATAATGTGAGTACACTCTAAAAATTGTGGTGGTCTACACAAACATACCCCAATCCCTTCAAAAGGGAAAAAAGAAAGAGATGAAGAGATGAGGGAAAGACAAGAGACTTTTACTTCCACAACTCTTCTCCCAAATTAAAACCAATTATTTTTTTTGCTTTACCCTAGATTTGCCCCCAACTTCTAAAAACACAATCATCCTTAACTTTTAGTCTTTTCAAACCTAGTACCAATCTCCCTCATCTGCTGAAGTGTCCAGAAGGAAATTTTATTTTATTATTTGGAAAACCAAAAGCTACCCACTGGATTACTATTTAAGGAGGTGGGTTGGGGCGTGCAGTTGGATACAAATACATATACGCAAATTTTAAAATGTTAATCATTCTAACTAAAAGCGTATCTTTACCTCTCATTTACAGGCAATAATTAAACGGGACAGAAATGTAAAGAATAACCAAATTATTCAGTCATGTATTCAAATATATTGCCACAACACAAAAAAAACTAAGGTATGAGGGAAAAGGAAAAATAGGCTTGTCTTTTTCTTATATTTATAGTTGTCCTCTATGATTTACAAAGCATTTTAACATGTATTATTTCTCTCAGGTTATGCAGCTACCTGTAAGGTAAGTGGAAATTATCTACATTTTACAGAGAAAACTAGGTTTCAAGGAGGTTAATTAACTTGCCCACAATTAAAGGACCTATCAAAGACCTAACTGTGGGCACATTTGTGGATCCCAGAATCACTACATTAGCAGTTAAGTTTTAACAATTTATTTGGGGGGGGCGCAGACACCATGGGAAGAGTAGCAGAATTCCTTTTACAAATGAAATCTTATACTGAACCTGAAATATGAAATACATAAACATACAAAACAATTATTTTCATTGATTTTTGTGACAAAGTAACAACTATAAGTTTGTGTTCTCAAATGTAAAATTTAACATAAGTAGGTATGTACAGACACAAAATTTTAATTAAAGGCCAGTGCCTTCATAATCAATGACAATCTTTCTCAAAAATGTCATATTGCCCCAGCTGGTGTGGTTCAGTGGACTGATTGATGGCTGGTCTGTGAACCAAAGAGTGACTGGTTCAATTCCCAGTCAGGGCACATGCATGGGCTGTGGACCAGGTCCCCAGTAGGGGGTGCAGGAGAGGCAACCACACATTGATGTTTCCTTCTGTCTCCCGCCCTTCCACTCTCTCTAAGAATAAATAAATAAAATTTTTAAAAAAAAGTCATTAACGAAAGTTTTCAAATATATCTACAAAGGTAGCAGAACAAAGTTTACTTCAACTCCTGTACAAAAATTTTATAACCAAAGATAACTTTTTAAACAATGTTAAAATTGGATCCAACTTAAAAATTTAATCCAACTCAAGCATTTTTGAACACAAGCATTTTAGGGGCCCATAAAAAGCCCATTGAAAACCACTATATAGTAAGTTGCTATCACAAATTCACTGCTTAATCTCTGCTTAGTTCACTAAGATAAAACAAAGCAAAAATTTGCTTTTGACAATCAAAATTATGTATGTAAAAAACCTGATTAACTAAGGCAGAATATAGCCAGTCAAAGCAATTCCATTCTGTTGGCTGACCCATATTGAATTGCTATTAACTGACAAATTTGACTAGAAAAATGAGGTTCATACAGTTTAATCCAATATTTTCCATTTTATTTTCAGTCTCTTCACTTATAAAACCATCAAAAGTTGTCAAAGTAAGTGACTATGTAAGCAAAGTGGAAAAGTACAATAACCAACAAATATATACCACTGAAACTACTAAAGGTACTTAGAATTTTTAAATGTTAAATTCTCTATAGTGCAGATTTTATTCAGTAAAGCACTAACTGCTTAATGAAAGTCCATTGTAATATGCCACCTTTTATTTGTTGGAAAATGAGTGGATTGACAGTTACCTACCTTTCTTAATGCGGTTTGGCACTCCACTTTAAAATTTATCTAGTTGTCCCTGGAATTTCTTTAAGTAAAATGTATTGCACTTCCAAACTCATTAACTTTTCCAAAATACATACAGGCATTCCTCTTTTACTAGAAGCTTTATTGCATTATTTCACTGATAATGGAACAAGTCAGACGTAGTAGGAGTTATAGATTTGTAACAGTCTTGTTGGGTTTCTGTGGTTTACTTCTCCATTCTTTTTACTGACCTAAAGTTACCAAATTAAATATATTCCATATCTGAAGAAGCTCTTTACTTTGGCGGACACTGAATCAAAATTACAAAGGAACTTCTAAGAGTAAGTGTGACTCTCTGACAGTATAAAGTTCTATTTTTAGATATTGGGTTAAACTAAATTATTTCATGTGAAGGTGAATCCAGTTCTTTTTGAAGATACCTACACTCCCTCTACCCTCCCCAAATTCAACACATTGTAACAAATTAAGTCACTTAGAGAAAAAGACATCATGCCACATATAAAAGTGGATCTTCCCTCATCATTAATGAGGATTAGAACAGTAAAGACTAATTCACACTGGGTGTGCATGAGTTTCATTCTTCCATTATTAACTACACTGAACAAAAATTTAAAATGCTATGACTCAGTTATAAGTGGAAAACAGGATAAATTCAGAGAATCTCATTTAGAAAGCTGTAGATGAATTTTACTTAGAATTATATACTTTGTATCAATAAGAAAACCATCTCTTATTAGAAATAAATTCTTACATGGTATTTTTAGGATGAAGAATTTAAAATGCTAAACACTTGGTATCTTTTAAAAGCATTTAAGACTAGCACTCTTTAACAAGCTACAAATGTTGCCAAGTCATGTCATAACTGGCTCAAACAATCCCATTTCCATCTACAGCTATTTCATGCTACTGCATGAATCAATTTTAAATACCCCTTGGAGTTACTAAAAACTAGAATATTGGCAGAGGTATGAATAGCAATTACAAAATATGAAAATGGTAAATATCCATTTTCCATATACCTCTTCCATTAATAATGCTTAGAAATGAAGATTTTCTGAGTAAATATAGATTCTTAAAAGCCAAGACAAAGATATAAAGAATGCTAGCAGAGTATGATGGATACATAGCCATGTTTCTCTCAAAAGAAAAATAAAATAAAATAAAATAGATTTTGAAGCCTACGTCACCTCCAAACATTTTATTAGCCTACCAATATGCCGGAGTCATTAAAAAAAAAATCAAAATCAATGTAGTTTTTTCCTGATTCAGTGAAAAGAAATAACTATCTGTTATTTTAATCAAGCTTGAGTTTAAACAAACGTGTAACAAACACCACTTTTTTATTCATGTTAAAGACATAACCTATCACTTTTAAAGTTAGGGAATAATCATTCTTTAAAAAGCTTAGTTCAGATGCCTCTGGTCCTGAAGTGAAAGAGTTAACATTCAACTGAGCTGATCTGCACTTCTGATCCATTACATTTCTCACAAGCTGCCCTACAATGGGCTGAACAAGTATCAACTGTAATTTGATTCCAGAGTTTATGGAAAAAAATAACTGCACATACTCAACATGAACATTTAATACAAATGTTGCAAGAAAAACATACTCAATAAGCGCAATTTAAGGCATATTTAACTGTTCGATTAACATCAAATCTGCAATCCCTTTTCTTTCTTCATGCTCTCGAATAAAATAGGAAAGAAAAAAAAAAAAAGCAGCAGCCCTACTGCAGGGAAAAAGAGGCTTGAAAAACAACTTTGATTGGCACTTGGCCTGACCCACAGAGGAAGAAAAACAGTTTTTGGACAAAGAGCGCAAATATTTGAGCTTGCTTACTTAGATGCTTGCTTTCTTTCTTGATAAATAAAGAACAATCCCAGCTGAACTGTATTTAGAGAAATTGACTAAAAAACGGTGCCCTATTCATCTTAGTCTTTCAGTCCCAACGCATTTGCACAGCTCAGCAATTTTAATTCATTTGTACTGGACAAACAGAAGAACCTCAACTAATGTTTGCACTTAACGAAATGTAAAAATAGAGTTTGAAAAGAATAATTTGATTATAATATTATCCAGTGGCCAGTGTTAAAGTCTGATTAAAAGCTTTTCTTGGTCTAAAGCGACATCCCTCCCCCCGCCCCCCCCCACCCCCCGTTAACGGAACGATTAAGCCAAGTAAGCTAACCAATAATGGAGTAAACTTTCTATCAGTCACTCTAGGAAGCAATAAGCTGATGGTGCGTCTGATTTTTCTGGACAAACGGGGAGGGAGGGCAGGGGTTACTAAAAAGGGATAACTCACGTCTACCTCAGTCTCCTCCTCCCCCAGTCCCAGCCCGAGGAACTGTAAGGTCGAGTAGCATTTCCCATGGGCATAAAGTTCAAGCTACTTTACCCGTTTCTTCCATGACTGAGCTACACACCTAACACGACCATCACAGGAATGTAAAAAGGGGGTGTTAGGGGAAAGCGCGTAAGGAAGGCAGAAGCAACCAAGTAAACAAAAACACCCGCAAGAGATAGGCACAGCGAAAAAGGGAGAGCCAGGTTCCTCAAGACCAGACCAGGCTGTTCTGATTTCGCACCAACCTCCACCAACAGCACCAAGAGAAGGATCGAACAGGTCCCGCGCTCCTCCCTTACAGAAAAATAAATCCCCAACCCCCCGGGACTAGCGTCTGTCCCCACCGAGATAAAAAGCAGCAGCAGCCGTTTAACCCTCCGCCCTCAACCCACGCCCCCTTTTTCGGTCTCGGCGTAGGGAAGGTGCCCCGGGATCCCTTTGAGCCTCTCCCCAAGAGTGCGCCCGGGGGCCAAGCAGCCCGAGCCCCGGCAGGCAGGAAGCGCCCCTCTCTAGCCGGACCTCAGGCCGAGCCCGTACCTTCCGCAATACTTTCCGGCAGTTGGTACAGAGCAGGTAGTTGGCGGCGGCCGATGGGCTGCTGCCGCCCCGGTTCATCGTGGCTGCGGGCACGGAGGGCGGGCGGCGGGCCGGAACCGGGCTGTCACTGTGGCCGCCCGCGCCGCTTCGGAGCCGGACCGACCCCGCGCCGCCGGTAGCGCTTTAGACTCAGCCTCCACCGGCGGGATATCGGGTTAGGAGGCGATGACCTGAGAGCTAGCGGCGCTGTCCCAGGCTACTACCGCGGCGGCTGCCGAAGCGACGGCGGAGACGGCGGCGGCTGCTCCTCACCGTCCCGTTGTTCTACCCGCCTCCATCCTCCAGACCCCCGCCCCCGCCTGCCTAGGACGAGCAGCCGCCACCGCTGCCTCCGCCGCCGCCGCAGCGCCTCAGTGCGGCCCCGCCCCCGCCTTCCCACCACCTTCACCACCTCCACACTCAGTACCGCCCCCCTCCCGCCAATCGGACAGCTCCGGCCACGCCCCCGGGGCGCTAGCCCGCTACCAATGAGCAACTAGAGCTAGGTTGGGAGCTGCGCCGGCCAATCACAGAGGCCGAGGACGCCTTGAATCTCCGGGCAAGTTAAGTTTATCTCGGAGGCTCCGAACTAAAGAGAGACGGCGGTTTAGTTAGGTAGTGGGATGGGAGGGAATACAGTTTGCGCTGCGCCGCCAATAGGAGGAAGAGGGTGTGTCGCATGCAAATTTACAGGGAAGCTCAGCCCTTTCCGAAGGCAAGCCACTCCCCCTCTCCAGGTCCCTGCAGAAATGGTGAGAGGATGAGATTAATTGCTGGGAGCTAGAGCTCGCTGGTGGATCTAAAAGTGAAATAAATATTTCCTGATTTCTTGAGAAAGGTTGGGAAGGTGGCGGGGGCTGGGGATGGGAACTAAAGTGTTCATACCATCACATCACTGGTTAGGCTTTCTCTCATCCCAAATGTTAGCTGTAAAGAAGACTGCAGTCACGTAGGGCTTTGCGTCCTGGGAGCTCTTGAGAACTTTATGCATCATTTATCGTGAGCCTCGTATTGCAAAAGCCCAATTACCTGAGGTTTGGGCGGAGAGTAGGGGATGTTTGAGGCATATTTACACAATTAATCGGGGCGGGGGGGGGGGAGACAAAACCTCTGGTGTCGCGGTTTTCTATCTGAAGCCCTTTTCACAGTCCTCTCAGTAGTGCAAGTTCCTTTATTTGACTAGCACTAAAGGGCCAAAGAGACAGGTTTGTTTTCTCACCCAAAAGTCTTTCCTGAGGCAGCTGTCAGATACACGCTGAATGCACAGCGCTGCTTGAAAAGGAATGTTCAGAGAACAAATAGCCTTTTAAAACTCTTGGGCTGGCCTGGCCTCTTCCAAAGCTAAAAAATGGTGAGTCAGGATTTTTGCGTTCACGCTCGAGAGAGAGAAGGCAGATGTAATTGGGGAAAGCTCTGGCTGACAGAAATGGGAAGGAGACAAGGCCGGAGTGGGCGGGGGACGGGGGAAGTGGTGCCTGTGCTCCCTCGGGGGCCAACAACGCACGTGCGGGTCGGCTGTGGGTTCCCGACGCGGGACGCCACGAAACCCTCTCCCCGGTGAGAACAAAGGCAAGCGCCGAGCGAGAGTCTGATTGGTGCTTGGTCCTCACCGGTGGCCTTCGGGCCCCGTAGATGACTTGCTTCACCCACTGACGCAGAGCTCCGTGCTCACTGGAGCTCCAACTCCCGGCCGGGCCTTAGCTGTGACCGCGGAGGACTGTGCATTATGACATCACCTGTTTTCGCTTTTTAGAACACAATCAGTATTCTCGGCTTCTCCTGTTTTAAAGGTCTCTAGTGTACGCAGATTTCTAAAGGCCTGCAATTCGCAGAAGGAATCTTTGATGATTTAAAACAACGGTATCACTGGTTTGCATTTTTTTTATTTTTAATTTAAACAACTACCCCGGTGTACTTTGGGATTCAGTGTGGTGTTGTGATGCAAAGTCAGAAAGGTACAGAGGGAGGAGCTAGCAAGTTTAGGATATCAAAGCTACCAAACTGTGTGGTTAAAATTGTCAATCTCATTTTTTTTTCCATCAGCTGCCTCCTCTTTATCCCTTTTAGAGATCACCAGGCATAAATCAAGTCTATATGAGAAACAAAGGAAATTGAAATCTGCCAGCGTTGGGTTTAAATAGATTAAAATAGACTGGAAAACCCCCAAAGGGTCTAAGATTTGTGGTTGGGTAAATGTGTTGATCCATTAAACTAGTCATAGCTGAAGGTCACTTAATGCTATGTAGACTAGAATATATAGCCTAGAATAGCAATGGTGTGGCCAAGGTGCTTAAAATTCAGGTAGGAGAAACTGTAAAAGCAAGAAGGTTCAGCAAAGGGAGAAATTAATCATATACTCTTCAATGCAAAGAACCAAGAAATTCAGGAAGAAATTAGCAAGGCCCAGTTTTCCTAGAACTGAAACACATATGTGTCTCCAGTTAGTGGTAAATTTCTTGGACTATATTCCAAACTTGTTCTGTCTTGTAAAGCTGATTTTATGTGAATACATTTTAAAGGAAAGAAGAAATTGAAGGATGAAGTGAATTTTTTGCAGAGATTGAAATTTCTCCAGTAGTATTTTAACTTCAAATTGTTTTCTGTCTTACTCTTTTCATAACATTCCCTTTTACTGATAGATAAATCCTTTAACAATGAAGCCCTTTAAGTTCTTCAATAACTAAATACCCTAGAAAGAATGGCCAAGAGAGTTCATCCCTATCCAATTAGATCCTCTAACAAAGGTTACTAAAGGGAAGTTTTAAAGGAATATCTTAATGGATATACCAGTATGGTCCGTGCACATATGTGACCTAACGATGTTTCTCTCCACTAAACTCCCCCACATTTTTATAACGTTAATTGTTTATTATGTCATTTATTGGCAGTTAACCATGTACTGCTTTGTGACACTTCTTATACTGAACTGTTCCATAAGTGTTTATGTTTCACCCCGAGATTTTCAATCAGGTAACTTGTTCTCAATACACAGCAACAACCCTTTCTTCTGGTTCTCCCACCCTCAGGCCTATCATACTTGTTCTCCATTCTCATGGTAATTTTCAGCTTCCCGACCCTTTCCTTCTCTTCTATTCCTTACCTGGTCTTCCCTCTTTCCCTAGCTAACCTGGATATCTACTAGAGAATGGGACTTAGAGAATAAGTGACTCGCAAATAAATCCTGGATCACACTTGTCAAACCAACTCAAAAAGATTCTGGAAGCTTTGCTAAAAATAATTGATATTTATTCAAAGGCCTTAGGGTTTATAAACTAGAAGCAACAACTAAGCATTAGCCAGAGTTTTCCAAAGAAGAAAGAAAAGCTGAGGGTTCTTATATTAAAAAGTACATTCTTGAGAAGAATGAGTCCTGCAGTCTTAGCCTCTGGATTGGTGCGAATCCTTGATAGTCATATGAAGGATTACCATTTATAATTATCGTTGGTGGTCTAGATGGTGGACATCACGTGGTCTGGATGCATGACCATTCTTTCCTTAGTGTTTCAGGGGATAATCAGAGCGTTATCTGGAAGTGTGATGTATATACAGGCATGATGCAGGACTGGAAAGTTCAAGAATGTTTAAGTTCCCAGACTAGTGAGAACTAGAATAGAATTGTTTTCTCATACCTCAGCCTACTTGATTTTAGTAATTTAGCAGTTTGACTGTAGTACTCCCCTTTATTTCTTCACTCGACTTTCATTTCCCCCATTTTGATCAGGATTTTTCTCTCAGGAAACATCATAGATCAAACAAGATTTTGAAGGCACTTGATGCCAAGGTGGCAATGGCTTCCGTGGGTTTATCATGTCCCTTGGAGGGGGGGATATGGATTAGAAACATGCTTGCTACATATGAATTTATAGTCAGCTCAATAGTTGTGTTAATTTTTAGATTGAAACATGAGGAAAGGACCAAATGAGATATTACTATTATATATCAGTTTTGGAAACCAGCTCAGTCTTGAGAATAGGTCAGTTCAATTAAACAGTTGCCTCTCATTTCAGGAGTCAGCAATGCAGATGGCTCAAAATAGGTCTACTTTCAATAAACTTAGCTTTCTACTTACATAGGAGCAGCATAAATAATAATTAACCTTATAAGCTCTATTAAATCTACTTTGCTGGAATTTCCACAAGGACTCTTCAGATTAAATTTTGAAAGGTCTCTGAGGCCAGAAAAGCCAGGCAAAGATTTGCCATCACATTCTGCCTGCAATACCTATAGAGTTGGATGAGTTCCTTTCTTCTCAATGCCCCGAAAATATCTTAAGATTCCTGCACCTGCCAGGAACTGACCTGCTTTACTCACCTGGTAAGGCTGCTGGGAATCTTGTAAGTAAGGTACCAGGTTGATATTTCCAAGGGTTTTATTGGCTTCCACAAGACAGTTGTAGTTCCTTAAAGCTGTCTGGTTGTATCTGAGTCTATGCATGTCTTTTTCAAATGCAACATTTCAGTCAAAGCCTTGGTAATATAACCAGTTTCCAATTATGTCCTCTTACAAGGAGAACAGATTCAGCACTAAGGGGTCATTTTTGAGAAGAATGAATTTCATCCACCTGTGCCACAATCTTTATAGATTTTGTTCCTCTGTCCTTGCATGAAGGTTAGCTAGGGCATTTCCTTGATACTCAGGTTCAGTCCTTTTAGGATGAGCCTCAATTTTGACACAGACATCTTATGCCAGGACATATTAGACTTCCAGAAATTTCTCACAAGTTCTGGAACATTTATAATATACACTGTACAGACACAATAGAAAAGATGGCTTAACGTTTATACAGTTGACTAAATAGAATCAGTTGGAGAGGTTGGAACTGAGTATTATTGTGAAATAATACTTAATGATCTATCTATTTGACCAAAGTAACAATGAAAGATTTTAAAGATAAATACAGAATGTTAGGTCTTACCATGGAGAAGATTAAGTTTTCTTAACTCATCAAGACCTGATTAAGGTGACATAAAACACAGAAAATTATTTTGATAAAACATAGAAACTTTGCTTTCTTGGCAGAAAACTTTTTACAATATCTTATCAGGAGCAGACCAATCGTTCAAGAAAACTTTATCCTTTTAGCAGGCAAAAGAAAATTATTTTAGTACACTATTGATATTACAGCTTATTTTTTAAAAATCCTTCTAACAAATTCAGTTTTATCTAGCTTGATTGCACATTAATTTTTTTCCCAAGAACTAATTTTTTTAATCTTCTAAACTTTCCTTGTGCTTCTTAGTTTGTCTCTTCTTACTCAAACGTATATAAGCAGTTTGTCTTAGAACAAACCATTTTCTTTTAATTTTTTTCAAAAATGAACTTTATACCTTCTTCTACTGGAAATACATTATTTTCTCATATTAATTAGCATTCCTAACCTTTAGAGATCTTAATTTTAAACTATAACTAAAAAGTAAGCACTTAGCATTTTTAGGTTGGCCAATTTATGAATACATTTCATAGCCTTTACAAAAAAAGTTTATTTTACTGGACAATATATTTCTTAATTTTTAAAAACATGTGCTTCCTCAACAAAACAAAAAACATATTAACAGATCCAAATTTATCATATAGTTTTTCTGTAATAAGAAGTTGATAGTAGAAAAACATAGATTTACTTAACACAACAATTAATGTTTCAGTATTTTATCTTATTTGGAAATGATATTGAATAAATTATTATTTAACTTAAGTTGGCAAAATTCTAAAGTTCCAAGCTGGTGAAAGATTTGGGGAAACTATTTTAAGTATATATAACAGTTAATTATTGTTAAAACATTTCATCTAAAAAACTTTTTATCTTACAACTATTTGCATATGAGTTCTTAATAGTTATGTTTGGATTAACCATGAAAACTCCATGAGATATCAGACAATTATAGTAATCGACTAATTGTTATCACGAGCTACTTTCCTGCTGACAAATTTTGTAATACAGATAATATGAACTTCTTTTGTAATCCCAGGTAAAATAAAAATATTATACTTCATTCTCATAACTCTAAAGACATTCTTATTTAACCAAACCAAGCTCAGACCAGTTTTACTATAAAACATTTTCTCAGATTAAGTGATTCTAAAAAGCATGTAGATTGGTTTATATTATACTTTTGAGAACTTATATACAAGCACTTAGTCCCCGTAAGCCAATTAAATAGCTTTACAAATTAGCGGTATTATCTGAAAGTAGAAGGTAGCACACAATACACATGAACACACAAACATGCAAACAGATACCTGATTTGGTTTTTTAATTTTTTTAAATTAAATTTATTGGGGTGACACTGGTTAACAAGATTGTACAGGTTTCAGGTGCACACTTCTACAGCAGATCTTCTGTACACTGTGTTGTATGTTCACTACCCCAAGTCAGGTCTCCGCCCATCACCATTTATCCCCCCATGCCCTTCTCCCCCTCCCTTTCCATAGATTTTTTAACCTTTCAACCCTGAGATAGGCACGATAAGGCAAAACTCACTGATTTATAACAGTTAAGTTTATTCATTCAGATGGTTAGAACTTTTTCTTATTAATACTTGTGGCGAAGACAATTAAGATTTGCATTTACCCTTGACAAATAGTCTTGGAGCCAGATCAGTAGTTTGTGCTTTAAAAAGCCCTTGTTTTTTATTTGTTTTTCCATCAGGATGAGGAATTGAGGATGGTAAAGATAGACGGGCTTTGAGCTGCTTCAAGAGTTGCATTTCTGGTTTTACAAAGATTCGTAAGATTATGACACTTGCTCTTAACTCCTGCAAACCATTGGATTGTAACTTCACAACCATCCAGTTTTGAGATCTACTCATCCAACTACATTCTCCTAATTTGCTTCTTTCCCTCTGGTGCATAGTTTTATTTTATCTTAAGGGAGGAGGCTTTAAAAAAAATTCCTATTAGACTTTGAATTTTTATTTTCTAATTTTGCCAAACTTGTGATCATAGAGATATTAAATTTTTTGAAATACCAGATTTCGGGAGGGGAAAATAGTAAGACACTTTAAAACATCTGCTCAGGTGACCAAAGTTTCTTTTCGGGTTCTTTTAAAACTATTTGGATAGTCAATTTGTCTTTTAGAATCTGTGCATGTCAATGAAAAGAATGCATTCTGTTGTCCCCAAGAGGTTTGGAATTCTCTCTTTAAGGAGGGCCCTTGAGGTGCAGACTTAAAGGTTTCCCTGAATGGCCTTTAGAGTTTTAAATTATTTTGGCTAAGTTGGTCGATGTTATGAAAAAGGCACAAGAGAAGGGACCAAAATGTTTGTGTATATAACTAGCTAGAGTTCCCAACTAAAGGGTGAAGATCCTATGCTAAAGATAAGTTCCCCTGAAAGATGTCATGGCTGGACAAAGACACAGAAGAGCAGTTGAGGCTGTTTTTGAATCATTGAATTTCTTAGAAGCCTCTAAGTACCAATAGAAAAATGTTTTTTCATTCATCTTGTTTCACATTTCTAAGATGCTCTAATTGTGCACATAAGTATACTCCTTTTGCAATATTGAAAAATCCCCAGAGTGGTCACTGTAGTTTCAAATTGTCATTCATATCAGAAGTCCATCTAGAAATACTTAACAGAGGATGGACCATAAACTCAGCTGGCATTCCAGAATGGGGTTGCCCCGCCATAGGCGGGGGACAAGGCACCCCATTGCAAAAACCAGTATCAGAGGACCCAAGAACAAAAGCTCTGAATCTCAATGAAGCAGAGAGGTTGGAACTGAGAGAACTCACCATTGAAATCCCAGAGCCACAGGGGAACGGAGCACAGAGGTCTTCAGCAATTACCTTACTCCAGTCTAAGGAACTGAAGCAGAGCGTTCTTCAAATTCCGTGACACCAATACCATATATGTCAAAATAACTGAAAAAATGTCTGGAGGCTTTTCTAGAAATAAATGCTAAAGATTTATTCAAGGGTCTTAGGGTTTACAAACTAGAAACACAACAAGGGAATGCCCATAGTTTTCCAGCGAAGAAAGGAAAGCTGAGGGTTTTTTATAAGTGAAAAGTACGTTCTGGAGAAGAATCAGTCCTGCAATGGCCTGGCCCAAAATGGTAATCTTCTGATGGCTGGTGGTCTGGATACAGGAACATTCTTTCCTTAGTCCTTCACGGGGTATCAGAGGATTATCTGAAGCTTTGATGCATATCCAGGCATTGATGCAGCACTGGACAATTCGGAAGTTTAAGTTCCCAGGCCAGTTGGAACAAGAATAGAATTCTTTCCTCATACCTCCACCTACTTGATTTTAATAATTCAGTGGCTTGGCCAGAGTAACTCCATTTGATTTTTTTCACTCTATTCTATTCCTCATACCATTAAGAGAGAAGGAAACAAAAGTCAATGCTCTTGATTTCACACAGACCAAAGGGAAACCCCACCCCCTCTTGTTGTCTGCTATGTCTAAACAACAAAGAACTTTACAAATGTGAGATATGGGTGTAAATTGCAACCAATGTTGAGAACTACTTTTAAATTTTTATTACAAGCTTAGGATAATATTCCATTAAGCAGTTTACATCATATTTTTTAATCTATTTTACTTGTCTTGAAATAGTCTAAAAATTTTTTTTCCATGTAGTTCATAAAATTGCATGGCGTGGATATACCAAACTTATTTAACCATTGAACATGTAGGTTGCTTCCAGTTTTTTATGGTTATAAATAATGCTTTGATAAGTTTCCTCATACATAAGTTTCTGGCAGCATCTCTGATTCCTAGACATGGAATTTCTAATTGAAAGGATATGAATATGGTTTAAAGCTCTTGATATAATTTGCTAAAATATTTCATGGAAAAGTTTAGCCAATTTGCACTCATCTCACGATGAATAAGAACACTCAGGGGACATTTGAGAGCACAAATTTGATCTGTCATTCTCCTGCATAAGGCCCACCAATAGTCCACTTACCTCTTCTAATGTCTTCTGCCTGGTGATTTCTTCTCCTATTGAAAGATCTCCTGGAAGAGTCAAGCGCTTGTCAAATTGTCCAGGGTAGCTCTCTCATACCTCTTCTTTAGCATCAAGCTCAGCATTAAAATGATTGCTTTAAATTCTATTTTTTTTCTCAGACTGTGAACCCCTTGAGGACAGGGGAAAAGTTACATGCACTCTGTATTCTAAACTCTTAATTCAACCCACAGAGAAATGCTTAAAAAGCCTTGGAGAAAATAATGAGTTTTTGCTCTTACTTTCCTGAATACACCATATATTCTCCCAGGGCATCTCTTTTGAATCTCTAATAATAGCCACAGGATCTTATAAAAAGGACCCAATATTTGTGAATTGAATGTTTGTGGAGCAGAGAGATTGGATTTATGTTATTTTCTGTCACCAATTCCTTCTCTGACATTGATTACAATAAATTATTATGGTTTAGGCTTGTTATCTCCTTTGTAAAATGAAGGTTCTTGCCACAAACCAAGGGTTGGGGGCAAATTTTTATGTTCAGCACTTTTCAAAGCAGTTATCCTGTTAGTAACAGCTTTGACTTTTGGACTTTAAATTGTTTACTTCTCTGCATATCTTCATTCTACTGACCTAAGAACTGGGCCCCTTTATAGTTCGTAAATGATTCAATTGAAAAAAAAAATCAATTACTAAAGATATTTTTTAAATTCCATTTCTTGAGACAATAGGTCATTTTCTAACATTTTGCCTCCTCAGACTTCTTTTTCTGCCTCCGGGGGCACCCAAAGCATTTGGACCGCAGGCAAAGTGCTACATTATTTACAAATTTACAAATACTGTTATTTGTTTTGTGCACAAAGGAATTTGCACTTCACACAATTGTAAATTGATTGCTCCCTTTGTGCTGTTAATTAGAATCCTGCTATTTTTTTCCTAGCGCCCAATACCAACAGTACTCCAAAGGAGAAATAAAGAGGATCTAATTGAAGAAGGCCTCTGTTTGGGTGCCCATTCCCATCCTACCCCCCTTAATCTCTCGCCTCCACCAAAAAAAAAAAAAAAAATCTCACCAAAGCCCATTTTTCAAAGAACAAATTATCTGCCAAGATCCAAGTTTCTGTTAGTCTTCTCTTTTAACTTCTCATTTCAGAGCTTCCTACGTTTAACCCCACATTAAGCAGACTATGAATGACAGGCTTACAGATGTGGGGTTTGTTGTTTGGCCAGCGCAATGTTAGCCTCAAAATGCCTTAAAAAAATTGAATTACTTAAAAATGTTTACAAGTTAGGAGATTTTACACCAAAAGTCTAGGTTTCTAATTTTTCTTGAAAAATTGTGAGATCTGGTCACAGCAGATTCATACTGCCACATAGCAACCATCTATTGGGGCCTAGTACCTGCTATTTGAGTTTGGAAAGTACTTTCTAGTTTACCAAATTTTCTGTCATTCCCTGGGGGTTCCATTTTGCCACTTTATTTACATTATCTTCTTGACCTTTGTAGGGATTTGCTACCACTATAAACTTTCTCCAGCATCTAAATTACTGATCTGTTGGTTATCAACTTAACTTTAATATAGAATATTAATTAAAAATAAACTTGTAATCTTTAGGCTACAGCAAAGGTTGAGGACAGGGGTCAGATGCAAGGAATATCATGATGTATAGAGCTAGGCACCCTGGCACACACATGTCTGCGTGTATGTGTACATAATACCACCTAAAAAAGAACTACTATGTTCTTTATGCTGCTAGCCCCACTCCTTATTCTAATTCTGTCCACATTTCCATTCTAGTTGTATTTCTAAGAAAAAGGGACCACAAGGAGTGTGGCAATAGTGGAAGAACATTGAGGGTGTTACCAATGATGGGCATTATCATGTAGACGCAAAGAGCCCTGACTTTGGAGTCAGACATGCATTTGAGTACTGACTACCCTGTGCTAGATATGTGACCTTGGGTAATTGAATTTCTCTACACTTTTGTTTTCTCATCCGTAAAATGGAGTAATAATGCTACCTGTCTTAAAGGGTGCTTATAAAAATCAAATAAGATAATATACTATAGTTCTCAACGAAGTGACTCGAACATTGTAAGCCCTCAAAAAATGTTTCCTTCTTTAAGAAAAAATATAAAACTAGACATGCAATACTAGTTATGAAAGTGAATCCAGTGCTTATTTAAAAGGAGCAGCAAAATCACAATAACTTATTAAAAATTGAAAGTACCATAAACACCACCAAAATCCAAATAAATAAATATTGTTTTAGTTTTTCAGTCCTCAAGTGAGCATTTCCTTTACTGAGAGAACTCTGCCTACCTCCTTGCTGCTCGGATAATTAATAAATAAATAAAACATTTATTAATGTTTATTAATTATCTGACAAAACCCCCTATTACATTTTCCCTACAGCTTTGGGGCTTTATAGTCTGATTTCCTCTCCATATGACAATGATGTTGAAATATTATCTTCTACGGAAAGAATAAGATGATTATCTGACCTCTCCCCAAGCACACCCATCCAGTGCTGAGCGCCCCAGGACACACAACCGTCATGAAACAGCCTGTAACCCTACCTCCTTATGACAGGCTGCTGGTGAATTGGCCTGGCGGGCAGTGGGCCTAACCCTACAACCCATTCTTGTTTTGGGACAACTTGAAATAACAACCGCACACGGAAATGGCTGACCCGCATACATACATATAAGTCACTAAACTCAAGCTAAAAGTATCTTCATCTCAACTGTCCCATAGCTTCCCCCAGTTATCCAGCATGAAAGAGAGTTTAAAAAAGGTGAATTGGAGGGCAGAGAAACTGTGGTCTTTACCAATAATGGTTAAAATATCTTACTTTTGAAATGTAATAAAAAATGACCACATGAACACATTGCTCAGGCCTTGGAGGCACCAATGCTAGTGATGGGCTCTAAAGTTTAAACTTCATTAAATTTGTGGTCATCCTATGTGTGAGTAGAGAATTGCAAAGATCTTTCCAATTTTAAAATTCTGTGCATTTGTTTTGTCTTAGTATTTTTATGAGACTCTAGCATGAGTAGGATGTAGGGTAGGTAGGAGAATATCTTTACGTAGGCAGGGAGAAGAAAAAGCCCCTGTACTCTTCAAAATTCCCCAAAGTTGTATTGGTTTTCCTTTGTTCCCTCAGGGGTCATTTATCCTGTTTATCTCCTTGCTGGTTCAAACCCACTCTCCCAAATTCTCAATATCCTTCTTTTTGAGATGAGGAAACTGAGACCAAAATATTTCATATATGTTAAAGAAAAGAAAGGTCATATGCTGGCTGTCTAGGTGTTCAAAGGAAAGTGGATGAATAAAATGAAATATCCGTATGAGAGTAAGAAAGTTGGGAAGTAGGATCGAGTTAAGGGAGTAGAGAGGAGTTGCAGTTTGTAGACTGAGAATTTAGATGGAATAGTGTTCTATCAGGAGGAATTTGCAGGAAATCAACACATAGGACTGAAGTGAGATTGAAGGGGCCCTTAAAACAGTCTACTTCAAACCCTTCAATGTGACTATGGTACATATAGACTCAGAGAACCTTCAGGGACTTATCTTATTCACCTGAGTATTTCAAGTACCTGGAATCCAAGAGGTGCTCAAAAACTTGCTGGATGTATTAAAGTTTGCTAAGTAAAAAGCAAGTGAACACATTATTTTTACCAATGAAAGTTCCCAAATTGTCTTAGAATTGTAAAATTATTTTCATGCACATGTAAAATGTGTCTTGTTAGTAAGAAGGAACTTTCAGCATTTATGGGTGTGACAATAACAAAGACAGCAATTTCAAAGATAAAAAGTTGGCCTGGAATAATTCATTCCTACATGAATTGCAACCTTGGAATCACAACAGCAATTTGTGAGATTCTGGAAGGCTCCAAATTTGGAAGGATATGCTTTGAAATATATACTGTCCAGATATTCTTTTATTGACTCATTTATTTATTGGACACTTACCAAGTAGTGAGTCCTGGTGACAAAAATAACAAAAGACGGTTTATAATCTAATAGTGAGATTGAGGTATAATCTCTGCATTGGTAGTAGCTAAATAAAAAAATGGGGACTAGAGGGTAAAAAGGATTATTAGCAAAGAGCTCAGAAAGATCTTTTGAGCATTTATTGCCTATAACCGAGCGCCTCTTTGTAGTAGTGATGGAACTTTGATGCAGAATGTTTGCTGTGCATCAATGCAATTTACAAGTCAACAGGAAGAAGGATTAACCCGTATAAATATTAGAGAGTAATACAGACAGTATATGATAAAATCACCTACTAATTCCATGTTCATTACTTAATTCATTCTAGCATTCATGCATTCATTCACTTTGTGGAGTACAAATCTTTGTGGAGTGCATAGCATGTGTCAAGCACTTGGCTGGTCATGGAGACAAAGTGATGGACTGAGAGTCAGGCTCTTCCAGAACTTATAACCTAGCACAGAAGATGGACTTTAAACCAGTAATGCTAACATGGAGGGAAAACACAGGAAGGGAATGTACAATAGGGAAATTTAGCCCAGTCTAGGCTTTTCTAAGGAAGTGAAATATAAACCTAGATGGGCTATCCCCTAATTTCGGACAGTGACTTCCACTTACTCCATTGACTAGGTCCTTTCCATTTGCAACTCCCAGTGTTTCAATTCCCCCTTTAAATATAGTTCATGCCCCAGTTATGAAATTCCTAAGAATCCTGGCTTTTTATATTGCAATAGATACACTTTTATGCTAGAAACAATCCCTCCTTTCTTTTCTAAGAGGTACTATCCACCAGCATTTTTAGAGAATATTAAAAGTACTTCCTGGTTAAAGAATATCACTTAACATCATTATTTCACTCTTACCAATCTCCCTTAGTTCTCCGCTTTGCTAGTCCCACTTGTGTATGTGCAAGTTGCACACATGTACCATTTATAATGTGTACACTTATATTATCTCTCTCAAGAATGTAAATTATTTGAAGATAACCCTCATATCTGTATATTCTCTAGTCCTCGTAACACCCACGGTAATATTATAATCACAATAGGTGTTCTAACAGAAGCAACTACTGCCATATACTGAGCGCTTGCTATGTGCCAGTCATTTTGCAATAATCAATATACATTATCTTGCTAATATTTATAAAACCCTATAAAGTGATTATTATCTCCATTTTACAAATGATTTATATGGATTACAAATTTGGTCAGATCACACATTTATTACAAAACAGAGCTGTGATTTGAGTCCAGATTTGCTTGATGCCAGCGTTTACACTGTTCTGCAGTCCTGCCTTGGCATGATATAGTAGGTCATTATTGTAAATATTCTTTGAACTCGTTCTCTGTATCAGGTTACCAAACTGTCAGGCCACAAGCCTGCACCAAATATGTATAAATAGGCACTTGTTTTATTTGCATTCTTATTGAAATAAATGTTATGGGGTTTGGCAAAGAAGTATCCATATTCCCTATCCTAACATTTTATTGTCCGTGGACATGTTACTAAAATACAACAATTGAGTGATTCTAGGATGAGAAAAATACGTTTGTTGGTTCTCTAAGTTGAAATTTCAAATGTTTTGATACATAAACCTAAAGATTGCTAGGCACTTGGTTAGTCATAACATGGTGGATGTAATGGAGATAAAGTTGATAAAATTAAGGAAAAGTGGAGAGGAGAAAAGGTGCTGCTGCTACTCTCTCTCACATGCTGTATCAAGGATCATCCAGATCTATTGTGATTAGCTGAGATGAGCTCCTCTAAGAAAGGAGCTGGGCCCCCGGCCTGCGTTCCTCAGTTGGTTGGGCATCGTCATGCAAACTGAAAGGTCTGCGGAAGGCAGCCAGTCGATGTTTCTCTCTCACATCAATATTTCTCTCCCTCTCTTCCTCCCTCACTTCCCCTCTTTCTAAAATCAAAAATAAAAACAAAAAATTTTTTAAAAAGAGAGATGAATAAACTGGTTTCCACATAATCTACCAGCAACCTAGATATATTTATCTCAGTGTGTCCCATCCATATTTCTCCTCTAAAGAGATCTTTCTACTCGTGGCCTCGTTCTAAATAATCAGACTCTATGCTGTGTGTTTGCCCTTGTTTCAGATGAGTGGACTAAGGTGTAGACACTTGACTTTGAAGATGGTTATTCTAGAACCTGGCCAGCCATCTGTATGAACTACTTAAAATGTAACTTTAAATGATAATCTGGGCTAATCAAATGCCTTTCTTGGAAACTTGGCAGCGGGAAACTAACACACTAAGCCAGTTGGCAGCAAAGTCAGATTGTGAGAGGATGCCATGAACCATATGCAAGCTCAAACTACGAAGGAGCGGAGCAGATAGAGAGGAAAGGTTGAGGAAGCTGCTGGGGAAAGGAGATGGGGCATGCACAGAGAAAAAGCAGACACTGTGACACTGGTGTTTAGAGCTGCCTTCAACCTTGGTGGGTTTCCCGTTCCAATCCTTGCTGTGCATTCTTGTAACCACTCCCGCCCCCTCCCCCAATCTAATATTCTCTCACTGCTAATTTTGTGAAGTAATCTGAGTGTGCCTCTGTTTCTTTTGACCAAAAGAGACAGACTGAAGCAATCTTCATTTCCACAGCAAGCACTTACAAATATATCAGTCTTAGTTCTCATTAGTAAATGGATGTGAAAGTCAGACATTCTAAAAGAAAAAACTAGAACTCACTGAGCCAGAAAAATCCCATTTTAGTTTTTGTTCATAAAAAATTCTTATAGCCTATGTTTCATTAAGAAACTTTGCTCTGCAAAAAGCCCAAACGTTTTAGAACAGTTCTGTATTCCGAGTTGGAGAGTGGAGATTGGTAATCTATTACCCAAACTGCTTTTCCTCTCCAGGTTTAACGTCAAAGTGATTCAAATATGTTTACACTAGCAACTGCCTCTGAAGAAAACTCTAGAGACAAAACTTTCTCCCATTCTATTTTTTATCCTTCATTCAAACTTAATACCTGCTGGCCCAGTTTAATGATTTTCTAGGGGTTTTGAACCAGAAGTATTTTCTTTTTTCACGTTTTTTTAAAAGATTTTATTTATTTATTTTATAGAGTGTGGAAGGGAGGGAGATAAAGAGAGAAACATCAATGTGTGGTTGCTTTTCATGTGCCCCCAAATGGGGACCTGGTCCAGAACCCAGATATGTGCCCTGACTGGGAATTGAATTGGCAACCGTTTGATTCATAGGCCGGCACTCAATCCACTGAGCCACATTAGCCAGGGCCAAAAATATTTTCTAAAATAATGACAAATCAAAATTAAGCTTCCTTAAAAGTTTCCAAGAACCAAGTAGTCAAAAAATGATAGGGTGAATGAGGGTGACTGTGTCGTTTGCAGGTTAAAGATCATTATGGTGGTCTTAATGGGATATTAAGGGGACCAGGCATATATGAGGAGGTCATTTTGTTTTAGAAACATAAACGTACATAAAATTTTAATTTGACTTAACTTATCAGATCTGAAATGTGCCTAAACAACTGATCCGTTTCTGTAGAGCCAGTCACTAGCCATAGAGGAACTCATCTCAGCTAACTAACCATTATAGATCTTGACTTTGTTGGTTTCTATTCATTTCTGTGCCTCTCTTGCCTTGTCTCTGCAGGAACACTGGTCTTTCTTCCCTTTATAAGTCATGTTCTCTCTGTGTCTCACTGTCTCTCTGTCTGTCTCTCTCTCCCTCCCTCCCTCACTTATTTATATTGGGCTTATTTTGAGCTTAGCAACCCTTGAACCTGTTCTCTTATAGGTAAAATACTTCCTAGGATTTGTTACAAGTTTGGAAAATAAAGGGGTACTTCACCTTACCAGTGAGGATCATCTTCGCCAGATCTTTGAAAACTGTGTGGTCGAGAAAAAGAAATGATGCTTCTCCCTGGGCAATAATACTAGAAGGGTTCAGGTGGCGCTGGACTTGCTGCTGATGAGATAACTCTACTGTTCTTTCTGTATATACACAACCTGCCCCTTTGCATTTTCTGTTTCTCTGAGAAAATATGAACATCTAGAGATTCTCATGTTTAGGGGGAACTAGAACTGAGGAACAGAAGCAAATGGAAACAGTTTATACAAGTTGTTACTTTAGCGGTGACCTGAAATGTATTTCCTAAGAGTTCTGTAAGGGTGAACGTGAAAATCTGTTTTCTCTGGTGATATTGTATAATCTAGTCATTGTTCAAAAGTCTTTAAATTTCATTTTTTAGTACATTCTTTATAGGGTTTTTTTTGAGGATTAAATGAAAGAGTAATACATAGTGCTTAGAACAGTGTCCCTCCTATGAGAATGCAATAAAAGTTAGCTGTTATTATTTCTCTAAGGTTTCACACAGCAATAATATATTTTTTCAATAGCAATTGAAATTCACTTGAATTTTAGTGTTTTGGGTTCCCTTATGCTATTTACCACTGTTGGTTTGATTTAAAAGGGCCTCACGTACTTGTTGACGTGCATGCTTTATCATCAAGCCTCGTTATTGTATTTGTGTGTAAAGGTGCGTTTTTGTCTTCTATTAGTCTATTCAATCACGTTCTAGATAGAGAACTCTGTGTCAAAGATACTGTTGAGTAATGAAGGACCTAAGTGCTTGGATAAATTAAATGACAACAGTGAATCCCTCATTCTAACCTCTCTAGAGATGAAGAAAGGCAATCTTCTCTAGAATATGGACTTGGACATGTATGTAGGTGTGTGTGCGCAATGCACACACACACACATATGAATATGTACTTTTATGAGTCTAGCTCACAAGAATTTCTTTTTTTTCTATGCTAGAGATAGTATGCCATAATCATTCTGCAAGCTTTTAACTGAAGAATTGCAGTTTGCCAGTTAATTAAAAGGAAATAATATTTCCATTGAAGAGCTGAACTTCTGAGGTGTAGAGGGCCTTGGAATAGTTCCAGACCTTTGCTTACTAGCCAATAACTGATGAGTCCTAGTTTTACTCTGCTAGAGGCGACTACCTTCCATGATGTAACAGAATCATGAAAGATAATATACCTGATCTGTTCTGTATGATTCAAGCAAGAACCTAACCATATTATAAATAGGTCTGGTTTTTAAAATACAGGTCTAGGCTAAGAGGGTCGGTGGATGGGCTGGTTGGTGGATGGGCAGGATATATAGAGCATGGACCAAGCCACACGTTCTATCATCCTTGCCTTTATGATTGCCTTCTGTTTATAGAAGCCTATTTGTGAGTCTTCCCTGGTCATTGGGCAAAATGCCTTATTTATTTCCTGGTTGTTTATAAAACCAAGGAACCAGGCCACAGGATATTTATACTGTTGTCTATCAAAGCATTCACTGGGAGAGGAGATAAGCAATTCATCTGCCAAAAATATCATGGCTTACAAAGTAAGAATGCACGTGGAAAAGGTCATTGCATTACCAGTACATAAGTAAATGATTTTGCAATCTTGAGCAAACGACGTAACTCATTTACACTGATTTCACGTTCTTCAGATGTCATGAGCATTAGTTTTTGCTGTTTCACTATCATTCTTAGCCCACTGTGCAGTGATATCACAGGTAAACGGGCTGAAGCAAGGTGTTGAGCTGGATCCTCCTGAGAGCATCAAGAAAAGTTTCTTCCCCTTTTCAAAGAACTAAGGAGTGTATTTAGCAAAAAAGATAAGGTTCTAGATGTGGAGGGTAACATGAGGGGTAAGATTTTTCTAGGTAGAAAAAGCAAAGAAGTGCCTGCTTGGGTGGGCTGCTACCATAGCTGCTGCCTGAAGCAGCTCTGAATGAAGACCAGCCATCTGCTCCCCTACATAGGGCAACAACCTGAGGTGAGCCCAAGCTGCCAGCTCCTGAGCCAGTTCAGCACCGCCTCTGGTCTGGTCTCTTTGCCCTTTGCCTTCAAGGCTTCAGCAACATCATCCAGCCTTACTCTGGAGTGAGATCAGGTGAATTCCTCAGAGCCCATGGATCCCAATGGCAGGTTGGCCACACTGACTTTGTGTGGCTGAATCTGCTTCTGGGCTCTGGATCAGTAAGATTACATGATTTCAGATCCTTTTACTGCCTCTTGACTTTGGTCCTGTCACTTACCTAATTCCAATTCCACTTTTCCATGTTCCTACCTCCCATCCTGTTCACCAATCTGCTGCTTTTCCACATTATCAGCCCTACTCTCTGCTACCTTCTAACTATAACAAACTGCTAAAACCAAGGACCTTTGCTCTTCTTATTCTCCTCAAAAGTCACCCCAAATATCCTGGAAGCAAGGTAGAAGTGCTTAAAAAATATTTTTTTGCAGGAAAAAGCCTTATCTGTAACATGGCCTGTTTGCCACTTGATGTAGTTCTTGCTCCTGCCAGCGGGACAGTATGGGTAGGATTTTTCCCAGACCCAGGCTGGCTGAGTCAGCTATTGCTTAAGGAAAGGAGGGCAAATGTCCTTGAGGAATGGTAATGGAGGCATTGGCGACATTCGCGTGGTGGGAAACTTCTAGGTTACCTCTGGCCCAGTTCATGAACAGAATGTCAGCCCCAGCCATAGACTTCCAAAGGAAACGATCGTTTTCGTCCTTAGACTGTCAGCTTCACGAGGGCACCCAGCTCTGCAGGAGCTGCACTCGTTCCCGTACCCACGTGGGTAGAACGGAGCCTGTCCGGTTGCAGGTGCTCATTAAGTCTGTCTGTTTCAATTGCGACCTGATGAAGTTCTTATTCTAGTACTGTGTTTCAACAAGGCTCTTCGCCATTAAATAGCACAGTGTCAAACGGATGCTGCGGACTAGTTTTGAATAAGCTAATTAAAAAACAGAAAAAATGACCATTGTATCCATTACAGGGCTTGAATGGACATGAGCTTCTGAGGGCTGCAAATGTATTTTAGAGAACAGGATTAGGCAAAGTAGAAATGTAGTTTTAAGGACTATCTTAAAAATGAAGGTAGTTGATAAAGAGAAAATTTATTTTTAAATTATAGAAATGTTAAATTGATACAGTTTCCTGTTTGTCTGAAATGCCAACTGTTTTCTTAGGTCTTAATATGTTATTCCAAAAAAAAACAGAGGAGAGGAGGTTTGCATTAGATTAAAAATCCCTACCAAATCTACAAAGTTATAAGACTATGATTATAAATGATCAAAAACTGTAAATAAATAAAACTGAAGACTTTATTCTCTCTTTTGGGAGCCTAGCCAGAGAACAAAAAATATTAAACCGAAGTCTATGACTGTACAGCCTTGTATCTTTGAATTCCCTGAAACAGTGCACAAAAATTTTGTGTATGTGCATTTTTTTTCCTTGAGGAGCAAGGACCCAGAGTTTCCATTAAATTTCCAAGGTAATTTGAAACCTCAAAAACTTTATAAGCCATTGGGTGATAGATAACATTTGAGATTGTCTTCTTCTAAAGCTTGACAGAAGACTTTCTAGTGTCAGGCACGATGCTAAACATTCTACATGTATTACATCATTTAACCTCAGCTTCACAGTATTGCTGATTTTCTCCAAGTCTTACAGCTGATAAATAGTGGAGCTGGGATGCCAGCCCAAGCTGAACCAGAATGCCAATCTTTTATTCATATGTAGAAGACTTTCGTTGTCAGTAGATAGAACACTTATCCAAAGCCAGAGCCTTTTCAGTCTTAGCCATCATTTTCCCTGTAAGTCATCTTTTCTATTTATATAGTAACTGCTTCCTAAGCATCCTCAAGCCTTACCATACCAGGAAGCATTCCTCTGTGGAACCAGCCCTCCAAAGCACAGAAGCAACTCTCTCCCGACCATTCACCTCAGTTCCTTTCCATTGAACAACTAGGCTGCAGTAAGCATAATTTTGTTTTCGCTGTCTATTCTAGACTCAAGTCTGGCCACATGGCACAAATGGACAAGCCATACATTTGGAGAGGCTCCAAAAATCCATCCTAAGCACTGAATGGTCCTGGCCCTGTTCCAAAATTGTACTAATCTTTCACAGATTGTGATTCCAGACACGTTTATACCTTCGCCCCCAGGATAATGAAAATCAAAAAAGAGACAGAAATTAAAACGTCAGACCAGCTGGGGCCACAGTGTGGGCCAGCAATTACAATGAAACTCATTGCCTCTCAGAGCACCTGAGTGCAGCACATCTGTGTTTCTGGCAGAAGGGATAACAAAACAATCCAGAGCAGTTTTGTGCGTGTTCCTTAGCTCAGTGTAAATACAGTGTGCTACTTGACAATAGACACTAAACTTCTAATGAGCAACAGGAAAATTTTAAAGAAGAACAGGTGAATAGCGTAGATTAGAATTCTGGTAAGCTTTGTCACTCAGTGACCACGGCCGTCACTCAGGACTGAAAGAACCTGACATATGTGACGGAGGCTGGAGAAACAAGTAACATAAAGCATTGTTGCTCTCTGCCTGAGGAAAGTGTATCGCCCAAAGCTTCTCACCCGCTGCGGATTCTGAAGGACGAGTAGTATGCCATGTCCCTGCAGATAGAGAAAAGAATGTCCCCGGCAAAGATGACCCCCGAGAGGTCATACACTCTGTGGGATCATGATCGTTCAACACATGAACCTGAAAAAAATAAGTGAAACTAAGGGCCGAAGTCAGAAGTATGGGTGACATAAGGGATCCAATGGTGTGGGAATCAAGATACTGACAATCTCCTCGCTTTCTCCTTTCTTATTCTTTACAGACCCAGACACTGATAGAAGCCACTCATTTCACCCGAAGTAACCTGTTGGTTTCTGTGCTCTGGAGGTGCTGATTTATTTCAGTGTCTGTGATGTTACATCTGTGAGTCTTTGCTGGGCTTCAAACTGAATGCTCCAAGCAAGTGGATACCTTTTCTTCTGGAAGGCCGCGCAACACTGAGATTACATCAGCAAAAACATCCTTTCTGCCAATCGGCATCATAATTCAGAGACACAGCTGGTCAAGTGAACAAAGAAAACTGATGGTCATAAAGGAGATTGATTAAACTTTTGCTTTATCTTTTTGTCCCTGGATACAACAATATGGAGATAGGTCGCTTTTTTACAATACTTGCCACCTGCTTTGCCATTGTTGTTTTACTTGGCTACCTTCTCCAAGCGATTATAGGCTTCATGAGGACAGTTTTCCTCATTATTGTATCATCAATTCATTAAAAAATTTTTTTGAAGAAATGAATAGAGGAAGTCAATGCTGAACAGTCTTCTGGTCAGTGTTAGAGAAATAGTGAATTCTACTCGGGTTAATAAAATGTGGATTGAATTGCTCAGGAGATTTTAATAACCAGTGGTTTCACCTGAATTTACACCATGTGTAAATGCAATATTGAATGTAGTTATACATCCTACAATAAGAATAAATGTTCGGGCCTTGGTAGCTAACTGCTGATTTTGTCCTCTGGCTCTTATTTTATTTAGCCAGTTTTAACCTGGGAAATTGCCCCACCACTCACTCCTTCCCTCTCAGCCCTGGCCTTGTCCTCTTCCACACACCTGCACCCCACCTCCCCTCAAGCAGCAGGTGTAGTGCTGGTATGTGATTCTCTGTTCCAGCGGAGAACGGCCTTCCTGGGATGGGATCATGGGGACCTGTGCAGCCACAGTTATAAGTCAATCCTGTAAGAGGGGCACTAGAGCAAGAGGATGTCCTTCTTTTTCGCTTGGGAGAGACATGAGCTCAGGCTGTGGAGTTCCCATAGTGCAGCCAGCACAGGGGAAGGTGGGGGTGGGCAGAAAAAAAGGAAAGAGAGAGAGAAGGGCCTAATGATACCTTTAGGGGCAATAATTCACCTACAACTTACCGTATTTTTTGGACTATAAGACGCACCAGACCATAAGAATACCTAGTTTTTAGAGGAAGAAAACGGGGAAAAAAAAACCCTGCTTCACCACCGCCCCACCCCTGCAGAGAGCCAGGTAAGTTACATTCAGACTATAAGATGCACCCCCATTTTCCTCCCAAATTTGTTGGGGGAGTGCATCTTATAGTCTGAAAAATACGGTACTTTTTTTTCTGTCAGTTGCCACAAAAATAACTCGAATTGGTCTAAAGACTGTGTTGTGTGACTCAGTTTTTGTATTTGTAAAAGAAAAACAACATTTAAAATGCTTCCCAGTTAAGATCAAGTTAAAGGAGTTCATCATCACTAAGCCTTATTATATGAAATGTTAAAGGGATTTATCTAAGAGAAAGAAGAAGATCAAAAATATGAACAGTAAATGACAACAAACTCACAGCTCTCAACAACTGAGCCCAAACAAAAACAAAAACAAACTAAGCAAACAACTAGAACAGGAACAGAATCACAGAAATGGAGATCACATGGAGGGTTACCAGCAGGGAAGGAGTGGGGGAGGGGGTAGGGAGGGTAGGAATGGGGGAAAAGGTACAGGGAATAAGAAGTATAAATGGTAGATACAAAATAGACAGGGGGAGGTTAAGAATAGTATAGGAAATGGAGAAGCCAAAGAACTTATATGTATGACCCACGGACATAAACAAAGGAGGAGGGGGAGGCAGGTGGGAAGGGGTGTGCAGGGCAGAGGGGAATAAAGGGGGGAAATGGGACAACTGTAATAGCACAGTGAATAAAATAGATTTAAAAAAATAAATAAATGTCTCCCAGGGAAGTGAAATTTGGTACATCCTGGTCTTGTTAGTATAATCATCATCATTCTTTTAGACCAAGATCTCTGCCCTAGATATAATCTGGAGCTTCTGGGGCTACAGATAACTCAGAATGCATATTATCTCATCTGACAGCTCCATATGAAGAAAGCTAGCAGGACTCAGTTGTTCACTCAATAAATATTTATTGAGCACCTACTATGTACAGGCACATCTTTTCTCCAAGCTCCATTTTCAGACCATTTTTTAAAGCTGTTTCTCATATCATGGGGATTCCAGACCAGTGCTGGCATTCCTTCCTTAGAAGGGACTCCACTGTGTCAAAGCAATCCCTTAAAATGTGGCATCTAGAGCAGAGCAAGATAGCATCCATTCATTATGTCACACATTCCTAAGTGCCAAGCACATGCCAGGCATGAAGGTTAACAGGGATGAGGGAGACACAGTTTTGTGTTTCGAGGACTCGCTGACCAAAAGGAGGAGGCTGACCTATAAATGAGTTAGTCCAGCACAGGCAGCTCCAGTGGCGCCCAAATGAAGGAGTGATCCATTCCCCCCGGAGAGGCGAATCCCGGAAATGCTTCCTGCACAAGGAGGTTGGTCAGGATAGGAATGCAGACTTCTGACAGACAAATGGAGCTGGGAGAGGGTATTCTATGGAGAGTCAGCCACCTGAGCAAAAGCAGTGAGGAATGAAATAGCCAAGTAAGTTCAAGACTCTGAAAAGGCTTTGATAGGGCAGGAGTATGGGCTGTGAGATGTGGGTACAGAAGAGGTAGGGACCAGAAAAGTAAGCAGGGTGGAGCCTTGAATGCCATACTGAGAAGCTTGAATATTCTTCTTACAAGTTGACAAGGAGTCTCGAAAGTCTTTAAAGAAGGGGGGACAACATGATTACATTACAAGTTTACATTGTAGAGAGACACTTTGAAGGTATAGGGCATAGGGGCTGGACCTCTAGAAAAGTGAGGCAGAAAAACCAGCTGGGAGACCAGGTCAGCTGGCTAAGAAATACATAAGGCAAGAGCTGTGAGGATGGAAAGAAGGGGGTGTAAAGACAGAGAGGACACATGGATATGCTGTGCTGCAGGACATGGCCACTCAAAGTGGATCAGAGAACCAGTAGTATCAATGTCACCTGGAAGAAACGCAGGGCCTCAGGCCCCACCCCAGATCTACTGACTCAGAATCTGCAGGTTAACAAGATCCTCCAGGAATGTTACAGTTAGAGAAACACTAGCCTGGACACTTGGGCTTCAGGGATGAAGACATAGGAAAGCTGAGGTCCCGCAGGGAGTTCACACTCTAGCAGGGAGGCAGATTTGCAACAATGCTTCCATGGTTAACAGTGAATGATGGCTGTAATAAGTGCTAGAAAGGAGACACATGGGGGAACTGGGAGATCATGCAATTGCGGGTCTTATCTGGGCTGAGGTTTCAGGGGAGGGTTCGCTGGGTAAATTAAAGCAACATGCAGAGTGAACCTGGAGAAGCAGGTGGAAATTTGTGGGTCTGAGAGGATGGGGAGGAGTCTTCCATGCGGAGAGACCAGGACTTGTTCCAGCTGGAAGGGACATGGAACCCGAAGAGCTGGAGCCAGAAGAGCCCTGTCAGGTAGGGCTTGAGGTCGGGCAAGGCATCTGGTCGCCCTTCTAAATCATGCAGCAATTTTGATTTTTATCTTAAGAAGAAAATGAGAGGAGAAAGCCTAGAGCAATATCAGGCAGGCTGTACATCAGAGGAGCCCCGAGAGCCTTCCCTGGTGGTTCTGACCACAGCCCATTCGTTAGTGGAGCCCATCGCTCTAGGCTTCCTTTCTTTTTCAAGTTTTGACACCATTTAAGAAAGTTCTATTGAGCTCATACTCTGTATTAGGCCCTTTCCAGGCAGAGGAGGGATATTCATATATTTAAGATGTGATCCCCACCCTTAAGGGTATTACAGTTTAGTAATGACCCTTTGCTCATTAAGCTTATAGAAAAACCAAGAGCTTCCCATTAGTCATTTATTCCCTACGTCTTCCACATAGACTGCTTCTGAGCCAGTGTGCTCCCCTCTTGTTTTCATATGTTTATTTTTTTAATACAAATTTACATTTTTCTTGGTTTCAGGCCATTCTTCTAGCCTGCTAGACCTTTGCAAGTCTTGCTTCACTCATCAATTTACTGCCTCTTTCTAACAAATTTATGCCACAGGCAGACCCAGTGAACAGGTCTTTTTGTTAATTTAATACCCTGTGTTAAAAATTGGTGACAGGCTCTTAAGCCCTGGAGCATGGCAGTAGTAGAAAGGCCCTTCTGGGTGATTATTGATTGATTAATCCACACATGTTAGGTACCACAACGGTATTTTTTTCCTGGGAAATGTTTCCCTATCTTGTAGCTAGAGGTAAGTGCACTATTGATGGGAACCCACAACACCTGAGAATACCCACATCACAATCCCTATGAATTGCATTTTAATTTTGTTACACCTCTACTATTAGTTCGGGGCCGCCATTTTTACTCATCCTGGCATTCCTAACCCCAAGCACAGGGTACTGCGTATGGTATACATTCAATAGACATTTGTTCAGTGACTTAGCCTGCATAGTTTTTTCTGGACTTGCAGAAATTGTACAAAACAGCCAGTCTATTTGATACATTTCAAGGATTGAAATAGAAAGTTGAGCCCTTCAGTCTTTTCCCAGGTCTGCAGCCAGTTTAGCTCTCTATGAATTAGAAAAAGGGCTCACGTTCATTTCCCAGAGTAGGCCCCACAGTATGGTATACTTTGTTCTCTGTACCATTTCCTGATACTCCGAAAGTTTGCAGTCTCTTTAGTTTACCCTAGGGATTCTACAAGTGTGCAGTGAAATCAGGAGAAAAGATTCATCACTGATCCCCAATTTCAATGACAGGGTATGTCAAAAGGGCTGGATTTTGCCAGTAGAGCTCTAGTTAACAGGTACACCAAATATTCAATACAATAAAGGCTATAGTTTAAATTGGCGAAGCTCATTAATAACAGACACCAGAAGATTCTTCCTTTTGATGTTAATATCTAGACTTATTTCTAGTTTTCCATACTATCCCTAACAGTCTCAGTTAAAAAAAACAAAACACTAAACTATGGGTACCACTCATTTCTGAAATTTGCTTTCATGAATTCCTCACTGCTTTGACTTTTTTCCCCCTTATTGCATCTGAATTTCTGTCAGTTTGGCAAAAATACTTGGTGATAGTTACTTAGACTTTCCTACATCCCACATCCCAATTCTGCGATACGAACTTTACTGGCATTATCTTATCTAATGCTCATCTGCAAGAAGTACATATATGACTATCCTTGATTTACAGAAAAAAATGAAAGAGATGGGGAGGTGAAATTATTCACACATTTATACTGGGTTCTCTCCCTCCTCCCAGTCTGCTGATACGCTGCAGAGAGGGTTTGAATATGGCCCGTTTCCAGAGCCCAAAGTCCTACCCCAGCACACACAATTTTGCAAAGGGCCCAAGACCTAGAATGCCACGCTGCAAGTGCCCTCCGAGTTCATCTTGCTGAGAACACGATGCATGCTTGTGGACCTGATTTGCTCTGTGACGTCTGGGCAAAATAAGTCTCCCAATGGAAAGCAAACAGCAGAAAGGGGAGAGGTGTAGGGTGGGAGAAAGGGGACAACTCCCCAGACCCTAAGAGAGCTTTCGTGTCTGGAGCTTTGGAACTGGATGGATGTTGTACAAATTTCTTAACCTACATTAATGTATTTCTTCATCAATAAAATCTTTTGGTTAATAATTGAGTGAGGTTGGGATCTGATTTTAATTTTGACTGCCACCCACTATCTACATGGCTATAGGATTTTTTTTCTGGAACATGTATTGAATGCTAACTCTGTGCCTTTTTTAGGACAAACATTTCAAGCAAAGGGACAGCAGGAGCAGAGCTGTGGGGAGCTCATCGAACAGAGGCGGGGAGAGATGTGGGAACTGCCTAGGTCCATGCTGGAGAGTCCATGAGACTAACATTCTATTTTCTCAATACGAAAAATTTTCACGTCCCAATCACACAGAGAGACAGAAATCAGTAAGTTTGCACTTTCACAGGCGGTGAAAACATGACCAGCTGAGCAGAGTGAAGTGAAGCCAGTTTCACAGAGAGCCTTTCGCTGACATTGAGAGCCAACTGTGGGTACAAAAGGCATCCATAGGAAGCCTGAGATGTGAGGGCTGAGGGGGACACACAGTCCCACAATGTCACCAAAGGGGAAAAAGGCCACTATTGGGAAAATGATAGAAGCATAAAAAGTACCTGAAATTAGCTATGTAAATGGTGAAACATAAGTCACAGTGCTATGGGCTTTGGGGCTGCAGTCACGAAGATTAAGACAGAAAATAAAAAACATGCATTTTCATGTCTGAGTCATCTGTGCCCCTCATTCCCCTATTCCCTCCACCAACACTTCAGTCTCCTAAGGTTTTGTGGAAGGATTCTCCGATTCATTTAAAAATAAGGATGGGGGAGAGAGTATTGTTTTTGGATAGGCAACCCAGATGTGGTGGGCTCCCTGGAGTAATTCTGTGATTTTTTTCCTTCTGCTTATGTAAAAATAGCTTAGGGACACTGAAATATTTTAAATGTGTCTTAAAAGTTGAAGAGAGAAAGGGTTTGGAGCAATGAATGAGATGAAAGGAAAATCTGAGCCAGGCAAGGTGAAAGTCGAGCAAAAGGCGTTAATCCTCCAGGAAGAGAGACCAACGAGAGAAATCCAGTGTCTCCCCAGAGGTGAGAAGGAGCCCTCTTTCCACCACAGGAATGTCTCTGAGCCTAGTTACTGAGCTGGGGGCTGAGCCTGCCACTTCCACCCTGTAAGTCATCCCACCGGGTAGCTCACTTGGTTGGAGCGCCATCCCCATACACCAAGATTTTGGGTTCCATCTCTAGTTAGGGCACATTCAAAAAGCAACCAGTGAATGCTTGGATGGGTGAAACAACGAAAATTGATGTCTCTGTTTCTGTCTCTCTCTGTCTCTCCCTTCCCCCTTCCTCTCTGTCTCTAAAAGCAATAAATAAAAACATTTAAAAAATAAAACTTAAGCCTGCAACTAGAGAATCTAACCTCTTTTAGAAGCCTTATGTAATGTATGCAAACGTTCATCTGAATTATTAGGCTTCTCTTTTTTTTTTTCTTAAAGCTGCACTTAATGAGTAAAAGCTTGTGAAAGCCTAGAGGTGTCTAACATAAATGTGTGTCCAAGAACACCTGCAAAGAAAACCTGAGGAATCGTGTTCTGAGAGCCAGCAAGAGGTTTAGCAGAAAAGGCCCCGTATGGAGACAAGCCTGGGACCTGGCACTGGTTTAGCTACTTACTTAGGCTGAGAGATGCTGTGTCCCAGGGGCAAAAGTTCAGAAACAAAGGTCAAAAAGCCTGGGTTTGAGTCCCAGCCTTGTCATTTATGAGCTATGTGGCTGGCAGAGTTTAATGTTTGAGGACTCGTTTCCTTATCTACAAACCAGGGATGTGATACGCCTAGTTCACAGGACTGTGGGGAAAGGCAAATTAGAAAATGTACGTAACAAGTGCTCTGCAAACTGCAAAGGGTGACAGACAAGTTGGTCTTCGCCATCACTTTTTCCGTTTATCTATGCCTCTCAAATTACTGGGATAATCAACGAGAGCTAGAAGGGCATTTATTACTGAAAGTAATAATTCATTGCAGCAAGTAAGGACACACACTTTGATTCTGTAGATAAAAGCAAACATAAAGTAATCATAAAGCCAGCTTCACCTGGGAGATGTATAAAAACATCTTCATTTACACTCAAAGGGAAACAGTATTCTAGAGGGCGTTGGGGGTTGGGTGGCTGGGAGGAGGGAGTGCTACACCAAAGCCTTCTCAAGGCTTTGGGGTGGGAGGACACACTATAATTTAACAGGCGTAAGATCACTGGAACTATCACACAAAACAGAGATCTTCTCATTCCATTTGAACTGATGTCGTTGTTGAGTACAATGTCCGCTTCACAAGATTCTGAAGTCAGTACTCAGAGCTGTGCAGCAGAAGTTTTCCACCCAGCAACAGGATGATGTCAGCAGCCTCGAGAACTACCAATCAGCAGGCAGAATGAATCAGAGCGTGCTGGGATTTTGCTCAACCGTCTCCTAGCAAAGCAAGCTCAGCTCTGAAGTGCAGAGGCTATTTGTACTTCCTCTGCACTTAAAGCTGAGCCTGAATGTCTCCTTAGCTGAAAGGGTACGAATGGGTGTGTAAGCAGTTAAGGTTATTTGCATCCAAACAGCCAGTCCTACGGGTAATAACAGTCATATCTGGTGCTTTTCTGCAAGTATTATTTTGCAATAAAAATTTTAGCATTAATAAATATTTTAAAGGCTTGATTTATATGTTGTGCCTTATAATTGTTTGAAACCTGTTTTTGTTTCATGCATTATGTGCAGCTGGGCAGCTCTTGGCACATGAGCTGTATATAAAATTTACTATTGTACCTTATAGATAGAATTTGAACTTGCTTCTGATGTTTCCCGTCTTCTCTCCAATGACAAGCAGTCTGGAAGCTAACAGCTGTTTTATTTCTGAGTCAAAAGCTCCAATTCTCTAATTCTACTAAAAAAGGTGTTTTGTGTCTGCTTAAAAATAAGTCTGAATGGGAAAGTTATGATGTGACTCGGAGGCATCGCCTGCTGGTGGGGGAGGGCAAAGCTTTGTAATATTTTTTAGAATGTGCATTTAGGTCCAGACATTTTGTCAGTTTTTTTGACCTAGTGGATGGTGACAGCCATACTGGAAGGGGGTGCAGAGAGTTAAATAGTCTATTACACTTCCCAGGCAGCCTGCACCCAGACGGGACAATGTCCGCACTAAGGCCTGAGGCAGTCTCTCCTGTGAGTGGTGAAAACACATCTTCCCAAAAGAAAAAAAACCTCTAGAACAAAGAGGGAATGGTTTTCCATCTTGTGGTCTTTCAGAGTCCTTGGCTGGCCTCAGGAAGCACCAAGGACTGTGATTTCTTGATTCCTTATCCCAGACCTGCTGCAACCTCTCTCTCCTTGACAGCTTGCTTCTTGGCTGAATGCCTCATTTTCCTTATTACTGGAATGAAAACCTTTACAAAAGCTAGGTAGTTTGGGATAATTAGGGACAGGCCATCCTGAAATACTGGGAAGGCTGAAATTGGAAACATACTTCAGAGAAAAGCAGACTTAATGCACTCAAAAGTTGGTAACAAAGTGCTGGAGGAGGGCTCACCCAGGTTTGAACACCTGCTCCAGGATTTACCAGCTCTGCACCTCCCTCCAAATCTCAGTTCCACAGGTTCAGGCCCGGGTCAAGCTTAGCTTCAAGGATGGCTGTGAAGATAAAGATAAACAATCTCTCACCCAGCAGAGGCAAAACACACTGTAGCTACTCAATAATTCATAGACCCTCCACCCCCTTAAAGGAAATAAACAACTTGTTGGCAAATAGAAATCCCTGAAGGACCAGCTCTCACAAATACCAGAGGGTTTGTAATTAGCATGTAAAAGGATTGCCTCCAAGCCTTGAAAGCAGGTTGTCCTTTCCAGGCTCTTAGCCTTGTTTACACTCTAGCATTAATTTGCTCAGCAAATCCTCACTGCTAGGGCAAAATTAAATTTCAGTTCAGGCTCTGTTTGAATGACCCCAAACGCCAAATGAAGGTGACTTTAGCATGATCTGAGTTTCACTTTTCTGGGAGCCTGGAGATGAATGCAATAGGCCTTCTATTACTTCTACAGAGGCCTGGCATGCTTAATAAGAAAGATGTCACTGTGAAGTATCTGAACCCATCCTGTTATCACCATCTTCCTCCCTCATCTGAACATCCCTCTAGGGGACCTGCCCCTGGTGCCCACATGAGTTTAGAAAAGCTTTCTGCAGCCTGGGGCAGAAGTGTGTGGGGATATGAAAGCCCCAGGCAGATTAGAGGTCAGAGCAGCTGTGATGCCCAGAAGGGAGGGCAGGAGGAAGTGGGGTGGGGGATGCACTTCCTGGGCAAGACCCAATCAGCTATTTTAGACTCTGGTTCCTCATTAGTCAGCAGTCAAAAGGACTGCAGACATAGTTATATTGTATTATTTCCTTTCTCCTGGAAAATGCATTTGTTGTATCAGATAAAATGCCTCAGAGTCTTGGTTCACTCAAAGCTTTCGTATCACAGAGAAGGGATTGAGAAAGCCGCCTCTTCCCACTTTACAGAGATGAACTGATAGCTGTGGGCAAGCTCAGGGATTTGTGAAAGATCACTACATGTTAGGACAGCAGGATGAAGATGCTGAGGAGGGAAACAATGAATGCAGGGGAAAGCTGAGATTTCTTGACAGTATGCCCATTATTTCCTTTGCCTCATGCCCAAGTGGAGAAGTTTAACTAGGTAAATTTGCACCTGCAACTTTAACCAGAAGTCAAGACCTGCTTATTTTTCAATGGCTGCATCTTGGTGTATAGGATCTTTACGGTATTTGTTTAAGAGGATGCCAATTTATTCCAAGAGAAAGTCATGTTGAGTCAGAATAACTTGACATAGTGCTGTGGGCTGAAATGTTCTCCCCTCCCTCTCTCCCACAAACACACAGGTATGTCGAAGTCCTAATCCCCAGCACCTCAGAATGTGTCATTATTTGGGAATAGGTTCACTGCAGATGTAGTTAAAATGAAGTCCGACTGGAGTTATGAGGGTCCCTTAAATATACCTGGTGTCCTTACAAGAAGATGACAGTGTGAAGACAGACAACAGATACATGAAGGGAGAATACCAGAGCATTGGAAAGATGCATCCACCAGGTGAGGACTGCCAAAGCCCTCCAGCAGACCCCAGAGGCGAGGATGTCTCATGGGTTCTCCTGGAGGTTTCAGAGAGAGCACGGTCCTGCCGACAGCTGGATTTCAGACTTTAGCAGCCAGAACTGGGAGGCAATACATTTCTGTTATTTTAAGGCACCTAATTTTTGGTACTTGGCAGCCCTAACAAACTAACACATGAGGCAATAATCAAAATTCCTGAGGTCACTCTAGACTAGGTAAAGCTGGCAGCTGTGTGATCTTGGGCTGATTACTTGAACTCTCTGGCAAAACTTTTCCTTATCTCTGTAATAGGGCTGGAGTAGGTGATTCAGAAAGACTCTAAAATCCTTTGAGAATACTGCCGTTATCTCCCTATATTTTATAGCTTTTCTTCCTCTGATTTACATCTTGAATCCTTCCATCTTTCCATCTACAGTTGCTGATAAGGTTCAGAGCCCAGATTTTTCTTGCCTGGAAAATTGCAAAACTGTTCTCCCCTCCAAGCTACATATATAACCCAAGTGCCTGAGGGATTTCTGTAAACACAGATCTGACAACATCATTCCCCTGCACAGCCCTTCTACAGCTTTAGGTCGCCTACAGGATCCTGCTGAAACTCCTTAGGTTGGCACGAGGCTCCTCATGTCCACACCAAACCTTGCCCTTAAGGCTTGTCTCCCACCAACACCCTCCACCCCCACATTTTATATTTATATATTCCTGGCATGCTAGAGTGCTGTCTCCCAAACAAGCCACGAACTTCTCTTTTTCTAAAATCCCACATCACCCACGCCCCAGAGACTGCCCCTACTCCTCTATTCCCCACAAGTTCATGAACAACTTGAAGGCAGGAACTGTCTTATTCACTGTTTTTTTCTACTATGTAGGCTTTCCTTCGCGTAGAGTAAGAGTTTGAACATAAATTAAAGGAAGGAATTTTTATTCTTCAAGACCTGTTTCGGAGGGGCTTCTTCTCCCCTCCAAATGAACACCTGAACTGGGCCTTCCCAGCAGCTCCCACTGCTCTGCTGCAACTTTATCATATCAGTTCTCCCATCCACACCCCCTCTTGCTCTGTGCGCGGTGCTTCGCAGGTAAGTACTGAGTGAGTGCTTGTGGGCTATATGGACAAAGAAATAATGGATATGTTACTATTCTGAGCATTTTCCTGCATTTTTTGTTTGTTTATTTAGTGTGAAACTCTGAATCAGCTGCAGTAAGTGGAAAAGTTTAACCTTAATTCGATCGACGTCTCTTGTTTCAGTGGACTGTGGCTGTAGAAGTTTAGTTCAGTTGGCCAGGCATGTGCCCAGTGTGGGCTTCCAGTCCCGTCCTGCCCTTATTTGGGGTAGTCTAGCTCCCAAACTCCAGATGGCAAGGAGAAAACGCTGCAGGGCGTGGCCTTGCCTTTGGTCACTCAGGAGATAGAGTGGACAAACTCACCATGAGAGTCAGCAGCTGGGCCTGAGGGCTGTGGTCAGGAGCTGGGGAGTACCTAGAAATGAGCCTCATGCAATGGGAGTCTCTCGTTCGGTCTGCTTCTCCTTCTCCACGGCTAAGTTTGGCCATGCAAGGCCCTGTGGGTGGAGAGGAAGTGAACCCTCCTAGAAAGTGACACACATTATTCTCCAGGCAGTTCTTTAGAGCAAAATGTCTCCCCGTGTAATCATATGTGTATGAACTAAAGTGAATTCTAGTAATTCTGCAGGGTAGGTATTAGTAGTATCCCCATCTTCCAGCCACGGACGCTGAGGTAAAGTGCCCAACGTCACATAGCTAGCTAGTGACAAAGACAGGAATTTAACTCAGGTCTGTTTGACTGAAACTTTGCTGTTGACCGTGAAACATTCTGCTTTCCCGATTCATTGTAGTCTATCAGATTAATACATTAATTCGCTAAACAATATTTATTTAAAAGCTACTATATGCCAGTTGAAGGTCTAGGGCAGGGGTGTCAAATTCATTTTCACCAGGGGCCACATCAGCCTTGTGGTTGCCTTCAAAGGGCCAAATGTAATTTTAGGACTGTGTAAATGTAACTACTCCTTAACTGTTAGGGAGTTGAAATTACATTCAGCCCTTTGAAGGCAACCGCAAGGCTGATGTGGCCCCTGGTGAAAATGAGTTTGACACCCCGGTCTAGGGGTGACGTGGCAAACAAGACTGATAAAGTCACTGTCCTCATGGAGCTTACGTGCTAGAGAAGGGAGATAGACAATAAAAACATAGGAAATAACTTTAGCTAATGATAAGTGCCATGGGAAAAAGAAAATATAAGATAGTAGTATGATTAGCAGCTTCTAAGATGGTCCCTAATAATCTCCACCTTCTGATACTCACACCCTCAGGTGATCACTCAGGTGTGATAACCTGACTGTGAACTGAACCTAGAGACTCACTGCAAACTAGAAGAATATGGCAAAGATGAAATGATGCCGTTTCTGAGAATACATTGCAGAGATTCTTGTTGAAGTACTTTGAAGTACTTTATCCCTCTAGGACTCAATGAGATGCACGTGTGACTTTAAGTAACAGCATGAGATTCATTTACATGGCATTACATTAGCCAGCAATTAGCCCGAGAAACAAACCTGGGATCTTAAAAATATTTTTTTTAAAATAAGAACTCCAACTCTTGATGTAGCATGTGTTTAACTTCCTTCAGCCAGGAAACCAACACATTTTAGTTCATCTGCCCAATTTTGGTTAATATCCCTGCTTAGGTCATTCCAAGTCCTCAATTCATACAGTGGGCCATTTTGATGTTCTCTAATAACCCAGATTTCTGAGAGCTGGTTGTATTAAAAGCCTGACCTTGACTTTTATGGGTACTAAAAGGCAACATTAAGGCTTTCAGGGAGTATTTTTGCATTTTCTCAAGCCATAAAGGAGTATGAAATGAGAAATTTCTTCAATTAGTCTGGGCCTGAACAAGAGTTTAAAAATTAAACATTCATGAATAATAAATATACAAAAAGGTATAACCTCACTAGAAATAAAAATCATATAAAGACAGCAATGAAATACAATTTTTTACCTTTCAAATTGGAAAATACGTATCTTAATTTAGATAGGATTGAGTGAAATGCAGTCTCAAACAGCTGATGTAGGATAAATTAGTAGAACAGCCTTTCGGATGAAGTAGTTGGCCACCGTTATCAAGATTCTTAACCATATTCTTCCCTTTTGCTTTTTAAAAAAGACTTTATTTATTTATTTTCAGAGAGAAGGGAAGGGAGAGGGAGGGAAACATTGATGTGAGAGAAACACATCGATTGGCTGCCTCTCATATGCTCCCAACCAGGGACCTGGCCCAAAACCCAGGCATGTGCCCTGACCGGGAATCCAACCAGTGACCTTTCGGATTGCAGGACGACGCTCAAGCCACTGCGTCACATCAGTGAGGGCCACATTCTTTCATTTTGACCCAGTAACACCACCGTATCCTCAGCCCCTCACCTACAGCTGGCATATCATAGATATTTAGTAATCACTTGTAGAATTAATTAATTAATTAAGTCTGATAATCCTAACAAAGCCTAAGGTAGTAGTATCAGTTACAAAAATGTACAAAAATATTTATTGAAACATTTTTCTGCATGAGGAAAATGGAAACAGCATAAATGCCTACAATAAAGATTTGATTATATAAATTATAGAATACTCATTTGGTGGAGTATTTTTCTGCCCTTAAAGTGAGGCTTTAGAAGAATTTTTCATAAGGTACAGCATGGACAAAGATGAAGATACTAAAGTGAGTGCACTGTGACCTCCAATATTAGTATCTAGAAGGCAGATACATAGCTGTACATAGGAAAAAATAAGCAAGGAGGAAATACTTCAAAATATAAACAGTGGTTGTCTCATAAGTGACTTGTTTTCTTTTTTATCCTGTCTTTAAAAATTTTCCACAATGACACTGATTTACATTGATAGTTGTGAAAATAGCAATATAAATGCTTTAACAATAATTTTCAAATCTAAGCCTACAAATTTAGACCATTAAACTAGGATCTGTACAGAGCTGAAAATTTACAGTCAAACAAACAAACAAATAATACTTTAGGCTTTCTCCAAATATTAGAATCATTCATGCTAGTTGTTGTGTGTGTGTGTGCACTTTTACACCAGGAGGCCTTGTGGAATAGTGGTGATGAGCATATTTTCTAGAACAAGGCTTCATTAGTTTATACCTGGACTCTGACACTTACAGTGGGGCGGGGCGCTTTTGGCAAATTATTTAACCTCTTGAAGTCTTAGTTTCTTCATCTGTAAAATGAGAATATTAATGGTATCTGTCTCAAAGGATAATTGCATGTATTAAATGAGAATAATACATGTGAGGCACTCAGAGCCATGGCCGGCACTTGGTGAGTGGTACTTGTGTTTGCCGTTGCCATGGTATGATTTCTAACCAAGTCCAGCTCTGTTTAGTGTCAAAGGCTTGCTATCTAATCCCTCTCTCTGGCCTCCACGAACTAAGAGGAGAAGCATGACAATAAGCCTCTGTATTATTTGGATGTCCATGTGTGTGTGATTTATAGAAGAAATGACAAAGATGATGAATTGAAGGATGAACTGAACCTTGAATGTCATGACCCTTTAAAGCAAGCACTTTGAAACGTACTTGACTATAGCACTTGAAGTTCTCTTCCTTTGAGTTGGCCAAAATAATATCAAGCTCTCAATTCACAGAGGGGTTCTCTCCACCTTAATGGAGAAGCAGGGAAAGCTTAGGAGTTTTGGCCCCTGGGAAATAGAAGGGTCTCCTGCTTTGAACACTGAGTGGACATTTAAGGTCTAGATCACAGTCTTCCTCCACCATGAGGTCTCTTGGCTACTCAGCCAGGTCAATTCCTCTTTGTTCCAAAGCCCCCGAGCCCTTCTGCCGATACCTCTACTGGGTACCATGACCACTGCTGTGTGTCAACCAAGATCTTAAATTCCATGTCTTATTCTTTCTGGTATCACCCAACTACACTGAGCATAGTAGAACCTGCATCATAGTAGAACCTCCATTTTCTGAATGAATTAAATAATAAATTGTGTAGATATTTAGAGTTGGGAAAAGATCTTAAAGATGTTACTTTAGAGCTGAAGATCTGGAGGTATGGAGATGAAACAATCTGCAAAGAGACCTTTTAACCAAACTTTAATGCTCACAAGCTGTAGGATCTGGGGGAACTTTCTAACCTTTCTGATAATCATTGTCCTTCTCTGTAACCATGAGGTTAACAATTCCGAGCTCACAGAGCTGGTGAGAGAATAGAAACAGGTAATTAACTTACAAGCGGCGAATGAGAAACGCTGACCACCTGCCTTGGTAGCTGCTACAGCTACTACATTGTACTCCCTCTCTTGTTTCTCTGTCTTTGATCCACTTTTAGGTTTTGCCCAAATACCGTGGCTATAATATAAGCATCTTTTCTAGGAGGAGAGTGAGGAGTGGAAGTAACATTTGTTAAGAATCTGCTGTGTACCTGGCTCTCACACCTGCAGCTTTCCCTATAGCTTTTGAAGCTACACTTTTTTGATGGCAAAACATATGGAAATAGGTGAAAATAACAAATGAGCTGACATTACATTCTCTTGCTTCAAGCACTCTTGAGCGTTTTCTTGAGTTCTTGCTCAGTTTATTCCCAAGATATCTGCGGATAGTAGATCAGATCACAGGACTGAAAACCCCTGGGAAATGAGAGTAACATTCACCCATGTGGGATAATTGGAACTCTGGTTACTTGAAACTCCCTCCATTATGAAGCTTTCAGAACTAAAGGGCCAAATTGACTTGCAATCTGTCTGTGAACCCTGCAGGTGTTTCAAACAGCACAATACCTGGCCAGTGTGAGATGATGTGCCGCAGGCAAACTTTTTGGGAAGCAGAGTAACTCAGCACTTCTCTGGTCCATCAAGGCCATTTTTAAATTATGAGCAACCCATGCCTCCAAATGACTCCAAGAATTTTCAAGCAAGCATAGTAAGAGTTCACCCTAGACCTAATCCAACTGTTTGACTTACATTTTACAAGAAAGTGTAACCCAACCCAACCCAACCAAGTGTTTCTTTTTGAAAGAAACATTGTTGAGACTCTACCCTGTACCAACATCATGTTGGGCGCTCCACTGTGTTATCCCATTTTTTCTTCTCAACAATTAAGCCAAATAATATCGTCCCCATTTTACAGCAACCGCAGAGCAGTGTGTTCACCTGTAGAATGACACACGCAACACAGGTCTTAACTAGTAGTGCAGGAATCGAACTCTTTTTTTATTTTGTTAAACCTGGAAGGTCAGTGTTCTTTTGGCCACACTATACACCTCATCTTAAATTATTTTTAGAGTGATTTAAACAAATAAATCATTTATTCATTCATTATTCATAAGTTACTGATACAGAATAGGAGCTCCCTCAGGACCAGGACTTTGCCTGTCCAGTCTCCTCTGCATTCCCTGCACCCAGGACAGGGCCTGGCTCACGGTGGGCAGTCACAAAGTATCTGTGGAATGAACAATGCACTTGATCTGTCACTCAACCGTTAGCATCTACTGTTAAGTTCTGTAAGTGTTGGGAGCGACATAGTGATGAATAGCGCAGATTTCTCTTCCTAGTATATTATGCTAAATTAGGGGAGAGAAATGTATAGTAGAAAATGACACTCCAAGTAATCCTTTGAATAAGATAAGGACTCTTAAGTTGAGAATTCAGAGGAGGAAGAGGGATATGGAAGGACAAGAGAAAAGCTTTAAGGAAGAATGATATTTAAATTGAGCTGAAATCCACAGGAAGAATATTGACAGGTATCCTGGGGATAGGGAGGGAGAGCAGAGAATGGGGATGGTGTCCCTGGAAATGAAATAGCGTGAGTAAAGTCTGGGGGCAGGGAAGAATCAGGTATGTTTGGGGATGAGGAAAGTACTATTCTACTAGCAAATAAAAGAGTCAAAGGGAACTTAAGGACAGGGGCTATGAGTCTGGAACACTGCGCACAGAGCCCAGCAGCCCATCCAAGGTTCGGTAAACAAGCTGTGAGTCACTGCGATGGAGGGCTGTGAAATGAGCATCCTGCAGGCCCAGCACGGAGATTGCTCAGCCACAGGAAGGAGAGCGGACTCCACGCAGAATTAGCTCCAGACAAGGGATGAAGCATGAAATTGATTAGTGTGTTGTTTCCACACCCACCCACCAGCAGTGTCTGGGAAGATTTTACCAAATTCTAGAAAATTAAGACTTTGGAATCCTGGGTTTATTGGCTTGGGAGAAGCTCGCCTCTGCATTTTGACTCTAAATAAAGAATACTGGTGCTCCCATAAAATGAATTTATTTGTTTGGAAGAACACAAGTCCTGAAGAACATCTAAATAACACAGAGCTGTGTCTAGCAGGTGGCATGCAGCCCTACTCATGCCTCCTAAGCTTGGAGGGTAAAGCTCACAGAAACCCTGTCTAACTCCTGCACCACCAAAGAACACACAGTGCTGAGCTGCAGTGGACAGACTGCATCTTCAAGGGTCTGAGATTCCTATGCAAGATCCACCCTCAGATGATTCCCTCCTGCCTGCCGAGACTGATAGAGGACAGTAATAGCAATTAATCTTTACTGAGCACATACTATACGCCAGACATTGCATTATCTTGTTTACTTCAGAACAACTCAATGTGGTAGCCTCTACTGTTCCCACTATTTTATAATTGAGAAAATAAGGCTCTGTGAGGTTCGATTGTTAAAGCACTACACGCAGAGCTTGGAATCAAAGCCAGGTCTGTTTGTTGACATATTTACATTACATTGCAACCATAGAAAATTTTCTATTTAAAGAAAATTTTATTTCATAAGTACAAAGAATTGAAGAAAAAATGCAAACTTCCTAGAATTTGGTGGAGTGGGAGGGAAAGTCTCAGAATGCATAAGAGGGAGAGCCAAAGGTCAGCAAAATGGAATGGAGATAATTACAAAAATAACAGCTCTAGCTTTTGTCCTAGTGTGACAATAGCATCTTTCCCCACAGTCAGGTGGAAGAGGTGGCTTCAGACTAGTTGCATGGTCTGCCTGGCCAGGGACAGGTATTTTGAATAAAACCCACACAGTGCATTGGTCCCATGTTCCTGGTCACAGGGGCAAGGTTGCCAGGCTCCCCTGAGGTGCAGCTGTGCTTGAATCCTGGGCACCCACTTGAGCAGCACTCTGTTGTCATTCTAATTAATCATTAAGCCTGGGGATTTGCAGTTACCAGACAGAGCCCTGTGCACGACCTCAGAGCTCGCATTTCTCTTGCCACACCCTGGCCTGGTGTACTTCCCAGTCAGCTCTGCATACCAGCCAGGATCTGCAGCCACCTCTGGAAATGAGGGGAGGGGAGGGGGCTGCTCAAGTGGATTCTGAGGCTCCCAGGCAACAGGAAATCCAGAAGGAAACTGAGAAGGCAAAATGGAGTTGGCAGTTCCAAGATTTCCCCTTTGGAATTAAATCAACATTGTGGAGTGGAGTGGAGACAAAACCCTCCATGTAGCCACTCTGTTTCATGTTGTGATATTGAAACTTAAGCAGTCCTCTAAAACTCCTCTTGTCTGCTCTGTGGTATCTACTCTGCAAATCCCAGGCTCTTAGTTAGGTAAAATTTCCCCAAAGACTCCTGTTGACATTTGGCCTGAAAGCTGAAGTGGGTAAAAGCAGAAGCAGCCCCAGGCAATTAAAGTGAAATGTGAGGGTGGAAGGGAAGTGGCTCAAAATGTAGACCCTGTTCAACAATACTTGCATTTGGGGCAAGAACAACAGGAAGCAAATGGAAAACAGATCTTTGAACTAATCTGCCAGCTGAGAGAAAACACACTGAAATAAACAATTGGTAAGTATTCAGACCTTGATGTCCATCTCAGAATGGTGGTCTGCTCATCATTCTCCTGTCTGAAATGGCTTTCCTTTGCTCTTTGGAGAGAGTATCTTTAACATGCCCACAAGGCCCATAGTCTGGGCCCTGTCTTTTTCACCACCAGAATGTAGCCACATGGGCTTTATCTCAGCTCCTGGAACACTCTAGCGCCATGGTCCATGTGAAACCTAGCCTTAAACCGCTCTTCTTTCCTGCACACTTAGTGTCCACCCCACCCTGACCCCCATCCCACCCAATCTCAAAAAACAAACAAAACAAAAACGAAAACAAAACACAGCAAAATCATTTCCCTTTCTCCCCCAAAGAGAATGTTAGCTCCTTGAGTGCAGGGTCCCTGCCATTCTCATTAACACTCTATCTCCAGGCCTAGAATAGCGCCTGGCATGTAGTCAGTGCTCAATAAGTACTTGTTGGGTGAATGAATAAATGAATGGAGCCAGATTGTTTCAAATAGTCACAGTTTTACCCCATAGCATTGTTCTGTTGTGTAAACAGTACAAACACAAAGGCTGGTTATATAGCATATTTCCGCAATATATTGCAAACTAGATGCCAATCAATAAACAACTGCATATTCAGGGTGCCAAGTGCCATGCTGAATGCTGTCAACTCGACAGTTGAAGAACTATGAGTGCAAAAGCATCCAAGGAAAGTCTTAAGGGGAGTGGCGGTAGGAAACAAAATCTAAGGAAAGTGCCCCTGATCTTTTTAGCATGAGAGGAATTAAAGTGATCGGTGTGGCATTTTAGACTCAGGCAGTGAATTAGCTTATCTAGATAGAGAATTTTTGATTCGGCATTTATTTAGTAACTATTCATTGAGAATTTACTAGACTCTCTGGTGAAAGAGTAGAAAATAATGACAAGCCTAGTGGGACTGAGAGTCTGATCCGCAGAACCATTGAAACTGGTGCTCCAATAAATGCTTGGTTTCTGGCTGAAATGGGGTGGCCCTTTCCTTCTCTTTGCTGAGCCTCCTCTTCCACTCTCCTCAGTGACTTTCCCAAATCGTCACCACTTTCCCTCTGTATTCTCTACTCTGATTCCATTCTACCCATACTCAACAGATGATTTCAACTTCTACTTGAACACATGTGAGGCGATAAAGCCTGAAATGCCTCAACCTCCTCTGTATCACTGTATATCTATCCTCGTTGCTACCTAACTTCATTTTCTCCAATTCTTGGAAGATTTAGAGATTGAAGTTTTAGAGATTGAAGAGTCTCTTATTCCAACTTTTTTTAAACATTTAAACCTGGATCAGTTAGTAAGGCATGAGATCAACTTAGTGAATTGTGACCAGCATTTATTAATGAAATAAAATAGAATAAAATAGACAAGAAAAGAAGAAAAGTTCAGGGTATATGAGGCCTGTCCGGAAAAAGTCCAGCCATTGTTAATATAATGAGAATGGTTTGTGCGACATCGATGTCACCTGGCAGCCAAGGAGAGTGGACTGGAATGCGCATGGGTGAACGATGATCACTTCACTATACTAGTGGGGGCAGTAAACACTGTTGAGTGAGCATGTGTGCTGTGTAGCTGTCCCATTCAAAATGAGTGATCGAGTAGAGCAACAAATCTGCATCAAATTTTGCGTTAAGCTTGAACATTCCTCCGTGGAAGCTATTTGGGTAATTCAGAAGGCCACAGCTATGGGCAACTGGTGATTGGCAGCTTCATTAGGACAGCACATCTGCTCGCACATCACATCTTGTACAGAGTTTTTTGGTGAAACATCAAATCACCCAGGTGACTCAGCCCCCCTACAACCCAGATTTAGTGACCTGCGACTTTTGGCTTTTCCCAAAAGTAAAATCACCTTTGAATGGGAAGAGGTTTTAGACTGTCGATGAGATTCAGGAAAATACAATGGGGCAGTTAATGGTGACTGGAGAACCATGTGAGGTCCCAGGGTGCCTGCTGTGAAGGGGGCTGAGGTGTCATTGTCTTATGTACAGTGTTTCTTGTATCTTGCATCTTTTTCAATAAATGTCTAGTTTTCATGCGTGGCTGGATACTTTCCGGACAGACCCCGTATAACATACAATAAGGACAAATATTTCACAAACTTTGTTTTACATCTGTGATTATGTGTATATCTTTGTGTGTGTGCTGGGTCTTGAGTGAGATGTATTCCTTATAGCGGGTCATGTTCAAAGATATTAAAAACGTCATCCTATTTAAGACCACCCCCTACCTCTTCACATTTCCACAGCATTCCCACTCCCACTATCTTCTCTACATACTCAATGTGTTAGTTTCCAGAGATTCTTTCCCTCAGCTTATAACGCTCTCTAATTTCTCCAACTTGAAACTATCCTCCCTTGACCTAGACTTCCTTCAACTTGTTCCTCTTCTTAGTCAAGGAGCACAATCTAAAGTCTAGCTCTTTCCTTACTCCTCCAACCCATATGCCACTGAAACTTCCTATTAAGCAAATGCTCTTCATATTGCTAATAAAATGCATATTATTTCAAGCTGATATTAGTTGAATATTTGTCATTGTCGGCCATCTGCTTGAAACTTTCAACATTCCAAATTTCCTTCCCAGTTCTTTTTCTGCCATTCTGATCATTTCCTTCTGTCCCTTCAAGAATTCCTTCCCTTTTTCCTGTCCCTTAAGCCTGTGTTCTTCAGGCTCCCAATTCTCCTTCTGATCTTTTCCTTTCATCTGTGTTTCTGGCTTCCTCTCCACCTTGTCAGTTGATGCCTCCTAAATGTGTATCCCCAGCCGGTAACTGTCCTCTGAGCTTTGGGTTTTTATATCAAGATGCCTCCTAAGTTGACTTTATTCTCCTGCGATACCTCTCAAGCTGAGCTCATTGTAGCCTCCAAATCTGCAGCTCCTACGTTTCTTTTGATCAGGCTGCTACCTGTGTGAAATGCCCTTCCCCGCTTTATTCACCTGGCTAACTCACATATGTCATTAAAATTGAGTTCAGATGTCATCTCTTTGAGGAAGCCGATGTGTACTGAAAGTTCTGCGTCACCTGTGCAGGTTTCTAACTGTTTACCACATCGTGTTGATATGGTTTCCCATTAGACCCTAAGCACCTTAAGGGCAGGGAAGTTTACGTCACTTTTGTACTCCTAGTGTCTAACGCAAGTGTCTGGTCCATTATAAGTGCTTAATACATATTTCTTTAAACTGTTGTCAGAGTGGAGGACCAGAACCTGTTATGTGAATTTGTACCACAAACAGGCCTTTTGGTAATTTCGAATGAAAGAGTCTACTCTAGGCAATACCCTATTAGTTAGCTTTCCCAGGTTTACTATGTAATTGTTCTGGTTTTGATTGCTTTGTGCTGTGTAGAACTAGAGATAGATGCAAAAAGGAAGGAAGAAGGAGAGCCCACCAAGAAGAATGTCTAAGTGACCTTTCAATTTAATGCAAGTACACAATAGCCTTTAATCCTAAAATTAGACAGACAGACGTGCCATAGCTGCCATGAAAAGTAAACTAAGCTACTCCTGGCACAGTTTAGGAATGTGCTTAAATCCAATAATGGGTGTACACAATTTAAAATCATTTCCCTAATTGGATTCTAAACAAATTTGACCACATCTTGACTTCCTTCCCTTTGGGATTTTCACTAACTTTGATAAAATGTCTATTTTCTAAGTCAGCGATTTTTAACTAGTGCGCTGCAAGACTTTTTAAAACATGCAATACCTGACTATTTAGTCAGGGGCACTGACCTCTTCTTCCTTAGATTGTCAAATGAAAAAATGACAACAGCCAACATAACAATAGCTGTCCTGTGTGAATGAATCAAAGCAATACGGTTTTTTTTTGGTCAGATCAGCAAAAAGTAAAATATATTTTGGGGTGTGCTACAGAATTTTAGTAATTAGTTTATGTGTGCCATGAGATGAAAAATTTTGAATTTCGCCTTGCTAACTCAGTAGTTTCCCACAGTTACGTCAGTCCTAGTTTTTGATATCAGATTTCCTCTTCCAGAGCCTCATCAGGCTTACACATGGGCTCAGAGATAAGGGAAAGAGAAACCCCTGTGGTACACTCTTTAAAAGTATTTTTTTTTAAGATTTTATTTATTTTCGACAGACAGGAAGGGAGGGAGGGAGAGAGGGAGAGAAACATCAATGTGTGGTTGCCTGTTGCACGCATCCCACTGGGAACCTGGCCCACAACCCACACATGTGCCCTGACTGGGAATCAAACCCACGACCCTTTGCTTCTCAGGCCCGTGCTCAATCCACTGAGCTACACCAGCCAAGGCTAAAAGTACTAGTAAGTTTGCATATTAGGCTAGCACTGTATAGTTTACAAGGAGTTTTATATGCATGATTTAATTTAATTCTCAAAACAACCCTCAAGGCCACTCCCTACTTATAAATGACAAAGTTAAAGCTCAGAGAGGGTAGAGTGACTTGTCCAAAGTCACACAGCTGGTGTAAGAGCTACAGTCATGCTTAAAAGCAAGACTTTTCAACAAAGAGCTTTTGACATTCTCTTTAAATCTAGTACAATAAAACAGTAGTTTTAAGGTAAAATATTTTGAACACCTAAATTTACCAACAGCTATTCCTCAAGAATAGTGAGTTCTTTCTTTCTGATTTCTGGTTATTATACAATAATTTATTGAGGTAATCTAATGCTTCAGTTATTTCCTCACTGTGTAGTTGGTGACGATATTAAAATATCCTCGGTGTAATTTTTGGGAGGTTGAAGTGAATTTGGTTTTTGTTTACTCCATTTCAAACCAATGATAAAAAAATTCTAACCATCTGTCTCTATGCCCTTCATAGAATTAAAGACTGTTATAACTAGAAGATGCAAGAGACCGTACAATCCCAGCCAGATATGACAATTCATTTCTCCTTTCTCGAGGACATTTCTATAGCATTGCATTAATGAGGATGGTGAGACTGTGTCGAGCTCAGTGGTTACAAGAATTATAATGGATCCGTAGTGCCGGCTATGGCCTCACTGTAGTGCTGTGGTCATCCTTCATTCTTCTTTCCTGTGCAATTTATCTCTAATCTCTCAGAAAGTTTTATCCATCACACCTGTGAACTGTATCCTAAATCTGATTACTTTTCACCATTTCTTGTTAGTATCTTTATTGGTTAGGATATACTAGGTGATTTTATGGCAACAAATAACCCCTGAATCTCTGTGGTTTAAACACCAAATGTCTATTTCTCACTTGAGGTACATAGTCGTCATATATCAGCAGAAAGATCTGCTTCACCCCTTTCTCACTCAGAGCCTTCCTTGAAAAGGGTCCTTGATCTGGAGTGTTCCCAGACCTCCTTGAAGGGGATAAGAGCACAGGAAGGTCTCACCCAGCAATCAAGTGCTCCAGTCTGGGAGTGATACACACCACTTCTGCCCCCAATCCATCGGCCAGAACCAGTCACACAGCACTACCCAGCTGCAAAGGTGACAAGGAAGTATAATTCTCCCATGTGCATGGAAGGTGAGGAAAACAGATACATGTAAATGTTAAGAGAGTTCTAAGTCACTTCCATCTTCACTCCCTGAAGTACACCCTTTATAAGGCAACTAGAAGATTTATTTAAAATATAAATCAGAATATCCCTCTCCAACTGGTCAATTGGTACAGAAAAAGAATTCTTTTTTAGAAAAGGAACTTGTATTGTGTCCACAGCACCTTCTACATTGCCATGTATTTCCATAACAACTGTTCTCTTAATTTCTTTTTTGCATGAGGAGTGGGTCAGAGCCCTTTCCCGCAGAGCCAGATGAGATGGATCAGAGAGACAGCTTGTACAGAGTGGCCTTCTACATTGTTCTTTGGGGGGCAGCCCAAGAGGGGTTGCTGTGAAAGAGGTAAAGGCTACGCTGTTGTGCGGAGTCCCTTCTGAGGTGGGGGTTGTGGCCCTGCCCTCGTCACCCAGATCACGTTCCCTGGCGTGGCTCTAGTGGTTCAGCTTGGTATGAGGACGGAAGGGAAGCAGGGAGTGGCTTGTTTTCTTTCCAGACAAGGCCAGAACAGAATACTTGTCTAAGAAAGACACACTGCTTTCTCCTTTCTTATCTCGTCTCCTCTACTGCCTCCAGTATCTCTAAATTATCTGAATGTTCTGATGCTCTTTGATGGAAAGCAATCTTCCAAAACATTTTTTCAGTATCTTACTCGAGGCAGTATCTCATTTCATCCGTATTACTTCTCACATTATTGTGACTGCAATGAGCACCCACGGGCACAGCTACCTATAACTATAAACAGCATAGGCAGGGAATAAGCTATGCCCTAAAATCTACCTCTCCTTGATGTTTTCTACTTCCCAGTACCATTAATATCCATTTTCTGATCTCAGACTCTGTCTGCTCTGACCCATAGCGCTTATTCTACCCTTTCTGCATTGGCTGACTTGTTCGCGTTTGACTTCTGACTCACCTGGGTTTATGCTGCCCGTCTAACCTTGTTAGCCTTGAGTGCTTCTCCAGGGGCACCACGCAGATCTCTGGTCTCATATCATTTCCTTTCACCATGTCCATCCTATTTTCCCTGTTCTCTTATCTGGCCTCAGCATGTTTTCAATAACAACACTGATATATTTCTTATGAGCAGGTCTCCATGTGACATGTGTTTCTGTGACATATATTTTCCTCTCAGCACAGCAGCCTACGAAGAAATGCTCTGAGAAATAGGATTCACTTAGTTTGGAAAACATTATTATAAAAGTTCTGAGATGTTTTTTCAAAGAACTTAAACTAATTTCATGTCTTTATGTGAAAATAGAGCTGGAAGAAACCCTAAGGACTGTCTAGTTCAATCCTCTTACTAAGCACTTGAGGAAATGGGAACCAAAGAAGAATAAGTAAGATGCCCAATATCACAAAACTGATTTGCGCTGGGCTGGCATTCCAGGCCCCGACACACAGGACACCGGCCTTGCCACTCTGCGACACTACCTTTGAGTTTCCCATTGTAATCACTATTTGAAATGCTGATATCCAAGTATTCATTATTGCAATGAGCATGCTTTTCAGAGTCTTTGTTTTGGGAGATTCAGCTTTAGAGAATGGAGTCATTCAAAATCAGGGAAAAAGCCATACCCGTAAGAGAATGCACTTACAAATTTTGTTTTTTATGTTCTGGGGCATTACATTGCAATTTTCCTGTTTTACACTTATTTGAAATCTCCTTTTTGTATTTTCTTCTTTGATACCAAAGTCTATTTTTTTGCCCAATGCAAATCAAATCTAGATGGGTTCTGAAAATCTAGAGAATTGTTTTGATAGAAACAAAAAATAACCAGTGATAAAAAGAATACAGAAATCCATAACCTAACTCATATTTCTTTTATTAATTCCAGTGAAAGAACCAGACGCACCTATGAGCCACAGATTCAATCTAATGTCCCAATTTATGGGTATTATGCTTGTGTTTTATTATTCTAGCCCACATGTGCCTGTAATACCTTTACCTGCTATTTTCTCCTTCTTTCTCAGATCAGCACAAAAAAATTTAAGTGTTTAGAAGCTCTAAATCTTCTTTATAAAAAAAATATAATACACCTTGAAAAGAGATGAGTTCTGGAAGCAAAGCAGTTCCAGTATTCCAGGTACAAAAGAAATGTCCAAGTTGTCTATTTCTTTTCATTTGAAATACTTTCGAGATTTTAATTTTGTATGTTATCCACCCCAAATTCCATTTAAATCTGGCCTTTGAGACTGCAGACTCTGCCCTGGAGCACTGATCACTGGCACAAATTTTTGCTCCATTCTTGACTGGTAGAATCAGACAAGAGTCAAAACAGGTTTCTATCAGAGACTCATCTCTCTTAGTAATGGTGAAAGCAGAAATGGTGGTTTTTGTGAGAGATAAAAATGTAAAAGTTTGAGTCATGGGTAAGGGATCTGAAATTCTTGGTTCTGACAAAGATGTGTTAGGTAGCCTTGCGGGACATCACTCAACATCTGGATGTCTTCGTCAATCAGCAGAATAATAGGTCAACAGATCTCTGCTTTCCCAGGGTGCTGAGAATTTACTTGAAGGTCGAATGCGTTGAGAAATACTAAAAGACTGCTTACCATGTCAACTCTTAAGTCAGACTTTCACCAGAAGGTGATGGGAGAGCCAGTTTGAGGAAACAGAGACTACTTGATTACCTTGAATTTTAGGTGTTGGCAAGTGATGATTAATTTCTTATTCTGGTTAACTGAGGATCAGCCATAAAAATCTCATTTATTTCTCTTTTTTTGTCATTAAAAATGTTTTGGAAATATATAAATGAACTGCACTAATGTGTTATAATATGAGGCACAGAGATTCTGGAGGTAGTTAGATCAGGGTTCAAATCCCACCTTGACCACATGGAATGTCTTATACATTTATATATCAGGTTGAATAATTTACAGATGATAATAACTGTCCTGAAAAATAGCTGTGAAGATACTATTAAGTTAAATGTAAAAAATGTATATAAAGTCCAAAAAGTAGTACATGGCCCATAATAAATAATCCCATTGGTTCTCGAGATGTGGAGCCTGAGACAGGATTTTTATGGCGGTGATTTATTGAGGGAGTGCTCTCAGGTAAAGCCTATAAGGGAGTGAGAGCAGCGGAGTGAGGAAGAGCCAGATCAGATGTGGATGCCGCTGAAGGCTGGCTTTGGGGGGAACTCTAGATGAAGAATGACACCACAGAACTTTTCCATAGTGAGGCAAGGGCGGATACTTTTTGGATTGCTTTATCAGTCAGTCACTGGCTACAGGCCATGTCTAGAGTTAGTGTGCAAACTTCCAGGCCTTTCTGGGAGAGATGTTCCCATCCACTAAGGTGAATTCTCAGAAGGAGGCAGCTCCCAGCTTTTTGCAGCCACTTACAACAGCTGGGGGTTGGGGACACAGGTTGGTAAAGGGCATCTGGGCAGGGCACCAAAAGTGTCTTCTGTGCTCAAGATAACTGGAGGCTACACCATATTTGTTTTAATATTTCCCATTAATTCATCATTCAATCAACTTTTCAGCAGTTACATATTGTGTGCCACCTCTGTGCCAAGCACTTATTATAGGCACATGAGACACATCAGTGAATGAAGTAAAGATCATTACCCCGTAGTGCTCATATTCTAATGGCAGAGATAATAAACAGATAAGAGAAATAATTACATAAGTGATAAGTAGATATATTGATATATTAAATAGATAATAGGATTGACATTTTCATTTTAATCAAGTAAAATTTAATTCTTTGTTGCGTTCCAATATTTCTTAACAAGACTGTCTTTTAGTCACTGAAAATGCACAGCATCTCAAGGCTTGATTCCTGCTCTCAGGTCTCCTTGTGGATTACTGCAGATGTATAAAGTATAGAATCCCATAGGCATGAATTTTTTTTTTTTTTAGTGGAAGAAACCTTAGAAATTAAGGTCAACATTAGATTGAATTTGAATTGACCTCTGACATACCGTAGTTTGTATGCAAACTATACAAACTATTTTGCCTATATGTTTGATATTATCTAAGTTCTCTATTTGTCTTTTTTCCCTCTAACATTGAAGTGTTGATACTTTTCAGTTAATTATGCTTTCTGGTAATTTAAATTTACTCATTTATTTATTCATTTATTTACTAAATCTATAAATAGCATTGAGCATCTACTGTATGCTAAACTCTGATGAAGGTGATAACGAAGAGTCTCTGTTTCCAGGAGCTTATAGTCTGCAAGGAAAGATAAACTGGGTAATAGCAATAGCTCTACCATAAGGAAGAAAGCCCCAGAGCCAGGAAACCTACATAGAAGACCCTGTGAAAGAGTGAGAGACTGCTTGTAACCCAGGGGGTTCCAGGGAACCATATGGAGGCAGTTTCCAGCTGGGGCTCAAGGCTGGCTGTGGTGTAGACACTTGGACATAGAGGTGAGGGGTGTTCCAAGTGGAGCGAATCTTTCAACCCAAACATAAAGGCCACAAAAGTCTAAATGTATTTGTGGAATAATCAGTAGCTCTGGCTGGGTCTGATTCCTGACGTGAAATAGTGGATTAAGAAGATAAGTTTATGATTCAATTTGAGAAGGATTGGAAGGTATTCTTGTTAGTACCTTTTGATAGAAAGACACAGAAACCCACTCCGACTAAAACACATAAAATAGTTTACTAAAGTACAAAAGAGAAATTGCACAGAATTCAAGAAAGAAAGTACAGCTGGGCCCCACCGAAATGTGTTGTAGGAAATTAGGAGGTTTCAAGGGCCGCTTTGCATCTCTCACTGGTTTCCGCTATTTACTTAGTGTTCTCGTGGCCCAGCCCAAGAGAGCCACTCATCTCTTGAATCTGGTGATAAGCAAGGACCTCTAGGTCTCATGGTACCTGGTTTTGCAAGCGAGAGAGACATTTCCTGTATGACTTTAGGCAATGTATCCGCCCTAGTCAAGTCACCTAGGACTGGGAGGGAGGTGTCACAAGGTTGCTGCCTATTCAGCAAACTCTGGGCTGGGTGTCCTTAGAAGGAATCTTAAGGGAGCAGGCAGGGCCGGGGAAGTGGAGTGAGATGGCCTGGTTGACTGGCTCCATTCTTCACTAGGCAGTGGGGAGCCAGGGAAACTTTCTGAGCAGGAAGTTACAGTTCAGTTGTTTTGTTTGTTTGGATTTTTTGCTATTGTTGCTCTTTATTTCTCAGTTTTAGGAACTGACAACAATACAGTTACTCTTTAAAGTTGTAACTGTGCAAACTCGAGCATCTGAAAACAATGAGTGTGTGGTACCAGGGCTTCTCGGAGCCTGCGTTGCATTAAATGGCCCACCTCTGGAAGTATATTTGTGGCCCCTCACCATACTCACTATATTTTATTGAAAGTATTTGTCTGAGTCTCATTCTCCCTCTCTGTAATTCTGTTGGTTTCCTTTGAATGTGCGTATTCCTGGAGCCCATCCTTGTGCTTGGAATATAGTAGAAATTCAATAAATGCTTTTTTCTCATTTTCTAAAGCATTTATTTCCCCAAATTTACTCATACTCTGTCTTGAATGCATGAATTTGTATATGTATATATGGATTAGAAATGTATATATACATATATTAGAAATGTATATATATATATATATATAAGTATACACACACACACGGGCACTCACACATTGATACATTGGAAAATCATCAAACAATGACTCTTTTCTTAGGCTCTTTTCCTAAGAAAACAACAACAACAATAAAAAGAAACAGATTCTGAGAAGTATTAGGACTTTGGAATCAGCCAGTTTGGAGTTGAATTCCAATATACCATTTACTAGTTGTGTGACCTTGGGCAAGTTGCTTACTTAAAACGTCTTCCCTTGTGTTCTCTCATTGGTAAAGTGGGAATAATATGTAATATTATTTATGTACATGCAAGTTTGTATGAGCATTAAATGAAATACTGATGTAAAGCTCCAAGTCTTGTCTGATACATGAAGTACCATTAATTATAGCTATTATCATTATTGTGTGGCTCTCAGGGTTTATCATGGGAAAACAATGATACAATTATCTTCTTATAAAACAGAATTCTGAGAAAATGAGTTGGGAGTGTGCTATTGACCGGCGTTATAACCTATAGCTTTTGTGTCAGAAAAATCTGGCTTAGATTTGGGATCATGTCCTGAGAAAATTAGTCCTCTATTTTCCCATCTGTAAAATGGGGATAGCAATAACCCCTGCATCTGTAAGGTGTGTAGGGAATTCAATGAAAGAATGCATGTAAAGTACTGAGTAGTGTACCCAGTGCATAGAAAGCTCTGAATGACTGGCAGCTATTATTAGAATTAGTTTCTCTCACTCTCCCTCACACACACTCGCATGCACGTACACCACCACCACCAGCATCACCAAATACAAATCTATCAAATATTTTGCCTTTGTCCCAGCTGGTTATTGTTCCATGTAGACCCATCTATTTTCACAACCTCAATATAATAAGTATTCCACAGAAAAGTGTGTGTGCGTGTGCAGTGTTTTCATGTGTGTGCAGTGAAGAAACGCTTATTTTATCTCAAGATTTGAAATGGTGGTTTGGGCCCCAGAGACGCTGGGTAAAGGCAGCAGAGTAAAAGCAGCTAAATCCCTCTCAGCCCAAGCCCAGTGTTTACCTCCCTGGCAAAACCAAGCACAGAAAGAGAATCAGCAAAACAAAAGCAGAGACTTGGAAGGCAACTTTGAGAAAGATTGAAAGGAATTGTAAAGAACCTGTCCCTCCTAATCCCAGAGTTGCTGAAACTACAGAAAAGCTGGTGGAAATTAACCATTTGTGCCCAGGAAGAACACCACATCATGCTACTCCCCTACCCTGGAGAAAGAACAGCCAGCAATCAATCGCTTCCTAGTCCCCAGTGGGCTGAGCTCAGCCTGCACTCACTCAGGCTCTCAGATGAAATGCAACTCAACCAGTCAGGCCCCAGGACGCTTAACCTTTGGAAAAGCAGTGCCAACATTTCTCTGGAGAAAGCATCAGTAGTGCTTGTCCTAGTGACTGTGATGCAATCACTGAAGGGAAAAAAGGCTTATACCCGCTATGATTTTGCAATGGCTCCAACAAAGGGCTTATGGGATTTCAGATGCATTTAGAAATTCAACTCTGCTGGCCCTCCTGAGCCAGCATCTCTTCTGAATACCAGAGGGACTGACAATGACAAAATCTGTGCCCAACTGCTGATGCAGGCTAGATGGTATTTAGACTGTCTAGTCATGACAAGGCATAAACAAATCTTTCGCCACTGTTTGCTTGTGAAAAAATGACATCTCATCTGGCTGCTTTCTACCCAGCTACCTTGGCAGATTGCCTCAACACCCCCACCCCCACCCCCCAAGCGGGTCTTTGGGAAACTGACCTTCAACACAGAACATGGAATTTTTTAAAGTGATAAATGCTGTCCTTCCCAACTCTGCTTATGGAGCTATATCTGGTCAAAGGTGAACTGACAGTAGGGCTGTCGAGTAGGACAGCTCAACAAGAGGTCCGTTCCTGCTGACATCAATGAAAAGCTTGCCACAAAGATAGCAATTTTTTAAAAAAGCATGACTCTTAACATAGCAGTTTCTTTGGGTATGTACTCTGTAGATTATAAAAAGGGAACTGGATTTCTGCCACCTGGACAAGAGAGAGTAAGGGGTGGGTGGGTGGCAGGGGGGCGGGGGCTGGGATGGAGGGGTGGTGGAGTTTTGTTGCCATTTGTAAAGGCACAGACACTCACACATGGAGGCCACTGGCCTCTACTTTCATTTGTCTTCAAGTTTTGCATTATGAGTTGTAAGGAAACTGTTCTCCACATAACCTGAAGTGTGTAGAATTCCACTCCGATGAGCCTTGTAAGGCCTTACAATTAGGCATTGTAAGGAAGTATTGCTCAATAAATATTTCTTGAAAGATCATGTTTCTACACTCACATTTTTGTCACTGTGACTTCATGACGTGAAATAAAGTTTCATTGCAACATGACTCACTAACCGACACCCCAATATGCACTTCCCCAGGGACAAGGCGTCTGAGGACTCAGGGAGCAGAGAGAGCGGGATGCGAGCGAAGAGGGCAGGAGCAGGAGCCAGATCAAGGCTGTGTTACTGAGTTGGCCACTGCTGTGCATCCTTGATCCTGCAGGATGTTTTGAGGAGCCTTACGAAATACATCTCAGACCTTCCTGGGCATGCGGGAAGATCCATCATCCACTGTCATTCAAGCAGGACCCTGTGGGGCTCAACACCCTCATACTTCTGGGTGGTGCACGCAAGACTGCAGAGTGGGTTCTTGGGTATCCCATGCAGCAACATCAGAAAGACTCTGGCTAAGAAGCACGGACTACATGGCCTGTGGCTGGGGGAATATGCTATCTGTTTGCACCTGGGCAGAGCTATTTGAGCATGAGAGTCCTAGTGTAGAGCGTCTCTTGTGTGGATAATCACAGTAGCTTCCTAACTGAGCTCCCTGTCTACAAATCTCTTTCTCTTCAAATTCACTAGTCAGATACTGCCAGAATCATCTTTCCAAAACCCAGATCTGATTATATCACTCCCTTCCTTTAAAAACCTTCTTTTCCTTCTCTCCTTTCTCCTGTGCACATTTCATTCTTTTGTATACTTCTTGGCTCTGCCCTGAATTTTTGGTATGGCACAAGAAAGAGGTAGTGTTCCAAATCTGCCTCTCAGGCCTCATTTCTCACTTTCTCCAAACAAGCACCCTTCACACTAGCCCTGATGTTTCCAACTTGCGTACGCAGGGGTCCTATGGAATTATTTCAAAAGATCAGAAAAACCATATGTACACCAAGAAATTTGTAGCTTGAATAAGTAATGTGACTTAAACATATGTTGTAGGTTCACAAAACTTAACTCACACTTCTCCTTGGATTTGCAGAGAAAATGGAATTTCTTAGTTTTGTCTAGATCTAATCTATTTCTTTTATGATCACTTACTCTTCTCTGAGCCCCACTTTCTGGTAGCAAGTATAACTATTAGCTCATGTATTAGGTACCCTTCCTTTTGTGGTCATGTTGGGGGGCAGGTCAGTCCCAGGAGACCCACTGAGGGAAAGAGCAGGGAGTTGTCCTGCCACTGACATGCTTTCAAGCTTGCGGTATTGTTCTTTCTTTCTGTTGACCTACCAAGTGGCCTCTGGTCAGGGAGAATGCTGGCTTTTGATTATCCCATGTCAGTCTTTCCCAGAACAAAGCCTCAGTGAAATCTGAGGGAGGAGCAAGCATTTCTTACATTCAAGAGTTCAATTAAGCATCCCCAAATAGGACAGAGTCTATTGGGGATGGTTGGGAGTGGAGACATTTTTTTGCTAATTTGTTCTCACACACCATACAAAGGTACGTGACTTTCTAGTCCCTCATGGTTTCATCGTCCTTACCTTGCCCCTTTCCTGAAGCTCCCTTCTTTCAATCTTTCACATTTGGTGGCCCACCCTACACTTGCTTGGGAAAAATCTCTTCTTGGAATGGAGTTGGGAGGACAGTGGGGTTCATCTGAACTTACCTAACAGTAAACACACATTATTATTGTGAAATGCTTAATTTATCTTTTTTCTTACGAAGATACTATGGTCTGCCCTCACCCAAGAAACACATTCCTCTGTTAAAATAACACTGGGCCTATTAATTGTAAAGTAATAACCCTGGCATTATTGTGCCAAGGGCAGAATGTAAGCTCTATGAAGGCAGAGTTTTGTTGCTTATTACCTGCTTTATCTGGAACAATCTCTGACCACAGAAGGCATTCATATCATGCTTGCTCAATGACTGACTGAATAAATAAATAGGAAATGCTTTTCTCTCTGGGCTTTCTTTTTGTTACAAAGGACCCCCACACTGGTAGATAAGAGATTTGGAGGAGATGGGAATGGTATCTCAATTCTGTCAATGGGTCGTACATTTTAAGGATAAATTTATAAAAAATATTAGAAGAAATGTATCCTTGTGTAGGAAATTTCTTCTTCCAAAGAAAACAGGAGTCCATGAAAGGAACTCTCTCATCCCACGGACAGTTTCCTCAACCCAGTTATATGTCTTAGGGGCAAACACTGTTAATGGATGTGTTGTTAGTTCTACTGGTAACCACATGACCTTGAGTGAGACACTTAAACCTCTATTTCTTGTTATTACCAGCTGCAGAGAATTATCGGCCCTTCGTTATGAAGGATCAGGAAATGAACACTACCCCACTGCCCACTCACACTCCGCTTTCTCCTCGTCTCCTACTTTTTCTATCATGTTTTGCACACATTTCATTTTTTTGATATAAATTTCAGGAGCTTTCCTTGACTTCATTTGCTAAGTATCTAATTTGATTATCTGTTGTATTCCCACTTATTGACTTTATTGTCATTTTTAATCTCTAAGAACTATTTCTTCTTTGGGGCTGATTATCCCTTTTTTTCTATAGTACCCGGTCCTTGTTTAATTAATGCAAAATCTTGACTTTCTGAGGATTCTAATTTAAAAAGCTCTTTTCTGTTCTCTGGATTGTCCTTGTTTCCTCTGGGGTCAGTTGGTTTTCTTCCTCTGTCTGTTGATAATTCTGTTTATATCTACGAACAAGGCTCAGGTTGTTGGATATGCTTTTTTCTGCATCTGTAGAGATCTTTGGGTTAAAAGGCTGCCAGTGGGCTCTTTGTAAGTAGAATTTCTTCCAGAAGGCAGCTTGGGGACCCTTATACTTGCAAAGAATGATGGCTTTACTTTAGTGACAGAGAACTTGGAAAGACAGTAGTTCACTCCTGGGCAGAGGTGCCAATCCTTCTCAATTTGTCCTTCTCCTCCCCGCCCCCACCCCCACCCCCCATACCTCTCCTCAGACACACCATTGCATGTCTGTGTGGGGTTCAAAAAACTGCCTACATCCCTAGTCTTCTCTCTCAAGTTCTGATAGCCTCTCCAGAGGAATTTTTAGGAAGATCACAAGTTTTTCTTAGACAACACTCTCCCATCTTAGTTTCAATGGGACATTTAAGGGAAAGTAAATGTGAGCTTTAAGTTTGGCATGATGTGCTAGTATTTTCAGCTTCTACAGAGATGTTGTGGAGATTAATAAAACACACATTTGTTCACGAGCTTTACTAAACATATAGTAGATTTTGCTGTGCCATGCTTTGTCAATTGGTGGATGTTAAAGCCACAACTATTCCTCTGTAAGGGTGAATGAAGCTCTTTGGTGTTAAATGGTTGGGAACCTCTATCTTAGTCAAGCTGTCTTAATCCCCTGGAATGTGATGCATGCTTTATGCCTTAATGCTGCGATCTATACTTAATGTTCATCTCACTTCTTCTACCTGCAAAATCCCACCATTTTGAAGGACTAGCTCAACAATCAATTTCTCTGCGAAGTCTTTCTCTCTGCTTGAGACAGAATGAATTGCTTCATCTTCATTATTCCCTGAACACTCTGTCTATTCCTCTAGCATAGCAATTACCACATTGCATGTTACTTGTTTACATTATCAAACACTCCACTCTAATCTTAATTCACCTTTTTATCTTTTATCTCAAATACCCAATACAGAATGAGTACTTGTTGACTTATGTTGAATTGCCTTTGCTCTTCATGATTGTCATTGACCAGATGTAGTGAAAAGAAGGCTATAAACTAAAAAGATTGTCTCTCACCTTACTTTTGTGAAGCTTTATGAAGTATACCAGTCATTTCATTCACCATTTTTGTTGTTTACTGAAACTGTCAGAAGAAGGTTCCAGCTTATGTGCTTCTGCTAGGATTATTCTTTTTTCTTACAGGGTCTCCTTAAGAAAAAAAATACTCCATTTCAAGAGATCTCTCCAAAGAAATGAAGAACAGAATGTAAATAATGTCCAATGAAAAGAGCTGGGGAGAGATGGGAATATAAACATAAGCCTCCTATTGCCTAAAAGTTCACTTAGGATAGAATGGTTGTTCACTATTGCCTTTGCCTGTGGTGTGTCAGGCATTGTGTAAGGAATTGGGAAAATGATGGACACGGTAGACAAGGCCCTTGTCCTTAGACAGTTGACAATCTCCTGTACATTTCTCCGTGTTTCTGAAAGATTTGTGTGGAAGCAGCTTCAAGGACATGTCAACAGGTGATTAATTAATGGTATTTGTTGGGTAGTTTTTATGTATTCACCCTAGCACTAGGCAGTTTAAAAGTAAGATAGACTTTGGCCATAAGATATTTAGAATTTAAAATTATTAGAGTCCTGTATAAAATGGCATAGAGAGTCAGCAAATTAGATATTTCATAATACAAAAATATTAACAGCTGAGGGTCTTAGGGATCAGTTTATTTGGAAGTGCTATAGACAATGAACTTGAGACCTGAAGGATAAGGAGTAAGTAGTTTCGTGATGGGCTAGAAAAGGGTGTCCCAAAGAGTGAAAACATGTAAAAGTCGGGAAGAGGCAAGGAGCATGAATTTCAAGGCAGGGATTCTGCTAATGGGGTCCGAGCTCTGGGAATGCAGTGAAGCGGTGAAAGCGGTGTGCGACCAGGTCAGAAAGACAATTAGGAGCTTAAATCAGGCAGGATTTTGTTAACCTCCCTACCATGATACTGTTATATGAGGAGGGAGCCCAAGGTCCTCTGCCTGAAATAATGTCCTGTCATGGCATGACTCTCTACTGTGATATGCTATAAACTCATTTTTAGTTTTAAGTTTTGCTAACAGACACATTTACACACACACACAAAAGCACACAGTTTCATAAAAGAGAACTTGACATGATTACTTTTGTATAGATCATGAAGTCTTCCAATCAAAAATTTGACAATTCACAAGTGGTTGGTTATTCTTTGTTTTAACTTTCCATTGTTGACAGTGGGGAAAGCAACACAGCCCAGTCTCAAGACAAAACGAATCTGTTGAAAGAAAGGGGCAGATGGTTAAGCACGAAGACAAAGCTCATAAGAAACAATACCGAGTATAGAAAATACCATTGGTGTATGACTCAGCTCCAGGGTAGGGTGAATTATCTTCTTGCATCTCTCACAGGAGGTCCAGAAAGAACCTCATTCTCCTCCTCGACTAAGCTTGCAAAAGGGAGATGAGCTATCCTATTTCTTGTTCTTGCAAAACAACAGAGCTTGCCTGGAAGAGCGTATTAGCAGGCCAATTACAGCTGCATACTTAAATATACAGACAGTATTCAATTACTGGAATGGAGAGCAATGAGGATGTAAAAAAGAGCCTGACAACAGATAATCCAAAAGTCATTGAATCTTGACTTTTGAATGAATTGTATTGTTTTCTTGTGGCAGAGTTGCGTTTCTAATTATGCCTTACTTAAGCTAGTATTAAAATTAGTTTGCATTCCCAGAGAAAGTACACACCAGCTGGGGGAAAAAAAAAAAGAAAGAAAGAAAAGAAAAAGAGAGAGAGAGAGAGAACCAGGATCCTGCTGAGTGCTGGGGTGGGAGTAGTTGTAAGGGAAGTGGATGGACTCAATATTTTCCATAATAATGAAGAATACTACTCCTACCCCCAAGCCTACCCCTAGCCCCACCCCCACAACCTGCACAATTTGCAGGCGAATATTTATTATCACTAGATCAAGGAACCAAATAAAAGCAGGTACAACTTTATACAGAGTACACAAAATAATTTTTTGTTTAGCATCATCCTGTATTTCAAAAGCCAAATTACCTTTGTTGCAATATGGGGTGGGAGAGGCAGAGGACCCATTTAAAAGTTGCTTGACCCCAGTGGAATTTAAACTTTAATTATCACTTAACCTATGAAAGTTCTGCCACTATTACAACAGTAAGTCCCTTCAGCACTGTAATTAAATTTCTGCCCGTGGCTTACGTGGTAAATCCTGTAAGAGGGGTGAATCAATTATACGAACATTTAAGGGAGCTATAAAACCCAGGAAGACAAGAGTTCCTAAGTGTTATTGGAGAATTCCAGGATTATGTCAAAAGAATAATTTTATGAAATTTCTCTAGAAGTAACCAAGATTGATTATTGTGCCTCAGTAGGAAGGACTCTGAGAAAGTGCATTCATAATCACAGAATTTATACAAGAGTTGTAAAATATTAGAGCTCAAAGAAGCTGATGAAGCCCACAGCTAAGGATTACCAATCATTTACCATGGGTTCTGCATGGCTCAAAGTGTTTCAGAGCTGGTAACCCACTGAGTACATAGTCTGTCTCTCCCTGTTAGAGGTGAGGAGACTGAGGCTTGTGGGATTAAAAGACTTGGCCAGGAGAACCAAGACGGCGGTGTAGGTAGACACACTACGCCTCCTCGCACAACCAGAATTGACAGGAAATCGAATGACAAGGAGGTCCGACACCAAGGAGATAAAACAATAAACATTCATCCAGACCGGTAGGAGGGGCAGAGACAGCAGCCGGGCGGAGAGGACTTGCGTTGCCTTGGCGGGACCGAGACTGGTGGAGTGTGGGACGAAGGGGGCAGGCAGTCTGACCACTAGCAGACCCTGCGGCCCTACAGACATGCAGATAAACCGAGAGGGCCGGACTCAGAGTGGCGGAGAACTGGGCAGGCAGTGTGGCGGGTAGCACCCCATGGCCCCACATTCGCACATAGATAAGCCAGGACAAACGGCAGGGAGCGAAGCAGACCGCACAGCCAAGGGCTCCAGCGCGATGAAATAAAGCCTCAAACCTCTGAGTGTAAGCACCTGTGGGGGTTGGGGCGGCAGCAGGAGAGACTCCCAGCCTCACAGGAGAGGTCGTTGAGAGACCCACAGGGGCCTAGAGTGTGCACAGGCCCACCCACTCGGGAACCAGCACCAGAGGGGCCCGATTTGATTGTGGGTAGCAGAGGGAGTGACTGAAATCCGGCAGAGAGTGGAGCAGGCACCATTGCTCTCTCTCGGCCCCTCCCCCACGTACAGCATCACAGCGCAGCGTCCCAGCTCAGTGTCCCAGCGCAGTGACCAGAGTTATCCCACCCCAAGGAACACCTAAAGCTCCTCCGCTTTAAGTAACAGAAGCACCAAGACAAAAAAAAAAAAAATGGCCCAAATGACAGAACACTTCAAAGCTCCAGAAATAAATCAGCTAAGCAGCGAACAGATAGCCAGCCTATCAGATGCACAGTTCAAAACACTGGTAATCAAGAAGCTCACAGAATTGGTTGAATTTGGTTGAAAACTAGATGAAAAAAATGAAGGCTATGCTAAGAGAGACAAAGGAAAATGTACAGGAAACCAATAGTGATGCGAAGGAAACTGGGACTCAAATCAACGGTGTGGACTAGAAGGAAGACAGAAACATCCAACCAGAAAAGAATGAAGAAACAAGAATTTGGAAAAATGAGGAGAGGCTTAGGAACCTCCAGGACATCTTGAAATGTTCCAACATTGGAATTATAGGGGTGCCAGAAGGAGAAGAGGAAGAACAAAAAATTGAAAACTTATTTGAACAAATAATGAAGGAGAACTTCCCTAATCGGGCAAAGGAAATAGACTTCCAGGAAGTGCAGGAAGCTCAGAGAGTCCCAAAGAAGCTGGACCCAAGGAGGAACACACGAAGGCACATCATAATTACATTAGCCAAGATGAAACAGAAGGAGAGAATCTTAGAAGCAGCGAGAGAAAAGGACACAGTTACCTACAAAGGACTTCCCATAAGACTGTCAGCTGATTTCTCCAAAGAGACCTCACAGGCAAGAAGGGGCTGGAAAGAAGTATTTGAAGTCATGAAAGGCAAGGACCTACATCTAAGATTACTCTATCCAGCAAAGCTATCATTTAGAATGGAAGGGAAGATAAAGTGCTTCTCAGATAAGGTCAAGTTAAAGGAGTTCATTATCACCAAGCCCTTATTATATGAAATGTTAAAGGGACTTATCTAAGAAAAAGAAGATAAAAAATATGAACAGTAAAAATGACAGCAAACTCAGTTATTAACAACCACACCTAAAACAAAAACAAAAGCAAACTAAGCAAACAACTAGAACATGAACAGAACCACAGAAATGGAGATCACATGGAGGGTTGTCAATAGGGGATTGGGAGGGGGAGAGGGCGGGAAAGGTACAGAGAATAAGTAGCATAAATGATAGGTGGAAAATAGACACGGGGAGGGTAAGAATAGTGTAGGAAATGTAGAAGCCAAAGAACTTATAAGTATGACCCATGGACATGAACTATTCGGGGGAATGTGGGAGGGAGGGGGTGGGCAGGATGGAGTGGAGTGAGGGGGGGAAATGGGACAACTGTAATAGCATAATCAATAAATATATTTAAAAAAAAAGACTTGGCCAAGCTGCATGACTAAGAATGGGCAGAGGCAAAAGCAGAACCAAAGCCTTCTGACTCCAAATCAAGGGCTTTTCTTATACATCAGACTTCCTTTCTGCCAGCTGGAAGATGTAATTATTTGATCATACCTGCAGACTTAAATAAATTAAAAAAAAAAGTGCTGGGGTTGGTGGAAAAAGCATGGACTTAGAGTTGAACCTGCACTAGAACTCTTGCTTGCTACTTCTGAGTTTGACCTCCCGGACTTCTGTGCCTCTCCTTGGTTTACATCCCTCTGTAATTTTCTGGAACAAAGTCCAACATCCTTGCTGGTCTGGGAGGCTCTAGGCAGTGCTAATCTCATCAGCTTCCCCTCTTGTTAGTCCCCACCCCTCACTCTCTGCTTTAGCCACTCCTGGGTGTTTGCACTTCTTTGAAGGACCGTGATTTTTCCCCCTCTGGGGGTCCAAGGTTCTGGGAGTGGTCACGTACTCTTCTCCTAGGCAACCACTTGGAGCTCAGTTTCAATTTTGCCTCCTACCGGAAGTCTTCTTGAATCCTCAGACTGAGTCAGCTCCCCTGTGGAATATGTTCTCTTGGCATCCTCACTTGCCTTTGTGGCTCCCATCCCTACAGTAATTGACTTGTAGCTGTTTAATTAACGATCCCCTATAAGAATTGAAACTCCATGAGGGCAGGGACAGGTATTCCCAGTGCTGAGATCAACAGAAGGCACTCAATAAATATCAAATGAATGCATGAACCCCTCTCAAGCCTCAGTTTTTTCTTCTTTAACATGGAGATAACAAACATTGGACCGTTGTCAGCATTAAATGGCATATTGATTTAAGGCATCCAGCTTACTGCTAGCAGCATAGAACTCAATACATGTGGATTTCATTTCCTGCACACTCTTACTTCTATGACAATGTCCCTGAGGCACCAGGCCTGTTGAAACAACCAAGAAGGATGGAACTGTGCTCTGGATAGTTTTAGCACAAAGTGTATTTTATGTGTTCTAAGTATCTGAGTACCAGTTACCCACTGAGGGTCTACATGGCAACTAACTGTCTATGAACCAGCGTATTTGACAAAGCAGGATACCTCACTCCCCAGCTGGACAGCATAACAGAGCGCTTACTGTAGGCACCATTCTTTCGGGGTCAGAACCTTAAACTAATCCCCTGCTGAATATGGAACAGATGAGCCAGGAGCAGCTGCTCTTCTCAGCTGGCGAGCTGCTAGAGCTTGAAGCAGCGTGGTTTTCAGGTGGCCTTCCCACCAAAGCCCAGACAGAGTGACAACGAGGCTGCCCAGATTGGTGCTTATGTGCAAACCTCTGGCCATGCCTGTCTTTGGAAGAGAGCTCTAATTCTCTCCCTTCCCCCACAGCTGGAAACCAGACTCCCTGAAGACAAAGAACTGTATTTCCTTCACAGCAGGCTCTCCTGTGGATTGTAACTCTCCTCACAGCCCTTGACCCTCTGCTGCTTTGTAAACTGTGGGGAGTGTGAGAGAGGAACCTGATATAGGGGAGGTGAGATGGAGCATGTCCAGGGATGTAGGTAACAGAGAAGGCATGTCACAGGCCCTTTAGGAACAAGCTGTGATGGGTCAAGTTTGTGTTTATGTTAAAGGGGAAGGACATTTTAAATATAACTTAAAGCAATGAAACTGATTGTAAGACCATGGGTATGAAATTAGGCCTCAGACCAAGGCTTGCCACTTGTTACTATCTGTGTGGCCTTGGGTAATTATGATACTTCATCTTTTTAAAACTCGGTTTTGTCATCTATAAATTGGGGATAGTTATAGTACTCATCTGATAGGCCAGGGATGGGCAAACTTTATCCATAAAAGACCAGATAGTAAATATTTTAGGCTTGGCAACAGAGAGTCTTTGTTGTATATATAGAGATATATATGTACTGTTTTTAGCTTGAGTGCTATACAAAAACAGGCCAAGGGCCAGATTTTGCTTATTGTGAAGATTAAATAGATTAAATAAGATAACATAGAAAATGCTTTGCATTGGACCTAAAACATAGTAAATTCTCAATAAGTATAGGTATGATGGTTCCCACCTGTTGATTGTGTTGAAGGCTAATTACAGACAATAAATAGCAGGAACTTCAGGCTTATATATGCCAGCTCTCCTGCCACACAAACATCCAATAGAACATATATTTAGAAGGACAATATAAATCACACGAATTGGAACCATTAATGTGATCCTCATTATTGGAATTGAAGCATTTGAAAATCAAATATGGTTAAGGGAATTGGGCCAATGGATGTTTCCGAGGGCCAACTGTGATCCGAGCGCAGGCCGGACCTCTGCCATATCCTTCGCATGTGTTATTTCACAGCACTCCTGCTGGGCGGGTTTTATTGTTCCTGTTGCAGAAGAGAAGCGGAGGCCGAGGGAACTACCGCTGGAAACCAGCTGTGTCTGCGCAGGGCCTCCATTGTGCCTCCTTTATGGGCGTACTCATGGGCCTGGGATTTTGAATTAATTCTTTTTCTAATGTATATGCATCTGCATCATCATTTGCCCCTTGGCCCTGGAATAGATGGCTTCCTGCTAAGTGGAATTCAATGAATGATTCAAAGGTTGTTCCTAATCGTACACCTCCTGTGTGCTAAGCCCTATACTAGACATATATATATATTATATATATATATATCACAATCTCTCTTATTGAAGAGCTGAGTCTAGAAGGAAAGACACCACCTGTGTAGCTAATTATGATACCTTATTAAGTATTTTATTAGTATTGCCTGGGGAAAATTTCCTTAAGTCAAGGCTTTGTCTTTAGGAAGTCATTGTGACAATGCCTAGATTTGCATTAAAAGCACACCCTCGATCCTTTCACAATGTTCCCAGTCCAGTATAAAAGCTTCACTGGCTTCCTGTTACCCACAGAATAAAGTTCAAACTTGTTGGATCATATTCCAGGCCTTACATCAAAGCCTCCCAGTGGCAATGCCAGGTATGCTGGGATGGCGCTATGGACTGACTGTCTGTGTGTCCCCAGCTTCATGTGTGGAAACTATTCCCCAATGTCATGGTGTTTGGAGGTGGGGTCTTTAAGAAGTGACTAGGTCATGAAGGTAAAGCCCTCACAGATGGGATTAGTGCCCTAATAAAAGAGACCCCAGAGAGATGCCTAGCCTGATCAGCCATGTGAAGTGATAACGAGAAGCCAGCTGTTTATGAGGACATGGGCCCTCACCAGACACTGATCAGAGCCACAATCTTGGGCTTCCCAGCCTCCAGAACTGTGAGAAGTAAATTTCTGTTGTTAATAAGCCACCGAGACCATAGTAATTTTTTATAGCAGCCCAAACAGACTAAGATCGTGAACCCGCCGTAAGCAGCCTTGTCCATGTACTCTGGTAGATCTATAACATATGATCATTACTCTGCACGTGCCTCAACCTGAAATGGCTCGGGAAACATCTGTCTCTGACTTACCTTTCCTGCCTAATTTCCCTCAAGTGTTCCAATGCACACTGCGTCTGCTCATTGTTCCTTACACGTTCACCAACCTGTACACCTTTGCTCATGCAGTTCTTTCTGCCTGGCAGTTCCACGTTCCACCCTACCGTTTTGACCCCTTCTGCATAGTGTGCAAATTCTTTAAAAGAATAACCCATAAGTGACCTATTTCATGAAGAATTCCGTGTTCACTGTCCTTTGAATGGTGACAGTGTTTTATGTTTATGATGGCACATGCCATCTATTACATCCCTAGTATAAAAGAACCTAGTGCTGGACCTGGCACATAGTAAGGCTCAGCTGGCCAGCCTGCCTGCCTTCCCTCCCTCCTTTATTGGTGGAATCTTATGGAAATCAGTGGTTCTTAAACATAGCAGCACATTATAATTGCCTGAAGAGTTTTTTGTTTTGTTTTGTTTAATATCCAAACCCCCAATCAGTGAAACCAGAAACTGTCATGGGATCCAGCATCAAAACTCCCTGGGTGACTCCGACGTGCAGCCAGGGGCCAGAGCCACTGTTTTAAACACTCTGAGCCTTGTTTCTAGGGTTGTTCTGAAAATTAAATGCAATGTTTGCAAAACCTTGGCACAGTGCCTGGTACATAGTGAGTGTGCAGTAACTGTTAATTATTGTATTATATTTCACCCCAGCTTTTCACATTGTTACCAACAATATCTTGCACATAGTAGGGCTGAATAAATGCTACTTGGGGAGGTCTAATGAATCTCCCAGCAGGTTGTTGAGGAGAACTGGTTTCACATGGAGCTGAAGGTTATGCCTGGAGTAGAGGTTAGGGAAGACGGAGAGGCAAGTGGTCTGTCCTGGGCGCAGGCAAGAGGGGAAGAGGGCAGGAGGGTGTTGGCTGGATGGGATTTAAAAACAATAATACAACCAACTATCAGTCGATCTTCTATTATCACCATGCACTGGAAATTCTTCTTACCAGTGATAAAATGCTTCTGGCAGGGGCAGACTACTCCCATAACCCCAGCCCCCTCCCCCTTATCTTGGTATACTGTTGGCCTGGAGCCCAGCAAGAAAGAACTGAAGAGCTTTTATAGTCAGCACTATTAATGAGCTAAGTGGCTTGAGAAAGAAACAAGGGAACTGTAAATTATATTTATAAATTAAGTCATATAAAGCTGGACTAAGTAATTAAGCTGTGCACCCATAATTAAATACTTGTATAGCATTTGGGCCCTGAGATTTCTTTCTGCCGTAATGGTTGGCAGTCTGCATGGTGGGCTGATGATGCACACAGAGGTCCTGGGGCAAGGTGGTGCCAAGGTCACTGTCTAAGCAGCAGAGTACTTGTGGGACAGCCAAGGATGTGGTCAAACGAATAGGCAAGTGACAAACAGGATGAGCGATGAGTGGGGTGAAAGCCCCAGACCACCCCAGCCCCCGAAGCAAATGAGAGACAGCATTGGCATCCTAGGTTAGTGAAAAAAAGTCCAAGAAACAGTGCTCTGAGGCCCAGCAGAAAGGAAGGGCCTTCATATTTGTGGCCCCAGCCAACCCTGCACTTTCATTTTCTATCCTCCTTTCACATGCCTTGCCTAAAGCCACAGAAGTCAATACACATTCTTTGAATACAGTTTACTTTTTACCAGTATGTCTCTCTACCTTTGCCCTTGTCATTCCCTGCCTTTCCTTCCCTCTCCCTTCCTCATCTAGCCATGTAGTCCTTATCTAGCTTCAAGGTGCCTCAGGAGCCTTTGCCTGATGCATTTGGGCAGGCAGTAAGTCTTCCTCTGGCTCCCACAGTCACATTGCAGGAAAATCCTTTGCTGAATCTCTCCCTGGCCAGGCCCTGGAGAGCAAGCCCCTATTCTCAGATCCTAAAAGTTGTTTGCAGAATGTAAGGTGCTTAATGTGTATCTGTTGAGGAAGTGAGTAAATGAACTCTAGATAGCCGTGTGAAGACGCAGAGGTGAAGTTATCCTTTCCTCTAGATAGAAGAGCTGGACTATGAGCCCTTGAGGCCAGGGGCTGTCTCATTCAGCTTCACATTGGCAACATTCAGCATGGGGCTCTGCAGACAGAAATTGCTCCATGAATATTTGCTGGGCAAACGGGAGACAATTGAAAGGAGATATACTTTGGCACAAATTCGCCTCATCCCAGCTCCCACCCCCAAATAAGTGTGAAGACAAGTGTCAGCAGACACTGGTGTTTATAGAACAACGGTGTCTATGTTAGTAAAATTATGGGCAGGCCAGGCAATGCACACCAGACTTAAGATCAAGTGACATTTGTTGGGGTTGGTGGAGGGAAGAGATGGAAGAGAGGGATGATGGAGCCTGGGAGGCCCAGGTGTGGAAATTCAAGAGGAGGAGGAGGAGGAGACTGTGATGAAAAGCCATCTAGAGCAGCCTTTGAAGAGAGGTCACAAAAGTAATGAAGACTCAAGAGGGCTTGGTTTGGGAGGAGTGTGATCAGCTGTTAGATAAGCCCCATGAATGGTGAGGAAATGCTTTATGGGTGAGAGAAAAATGGGGAGAAGCTGGGAGGTGGAGGGACTGGGCCAAGAAGTACTGAGAGGAATCCAGGGGTGAGGCCCAGCTGTTTGCCTTGCTCACAAGCATCCCAGGTTGGGTGCACACACACCAAGGTTTGAAATCTGCTGGTAATGGCTAAAGAGCAGGGTCTTGAACTCCTTTGAGCTGCCTGGGGTGAAGTCTTGCTTCTTCCATTTACTAGTTATATGACTTAAGGGAGAGCCCTAAATTTCAGTTTCCTTATATGTAAAATGAGGACAATAAATGTACCTGCCTCTGGGAGGGAGTGAGTGCCTGGCACACAGTAAATGCTCAATAAAAATATCAGTAATAATAATTATACCAATATATAATTTGACATTTTGCTAGCTGATTCCACCCAAGGAAGGGAAATGCTGAAAGGATCTCTGAGCATTTCTTGCTGCAAAGGGAAGCAGAGGCAGGAAGTTGGATGGGAGAGACATTTCCTAAGCATTCTTCTCATTAGGGTATTCTGTCATATGTCCAGTCTCTTACACAGTTTAATTGCTCCCCAAGGGGAAGCACAATAGCCAGCTGTGTGAACTTGGGAAAGTGAGGTTCCCTCTCTTAGCTTCAATTTATCCATCTGTAAGTTTGAAAGAATTGATTCTCTGATCTCTAATAGCCATTCCCACTTTAACATTCCATGATGCCACTAATTCTAATCAGTCACAGGTTAAGGTGGGAGTAGGGGGAAAGGTGGGCCCTGGAGAGTGAGGTGAAGACCAGATTGGTGGATGGAGGTCATCTCAGATCTGTGTGAAGTTGAGGAGCTGCTGGGTCACAGTCTTCCGTCTCAGGGTCCTCAAAGTCCCCAGGATGGCCGTGTGCCCTGCCTTGGGAGAAGAGCAGGAGATTGGTGGCCCAGGGGGCAACTGCTCTGGCCATGCAGCATCTGTGAAACACCCACTGGGAAACAGGGAAAGAAAAAGAACTGCAGGAGGACATCCATGCACCAAGGAGCCGTGTGTCTCTCTGCAGCCCTGCATTCCAGGGTTGTCAGATGTGAATTGGATTTGGTGCTGCAATGTTTTATCAGACCAGATGGCCTATCGTGAAAATCCCCTCAACGTCAAGCCTTACAGGCTTAACAAAATTGCAAAACCCCTGCACTCTCTGCCTGAATGCTCTTATTCATTTAGGTCATCTGTAATTTGAGAAAATATTATTTGCAATACCCAAAGGCTCTTTTCTATGCTTCGTCTCTGTCGTGGCTGCCCTCTCTCCCTTTCTCCCTCTCCCTCCTTCTCTCTCTCTCTCCCTGAAGACATGTTTTTCTGTAAATACTGCAGCTCAGCTCTGAATCACAGATCAAAGCATTTCTTCTTCATTCATCTTTTGAGACCAAATTGCAATTTATAATGTCTGTGGTTTTCACTAATCTGTCTCTGTGTCATCTCACTTTAAATCAACAGAAAGCAGCTCACAGTAATGCATGGACGCTGCCCTACAGAAGCAGAGTGCAATTTGAGCACAGCATTACTGAGTCTCAGTACCCACAGGTAGAACTCTCTGGGGCCTCTATGCTCAACATTAATCTTAGTAAACAACTTGTTTTGATGAAAATGAAAGCCAGATGAAACAAGGAAAATTCATGGTTATCAGCAAACAAAATGAGATCCCTTCCTCCTCCCACCTCTTCCTGCACTTTCCAGAGACATCTGAGGCTTTGCCTTTTTAGACCAAATAAATGGAGGGCAGAAGTCAGGCTATTTTCCTCAGAGAACATGTGAAGAGACAGCTCAGAACTTTTCAGGAATTGGATGTTTGCAGAGCTGGGTCAGAGTCTTAGAGAGTTACAGGATTTTTTGTTTTCCTCCTCAGAAGTCAAGATTCCTGAAGGGAATGATTTTACCTTATTATTTAATCTAGTTGCTTGTCTCCTGGGAAGGGTTGACACTTGCTGTGCTCACCTCAGCTTTTTGGGTGACACACTGTACCGTAGAGGCCCCAGTGTCTAACTGGGGCGGCGGGGTGGGGGGGGCGGGTGGCGGGGCGGTAACAGACCAACACCACCTGCACTGATGCAAAATGCTTGCGTGGATGGACCAAGGTTAAACACATCATCAAATAAAAGCTGTATTTTAAGCACATCAATCTTCCTCAAATGCTGGATAAAAATGATAGCATGAATAATCCTTATTCTTGCTGAATTTCTCTAGGAGATTTTAAGGAGCTTAGTTGTCACATAGGCCAAACAATGGCAAGTTGATGATTTGGCATCTCCAAGTCCTGGGAGAGCCTCAGGGTTTAATTTCAGGCCCAGTTCCCTCTAGGCTACTAGAATCTGCCCTACTTTCCCAGGGACAGGAGCCAGCAAAGGTCTCCTTGTTTGATCTTCTCCTGGGGACTATACCAACCACGGGAAAGTGGGTGGTGGGGGGGGTGAGATGGAAGAATCTGGTTAAAATTTCTCAGTTCAGCCTTCCCTGAAAAACAAAGACACCATTACAACACCTGATGATGTGTTTCAATTGACAAATAAATTTATGTTAAAATGTCCTATATAAGATAAAAAAAGAAGGGGACATTATCTTCATTTATAGAAAAAGAAATCAAATCCCTGCGAGAGTAAGGTATTTATCCATGATTACTCAGCTACCACATGGTGAAGGGAACTCTCCAAATCCAGCGTTATTTCTGATTCGAGTTTGCTCATGGAGACCCATGAGGCTATGACTGAGTAAGCACTGGGCTGGGTACTTGCAGGTAAGGCAGGCACCCAAATCTCACTGTGACTGAGCAAGGCAAGCGTTACCATCCCCATTTCATGCGTGGGTAAACGGAGATTTAGAGAATCAAAACCTCTTTCCGGTGTCACGCAACTGGTAAGTGGCAGAGCTTACATTTGAATACAAGTCTTCTGGTCCTAAACCCAGTGTTCTTTCTATGTCACCCTCTGGGTATGGAAAATCAGTCTGGAAATAGAGTCAATCCCTTTAGTATTCTGAATTCTATAGACTAATGGTCTACAATAGGAAGCTGATGTAAAGTTAAGAGTTTACTTTTTATAGAGATGTAAGATTGTAATGAATAGTCTCTTGCCCCAATTATGCATGCTATAATTTATGTGTCCCTTTCTGCTATAGATGAAGGTTACTTTATGGATGAGATAGGGAAATATGTTTTGAGGGATATGATTTTGTAATGAATTGGAAGTAGGTTGTCAGGGTCAGACAATAAATGGACTAGGTAAAGGCAGGGCACGGTATGGTATGGTGGACTCAAAACTCTGATACAGAAAAACACGTTTTGAGAGAAGACAGTCTGACTACGAGCAAGGAGTGGAGACAATCTGAACGGTAAAATCAAAGAGGTTGGTAGCATCTAGGAGACCTGGAGCAGAGAATGACTTTGAGAATCCAGCGAAAGCAAGAGACTCTCTAAATAACGTCAGAGGCACATGCCATTATTTTCTTAACCTGAAGCAGGTTAAGCCCCGTTGGCCTAGAGGGAAGGCAAAAGAGGACTTAAAGAATCATTTATTAAGCTCAGCCTGTCAGTGAGACCTCAGACTTGAGGTTGATTATGGGTAGATGGAATGGAATCCAGGCAAGCAAGGAACTGTTGTTATGGGGCCTATAGTTTGGGTTTGGAAGGGGGATTCACTTTTGGAAACCAGTTAGAAAGAACCTGAGCCCCAAAGCCAAGACTGAGAGGGTCAGCCAGCCTGGGGGAAGCAGGAAGGGATAGGAGCTCATCTGTTGGATGGCCCATGCCAGGAGAAATGGTGACTAATCCGGGAACATTATAATTTGCTTATCAGTGATTATCCTGTACTCTGAAGTGCCCGTTTTGTACTTAAGTAAATTGTCTCTTAATGGCTTCCTGAGAGCAAGTTGCTCACTGATTTACAGGCAAAGGGAGAGTGCCAGGCCTCCACACCAACCTGACACCACCACAGAGAGAAGCAGATCGCAGAGCCGGCCGTCAGGAGGGCAGTGGGGTCTAAACATACGCTCAGGAATTTGTCCCCAAAGCTTAACGTTGTCTTACTAAAGACAGTGTCATCTAGAGGAAATTATTGGGGTGTTGTGGTTCAGCATCATATTTGTCAGCCAGCCTTTACAGCAAATTAGAGGTTATGACTTTTGCATCAGTTTAAATATAAGTGGCTCTTAAGAAGCACTGTACTCTTTACCATTTTGGGTGTTTCTCCCCAAGGTATCCCGTCCATCTGGTCCTGCAAACGTAGGGCGTCAGGGAGGTAGAGGTGTTGACTCTGAAATAGGACTTACCTGACAGCAGAGTGGAACTGGTGGGATCGTCCAATGTTCTCTTTTTGGAAATAAGGGAGAACACCAAGAAATTACTTATTTGTCCTCATGCTATATCCCGGAGAATGTAACTCACAGCTTGATTTACACAAAGAAAAGACGTAAACAAAAGCTGCTCAGTCAGAACCTTTTCTGCAGAAGCTAGGTACAGACCATACAGCTAAGGTTTGTTCCATGACACTGAACATTCACCAAACACTCATCAAACACCCACCTTGGCCAGGCACTGTGCTTGGTACATAGGGTGGGGGACAGACGGTCCCTTTTTCATGTAGAGACAAAACCATTAACCACTAGCATGAAGCAGAATCAAATAAATGCAAATAATGGGTTTGGGAGTAAAACTGGAGTTACAGTGAATTTTGACTCACGGAAATCAGAAACTATCTTATCTGGCTGTGATTTAAAAAAAGAAAAAGCTTTAAACAGAACTTTGTTCTATTATCCTGCTGGTCTCACAAAATATTTTAACAGGTACAAATATTGTGTGTTCCTTTTTTGAAAAAAATTAAGGTATAATTGACAATATTATATGAGTTTCTGGTATAAAACATAAGATTAGATATTTGTATATATAGCAAAATAATCATGGGAGTCTATTCAACATTTGTAACTGTACATGGCTACAGAATTCTTTTTGTGATGAGTTCTTTTATGATCTTCTCTCTTAGCAACTTTCAAATATGCAGTAGAGTATTAACTACGGTCACCATGCCGTACATTTCATCCCATGAGTTATTTCTTTTGTAAGTGGGAGTTTGTACCTTTGACCCTCTTCCCCATTCCACCCACCCCCACCTCTACCTCAGGCAACCACCACACTGTATTCTGTATCTGTGAGCATGGTTTTAGTTTTCTTTTGTTTGTGTTTTAGATTCCATATGTAAGTAAGATCATGTGTTATCTGTCTTTTACTTTCTGACTTACTTCACTTAGCACAGTGCCCTCAAGTTCCATGCGTGTTACAGGCGGCACAGCTTCATTATTTCACTCTTTTTTACGTCTGAATAATCTTCCATCGTGCACATGCACCACGTCTTCTTTGGCCGTTAATCCATCGATGGACGCTTAGGTTGCTTCCGTATTTTGGCTCTTGCAAATAATGAAGTAATGAACCTGAGGGCGCATATATTTTTTCGAGTTCGTGTTTTTGTTTTTCTTTTGGATAATACGCAGAAGTAGCATTTCTGTATCATAGGGTAGTTCTATTTTTAGTGTTTTGAGGAACCTCCATACTACTTTCCATAGCGGCTGCGATTTGGCTGTGATTTGATGGGAGTAAAGTTGGACTAGTTCCTCAAGGCCAGAGAGAAACTCTGAGCTCTAGTAAAGGGGCCTGTGGTTTTGGAAAGACAAGAGAGAACTGACGGGGTTGCCAAGGCAGAGATGAAGTTAGAGTAGAGGTCCCCACACTCCCATTTTAGACTCTTATTGTTCAAGCTGCATGCTGTTTGGGTGGGCGGGCCCTGAAGCAAGGGTAGCAGTCACATGACTGGGATTTCTCGCCCTCATCACTATGGAGTTTTGGGGCCAGTTAGTTCTTCCCTGTGGGGGGCTGTCCTGTGCATTACAGGATATTTAACAGTATCCTTGGCCTCTGTTAGTAGCATGCTCTCCCACACTGGATAACCAAAAATGTCTCTAGACGTTGCCAAATGTTCCTTGAGGGGCACACTTGCTTCCAGTTAAGGACCACTGGCTCTACTGGAGGTTAGAGGAAAGTGTGCTTCGGGCAAAAGGATTCCTCTGAATGAATGTACAGAGGTGCGACTCTGCCTGTATATGTTGCGTGAGGGTGGCCACAACATGGAAAGGAGAGGAAAATAATGGGAGAAGAGGCTAAGAAAGCAGTTTAGAGCCAAGATGAAAACTTTACTAATCGTATGGCTAATAAATTGGGCTTGATTTTGCAGGTAATGAGGAGAGCCTGATGCTTGGGAGGAGGAGAGTGAGAGGAGGAGGAATCCGGTAAGAGTGTGGGGATTGGAATAAAGAGTGGAGGAGTGAAAGCAGAAGTTGGGAGGCTGCCCAGTCCAGGGGAGAGGAGAACAGTAAGGTTGGAAAGGAGAGGCATGAGAGACATTAGCCAGGGAGATTTAAAACTTGGTGACAATATGGATTTGGAGGGTGATAGCAAGGGAGGAATCAGGTGAGTGAGGGGGAGATTATTGGGTAAAAAGCACATCATTGACTTAGAGAAGAAGATTTGGAAGAGGAAGAGGACATTTTAAAAATAAATTCTTTCTAGGGGACTAAATGGTAATGGAAAAATATACAATAAAGAATTAAATTTAAAAAATAACAAAAATAAAAAAAAGAATTCTAACAATGAACACAGGTTGCTTCTATATCTTAGCTATTGTAAATAATGCTACAATGAACATAGGGGTACATATATCTTTTTGAATTAGTGTTTTGGATTTCTTTAGATAAATGTGGTACTTAAGATACAATGGGATATTACTCAACCATAGAAAAGAATGAAATTTGGCCATTTGTGACAACATGGGTGGTCCTAGAGGGTATTATGCTAAGTGAAATAAGTCAGACAGAGAGACAAATACTCCATGATTTCACTTGTGTGTGGAATCTAAAAAACAAAATAAATGAACAAACAAAACAGAAACAAACTCATAGATACAGAGAACAAATTAATGGTCGCCAGCTGGGAAGGGATTGGAGGGATGGGTAAAAAATGTGAAAGGGATTAAGAAGTATAAATTGACAGTTATAAAAACAGTCACGGGGATGGAAAGTACAGCGTAAGGTATATTGTATTATTATATATATATATTATATTATATAACTATATTATAACAACTATGTATGATGTCAAATGGGTACTAGACTTATGGGGTGATTACTTCATAAACTATATGAATATCTAATCACTATATTGTACACCTGAAACTAAATATAATACTGTATGTCAACTGTAGTTGAAAAATAAAATTTTAAAAATGGCATTAAAATGAATTCTAAAACCCTGCTTCTGTCTTTTCCTCCCTGTGGGCACACAGTAGTCACTCAATAAATTCTTTTTCTATGGATCTTGAATCACCAGTTATTGGTTCAGGGGGAACAAGTCACCCATTCAGTAGGGCAAAGACAAAGTATAATAAAAACAACAACAATCACTTATTTAGCACTTACTATGAGCCAGACACTGAGCCAAGATTTTGCACACTATTTCATTCCACATTTGAACAATCATGAAATTGATAGAACTTTTATTTCCATCTTAGGGATTCTTTCATTGGTCACTATAGGAGACCATTCTGCATGGCGTGGGCCCAGCTCCCACTCGGAAAGTGAGGTCCGATCACACAGGACCTACGCCAGCGGATAGGTTCTCCCATGGGGAATCAGGCCTGCATTGTACCGAGGCTGCTTTGAGACTTGCTTTTTGCTAAAACTCCCTCACCCTGAATTGAGGCAGCAAACGTTTACTGCATATCTTTAAAGTAACTTCCTAAAATCTATGCTAAACCTTCCGAGGATGAGTATAACCAGTTCAACCACTTTCCCTTTACACTTGTAAATATCCTTCTTTTGGATATAATTAGCAACATCCTCTCCTTTGTTTTCTGTAAGCATCTAAAGCAAACCTGTGCATAGTAAATGAGGACCATCCTCAATGTAATGTGCCCAGAAAGCAATAAAAGCCTGTCAAGGCAAGGGTGGGGGCACTCTTCTCTTGAGAGAGTGGCTGTGTAGTCCCTTTTCCTCCACAGGACTCGGTAGTCCGTGAATTTATCTTGTCTCAGCCACAACGCCGTGGACACTGCAGGCCAGTGTCCTCATCAGGTCACATATTTTTGACTACTATATGCCAGGCACTATTTTGGAATCCTAGGATATATCAGTGAGTAAAACAGAGAAAAAGCCCAGGCTACTGTTGAGTTAACACTTTGGTGGGGAACTGAAATGAGGACACTAGAACTTAGCGAGATGAGGTGACCTGCATGTTCACGTGGACAGTGAGCATTGGAGTGAGGGGCAGGCAGGGAAGTGCCTGCTGTGGTTGGCTGTGGTCAGGCCCACAGGAACCCCCAAGTAGACATCAGTGGAAATCTCCCGTACAAGGCAGGCACAGAAGAGGAAAGATTGCCTGGTGCTGGCGCTTAAGAATTCTAAGGCCTACAACACAGATAAAAGGACGGGGGTATGGATTCCTGACTGACAGAATTATTGAATTATCTGGAATCATGTAGCTTGTGGATGCTTCCATGACGGGTATACATCAGCAGGGCACTGACAGGCCCATGCCACTCTGATCAGGAGTGTCATTTCTGGTTAATTGGCAAGACACCAAATTGCAGTCAAGTCCGTAAGAAATAAGGAGGTCAGTGGAGAGCCTGGTTCATTCACTTCCTACTGTGCCTAGTTTATATATTTTGCATTAATTAGCTGCCCTGGAAATTAACTAAAATAATATCAACAGTAAACTAAGGCTAAATGCATCATTCTTGCCCATCCTGGAGCTGGGACCAGCCTCTGTGCTCTGGTCTAGCTCATTTGCTTCAGGTTTTCTGACCACACTCTTTCCCAAAGTCACTAGAGAAGGATAGAGCTGTTTTTGCACTTTGGGTGGAAACTTTGTCTTTTCTCAAGCAGAAGGGGGGTAGATAAGCTTTTTATCTTTTGGGCAAGAGGAAGGATTACTTTGTACTGTGCAGGCGTCAGCGATCTGTGGTCTGAGGGTTTCATCTGTGACATAACACATCCCACCAGCTCCTTCTGGAGGCATGGCCTTAGTTCACACTGGTTGGCAGTGTCCACTGCCCAAAACTAGGGAGAAAAAACACAAACCTATTGAACATAGGATGCGCAAGACCTGACCTTGGGGCCCTGTACGTTTAGCTTGGGAAGCCATTGACCATAGTACGTATAAAACCACACGTGAAACAATGATCAAATGTTTGTTCACACAATAAGAAGTCTGGAATGGGCTATAGTTAATAGTATAACCCAAGCTTGACAGTATCATCAATGACCTGGAATATTGTCTTGTCTCTGTCTGCCACTTTGATGTTGGCTTCATCTTCAGACCAGTGACAAACAGGCTGTTGCAGTCCCAGCCATCAATCCTGGGCCAGTAATGATGAGAGGAAGAAGATTTTCCTTTCTCTCCCCACTTTCTATTTTTTAGAAACAAGGAAACTTTTCCAAAACACTATTAGTAGATTTCACCCTTACTTTTATTGGTTAGAATTGAGTCACGTACCCTTTCCTAAACAAAGCCTTGCCAAGTAAAATTGGGTTACTGTGGTTGGCTACCATGGTTGGCTTTTAGATAAGGCAGAGTCACCATCTGGAGCTGGGTTTGGCAGCAGCTCCTCCTGAGGCACATAACTATGTGAAAGAGGGTGGATACCTGAACCCAAACTCATTTCCTGTTTGGAAGGAAGAAGAGAGGGGAGCAATGGTCTCAGGCAACCAAGAGTGTTCTCAACTGCTCATCATTTAGCTCCCACAGGTCCAGTATTATCTGTACCTTTAGAGAGGGGAAGCAATTTAACCTTATATCTTCCCTTACTCAGCCCTACCCTGAGGCCCCGTGTTTGACACATTTGCATTTGGAGTGTGCCAGCTGAAGGCTCCCCCCCTTTTATGCTAATTATAACCTTACTTTATACTTTGGAAAGGCTTTCTTCCAATAGCTCCAGGCACTTTACACAGAGGACATTATCTTCTATTTTTGGAGATGGTGTGAGGGTCACAAGGCAGCCCCGAAGGCAGAGCCTGGTTCTCCAACAGGAGTGACAAGCCTGCAAGGGCTGACACTCCCTGCAGGAGGGCTCTGGTGCAGACAAGGGGTCTATTAACAAAGGCTTCCTTTATGCTGACTGGGGTTTCTGAAAAAGAAGCTCCCCAGCAATCTTAGAGAGGTGCTCAGTCATCACCTGGAGGCAGAGTGGATTAGAAATGCTGAAATCAGTGTTTGTCTATTTGTCCTCATTCTAGTTTCCTCCCTCACCTTTGAGCAGCACCATAGGTAGGCCACTGGATTCTTTTAAGAAACTTTCAATCTCTTTCTTCTCTGTGCTGACCACCACGCTGGGTGCTGGACATATAGCCGTGAACAAGACAGGGTTCCTAACCTCAAAGAGCTCACGGACTTTGTGGGGAGAAAACCTGAGTAACAGGCGATTATAGCACAGTGAGATCAGCGCTTTAGTCCTTCCTGCTGGGTGGGTGCAGTGTTTCTAGCAAGAACTGCTATTTAAGCTGAGACTTAGGTACAAAGAGAAATAAAATATTGCCAGTTTCCAAGAAAGATCATGTCTTAACTCAGATTTCTTAAAGTTTGAGGAGCATTAATTCCATAGGATGCTAACTTTAAATCTCTTGGGGAAAAAAGCATAGCTGGTCAGATTAATATGGGAAGTGATAGACAATAGATTAAGTAATCTGCAGGACTTTGCAGAACTTTTAATAAGTGTACTAGTGATAACCATGAGTCTCTGACAGAGATGTCAAGTGTTCATTTCCCGATCGCACTTAACCACAAAACCCTTTCCCCCCTCGTACTCCCAGATGAGTGATTTCAATGCTGAGGACTTACAGTGTTGTAACTGGGTTGAGATGGTGGGTGGGGGTGACGGTGGGTCAGAGGAAGTATCATAGTTCTGCTCTAGAATGTACTGAGGCAAGCTTCTGATATAATAGTTGTGTTTATTTTATGGTCCTATTTACATTGTGTAGGGAACGCTACGGTATCCCTAAATAATTAAATTCAGCTGACTATAGTAAAACTGTTCTTCTCACAGGAATGGTTTAGCAATTGGCATGTGGCCCTGATTTCTGGCCAGTGGGATGAGAGGGGAAGTATGCCAAGGACTGACAGGAGAGTTTCCTGCTCTGAGAAAGAGAAAACCGGAAGAGACAGCTGCGCTTCTTCCTCTCAGTACGTTCTCTCTGAATATGATGGCTGGAACTAGAGACATCTTGCCATTAGCAAGAGGATAAAGCCAATACCAGATGACAGAGTAGAAATCAAAGTAATCTAGGTCTTTAGTGAGAGTTTTGATTTTCTGATTAACTATACCTGGAGCCTTTTCTATCTGGTGACATAACTCGACTACTTATTATATAATAATACATGTCCTTATCTTTTAACTGGATTGACTCAGGTCTTTCTGTTATTTGCAGTCAAGAGTATCCTGGCTGATGCAATTTCCTGTTTCAGTCTTCTCACCAAATTTTTTTCACAGGGATATTTAGGTATTTTCTCCATCAAGACTTACAATTTGGATCTCAGAGTATAGGCTGAGTTGTCCCGGACTCAAGCGTCTGAGGCAGCAGGTGTTATATTACTTAGTGATGCACAAACACAGGACCAAGACTCACTTGGTTTAGGCAAATAAGGATGGTTGTGGGCTGACATTATACCAGGGCTGGTTATTCTGAGTACTTGAAGAGCTGCAGTTGGGCCTCCTGCAGACCCCAACCAGGCAGCTGGAACTCAGGGAGCTAGGGCAGGAAGAAGAGCAGGTTACTCTGCTAACTGTTCTGAAAAAGGCCTGAACTCTCACACAAGGCTGGCATGGCGCCCACCCCCACACATCCTCTTTCTATCATCACCTGGGAGTGCTTTAGCTGCTCCAACAGCTTTCTCCCCAAGTCCTCTTCCTTTGCTTCTGCCCTTAATGGTTTTATTACTTTGGCATCAATTTTTTTAATGGTTCAAATTTATTTTTATACATATTCAAGGAAATTTCTTTCTTTCTTTCTTTTGGTAAAAATCTGTTGACATGATTTATTGGTGATTATATCTGTTAACATTTTTTTAAAAACCATCTTAACCATTTTAAGTGTACCGTTCAGTAATGTGAAGTATGCTCCCATTGTTGTGAGAGAGATCTCCAGAACATAACTTTTTCATCCTCTGTTATGGTTAATTTATATGTCAAATTCACTGGACCATGGAGTGCCCTGATTAAACATTACTTCTGGGTGGATCTGTGAGGGTGTTTCAGGATGAGATTAGCATTTGAGTTGGTGGACTCAGTCAAGTAGACTGCCCTTCCCAACGTGGGTGGGAATCATCCAATCTGTTGAGGGCCTGAATAGAACAAAAAGCAGAGAAAGGAAAATTTGTCTCCTTCCTGCCTTCCATGTTTGAGCTGGGACACTGGCCTTCTCCTCCCCTTGGACTGGAATTGCATCATCAGCTTTCCTGGGTCTGCACCTTGCAGAAAGCAGATCATGCGACTCTGCAGCCTCCATAATGATGTGAGTCAACTCCTAATCTCCCTCGCTCTCCTCTTGCAAAATTGGAATTCTATACCCATTAAAAAACTCTCCTTCACCCCATTTTCCACTCCCACAGTTCCTGGTAACCACCACTCTACTCTCTGCTTCTACGAATTTGACTACTTTGGATACCTCATGTAAATGGAAGTATACTGTACTTGTCTTTTTTGAGTGGCTATTTCATTTAGGATGATGTCTTCAAGGTTCTTTCACACTGTAGCATGAGACAGAATTTCCCCTTTTTAAAAAGGCTGAATAGTATTCCACCGAAGGATACATCGCATTTTGTTCATGCCTTCATCCACTGTTAGACACCTGAGTTGCTTCCACCTCTTGGCTATTGTACCTTGGCATCACTTTTACCTACTTTGTGACTGATGTTTGGGATCCTAATTCTATTGCCAAGTTTCATTGTTAACCAGATTTCTTTGGTGTGCCTGGTGAAAGGGAATGTCCAAGAGGTACCTCAGGTTCTTAAGGGTAATCTTGCTAATGAGTTTTTTAAGAGAAAATTTTACTTTGGAGAAAAACCAAGCAATGTATATGTGCGCAATGGATAACAAACCAAAAATGTGTGAAGTACAAGGTGAGTATCTTTCCTTCTATGAAACTACTTGTCTTAGTTCTGCTCTGTAGCCATAACTGTAGCTGAAATATGAGCACATTTAAAAGTAATTTTCTTACCCATAAAAGGTTATATAAGCTCAATATAAAATTTGAAAAACAGCATAAAAGCTACCATTTAATGAGGTCATATTTTGTGCAGGGTTCTCCACCAGGTACTTTAAAGATATCCTTTTTAATTTGTCCAACTCTGTGAAGTAGGCATTTGTAACATTTCAGGTGCGTTACACGTTGGTGGGAACACCAGTCAATGTGCACACCTCCTCCACAGGGCCTGATTTATTCCCCCCGGACACGGAACCGATGAGTGCCCCCTGAGCAGGGGCAGCCCACCTTGGTGAGCCTTCTCTTTGCCTGCAAGTTCCCGTGGACTTCTCAGCCACCAGTGACGCTCTCTGCACAAGTAAGGGCATTTCGGAGTTGGGAAAACAGCTAACTTCATGATCCACCACTGCCCTTTCATACTTGGGCTTACCACATCATTTTCAAAAAACCTAAACTAACAACCTTTGTATTTCTAGTTAAGAGAATGTTTACAGAATGGGGTCTCTTCATTCTGAAGCCGATCAGCATAATTAGGGTCATAGAACAAGGCTTCTCATTTTCTGGAGCTCTGGAAAGCCCGTTTGCCTGCTGTCCACTGCCAGGAGCTGATTTAATTCACTTTACCTTGGTGGCTCAAAATACAGATTTTGAGCTGGTAGTAAATTGAAGATGCTAAGCCCCAAAGAGGTTAAATATTTGCCCAAGGTCAGGCATGCGAAGAGTAAGAGAGAGAATGAAATGTTCATGAGTTAAAATAGACATAATACAGATGGGTTTGGGACTTGGCAAAGTTCCTTATCATTTTTGAGCTTTATTTTCCCATCCAAAATGGGGATAATGGTAACTATAAGGATTAGGAGTAATATATGGAGAGCACCAAGCACAATGCCTCCCGCTCCTGGTGGGTGGCCCATGACTGCTAGCAATTATAACTGTGCTGCCTGACTCCAAAACCTTTGAGCTTTCCTTGGAACAACAATCCCTCTCTCACAGAAATGTAAAAGGACTTAAAAAAGAGTAAAGAAAAAGAAAAGAAAGAAAACCATCAAAATTTCCATTCCCCCCCAGGACCAAAAGCACTAGCTTTTGTTTGAGAGCAGATGCTTCCTTCTCTGAGTGTGAGCTTTTGGTGATTTCCCCCCATGCCCCCAATTCGTTTTCTTTCTAAGAAGTATTCCTCACAGTTGTAATCACACTGTATATATGATTTGTTTTTTATTTCCTTTTCACTTTTCCTCACATGCTAAGCAAGCTTTCATGTCTATTTTCCTACTACTGGGTTTTGTGGGAACCAACAGCCCTAGAAGTTAGGGGTCTCCATGGCAGCAGCCCTTTGGGAAGTCTGGGCCTCTCCATGGTGGTGGGCAGGAGCTCACGAAATGTCTCTTCATTCCTTCATCCTTTGGATGGCTTTGCTTGTCTGTCTGTTTGTTTGTTTGGAGCTGGAGCCATTCCTTGGAACACTGGTATCTTGCCCTTCGCCGTCACTCTGCTCTTGGGTCTGAGAGCACATGCTTCCTCTTCTGAGACAGCTCTTCCTTCCCTCCTTCCTTGTGCTTCCACCTCGCTGACCTCGGTGCCCCAGGTTCTGTAGTCACCAGCCTCGTTTGCCACTCTGAACCCTGGCTAAGCTCTTTCAACACAACACTTTGCTATCACCTAATGATCTTTTAAAAGAAAATTTTCAATTATAGTTTACATTCAACACTGTATTTTGTTTCAGGTGGACACTGCAGTGGCCAGACCATCACACACCTTACTCAGTGCTCTCCCTGACACCTTTAGCACCTACCCGGCACCGCACGTGGTCACCACACTATTGACCATATTTTCCACGCTGCACCCCACATCCCCAGGACTATTTTGTAACTACCAACCTGTACTTCCAAATCCCTTCACATTTTCCACCTAGTCCCCCAATAACCTGCCCCTCTGGCAACCATCAGGCTGTTCTCTGTATCTGTGAATCTGTTTCTGTTTTGTATGTTCATTTGTATAGTTTTTTAGATTCTACACATAAGCAAAACCATATGGTATTTGTCTTTCTCTGTCTGACTTATTTCATCTACCATAATACCCTCTAGGTCCATCCATGCTGTCAGAAATGGTAAGATTGCATTCCTTTTTACGGCCAAGTAATATTCCATTTTACATATGTACCACAGCCTTTTAAAGCCATTCATCCGTTGATGGGCACCTGGGTTGCTTTTCTATCAAGGCTATTGTACATAACACTGCAGTGAACATTAGGGTGCATTTATTACCTTGTGATCTGTCACTGCCTACCCCCGTTGATCACCGCTGGATTCTGCTGCAGCTCCCGGACTGCTGAACTGCACTGAAGCATGTCTTGCAGTTGTATGAATCGAGGCCACAACAAATGCACACTGGCCTCTTACTGTTAGGTAATACCTGGACCTATTTCTTGAAGACTACGGGCAGCATTTTGCTCAGTCACAGTTCTAAAACGTCTCCATTACCCACAGCCTCCAATCCTGTTCTGGGCAAGCCAACAAGAGCATTTTTCCTTCACAGAGAAAATGAAGGCACATGGGGAAGCTTCCTCAACTTTGCTCTTCTCTGTCTCAAATTTTCCTGTGTCTTTATAATCCCTTTGTCCTCTTCAGGCATTGAGGAGAGTTCTGTTTGATTGCTAAAGTTCCTCTCCCCTCTCCCCTCCTTCTTTAAGACTATTCCATTAATCACTCATCTCTTGAATGTGAATGTTCAACATACCTATCTTAGCTATTTTTCCAAATGTATGTAAGTCTCTTCCCTCCTAAAAATAAGACACAAAGGCAGCAGCAGCAACAATAATCATAAATCATAAGCTGTTCCTTTAACTTCTCTTCCTCTTCAGCCTCCAGTGCTCTCTGTCAGCAAAATTGTGAAATGATTAGGCTATACCCACTCTTTCCTTTTATCCTGACTTTTGCCTTTATACTCTAATGTAATTGCCTTCTTAAAAGTCATAACTAAGGACCACAATCTTGCTAAATCTTACAGCTTTTTTCTTTTTTCCTCCATCTTTATTCAATTCAACATATTTATTGAACCCCTTGCTCCTCACTAGGCATTGTGTGCACTCCCAGAGAGACAGACGTTTCTGTAGCAGGTGGCCTTATGCGTCAGCTCTTCTCCCTTTCTCTCCCTCACACCACGACTCTGTCTTCTCTTCCTTTGTTTTATACTCTCCAATGGATTTCTTTTTGTATTCTTTACTAGTGTCCTTTACTGATATTCATTATCTGATCCTGAAAATGAAGCTTTCACCAAGGTTCATTCCTTGGCCGTTTTCTCTCTCTCAGCATTTGTCTTCAATTGTCACCTCTATTTTACCAGCTCTGACTATCATCCTGCCAATTTGCTCTCACATTTTGGATTGAAATCATTGTAATTTACTGAATATTCCAACTAAGACATGTTTCATGCACCTCCCACTCAAAATGCCCAACACTGAGCTCATCTTTTCCTCACCTTTTAGGCATTCCCCCCTAGCACATGGACCTCCTTTGAGAACTTCCTCCACCCCAGGGTGGATTTGAACTACATGATCCTGCATCTTTGGCCGTAATTTGATGGATCCAGTCTCCTAAGGGTATGGAATTCTGCAGGCACCAGACTGGTCTGGCTGAACTGGGAAGTGATACAGGTGATACAGGTGAAGCTGCCGTCTTCAATTATGTGCGCAGAGACACAGAGAAGTCTGGATTGTGAAAAGAAGCACAAGTGCAGCAAAGAATGGCAGGGATATGAGATCACGCAGACTGGTAATTTAGCATTATTTCCCTTAGTTGTAAGAACTCTCTTGTCTAAGTATCCAGGCTGAAAACCTTCATATTTTCTTTGGCACTTTCCTTACCTTATCCCAACTCCCCATTATATCCCATTAGCTGAAGGCCCATCGGAGCTGGTCTTCAATATTGCTCCTGAAAAATGTGCTTTTGAACTCGCTCCTTCTATTCATTCCTTTCATCACTTTTACGTCATTACTCCTTACTCAGACAATTAGAGTCTTCTTACTGGTTTTCCTGTTTCTGATCATTTTCTCCTTTAATCCATCAAGTATATTTATTGCCTGTTCTTTACACACGGAATTAGTACCATACTTCTCACTGGAAATTTCGGACCTTCTATGGCAAGGTGCCTAACCGGCAACCTTTCCACTCTTACCACAGACTTTCCAACTTTGGGGGTCAACCTGTATGAACCACACCATCCAGGCCCTTCTGCACTTTGGATTCTGGTCCTGCTCACCCAGGCAGGAGCTCCAGCAGGAGATGAGAGGAAGGGCAGAACATAAAGTCAGGATATTTATCTTCTAGTTTTCTCCCTTTAAGTTTTTTTCAGGGTGTCTGTATCCCTTGGCCAGAGGTCAATGCTTATCTACATAACTTTCTATCTTCCCAGATTCTGCCAGCCTCTGCCTTTCCTCACCCCTGGGCCTGCTGTGAGCACGCTGCTGCAGTGAGTCACGGGCTCCCGCATTCTCCTGTGCGCTTTCCCTACTCTCTGCCCACAACATTGTAAATAGTCCTTTTAAAAGGAACTACTATAAAGGACACATGGACAAAACCAAGGGGGAGGGTGGAGGTGGGGGAGGGAGGTGGGTTCACCTGGGGTGGGGTGGAGGGATGGGGAGAAAAGGCATACAACTGTAATTGAATAACAATAAAAATTAAAAAAAAAAAATAAATAAAATGAACAGCCCTTGAATTGTCCTAAATTGAGTGTGCCATTCTTTTGGGGGCCTTGACTGATATAGGGCATAATAATAATAGTTGCTACCTTAACAGTAAGCTCTTAATAAATGTTAACTCTTATTAGTAATATTATCTCCTGTCACTTCATTTTTAATTTTTAATTTAATTTTTAATTACAGTTGACATAAAATACTAAATATTTTCAGGTATTCCCATCACTTCTTACTTTCTCTTCTACTCTGTAGATTAACTAGATAGTATGCTTCCTTTTAATACTTCCTGTACTTTCTCACCATCATACCGTGAAGATGCTATTTTAGCTGCCAGGAAACCAGCCCTCCCCTTTTTTTTGCTACCTAAATAACTTCCTTACTGACAAGCTTCTTCCTCAACAAGATGTCTACCTCCGATGCCCCATAATGCTTTCTACACCTGTCTCTGAACACTTTCTTCTTCCTCTGAGATTTATGTGTATCTACATGTGTCACTTCTTCCACTTCACTGTTAGATCTTTTAAGGCAGAGATTCAATCCTATTTATTTTTTCTTCTTTTTAATTCTTTGCCCTTAAACAATCAAATAAAACTTAGTACTACCCCTCTATAATCTATTTTCCCCATATCTACCAGAATGATCTCTCAAAAAAAAATAAGCGACTCCCCTTAAATCCTCCAATGACATTCTTCTGCAATTGAAGGGAAATTCACTCCTCCCACAGGTGAACAGCAAGTCACGTAACCCAGACCCCACGTGCCTCATCCATCTGTCTAGGTTCTAGCTTGTTTCCGCGTTAGGGCCTTGCTAGCTGTCCTCTCTGCCTGGAATGATATTTCTTGGGCAACCTTCAGGACAGGCTCCTTCCTGTCACTCAGACCTTAGCCTTTATGTTGCCTCTTCTGAGAGGTCCGTATGGGTTCTGCATTGATTCTAGAGTCACCATTGAGTCACTCTCATTTAACCACATTATTTACAGTTTTATGTAGCACTTCTGTTTGTTTTTCTTAAAACAGCTTTATTGAGATAGACTTTACATTCCCTAAGTGCGATGCATCTGTTTAAAGTATGCACTTCGATGGATTCTAGTGTATTTACAGAGTTTGCAACCATCACAATCATCTAACTTTAGAACAGTTGCAGCATGCACCACTAGCGGTGGAGTAGTGCCCACCCCGCCCCCCACTATTTCACACCCCAGCCTCTACACATCACTAATCCCCTTTCTGTCTCTGTGGATGTGCCTACTCTGGATCTTTCAAATACACAGAATCATATAATATGTGATCTTCTGTAACTGGCATTTCTTTTTATCTAGAGTAATACTTTTGAGGTCTATCTATGTGGTTATATGAGTACTTCTTTCCTTTTTGTTGATAGATACTGTTTTATTGTATGGATATAACATATTTTATTTAACTTTTCATCAGCTGATGGACATTGGGTGGTTACTGATTTGCTCTTATTGTTTTTCTGTCCCGTCAGTGAAAGAAGAGAAGGGACCTTGTCTGCATTCGTCTCCTTTGCTCCTGGTATGAAACCACAAGCACTTTCACGATGTGGTGACCACACCCCCGAGACATGAGTAAATGCACAGAAAAGCTGGGGCATCTGTAGGAGGTGGAGCAGATTCTATTCCCAGGGTCTAGAACAGTGTCTAGCACAGAAAGGTCCTTAAACAACGTTCTCTGAGTGAGTGGCTGTCACACCGGCAGACAGTGGGCAGCAGGGGCTCTGTTGTCACCCCGTGCGCGTCCCCACCTCCATCTGGTGACATAGTGTTCTCCTCCCTCTTCACCCCTATCTCTGGGCCAGAGCTGCAAGTGCCACACTGCCTGCTACGAGGAGAAAGCCGGTCTCAGGCAAAGAGAAGGAGGCCACTGTGGAAGCAGACACAGAAACCGAGGCAGTCAGACAGTGCACGGGGCCTCGGGCTTCCAGAGGCCTGGGATCCCACGGCACTTCCTTTGACTCTGAGATTCTTCGGGGTCTTCCCAGGTAAACAAGTCAATAAACTCCTTTGTTGTTTTAGCCAGCTTGGCCTGGCTTCCTGTTACTTGCCACAGAGAGAGTTCTGATGTACACACTTAGCTTCTGCTCACCTAACTGGTCTGGTCACCGTAACAAGAGTCATCTAGGGTTTCTCAGATGAGAAAGTATTTTCATGTTCATTATTTCACTCTAAAATTACAAACCTAATTTTACATCTGAGAAAACCAAAGTTCAGAGATGGCAAGTGATGTGCTTGAGGCCACACAGCTTAAAATTTGTACCAGGCCTTAAAATTTTGAGCCAGGCCTCAAAACCAGGGTCTCTGACTCTCAGTTGTATGCTTTTTGCCCACTGAGTCACAGCCCTTAAACTTGGCTTGAGAGGACAGGGCATCTGCTCCTGGACGCCTGGCACCTAGCACAACACCTGAAGTGCTTGCTGAGTAAATGACTGGGTCAATTTGAGCAGGTTAAGTGGCCAAAGCAGCAAGAACTCTCCAGGTGCCTTGGAGCCAGTGCTGAGATTTCCTGTTACCCAAGAACCTGAAATAGAGCAGAAGAAGGGAAACTGTCAGAACAAGTTACAAGGTGAAAATCAAACACTCAGCACTTAGAAGGAGCCAGATGCAAGAGAACAACACAGGTCCAGTTCCCCCTCCTTCTTCTTCCACTCCTTTCCCACCTTTCTCTCTGCTCCACACTCAAGTGTCTTTTCAATATAGATTAATCCATAGTGTGAAAACCAGCATAATCTTGTCAAGGACATTTTCTGCATCATGACTGATACCCAAGTCAGACTTCTAGAGATACGCATTAATATCAGAACACAAGAAAGATCAAGAAGAGAGATTCTGGCATTGATGTTTCTCTTCCCTAATCCTGCCTGTTTCTACTCTCTCCTCTGGCCACACCCTCTTTTTCTGCTTTTTCTTTAATATTCTGCCCTCTAATCTAACTACTGCACTGCAGCCACATTGGAAGTATGGATTTATTCACCATACTTCAGACTGTTCATGTTTTTCCTTCTGCCTCTTTCTCTGCCTGGCAAAGTCTTACTCATCCTTCAAAGCTCAACTCCAACGTTACCTCCTCTACACCTGCCCTTCAGGGTTCTCTCCACTCTGAGTTCCATAGCACTTTATAAACATCCCATTGTAGCAACTCCAGCTGTGTCACGGCTCTTGCTGTGTTTCTTTTCTTTACCAGACTATAGTTCCTTGAAAGCCTGTCTCTGTCCCATGAGGCTTTGTCTCCCAGCCCACAGCCTAGCATCTGCACAGTGGGAAGTGATTAATAAATGCTTGCTGAAATTTCAGGAACGAAGGCTATCCATCCTCTCCTGGGATGAAAGCTGGGATTGCAAGAATAGCTGAGTACATTCAAGAACAACTTATTGAAATTTTCTCTCAAAATTTTCTCTCACATGATAACTGGACCAAAATCATTAGTGACCAGATAGGCAAATAATAAGCCCTTTAGGCAGAAGTACTTAAAAAACCTCTCTGGTTATGAGTTGTTCCCTATAAATAGTGCAGAGAAAAGTTCTTTCATTTTCCTGTTCTGGTTTCTCCTTTGCAGCTTAGATGATGAAGAGCATCATTTTGGTTTAAATTTTATGGCAAATGATACAGGAGGGATGTACCCAAGGTTGACTACACTAGGTTGAGAAGGCTGCCATCACAAAGAACCACAGTTGGGTGGCTTAACATAAATGTAAATGTCTCCCAGTTCTGGAGGCCAGAAGTCCAAGAGCATGGTGTAGACAGGGCTGGCTCCTTCGGAGGGCAGGGAGGAAGGATCTGTTCCTTGCCTCTCACCAAGCTTCTGGTGGTTTGCTGGCCATCTGTGGTGTTCTTTCGCTTGTAGACGCATCACCTCAGTCTCTGCTTTCTCGTTCACACGGTGTTCTCCCTGTGAGCGCGTCTGCCTCCCGGCTCCCCTTTTCATAAGGACACCAATTGTATTGCATGAGGGCCCACCCTAATGACCCCATTTTAACTGGATTACCTCTGTGAAGACTCCGTCTTTAAATAAAGTCACTTTCTGAGGTACTGGGGGCAAGGACTTTCACGTATGAATTTTGGAGGGACACAGTTCAACCCATAGCAGTGAGGCTGAAAATTACTATCTGAGCTGAATTCACAACCTGGAACCCAAAGGCAGCCTGACAGGAATAACAGAAGTGAAAGTTATTTTCAGTGGAGTCCTTGTCCCTCTGCCTTGAGCCCATTCCCTAGTACCTATAACTTCATCATGCTACTGGAGAATCTCAGGGGAAAAGGTGCTAAGAACATTCCAGAAGACCCATGTGAATAGTGATATGACCTGCTGTGTTTCAGCCCCTGCAAGGGCAAATGAACCTGCAATGGTGGAGACAGACCTGGGGAAATAAAGTGAGAGAGAGAGAGGGACAGAGAAACAGAGGGACAGAAAATAAATGTACTTTTAAGTAGAGGCAGATTTTCCATGAAGCTAAGGAAAGTTAAGGTTCAGGGCTTTCCTTTTAAGATCCTGTATATTTAACTTAGAATTCTTTTTTAAAAGAGGGACTCTACCTCAAATGATTAAAAATTCAGGCTCCTCAAACCCTGGACCCTGCTTGCACTGTCTTTGTGGCTCAAAACGGGATATAAGAATTTCCCCTCCTATTCATGAACAGTAAGTCCTCACTTAAAGTCTTTGCTATGTTCTGTGACGTTACGTGAACCGATGGATAATGAAACAAATTTTACCATTGGCTAACAGATATAAACAAAAATTAAGTTCCTGTAGTACCTTGACTTTATAATGAAATGACATGGAACAAAAGGATGTTATTCAAGGGCCCACTGTACTCTGGGAAAGGAAGGCCCACTTGAGCTCGCCTCCCCATATCTTGCCTAAACAAAATATCTTGGCTACCGAGTCCCATCCTTATAAGGCTGATAGCTACTCCTCTTACCCCATCGGCCCCTATCTATGTGGGATGGGTTTCACTCCCCCACCCCATGAGTGGCGGCTTCAGAGTCTTAGTGGAGCTGGCTGGTCCCTGGGCCGTTACTCCTGAAAAGGTCACGAGACCAGAGCCCAGGACGGATGCCCACCAGAGCGAGGGTGGCCAAGGGAAGTCCTGGGGGAAATGCCACTTTCCAACTGCTCCTCTGAGGAATGAGCTGACCTGGATAAGTGTGGGGAGAGCAGAGTGACAAGCTCATTGACACCTGGGCCCCACCTCTGCCTTCAGCTTTCCTCCGGTCAGCAGAGGTGCCGAAATCCGAAATCCGTAAGAGTGAAGCATCCTTTGAGGAAGTGCTACTCTGCACACCTAGCAATTTCCATGTCTTTGGGCTTTGCCCTGCTGCCCCTCAGTTTCTGGGTTTCTCCCTCCCCCAGTGTAATTGCCGAGGGGGATGCTGGTGGCACCGCTCTTGGCAGGCTGGCTCTTCATTTGCAGGTAATTAACTTGGCAGAGATGGTGGTATTTAATAGCTAAGGTCAATTGATCAAAATGTCAACTATCTCATTTCTTAAAAATGTTTTATGTGTGTTATATTTTTCTCCTAAACACACAGTATCTATTTGAATTCCCCTCTCTCTTCAATGAGATTTATTCAGGCAGCATAACTGATGTGTTTCATAATCTATCTCACAACTCATATCCTTGTATGTCAAGAGGCCTGGGACTATGGGGCCGTCAGGATGAGTATATTTACTGCTCTGCCACTTAAGGATTGCTAGTAACTTTTACATGGAAAAGCTGACATTATCCTATTCTTAAAAAGACTATGTGACAGGGTTTAAAAAGCTTAGTCATTACTTCAAATTTCTAAATAGTCCAATCAGGTGGGCATTCAGCAATTGTTTAGTGATTGTATGTTATAATGGCTCAAAAAACCTCACTTCGAATCAATTAGATATTTATAAAGTCCAGTCAACTCTGTAGGCATGGCCTAAGAGATACTTATCTCTATTTTACTGATGAAAGCTTTGAAGCATAAAAAGCAAGTGTCTTGCTCAACTTTCTATCGGCTCAAGCACATACATCACAGAACATAAATGAGATGCGTACTTGGGTATTCCTGACTGTGAAGACCGATGGAGGAGGTAGAAATATGTCGGGAAGAATGTGATCATGGTATGGCCATGACTTACAGACACCAGAATCTCAAGGTTGTTTGGAATCCACAGTAGTTCCAAGGACTTGTTTAAACTCTTACAACAGCAGGAGTTCTGGGCTCTTTAGTTCTCTGCCATCAATGTGGTTCACCATTCTCCAAGTATCTTTTCTCTCTCTGCCTGCCCACTTCTGTTTATTTGACCACCTAATGGAAGCTCACCATTGTACCCCACTCTGATTCTCAGTTTGAATAGAACTTTGGTACCAGCCTGCCTTGTAAGTCACAGACAAGACTCTGGAATAGCTATTCTTGGGTCCCTGCTTCAGTCAGGTATGGCTTAGATGGGGTACAACCGTGTGGTACAAACAACAGCCAACTCACTTAAGTTATAGCCAGGGGCTAGTTCTTCTCAGCTAGAGGTGGTGGGTCCCTAGGTGAGTGATCGTTTATATCAAGCATGTAGCAAAGGGGCTGATATAATTTATCTTCTGGGTTCTTTTAAGAGAAGGGAAACTGAAGGTGATTGGTGATTGGTCAATTTGTGGTTCCTATTTAGAAAACTATATAAGAGACCTCAGGTTCCAAAGGAAGAAAGAAAAAAGTGAGGAAAGAAGATGGTTAGCAATTAGAGGGCTGACATTTCGGCAGTACCTTTATATAGTGAGTAACTAGATGCGGGTCCCTAGGACGTACAATTACTCACCAGGAGGCCCCCAGCAACACAATTCGCGGCTCCATGCCTGGTTTGTTTCTATAAAACAGGAGATGATAATAGCATTGCCACCTACCTGTCTCTCCTGGGGTGTCTGAGGACAAGTTAGCATTTGCTCTGTGCTTTGAAATGCTGAGATAAAAGGTGTGAACAGACTACAAAAAGGCATTGTACTTGGCTGTTTGCATTTGGTCATGAACCACTTGGATTCGTCTGAGGCAGAGCCTGGCAGTCACTGTGGAAGAACAGAGGACAGGAGATAGAGGCACTAAATGTCACGCCCCAGGAGCAAGGGTCTATGGGCTGTCACCTTAGGGGAACCCTCCCCCTACTGCCCCCCTTCCGCACTGAAGAGAAGGTGCCTCGCCCCAGAGATTTTCTCTCTGACACACTGAGGAGCGAGGTAGCTATGGCTTGACTTGTTTCTGATTTGCCAAAAAAAGTTCTCAGAGCAGCAAAATTGGACCTAGTGCAACTTCACCCAAAAGTCTTGGTGGAGAAGATGATCGCCCCAGCTCTGCCTTGCCCCCCCTACCCTCTCCCCCTAACCCACACCCCTGCTCCCACCTGCAGTGACAGTCTCTAGGCAGAGGCTGGGAGGTAATTACTGAGGGTCCGGTCAGGCAGTTTCAAAAGATATCAGACCTTAACAATTACCAGTGACTCCTGCCCCACTTCCTTTCCTCAGTCTCTTTGATATTTAATTTCCTCTCTGAGGCTGTCCCTGATGGCCGGTTTAATTTACTCCACCCACTGTGAAATGGTGGTGGCCATGGTGGTCCAGTGTGGTTTGCTCTCAGCCCTAGAACCTGCCTGGGCTTGTCCCTAGGAGCTGGATATTCCAGAGTCCATGTAAAACCCAAATCCCTTTGACCCCTACCTGCCTCTGAATTGGGATCCCATAAACTTTGTTATTCACCTCCTCACACTCACCAATAAAACCTTGATTACTTAGAATGCCTGGTGGATTCAGTAATTATGAGGCACATACAGATTTAGGAGGAGGTAGGTTTTAATCTAGGCTCCTGCTTCTCTTATATCTTGTGTGCTTGCGAAGTGCACCTGACCTCTGAGACGGAGTTTTCTCACTTGTTAAAATGAGGCAGTAATGTCTATCCTACCTATTCACAGGGGAACTTTGAGATTCAGATGGTGTATGGTATACGAAAGCACGTTGTAAACTGTGAACCACTATGCAAATGCGAGCAATTGTGTTGAAGGTGGCCATTAGTTCCCGGACCTGTATGGGGTACATTGTACACATGCAGTAAACTGAACAGAATTTAAATTAGCTAATTAACTTGGAGTTTTAAAATGTTTTTAATGAAGCCATTGAGCAGCAGCAGGGCCCAAATGCACTTACCTGCACCTCCGTGCTCAGGAAGAGGCAGATGGGAAAGGCATTTTCAATGTCAGCAGGGACCGCACGCACAGGAACCTGACTTCTGTGTGGGTCTTGTTTAGTCCTGGTGAGGGGATTCCAGGTCTGGGGATTTTCCACAGGGCACCTGTGTCCCAAGGCATGTGGTTTGGACAGTGTTTTAAGGCTTATGGAAACCCATCAGAAGGTTAAAACAGAGGAGTAGCCTGATCTAATTTAAATTTTAAAACCTTTCTCAGGCTGCTGTGTAGAAAATGGAATGTAGGTATTTGCAGTGCTGTGACAGGTGGACAGACGGTTGAAGCCTGCGAGTCTCTGCCCATCAACACCAAGGAGAGGTTCTTACACCAAGTGTGTGAAAAACCCTTTCAGCCCACCCTTCCATCACCACATTGGGGGTGGGACCGGATGTGCCACAGAAGTCAAAATAGTGCTGGGGGAGGTGCTGACCAAAGAGGCCTGTCAATCTAGCTGGGAAAAGAAGAGATTGGTTGGGAGGTAGACAGTTTGGGAGGCTGATTGCTCACTTTGAGAAAGCACCTGGTCTGTCCCACACATAAAGTGATATTAATATAAACCAAGGGGAACAAAGAAATGCTCTCTTGCTCAGTGCTCTGGCTCAGGACCTGCACTTGCACGGTGTTTTCGCCTGCTCTCTCCATGGGTCATGTGGCCTTAGCAGCCTCGTGGCCCATGGCCTCCAGGAGGGAATTTCAGTCTCTCCCCCCCACCCCCGCCCCTTTTTCTTGCTGACCTAGTGAAGCATTCACCAGTACATTCACGCACTCTCTCTCAGGAACATGCAACCCTGTGGCCTTAGCAGCCACATGGCCAGTGGCCCCTAGGAGGGAGGCTGAAATGAACATCAGCTGGGAACAAGCTAAGCTACCTGGATGACTGCTTAGAAGCTGCGTGCAGACTCCAAAGGACCATACTTTAAAATGGGGCACGAACTCTGGGCACTGACTTTTGTTTTGGTCTTGCTGATAATGGTTGGACTTTGTCTGGGATTTGCAAAAGAGATGAGCTTTGAGATGGGGAATCTGCCATTCTTCCAGATCACGCAGCATCTGAATAAAACCTCTTTCCTTTTCATCACCACTGCCTCTCAAGTTTGGCTTTGTGGTGGCAGGCAGACAGACCTTTTTTTGTTTGGTAACAGTGCTATCATAATTGTTTTAGCTGACAAACCTCTGAGCCTCCATTCTGTGTTTGGGGAATTCCTCCACCATGTGGGTCTAGGTGGGGCATTTTCCCATCCTGATGCCCTCCAGAAGCTGAGCAGGCCAGACATCCCCCTACTCAGCTCTGATGGCTAAGGAATGTGGTGCGTGCTCCACCAGGCACTCCGAATCTAGTTTCAGTGAGATGAAGACCTGGGACAAGGCGGCTTTATTAGAGCACTAGCTGAGGTGGCCAGGCCAGGGGACAAGTGGAATCCAGAGCTGAGTGCCACCATGGTCCCATGCTGGAAAAGTGTCCAGGTCTAACAGGAGCAGCATGAAATCCTGACCTAGCTCTTCCTGCACCACGATTTTACTGTGGCTGCTACTCGGCCGGTCTGGGTCCTGCCCATTTGAGTCTACTTCTACTGACTCTTTATCAATTCTGTGAACTTCCCAAGAGATTTCCAGTAATCCCCTTCCTGCTTAACTGGAGTTAGTGTGTGCTGTATACTTGCAGTGGAGAGTGCTAACACGTCTAGGGGAAGGGGTGACAGTGAAGAGGCTGCTTAGAGGCTTTCATAGTCAACCAGTGGAAACCAACGGTGACTTGGATTGAACACAGTATGCAAGTGGAGAAAATGATTGGAATGGATTTTGGAGGGTGTTGGAGGAAGAGTCACCAGAATTTCCTGGTAGTTCATATGTGGCGAGAAGGAAAGAAGAACCAAGGAAAACTTGTTATTTGGCCCGAAAATGCTGATGCATGCTTGTGGAAGCAGAGAAAAGGTCTGGAAGGAAAGGCACACTCAACCTTTATCAGGGGTTCTGTCTGGGAGGTCGCCTGGGGCTGTCTAAGGTTAAGGGCAGAGGCTTTAACTTCATGTTTTATAAATCACAAGAATATGATTTATGTTGTACTTCAATTTTATATCCAAAAAACAGAGCATTTCATGTTGGTTTCTTATGTTGTTCTGTATTTTGTAAATAAAATGTAAAAAGTCCTTCTAAGAAAAACCTTTGAAAAATTTGGGGAAGTATTAGATTCAAGGCAGACTTAGATTAAAGGCGAATGTTTGAGTCTATTGAAAAGCTGAGGGAAAAAGTAAAGAGGCTTTCTTTGCTAAATTAAAAAAAAAAGTGCTGCTAGTTCAAAAGGAGAATAAGAGACGAGGAAGGTAAGAAGATTCTGATACAGAAGTTATCAATCATTTTACTCCACAGTGGAAGGGTTTACAACCAAGTGGCTGAGAACCATGTCTCCTTAAATAGTATTAACGATGTCTTTAGGAAGTAAATCCACAGCTCACTGGACTTGAGACCAGAGAGTCCCCAGCTAGTCGAAGTTTACCTACATCAGAGATGAGGCATGCCTGAGGGAGTCTGTGAGCATACTGGCTAGTCTTGCCCCCTCCTACCAGTGGATGCTTGGGAGAGGGGTTTGGGAAAGAGGGCCTGGCCTGGGGGCAGTAAGGCCTGAGCAGATCAGTCTGTCAAAGCCAAGAGTGTTAGTTGTACCTCAGAGCTGAGTTTAAATCTGAAATCAATCTGCCAGCCAATTTGTTCATTTCAAATCCTGGTTGCCAATTGCTGGGAAGGTGGACCCCAAGCACAGCCAAATCCAAGTAGGTAACTGGCCAAAAAGCCAAGGTAAGCACAAGTGGTAGGATTAAAAGGAGGCTGCTCAGGAGACACTGAAGCAGGCTAGGAGTTGGTGAGTGACGGTACACGTAACAGGGGAAGTGGGACTTGGGTGGTGAAGGATTCTTGACAGGAATAGACACGCATTCTGGGTCCCACAGAGTCTCCTGAGACCCAGACATAGCTGAGAGAAATAGGGACATCAATCAGGTAGATTTTATTCTAGATTCAACTGTCCATCTATCCACCCATCCATGGAGCAGTACCACGTTATAAATAAATTCCAACATATAAATTCTAACATATTGAATTTTGGGGAAATATATACAAAGAAAAGCATTTTTGACTTTCAAATAAGGTAATGAGAATGAGACTTACAAATGTTTTCAGCTAGAGGTTCTTTGAGGATCAGCTTTTAAGGTAAAAATAATTTGTAAGGAGCAAAAAAATGTTCACATCAAATGAACACTGCCACAGTTCTTAAAATCTGTGTTTGTTCAAGTAGGCTAAACAAAATTGAACTGGGATTTCGTTTATTGTCCTTATTTACTTAACAAACTTTTTCTTCACAAATAGCATAAAGCCAACTTTCATCCCAATGTCTGAATTACCATATATCAAAAATAATAGATTCCATGAGAATTGTTTCTCAGTAATAAGAAAGGTACAGTGCCTGGGATAAAAAATACATATATATGTATACTGGGATACAGAAAAACTCCGGACTTAAGTTGTCTGGTGTTTTGAATTACTCACCAGGGTGAATAAATCAGAGTCAGTAAAATCTAGATGCCCCTAGAATGAAATTGTAAAGTGAAACCATGACCATACAGTCGCTAGGCTCCGTTCCAAAAGTTTCATGTGAGTTACAGAGGGCAGTGGTGTTGGGAAGCGTGTTGGGAAGAACATCTACGAGTATGTTTCAGAGGTTCCTGAAATAAAGATACCATTTATACAGCTGCAGCCACATCCTCAGTGGCTCAAGTTCACCCCGATGATTAATTACAATCCCATTTGCCTGGTGTTAATAAGCCTTTCCAAGAAGCCAGACTCTTCCCCTCCCCCCGTCTCCAAAGGTATTCTTCATCTTCAAGCACAGCACTCTGATTATGGACCACAAAGTGTAATAGCGGCTCTGGAGGCCTGCCAGAGCCGACTTGTTCGCTTTGCGTCTTTGCTCTGACTTCTTTATCTCACACTCTTCCCCCATGTGCTGTTGCTCTTTAGGCTGTAAACACACACACATATTCACCTAAACCCGAGAGCTTAGCAGAAAACAAGTCCATGCTTGCAGGGAGCTTAGGGAGGCCAGCCCAGGAAGAGGAGAGCAGGAAAGAAGGCTCTGGTGGCTGCTGGCCACAAGCTTTCTTTTTTCCCCCCCTTGCCAGATGGTTTCCAATCCCCTTTCAGTTCCAGAACAGCCAAAACCCCGGCCAGGCAGCCTGCCTACCCAGAGTGACATCTGTGTTTCTAGGAAGGCTCTCTTCTGCTCACAGACACATCTGCCCCTTTCTGCTCAGGCCTAGGGAGGCTGCTCTTGAGCTGAGGTGATAATCCCCCTTAAAATGCAGATCACCCTGGGAGAGGGGACACAGTGCAGCTGGTATACATCCTTTGCCCTTAAGGGAGAGTGAGTTTCTGAACCTGGGAGAAGAGCACCTCGCGCAGATTCTGTGGGCCCACGATGTGTAGTGGAGAAGCTCTTCCGAGCACGGGGTTATTTCGTGGGACTTCAGGCAGTGATTGCAGAAATTAATTGCGGGACCCTGGAGAGGGCACATGTGGGGCGAGCTCTGAGGCAGGTCTCCTCTCCTCCCCCCATGACAACTCTGGTTTGGCTTCCCACTGCAGCAGAGTATTTTTTCTGGACTGTCTTTGTGCCGAATGGCGGGCAGACTGTGTTTGTCATCTCTGTGCCGAGCAGTGTCCCTAGCACAGAACGCCCTTCAGGACTGTTTGCAGAATGAATGAATAAATGGCATATTGGTGGGACCTTCCATATCTAGAACGACGTTTAACAAGTCCCCAGCATGCTCATCAAGCACCGCCACCTGGAGCAGTGACATGGGTTGCCCCCTTCATCCCAGCTCGCAGGGACGTCTGACTCTGCCTTGGCACAACACAGGGCTCTTTGCATCCCCTTGGGGGCTCTGCCAGGGCAGCTGCTTTCCCCCCTGCTCAGTCCCTGCTTGAGTATCTGCTTTTTCCCAAATCTTTCCACCTGGCTCAGAGCCAGGACGGCCTCTAAGTCACACTCAGAATTTCCATGACAGTAAATAGACCAAATGAAGCCCTTTCCAGCCCCTGAAAGCAGTCTCTTCCAATCGTGCCGTGCCTGGCAGCATTTTTGTCCGCCCCATTTTGATACAGGCCTGTGGAAGGTCAATGACTCCTTTAAAAATAAGGAAAACATGGACCAGTGCCCAGTTCCTAACCTGCTGACAGTGCAGTTCTCTGCATCAGCCCACAGTTCCCCGCTGAAGCCTGCACAGTGATTTCTCACAAAGGTCTGCAATCTATTATGCTACAGTCGACTGCTGCATTCAAATGTAAAAACAGATCCTTGGATCAACACCCTATAAAAAGCCAAGAAAAATGTGGTAGTGTTCTTTCCTGGCTGCAGCCAAGAGCTTTCTGAGGGAAGAATCCTCTGCCAGCCCACAGCCTTGTACCTGTGTGGTTTTCACGGTAACTCGATCCATTCGGAATCCCAGCAAGGTGTGGAGGTTTCAGGTATTAGCACCCTCGTTGTGCAGATGGGGAGTGAAAGATGCCGCTGGGACCAGTGACCAAATTATTTTCACAGAATCAGGGCTCTGAGGGGGAGATACCTCGAGGTCTTTCATTTCATCCAGCTCCCTCCTGCTTCCAGTCTGGGCTGAGCCATTCTGGAAGATGGCACTTTAAAATCTCTGCTCAAAACATGCTCCCCAGCTAAAATGCAGCTGCCTTCTTAAAATAAAACAAGCTGGCTGCCCAGAGATCCTGGCCAAGCCCAACAGAAAAAAAAAATGTTTCCTGCCTCCCTGGACATTGCTTGTCATCGGTGCCTAAAATGCACACAGGAAAAAATATTTGTTGACCAGAATCAATTGGTATATTCAAAGGTTTGGAAATAAGACACCCTTATTCTCCTTCCTGCCAGCTTGTCACCTTTCTCCCCTCTTGTCCCTCCCTCCCCTATCCCCAAGAATGCCTTCCAGCGGCCAGGAGTGTGAAGTGTGAGGAGTAGTTGGACAGCCAGTTTTAATCTGTTCTGCTGGGCTGTGACTATTGCTGGTGTCACACTGGCATTGGCCGTGTGCTTGTCCCGCCCCTGGAGGGTGGCCAAGTTGCTGTTCACTTTCTACCTGCTTCGTCTGTTCACCTATTGGCAATTACCTTGCTGAGATCATTGTTTTTCTCGTCGGTATTTTTAGCACAGTGTGAGCCTTGCAGCAGGATGACTCTCTCAGACCCAGTCTTTGCTTTTCGGAGTGTAGTAAACCTTGTTTTGGCTGAGTGTGTGAAAGTAACTTTCACTGTGCAAAAAGATTTACTTGATGTGTGCTTTGGCCAAATATATGTGGAGACTTTGCTTTTTGTCTGTGAGCTCACAGGCTGCCAAGTAGACATTTATCTGGATAAACATACTCTCATGTAGCGTGCGTGCACACACACACACACACACACCTCCCTAGTTTAATTTTGATCTAAATGGACTTGACCTTAAGTATCAAATCCCGTCCTTGGCCTAAAATTGATTCATGCACTGGCTTGTCCTTGGGTCAGCTGTCAGTGTTTATATCAGATGCCTGTGCCTAGCACAGTGCCTGGCATGTGGTAGACACTCGATACAGATTGAATGAATAAAGAAACAAATGGGTAAATACTTTCCAGATTGATACCCAGGCGGGGGGAAATCTAAAAAGGGAAGAAAGGCCACAGAGATGCTGCTTTCTGTTTCACCCCCTGACATTGACTTTGGGGGAGTAGAGGAAGAGAGCAGCTATCATGTGCTAGAACGTGCCTGCTTGCTCCGGGTCAGCACAGAGCTGTGTCCTCCATGTCGGTTAGGTTCCATCTGAACTGTCCCTTCTCAGACCATCTTTCCTGACTATCTTGTCTGAAGAAGCCTCTCACCACCCCTCTTATCACCTTCCCTCTCCTCACCCTGCTTAATTATCTTGAAAGCCATTTCTGATCTGAAATGATTTTATCTTTCTATTTGCTTATTTATTGTCTGTATTTCCTCTTTTTAAGAATGCTATTTCACGTCTGTCTTTTTACTTTGGTATCCTCAATGCTCAGATCAGTGCCTATCAAGAAGCAGTTATTCAACAATGACTGAGTCTAAGGCTAAGGAAAGAATCCTCCTCTGCCTGGTCTCAGAAACCTGGGAGGAGCAATTAATAGGAAGCAGGTCTAAAACAGCTAGCTCATCTTCTCACAAATCTCTCTTTTCCCTTTACCTGCTTCACCGGCTGGACCCCGGAGTGCCTCACGCTCTCTCTCCTTGAATTCCCGCTTTTCCCTTTCAAGCAGCTGGTGCTGATCTCCAATGTCCTTGCTTTCTGTTTTCCACAGCTCATTCCTGGTGATGCGTGCGGGCTGGGAACTGTGTGCCTCTGACACCCTCTCTCCCATCAGCACTATTGCTGAGCTGATCCTTCCCTGCCTTGTCCTGCTCGTGTACTTGAAGCTGTCAGCCCTTCCCTGCACTCACAATGGGAAGGTATGGAAAAGAAGCTCTGACACCCAAGGAGGCTGCAGCATCTGGGTGGAATAGTTTCAGCTCCTCAAATCTGCCTCAGATGCTGCTCCCTGGCTCACTCCTCACCTTCCTGCCATCTGTCTCCCTGAACTGTTTTCCTACTTCAGTTTCCACAAAGGCCTCCAGTTTTGACCTCTGGCTTCTTTCCTGGACCATAATTAGGACTCTCCTGCTAGCCACAATGTGGTCAGCTGACCTAGGTCAAATGGCCTGGGCCTTCCAGCCTGGACCTTCCTTCCTGGACTAGCTGATTTCCCCTCCAGCGGGTACCCCCTGCCTGTTCTAAGTTTTTTCAATTCCCTTGTCCATCCTTCACCACCCCATATGGGCTCTGTTGTGCCCAATGGGACCATTATTTTAGTGAGCACTAGATTTGGTGCTTTACTCTGTTTTGTATGAAATGATCATGACAACACATACCTTTTAGTGGGCACTTTCTATGCACCAAGTATGGTAAAAAACATGTTATGTGATCTTGTTTAATTATCTCAAAAGATCTTTGAGTTATATGTCAGTATATTAGTTGCTCAGGCAGCTACAACAAAACACCACAGACTCCATGGCTTAAACAGGAATTGACCTTGCACAGTTCCGGAAGCTGGGAAGTGCAAGATCAAAGACTTGGCCAGGTAGGTTTCATGCTGAGCTCTTTTCTCTTGGCTTGAAGGCAGCTGCCGTCACTGTGTCCTCACATGGTGGGAGGACAGAGAGAGAGCTCTCTAGTGTCTCTTCTCATAAAGACACTAATCCTATTGGATCAGGGCCCCTTCCTTACTACCTCATTTAAACTTAAGTACTTGCTTACTCCAAATATAGTCACACTCGGGGTTTGCGTTTCAGAATATGAATTTGACAGAAACATGCATTCAGCCCATAAGAGTCAATAAGCTGATTTTAGGGATGAAGAAATGGGCTTAGAAACTTACTTTCCCCAAGGTTATACAACTAGTAAATGGCAGAGTTATGATTTGAACTCAGGCCTGTCTGGTTCCAGAGCTAGCCTAATCACTATGCCATACTGTCGTTCTATACTATATCTTTACTTCTACCTCTTGTTTACTTGGTAGTTCCTAAACTTCCTCTGGAGTTAGATAGTCCTGAATTCAAACCTTTGCTATGCAAATGTAGCTGTACAATCTTTAGTGAATAATTTCCCTCCTGATCCAGGATGTAGCATGAAAAATTTAAGGGTTAACTTGGCCTTTCCTTTGCATTTAAATCTCATCTCTGTCTAGACATTGTCTCTCCTGTAAGGTTAATAATAATGGTCACTATTATTATAAGCTATAACTGTTGATTCTCTATTACTAATGCCCCTTCTCCTTTTCCTCTACTACTAGTGTGCCTGCCAGTCACTGTTCCAGATAACTTTACCTGCATTATTTCTGTTTAGCTTCTATAACCTTATAATGTAAATATTGGTAACAGGATCATAGAGAAGCTAAACAAACTTTTGAAGATTATCAGCTTGAGAGTGACCTAATTAGAGCTGAATGCTCATCTGCCTAATTCTGAAGCCTGCTCTCCTTCCTTTGACATGTTTTAATTTTGGTGGGCAGTGGGTTGGTAAAGTTGCTTCCACCCCACTCTTCTCTACAAGTGACTTACCACTAGCACATTATCATCATCTAGCAAAGTCAACCTGAAATGTATTTGAACATTTAAGCAAAATTTAAATTATATTCCTAAAAAATTCGGAGACCTATCATGGTTTAGCATTAAGTGGTAAGGTCCTGGAATACGTAGACAAGATTTGTTTTATAACATCATGGTGTTTGAGGTCAGACACCAGCAAAGGTCAGAGAGGGAGACTGTTTTCATTTGATAATGGGGGCATGTCCTCACCCTTGCTTCTGAGCGCTCTGCATAAACTTTATGTTGTGGGATGAGAGGTAAAATTCTATTCAAGGTAAACCACACCAACTACTGAAAATTTCTATTGGATCATCACAGCATACAGGAAAGTAACGACCTAGTCAGCATCCTGGAACCACTGAGAAGCATCGAAAGTGATGATGTGTGGGCAGGAGAGGCAACCTGTGGCATCGCGTGTACCTGTTTCATTCTTTCCATCACTCTGCTCTGCAAGTACCAGGTGTGCTGCGTGCACTGAAGAAAGGGAGCTTAGGTGCTTGGATATGCTTCTGGGATACCCGGCTTCCTCAGAAAGAGGTTGAGATTTCTTAAATGGTTTTCATGAAGAGCGAAATAGCAAGGAAAAACTGTGTTTTGTTGCCCATGCCTCAATTTTCATTGGTTCTGTATTATTTTCTATTTATGAATAAAGAGCTTAATGCCTCTCATTGAAAATGGTCTTTCGATTTGAGGAAATGTTGTGATTTTCAATATTATGAGGACAGGAGGAGCATTTGAGGCTGGAAAAGGGGCATCCCTTCTCATTAGAAGGCCCCGGGAAGAATCTAAAATGAGTATGCACCTTCCCCTTACTCTTGGGGGAAAACATTTCAGTTGAGAATCACTGCATTCATTGTGAACCAATACTACATGTAGGAGTGTTTGCGGATAGCCATTAGGTGTGCTGAGGTACATAAAAAAATGGAAATATGTTGGTATCACTTTTGCATTCCTTGGGTAACATGGGCCAAGGGCTGAAATACAATTGTTATTAAAGTAATAATTCTTAAATAAATATGTGGGGGTCAAAAAATATCTTCTTGAAAACTTCCAGCATCTCATCACATGTTTCAGTACGTTCCTGTGGATTGGGTCTTGGCACTGGGCTTTGCTAGTGGACTTAAAGGCCTACACACGCCATTCAGGACAGACTTGATGAGACTGATCCAGGCAGACTTCCTGTGGGGTTTGGGTGACAAAGTACAAGACAATGTGTGTGAGGAAGCTCAGTCAGGCAACAGGCAACTAGAGACTTTGAGAGCCTCCAGAATCAAGTCCTTGGCTTGGACCCTGATGTGCCCAAGCTGGGCAGAGGTAACAGTAATCTTCTGTTGGGGGCTTCATGGACAGCAGCATGGATGAGAGGAAGCGTCAGGAAGAGAGGAAGAGTACTGTGGGCACTGAGGCTGGCAGGCTGGTTGTGGGTATGTGATGCGTCCTCCAGACATTCTCATAAGTAAGTAGAGCAAGTGGGATGGACACATATTATCAAAACAGCAGATAGCCTGGTTACATAAAAATGTTATGCCAAGTGACACTTAGTGGCTAGTGTTTCAATCCAAAAATGTTTGAGATAAGAGCCCTGTGCTTTGAAGTATCCCAGCCCTTGTACTCTCAGGGTCCAGAGTGGCTGTTGGCTTTGTTCCACACACTGAGTGATTGGTTATGGCAACTGAGCTCCTCCTACCATGTTGCTTCCAGAGTATTTCTTCCAGAAACTCTCATTGAAAGGTTATCTGTTGTCTCCCCTCTTAAATATTTCTTTCTCACGAATCACCTGACCGTTTCTGCAATGTCTTCAGTGTTTGGCTTCTTTACTCTTACTTCCCTTTTCCTTAGTCTGGCCTCCCACCCCAGCCACATTCCCATCCCCGTGTTGGGTGTATTTCAACCTGCTGAGACAAGAAGGGAGGGGAGGGAAAATAAGCTGGCAGGAAGCTTTGCCACCAGTTCACATTTTGACAAAAGGGCAAGTCACAACCTTTCTAGGCTTCTTTCCAGTTCTAATCTGTACCCTGAGGTACCCAGAATGGTGAATTACTGCATTGAGGTTTCATGAGGAAATGCCATTTAAAAAGCCAGTAAAACCATTTTGAGATGTGGTGGGTTATGTCCAGGGCCAGCAATCCACGTAGCCTTTCCGTCAGGCAGAGCACGCACGTAGGGTGGGCAGGGCTGGAGCGCCAGCAGCGGTGGCAGGAGGCTGCATTGGGGATTGGAGCAGGTAGCAGGTTTGGAACTGATGCAGGTTTTATAAAGGTTCCTAGGATGTCCTGTCAGCCAAGATAAAGGTTTAAGATCAACCATGAATTCTGCAAACATCTTAAGCACCATGTGGAGAGTTTGCAAAGGAGAAAAAGCGTGGGCTTCAGATTCAGCAAGATCAGGGTTTAAATTGTGGTTTACACACTGGCTTTGGGTAAGTTCCCTTCACTGAGTCTGTTTCCTTGTTGGTAAAGGAGGATAAAACAAAACCCACCTCACAGGGCTGCTGTGAGGATTCAAAGTGCTAACACACCTAAAACAATTGACACGTAGCTGTGAGTCAATTATTTTTTGTTCTGTTGGCTTTGTTTGTTGTTCTGCCCTTTGTGGTTTACTCTGAACATTTTCTGAAAGAATCAAAATAAATAATAAAAGATCAAAACCAGAAACTGAATCTTGGCAATATTCAAAGCACTCTGTTTGAGTGAGCGGAGAGGTGATGGGAAAAACCATCATCCCTGACCTTAAAAACATTCACATTTTCATGTCCTGTGATCTAGCGAAGAATCTGGAAGGATGTTGTGATGCTCACAGAACACCACCCACACAGTAAAGTCAGGTCTTCTTTTGAAGCAAAGGAAACTAGAAATGAGAAACACAGGATGCTGAAGTTGGAAGAGGCATGGCAATCTCACAGACGGAGGAAAACTGGGGCCTGGGCAGGTGGAGTGACCTGTCCAGAGTCACCTACTGGAAGTAAGTTTCAGAGGCAGGACTTGAACCCCAGTCGTCTAGCCCTTAGTTTACTGCAAGGCTCATATTGGATGTGGAGGTTGCATGTGCGTGTGACTACAGACAGGCGGAGTGATGGGCATTTCTGCTGCCCTAGATCTCTCATAGTTTCACACAAAATTGCAATTTGGAAAAAGAAGAGCCAGGCTGGTTGAATAAGAACGTTTGAGTCCCTAAAAGCTTACATGAGTCCAACCCCAGTTAATGGGGCTGGGTCAGGTCTGACAGGGCCTAGGGGAAGAGTCTATGAATTCAGAACTGTGGAGAGGGCCTGTTTGTCCCTCGACTCCAGTCTGCCCCCTGCCCCATTCTGCCTTGTGGGCAGACTTGTGTGGGTTTCGTCAGCCTACTCCCTTGTCTTCTGTCTTCCGGGCTGGGGGGATCACCAGTATATTCTGGCAGATGATCAGAGGAAGGGAAGAAAGTAAGGTTGGGACCTGTATTCTTCTGGCTTCCTCCCTGTTGGATCTCAGAGGGCAGGAGGCCCCACCCTCAGCAGGCTCCTGTTAGGCGGCTGTCACTATGCAGTGGCCTCCTCTGGGTTCCGGGAGCAGCTCCTTCCCCTGTGCCCCAGGGCCTGGGGTAGTAAAGGTCCCCCTAGGGCAGGCTCAGCAATACTGTAGATATTATACTACCCCTTAGTGGTTTCCCTAAACTCTGTACACAGTTTTATCAATAGTCCTTTCTTAAAGTCTCCTCAAATTACCCAGTTTGAATGTCTTTCTTTTTCTCCAGACACTGTTCTAACGATATAAGCCCTCTTCAAGTTCATAAAAAATAACCACAATATTTTAAAATTGAGCTCCAGAGAGACAGTTAAAGGGGTAAAAATAAGTTTATGCTGGGATAGAGAAAGTGAATAAGCTGAAAAGTAAAATGAAAAAACTATCTTTAAGTTTTTAACAGAGGAGATACCATCTTCCCTGGGATATTATTTATTTATTCTTCTCTCATTTATTAAATATTTTCACTGAATTTTATGGGCATTCAAAGATGAATCAGACATGCACTCAGTTCTCAAGCACCCTTCAGACCGGTAGGGAAGAAGAAACAGAGAAAAATGACAAAGTTGCGGCAGCTGCAGTGATGGGAGCTGGCCTTCCAGGGCTGGTCGGGTTGTGATGTGACAGGGTGGGGAGGGGGTGGGGGTGGGGGGGAGATGGGAAGAGTGAGAGAGGCAGGGGGAACTGTGAGTCAAGTAAGCATTTTTCCTCGTTCATAGCTTAGAGTACACTATTGAAGACATGTTTTAGGGTGTCTGCTCAGCTCACAATGACTCTTAACTGTGTGTTCCCCATTTAGCTCACAGCAGAGTGGCCCCTGGAAACCTCTGGGACCACCGTTGGGCCCAGCAGTTGTTATTGTGCAGGTGTTAGTCCTGGACAGGTCCCCCTACCTGGCCACAGTCGATTGAAACCATGCTGGGCCATTCAGAGCCCCATCTCTGGGATGACAGAACTTGGTCCAAGAAGTATTTAAACATTTTGGGTGATTGAACCTGGAATATGTGAACATGGGAGCTGAGGGCGGCCTTGCTTTGGGCCATTGGGACTGGGAGGAATGCACAAATATGGAAGAATGAAGCATATACCCAGAAAAAGGAAAAGAGATAAGGAATGAAGAGAATCAAGTTGGCTCTCAGTCCTGGATCCAGAACTTTCTGTAAGCTTGACTAATTCCTGCCCTTGAGTGCTTAGAGCAATTTCCCTTTTCCACGTAAGTTAGCGTGAGGTTTTTTTGTTGTTGTTTTGTTATTTTAAACAAAAGAATCTTAATTAAAACATTCATGAAAGGGAGCAGCAAGAATTAAGTTTAGGAATTACGTTTGGGCCAGATAGGAATGAATGAATAAATGAATCACGCTTGGGAGTAAACAAACAAACAACAACAACAACAAACAGTTGAATTAGCACAGGAAGGGATTTAGGTACTTACGGAACTGCCTGTTCATCCTGAAGCCTTTTTAGCTCTTGAAGTGGGTTAGCACCAAATGTGATGGAAAGTCTTCCGTGCAGGATATTAAGGACAGGGCAGAGCTAGCTCAACGATCATGTAAACATAGCCATGCTGGGAGCAGACGTGAGCTTTAAGGAAGGAGGGGGTTGGTTGAAATGTAGGACCTTTTGAGGCTACATTCTAGATTTATAATATGGTGGCACACAGATTCTGAAGTCAGATAAGCATGTGTCTGAATGTTTGTTTTAGTTTTAGTTTTCCCAAATTTAGGGAAAATATGGTTCTTGTGGCTATTAAATAGCATTATATAGGGGAAGCAATTATCACAAGATTGAGCATGTAACTAGACATCCAAAAAATGTCAGTGCTTGTCATTTTTTTTTACAGTGTTTGAAAGTCACAGTAAAGCAACTGCTTCCCTTTAAAAAAAAAGTTTACTCTTGTGAACCCCAAGCTCATGTACTTCTTTTTCTTCTTCTTTTTTTATGTTATCTGTTTACACTTAATAATCATTTGTTTCATTTAGAAGTGAAATACATCCCCATAATGCAAGATATCAAAATAGATCTCCTGAAAATATAGTACCATCCATACGCTTGGGTTGTGAAAACCTGTATAACAACATTTTAGGTACTAGTGAGACTTGTCATGTAATCACGTGGGTTTTCACTCTTGTCAACTGCATGTGAAGATTCTGCATTCACCCAGGACTGGGCTTCTTTGTATTTTGTTCTTAAGAGGAAGTGGTGAGAGGACCAGGACTGTACATATGAGATTCCTTGACATGTTGAATCTTTTCTTGCTCCTCTGAAACACAGACACGGCTTCGTTGTTTGGGATGTTGATCTGAAGAGTCCCAGAAATGGTGAGGGTTTTCAGTGGGATTGTAACTGGGCACAAAATTTAACAGGGCGGGTGATCGCAACCCCAGAGGGCTCTAGCATGCTAAGAAGGGAGCAACTCTGGTATTAATAAAAGAGAAAAAAGCCAAAGGGAGAAAACACTTTAGGAATGAGTGGCCAGGAAGAGACTATGCCAAACTCCATATGATTGGTAATATAACTGAGATAAATTGTGGCATTCCAAAATTTTATCTCAAGTTATTAGAATTTAGAGCTGAGAAAATGGAGCCCAGGGAGGTTTAGTGATTTGCCCAAGGTTACCTAGCTATTTAATGTAGGGCCCCAAGCTAGGAACCAGCTCCTCTCTATCTCAGTTTAGATCACCACCACCTGCACACCAGAACACTTGGGAATTTAGAGATATTGTAAAGAAAAATGCTGCATCCAGCAGAATGAGACAAAGCCACCCTCTCTTCTGATCCGCCTAGGCAGTATTCCTGGCTTGGATTTCAAGATTATGATGCTTACGGTGTCTTACCTTGCTGGTGGTACTTTTCAGCCAAGCATGCCATAAAGCCTCATCTCAGAGTTCTGTTCCTGGTCAGAATGCCTGGAAACTGCACTGACTTCAAATTGCTTGGGGAGCCAAGACCCCTGGATGTGACCTTCTTTAAAGTATTGTATCTGGAGCTGCATGCCTCTGCTACTCCTCTCTCTATTAAATTGTGAGCACATCTGCACGGCCAACAGTTCACCCTGAGGCTGTACAGGTTCCACATACCCCAGTTCTCTAGGCTGACTTATTCAAGCCTGTCTATTTAGCTCCCCCCGCTCCTATTGTCTCCACAGGACGAGAGAACAGAGAAAACATTGTACGGTATATGTTCCAGTAGGAAAGATGTGCTGTCACATGACATTGAATTTCACAGAACTGAGCCTCTATCCTGGGCCAGCGTCCTGGGCCATATATTAACAAAGTTAAACATTTGGTTAAGGTGTGGAGTCTGTGCTAAGGTGATCACAAGATAATAGGCAGAATGAAAAATGTCACTTAAGAAGGCAAAGTGCTATGGATGGGGAGTGACATATGTATAGAAATCACATCAGATTGGGGGAATTCCAAATGGTTTCGTGAAGAACACAGCACTGAGGTAGCTTCTGAAGGACGGGTAGAATATTACAGGCTCAATGACCAGAACTGTGGAAGAAGACGATCCAGAGGCTACAGAGGAGCCAGGATCAGAAGGAGCAAACTCTGGGCATGGTCAAGAGACTCTGCGTGGTTTAGCGGGACAACATATTGGGTAATTATGAGAAGGGAATGGGAGATGAGAAAAGCTGGGTCAGAACTTACTGAGGGAGTTGGAGGTCTTGACGGTCTTTAATTAGAACAGCTTTTGAGAAAGATGATCCCAACATTTTACACGACCCTGAGAATAAAGACAGTAAAGCTTAGCGTGTGTGTTCATTCAAGTGCTTGGTAGAGTGGCCATAAAGCATGACCTAAGCTGGAGCAGTGAGGAGGCCCCTTGTTCACACTCGGGGAGTGCTGGAGTCGGAGGCCAGGCACCAGCCCCTGGGGAGACACTGGAGGATCCTTGGCTGCTTTGGAATGCTCCAGCTCACCTAGTTCTGTCACGGATTGTTTTGTTAATTCTTTTTTCTCCTCCTTCTTGGTTAGAAGGTTCAGCAGACATGGTACAAGATGTGTTCTCAAGGGAACAAATCTCCGCGCTGTTAAAAACACAGCCTACCACTCTTGAGGGCTGAATCTTGTACAGTGTGAACTTCCTGAGTACCCAGAAGGCTTTTTCTTGATGAAAGCTCTTACTTGAATTTTGAGTTTGCTGTTTTGAATTTATCCAAAGAAGTGGAAGAATATAAGAACAAAGTTATCTGCACAACAAAATGTACTTTGTTAAATTCTTTTGACTGGCGTTATTTAGTTGGTTGTATTTACGTTAGTACTAAGAAGGCACTACCTATTATCATATTCTGGAAAAAACAAACAAACAGTAACCTGAGAGCTCTCTAGTGTTTTCTTCCCTAAAGTGAAATGGGAAAATGGAGTTGTCTCTAAAAAAGCTTAATTAAGACCTTAGGAAAGTTGAAAATGTTGACGACCAAAGGAAGGCCCAGCAAAATAATGAAGTCAATCCAGATAGAAAACATGCAAACCCAAGGGAAGAATTGTTTATGTTTTTGCAAACAGATGACCCAGAGGAGATGGAGCAAGTTGCACTTTGCACTCTATCAAGTCCTCTGTGGCTTAAAATTTCTTTAATATGTTTATTGATTTTAGAGAGAGAGGAAGGAGGAGAGAGAGAAAAATTGGTTGGTTGCCTCCTGTACATGCTGTGATGGGGGAGAGGGGGGCAGGAGCACATTGAACCTGCAACCTAGGTATGTGCTGTGACTGGGAATTGAACCCACATTTTGGTGTATGGGATGATGCTCCAACCAACTGAGCCACACCAGCCAGGGCACCTCCATGACTTTTAAAGTGTGTATGTGGCACTCCCTCTTTCCTACTATATGCTCATAGTAGGTGCTCGATGATATTTGTTGAGAGTATGAATTGATTCTTGGTTCATTGGATTAAAGGATCAGAATCTTTAGGTTGGTTTACAAGAAAAATAAGTGGATATGGGTGGGAATCACAGAAGTTATACAAATGAGTTATAAGTGTCTGGGTAAAGTGTCAGCACTAGAAAGTTTAAGCAGCTGTTGGGGAATGCAGCCCCAGAAGCCACCCTATGTTCCCAGGGGAGGAAGGACGGGCTCTCTTGTCCCCAGCACTCGGCACTTCTTGTAGGAATTGCTGGCTGCCTGGGGCTCAGCAGCAGCTTTTGGTCCCTGAAAGTGTCCAGTGGTCCTTAAGGCCCGAGGTGGTGTGAAGTGACCCGGGATTGCAACACCCAATTCATTTCAGTTAATGTTCCCCTATTTCAAAGAACAACTGTCTGCAGGTTTCTATATATTCTTTCTCTGTCTGCAGTTCTCTGGGCACATTCATGCTTTGTGCAGAGTTTTAGACTATGTGCACATACTTTATTTTATTCACATTACAACCTTATCTTCCACATTTTATACCTGATGAATCAGGGAGGTCACACAGGTGACTTGGCCAAAGTCACACAGCTAGAAAATGGCATCACCACCTAGGGCTTTTGGCTTAAGCCAAGTATTTTTATCCCTTTCCCCACAGTAGCCCCAGGTTTGATCTTCACTGCGGCTCCTGCTTCTGCACCGTGAGGTCAGACCCACCGTGGATCAAATGCCAGGTCCACTACTTCCAGCTATGAGATCTGAGGCAACTTGTCTAACTTTTCCCAACCTCCATTTTCTCCTCTGTTCATAAGAATCATGATTCCCCTTCATAGACCATCCCTTCCCATAAACAAAGATAAATGGTGTCCTCTATGTGTGGAGAAAGCAGACTGAGATAAGATACTATTTGCAAGTCTTCCCATGGCAGCTCTACCTCATATTTGGCAGTGATGGTTGCGTGCACTGAGCCCCTCATTTGAGGGGGACCAAATATCTGAGCCCTGATTCCTTGTCATGGACAAGGCCATCCTAATATCCTTCCTGAGGGGGCTTTGAGGATTCACTGAGATTTTGCATCTAAAAGCTATTTCTGTGAATTTTAATCATCATACAGATGTTAGTTCCCATTATTAGAATCTATCTCACTGTTTCCAAGTCAGGCCTCTCAACTTAGACTTTTCCAATTCGGCAAGAGTCTCTGTTCTCTCCCCTACTCGCAGCAGAAGATGAGAAAAGAAAGAAAAGTTAGAGATGTTTGCATGCTTCCTGTCCACACCTGCCTACCTCCTTCCTGCCTCAGTGTATTTGGGAGTCCTTTTCATTGAGGGGTGGAGTGGAGCAGCGTTAGCACAGTCCTCCTTTTCAAGCTGGGCCACTCTGCTATAGTCTCCCTTGTGCTTGAGCAGGAAGCACCTGAGGAGCATGTCTGTTCCCAAGGGTTCATTCTGGGGGACATAGGAGCAAGGCAGGCAGGAGATGGGCAGGGGTTGTGTAGATTTGATTTCATGCTGTCCCCAAGCTGTAGAGATGCCCTTGACATAACAGGAGGTGCTTCATAAATACTTGCTGAATGATAGGCTGTGGAGAATTGGTGGTAGGGAGGAGAGCCAGATGTGGAGAGCTGATGGAAAAGCGAGAAGCATGGCCAAAGACTTTTGCTGTTTTCTCTGCTACTTTTCTGATGGGCTAATGTTAGATTGCTCTGGAAGCTGTAACCAGGAGGCCCACAGACAAATCTCCCTAGTGTTTTCATTTCTTTGTCTTGCAGACAAATGCATCAGCTCTTTGAAAAAAGCAGCCCCAGAAAAAGACTGACAAACCAAACACATCCAGAGACTCAGCATACACATTCTTTTCTTCTAGAAGCTTGGAAGTGCTAATACCTTGTTTACATTTAAATCTGGCAACATTCAAAGGAGAAAAATCAATGTAAATGCTTTATGTGGGACTCCGCCTCTTCCACAACACCTTCCCCCCAGCGTCGTGGCATTAAGGGTTTCACAGGGGAAGCAATTCCAGTGAATGGTTGTGAACAATCTCTTTCAATGTTCTTCCTCCCGGCGGGAGCCCAGCCAGCCTTCACACACACTTTCTTTCCTGAGCCAGGCTCTAGCCAATTAGGCTGTTTATAATCAATATGTTTTTTTATATATGTGGGATTTATAGCCTGCCAATTTGCAGAAGGATTTAAAGGCCCTTTACCATTTCAAAATAAAATAAGGAAATAATGGCTAAAAATAGAACAGAGGCCTTATAAAATGAGTAAGAGAATAGACATTACAAGGCACCTGAGATGACCTAATTCTTGCAGTTAGTCAGTAAACTGAACCCCGACTTTGTGGTCAGATCAAAAGGTAGCCCATGTTGCTCAGCCAGCTCTCATTGCCTGATTGAAATGGAAAGATGAAAAAAACCCCTGGAAACCCCTATTATAAAAATTATTTGTAGAACTAAACTATTTTTTTAAGTATAGCTTAAAAAGACATTATTTGAATACAGTTATTCTGTAAACAATTTCAAGAGATGTGTGTATACGTAACATTTACTGCCACAGCCTCTCAGCCCTGGGGCCACGCGGGCCTTTCACTTAGCGTGTACCTTAGCAAAGGCTGTTCCGTCTGCCGGCACAGGCCTCCCAGCAGTCCACTCAGCCAGGTAACCCTCCTCATCCTTCCGACAGGGAAGCCCTCACCTCCAACCAGGCCAGGTCAGGCTCCTTTGTTACACAGTGTAAGAGCATCCTGTACCTACCATAGTTTACATTTCCTCACTTGTTAGTGTCATTATTTCCTGTCTGTCTTCCCCACTAGACATTCGCTTCTCGAGAGCAAGGACTGCATGTGCTTCGTTTACTCCTGTATCTCCAGCATGTTGCACAGTGCCTGAGTTATGGTAATAATAATAGCAATAATAACACAACGAAAATAATAATAGCTAAAAATTATTGAATGCCAGGACCTCTAAGTGTTTATCTCTAATAATTTGAGCCTCAAAACAGCCCTTTTGACTGGAGGCTGCTATTACCCTCCTCATCAGATGAAGAATAGAGAGGGAACTCTGACATTAAATAAATTCCCCAAAGTCACAGAGGTAAGAAGGTAGAAGGGGAACTCAGAGAGTCTGGTTCCAGAGTTTAAGTTTCTAATGCTTGTTAGCCGACAAACATCTTTTGACTGAGTGAATGAATTCTTGATGATAATACAACCCTGGAATTTTGCTTTCTGATCATCTGACTTAGTATAGGAATAGGACCTGAAGATTCAGAATGAACCCTACATAAGTCTGTTAAACAGTTTCTCTGAGCTCTCAAATTGATGACTTCTGGGAGCATTAGGCCAGGGCAGAATCACAGGCAGTGAAAATGATTGAATTATCTTTAAAAAATAACTGGTTACTCTGGTGCAAGTAGACCAGTTGCCTGGCACAAAATCCCATATCTAAAGTCTATACAGGCATATGGGAGCTAGGCTGTCGTTTTGATTTTAAATGTTAAGCGTTGTACTTATATTCTTTTCCAGAGAAAAAGTAGAGGAATCTACATAAGCGTTTGCAAACTTGCATATGAAGCCAGTGGAGAGAGATTCATAGGTAGTCAATACTTTTTATTTTCAGTTAGAGTAAATGTTTTCCTCAAAAAGGAAAGAAAAGGAAAGGAAAGGAAAGGAAAGGAAAGGAAAGGAAAGGAAAGGAAAGGAAAGGAAAGGAAAGGAAAGGAAAGGAAAGGAAAGGAAAGGAAAAGGAAGGAAAGGAAAGGGAAGGAAAGAAAAGGAAAGAAAAGAAAAGAACTCTTATCAGGCTCTCCCATGTGCAATTGGGAAAGACTCCAGAGTTCTATGCCAGACCACCGAGTGTGAGAAATTGTTAAGGTAGGTGCTACCCAACACTGTTTACTCTCTGCCAGAGTCCAGTGAGGCCTGTGGACCATCTGATTTGAAGTAACAAAGCCCTTCAGGATTCAATACCTGGAAAAAGTGCACATATGCTGAATGACCTGCCTATAGGACAAGCTATTGCATGTTAGTGTTGTCAGGGGGAGCGGTATCCTTTAGGTGTGTTTGATGCAGAGTCCTTTTTGCAGCAGCAATCAGCCAACAGGTTTACTTGTTTCTAAGAAGCACATTATTATTCTGCAGGCTGTAGCATGGAATCTGTTTATTCACATTTTGAACCATCTCATCCAAATATTTACGGAGAGGTTAGAGGGTACATACCTTGAGCTAGCCCCCGGGACAGATTCAGAATAGAAGATATGATCCTGTTCTCAAGGTACTTAGACTTAGTAGGTATGACTTCATTCATTTGTGTATTTCTTAAGTACCAAATATGTGCTAGAAAATACAGGGATGCATCAGAGGGGCAGTGTGGTATAGTGGGAACAGTCTTGATTTTGGAGACACACGCGCTACTGCTAATCTGCTATGTGACCCTGAAAATTTATTTGAACACGCAGGCCATCAGTTTTTTCATCTGTAAAATAAGGATTGTGGGCTTACTCTGCAGAAATTTGTGAATAGAAATAATATAGGTATTATTGGACATAGCCTAGCACATACAAAGTATCCATTAAATTGTTTATTTTAACACATAATTCCTACTCTTAAAAAGCTACATCCTAATGGAGGATGGGCATGTATAAACAAACCATTATAACACAACTTGACATTGATTTTGATATTGCACAAAAATGGTGTTTTTACAAAAGAGCTGAGGCACAGAGAACAAGGAACTCCCCCTGCCTGAAGAATTGGGAAAGGCTCCCCAAAAGAGGCTGGTTCTGGAAGGATGATGAGTAAGCTTTTGTTGTATGGAGAACAGGGCAAATTTTTAGGCACAGAAGTATGAAACAGCTTGTGCTGCTCATTGGAGAGGGTAAGAAGAAGCTCAGTGCATTTAGGGTGGGGATGGCTGTGCTGGGACAGGGGCACACAGTGGGAGGTGAGGCTGGAGAGCTAGGTCAGTCCATCTTCAGGCTATACACAGAGAATTCCTGATAAAATGGATACCCTTCACTTCATTCCAGAATGTTCTATTTTCTTAAATTGATTTGAGAGAGAGAGAGAGAGAGAGAGAGAAAGGGGGAGAGAGACCAAGACAGACACATACACACACACAGAGACATTGATTTGTTGTTCCACTTATTTATTTGTTTATTGGTTTATTCTTGTATGTACTTAGACTAGGTATTGAACCTGCAACCTTCACGTATTGGGATGATGCTCTAATCAACTGAGCTATGTGACCAGGGCCCAAATGTTCTATTTTTAACAATCAGATTCCATGATACCCGCTAGCAAAAAATGACTTGTTTTGTTTCCCTAAGCAATCCCACTTTACCCGTTCTATGAACACATAGCTCTGTAGGTTCTTAGAATCTGACACTCACCCAATGTTTCCAGGAACTAATTCCCCTTTAGCTGTTTAGACAATTTGGTATAATTCTCTGTTGCCTCTGTCCACTTCTCTGCCTTTCTGGGCCTGCATTGTCCAGGCTCCTGTGCCTCCTGCGTGCGTGTTGGGGGTAGGGCGAGCACCTCTCAATTGGTTTCTTTGTGCTGAGTAGAAAGGCAGGTGTGAGCCATGATTGATGGCTGGTTTATACAGTGACAGGAAAAACCTGCTGGCTGTGCATTTTCTTTTCTGCCAGAGGCCCAATCCGTTTCTTCTACCGGGACTTCTTGTTAGAGAACTCCTTCAAGCTGCTTCCCCTGGGATTTTTTTAAATAACATTTTTCAACTGTCAAATATGAACACATTTAAAAATATATTAATTTGGTTCAGATCCTGAGTGGACAAGCAAGGACTAATTTTTTTCTTTTTATTTCCATATTAAATTGCACATTAACCTGTGGTATCAGCTATTGGTTCTAAGGCAGGGGTGTGTATCACAATCACTAGGGGAGCTTTAAAAATCAGCTCCCTATACCTCTGTCCCCTCCCCCCACCAACCAGGGATGCCCATTCACAGGGTTACAGGGAGAGAGGCCTCGGGATCTGTGTTAATACAAACAATTACTTGGCAGGCAACTGGGATGTACAGCCCTAGATGAGAACCTCTGGTAGGGGTGATAGGGGCTATATTTAATAATCTTTGTTCCTGTCCCACTACTGCCACCACATCCATCTGTCCTGTCATTCCACAGATCCTTACTGAGTATCCACTATGTGCCAGGGTGCTTTAAGCACTGGGGACACGGGACAGACACCATCACTGACTTCATAAATCTTACATTCTAGTTGGGAGAGAAATAACGAAGAAGATGAATCAGCGACATATCTTAGCTATTGCTGCTTGCCAAGGAGAAATAATACGGTGGACGATGCTTTTATTTCCTTACTTCCCATCTCTCGATGTATCCCATCTGGATTTCATTCCCATCTTTGCTGATCGTCCATTTATGGGCTCAACTCCCCCAAGTTCATCAAGTCTAGTGGAAATATTTTAGTCCTTGCCTTGCTTGGCCACTCTGTGGTTGGTGTTCAGGACCAGGCATTACTCAGTCTTTAGGTAAATTTTGAGATAAGTGTTGTGCTAAGTACTTTATATGTTTGTTTTTTAAATTCTCACAACCCTAAGGTCAACAGTATTATTATTCTCATTGTAGAGATGGGGAAACCGAGGCACACCGAAGTTAAGTAACTTGCCCAAGGTTGCACAGCTAGTAAGAGGCAGAGCAGAGAATTTCTTCACCATGAACTCCCCACCTTTCCATCCTGGGTTTTCCTGTTCATCATTTCAGTGCTTTTTTATTCCTTCTCTGATCATTCATTTTCCCACAGCTCCCCAGGCTCAACTTCCTCTGGCAGCCCTTCACATTTTGGCATCCATACTTGCTCTCTCACCCCGCATGCTCCCAAGACAATGTCAGTCCCTCTGTTTTTCTCCACTGCTCCTGTCTCTGGTGGCTCTCAGATTTGCACCACTGGGCCGTACCTCCATTTTGACTCTCCAATGACCTAACTGGTACATGCACTTGCATGTCTGGTGGACATTTCTCTTTTGTTTATTTAACGAGTGAGTGCCTACCATGTGCCAGGCACTATGTGGCTTTTGCAGATATTGCGGTGAACAAAGCAGGTGAGGTCTCTGGCTCATGGAGTCTATTGTCTAGCAGAGAAGATAGCCTGACTGCAAACACATATAACATGCCCCCACATGAGCTAACACACTGTCTCATCTGTATTAGCAAACTTGCTCAGCTTCCTATTTTCTCAGTTTTAGTTGGTAATACAACCTCAGAGTTGCCTTTAATCCCTCCTTCTTCCTCAGGCCCTATATCCAAGTCTGTCTCCTACATTCTCTTGACTCCATTTCCTTTTTATCATCACCACCCCTCAAGGTCATTTCTTGCCTAGAAAACTTTGCTGGTTTTCTATTTGGCCCCATCTCAGGTTCTCCATTCCTTGAATCCATTGTCTACAATGTAGATTCTACACCAGTTTTTCTAAAACGCAAATTTGCTTGTGCCTCTCCCTTCTTTACATCTTCTGGTGAACCGTCCACCTGGCCCTACCCCTTGGAGTGATGGATCTCCTTTTCATGGGGATGCATTCCCCTGCCTGACCCTGCCCCACTCCTGTCTTGTGCATTCCATGCTTCTGGCCACAGTGATTAGTTTCAGAATGGGCAAGCCAGGGCCAAATAAAAATGTTATATATACAAGGAGGACCCCCCAAAACTCAGAATTTATTTACAAAAATTGTATATTTATTCTTACATGTTTAACTTTCAGTCACCTTCAAAGTACTCTCCATCTGATGCAATACAACTATCAAGATGTTTTTTTCCACTGTTCAAAACAGTTCTTGAACTCATCAGTTTTGATGCCCTTTAGTGCTTCTGTGGTTTTTGTGTTTCACCTCTCCCACATCGACAAAATGTTTCCCTTTGAGGAATTTTTTCATCTGGAGAAACAAAAAAAAATTTGCTCAGGGTGAGATCAGTTAAATAGGGAGGGTGGAGCACAGGGGTCATGCTGTTTCTTGGTCAAAAACTGCTGAACACTCAGCGAAGCGTGGGCAGGTATGCTCGTAAATCAGCCATCATGAAATAGGCAATGAGTCTTCAAAAAAATTCACTGAAGCCAAACACAGCCTCTCACAACAATGCCAGCTGGTACACAGATACAGATGGGTTCCTAGAATACTCACCTAGAGGAGGAAGCCTGTACTACAAGGGGCTCACTCTCCAGAAGATAATTGTTTCTTTTTGGACCCCCTTGTAGGTGTTGGTAGGGCAATTTTCTCCAGGATCTGAGCTGTCGCTTTCCCTTCTCATGGAGAGAGTCTCTGCGAAGATGGAGGCAATGCACGGAAAGAAGCAGAGCTGAGACAGAGCCTCAGGGCACTGTTTGAGCTTCTGGACCTAGTAGCACCAGCTTTGCTCATGGACTTTATCAATTCCAGAGTCAATAGATTTCCTGTGTTAGAATCCTAGTGCTGCCACTTACAGGCTATGTGACCTTGGGCAAATTGCTTAACCTTTCTGTATATTAGTTTCCTTATCTCTAAATTGGGCATAATAATAACAACTACCCCACAGGATTGTAATGAGGTTTAATTGAGTTAATACAGGGCAAAAGTAGGTTTACAGTTGTGAGTACGTGAAACACAGTTTATTCTTGTATAATTATTCATTAATTATCATAGTATTTTCCATATGAATAACTGTAAACCTACTTTTGCGCTACCCTGTACATATGGAGAACTTAGAAAATTATTAAGTGCTCAGTAAGTATTAACTAATATTGTTGTTATTATTATTACTTAACTGAGTTTGGTCTTGGGTTTCGGTAAGCTGCCACGGAAAGAGTCCTGAGAAATACCAAGTCCACACTCTGTAACCTGCCTACAAGGCTGATTTCCTACCTTCCCTGGAACAGCTCCCTCACACCCCGTGCCTTTGGCATCTTTGCATTGAACTTCCAAATCTTCCCAAATGTTCACAGTGCCTTGCTTGCAGGCTTATAATGTTCTTTCTGTCCAGAATGCACTTCCCATTCACCTGGCAAAGTCAGATAAGATGATTCTAAACAGCAAGAAGAAGCAACTAATTCAGGACACCCAGAAATTCTGGGTGTGATTGTGCTATTGATTATTGCTGATCTCTCAGCAATTCTCAGCAATTTGGGTCCATGTATTTTAAAAATGATTCTCTATTTCTTCATTCTCAAATGTACTTTTTTTTTTAATGAGAAGAGTTCTACAGATTTATGGACATTCAAAAATCCTTCCTCAGCTCAAGTTTGAGATCAGCCCCAAACAAGGTGACCAGTTAGCCCTCCCCATCTTCCATTGCCAGAATGGGAGAGACGAATTGCAGCAGAAACATGGGCTCCCCAGAGACACACAGCCTTCTGACCACACAGGCAGTGAAACTAAGACATTGGATATTAAGAAGGATGTGCTTCCTTTCTTAGATCTCAAGAGGGGACAAGCAAGAATCCTTCCTGGTCACGCTCCCTGACTCCCACATTTGTTTTTCCCAAAACTCAGACTTCTAAACACTGACAGTGGCCAAATTAACTTAACTAGATTTTTAAAAGCAAGAATAGTGTCTGCATTGTCTATAATGCCCCAGCTAAGTCTCTAGACTATTTGGGAATGGTAATAAAATCAAGATCTTCTTCCTTATATCGGTGGGAAGATGCTGTCTCTGGATTTGGGACCCTAAGGCTGTGCTTTACTGTCGGAGTCGAACAAATGTAAATAATTTAAAGCAATACCCCAATAGTATTTTCCCTGTTTAAACTTAATCCTATGTAAGTTTGCCTCAGGCCTGGAAGGCTTTGACTGGGACTGAGGAGAAATGGCTGTGTTATTGCCAGAGTCCAGCCTGGCCAAGTTCCCCAGACACTGGCTAGCTCCTGGGTGGTAGAGCTTGGCTGAAAGACATGGATGCAAACATAGGCACTTTTTCATTTGCCTGAACTGCTATTTGAATGAAGACTATTAAGGGATCTAAATGGGAAAACATTATATACCAGCAACAGACACATCCCCAAGTGTGTGTGTATGGCCTAAATTAGACCACCTAAGTAGGCTGTGTGCAATACCTAGAAATTACAAAAAAAGAATTGGATAATGAGAGGCAGCAGCTCGTGAAGCCAGCCCACCAGCAGAGAGAGCTCAGTATTCCTAGAAGGGTTTCCTAGAGGGAAAAATGGAAGTACATTGCAACGAGTGAGAAGTGCTTGCATCATTTCTTCCCTTCTGTCCCTGTAATCCATTTCCTCCCAGCTCCTCTATAGGAACGTGAGATCTGACTCACAGCCTAGGTCCCATCAGCCTAAGAGTCACATTCTTTTTGAAAACTTGTCTTCCTTATTAATGTATTTTAAAAAAGAGGTACTACATGACCACTCTACCCAATAAAACAATCACACAGATGCAATGGAAAATAATGATTTCTGCCCCCATCGTTTCCTTCAGTTCCTACCCTCTTAGGTTACACCTTTCATATATTTTTAAAACTTCATCTTTTATAGCATTTCTAGGTTCACAGCAAAATTAAGATGGTACAGAAACTTCTCATTAGTACCTTACCCTTGTGCATAGCCATCTCCACTATCAGCATCCCCAACCAGAGTGGTACATTTACTACAATTGATCAACCTACGTTGATGCAACATTGTCACCCAAATTCCATAGTTTACATTAGGGCTCACACTTGGTGTTGTAAACAGTATGATTTTGGACAACTGTATAATGATATGGATTTGTCTTTATTGTATCATACAGAGTATTTTCACTGCCCTAAAAATCCTCTGTGCTCTGTCTATTCATTCCTCTCCCTTGCAGCTCCCCCTCAGTCCTGGCAACCATTGATCCCTTTACCGCCTCCACTGTACATAGTCTCTTTTGTTGGTAGACACATGCATGTCGTGTATGAGGAAGAAGGTGATCGGTGATTTTTTTTAAATAAAAAATTATTACTCTGTGGCTTGTTTTTTGTTTTACTTTGTATGACATCATGGATTTCCATCTAGGTTAATAGATATTATTTCATTTCTTAATTGCTGCATAATATTTCATATTAAGAACATACTATAATTTAATGAATGACATCCTTATCAATGGACATTTAACAATAAACAACCCTGGCAATAAACCCATCCTTGATATAAACATTTATTGTGCTGGCAATTTTATTCTTATAGGCTGAATTTTCAGAAGCGGATTATTGGGTTTGCGTGTTTTATTAATTTAATAGACATTTCTACTTTATTTTCTCAAAGGTTATAGTAATTCAAGCCTTCCCAGAATATATAACAGTGGAAATTTCCTCCAATTTTTGCCAATTTTGGATTCTCTCTCTTTTTTTCTTCATCTCTGTCAATTTGACAGGCAGAAAATTATATCTTTTCATGAATTTATTTTATATTTTTGTAATTATAAGTTTGACCATCTTTTCAAAACTTTTTGCTTTCTTCTGTTGTGAATTCTTTCATCCTTTGCCTATTTTCATACTGTGCTGATTTTTCTTATAAATTAAAAGAATTCTTTGTACATTAGGAAGATTAACTGTATGTTTACCATATATATTGTAAATTATTTTCCCAGTCCATCATTGATATTTTGACTTTGTTTATTTAATCCATTAACAATAAAATAATCCAGTCAAATTTGTTAGTGTTTTCCTTTATGACTTCTGGGTCTCCTATCTTACTTAAGAAAATCTTTCCACTTCAACATTGTGTAACTATTCTCCTAAATTTTCTTCTAACACATATTTTTTCAACTGAATCTCAAATTTATTTAAATTTTTTTTTGGTGTATGGTAAGAGCTAAGGCTCTATTTTCTTCTTGGTTGATAGCCAACTATGCCAAAAGCATTAAGTAAATAAACACTCCTTTTCCCAGTGAGTTAACATATCTCCTTTGTCATATATTAAGTTTCTATTTATACTTGGACTTATTTTCTGAACTCTTTATCCTATTTCAATAACCTGAGCCAATACCATAATATTTTTATTATAATGGTTTTTCTGAAATATCTGGTAAGGCAAGTCTACTCTCATGAATATGAATATGAATATATGTATATTCATACAATATATGTGTGTATATCAGATATATAATTTTTTTGCTAGTCTCAGACATTTATTCTTCCATTAGAAATTTAACCTTATTTTCTGCAGTTGCCAAAAATTAGGATTCTGACTGGATTTCTAATTTTGAAAGGATCAATGTGGCAAAGATAAATTTATATATTTCTATTGAGAATGTGGTATATCATTTTATTTGTTCCACAAATTTCAGTAACATTGTATAGTTTTGTTTGGTACTGGCCCTTTGCCTTTATTGTTAAGTTAATTTGTGGATGATTTAGTTTTATTGATATTGTGAATGCATTGCCAAGCTGACTTCAAATGCATGAATTGCAACGGCTCGCCCTCTCACCCACCGAAACCTAGACTCCAGCCCTTCTCTACGTGTTGCCAGGTTACACACAGACCCTCACAAGGCGCTCTGCTGGGTCTGTCCTTGCAGTCGCTGGAAGGCGTTAGCCGTTCTTCCTCAAAGCCCTGGCTCTCCTTCGCTGTTCTCCGCCGGGTGGGAAGCCTCCCAATCGCCAAGGCAAAGGACCATTGTAAATACCGAGATACTTTTGCCAGGCTAACACTTCCAGGGATCTCCGAAGCTGTCCATTTTCAAGGGTCCAGAGAGGCAGGGAGAATGGCCTTTTCCCTAACTTCATGCCACCTCTCATCACCTGATCCCGGACGCTCTGCTTGATCTCAAAATACCCTGTCACACTCGCCCAGGTTCGTCAGCTTTTGGCCTTCATCGCTCAGCCAGAGCCTTTCCACGCCTTCCTGGCTGGATGGAGCCAGAGAGCGGCCTTTTCTCCTCTCAGCTGAAACCCATTTCTTCCCGAAATTAAAGTAACATCCTTTCATTGAGGTGTAACTTCCCCTGTGCCACAGCTGTGTTTTTAACTCTGTGGATCCTCAACACCTCTAATGAGGTCCATTTTAGCAGGAAGTCGTTTTGCTTCCTTATAAAAAACTAAAAGGCTCTGAGTGGGTTCTCCTAGAACAGAGAAAAAACTGACCCAGAGAGGTTTAATTCCACTTACTATAACAGAGAACAGAGCAAATATTGAAAAGTACAGTTTTCTTCTACTCCTGTCATCTTCATCAAGGTTTTGACATTCAAAGATGCACATTTTCCGCAGCCCATGTCCGCGGTCCCGTGTGCCTCCCCTCCCCCCAGCAGCCTCTGCCTGGAAGAAGTTTCTCTGCAGCACGTAGCCTATGATGACATCTTGGTGGCAGAGGGCGGCCCACTGAGCCTTTCCCAGTTACACAGGATAGTAATACAATTTATTAAGGATCTCACATAAACTATGTGATTCCGTCCTCATAACAATCCTATAAGAGAATTTATTTTCCCTCATTTTATTAATGAAAAGAACTGACGCTGAGAAGAGCTAAACCAATTGTGCAAGTGGTAGTGACAATAATGGAATTCAAACCCAGCTCTGACTCCGTAGTCCGAGCCCTTAACTGCCCGAATACGAGTTCTGGGGGAGGGGGCAGGGAATGCTACCATAAACCTTAGTTAATGAGTAGCCAGTCCATCCACTTCCCCTGGAGTCCTGAGGCCTTGAACAATTTCTTGTGATAAAGCATGTGTTCTTCCATTTCCCCTTTTTTCTCAAGTGACGCTGACTCTATGTCACGTGGTCTAATTATCTCTATAGTTAAGTACTGAAAACTCAGAGGGTTTACTACAGAGAGGGAGCAGGGTCCAGATGCCAACGTTCACGTGAAAATGAAGGTAAAGAATTGGTTCACAACATCAGTGATCACATTAAATTCTGGACAATAATTTTACTGGTTTTAGTTTGTAGTGGGACATGTACTTAATTTGTAATGTCTGTATTTTGGGACTTGTACTTAATTTACATATTTAGTTTAGTTTCTACTTCTATAAGCTTAAGGAATTTATATCCAGTGTTATTTTTTTCATATTTCAGTAACACTATAATAAAAATAATTTAAATCAACATTAGGCGCTCCATGAAAATACATCCCTTAGTAAGGATAGCACCTGGAGCAATGCTAATGCACAGCTTCCCTCTGGATACTCCCCTCAGCCCTGTGATGCATGTGTTCTCATTCCAGTTTGTAGACCAAGAAACACGGGCTTGAACAGGCACGTGCCCGGCCTGTGTGAACAGACCCAGGAAGCGACAGGGCTGGACACAAACAGGGGGCTTTGAGCTGAAGTCTGCAGCCCTTTCCTGGAAACTTCTCCTTCTTAGCAATGAGACTTTATTTCACACATCCAGCAGTCACGTTCTTTGTCAAGATGTTATGTGTCTCATCTTAAAACAATGCTATTCAACCTTAAGGACTTTAAAAATAATCTCTCTGAGAAATCTATATCAACAAGCCTGGCAAGGCAGTCAGCATTCAAATTCAATTTAATGTAAAGGTTTAAAACACTTTTAAAAAGTCATTTGAATCATCTTGTGCCCGTGCGGGGGGGGGGGGGGGGGGGGGGCGGGGGGGGGAGCAGGCTGGGTGCGGCGAGAGTCAGGGTTGCAGCCCCAGTGTTCTCATCAGGGGGAAGTAAAAGAAGTGGTCAGACCAGGTCAAGTTTCTATCCTAGAAGTATGGGCGCTACTTTCATTATTTAAAAAAGTCTAACATAGTGAAAGAAACAGGGTCATTTAAACAGGCTTCTTTGTTTTGGCTGTAATTCTATTAACTCAGTGAGGGCATCCCTGGTTTGCTCATGCTGAATAGAAATTCAGATGAGAAGTTATACATAATTTGGGTTAATAAAGTTAAGAAAATAAATGGACTATTTATTAAGTTTCATTTGTTGAATAAATAAAATCTTCAGAACCACTTATTTGTTTAACCAGTAATTATTGTGAGTGGACTGAGTGGCAGGCAGAAGGTACACAACGATGAGTAACAAATCATCCCTGTCCTCAAGGGCACCTGTGTGTGTGTGTGTGTGCGTGTGTGTGGTATGGGGGTTGATGACGAACTCGGGGTAGCATTTATAATTCAATGTGAAAATACGAAGATAAAATAATGTATAGAGGATTAGAGGACCAGGAAGGACTCAAGAAAGAGAACTCTAACTTGGCCTTAGGGATGGGGTGAAGTTGTCGGTCAGAGAAGGCTTTCTCTAGCACTAGGAAATGAGCTGAATCTTACAGGATGAGTCAGAGAGGAGGGGAGTGAATGCCTGCCAGAGGCAGCTGCGCCAGAAAAGGCCCGGAGGTGAGAAACCGCATAATGGGTTGACAGGGAATCACAAGCAGTTTGGTGTTGCTGCTGCATAAATTGTGAAGACGGGAGATTTGAGAAGTCAATAAGGGGCCACATATTAGAAGCCCCTTATAGAGGGTAATCATAAAATGTATCATTTAAGCTGGGAACACTTTTAAAAATAAAGGAGGACCCTTTTAATAATTACATACCAGAACAACAGGTGCAAACAAGTAAACCCGGACAAATGGTCAGCCAGTGTACAAGCCAAGTCTTACAGCTTAGCCTTCCTCACTGACTGATGGGGAATCATGGAGGGCTTTTCAGCACAGAAACATATGACGAGACTTGAGTTTTAAGTAGATTTTTTTAATAAACAATGAATTCAAAGAGGAGAAGCTACAGGGAAAGCTCTATCCTCCAGATGTATTTATTCAAGAAATCTTGTTTGAAAACTGCCGTGTGCTGACACTATACAGGGGCCAGGCATCCAATATGAACAAAGCCAGAATTGGTTCCTGCCTTCCAAAAGTTTGCAGTTTAGTGGTGGAAGACTGTCAATAATCGAAGAATGCACAAATAATTATAAAATTGCAAACGTGAAAATTCTATAAAGTAGAGGAAACAGACGCTAGTAGAATCTAACGGACCAAAGAGAAGAGGGAAGGATATTCTGGACAAAAATAAGAAGCTATGCAAAGACCCTGTGGTGAAAGGTGTGGAATGGTTGACAACACGGAACTCACTGAATAAGAATGTGTGTATTCGGTGGGTAGCGAGAAAAGGCATTATATGGTTACAGAACAGTTTGTGCTAGTGTGGTCCTTCCCCAACTGAATGGTATACTATGGATGAGCCTCAGCTCTGAGCTCCTCTTACCTCTTCACTGTGAGTGGCTAAAGTGACAACCCAAGTTTTCTGCCTCCTCTGAGGAATTAGGAGGTAATGGGTAACAATGTCTATTTTCTACCTTTATCTTGTATTTATCCTTCACACTGTTTGCTGAACCAGTAGTAAACAGATGTTAAACCAACTAAAGAAACCAAGACTGACTCATCATCGTTTTTGGTCTTCAGACTCACGCCTGCCTTTCTTGACTGACCTGGTGTAGGGGGGAGCATAGCTTTTTAAGGCCAGAGGGGCCACAATGAGTAAATCAACAGGGCGTGAGGGATAGTGTGAAGTTAAGACCAGTCCAAAGTAACAGACAGAGGCCAGACCAAATGGACTTTGCATGCTGTGTTAAGAAATTGTGTTTACATTCTATGACCAATGGGAAGCCAATGCTGACCTTTCAGATCTTCAGTCAGGAAGATTGTTTTAGAAAGAAAAACTAATTGATGGGTAAGAATGGAAAATTAGATACCAGTAAAGCGGTCATTCTAGTGGTCCAGATAAAAATTGGTAGTTGTTCTGTCTAAGGCAATGGGACAGAGATAGTCGATAACCACCAACTATTTGATTACACTTATGCATTTCTCAGTCTACTTTGTAGTTAAGTTAGTTAATGTGACTAGTAGCTGATGGCATCCGAGCAGACTGATGTGTGTTACTTCTGGGCAGAGGCAACAGGTGAGCTGCCTCCCTCTCTGTTTTCCCTTGCTGTGGTGAGCCTGAGTTCAGGTGACAGAGCTCCTAGATGGAGGAGGAATGCTTGATTTCTATTGAGCTGTAGTGAGAAATAAAGCTTTGTTGTGTTAAGACATTAAACTTTGGGGGTATATTTGTGACTAAAGCATTGATTATCCTCTTTGGTTAATATTGGAGTAGATGGTGGGGAGAAAGGTGGATGTATTTGACCAAGAGATATTTTCGTAGCAATAGCAATCAGCCTAGAGAAAATGGATTAGAGATGAAGCTTTGAGAAAGAGAGAGGTGTCAAGGATGACTCCTCAGTTTCTGAGTGAATATTTAAGTGGATGGTGCCATCTGTCACTGAGATGGAAGGCAATTGAATTTCTAAAGATAGATCAGATACATTTATATCATCTCCAGGAGGAACATGGAACAGTGGGTAGGATCACAACAGCCGAAGTCAAAAAACTGGTAGATTTTCAATAAATATTTATGACTAGTGATTCATTGCTGCTAACTAGCTACTATTTTAGGTAATTTGTTTTATTTAACAGGGTCTTAGTTACTTAAATGAATAGAAAGCAATAGAAATCTGTATCTACTTCAGGGATTATTTAATTTGAAGGTCAAATGGAGTGATATCTGGTTATAGGATTAGAAGTATTTGTTGGCACGAGTCATCTCCTGGAATTTGACTAATGACTCACAGCCCATTGTCAAGAATTCTTAGAAGTAGTTCCAAGGGGAGGTTTGTTGAATGGTAGGTAATCCACTGTAATGATCAGTTTTTATTTTTAACCCAGATTTCTCCCAACTTGAGCACTATATTAATCAATTTCAGAATTTAGCAGCTTAAAAGAACAAAATTTACATGTCACTGTTTCTGTGGGTCACAAATCCAGCTGTGGCTTAGCTGGGTGTCTCCGGCTCAAGATCTCTCGGGGGTTGCAGTCAAGCTGTTATCTGGGGCTATGGAGTCAGTTGGGGAAGTGTCTGTTACCAAGATTATTAATCTAGATGTCGGAAGATCTCAGACGATCTGCTTCCAGTCTCACTCACATAGGTTTCTCCCTGGGGCTGCCTCACACCATGGCGGCTGGCTTCCACCAAAGTGAGTAGGCACCCAAGACAGAAACCACAGTATTTGCATAAGCTAATTTTGGAAATGACATCTCATTACTTCTGCCTTATTCTGTTCATTAGAAGCAAGTCAATAAGTCCAAAGGGAGGGGATTCTACAAGGGCCTGAAGAACAGAAGGTAGGAATCGTTGGTGACCATCTTAGAAGCTGCCTATCACTCCAGTGGTTTGACTCATATAGAGGAAAGGATTTATCAATCTATTTGGTTGGGAAGAAGTGCTATTGTTTTCTTTTCATCAAACAAAACCATCTAGGAGCCATCAAAATCTCAGATGGATTATGTAAATTTCTGGCTCATTGATACTTTGTCCAGTATATCTCCCACTAAGCTCTCAAGAGATTAGATGGCACAAATTGTCCTACCAAAACCTAGGGGTTCACAGACTACCATTTGCTATGTTCCTAGAATTTTTTTCTTTCATGATGTTAGATTGGTGGGACCTGGACTCTTGCCCAGGAGCTTGACACTGGAAGGTCTGAGGCATCCCAGGCACTTGCTCCTAGTTTAGAGAGTGGGGTGGGCCAGAAGGCTTTCTTTCTAATGGCAAACCCTTGTGCAGACAAGGAGCTTGGACAAGGACAAAAGAGTCTTTTTCTTTCTTTTTAAAACAAATTTGCTGTAACCATCTTTGTTTTTTGTTTTTTTTGCAATGCAATATAGCAAATGGTTGTAAGTGTTTCGATTCTAGAGAGTAAAAGCCTAAAGAAGAATCCAATTTGCCTTTTACTAGCTGTGTCATCTTAGCTCAAGCTTTCTGCAACACAGGGAAACCCTCAGTGTTTACCGCATCAGGTAGTTATGAGGAGTAAGCTAATGCGTGGAAAGCACTTAGAGTACCTGGCACACTAAAGACACTCAAAAAACGTTCAGTATTGTTATTATTCTAACTCTTCTTGTCCCAAAGACATCTTTCTGAGATGCTACATAGCACTGCAGATAACGCTATGACAAAGTAGAACAAACGATTCTCCTTCCTCCTGACACCCTGTTTGCCCCCATAGCCCACGCGCTTTACCATTTCCTCCTCCTCCTCTTTCTCTTTCTCTTCCTCTTCTTACTCTTAAAAAACAAACAAACAAAAACCCCCCTATAGTTCTCTTTGGTTGTATGGCATAGAATTAGAATTTGAATAATCATTTGTGTTAGATGTATGAAAGGACATGAGGGTATTTGTGTGTGTGTGTGTGTGTGTCTGAATATATAGATGAAGAGATAAAATACCTTCCTTTTCCATCTCTACCTGGTAAAATCCTCTCTTTTCGTAAAGATACATTTCAATTACTATCCTTTTTAAAAAGGTCTTCCTAAGTCCCCAACACACGTGACCCCTGCCTTCTCACTTTCTATCAACACCCTGATTGTATTTCCCCTGAGATGTTTGATTCACTATATTCAAGTTTTCAAGCCAGTGGAAAGCAGTCACTGTTTTCAGAATAGCCAAAGACCCCTTCATCCCAACTTCTCAGTGCACACCCCAAATCCTATTTAGCAAAAGCAGCACTTGTTGTAAAACCTGTTCTGATAAGTTGGCCATTCATCAGTCACCCCGATGAGCCGAATGGGAAATTCCCTTAAATTTCATGACTCCACTGAAGAATGTGATCCACGGGGGGTTGTGAGGAGGCTCCTCAAACTGGGGCCAGGGCACAGTTTCTGCTCAAAACCCACTCTCCAGAAATTCTTGAACACCCACTTCTAAAATTAGAGAGGACACATAGCAGAACAGCTTGTCTGTTTGTAAAGAAAGGGATGAATGTTTCCCAAGGAGGAATTTCTAGGACACCAAGCCACAGAACAGGAGAAAATAGGACAAATAGAACAGTTCAATCAAACTGAGAGTTCACTCCCACTACCCTGAAGGCACTTTATGTAGAAAACGTTATTTATAAAAACATGTGAAACAATAAATAAAATCAGTGGCTTCAACAGATTGAAAAGAGTCCAACCCTCATCGTAGGACTTTACAGAAATGATTAAGATACATTTATCAGGATTTTTAAAGCATAAAATTTAATGTTTCTTCCACTCTAGGTTTCTGTCAAACTCAGCGCGAGTGGATGCTGAGGTGTGCCACGCAGATTCCTCCTTCGGGGCAGCACTCACTGCCACAGCTGTCGGGAGCATTTCCTACTGAATGCTCACAGCTGAGTGAGGAATTACTCTTGGTGGAATGGAAACACTTCATCCAACGTTTTGCACCCTCCCTGCGGGCCGACTGCATCCAATGGCCAGTTGATGTGGAGGCACAAGTGCGAGACTGCCCACCTGGCTCAATTCGCATCAACTCTGAAGAAAGAGCTGAGGTCTCCTTTGCAAATGAATTGTGGTTCGGCTTCTCCCTCTGCCTATTTCTGCAGCACTCCCTTCCACAAGGGTCCTGTTGAAGCTCCTGCTTGCAAATCTCTGCCTTGTGCTCTGTTTCCCAGGGAATACCACCTAACCCCCCCTATATTCTATTCTATGTAATAGTTCATGAATAAAGACATTTACCCCATATTTAGAACCTGTGCTGGACAACATCATTTCATTTAATCCTCTCAACAACCCTAGAAGTAGTATTTTTATTCTCATTTTACATTGAGAAAATTGAGGCTCAAGAAGTTTAATAAGTTGCCCAGGGTAGAATAGCTATAAAGTAGCAGAATCCAAACTCACATCTAAGTGAGGATGAAATGATATCACATTTTCAAAGTTCTTACATGGTACTTGGCACAGAGTGTTTAGTGCATGGTAAAAATCATTATTATTATCAGGCAATCCTAACCATAGACTTTAGCAACCTGGACCATTTACCAAGAGTTAGAACCAGCTCACGTAATGTGCAAATCTGAACCCCAGAGGTTATCTAGAATATTATGAGAAACGAGTAGGCAATGGCCAAGCGGGATGATTGCATGATGAGTAATAACAGAGCCAGCTGTTTATCTTGTCACACAGACATGTGGATTACTTAGGGAATAAACATGTTGCTGCTGGAAATGTAATATCTTAAAAAGCAGCTAGACTTTAAAATACAACCTGATTCACTTGAGTGGCATTCTCCTCAGCCCCTCACACAGCATTTTGCAGAGTATGTGCTTTAATCAATATTTATTAACTGCTTGCATCTGGTTGCTGGCAAAATGCACTTGCCCAGTTCAGGGGCAAATAATGAATATTTCTGTTAATTATAATAATAAATATTTTGAGCATCAATATATTGCACAGTGCTTTATTTATTTCATGTAAAATTGGGAGCTGTGCTACATTTAGAACAATTTAAGCCTTCTTACTGAATTTTAACAAAATAAATATCCCATATTTAAACTGATGCTGCTATTTTATACCTGATCTAGAGAAGTGACTAAGGGGTTTCTCGGAGTTCTTTTATGGCCTTCATGGATATAACCATAGGTACTTGAAAGGACTGCCCTGCTCCAGGTTGTAGGTCCAGAGCCAGCTGCCTGGCAGGTTTCTCCACATGACTAGGTTAAACTAGATTAATTTCCACCACCTCTACTGATGTCTGGTAGGAATTAGTCAATGCAAACCAATCATCTTATTTGGGTTCTATCTTAGTGATGACATTCTCCTATCGTGAAGGAGGGAATTAAGAAGAAGCTCTGATCCCAAGTGTTCATGAGGAGAGAGCAAATTTCAAGTGGCTAATTCATTCATTCATTCATTTATGCATTCATTCAACACTTATGGAGAAGCCAGCAGTTACTATATACTAGGGATAGATAAAAATATATAAATAACACACTATTTCTGCCTCTGAGACTCCTACAAGGTTCTCTCATTAAACTATAATTACAATAAAGTATGATAAGAAAAGAAGTATAGTGGATGCATTGCAAATGCTGTTATTTGAAATTAGGTGTTGAATGAGATGGTCTCCTTAGCTACTTCCATCTGGAATATTCCATCACATGATTCCATGATTTTATTCCAGTTCCCACTCCTCTGGAGAATTCATCCCTTCTCTTCCAAATTTATTATTTACCTTCTTTTTTTCTTTCTTCTTCTCTTAGATTCCTTTGGTCACATGCCATTTCCCACCTAAACAGGGTCAACCTGTTTGTTGCCCATTGGTTTCTTTTGACCTTGCCTATCTCTAAGAGATTATATGCCCAATCTAAACGGACATTTTTAGAGTACTAATGTTGAGATGAATCTTTCCAAAGGTCAAGGGGGGCCCAGAATAATATACCTCTGCCAGAAAATCTTGGCAACTCCAAGTTATCAATTAATTGGATATTTGTTTAGCCTTTTTCATGTGCCAGCAGTGTGCTAGGCACAGACGAGTAGTATACAGGGAAGAATAAGAAAGAACACCTGCCATTGAGGCCTTACAGTCTAGTAGGGGAAGAAGGCAAGTGTACAATGACTATCACATGAACAAGAACAATCGTAACTCATTCAATACAAAATTAACTTGAACAAGAGTAGGAAAACGCATAGAAATGTACATATGGTAAATTATTTAAAGCATGTAAAAACACAGTAATTTTTTTAATTAGATGATTGGCAATCACCTAATTTGATGGGTGAAAGACAGAGGTGGAGTTCTCAACCATTTCTGCTCAATGTTAAGAAAAGGAAATAGAAATAGCAGAGAGAATAAAAAGGCATTAGGAGTAGAAATAAGTTGACTCTTTAGTGAAAAGTTCCAAAAACAAAATAAGCATCCAAGTAAGAGTGGCAATACCCTGTTATGTGCCTATCATGTTGAGTTGTTTTTTGTCCTTTTATCACCTATAAGCTTAAAAAATTTAAAATATATTTTATTGATTATACTATTACGGTTGTCCCATTCCCCCCCCCCTTTTATTCCCCGCCCCCGCCCTGTACTCCCTCCCATCCACATTCCCCTACTTAGTTCATGTCCATGAGTCATACATATAAGTTCTTTGGCTTCTCCATTTCCTATAATATTCTTAACCTCCTCCTGTCTATTTTGTACCTACCATTTATGCTTCTTATTCCCTGTACCTTTTTGCCCATCTCCCCACTCCCCCTCCTGCTGATAATCTTCCATGTGACCTCTATTTCTTTGAAACTCTTCCTGTTCTAGTTGTTTGCTTAGTTTGTTTTAGTTTTTTTATGTTCAGTTGTTGATAGTTGTGAGTTTGTTGTCATTTTACTGTTCATATTTTGTATCTTCTTTTTCTTAGATAAATCCCTTTAACATTTCATATAATAAGGGCTTAGAGATGATGAACTCCTTTAACTTGACTTATCTGGAAAGCACTATATCTGCCCTTCCATTGTAAATGATAGCTTTGTTGAGTAGAGCAATCTTGGATGCAGGTCCTTGCCTTTCATGACTTTGAATACTTCCTTCCCACCCCTTCTTGCCTGCAAGGTTTCTCTTGAGAAATCAACTGATAGCCTTATGGGAACTCCTTTGTAGGTAACTGTCTCCTTTCCTCTTGCTGCTTTGAAGATTCTCTCCTTATCTTTCATCTTGGGTAATGTAGTTATGATGTGCCTTGGTGTGTGCTTCCTTGGGTCCAACTTTTTTGGGACTCTCTGACCTTCCTGGACTTTCTGGAAGTCTATTTCTTTTGCGAGATTGGGGAAGTTCTCCTTCATTATGTTTTCAAGTAAGTTTTCAATTTCTCGCTCTTCCTCTTCTCCTTCTGGCACCCCTATGATTTGGATGTTGGAATGTTTAAACTTGTCCTGGAGGTTCCTAATTCTCTCCTCATATTTTTGAATTCTTGTTTTTTCATTCTGCTTGAATGTTTATTTCTTCCTTCTGCTCCAAACTGTTGATTTGAGTCCCAGTTTCTTTTCCATCACCATTGGTTTCCTGTACATTTTTTAAATTTCACTTTGCATAACCTTCGCTTCTTCCTCTATTTTGTGAACATACCCAACCATTTCTGTGATCATCCCGATTACCAGTGTTTTGAACTGCACATCTGATAGGTTGGCTATCTCTACATTGCTTAATTGAATTTTTTCTGCAGCTTTGATCTGTTCCTTCATTTGGGCCATTTTTTAAATCTCTGCCCACATAGTAGGGGCAGAGCCTTAGGTATTGACCAGGGTGGTGCAACCCACTTTGTCGTGTATGTGGGGGAGGGGTCCAAGTGGGAGCAATGCCACTTGCTTGGCTAAGCCCACTTTCAGTCACTTCCTCTGCTTCCCACAAGCAAATTGGGCTGATTCCCGGGTGGGTGGTTTTGTGTACATTCTAGGTCCCTGTGGATCTCTCCAATGAACTCTCCTGTGAGGTTTGGAGTTTCTCCTGCTGCCACAACCCCACAGATTTTTTTAGTCAGAGATCTTGAGGTTTTATTTCCCTGAGCTGGAACCCTGGGTTGCGCAGTCTGTCTTGATCCCCAGTTGTTCCTCCCAGTTTATCTGCACACAAATGTGGGACCACCCACTCCACCAGCCACAACCTCGCTAGGTCCTCCAGTCACCACCTTGCAGTCAGTCCTCTCTACCCCTCCTACCGGTCTGGATGAATGTTTCTCCTTTAACTCTTTGGTTGTCGGACTTCCGTACAGTTTATTTTCTGGCAGTTCTGGTTGTTTTTTGTTTTAAAATTTATTGTTGTCCTTGTTTTCGTTGTGCAAGGAGGCACAGTGTATCTACCTACGCCTTTATCTTGGCTGGAAATCATGTTGAGATTTCACTACATGTTTTAACACAGTCTGTCTCATTTGTTCCATACCTTAGTCAATGACACCATCACCTCCAGAGCACAGGCCGCTGAATTGCATCGATAAATATCTTCTGAAATATGTCCTACTTTCCATTTCCATTGGATGTCTGAGGTTAGGTATTCTCTTTCCCCTTGATTTTTGCAAAAACCAGGCTATTCTGCTTGCTTCTGCTCCATCACCCATTCTGCTCCAGACAGAGCTTTCTAGAGTGCTTATCTGACCCTAGTTCACTATTCAGAAATATTTACAGCCTCCCAGTGAAAAATATAAACTTCTTAGCTTGGCAACTAAGGCTCTTTATTGTTTGGCTTTTACCTGTTCATTTTTTGCTAAACTCCTTCATTTGCTTAGTGTTTAAACTACATGATTTATGCAGTTTTCTGAATATGATATTTTCCTTCAAACCTTAAGTCTTTGTTAACTAAGTTCCATTTACTGGACTATCCCTCTTTTCCATTCACACCTTCCAAAGTCTGACTGTCTTTTTTTTTTTTAAGATTATATTTACTTTTTTAGAGTGAAAGGAAGGGAGGGAGAAAGGGAGAGAAACACTGATTGGTTGCCTCTCGCACACCCCCAACCGGGGACCTGGCCCACAACCCAGGGATGTGCCCTGACTGGGAATCGAACAGATGACTTTTCCATTCATAGGCCGACGTTCAACCCACTGAACCACACCAGCCAGGGCCTGACTGTCTTAGTTATAAGGATCCAAGAGTAGCAGGGCTCCTGGGCCTCAGAGAACAGCTCTTGCCAAAAAGTGGAGAGCCAAAGAGGTTTCTTTTGTCCTTGAGAGCCTTTCAAATCAGGCTTTTGGGTACAAAGCCCAGGCTTTTAATAAACAGACTTCATTGTATTTATAAGTGTATGAGAAATTAATTTGAACTGATGGGGCTTTGCCATTGGCATAAAGAGTGACTTAAAGAGGCTTCCTCTTGTCTGCATCATAAGCTGAAAGTCCACTAAGTACTCTTGAGAAAGGCAAATGCAGGGACTGGCCTCCTCTGACGAACCCAAAGCTCCACTCTTCCCCTAATGCAAAGTGAGGAATTGTAGCTCTTAGCATTAACTCAAGCTTAAGCCCATCACAAAGCAACAAATACCTAATAGTTTGATGTTGATAAACACTATAGTTTATTTCAAAGCTCAGCTGGTTTCTGAATATGTCAGGTAGCCTTAAAAAACCCCCCACCTTTCTTCTTAAAATGTTCATTCATTCACTCATCCAATATTTACTGACCACAGGCATGGCAGGCATTTAATGTAAGACACGCTATCTATCCTGCAAAAACAGATTACTGTGACCTTAAGTAATAACTGACCCTGCTGCAGAGTCATCCCATGTAGTCAAAGGCGCTAACATTGCAGTGGAGAAGAATCATAGATTGTTCTTCTTATCCCAATATTCTTTCCCCACAGTTTCTTGACATTCTTATCCCCTGGAATACAAGTATATGATATGGTTGCACAAGTATCCCTCCTTTTCCCTAGTATGTAATTTTCCTCCAGCTGGTCTGGATCAATTAACACTGTCCATATCAGAACTACTGTCTTGCTGGTCCGTGGACACAAGGAGCTAAAAAACACTCTAGTGGCAGTTGGAACTTGTATTTCAATGGGACTTTTGTGTGTCTGCTGACAAGACTGTGCCTACTTTGGGGACCAGGGCTTTCAACTCTATAGAGCACAGAATTGTGGGGATGGGAAGGATAAAGTCCCCAAGTGGATTACTGAGAGTAATAATAAGTGGGTCACTCTTACACCTCTTGGTTCCCAGACCCATGTTTCTTCCAACTACAGTTCCAGCATCATATTGAGTTTCTGAATTAATGCATAGACTGTTTCCTGAAGGATAGTACCCCACTCCCTCTACCATTTGTATTAACCCATGTATTCCTAGAAGCAGATGCCAATCTGGGGTTAGATATTAAAAGAGGAAGGAAGAAGGCCTTAGACTGCAGTACAGTTCTAAAAAATTTTGTCAAGGTCAATAGGAAGTCCTGCATCTCTCATAAATGGGATTCCTTAATATTTCTACTGCATACAGTTATTGGTTGGGGGCATCCTATGGGGGGCACAGTTACTCAGTGGTGGATATAACCGGGGCAGGTGTTAGGGGGAAACATATGTCAATTACACTCCTGAAATAGGAGAGCTGAGAGGTACATGGTGTATTTTTGTGGGCACCACAACATTGTTCTAAGGACGAGGGACACAGGAGTGAGCAAGATAGACATGGTCTGTGCCTAATGGAGTGTATAGTCTAGTGGGAGACAGTTAAGCAATCACAGCTCAGTGGGACAATTACCATGAGGCACAGAGGCAGAGAGGTGAGGGTGGGGGAAGCAGGGCTCAGGGAGGCCTTCCTGCGGAGCCATCTAGAAGGACAAAAAAAGCCCAGTGCATGGATTGGAATCTAAACCTCCCTACTTTTCAGTTCTGGGTCTGTGAGCAAGCTTGTAACCTCTCTTTGCCTTGGTTTCTTCATCTACAAAGTGGGGAGAATGTAATATCCACCTCATAGGAGATTTGTAGCGCTAAAATCCCGTAATATAGACCACTTAGAAGGGTGCCTAGAACACAGTTCCCAGCTCTGAGGCTGAGGGTGTAGGCTGGCCAGCTCACCAGCAGAACCTGGTGTGCCAAACTAATCTCTAATCATTTTCCAGGAGTCAGAGAAGTGATACATGTCCAACAGGGAACTAGCCTTTGTGGCTTTAGGAATTACAGGGCTGGTGCCTGCAAGTTGCTAGGGGCATGTAGATAGAAAAGCTGTCCTGGACTCAGGCTGGGAGCCCCTGTCCTGTCTAGGGGTTATCAATGCTGCCCTCCATGTGGGACGTATCCCAGCAACCATCGCACTCACTCCTCTTCTAGAACCTGAAAATGTTGACAAAGCTGCCCTGGACCTTTGCTCAGCTAGTCTCCCACCGAACTGGATCAGCCTCTCTCCTTAGGAAGAAGGGTCAGGTGGCCCTCACCAGCCTATGTAGTTCCCTGGGGCCTGTCAGCCTGTTGGCCCTTTTGATTTTACCTCTGTTTTCCTTTCTTGTTGCTCAAAGTTTGTCTTGTCCACACTTGCCTGACAGTTTCTATTTATGCTTCAGAGTTCAAGCCCAGATTTGTTCATCTCTCCTTATGATTTATGAGGTCTGAGAGACTTGCAACATTACCTTTTTGTTTTGTCTTATAAAAACTTTTTAGTAACCAATTTGGAGGAGGGATTTTCTTTCTTTCTGTTTGCTTCTGATATTAGAGAGCCCAAGGATCCAATAGTGTGAAGTTTCTGGCCCTCAATGCATCTGAGCACCACTAATAAAATATGTGTTTTGGATTTGCTTCAATCAAGAACCATTTTAGAACAAGAAACAGATGAACAGAGTGTCATTTTACTTAACCTCTGACCCAAAATGTGGAAGACTGATACTTTCTCCAGGTCTCTGGCTCACTCTGCAGAGTTCAAGTTGTTTTCAAAGAACTTCAATAATGGTTTACGCAGTCACCCTTTCTACAGCCTCCATCCTTGCACTTGACTGTAGAAGAATCTTCCTAAAATTGAATTCTGAACTTAGTACCTGCCTTCCTGCTCCAAACCCTTCCATGTTCTTTCTGCCAAGGGCAAACAACCCTAAACCTTAGTTGGACATGTAAGATCCGTTCCGTTTGCACGATTGTTCTTTCCCCAACACAAAGCCTCCATTGCGTGCAAACAGGTCTGCCGACCCTCCCCAGAGCACATCCGTCCCATGGCCTCAGACTGCGCCAGCCTCTTCTAGAACACCCTTCTCTGTCTCTCCTGTCCTACCAGAAGTCACCCTCCAGGCACCAGTAGAAAGTGTTCTTACCCAAATTGGAAGGCCCTTTGCGTTGAGCAAAGACTACTGATGAATTTGGTTGCCTTTTTATAGCTAAGGCCACTTCCCTTGGGACATGGTAGGTGTGTGAAGGTGAGGACTTGAATTTCTACCTTCAGCTGAGGCTATCATAAAAACCAGGTACATGGTAGGTGCTCAATCAAAATGAGTCAGCTACTTATGAGAATCAACAAACAATACTTTAGAAGTCATTGTGGACATACGTCTAACCAAGTAATGTTGGAGGCCATGGTCAGTAGAAAATGACAGCCCCATTCTGTACCCTGAAGCCAGAGGAAGTGTTTCCCTGAATGGCTGCAGTAACACTTAAAGGGTCTCCCTTCTTCCAGCCTCTTCCCAACAAGCTATCTCAACATGGCCAGGACTTTCCTTAAGATCCAGCTTTGATCCTCCAGTTCTTTGCTTCTGACGCTCTTCTCATCCTCTTTGCTGCTTGTTCTTTTTTACCCCTTTTCTTCCACCCATCTCATGCCTTCCAGAAGGCTATTTTGAGGAAGACAAGACCTGGCATGATCAAGCCTTTGGGAAGTCACATTTCAGGTCTTTTTAATCAGGACAGCTATCCTGACTTATCCCAAAGAGTTAGCGTAGTGCCCACAGAGCATGGGCCAAACCTCAACATCACTGGGCGAGGAGTGTCTGCTTCAGAAAAGACTCAGAGGATGAAAGCAGAGTGCTGCTGAGTTTTCATTTTGTGCATGCTTTTTTCTTTTTTGACTCTATCAGTCTGCAGAGATCCGTGGCTTCCCAAGAACATTTCTCACAAAGAGACATGAGGATGTAGGGCAGGGAAGATGCACACCAAATACTGTGGGTTGCATTTAAATATTTGTTAATTTTGTTTTGTGGTTTCCACACCTATTTATCTCTGCCTTCAGCCTTAGCCCTAGGCCAGAGCTAATTTGCTCCATGAGTTGAATATTTATCATTATAATAATTCATCAGGTATCTGTGCAAATGGGTGTATATGGGCAGGGCCTGTCACTGCAGTAGGAACTGGCATTTGGACTTCATGCTCCAGATTACAAAGCACTTCGTGTATATTGTTACATCCAGTTGGTGCCTCAGCTCTGTGCAGTGGGCCTTACTGTATGCAGTTTAGATTTGGAAACTGAGGTAAGGAATGGGAAGAGAACTTGAAGTTATTTAAGTGCTAATTATATGCCAGGCACTGCAAGCTGCTTTTTACACATCGCCTCATTAAATCCTCAGAATCCCCCCAAAAGTCAGGATTGGTATCCATCTGTGTGTTTATACTCCCGGAGAGAGGGCTACCAACTGCTGAGTGTTTACCATGTCCTGTGTACCATACTGTGCCAAGTGTTTGATTATGCATTCTCCCAATTACTTTTCCTTTACATTCACACTGTTCCCATGTCACTGATGAACAAGAGTCACTAAGAAGTTTCCTAACCTGTTTAAGTTTTACACAGCGACTAAGTATTGGAGCTGGGATTTCCAGGTCTATGGACATCAAAGCCCAGCCCTTTTCACTCCTCCACTGAAGACTTTTACTGATATCAGTCACCTGGTATTTGAGGGACTAAGATTTGAATTCACGACTTTGGGTTCCAGAGCTTTGCTAATTCTTCCCCTCTGCATTCCTGCTTCCTACTCAAACTAGACAAATGTGACATTGTTCCCCATACATTGTGCTTCTTATGGGTGTAAGTGGGTAGTGTAGCTTTCACAGGTCCTTGGAGAAATGAGAAAAATAAAAACAATATGGTGAGCTTCTCATGAAATTAAACTTATTCAATTTAAAAAATTCACCTTTAACTCTGAGATTATGCTCTTTCAACTTTTGTGTGCTAAATATACTTTCTTTTGGGAAATTCTAATAGTGTAAGGTAGGAGAATCTTTTTTTGACCCTTTAAAAAACTACACTCATTAAAAAAAATAAAATGTTGGACTCAATTTTCTCTGCTCCTCTCCTCTAAATAAAACTAAACACCCTGGAAATGGTTCAACATACAACCATGAAAAGATTCTGAAAAGTGGAAAGAAAGTGGACTGGCTAGGGATTTTAGGATTTGAAGAAGTGAGTTCTCTGAATTTTCCTTTTCTTTTTTGTGTATGTTGGACTAGGCACCTGAAAGGTCTAAACTTGAAATAGTCAACAGGTTCAAAATTAACAATAGATCAAAAAAAAAAAAAAAGAAAAGAAAAAAAAACAAAACAAGCAAAGCCTGCTTTCTCTGGCCAAGGGCCTGGGAAAGCCAAAGCCTAGCATGACACGGACTTGGGAAATAGATCCACATCTAGTGGTAGCAGAGCTGCAGAGGGAAACCCTCCCATCACCCGAACCAGGCACAGCTCTGTGAGCACCCGCAGGCCTGGGTCACTTGGCCTTCACTGAGTAGCAGAGAGTCATCCAGACCTGGTGGCTCCTGGCTCCATCACTCAGTGGCAGGAGAAGACCCTGGCAAGTTCTTCCCTCCTTTGTTGGCACCACCACACCAGTACTATGTGGTTAGAGAACATGACAGGGAAATGCTCTCTATCCTGTGGGGTGTGTGATAGAGAGTCTTTAATACCAGCGGGCAGCTTCAGAAAGCACTTTCCAGTCCTACAGGTGGCATCAGCAGGGATCCAGTGGAAGCTCAAGGAAAGGCAGAAGAACAAAGCTGTCCAATCTTTCACTGTAAAAGCTCAGAAAATGAAACTGTCATTGAAACTAAAGCCCACAAAAGTTGTCTACAACCTACATGCTAAACCCAAACAGGGTGACCATCAACTAAAATAGAATATTTAAATAGGGCCAAGAATCCCCTAATATAATACTTAAAATGCCCAGAATACAACTAAAAACCATTTGTTATACCAGGAACCAGGTAAATCACAACGTGAATGAAAAAAGACAATCAACTATTGTCAATGCTGAGGTGAATCTGATACTATAATTATCTGACAAAAATTTTAAAGAAGCCATCATAAAAGTGCTTCAATGAGTAATTAAAAATTCTCTTGAAGAAAGAAAAATAGAAAGCCTCGACAAAAACATAAAAGTTATTAAAAATCAAATGGAAATTATAAAACTAAAGTAAATACAAAAAACCAAAATAAAAAATTCACTGAAGGGGCTCAATGGTAGTGTGAAGAAGACAGAATCTGTTAATTTGAGAACAGATCAACTGAATTTTATTTAATTTACACAACAGAGATAAAACAGCCTGAAAAGATTTAATGAAGTTTTTGGTTTCTTTAGGACATCAAAATATCTAACTTTGATATAATTAGAGTCCCAAAATGAGAGAGCAAGAATATGGTGCTGCAAAATAAATCCAAAGGAAGCAGAAAGAAAGAAATTACTTTCTTAAAAAAACAACAGCAACATTGAAAACAAGAAAACAGAAAAAAAACAATGAAATCAAAACTTAGTTCTTCAAAAATATCAGTAAAGTTAACAAATGAATAAATTTCTAAAAAGAGACAACATAAATCACTATCTCAGAAATGAAACAGGGTATCACTACACATCTTTCAGCCACTGAAAGGATGAGAAGGGATACTATAAACAACTTAGTTCTTTTAAGTTTAACAAGTTAGAAGAAATGGTGCAATTCTTCCATATCTATGAACTATTGAGACTCATCCAAGATGAAATAGATGATCTGATTAGTCTTATAACCATTAGAGAGTGTGTTTTTCGTCCTGAAAAAGCTACTGAAAAAGAAATCCTCAGGACCGGATGGCATCACTGGAAAATTTTACCAAACATTAAACAAGTAATATTAATTTTAACAATTTCTTTTAGAAAGTAGGAGGAAGGAATACTTATCAACTCATTGTATGATACCAGTATTACCTTGATACCAAAGTCAGCCAAAGACAGCACAAAAATAGTAAACCTCATGCCAATATCTCTTCTGAACTTAGAAGCAAAATTCCTTAAGAAAATATTAACAAATTGAATTCACCAATGCATAAAAAATTTATATACATTGACTAAGCAGAATTTGTCTCAGGTATGTAAGACTGGTGTAGCATTAAAAAAATCAATCAATATAATTCACCATATCAATTGGCAAATGAAGAAGAACCATATGATTATATTAATTGACACAGAAAAGGCATTTAACAAAATCCAATACCCATTCATGATTAAAAATTAAAAACTCAACAAGTTAGGAATAGAGAAAACTACCTCAACTTGATCAAAAGCATCTATAAAAAACCCAGAGCTAACATCATACATAATGGCGAAAGACTGAATGCTTTCTCCCTAAGATCAGGAACAAAACAAGGATGCCTCCCATTCCTCTTATTTAAGATAATACTGGAAGTTGTAGCCAGAGCAATAAGGCAAGAAAAATAAATAAAGAGCATTCTGATTGGAAAAAAAAGAAATAAAATTGTCTTTATTTACAAAGGACATAAAAAATGACAAATGACAATGTAAAAAAACTCCCAGTGAACTCTAGAACTAATAAGTGAGTTCCGCAAGGTTATGAGATCAACAAGCAAAAATCAATCATGTTTCTATATACTAATAACAAACATGGGGAAACTGATATTAAAAACACCATGCCAATTATAATTGCTGCAAAGGAAAGGAAATATTTTAGGTAAAAACTTAACAAAACATGTACAAACAAAACATGTACAAAATCTGTATGGTAAAAAATGCCAAAATGTTGATTAAAGAAATCAAAGAAGGATCTAAATAGATGGAGAGACATGGGGTATTTATAGATTGGAAGACTCAGGATAGTAAAGATGTCAGTTCTCCCTAAGTCATTCTACAGGTTTAATTTTAATTCCTAAAAAATCACATCAAAAATTTTGTAGATATAGATAAACTTATTCTAAAATTTTTACGGAAAGGCGCAGGCCCCAGTATAGCTAAAATAATAATCTTGAACAGGAATATAGTGGGAGGAATCACTTTTCCTGATATTAAGGCTTAAAATATAGTTACAATAATCAAAACAGTGTGGTATTGATGAAGGGATACACACATACAGAGATCTACCAAACACGGTGGAGAAGCCAAAATGATACAAAAATCCTTAACTAGTTTCTGACAAAGATGTAAAATCAACTTAATAGAGGAAGGATAGACATTTCACACATGGCGCTGGAGCAATTGGACATCCATATGTGGGGGGAGTGAAAAGTGAACCTTGATCTAAAGTTTACACCTTAGAAAAATAAGTTTAAAATGTATCACAGACTTTAATGTAAAAAGTACTATACTTTTAAAGATATTATCATGAAGGGAACTGGATAGAGGGTACATGGAATCTCTGAATTACTTTTTAAATTCATGCAAACCCACAGTTACCTCAAACTAAGAAAATTAATTAAAAAATAAAACGATGACTGCATGTTTAGTCCTCCAAATTATCTGTAACCTTTTATTCATCCACAAAGTATTAGAATCCAGAAGTCTTAGAACCCCAGGCCTAAGGCACATAAAGCAATAGATGATTGTGACCAAAAAGGCCTGCTTTAAAGCACACAAATATTTTTGTCTGTGTGCTCCCATCAACATGCTAGTGACCTGGTAATACAAGGACCCCACCAAAGCATGTGGATGAGTCAGCACAATTCCCATTGCTTTGAGTACATGTGAACTAAAGATCTCACTCTATGACCATACTATGTGCCATGCACATCACATGCATCATCTCACTTCAGCCTCCCAACAACCCATTAGGTACAGAGTGGCAAACCTGGGATTACAGCTAGATCTGTGTGACTCCATGGCCTTCCCAGGCCTTCCATGCTTGTACTGGACATGTGTCAGACTCCACTGAACAACATTTGAAATGAAAATCCACACAAAAAAGACAATGTTGTACTCATCTCATGACTGGAGAAGCCCTGTCTGCATGCTGCAGTTTTGGAACCTCTGACTTCAGCTCCAACAGCATCAACATCCTACTGCATTTAAGCATTTAGACAGTTGCATCTGGTTGGATGCGAAAGGCATCTTCTGCAGTGACTGCCTTTATTCCTGGTTTCACAGCTGTTGTGTTTTGTTTTTAATTCTCTTATCAAGATATAATTTATATATGTTACAAAATCCAGCCATTGTAAGTATATAATTCAATAATTTTCATACATTTATAGAGTTGGGCAATGATCATCAGTTTGAGTCATCATCCCAAAAGTTCTTTGGGGCCTGTTTGTAAGTTATTCCCTGTTCCCACTTCCTCTCTTAAGCAACCATGGATTTTCATTTTGACTCTATAAATGTGCCTTTTCTAGAATTTCGTGTAAATGCAATCACACAATAGGTAGTCTTTTGCTTCGGCTTTTTTAACTTAACATATTTTTGAGGTTTATTGGTGTTGTGCCATGTAGCGGTAGTGTTCCTTTTTTTTTTTTTTTTTTTTGCAGGATAGTATTCCATGGCTTGGATATGCCGTATTTGTTTATCCATTCACCAGTTCTTGGATATTTTTCATTATAATGAATAATGCTGTTATCAACACTCACATGCATATTTTTGTCTAAACATGTTTTCATTTTTTATGTCTCCTAGATAGAGTCATAAAAGTGGCATTAATGGATTTTATTGTAATTATATGCATAGTCAACATTTTAAGTAACTGCCAAACTGTTTTCTGAAGTCTATACCTCTATTTTTTCAAAAATAAACATTTCAATCCCCCCCCAAATATTTCTCAATTCTATTGCTCGTGAAACCCCAGGTAACATTCCCTTTAAATAAAATGTATACACATTATAAGACAATAGTTCAAAAAGGATTTTTTTTAAAAAAAAGAAAGACTTCTTTTTATCCCTAGGCCATCTCCCTAAGATAATCACCACTAACAATTTATTTTTTATCTTTCCAGACAAATTTTTTGCATACACCATTATATTTTTTAGATATGATCTAGTGAATCAAAGGGAGCCATCATATTCATTGCTATGAAATTTTTCAATTAATAATATGTCGAAGGACTTTTCCATATCAGCACATATTGCTCCACCTCTTTCTTTAATTTTTAACAGCTTTATTGAAGTGTAATTGACATGTAATAAACTACATATTTAAAGTATACAATTGGCTTCAGGAACCCATCAGTGCAATCAGGTTAATGAACACATATCTATCATTGACTACAAGTTTCTCCATGACCCTTTTACAGTTTCTTCCTCTCCTCCCTCTTTGCCTCTTTCCTCCATGCACCACTGTCTGCTTTCTGTCACCACACTTCTGTCTAGAGTTTTAAATAAATGGAACCAGACATTATGTACTCCTTTTTCTTTGAATTCTTTCAGCTACAATAATGCTTTTGAAATTCATCAATATGTATCAGCAGCTCATTCGTTTCTGTTGCTGATGATATTCCATTGCGTGGACATGTCACATCTGTTTACCCATGCACCCACTGATGGCTGTTTGGATTGTGTCTAGGTTTTCACTATTACAAATAAAGTTGCTGTGAACATTTGTGTACAAAACTTTATATGGATGTGTATCTTGGGTAAGAGCCTTGAAGTACAATAGTTGGTATATTTGGTAAGTGTATGCTTGCTTTTTAAGTTTTAGTGTCAAACCTCTCTCCAATGTAGTGTTCCATTTTACATTTCCACTAACAGGGTATGAGAGTTCTAGTTACTCTGCATCCTGTGTATGTCTCTAGAAGTTTGATTTGGTTCTTTTTAGATTTTCAATGTCCTTAACATGTTCAACATATGAAAGGCAATTATAATAACTGTATACAATTCTCATATCTGTTTCAGTTCTGGGTCTGTTGCAATTGATTGATTCTTCTCTTTATAATGGGTTGTATTTTCCTTCATCTTTACATGTCTGGTAATCTTCCATTAAGTACCAGACGTTGTAAATTTTATCTTGATGGGTGCTGTGCATTTTGTATTTGTATAAATATTTTTAGGCTTTGTTCTGGCACATAGTTAGGGACATTTACTTGGGGACATTTGTTCCACTTGGACCTTTTAGGATTGTTAGGTGGGACAGGGCTGTGCTTTGTTTCGGGCAAAATACTCCCAAGTACTGCAAGCTCCTTCTTGAATACTCTACTCAATGTTCTATGAGTTATGAGATTCTCCGTTCTAGTTGTTGGGAAGGGGCGATATTCCTAGCCCCGTGAGAGTGCTGTATACTATTTCCTCTAACCCTTTTGGATGGTTCTATCCCCAGCGTTGGGGAGTTCCTTTACCTAGGTGTGCTGATCAGAGTGCTGCCGGATATTGGAGGGGCACTGCTTCTGGCTTCCAGAGTCCACTCTCTGCAGAGCTCTCTTCTCTCCTGCACTCTCTGCTGCGAACTCCAGCCACTTTGGTTTCCCCAGATTCTCAGCTCCATCTCTTTGACTCAGGTATCCAATATTTTGGATGGAATATAGTTTATTTAATGTTTCCTATTGTTAGATGTTTAAGTTGATTCTATTATTCTTCTCTTATAAACTACAATCAAGACTATCCTCACACATATATATTGATAGATTTTTGTAAATACAACCATATCATAGGGTCATTCCTATCAGGAGAGTTACTAGCTGAGTGGGTATATGCCTGCTGAGTTATGATAGATAATATTAAGTTCCAATCTTTCGGAAGGTTGCATCAACTTATACTTTATGGAAAGTATATAAAAATGACTTTTGGCCTACTTCCTTACCAGCAAGAAGTGTTATTAAACCTAGGATTTTTGCCAATCTGATAGGTTAAAAAAATGGTATCTCACTGTTGTTTTAATTTGCATTTCTGTAGTTGTGAATGAAGCTTAGCATCTCTTTACATGTTTGTTGGCTGGATTCCCCATTTCCACCTAGATACTGCTGTGGACAAAGGACTCATAGGCACACCTCATTTGTAACAACTTGCAATTTATTCTCTGATGGCTCATCTTCCTCAGCCACATACATACAGTGAATGTCCTAATTTCTAGGGATTCCTAGATATTGAGTTCTGTGCCCTCACTTGTGGCACTGCCCTTCTAAACTAGTCTGTCAATTACTATCATGGTACAAATTATTGCAGTTACTAACTTCAGGTGGCTATTGTTGCCTCAAGAACCAGACCTCTTGAATGTCTAGAAATCAGCAATGCAGCTGACCTCCAGCTCCCTGATCATTAGAGTGGTGGTTGTGAGGACCACAACTACTGACGTTATAACTGAAAATCTAATTCAGGCCTAAGCTCTGTCATATAAAATCATTTAGAATTTTGGTAGTTTTCTGGTCCGGTGGCTGAAGAGATTGGCAGGAAAGGACCATGAATTTTGTTAATCTTGGGCCCATGACAGTATGACTTTAGCTTCAAATGTAACAGCACACTCAGGATGGAAAGAGGTACCCTACAGAACGCAGGAAGTAAAAAAGAGAGGTTGGGTTAGAAGACCCTTGAGTCATTTCTGACTTAATATTAGAGAAACCTGCTATGTCATTAGTTTTCATAGCCATCATGGTTCCCCGATCACATTCCAGATCTGCAGCGAACTCCTGGGATTCAGGAATATCTGCCAACTGGTGTACACTAGCTCGAGACTGTCCTTCCTCCTCAGGGTATATCTAGCCACCTCGTTTCTTGTGGACAGGCCTTCAGACTGAATCCCTTTCAAACTCTGCCTAAGATCTATCTTTTCAGGCTCTTCTGACTAATCACATTGTTTTTTGCACCTTTGTGACATAGTTGGAAGCCTACTTTTTACAAGGAAGAAAGTAAAAATTCATTTGAGGGAAACCAGCCACAAAACTCACATCCTGCTCAGCTTTTTTCCTCTAGGTCCTCTCAGCATTGCTTACCTATCACTAAAAATGCATTGCCTCGAGTGTAATAGTATCAGGAGCTATAAGCCGGACACTGTCCCAGTCACTTTATGTGCATTATCTTTCACTTCCATGTGACTCCTTTAAAGTAGCTATTAATACTTAATTTTTAAGATGAGGCAGGTAAGTATAATTTAAACTAAGTCAAAGTCATGCAGCTAGAAAATGGCAGGGCTGGGTCTGTTGAACTCAGAGGCCTTGCTTTATCTACCCTACTACAGTATTTACTGCACAGCATTGTGGGATACAGAGAAACAAGATCTTCCCCTGATTCCTTGAAGGTAAAATTTTGCTGGGGAGATGAGGCTGACTCTGATGGAAAATTAAACGACACTGCAAGATTGCATTGCTGGAGAGGTTAGGCATACAACGATTAGTAACTGCTAGGTTAACAAGAGAGAGATCAGAACGGCTAGAGAAGGCTTCATGGGCGATATGAGACTTAAGTTCCTCTTAAGGATGCATTTTGGGGGATTTGTTAGATGTTTGAAGAGAAGTATAAGGTAGAAGAGAGGTGATTGAGAAGAGTACTTATAAGAAGAAATGCAGGCTCTGTCTACACATAAACATACACATGTACTCACTCAACAAAGTCACTTTACATAGCAATGCTTCTAATCATTGATCACAAAGAGTGAGCCCATTTGGCAAACGCTCATGCCTGTTAGGGTTAATTCATTGCAATGTATTCATTCTTCTTAAGATACAGTCTAGGCCCTAAATGGTGCCATTAGGTATCCTCAGTGAGAAACAAACTAGACTCAGTGTATAACCTCAGTGATGCGTCTGCAGAGCAGGACTGAAACGGACTATCCCAGCATCAGAGACGAGTCTGTTCTCCTGACCCATTTCCCCACCAACTTCTCTGCCAAGATGATTTCTACATCTGGTCAAGGCTGGGAGCACAGGTTTTTCCAAACACCACACAGACAACACCTCCTCACAGAGTTGTGAGAACCTAGACTCGGATCACTGGTCATAGACCATTAATGCTGGAAGGGGCATTATAAATCCTTAAAGTAGAAGTTTTCAGACTCCTCTTTGGAGCTCCTCAAGAGCCCCTATGCAATGGTTGGAAGGTTATATGAGGATGACAAACTCAGGGCAATGTCAGCATTCCATCCTACTTCTGCAAAAGCTGTTCAGCTTTTACTTACTTAATTTGCTTGTGCTTCTCCACAAAAAACAATCCTACAGCCTTAAAAACAAAGTTTGCAGAGATCTTGTTTGGCCCTACTCTTTCAAGGTGTAGAAAAAGACCAAGGCCCAAAGAGGTAAAGGGACCACCCAAAGTTGGCTACTTGTGGTTCTAGGTTATCATCTCTTCTGAAGCTTAATCACATGAGTTCTACCTCTGGGATTATATCTTTGGCATTGACAATCTCACCAGGAGATTATTGTCACAAAATTCAGATTTGAAGACACATTCTTTGTTTTTCTATATTTTCTTCTCCCTTTCCTTCTCTTCCTCTCTTCCCTTTTCCTTTTCCTCCTCCTATTTTTCCTCCTCCTCCTCCTCTTTTACTTGGATAAAGGCCTGTTCCAAGATCAACGTTCTTCCTTGATTGCAGAGGTAGCATGGGCATCAATTCATTCTAAATTCCTTTCCCCCTTCCTTTATTCCACTGTTCCTACTTCTTGCCATCCAGCTGTCTAATTGATGCACGGAGCTGCATTGAGAGGGCACTAGGAGGCTAAACACTGATTGCATTGGTAGATGACAAGATGGTAAGCTTGGCTCCTCCCAATGAGTTGGACCTTCCCAACATTCCAACAGCTTTGGCAGCAACTCTCCTTCCTCCCATTCTTGCCTTTGCTAGGCATCCCCTCTTCTACCACTTGAATTAGTAATTAAGCCCCTGCCCTCATAAAGTTGGAATGCCTAAAAATTGTGGAGTTTACAATGCTTTACAGATGGCAAGTTCAAAGCTTTCCTACCTGTTGAGACCTGAGCCCAAGCTCTCTACAGCTGATGAAGTCAGCAATATTTAATGGCACATGCAGTGAGTGAAACAATAGCCTCCGGGTTAGAATACAGGCCTTGGCAGGCATGTGACAGAGAAGGTTTGTTATATGCCCAAGGATGTGTTGGAAACTCCATTGCGTGTCTTGCTAAAGATCAGCACCTCCTTGATAGTGTGAAGTTGTATTTTATTATTTTTTTCTGAGTTTAATTATTAACTGAACTCCATTATGTGACCTCTGGATAACCTTTACAAAGGGATTATATTGTTAAACATTGGGAGATTCTAACTACATTTAGAACCCTTCCACTAAATAAAAATTTCCTGAATACTTACTGTGTATGCAACACTTTTTAGAAAAATAGCAGATTATGTAAATCAGGGATTCAGTGTCCTAGTATTTTCCCTTTGGTTGAAGGGAATAAGACTAACATACCTGAAATACTTAGAATCCAATATGTTGTTTTGGAAGCTACTGGCTTTGTGATTTTAATTTTCTACATACTCACAAAACTGCTCTGATTTTAATTTAATTTAATTTTGCAAGAATATATGGCTTATTTATTTTGTGCTTTGTAGTGTAGTATGATTTCATGTGCACAAGCTTAGAATTAGAAAGACCTGATTTCAAGTTCTGATCCTGATATTTACTAGTTGCACGGCTTTAGGATCTTTAAGATCTTAGTTTTCTTACTTGAGAAATGTGGGTAGTAACGTTGATCTTCAGGATTTTTAAACAATTATGACTCAATGTATGAAAGACACTTAGTAAAGTGCTTAGTGGGCATTCAGTGAATGATGTTATTGTCTGGGTATTGTGAGGCTCACAGAAACGAGCAAGACATATTCCTTGCCTTCAAAGAGTATATGTATAAATATATATTTGATGCTAAATCTTACCAATAATTATAAGCAAGAATATCAGAGCTGAATAAAAGTGACATGGGACATTTTTACACTTAAATATAATTTTGAATTTGGTTCTCCATTTGCTTTGAATGCTAGTTTTGTACTTGTTTTTGCAAATGGCAAGGCTATGCCAATTACCTAGAAAAGAACTCCAACTTTCAACAGCTTTGTCTTTACTACTGCTAGACCTACCATAGATGGAGACTGCAGAAGTATTTATGATTCAGGCCAGATGAAAATAAAATTCAGCTAACCTTTGGTCATTTTTTATGTTTTAAATGAGGACAGTCTTGTATTTTTCAGGGCTCTTAGTGAAAGTGACAGGAATCAATACAAACTAGCTTAAGCCAAGTACTATATATAGCAGAGTATCTCCTATACTGAAAGAGAGATCTTCAGGATTAGTCTAGCATGGGCCATATGCCTGCCATTGAACAGATTTCTTTAACCAAGGGGATGGTGGTCCTTTTGATTGTGTTAAGTGTTGAGTCAAATGCTTCCCCTCTGGCTGTTGCTTCATGGCCAAAAACAATAGTCATCTCATTGAGGCAACTCTGCCTGGTAGACTATATGCTGTCTTAGAGCTGAAACTCTTGAAGGAGAAGCTGGCTTCTTGAAGTCCTGCAAAGCCTCTCTCATGCTCCAAATTTAAGTGAGGACACTGGCCTCATGGATGTTTTGTTGTAGAAATCCCATTGACCTTGGAGAAGGCTGAAGATCTGAGTAGCTCATCCAAAACTAGTACACAAGAATTTTGAAGAGACATAATTTCATCAACTGCTTACTCTGGGAGGATGAGTTGTGTTTGCTTGAGCCAAAAGCTAAACGTAGCAACATTCATTCTAGACAGAAGAGAAGTGTTATAAAAGCCGTGTTCCTGCACAGGTCAGTGAAACAAGAGCACAGTAAGCTTCTGGAGTTTTCTTACCAGACTGGGCTAGATCTGACCTGCCTTTCAGCTTACCACCACCACCACACCCAATCATTGCCCACCCTTCCCTAAATTGCCTGACCTACCCTGCTATATTGTCTGAAAGTCATATCTTGAGTGTCCATCTTAGGGATTTCCTTGAGGATGAATCCCATTAGAACACTGGGCTGACTCAAGTTTAAAATGTTTCTGGTGTTGGCTTTGACACCAATAAACTGTGCAACAAAATGTTGAACAACCCTCTCACTTTGGAGAATCTCCGTTTTCTCAAAGATGAGGGCATGTGAGATCCCTTTGGGGTAACTTACTAAACTGCTTTGCAAGTAATAGATGCTTGATGGGGGTTGGTTGGTCTTGGCTTCCCCTCTCCTCTTTCCAGATTTATAGTCCATGATTCAGTGTCTGAGCCTGTTGGCCAACTCAACCATTACAAGACAAATGAGAGCAAGGAGTGGGATCCAGGACAATAAGATTTTGATTTGGTGGAAAGAAGTGATAAAAGCATGGGTATGCCTTGGATTACTGTCCAGTAACTGCCTCTTTATCAAAACTCCTCTCCTAACCCTCGTACACATGCCAAAGACTAAAATGTAATTGGAAGTCAACATTTTAGAGGTTATCCATCAGCCACCTTCACTCTGATTCTAAAACCCTTAAAAAATAATCTGTTGCAATAAATGGTCAAGTCTTTCAACACTGAATTTCAGAGAGGGAGAGAGGGAGAGAGGGAGAGAGAAGATGACAGAGAGAAGGCAGTTGGCCTGGGAGACTGACATAGGCACATGGGCAAATGCCCAATGGAAATTCCTGACTTGGGAACACTGAAGAACAATTTTAAAAGGGAGATGATTAATGTTTAACTTAAAATTGTTTGTGTTGGCTCTTTAGTTGGGATATTAGAATCATAATTATTGTATTTACAAATGTTTTCAGTGTCTAAGGGGTTTGTTTATTTTGTTTTGCTTTTGTCTTCAAAATAAAGGAAGGAAATGAGACTTGTTTCTGGGTTGTTGTGGTGTGTAACGAAGAAAGCACGTTGGAGGTAAAGTCTCTCAAGAACTGGTGGAAATATTTTTAAAATGGCTTTGAACTTCCACAAGACATGAAATAGTCATTCTAAGTGATTTTATCTAGGCCTGAAGTGACTAGGTGACTCCAGCTGACACTTGGGTCACACATGGAAGGCCCTTGGCATAGAATACATGGTAGCCAAGCCCAGTAGGTGGCCTAGCTTCAGTGCTGCTTAAGTATGTGGCGAGCCCAAAGAATGACTGCAGATTCCAGTCCACTTCAGATACCAGCCTGGCCCAGGCCAGCTTGTCCTCTTCCTCCGTCAAGTCTCTCTGAGTCTTTAATCAAATGGTCAGCCTTCCTTTTCCATATACCCACACAGGAACTCCAGATTCTAGTCTAGGACATTATTATGAATATTATTCCAATCATTTCTTCGCAGATACTATAGTGTACAAGGATGAAGACTGAGCCCATGCTGCAGCGATTTCCTCCTTACCCACCTGGGAGTGCACTGGGCACATGGAGTAGGTTACTTAATGTAATGACTGGGTTGAGTCACTGTTGCCAATTGTTATTTGTGAGCCAGGAGGTGCCTGTGCTGCACTGCCAGGTTTGGGTTATAGTGCCTGGGCTTGGGCTTAAGTGGTGACTCCCAGTCCCTGCATTTCCATGTTCCCACACTTGCTGACATCTGTCCAGATTAACTAGTTCCCAGGCGGGGTTCTTTCACTACGGCTGGCTGCATCCTGAACTACAATGGTTTACTATAAGCAATTAACATAAAGCTGGTAGTGTAAGAAAGGTGAAAACAAAGCTAAAAATATGAATCAGTGTGAAAGAAATCATTTTCTTCAGGAAGGTATGATGAAAACAAGATAAGTAGATTGACAAACTTAAATTGTTCCCTTGGCTCACCTGCCTTGTAAAAGAGCATCAGTAGGTGAGCAGACTAAAAAGCTGTGGTACAGTTAGTTACACAGTGGAATAATACTTGCAACAGCATGGAAGGACCTGGAGGGTGTTATCCTAAGTGAAATAAGCCAGTCAGAGAAAGAAAAATACCATGTGATTTCACTTATATGTGGAATCTAATAAAAAAAACAACAAACGACAAAATAGAAACAGATTTATGGGTACAGAGAACAGACTGACAGCTGTCAGAGGGAATGGAGATTGGGGGGGCTGGGTGATAAAAGGTAAAGGGATTAAGCAAAAAAAAAAACCCCAAAACACCTGATAGACACAGACACCAGTATGGTAATTACCAGAGGGAAAAGGGGTGGGGGGAGGTAGAAGAGGGTTAAAAGGGGAGTAGATGGTGCTGGAAGGAGAGTCGACTTGGGATGGTGAACACACAATACAATATGCAGATAATGTTTTATAGAATTGTACACCTGAAACCTATATAATTTTATTAACCAATGTCATCCCAATAAATTCAATTAAAAAAAATCTATTGTCCAGAAGAAAGAAAAAAGAGCTCCTACATCTCAGAACGGTATTGCCAGGCATCCCTCATACAGTTATTTCCTCCTTCTCTCTCATCTGGTCCCCTGTCTTGCATGCACTCCTATAGTTGACCTGCCATAATGCCTGCCCTCCTCCCTTTAGGCATTTAAAATTCTACCTGTTCTTCAAGGCCATGAAACTTTCCTGATTAGATTGTAAATTGCATGAGGGCAGAGCTCTATATGCCTTGTTTATTGAACACCCCAGTGCCTGACGTGGGTTCTCCACAAACAGTGTGGAAGGAAGGGAAGGAGGAAGAAATTGTACTAGCCTATACCATATTTGCTTTGTTCGATATTATATTATATTATATCATATCATATCATATCATATTGTTATATTAATTATATTATATTAATAGTCACTACTTAACAGTAGAACTAAGGGCTGCTCACTCTGTGACCCGATTTTGTGGACACCCAAAAAGTAGAGAGACGCTTCAGTATTCAGCCGCCTTGTAGGATGTGACAGATTCTTAGTAAATACTTATTGACTAAAGAAGGATGTTTAGAGACCTCACTTATGGGCCAAGTTTTCAGGCCATAATTTACATGAGAATTTTCATAATTTACATGCAAATGAGAGCCCTCATTAACTAGCCCAGTGTTTCCTGCAGTCAGAATTGCTGTTCTTTGGTAATAACAATCAGCCTGATTGGCCCCTCCCAGCAACCCTGAAGAACCAAGCAGCCCCCTAGGAGCTTCGGAGAAACCCAGAACGGTGTCCACTCCCCTCTGTGGAAACAACTCACAATGACACCACCCCCTACAACTCCAGGTTTAATACGTATTTTTATGGTTACTGTTCTTCCTAATAGGATCAAACAAAACAAAGAGTGGTTATTAGTTTCAGCTGGAGTACTCAAGCTGCAGCTGCAGGTTAAGGGCCCTCTGTCTTCTCCTGCAACCCTCTGGCCTGGAGATGACCTGAACTCTCTAAGCCTCGTTCCTTATCTCTCACACAGGCTGTGGAGAGGGTGACCAGCCCCTTCAGAGCAACAGCTCCTTCTGCACCTTGAGCTCCCAGACTCCTTTTACAGCTCCTAGACACACTGTCCCCTACCTGCCCAGGTAATTCAGATAAGTTCCCAGGACCACCCTCTGCTGTTTGCTCCTCCGGTGGGCCTCTGTTCACAGGTTTCTAATGTTTGCGTCTGACTCCTTGGTTTGGAGACCTACCCGGGCTCCCTTCTTGGGACCCTGTTTGCCTCTGGGATTTCAAGCTACTTCACCCCTCCTCTCTCCAGTCACGGAACACCCACCTTCATCTGTCTCCCACTGTGGGACACTTTGTACTGGGTGGACTGTAGGGCCAGACTGCCCAGAGAAGGGGATATAGACAAGTGTTATTAAAATAGAAAGTTTCATCTTTCAGTGTTGAAGATGCAGCTGGGCAGAGATGAGTTGGTTCTGCCTTACCTGGGTCCTTGAAACTGACAAATGCACCCGACAAAAGATCTACATCTACCCGTTTCCCACCCCTGATTCACCATGTTATTCCTTATTCCCCAGATTCAGTCTCACCTCAATATTCACATTTGGCTCCTCACTCTATTTTTGGCTATAACTTTGGTCTTTTGACTCGGGCTGTCATTTGCCTCCCTGGGCCCTGGGCCCTTGTTCCCCTTCAGTTGTAGCCACACACCACTGCGCCCCCCCTGAGTTTTTCAGACCCTGAGTACAGGGGATCCAGTCAGAATGGGTGACTTTTCTACTAAAATATTGTAGGGTTTCCTGAAGCTCAGATTCAGATGCAGGTAGGAAAGTATAATTTTCATAAAAGAGAATCATCCTATCAATTTAGTCGCTTGACTGACAGTTGGACATGATAGGAGAAAGGCTGAAAGGAAGAGAAGAGGGTGGAGACTACCTGAGAGGTGAGAGAAGAGGAAAACAGAATTATTGCTCCCCCAAGGTGTATTAATATATTTAATTTTCACCCAGAAAACTAACAAAGGTAACTTTTGGACAGAATTTCTAGGTTGTAACATTACGGAAATAGTGGGTTTGCCAACCCCAAACTAGCTGAAAGAAATAGAATGAGGAAATCTTCTGCTTTTCTGTTCCCTCCTGCCTTCTTTTCCTCCTTCTGTTACCTGTCAGCAATGAAGGCTGGGGACAGTGTGAGGCTGGGTTTTTTTTATTTTTTATTTTTCGTGGGGGTGGGCAGGTGGGGAGGATTGTACATACTTTATCAAATTGTCTAAAAATCCCAGAGGAGCTGCCACTTAACTAGTATCAAAACGTAGGATACTGTGGAACTATGACTTTCTTCTTTCTTCAAATGCCAGAGCGAGCTACTGTAGGTTTGTGGGCAACTGCCGCTTCAATCTGAATGAACAGGGAGGCAACAGGGTGCTGGAGTCAGCACCTACAATGAAGTCAATTCCTTTTGTGTGCTGTTGAGGACCCATCTCTTAGATTAGTGCAAGTAGGCCTTTGTCCACAGGGAGACTGTATGGATTATCTGCACGGACAACAGAGTATGTGTGCGTGTGTGTGTACGTGTGTGCATACAATGTATGGAAGAAGCAGGTGTAGCAACTGCTGCTATGATGTGTATTTAGTCATCAAGACACGTATGGCATTGCCGTAATAATACACTCCATTGGCCCAACCATCCTTAAACAGACTCTCTTTCTTCAGGAGGCTGCAGTTAGCTGAAAGATGTTGCCGAGGGAAGGTTGGCTGATTGGCTGACTGCCATGACCTTGCAGGATAGTGAACTTATAATGGACCAAGGTTCTGGTTCTCAACCTTGGTCAGAAGAGCTACTATTCATTCAGTACCTCTTACCCCATGCCAGCGCCTAAGCTAAACACTTTCATACATCACTTTATTTAAACCCTACAGCAAGCCTGCAAAGTGTGTAATATTAGCTTCAGGAGACTCAGAAGGTTAGGCAACTTGCTTCAAGATCTGTGGCTCCTACCACACACAGCAGGAATTCAGGCATATGCCTCTCTGACTCCAAAGCTGGAATGCTTAATTACTATGTGGTACTACCTCTTTTTGCAGGAACTGAAATTGTAGTGATTAATATGCTCAGGTTATTAGACTTCTGCTGAAGGACAAGAATTACAGAACTCACAAGAGACAGCTGAGTAAGCCACATAGTTCATTTGCTTAACTCTCCGGTGGCCAGAATGCCAGTGGTCCCTTACAGTGTTGAGGTACTCAGAAGCTGAATCAGAACTCAGGAAATTACAGTTGACCCTTGAACAATAAAGGGGTTAGGGGCACTGACCTCCCCAACACACATATTTGAAAATCTGCATATAACTTTTGATGTCCCCCAAAGTTAATTATCCTCTATATCTGTGGGTGATTGGTTCCAGGACCCCTGTGGATGCTAAAATCCACAAATGCTTAAGTTTGCTACATAAAATGGCCTAGAACAATGCATATAGTCAGCTCTTTGCATCTGTAGACTCCCAACAACAGATTGGAAACAGTGTATTTATTTAAAAAAATTAATGTATAAGTGGACCCATGTAGCTCAAACCTACAATGTTTCAGGTCAACTGTATTTGATGAGCAGGGAGGAGAAGATAATGATGTGGGAAGTTCTGAGAACACTCCGGTGGACCAGGGGCCTGAGCTTCTCAGGACCACATTCAGATACCTTCTCCTCAGGTGCAGCTGGACTCGCAGCTCCTAGTAACCCCTCTACTGCTGGCCACTCTCTTCCGATGACACATACTATCTTCTGTGTACTTACATTTTCTGCCTATGCTTAATAATGAATTTATACTTGGCCAGAGAGATAGTGTCTTCTTTATAATAAATTAAGAGAACTAACTTAAATCACAAGAGGACAATTTCATTTCCCTCTCCCCAAGTTCTTGTGGTGAAGACTGGCTCACTATGGCCCATAAGACATTGATGGGTACGGCAGGGCGCCCACTCACCATCATTTTCCACCTTCCTCCTTCCTGAGCCCTTGCTAACCTTGGGCTTCCAGTCAGGTGAGAAAATAAATTATAATCTTTAAGCTATTTTGAATTGGATTTTCTATTATTTGCAGCCCAAACCACCCTAACTGGCATAGGTATGATTTCAAGAATGGATTTAAGTAAGCCTTGTTCCTTCACTGATTCTTTTAAAAGTATTTTTGGAGCACCTCTTTTATGCCAGTCCCTGCTCTAAGTACTCGAAATATATCAATGAACAAAAAGGACAGATGCCCCTGTCTTCACGGGGCTTACATTTCACTGGGGAGAGGCAGACAATAAACAAAGGACGTGTAAGTAAGTGAATGACAAGTATGCTCGAGGAGAAGTGCCATGAAAAAAGAAAAACGTAGAGCAGTGTCTCAGCTGGGGATCTCCCAAAGGAAGACCCTGAGACAGGGTTTTGTTACCATTAGCTTATTTAGGAGATGGTCCCACAGAGCACAAGTGAGGGAGAAGACAAGTAGAGGCAGGGAAGGGAGCGAGGCCGATGGACTATTAGTGAGAGGTTCGCTCCTGTATTGAGTGGGAAGCGAGACCCACTGAACAATAATATAAAAAGTACCTCAAAATCATCCCCCCGCAGGCTAGGAAATCTGGGCTACGCATCCACAACTCGGTCCTCGTTAGTGGAGGGCTGTCCCTGAGGAAATTGAATCTTCCAGCATTCAGAGCTGCCTCCAGCAGGCTCAGCCAGCCTCAGTGGTGGAGAAATCCCCAGGAAGTGAAAGAGAAACAAGAGGTACCTAATGGGGACAGCTGTCAGCTTTGGGGGACATGTCCACCACAGCTGCAGGTGGGAGCCCAAAGTGGGTGGAGGGGCTATGGGCAGGATGTCAATAGCATGCAATCCTGCAGGGTAACGAGGTGGGGGTACAGGGGGTCAGGAGACTGGTTGTGGTTTCAAATAGGGTGGTCAGGATGAGCCTCATTAAGATGACATTTGTGCAAAGAATCGAAGCCAGAGCATATTTGAAGGAAAGCATTCCAGTCAGAGGGAAAAGAAGTGCCAAGACCCAAAGCTGGGAATGTACCTGGAGTGTGTGAGGAAGCAGCAAGCACCAACGTGGCTGTAGTCCATGGTCACAGGTGAGAGCGATAGGAACCGCGGTCAGAGGGGTAGCAGGGCCCGAGCACAACGGGCCCTGGAGGACGCTGTGAAGATGTTGGCTTTCACGCTAAGTGCAATGGGAAAGCACTGCAGGATCTGCAGCCCACATTATTGTAATTCTCTGGCAGCTGAGAAATTCTCAAGAAGGACAGTGAGCTAATGCTTTTGGGGGGCTGACCTGCATTGTCTTAGGTTCTGGATCCAGACCGCTGGCAACACAGAAATGGGATGCCAGACAGCCCTTTCCGGTTGTCCAGTCTGGGTGTGTAGAACAAAAGCAGATGTTGCCTTTTCTCTCTTAAGAACATCTAGCGAGTGCTGTCAATCGGAAACTTGGCCTTCAGGTTCATTATTTGAGGGGTTTTTATGTTGGTCATTTGCCAATTTAGGGAGTTGGGTCCTGTGTTCCTGGGGGAAGTTCCTGGGATATAGGAAAAAAGAAATTCATCTTGGTCACTACCATTTACATTATTTTGACTTTCTGCTTCTTGAATTAGGATCATTTACTCTTCTTTCTTAAATGTCCTAGTGAAGAAAGTCTAATTCTATAGTCTCTTCTTACAATAAGGAACTGGAAGCATAGAAAATATTGTATTCAATTAGCAAGTAGCATCGTAAGTTATAATCGTTCCTTGCAAGTTAGGTAGACCCCGATGCCTGCGTGTGTCCTATCACGTCACTGAGCGCCCTGCTTCCCTTCCTACGCGTCAGGGCTGCAGCGCGTCTTAGCGGCCCATCAGACGTTTACAGGAGGAAATAGAGAAACAGCGATGTGTTGGATTAAATAGGAAAAGTCAGGGTGATTCCCAGAATTAAAAATAAAAATTCCCAGTTTTTCACTGTCAGGTGTAGCTGGACATCTTCTCCTCCCCTTTCTTTTTACCATTCATATGTATATCTGTTGGTACGCAGCTTTAGTCTCAGAGACAGCTTTCTACTGAAAGGGACGGGGCAGTTTGGGGAGTAGTAATGGCAAAGACTGCTAGTTGTCCATGGCAACCTGTTGTCTCCTTTCTTAGCATGCTTGCAGCCAGGGCCATGGCCAGACTATGTTTTCCAGTCTCCCTTGAGTTAGCTGTTGCCATGTGACTCATTCTCACTACAGGGTGTGGGTGGACATGGTGCACACCTCTTCGAGTCATGAAGCAGGCATGCCTTCTCCACACTGCGTCCCCTCTGCCAATGGATGCCAATGACAGTGAAGCCGAGGCCTAGAGAATGGGAGAGCTCAAGGTGGAAGGATGCTGGGTCTTCATCCCCACATGGAGGAGAGTGACCCCAACCAGACGTAACTGCTTTGCACCAAAGTATGAGTAGAAATAAACCTCTATTGTGTTCCAGCTATTCCATGTTTTTGTCTATTTATTATCCCAGCCTAGCCTACTCTATGTAATACAGTAGTTAATTCCCTTTCTTGGGACAAGAAAAGGTCAGGGAGGGTGCGGAATATTTCTTTTTATTTACAAAACTAAATTTGAATATTTTAAAAAAAGTTGTCAGTGTTGGTATGGAAATGATAAAGAGGACAATTTGCAAGTAAAAAAATATTAATAAAATAGAATACTAGTATCATATCCTCTGTTAAATATATGGCTATTCCTAAAGCATAGCTATGCAATTGTTTCTATTTGTGTAAACAGGAAAGTGTTACTGTTGAATACACCTAGTAAAGTAGGAACTGTATCCAGGACAGAGAGCATTGGTGGTCACACCTGACAATCAAGTAGAAAGGGGGTTGAACAAGTAAATAGAGCCAGTGGCCGCCTGCTATAACTGAATATAAAGCAGGTTCAACTTTGTATTCCAAGAAGATACATTAACCAAATGTCCTCAGGAGAAAAAATAAGCATGCAGACATTACCTCTCATGATAAGGAGAAAAACTTTAGATGGATCCTATTAAATTATAGTAAAATATTAATGAAGTGTATCAATGTCTTTGTAATGGTAACACAAATCAGAGCTATGTATTGCATGGACGGAACAGTAGATTTTGTAACACTGGCCAAGCAAGATTTAAATAATCTATCATCTCGTGGGAAAACACAAGGAGAGACACAAGTTAAAAACAACAGAACCTGGGAAAGTGTGGACCTAAAAAATCTCATGGATGTGACAAGTTCAATTTAACTAGAACAAAAGGGCAGGATGGTGTGTGGGGAAAGGTCAATATCCAATGAACCTGGAGGAGAGGGAAAGATGGGGGAGCGTTACAAATCTCTGTTAGAGATGCTCGGTCACACTGGGAAGTGTTTCTGGGAAGAAATGAACTGTGAGGTGAGGCAGTGGTTTTCACTAGGGTAAGAGGAAAGGTGGACAGAATCTAGGATTTTTATTAGTAGTATTTCTCCCTCTCCCCTCCCTTCTTTTTTCAGACCTCATTTCTTTTTCACTTTTTCGATAATACTTCTTGATTTCTTTACTTTTTTGTTACATTAATATTTTGTCTTATGAAGGCTTTATGGTACATGGTGTACTTTCAAGGAAACGTGTACAGTGGTCACTTGTCTAGCAACTGATGAGAAGACATCTCTGGTAACTCTGTATTCCTAGAAGAATGCTCAGACTCCTGACCGTGGCTTACAAATACCCTTCTGGCTGGGTCTTGTTTAGCATTTCCAGCACCTACTCCCAACCTGCTCAAATTTTAGCATGTCATAGAAGCACCAGGGGAGTTGTAAACACTTAGATTCCCAGGCCTCTTCTGCAGAGACTGGGATTCATTACATCTAGGGTGGGGCCCAGGAATTTGCATTTTAATAAGTGGTCTCAGGTGATTCTATGGCAGGCCTCTGCAGATCACTTTCTGGGAGGAGCTCCACAGAAAATGAAGAATTGAAGTCTAAGTATTTCCCCTCCATGTGTTCTTGTGAACCGAGCACATACTTTGCAGGTGTTCCCTGAACAGTGGTGGACGAGTGCCTTTATGATAGCACTTACTTTAGTGTGTGATAACTGCGAGATGACTATTCCTATCCATTACTAGACTATGAGCCATTTGAGTGCTGGAAACATGTCTCTCATGTTTATCATTGCACCCATTTCCTACTGTGGTGACTAGAACAAAATAGGTGCTCAAAAAATGTTCAGTGAAGGAAAGGTACAGGAGAATTACTTAAGGGAGGGTAAGGGCAAGATATCGGAAAGGTCGTGCAGGGAATCAGCAGGACTGGCCCAGCTGACAGCAGGGTGCTATTCCCCAAAGTGCAAAGGGTATACTTATAGTGAATTCAACATCTTATATGTATCAACAACGTATTGTTTTTAATGTCCTTAAACTCACCTGAATCCCAGCTGGATCTTCCTATTCAATTTCCACTCCAGTCAAAGCCATCACAAAAAAAATCAGAGACAACAAGAAATAATAATATAAATTTTATGTTCAATGAAGTTAAGAGACTGGTGTACCATAACTACATAATATCTGAAAACACATTAGAATGGCAAGAACTTCCCAGAGTAAACTATGACAGCCAAGGGAAACACCAAAAATATGCAAACCCTCTGGTCTTTAAGATCCTTGGTAAGCTGAACAGTTAGGTGGAAATAATAATGTGAACTAAAGACAGGGGTATCAGTTAGAAATCTGTCAAAGAAGAGTTAGAACAATACTTCCCACCTCAGAGCTGGGTGTCAACCTTTCCTCCAAACCAAAGAAAGAGGAAAGATTTATTCGTGAGTGAAATTCAACCAGAATGGATGCACCTTGTCGGGCACAGAGAAAGGGAAAGACTGTAAACTGAAAAGAGAACTTATACTAAATGGTGAAAACCCCGTCGTTCTTCACCTCATCTAGCTGCTAGAGTGCCTGAAGCCAGCCTTACACCGTTTGGCAAGAAGATATTGGCTCTTTCTCTGGAAAAACTAAAGGACTCCAGAATAAAAAATCTATGGATTTGACATTTAGGACAATCACCAGTTAAAAAGCTGGCTGAATACCCCATCACTCTCCAGCAAAGCTAATGCCAATGCACAGGAAATTTCAAGTCCACACTTCCAGTGCTTCACAACTGAAGGAGTGACAAGGATGCCGAGACAATTCAGTAGGGAAAAGGAAGGTGTTTTTACAACAAACATGGCTGCAACGACTGGATGTCTTTATGGAATGAAAAGAAGCTCAATCACTACTTCATTCCATTCACAAAAATACTTTGAGATGGATTGTAGAACTAAATTTAAAAGAAAAATTTTGAGGAGAATATGTTTACTACCTTTGGGTAGTTAACAGATTTCTCAAAGAGGACACAAAAAGCACAATTTAAAAACTTAAAACTTTTAGGTGAATATCTTTCTAACATATTTCTTTTTCAAATAGAATCTAGATTATATTTTACTCTTTGAGGTAGTTCAGTGTCCTCATTATAGACCTTAGATATGGCACTGGCCCCCAGTATTGTACCCGAAAATGCAGGTTCCCCACCTGCCACAGCAGAAGCTGAACTCGTGAGACAGGTGCTTTTTTTTCAGATGCTGTGACCCGGGAGAATGGGGGACTCCTGTCTCAAAGATCGTCCCCTCTTCCTGGTAAAGCTAGGATAGGGGGGGCAGGGCTTTTTTTTGTTTGTTTGTCTGTTTTCTATCCAATTATCTTGCTAGTTTTTGGTGCTGTGCTCAGGATCAATCCATTCATTTTTCTGGCTTTTGGTCGTTCAAGGTAAGAACCTCCCCCTCGGCCATCTTGGCCAATGGGAGAGACTGCCTGGTGCTCTCTCACTGTGTTAACAGTACTACATTGCCCTTGGAACCTAGCAGGTTTTATAGGATTATTTGCTCAAAGTAACCTGAGACTAAAGGGTTTTGTTTTGCCTGCTTGTGTTGTTTTACTTTCTATATCTGATTTTTAAAACTCTTCTCTACCATCGGGGTGCTAGCTGTCACTTCCAAGTTTTATCTCCGGTTCTGATTTCTCTGGAAGGCAGGAGTTTGGGAGATTATAAACTTTTTACTTATACCCATTTTTTGTTTGTTTTTAGCTTCTCACAGTAAGCATAAATTTTTGTCATGACAAAGATGTTATAAGGAAAACAAAGACGAAAATAATTTCTACTCTGTTCTTTTCTGTTATGGCACTTATGTTATTTTGTAATTATATGTTAGTTTACATGTTTTAAAATATTTAAATCTCCCCCCCCCCACCTGATTACAACCTTCATGAGGGAAGACTGTTTTCTTTGTCACTGAATTTCTACCTAGTGCCTAACACAAGTGCTTAGAAGCAACTCAATAAATACTTGTGGAATCAATGAAGGGATAGTATCAGGCAAATCCAGAAATCAGCTAAACTTCTTAGACTTTCCATAGAGGAAAAATAAGAAGGATCTGAGTAAAGAGCTTTGCTCTTTGTAATTTGCATGTGCTTTAGAACAGGCACTTTGTGATATCTACTTTGAACTTTCTGGTTCTTTTTGTCTACTTCTTCCTAGGTACTGTGGTTCCTGGGTATGTAACAATTAAAGAAATTTGCCAGACACATGGTTCTAACTAGGTTAAGTGTAACAGTGCTGCCTTGCATTGTTTAGTAATTATCTCGGCCTGCATAGTCAGCACATTATATGCTGAGCGCCAGCTATAAGCTTAGTAGCATGTAGGTGTTATATACAATAGGAAGGAAAAGGCAGGGTCTCTGCTTTTAGAAGTCTGTAATAGTGGCTGAGAAGATGATAGGATTTCAAAGGAAAGTCTGAGACAAAGTTTGAGCTTCTGAAGGGGCCTTTTTTATAGCCTCTTACACAACACCTAATCACAGTGTAGTGCAGTCACTGGGCTCCATCAGCTGGTGAGCATTTAATGATAAGCCTTTGTTTACTTATACCCATTTTTTTGTTTGTTTTTAACTTCTCACAGTAAGCATAAATTTAAGTGCTGAGCACAGTTCTAGGTACTGGGCATACAGGGTAAACAATACAAAATAAGTTCCTATGCCCCTGATGCTTATATTCTAGTTGGAGAAGACAGAACAATATAGAAATAAATGACATTATAAGAAAAGTGTCAGAGAGTACTAAGGACAACTTAGAGAAGTGGAAGAATAGTGCAGGGATTATTTTAGTTTGAGCAGTTAAGGAAAGTCTCTAAAGAATTGGCATTTAAGCTGTAAATATTAAGAGGAACCAGCCATGCAAATGAGGGAGTATAGTAGAGAAGACACAGTCCAGACAGAGGAAGCAGCCAGTGCAAAGGCCTTGAGACAGGAGCAAGCTTGCCCTGTCAGAGGAACTGAAAGGTCAGGGGGTTGAAACTTAGTGGGTGAGGGGGAAGAAGGGATGAAATGAAGTCAGAAATGTGGGCAGGTCCAGATCACACAGGCTGTGGAAGCCAGGGGCTGGCGAGAGTGCCTTAATGCTAGTTTCTAAGTGTAATGGAAAGCCACGGAAGCCCTTTAAGCAGGGAGACACACGATATGGTTGATGTTTACAAAATATTGCTCTGACTAATGTGTGCAGAAAGGGAAGGAACAAAAGTAAAGGTCAAGAAATGAGTCCCAAGCCTACAAGGGAGAGATGCAGGGGACTTGTATTCGACCGGTAGTGGTGGAGAGTGAATGGATTCAAGGTGTTTTGAGGGTAGAACCAATAGGATTTGCGGAGAACTTTGAGGTTGGGAGAGAGGAAACTGAAAGAACCAAGGATAGAGCCTGGATTATTACCTTGACTACTGGTAGTGTTATTTTGTGAGAGGGGAGTCACAGGAGCTAAGAGAAGAAAGTGTTTCAAGGATAGTGACCACTATGTCAAATATTTCCGATATGGAGAAGTAAAATAAGAATAGACAAGTAAGCTCTGGGTTTGGCAACATGGAGTCACTGCTGACCTCAATAAAAACAGGCTTAGTGGCACGGCTAGGGCAGCAGCCCTTTTGCAGTGAATGGAAAGGCAGTAGGGGAGGCATAGGAACTGTGATTATAATAATCAACTCTTTCAAAAATTTGCTACCTATGGGAGCATGGGGAGGCCACAGGAGTTAGAAGGAATATGGCACTGAATTCTTTTGTTATTTCTTTTAAGGTAGAGATATTAGAGCATACCTATATACTAATTGGGATGAATTAGTACAAAGAGAAAGATCCCGTAATGCATAAGAAAGAAGGAATAACTACAGGAGCAGATTCTAGAAGGTGAGGAAGTTGAGATACCGGGCAAAAGCAGAGCTATCACCTTTGCTAGGAATGAAAACCCTTTATCCGAACTAACATGACATGTTGGGAATTTAGATAAGGGAATAAAAGGGAATTCTTTGTCTAGTATTTGCTCCTATTTTTTTTTCTCTTTTGTAAAATATCAGACAAGGTCAAGGGTGGAAAGGCACAGGTGCATGGAATTTGAGGAGAGAGAAAAATGACCAACGGTTTTGAAGAGTGGAAAATTGTAGATTGTTTACTTTCATGCTTATTTGAGATTTGTGGTCATATAGTATATGCTTTAAAAAAATCTAGAAATAGCCATGGATATTACAAACCTAGAGTAAATGATAACAAGGTTTAATCAGGTTGGAACTTAGCCTGGTTGGTGCTAGAGAAGAGAGGGCTGATGAATGAAGAGTGTCCAAAAAGGAATGCTTATCATAACAGACCTCGAACGCTTCACTAGGTGAGGAGGGAAGGGCATGAGTGGGTTGACTGATTGTTGCACCAGTGGATTGGTCATCTGGATGAGGTTAAAGAATTTTTGGACTAAGAGTATGTAGAGGAAGTAAATTAGAAATACAAGAGCTCGTAGTTAGAAAACAGGGCACCTGAAATTGCAATATCAGAGAAAAACCACAAGGTCAAGGGCATTACTATGGGGTTGGATGAATAAGGTGAGTTGGAAGAGTAGATCACTGACAGTGAAGAAGTGTGGTGGATGGATTATTCACGTGGATTCTGAAGTTGCAAAATATGATGACGAGATGGGCAGTGGAACAGAAGACTGGCGCTAAAACTATCCCTGAAGGAGGGAGCTCTAAAGGGTTGGTAGTTAATAGTAACAAGGAGGAGGACTAGGGTGGTTATAAAGGACCTGGGGATTTTGAAGTCAGGAGGAAAATGATCCTGAAGTAACAATAGGAAGCAAGGGCTTAAATGTGAGAGAGAAAAATATAGCCTTCACTCATGAGAGCCAGGATTCAGTCAGGCAACAGGTGGAGGCAGGGCCGCCGACGTTGTCCAACTTCAGAAGTACTATTTTCATAGGTGATAATGTGAACAGCACCTTTCTGGGTCATGAAGCATGGCCAAAGTGCAACAGGAAAATTCAGAGAAGTTGAAGATATGGGGACATTTTCCAATGGCGCAGCATGCATTTCAGAGGGGCCAATGGAAGGAGTAAGAGGGTAAGATCCATGGATATACAGAGATGCCAGGGGATGAGGGCCCAGAGGGTCAAGGGGAGCCTGGAAGGAAGACTCAAGCTTCCTGTGCTTTGTAAATACTTCACCCACAGAATGACCTAGATTTTTAAACTATTTGTGCTGTTCAATGTAATTTTTATGGGCTTCTTTTTTTGATGGGATTTTGAATCATGGGACAGGAGACAACTTATCTCCAGAACTCTATTTTCAGTCAGCAAGAGCCTGAAAGAATTTGCATGCAAGTGTTTTGGAGTCTGACAATTTCCCCAGAACAGACAAGGTCAGGCAAATTTGTGTGATTTTTGGCCATTGCTGTTCTTGCCTGCTTCCAGAAGCATGTAAAAGAAGATCATATTACTTGGATAAATGCCCAGCTGCTCTTGGGGGCACAGTTGTCCCCAACATTGTTTTCTTCAGTATTTCTCCTGTTACCAGTCCCGGGTATTTCCATGTGAGTTCACTCTGAGCCTGCATTCATGAGAAGAGTGTACACGGTCTATGACCCAGTATATAGAATACCTTTGCTTTTGAAAGGTGGTGACTGGTTTTGTTTACCTAGAGTTTTTTAAAATCACCAAAGAGTCCTGGCAAATGACACTTGGCTTGCGAATGAGGTAGCAGTTGTTAAAATTGCTAAGATGTGAGCCTTACCACACAAAATCCTTCGAATCTGGATCTCATGGTACCATGTGCTTCCCTCCTTGAAGCACTCACTTACTGCAGCTGTATAATTCCTCAGCTGTTTGTAGAATTTTATCAATAGTACATGTCTCTGAACACTTGACTGTCAGCTTCATGAAGGCAGAGACCACACCCTTCCCTCCTGCTCACCACTGGTCCCAGTACCTGGGGCATCTGGCGACAGCATCTGTGGGTTGCAGCAGTGGATGGATGCCTGTACCTCCCCTTTCCCACCATTGCCTGCCTGGTAGCTTCTCACACTGTGCCTGAACCCAGGGCTCTCAGACTGCCCTAGCTGCCATCCAGACCTGCCGCTGTCAAGGGTTCCCTGGGCTCCAAACCACTCTCCACTGCCTTCCTCTGAAAATTAAGTTGACACCAGGCTAGCAAGTTCCCCATGCACATTCTGTCCACTCAAAGAAGACCTGTCAGTGGTAGTATTTGGATACCAACCAGTGAAAGAAATCTTACCCAGGGTTCAAATCCTGATTCTAGCATTTAACTAGCTGTAAACCTGGGCAGGCAACTCAGCAACTCTGAATGTTGGTTTTGTTGTTTGCAAAATGGTGATAATAGTATTACCAAGTTCACAGAGCTCTTGGGACAACCAAGTGGAATAGAATATACAGTTGTTTAACCCCTGGCCAGGGGCCTGGTGAACACCCAATAACTGACTGTTATGATTATTGTTACCATGATACGTGGCAGTGAGGAGCGTATCTGGGGAAGGTGCTAACAGACTCACATAGGGTTCTCCTGAGTCCAGAGCTTCAGCAGTCTCTCTGCTCTGGTTGAGGATGGCAGAAGGGGAGATTTCCTCTCTCTGTCCCTTTGTGAACACCTGTTGGCGCCAACTGCAGAGAACCTCTCTCGGGGTATCAGGTAGGCTCCAAAGGGCAAAACGATAAATCCAGTGACTAAATTGTTGAGAATTGTCCCTTGGCAAGAAGTTTAAAGGGACCAATTTTTTATCCATTGCTGACATGCAATTTAATCATTATATCAAAACAGCAAAGAGAAAGCATTTTATCTATCAGGCTTCTTTTGTCAAGCACAGAGAAGGAGGTGCCCGGCTCCTGTTTTTCATTGACAACAGGTAAAATGAGACAGACCATGGTAAATACCTAAACTCCATGTAGTATCCTCCTTTCCACTCCTGCCTTTAACTTGATTCTCTTAATTTTGCCTCTATTTAATGTTCACTCATTCAGCTACCACCAAGCTCCTGTTCGGTGTCAGGCTTGGCATGCAGATACCAAGATGAACCAAAGGCTGTGGCTTCCTGATCTACGTGGCGAGATGGAAGTCAGTGGCCTAGGAGGTTCGGGGTAAAAGAGAGGGCTGGTCCTCAACAAATAGGGGAGGAAAAGGGGGAAAGAAAAAGGGAAGAAATGTGTACTAAGCACCTAAACGTGCCAGGCGCTGTGCCTGACACTGTCGCCTTTGATCTTCATATGACTGTATGGTGAAGGCAATTTGATCTCACAGCCATACAGAAAGACAAATGAAAAAATGGACTTTAGTGGCAGCACTGTGGTAACACTGAGGACAGTACAACAATAATTATTAGTGTATTTTCTGAACACTGCTCCTATCCTGACTTTAACTCATTTTTTTACAGTAATAATAGTAACAAACACCCATTTATCTTTTACTATATGCTAAGTACTAAGTTTTATCCATGAAAACTCATTCAACTTAGCTGAGGTAGATTATTACAATCCCCATTCTACTGATGGGCTAATTAAAGCATAGAAATGTCAAGTTATTTGCTCAAAGCTGTACAGCTAATCAGGGAAGGGAGCAAGGCTGAAATAAAGTCTCAGAATCTAAGCTCTCAACCACTTTTTGTATTGCCTACTTTCCCAATGATTTTCTTTTCACTCTCACTTCCTGATTGTTTCCTAATTTTTTATTTTTAAATTCTCATTCGAGAGAGGGAGAAAGAAAGAGAGAGAGAGAGAGAGAGGGAGAGGGAGAAACAGCAATGTGAGAGAGGAACACAGTTCATCTACCTCCTGCATATACCCTGTCTGGGTTGGAACCCGCAACCCAGGCACATGACCAGGGATTGAACTGGTGACCCTTTGATGTTTGGGATGATGCTCCAACCAACTGTAAGCCACACCAGCCAGGGGTTCATTTCCTGAGTTTTAAAAATTGTTTTTATGTCTATCTCTAGACCTCAATTCCCCCTTTTCAATGGAAAATACAATAAATAATAATCGTGTGGGTAATGCCATTGCAATGTTTTTTCTTAATTTAACATAAACAGAGCATGAATGAGAGGAATAGAAAAAAACTGGGAAAGTTTGTTTTCCACCTACTTCTATCTTTACAAAAAAGGATGAGTTCATTCACAAACGTGTACTCAGATACACTCGCCAAGTTCTAGACCAAACTGGGAGAAAACAAGCAGAGAGCTCACACATAATATGCCCTGGAACACTGGCAGCATGAGTTAGCATAATGTTTCTATGACTCTTGGTTTTTGCTTCTTTGATTCATTTTTACTTCACCTCTTAAGGACTCGCTGTGCATGTATGTGTATGTGTGCACGTGTGCATATGTGTGTATTTGGGTGTGCGTTTTGTTGACTATACTGCACATTCTCTGAGTTAAAGAATATATTAATCATTTTCTTATTTTGAAACAAACTTTTATTCAAAACATGCATGTGTGCAGATGCACACACATACAAACACTCTTCCCCCAAACACAGAATTTGAACAAAGAAGGAACTATGGCAGACACTGCTGGTATCCACCCAATAACCCTTCTCCCCCTGTGTTTAGTGAGTGCATCCAGCCTTTATTTTGAGTGGTGGTGTGCTTGGCTTCAAGACTCAGGAGGATCAATGAGTCCCAGGCAGAGGTGCTGGGTGGGAATTCTAGGCAACCTTCTAAGAAGCACATATACAGCATTTTCCTTTCCTTCTTCCTGCTTTTTGCCAAGAGTGTGAATATGCTGAATAGAGTTTTGGAAGTCATCTTGGACCATGAAGGAACTTTGAGGATGAATACCCTGAGCTATGGTTAAAGGAAAACAAACACAGAACGAGCTGTCCCATCAGCTCTAGACTGCCCAGTGTGGGGCTTCTTTTTACATGGTGGCAGAATAAAGTGTTATCTCCTTGAAACCATTGTCCTTTCTGGTCTCTGTGGCTGGAACCCAAATGCAATTTCTAGCTGAGGAAGGAGTCGATAGTTTGTTCAAGTGAATCAAAACAAATGAAACAAAACAAAGCAATGGGCTTTCCAAAAGGCATTTTCTCTTTTTTTGGATCAAATAATAAACCCAAAAGATCACAAGTTAAGAAAATGATAATTATGTATGATGACAGATGTTAACTGGATTTATTGTGGTCATCATTTTGTAATATATGCAAATATTGAATGATTCTGTTGTACATGTGAAGCCAAAATAGTGTTTCTCAATTATACCTCAATTTAATAAAGCAAACTATTTAATTCTACCAAAAAAGGTAATTAAAATTATAATGCCCCACCATTAAGAAGAAAATCTCCCAAGAGACTGACAGTGAAATGTCCATTCAGTTAACCTAAGCATTTTTCTCTCACCAATTCTTTCTCTTGGGTTTATTAACAGAACCTGTCGATTTTACATGGCATCTTTAAAAACTCTACCTGCTCTCATCTGGCTGGAGGTCTCCTGGGGCTCTTAGGATTTTGACAAATCACAGGGCAATCCACCTTTCCTCTATTAGCACTTAAGGAAAGCCTTGATTCCTCCTTGTGAAAACCAAATGCTTTTCTTTGTAACGGGGTGTCCACGAGTGGATAACAAAGTAGAGCCTGAAAACACACCAGTGGCTAAGTGGATGTGTGAATTGTGAAGATCTTATTGTTGAGATTTTCCTGGGAGACTGTGATTTTCTCTCTCAAGATTCTCCCTGGTACATCATTAATTCCTCACAGTAGGAAACTGGGGACAGGGAAGCCAAGGAAGCAAGAAGAGTGAGGGAGAATATGCACTTACAGCGCAGTGCGGTGCTGGCAATCTTGAACAACCAGCTTGGGAGAGTAAGGCAGGTGATCTGCAGGTGTTTGCTAATTTCTGGGGTGCAAGTGTGTTCACCATGCTGATTTCAAGCTACCACAGTTTTAAGAGCAGTCTTATAAATTTCTTGAGAATTTAACAATGGGCTCTCAGAACCCTTGGGAGCTGGTTCCAGCAATCCTTGCTTCATCATCCTCTTTCTTAACCTTCCCAGCAGCTCTGGGAGGAGGTTTTCATACGGTGGTGTTAAAGGTGCCTGAACTGAAACTCAGAAGCATTAAGTAACTTGCTCACAGTAGTTAAAGCAACTGGCAGTGGAGCTAGTATTTGTACCCAGGCCTTTCTGATCAAATACTTTAGGTTCTTAACTCCTACACTGAAGAGATGTGGAGGAAATGAAAGAAAAGAGAAAAGAAGAAAAATAAAAGAAAAAAAGAAACAGGAAGAGGCAGCTATGGGCTAGGGCCAAAGACAAGGAGTGTGCCAGAGCGGGGCCCAGAGGGTCAAGCCCAGCCCAAAGAGCTATTTTTGATTGTCCAATGGTCTTTACATTTTTAAAGTGTTGTAAAACTAAATAAATAAAACAAACAAAAACCATGTGAGAAAGACCTAAGATAGCCCACAAAGCCCAGAATACTTATTCTCTGTCCTTTGTGCCTACACAGGCCCGGGATGACTCTTGGGCCTCACTAGCCTGAGGTCCACTGTAAGAGAGAAAGAAAGGGACAAGGAGACCAACCTTTGGTGAGAACCTCCTACAGCCATGGGCACTTGACATGGATTATCTGAATTAATTCCTAAAATGACCCTAAGACATGGTTTGCACCTGCTGTCCCCATTTTAGCCAGAGGGAAAGCTGAGCCTCAAAGATGAACCTCCTTGTTTTAATTCACAGCTAAGAAGTGGCAGAGCTCAGATTTAGACTTGGGTCTCTCCAGCTCTAGACTCTCTCTCTACAGGTACAGAGCCTCTTCCCCCAGGATGCAGCTTCCAGATTCTGTGTTCCTGAGCTGCTGACCACGAGCTCCTGGCTGACGGAGGAATTAGATCTGTACCTTTAAACCAGTACATGACCAGACAATCCCTACAATAACCTCAGGAACCAAGGACACATTAGGAGCACAGAGGAGGAAGTGATTAGTTTTGTGTGTGATCTAGGCTCAAGGTTTCACAGAGGAGGTGATAACAAGCTGGTCCTGAAATGAAGATGTTCCCTGCAAGGGACAGTATGAACCACCAGAGGGGAGAGTGAAAGGGTGGGCACTCTGGGAACTGGCATGCTCTCTGTGCTTGCGGGGTAGGGCTCACCATGGAGAGATGTCAGGGCTTCCCCCTGGACAGCGGCGTTGGAGCTAGATTAGAAAGGGCTGAGTTCTGGACCCAACACCCTGGTACCCCACCATTGCTATGGGCAAGGACCGTTGAACAGATAGGAGGAAAAAGGGAAAACAGCATGAATTATTTGGAATTAAATGAGATTACATATGTGAAATGTATAGCAGACATCTTACAACACCCAGGATGTCTAATAACATAAGACTTGCCACTAATTGAAATACGTTAAACTGAGCATTAAGTTATTTTGTATAAAATATTAATTAAATAACCAGGGTTTCTCATATAGTTAATATGAATCCTCAATTAACATTAATTAATCCCAGTGGAGTGTGTTCTCTCTCTCTCTCCCTCTCTCTCTCCCCTTGCCATGTGAGCGCACAGCAAGAAGGCAAAAACAGTAAGAGCGGTCTCACCAGAACTGGACCCCACCTGCACCCTGATCTTGGACTTCTGGTCTCCAGAACTGCGAGAAAGTAAATTTCTGTTGTTTAAGCCTCATAGTCAATGGTATTTGTTATGGCAGCCCAAGCAGACTAAAATTACCTACTAGAGTAGAAAGCAGCAAAAATGAAAACCACTGTGAGTACTAAAACTAGAGAGACTTTGAACTAAGAAATTAATGACACAAGTGTTAGAAATCTGAAAAAGCCAGCAGGGGACAGTGAGGCAACTCAGAGATTGATGGCAGCAGAAGCTGCTGCCACCCCAGGACTACAAGGACAAAGGGAGGAAGTGGAGTTTTGAGAGCCCACGGGCAGGTCACCCACCAGAAGCAGGGACCAGAGTGGGCTGCGTGGAGGAAGCAGGAACTTTGGAGGAGATGAAGCCATTGCTGCAAATAGAGAGAAAGAAAGAAAAACACCTTCAATTCTCCTCCTTCCAATGCCTCTCAGTGGCTGAATCCAGCACGTTCAGGGGACACTGGCACCTGGAAAACAGACCCCTGATGATAACTCCCTGAGTTATGCAGCAGAGCAGGGAGGTGAAGACTGGGTTCGATAGCAAGCAGGCCAATTGGTGGAGTCCACCAGGGTCTCTTCTTATGAGGGCACTAATCACATCACCAGGGCCCCACCTTCAGGACCTCATCTAACCCAAATTATCTCTCAAAGGCCTCACCTCCAAATAATCATATTGGGGGTTGGGCCTTCAACATATGAATTTGGAGGGGACAAAACATTCAGTATATAATATAGATATTTAATGCTGCTCTGCAAATTAGGAAACCAAGACTAATCTTTCCCCAAATTCTAGCTAACAAAAGTGTGATTCATATCCAGGTCTAGCTGCCTCTAATGAGGTACTATTAACTATTATAGCAGATTGCTTCACAGTGTGTCTGCATAAGAACCCAGTAATTATGGACTTGATGTGCTAACACAATTCAGCCAAATGCCTGTGACTTGTACTAGCTTGTGGGAAATGGCCTGTGCTAATTAAATCACACCATGATTGATGGAACACTTTAAAATATAGAAATAACGTCTGTATATCTCTTTACAGTTCACAAAGAGCTTGCCTACCCATTATCTCATTTCCTCATTTGTTCTTCGCAAAATGCTTGTCAGGATGGAAGGACAGATCTAGACAGAAACTGAAGGTCAGAGAGAGAAGGGTAATAGCTGCAAGTCACACAGCTACGAAGTGACAGAGGAAAGGGACATTGAAACAGACCTGCTGGCTCTTTGCCCCAATGCTCCCCTTCACACCAGGTAGAACTGCAATGTTCCTTAGACAGCAACCAGAATGACAAAGGCCCATTGAGTGGGAGCGGCTCCTACTATTACAGACTTTCCAAGTTCACCAGATTTACTTATTGGTTTTTCAGATCAGGGATCTGAGGACTTGCCAGTTTACGTTCTGCCTCTTTCAAGTTACCTAGTACTTTAAGAGATGCTCCTTTAGTCAGAAAAGGGCCTAAGTATGGTGAGTAAGAAGGGTTTGCAATGAGAACATCCATCTGAAGCATGTGCCTGGTGGCAGCTGGCTCCACTGATATTTCAATGATCTTATCTGTGTAAAAATAGATACCTCTAAAGCACTTGAAAGCATCTTGTTCTCTTAAAATAGGTTAAAAACACTCCCCCTTTTTGTTTGCACTCCTAATTTGCTTAGCAAGACCTCTTCTTAAAATTTAAAAGTCTCGTCAAAGATATTGGGGAAACTGGCAGAAAGTGAATTTAAAAGTCTCTTTAAAGATATTGGGAAAACTCAGCCTGGCTGGTGTGGCTCATTTGGTTGGAGCATCATCCCATACACCAAAAGGCTGCAGATTCAATTCTTAGTCAGGGCACATGCCTTGGTTGCAGGTTTGATCCCCAGTTGGGACATGTGCGAGAGGAAACCAATAGATGTTTTCTCTCTCACATCAATGTTTCTCTCTCTCTCTCTCCGTCTCTCCCTTCCCCTCTCTCTAAAATCAATAAACATGTCCTTAGGTGAGGATAAAAGAAAAAAAAAAAGAAACCCACCACTCAGATTCAAAAATAAGCATCTCCTCATATGTCTCATATATTTAAAAAAAGATATTGGGAAAACAGGGGAATATTAAAGTTTAAATGTCTTGTTGGGACATAGAATATTTGATTAATTGATACATTTATTATTCAAACAACAAAAAAATGAGCTTCCTTTTTGTGCATTTCATTGTATTAAGCAGTTTTGGGAAAGAGATGGATTTTAAAAAAAGGAGAACCCTCAAGAAGTGTACCATCGAACATAAAGGTTTAGACATGTACACCAATTTCTGTATAATCAGCCTGAACGATAATGGAATGAAAGATATCACATGGGCAATAGTGGTCCTTCAAGGCCTGCCCTTGGCAATGGTCACCACCTTGACTTCATACTAAAATAGTGTGGCTTGAAAACATAGAAAAACTACCATAAATGAGTTAAGGCTCTGGTGAAAAAGCCCTAGGCCAGGCCATCTCTGGCCTTTGGCTTTATCCATCTGGCTTCTGGGAAGTTTCCTGAATTAAGTATTTGAGGCCTCCTCCCTTAAGGACAAGTGCAGAGCCTCTCAGGTCTGAAGGAGAGTTCTGGACCTTCCTGCTGGATGTCCTTCTTTGCTATTTACGAAGTTCATTCTCTTGAGGCCACACAGCAGGTAGTTCTGGTGGGAGGCTGGAGCCCGGCCTTCTTGGTCAGTGTTATGCACTAAATGTTACGTCCCCCACAAAATTCACATATTGAAGCTCCAACCCCCAATGCGGCTACCCTTGGAAATGGGGCCTCTAAGGAAGTAATTAACATTAAATGAGGTCAGAAGAGTGGAGCTCTGATCCCACAGGATTAGTGTCTTTATAAGGAGAAACACCAGGGAGCTCACCGTCTTACCCACAGAGAGAAAAGGCCATGTGAAGACACAGTGAGAAGGTACATCTGCAAACCAGGAAGAGGGATCTCACCAGGAACCCGATTTGACGGCATCCTGATCTTGGATAGTTCTAGCCTCCAGAACTGTGAGAAAATAATTTTTTAAGATTTAAGCCATTGGGCCTATGGTATTTTGTTATGGTGGCCCAAGCAGAGAGCCAGGGAGGAGAGATCTCCTGGGTGCATGGGGTGTGCTCCGTGGGAACCAAGGCATAGGCCCGAGTGGGCTACATGAGCCTTGTGATTTGACCAGCTTGGGCCAGAGTGGAGATGGGACTGTGGGGAGGCCTGGGGGATGGAGTATAGTTACAGGAAGTGCAAACCAGGCTAGACGAGTGTTTTTAGAATCAGTTTGGCAGAAGCATTAATTTTAAGGTTCTTTGAGATGGGGGTAGCGTCTGAGGAGCACCATGGGCTGTTGTGGGATGGGAACCTGACTGAAGAATGCTGTCTTGGCTTCTTTCTTCTGGGAACTGCCCCTTCCTCCCTCTTTTCAGCAGGAGCCCTCAACCTCTCAGGACAATTTCTGCCTCCTTTCTTTCCTTTGATCTGAGCATCACACCCTTCCTAGCCCCCTCAAAACCCAAATGCATACAAATGCAAACATCTATGTGAAATTCTTCTTATTGCAGGATTCCTAGTCTTCAGTTTGATTTTGGAGAGTAGTCCCCACTCACAGAGCTCTGTGGAAAACTTATGGTATCAAGAAATAGTCCTCTCAGGGATATCTATCTATCTACCCACCTATCTACATATATATATATATCTTCTCTTATTTAGAGGGTTGTGGTGGGTAGACTCTAAGGTAGCCCATGAGCCAGTACTCACACCTTTGTGTAAGCTCCTTCCCTTGAATGTTGGCAAGACCTGTGATTTATTTCTAACCAATGGAATGTGGCCAAGGTGATAGATATAAGTGATTATGTGCGGGTGATTACCTAGGAGAGTAGTGCCTATTTGCTAGAGTGTCTCTCTCCATCTTTCTTTCTGTCCCTGCCCCCCTTGGCTGCTGACTTTGAAGAAGGAAGCTGCCATGAAACCTACAGATTCAAGAAAATAAATTCTGTCAACAACCTGAGAGAGCACGGAAGCCAATCTCCCCCCAGTCAAGAACGCACCCCTGGTCATCATCTTAACTGCAGTGTTATGGGACCCTAAGCAGGGTAACCAACTAAGCTGTCTGTGCCTGGCCCCCTGGCCCCCAGAAACTGTGCAGTAGTAAACATGGGTGGTCTTAAACCACTATATTTTTGGTAATTTGTTCCACAGCAGAAAAACGTAATACACAGGCTTCTAGAAAGAAGGGGAAACCAAAACCCTGAAGTGACAAAAAAAGAAAAATAACAGAAATCTTTATACTACCACACTGGCAATATTTTATATCTGTTGTCACGTGTTTACTAGCAAACTAACACCTCTTCACTCCCCTCAAGTTTTCACGAGGGCTTTACCGACCTCCACCATGTATTCATTCATTCAATGAACATTTATTGTGTGTCCATCACTGGAAGGATGGATACACAAAGTTGGATTTATCGTCCTGTTAGGCTCTATATGCAGGTAATTACATGACAAGGTATGTCAGCTAGTGCCCTGAAAATGGTATTTAGAACGTGTGCATACACAGCATCTGTCCCTTCTAGTCATTCACTCACAGAGCTTACTTGGGGTCTGTTGCAGGACATAGATGGACAGTAAGTTAAAATTATTAAAATAATTGTATAATCTCATTTATGATAAAAGGTATAAAAGGAAAGTACAAGGTTATCCCAGAACATGTAGCAGGGGGGTCAGGGAAGGTTTCCTGGAGGGAGTAACACATTGGCTGAGTGCTGGCACATAAGTAGAAGTTTCACACTAGTGGCTGGTGGGAGGGTGGGCTGTGCGGTGAGATTCTGTCAGAGGAAATAGCATGTCAAAGACCATAAGGCAAGAGAGGGCTTGGTATTTTCTAAAGAACTGAGCAGAGACCTGTGCGGCAGGAGCATGGTGAGAATAGTGGTGCAAGTGGGTGGAGAGGTTGGCAGTGGCTGGTTTAATGCAAGACCTGGTGAAATCATCTGTGCCATTACTTTTATTTTGAAAACTTCTAAGTATGTGGATAAAGGCTGCATCTTAGTTTTGTGGCAGGGTATGAGGGGGAGGACAGAGAAGGGTAGACCGAGTTCATTGCTGTGGGAATTAGGACAGAAGACAGGCTCCTTAGGTAGGTGGCAAATAAGTTCAGCTCAGATGGAGAGAAGTGGGAAAATACAGAACCCAGGTTCCTGGGAGAGCTTAAGAGAAAGGGAGAAGAGCTACCATTCAGTGCAGGGAGAGCCTACTAGCTTCCCAGACAGCCAGTAGGGAGCACTGCAGAGAGCCTCTGACCTAGGAATTATGGTAGGTTTTGTGTTTCATGAGGAATAGAGTAGAATCTACAACCATTGTGTGCACCTGGAGTTATACACCCCAGTGCAGTCTAGCTGAGAGACTCTCCAAACACGAAGGCTAGTGACCTGGGTGTCCTGGTGCCCCCAAACTACCAGTAGGACCTTGGCCCAGACATTTAACCAGTCTGGCCCCAGTTGCCTCACCAGATATGGGAGTAGATGAGCTCAAGCTTTCAATAGGAAGGATTGTTCACATCTTCACAGACCATCACACCAGGGTCATGCAGTCTCATCAACGCCGGCCTGAGAGAGTGAATGGAGGGGGTGAATGACACCTCAGGAAGGAAGACCCAAGGCTGTGGTCACGGGAAAAAAATTCAGCCAGGGCTGTACAAGGAAGGCAGGGAGCTGGCACCCCACAGCGTCTGGGACTCTGCCCCTCTGACCACTGCAGCTTGCACAGTGAAAGATAAAGTCACATGCCCCAGCCACTGTTACTGTTCTTTCTTTCACCTGCCAATCTGCCCAAGTCCTCTGATTGCATTGTTGTTATTATAATGAATTCCTTCTTTATAGCACAGCCATTTTAATTAGCTTTATTTCCTGTTTTCTTCCCTTAGGGATCAGTATATGACATAGGATGGTACCTGCATGCCCAGGGAGGGTGGGATAAAGGACCAAACTCGGTGAGCTCATAGCTCTGGGAGAGGGAGAGAGAGTCAGGGTAGGAGTGAGGTTGAGAGAGGAGCCCAGCAGACAAAGCCTGCTCTGGCTGCTCCTGCCACATTGGCACTCAGTGACCCAGCCACAAATAATGCTGTTGGCCTGGAAAAACCACCCCCTAGTTGAGTCTGGAATATTTTCCTTGCCTTGAATCAGCCTTGTTTTTTATCTGATCCTTTGTTTCCTGGATGGTTTTGGCTGGAAGGACTTCTTCAAGAGGTGGTGTGCCAATCTAGTAGAAATTCACAAGGCCAGAGGCTGCTGCATGCTCTTGATTTTCCTGCCTTGTAGATGAAATCAGCCCTGAAGAGTGAGGAGCCTGTCTGACCCTGGTGACCTCAACGCCAAACATTTTTGGGATATTCCATGGGTAAGTGGATTGTTGCATTTTTTTCAGGGTTCAATTTTTTTGGTTATCATTTATTTTTAATTTCAGAGAAAGGTCTTCCAAAGTTCCAGGCCAAAGAGCAAGATACAGTGTTCAATGTGCCTCATTAGCTGTGCGTTCTTAGCCAAGTTCTGTAACCCATCTAATCTCAGTTTCCTCCCCAGTGAAGTGGAGCTAATAATAATGCCTACTACATGGAAGGGCAATGGGGAATAGATAAGGTAATGCGAGTTCTGGGGCCAAATGGCTACATGTCACCAGCAGTTTAGACCCAGGAGAGCCAAATCAGCACTGTGAGGGTCTGAGTGGCAGGAAGGAAGAGGGAGGGGAGGCAGCATAACTGAACCTCAGTTAGGAAAAAGCATAGCTTAGTGGGCCTAGCACACATGCCTTAGGGTCAGACCTAGGACCAATTCCCAGTTCCATTGTTTACTAATGGGCAATACTTTCTTTTCTGAGCCTCAGTTTGCTCAGCTGCAAAATTAGAATGAAAATAGTGTTTGTTTTATTGGGTTGCCTCAAGAATTAAATGAGATAACGCATTGTGACAGACTTGCTAGATACACAACAAATCTGTTTCCTCTTCTTCTTCAGTCACCAACAGATGACATTCCCCAGCCTTTTTGCATGCAGGTGAGGCTGTATGACTGATTCTGGTCAAAGGAATGTAGGTGGAAGTGATCTATGATACTAGTCTAAGGCTCACCCTTAAAACCTCTCTGCTTTATACCCTTTCTTTCCTTGTCTCCTTGTCTGCTGGGTGGATGCAGAGGGTTCATCGCTCAAGGAAAGCAGAAGCACTATTTAGAAGGGGCCTTGGTTTCTGAATGACTGTGTGGAACATAGCTCTCCTTTCTCTGCCCTTGCTGACCTGTATTGGATCATGGCTTGAACTATGGAGATTTGTAGAGTGTTTGTTAAAATATTTAGTCTGTCCTGATTTATTCATTCTCATAAAGTTCGTAGTAATTCTTCAATAAGCGTTAGCTGTTATCGTTTGCTTCCTGACTGGAATGGATGAGTGGGCTGTTCCAAGCCCACCGTACTGAAGTAATGCTTAATGTTACACTTGTATTTTTGTTCTCTCCTCTGGCTAGATGACTGACTCCTAAATCTTTGGATTCCCCCCAAAAGAAATTAAATTATTCATTCCTTTATTCATTTCTTCAATCAATAAGTATTCATCGGACGCCTATTAATTATATAGTTGGATTAGGTGTTAGAAAATGCAGAGATGATGGCACCATCTTCATGGAATCTGCAGTTGTGTAAGAGAGACCGACACAACCAACCATATTATCATGCAGAATAAAGCAGGAACTGTTGTTTCACTGAAAAGCAAATGTGTGTTTGTGTGGTGCTCCTCCGTGGCATCTTACAGCCTTCCTAGCCCCTCCCTCTCTCCCTCCCTCCCCAGGATCCAGCACCTGTGTGACTTTGGATTCCTGCTGTGTCTTCGTCTTCCCTGTGTTCCTGTGTCCTGCTTTCAGCTGTGACAGCCCAGTAGTGCTGGTTCTCTTCAACTTGCCCCCTCCCCTTCCTAGAGCTCAGCTTTCCTATTTGTAAAATAGTCTGCTAGACTGGAACTCAGTCACCGAACATGCCGCATTCCCTTCCATCCATTACCAACCACACTGATGCATCAAGGCACTCACTGCTGCCGAGCCTGAACCCACGCAGGTCATCCCAAACCTCCTCAGTACAGATTTCCAGTCGGCTCCAGCAATCAACCATTGTTGGCCCCAAAGCTAGATGATCTTCCGGCTTCCTTGGTAACAACAAAATCATCTCTCACCCCCTTAAACTTATTTTTAAAGTACTTTTAGATATATAACCTGATATATAGATATATAAGCACATTGAGGGTGGCATAGTTTCTGTTATTTTTGTAGCCTTTCCCCACTGTGCTTGGCTCTCAAGGAGAGCTCAACAAATATTTGAGGCCTGAGAAGGACCTCCCCACCCCCAACTCCTGCTCCCCTCTTCTGATCTTTGCTTCTATTCCCTTACAAATAGATTCTTTCTCAATCACAGGTACCGATCTCATTAGCACTTCCTGTGTGACCTGGAACTACATGACCTCATAGGCTTATGGAGTCTATCCCTCTGCTCCCAAATAACCTATTTCCACAGTCCTTCCATGGCTCACAAGTGCTGAGTGTGGTGGAGAAGGACAGCTGTCAGGGCCAAGGGTTCTTCCTTGAAATGCCTGCTGGTAAAAACCAATGCAAGGTCTTTGGATCTGTTTTCTGATAATTAGTGGCCCAAAGAAATTCAAATCCTAATCTTGCATTTTTCTTTCTGAATATATCATTAGGTCTGGTAGTGTGCCAGACAGGCTTGGAAGCAAGACTTTGTAACAACTTTTTTCATTTAGTATTATTTTTAGGGCAGATCTGTTTCTTATTGATTGGGGCTCCTTGGGCCCCTCCTTGGCCTTCTCATGCTCAGGGCAACTTGGCAGCCCTCCAACGACTTTGGTTGCCCGGAGGTGCTGCTGGCTGCCTCTCCTGACTGGCAGGTACAGGCCTGGGCTGAGGTTGCCTTTGTTCTTTCACAGCGGGTTGCTTTTTCTTGGGCTTGGATGGCTCAGCAAACGTTATTGGATGCTCTGCAGGGTGGGAGCCTTGAGCTGTACAGTTTGTGTTGGAAACTGTGTACATTGTTTTGGGTTAATCTCATGGTGCCTGCATTTTTCCTTTTTACCTGACAGGGTGAATTGTATGGTACGGGAGTGGGGTGGGGAAGGGGTCATGCACAAGTCACGGCCGCCAGCGTTGTATCAGGAGGCTTATTCCCCAGAGTGAGGGGAGAGGGAGCCAGCAAAGGTGCTGGTGAGCCAACTGTAAATCATTAAAGCTGTAAAGCCACTCTAAGGACAGGTAGGGGAAGGGGGAAAAAGAGACAAAAGGACGACTAAAGAAGGCAATGGATCAGGAAAGCAGGAAAGAAGGTAAAAAATGGGAAAAAATGTTTCTTTCATAAATCCCTTCGAGATTACTTCAGCCATATTCTCTGAGAATCTATTATATAGAATCTATTATATACACCAAATATGCACCTCACACTGTATACAGATGTGCGACCTAAATGCCACTCTGGGCTTGCTTTTCCCTCCAAGATTATCCCAATCTTTGGCCTTTACTCCCCAGGGAGCGATCACCAGAGCCTTTTGCTGTGCTGTTTGTGTCTCCCAATCTTAGTTCCTCAGGCTCTCAACGTCTCCCCACCTGAGACAGCAGCCTTTCCGAAGCCTCCTCAAAGCTGCTGATTTCTTTGGGGAGAAAATAAATTCACTTATGCCAAGAATCTCATAAATGCAAACAGCTCACTAGGAGTCGGAGGGTAATGACATTATTCTAATACCTCTTCTGGCAGCCATCTTGCCATTAGCTCACTTTGCTTTGGCACATTTCTCATAGATCTATGCTTCCCCGTCTCACACTTTTCCCTCAGTCTGAAGCTATCTTTCAACTCTCCCTCTTCCCCTCTGACACTATTTGACAGTGGGTATTTCCTCCATCATTTCTCTGGAAAATAAATTTCCTTACATTTGGAGAGATCTTGACAGTTACAAGTTGTTTTATAAGCCTTGTTAAAGAAAAAAAAAAGAAAGGAAAAGAAATCTTCAAAACAACCCTCCAAAAATTCAGATTATCAACTTAGTACAGGTAGAACTGGGGCTTAAGTCTAGGTTGTGTTACTCCATGCCCTGTGTCCACCTACCTTTCAGCAAGAACCAGGAACTTTTGTAGAGCGAGGAAGGGGAGGTAGGAAGCTGGGTCTCTGAGGGTAGGGTGGAGGGCGAAACCATGGCTGGGCTCCCTGTGTATCTCACAGGAAACTTCTTGGTTCAAGTCACTCATGTTTTCTTTTTCTCAGGACCCCTTCATGACTTGCCTGTTTCCTTTCATTTTTCTTATTCACTGTAGTTTCTGACCACAGTTACTCTTCATTTACTCATTTGTTCCTTCATTTATCCAACATTTCTTGGTGTCTATAACATTCTAGGCAGTGGTGTTTCTCTTCTCTTGTCTTTCTATGGAGGAGCACGGGTCCCTGCATAGCCTCAGGGCTGATGTTCCTGTCCTGGGAGCCAGAGACAGTATTTTCAAGAATTCTAGCAACAGGAGGTAAATGGGACCGTCCTCTGCAAGAGCTCAACCTCCCCATTTTCACTGATATTTTCAAACAAAGATTCCTCCCTTGCACTTATTTTTCTATTAATAAACATAAGATTAAGGGAAGACATTTCTTTCATTCCCGAGAAGCTGACACGCCAAGCCTTGCATCTTCCAAGAACTTCTCAGATGGAAGCTGTATGTGGTGGTGATCTGGCTCATTTGCTTCCCTCTCCTCTGTGTGCTTTCCGCACATGGCTTCCATACACATGTCCCTTGGTTCGCCCTCCACATCATTGGCTGTTCTTTCTCAGGCTTCTGTGAGGTTTTCTTCTCTTCATGTTGGAGGCTCCAGGGCTCAGTCCTTGTCTTTCCTCTCTAACTATACTCACCCCTTTGGTGATCTCATCCTGTCTCAGAACTTTGAATGTACCTATGTGCCCAGCACCACCCCCCACCCCCCACATTCATTTCTCTACACCAAATCCAGGCTGGTGTATAACTGTGTGATCAACATTGCCACTTGGGTGTTTAATAGACGCATCAAGCTTAATAGTCTAACAGAAACTCCGCATCTTTCCTCGTAGACCTCCCTTGCCTATAGCTTTCCTACTGCAGCTACTGGCAACTCCCCTTTTCCATCTTCTCAGGTGAACTAACTTAAAGGCATCCTGGATACCTCTCTTCCTCTCATTCCCACTTAATCTATTGACTTGACACTTATTTAATGCAGAATCTCCCACTTCTTACAACTCCACCACTAGTATCATTTTGCAGGTCACCATTAACTCTCTCCTGGTTTGTTGCAACACTTTCTAACTGGTCTCCCTGCCTCTGCCCTTGCTCCCCCCACCCCCACACTCCTAGCCCCTTCAGTCTATTCTTAACACAGGTGCCAGAGAGAACACTTTAAAATACAAGTTGAATTGTGTGACATCCTTCTTCCCCTGAATGGCAAACCCTAATGGAATCCTTTGATAGTCACCGTAAAGGTTAAAGTCTACAATGGTGTAGTAAATGGATTGCATAAATGGTTGCAATTCTTCACTCCTCCCTGTATCTGCTTCTTTTGCAAGCAACTCTACAGCTCCTCCCAGAAAGAGGTGGAGCCTGTTTCACCACTCCTTCAATCTGGGTTAGCCCTGTGATTTGTTTAGGCAGGATGTCATGTAAAGGAAAGTGTACTACCTCTGAGCCTGGGCCTTTCTTGGAGCCCTGCAGTGCCCATATTAGCAAGCCCTGGCTACACTGCGGCATGGTAAGAGATATGTGGTCTAGTCTTCTCCTTGCCCTAGCTGGCAGCCAGTCAACAGTCAGATGGGAATGAGACCATTCTAGAAAAGCCAGCCTTGGACCTGGTGCTCAATGAACCATTCCAGCTGAGATAAGCCCAGCTTCGCCAATATCATCAGAGTCCTGCTAAACTATGGACTCATGAGCAGTAGAAGAAGCAAGGTGTAGACTACACCTACTCACGGACTGCACCAAGTATACTCCAGCCTCAGCACCTCTGCACTTGCTATTTCCTCTGTCTGGAATGCTTTTCTCTACACAGTCCCATGACTATGCCCATCAATTTTCATGAAACATGTTTAAATAACACTTCAACAAGAGCTAAAACAGTCAAAGGCACAGAGCAGGATCAGGGTCCTGGTTGCCTTTCTGCTGAGACAAGAATTCATCTGTTAGTTGTCTCGTGGGGACTGTTCCAAAAGTGGGGCCAGGACAACCAGCTCGGTAGAGAGGGCAGCAGTAGAGGGGCTCCAGAGCCTGCACTGGAAACAACTGGTAGGGAAATGTTCTAACAGAGAGAACAGCTCTGACTGTCAGGAAGACACTCCTCCCCCGCTCCATGTGCCGTCTTCCTTACCGCGCACACCCTCTAGCCACCTTGTTCGACCTAATATTTCTCCAAAGCACTTTTAACACCATTTGGTCTATAATGTATTTGTTTATGTACTTGTTTATTTCATTTCTACCCTTCTCCTCCCTCTAGAACAGTGCCATCAATAGAAGTTTAGGAAACGTTGGAAAGGTTCTATCTTTGAGCTGTCCAACGCAGGAGCCGTCTTGAGCACACTATTCTCAGTGCTCAGAACAGAATCCAACCTAAGGCCTTGCTGAATGAATGAATGAGTGAATGAATGAATGTGGCAGGTCAGGAGGACAGCAGGGTACAAGAAGAGATGTCCACATCAAATGTTTTAAGGCCCATTGGAGGCTATAACCACGATGGGATGTGGTTTGGGGATAGAGACTACAGGCTTCTCACCCACTTGCCACATTAACCTTTCAGTTTGGCAAGATGTACTGAGTAGGGGAAGATTCCTCCCTTGCATTTATTCTTTACCATCTCCCCAACCAGTTGACAAATGGGCTGGGCAGAATAAGAGGGTTTTTTGGTTTGTTCTTGGGGAATATCCATGGGAGAAAGAGGGGCCCTATGACACCAAGGCTTTGTTAGCTTGTCTTTAGGGGGGCCTGTGCTAGAGCTCAGATGCTGCAGGACGACTCTGCTGCAACAATGGAGAGAGCCTGCGCTGAGGGACTGTCCTCCGAGCTGGGAAGGTCGGCGGGGAGCTGCATCTCCCCTGGGCCTCACGCAGTGTGCACTGATTCTGGTGACCCTGGGAGCTAGTCCCAGGCACACCCATAGTCATTGATTTCCAGCCACTGTTGCCTCCATACCCAAGCCTGTGATCAATAATACTAGCTAATGTTATATCCTTCCTGCATGATCCATCCCAATTTGCTTGTGACAGTCACGGTTATGCCTGTTCTCCCAACACCCAGGCAGTGTGGTGCCCTTTCATGGTCAAAGTGTCTGGATAAATTATGGAAGATTATAAATTATATGGTCATCTTACATCTAGTGAGATTTTACTATGAATCAGGCATTGTTCTAAGCATTTCACACATTTCTTTTTTTGCACCTTGCAACCCATTGGGCAAATCTTAACTTCACTTACCCTAGAACCTGACAGGCTAAAGGACTGGTCTGCTATTTTAATGGGTTTAGACCAAGAAGTTTAGACCTTGGTGGTGACTGAGTAAATAAACACCAGGAGCCTCATTTCTGAGGCTTTCAGGAATATACAATAACATGGACCAAGCACCTCCTCCCTCCTCCTGAAACATGTTTCCATTGGAGAGGAGGTGCTGCCAGGGAATAGTCTTTCCCATGTCAGATAATTGCTTCTGTCTCAAGCAATCAGTAGCATGACAATTCCCAGGGTGAAGGCGTGTGCTGCTGTGCACATAGAGTTGAACAATGCTCACATTCTGGCTTTATTTCATGAGAGCTGGTGTTTCTCCATGGGAGGATTCACAACTCATGGGAGGAGATGGAACCTTCCAGGGTGAGGTCCAAAGAAAGCTAGGAGAGGCTCCAGCTCATTCCAAACCTGGTGTCTTCTGGACTGACTTTGGGCATGTCATGTCAAGGCTGAGGAACAAATGAGCAAACCAGAATGCACCAGCCTCAGTTCTGTGATTCAAAGTGGAATCAAATTCACCCATGGAGTTGGATGATTTCCAGATTGCTTATAAACATCACAGAAAGACAGTAGCAATACCATGGTTGCATTCCCTGTTTTTTCTCTTTTCTTTGGAGTCTTTTTAAAAGAAGCTTTCAGCTCAGTGTATCATTGTAAATGCTAACAATAGCTTACCATTGAATAGCTCTTTATAATATATAAAATGTCTTTCACATCTATTATCTCAATGGGTCTGACACCAGTCTTATGAAGTAGACAAGTCTGTAATAATAACTTTGTTTTGAAAAGCACTAAGATTCAGCAATGTTTAGGGGTTTGCTCAAATTCACTTGTGTTATGATAAATATCATTTCCAGAGTGTTTTACATACGTTATCTCATTTAATGCTCACAGCCCCACTATGAGAGGGAGATGCTATCCTCCACGGGACCAGGAACCCTAAGGCTGGGAGGAGGTGGGGGCTGCCCACAGTCAAGTCATCCAGCTGGGAAGAGGTGGAGCTGGGACAGGAACCGAGTCCCCACTGAGAAGCCAATCTGATTTGAAATCTTGTGTCCTTTCCAAAATGCAGGGGGTAGGATCTGTTTCCAAAGCATTATTTAAAATGGGAAGAACTGTCTTAGTGAGAAGACTGAGACTTTTATTGGGCAGAGAAAGGTGGGTTAGAGAGAACCCCAGAGGAGAGATCGGAAGAGGGAGGAAGGGTCTGAGAGGTGCAGCATGGGAGCCGGTGATGCCCCTGAAGCTGGTCAGCATGGGTCTTGGAGCCTCATGGCGCTGGCCACACACCACTTCATGACACAGGGACCACAGTCCTCTTATTGCCCCAGGGCAAACTGGATGCTCAGTAAATCATTGCTGAATGAATCGAGGAATGAATGGATTTTAAATTCATAACATAAAGTTAAAATCATTTTAATGGCTCCTGAATACCTGGATAAATATGGATATCACCCCCTTACCACGTGCTTTGTTAAGGTCTTACTAAGCATTATCTCTTTTCATTATGCAAAGAGATAATCCATCTCATTAGCAGGCTGTAAACATGACATGAATTTATTATGTTTAAATCACTATTTCCAACAAGGCTATGTTGATCACATATTCAAATTCTTAGTGATATGTTGGACTCAAGCTACTTTTTTGGGTTACTTTTTGTTATTAAAACTCTATCAAGTTTAAGCTTCAAGCTCAGACTCAACACTCAAAACTTTCTCTTCTCCCTTCAGTACAGTCTGCTTGGGGGGAAGGTTGGGGCTGGCAGGTCATGCCCTGACATGGAGGTGTTTTTCCCTGCCTGTACTTCCAATCCTCAGCTCCTGGTAAGAATAGGTGCAGAAAATGAGGAGAGTTGAGGTAGAATCTTCTTCTCCACTTGGCTAATGGGTGATGACCAAGTGCCCCAGGCCCTACAGTAGTTTGATCTGGTTCTGTCTGCACCTGGATACTCTGCTAGAATGGTATAGCAAGTACATGCAGTTTTCCTGAGGGTGAGATGGGCAGTGCAAACATTCACCCTGATTCCCTTCCTATCTATCAGTGCTCCCCATTCCTACCCCCTTTTCAAGTAGGGTTTTACCTCATTTGGCCACTATGTAACTCCTGCTCCTTGTTCTAGCCCATGGACTCCTTCCAGTGGATCCTGAGAACCATCAGGGTCATCTTTCTCATGCTCCAATAACTGTGAGAACTGGATTGATCGGTGGCCTCCTCCATCTTACTCCCAGGCATGGTCAACCAGGGTTCCTTCTCATCCTGCTAAAGCTCTCCAACAAGACTTCCTCCACCAGAAATCTTCAGAAATAAGTGGCACCCGTCTCTCTGTTTCTTTACATCTCAAAACTTAAGTGTGTACATGGCAGACTCTCCCAAGAACTTCTTCATCATACCCTAACTTATCTTCCTTGGCAATACCAAGTGGGCTTTCAGATTCTACATTTCAGTAAGAATCCAGGAGGGCAACAAGATACCAGGTTTCCCCTCGTACAGGTACTCCTAGATCTGAGTGATTCTCTTAGAACTTCAACATTTCCCTTCACTTTGGCAGGAGAACACCTCTCTACCCTTCTCTGCCCCTTACCACGGAATATACATTAGGCTACAGACTTCTACATAGACCTGACCCTCCCTTTCCTTCCTCCTCCTTTCCCCTATTCTTACTGTGTGTAGACCAAGAAGGATGATAAGAGGCAGTGCTATTGGCTAAATCTTCCTTCCAATAGGAAAGGGGGTGGGGGTGAGGAATGATTCTAATTATTCAAGACATACTCTTTTTAGTCAACTTTATTTAGGAGTAATTTATATGCAATCAAGTGAACCTATTTTAAGTGTAAATTTAAGTGTACATTCTGAAAATACATATGCTTGTGCAGCCATCACCGCAATCGAGATTTAGAACATTTCCATCATTCCCCAAAGTTCCCTATAGCCCATCTCAGTCTCTTTTTAGTTTTTTTCCCCATGGCCTCTAGTTGCCCCTAATGGGAACTTCAATACCCTGTAACATTTTTTAACAGCCTTGTGATATTAATAGGTAATATTTTTATTTTCCAGCATACAAAAAATGAGGTTCACACTAAATTACTTTCCCAAGGAAAATGAAGACTAAAGCATTAGCATGGAAAGAAGATTATAATAAGAGATTCTGAGACTTTGTTGGAAAGAGTTGCTGATAAATCGGGCCTTCTTATGGCAGACGCAGGCAGGGGCCCAATGGTACAAGTCCTCGTAGGCCATGCTAAGCGAATCTTTATGGTTCTAGAAATTAAAGCAATGGCCTGTGTCTAGTAATTAAAGTTTTGTTTCTCTATGTCAAAATGATATGTAGACAGAGAGAAGCCTCCACTGCGTCTCTCTCCCTCTCCTTTTGTGTGAGTATGTGCGAAACAGAGATTACACATAAATGGATTTGCCATATATTCCTCTTTCAAAAATATCTCTTATTGTTCTGTTAGCTGCCTTAGGGTTTTCTTTTTTATACCATTGGTGAATTTATTCTTTGTGTAAAATTTAATGTGGTTTAAAAGAAAAAAAAGAATGCAGGGCTAGGAGTCAGGAAAATTGAATCCTCACCATAATTCTCTCATGAAGAGCCGTTAATTGTGTCCATGTTGCTTCTCTTCCCTGCTTCTCATAAACCTCATTGGTTAGATGTGTATGATAATAGTTGTCCTAATGGTGTAAAAATTCTCGAAAACGTAAGAGCCATTTTAGAGCTGGTTCTTGTGTCCTCATTACTGAAACTTGATCCTTCCCTTTGCAATCTGCTTTCTTGAGTTCAGTAAAAGGCCTCCTAGTTACTGTTGTTTTATCATATATGTGAAGAGCAAACACATCTCAAATATGGAGGTGATATCTAGAATGATCCTTGGGTTCCCCTAAAAGACATTTATTTTATCCCTTGTCAAAACAAGGAGGGAGATGAAAAGACATTTCTAATTACCAAGAGATGTGCTGAAAGGAATATTCTTTTTTGTTGTGAAACTGTGGGCTGGGTCTAGGTGACTTCTCTTACGGCTTTTAACATTTCATAGGCATGGAAAACTAGAGAATGTTAAAAACACTTCAATCAAATCTTTACACATACAAAAGAATATAGCCTATGAGCAAAAGATTAAACAGGACAAAAATGAACATCTGCGCACTCCCCACTGCAGTGCAGGAAAGAGGTCGTTACCAGTAGGTCATCTGAAGCCCCATTAAGCCCTTCCTGATGCACTTCCTCTCCCTCCACTGGCTTAAAGATGGCGGTGAATTTGTCTATCCCAAGGCTTGCTTTAAAACCACAAAAGGTAGCGGCTCTTAACTTGTTCTAAGTGGACTGTAGTATTTTGCAACCTGCTTGTTATGTTCCCTTTGCCATTGGTGAGTTTTACATGTGAAGCTACTCCAGATACACATATATATGAATATATGCATTACTGCATTATATGAATACACTGCAATTGGGTTACCACTTTCCTGTTAGTGAAAACGTGGTTGATTTCAGTTTTTATCATTACAAACAATGCTGTTTTGAACATTCTTGTCTGTCTTCTGATGCAAATGAGAAGTTTTTCTCGATTTAGTCCCAGTAATAAGACTGCCAGCTCTCAGTGTATGACACACTCAGCTTTGGTAGGGAACACTGCGTGGTGTTCCAGGTGATAATTTAAAGGCCTACTAGAAGAAACGTGTAAGTGTTGCTATTGTTCCTCAGTCTTACCAACTGTGTATTAGGCTTCTTAATATTTTCCAGATGAGTATAAAGTGGCACCTCGCTGTGATTTTACTAATGAGGCTGAATATATTATATTTTCATGTTATTTGCCACTTGTGTTTCCTCTTCCATTCTATACTTATCCATTTTTTATTGGGTTATCAGTTTTATTCTGATATGAAAAATTTAGGAGCTCCTTACATCTTTTATAAATAGTAATTTTTTATTGGTTATATGTTACAGATATTTATTTCAGTGTCTGGATTTTCTTTTCATTTCCTTTATGTTACTCTTCACAAACAGAAAAGACATTCTGTTCATTAGGGAACAAAAATTTGAACTTTGATGTAATTGAATTTATCAGTCTTCTTTTATGGTTGGGATGTATTGTATTATAGCAAATTTCTCCCTAAACTGAAGTCACAAATATATTCTCCTATATGTTGCTCTAAAATTTTATATTTTGCCTGTCATTTCTGTGCCCTAATCCATTCAGAATGAGTATAAGTCATTGTCCCTGCACCATTTATTGACTGGCTTCTTCTTTCCCCAGTGATTTGCAATGACCCCTACGTTATACGTAGGGAGAACCTACCTATACACGCCAGTCTGCTTTAGGGCTCTCTCCATTAAATTGTTTCTCTCTCTTAGCTGATATCATTCTGTTTAACTTTAATATCTTTATAATAACTCTGGATATATGGTAGGCAGTCCTTATTCCATATCCTTCTTCTTTTAAAGGACATTTGGGAGTTTCTTGGCCCTTTGTTTTCCATTTAAATTTTATAATCATCCTGTAAAGGTCCATAAAAATCTTATCAGGATTTTAATTAAAACTGCATTAAATCTATAAATCCACTAAGGAGAACTGACATCTTTGTGATTGTAAGTCTTCCTTATCCATTTATTTAGCTTTTTTTTTAAAAATAAAGCTTACATTTTTCTCCATGAAGTTCTCATGTCATTTATTAGACTAATCTGTGGGTGCTTTATATTTTTGAAAATACTATAAATACTATTTTAAGTTATATGTTTTGGTTTGTATAGCTGGTCTCTAAAATTTAATTCCTTTTTTTACAATTGATTTTGATTTTTTAACTTATTGACTTTAGAGACAGAGGAAGAGAGGGGAGAGGAAGAGAGAGAGAGGGAGAAAGAGAGAAGGAAACATCAATTTGTTGTTCCACTGATTGATGCATTCATTGGTTGATTCTTGATGTGCCCTGACCAGGGAGTAAACCTGCAACCTTGGCCTATTGGGACGATGCTGTAACCAACTGAGCTACTCAGGCAGGGCCTGCAATTCATTTTTTAAGCCAGTTTTTTTTTCTTTTAAATCCAGAAAGCCTGCTAAATTCTCTTATTAATTATAATGTTTTTCTTTATTTTCCCTTAAGGTTTTTTTTTTAAATGTAGCCAATGATATTATATATGAAAAATGCCAAATAAGATAAGATTTATTGGAGCCTTGAGACAGCAGACACTGTGTGTGGTTTTATAAACTATAGATTTTTGATCTTGGCCCTTTTGTAAGTCACCTTATATAGCTCTGACAGTTTCTACATTTACAGAACTCTTCAAAGTTTCCATCTATACTATAAACTTATTACATATAGAATCTAGCTTAAGGAGAGACAGGAAAGCTTTGCCTTTGGTACTCTTGGAAGGGCCCAAAGGGGTGATCTCATCCCACTTCATCACTTCATAGTTAAATACACGACACCCAGGGAGGCTGAGTGACTTGTGAAAGTTATATTGCTAGCTAGGGGCTGAGCTTGGATGAGAATCATGTCTCTTGATCCTTGAGCAGGATTCTTTCTGTTACTCCAGATAGTTTTCATCTTTCTCCTCCACTTTTAGATCTTATTTGCCCAACGGGACCCTCATCTTGGGGCTATCCTCATCTTGTTCCATCCTTCTGCCCTCTGTTACCAACCCTTTCAAGTTAGAGTGTCCCACCCCATCTCCTCCAGGTCTTGTTCATAAGAGTATTGCCAGGGCTCTGTGTTGGATCTGAAGAGCCATTATTAAACTGAGTATTAACGACTGTTTATGGCTCAAGGAGCTATGTCGCTCCTTGTCTAAAGTACCTTGAATGCCTCTCACCTCATGTGAACAACTAGCCATGTTTCTTTAGTTAAATTTATCGACACCTCACTATGTGCCCGACAATGTGCTTAAGGATTTATATAAATTATGTCATGGATATTGTGAGCATTATGTCATTATCTCATTTGAGTAATTAGTTATAAGGGACAAGTCCAGTGAGTGATATATGTAGAGGCAGGTGGGGTTATTCTGTCCCCTTTTTAGTGATATCATTCAGGCCCTGATGACCTGGGCAGAGGGCCAGCAGATGAGAGAAGCCTGACTCTCTTCCAGCTTCTTTTGCTCTCTGCCTAGTGAGTCCTCTGTGCTTGCTACTAAAGGCCCAAACAATGGAAATTGCTGCCTGAGTGGGATTACCAGAGCTGTTATTCTTCTAGACAGGATTCTCAGAGCTGAGAGTGCTAAAATGCCTGGGTGTCCCAGGGTTCTGAAACTCATTGTTTGTCAATGAGTTGGGGAGCAACAGTCAGGCTGCAGGACACCATGCATGGCTTAAGTGAAGAAGTGCCCAGACAAGAGGACTTTGATGTAGAATTCATCATGGCTTTCTACCTATCAGCAAATTACTGTAGTACGCACCCTCCTGCTTGTCAGAGCAAAAACAAAACAAAAGATAACTATTAAATAACAACTGTAAAGAAGAAATCCAAATCTCGTGATCCTTTGTAGTGCCATTATTATAGGTCTGGCTTGAAATCGTCATTTTAAGGTTTATTTATAGCTACAGTAACAGATCCAATGTGGAAACACCATCATCTGCACAGTGCTGTATGGTTCAAAAAGCAGCACACTACATACAGCAACTTTGACTTTCAAAGCCAAATGTTTTGGAGGCTCGCCTCTCGGATGTAGGGCTTAAAAGTTGGGGTGCCAGATGTGGGGTTCAAACCCATTGTTTCTCAGGAAGAAGCTCAGGTTAGTGAGTTACTTCTTAATTTAGGCTTTCTACACTGGTGTGGGCTCATGGCAAGATTGTGTCTTAGGCTCTTCTGGCTGCTTTGATGAAGGGTGTTTTATTATTTTTTTTCATTCTCCCGATGTGGGAGAGTTGCTCAGCTAGTTTTTGTTTTATTTTGGTCTTTTTCCCCAGAGGAAACTGTTGTGTATGTAGCTATCAATTTTATCCACGGGATGAAGTTAATTCAGGATCCTCCTACATCACCATCTTGAACTGGTGTCCTATAGCAACTTTGAGAGGAGGGCTGTAGGGAAACTGAGACTGGAAGCAATTAAATAAGTCACTAAAGGCTGATGTTTGGGTCAAATCTAAATACAATGATCTTGATAAGGGGAGTTCCAGACAAGGTGGAGGTATAGGTAGAAACCTTTCACTTCCTCGCACAACCAAAAGGAGGATAACAACCAATCTAAAATCAATAAACAACTAAAAGTGCCAGAAAATCAAACTGTATGGAACTCCAACAACTAAGGAATTAAAGAAAAAATCAACCAGAACAACCAGACCAGTAAGGCAGTGGACTGCATGGGCCGACTCAGAAAAACTGTGGCAAGACGGGGGACTGTGGGGGTGGGTCTGACTGCTGAGCTCAGCAGGCTGTGTGGGAGGGGCTGACTGAAGGTGAAACTGAGACTCAGAGGTGGCTGTGGACTACAGTGGTTTTGAGGTGGGAGAAACTTCCAGTCTCATAGGAGAGTCCCTTGGAAAGTGTGCTAGAGATGAGCAGGCAAGCTGCACTGTTCCCTCTCTGGCCCCTCCCCCACAGGCAGCATGGCAGTGCAGCAAAGAGGGTTGCCCTGCTGGGGTGAATACCCCCTTACAACTACTTATCAGCTGTGCCAAGAAATATGGCCCAAATGAAAGAACAGAGCAAAACCTCAGAACTAAGCAATGAGGAGATTGCCAACCTATCTGATGGAGAATTTGAAGCCCTGGTAATCAAAATGCTCACAGAACTGACTGAGCTTGGTCAAAAAATGAAGAAACAAATGAAGGATACCCAAAGTGAAATAAAGCAAAATATTCAGGGAACCAACAGTGACAGGAAGAAAACCAGGACTCAAAGCAATGATTTGGAACAAAAGAAAGAAATAAACATCCATCCAAAAGAAAAGGAAGAAACAATAATTCAAAAAAGTAAAGAGAGGCTTAGGAATCTCTGGGACAACTTTAAGCACTCCAACATCCAAATCATAAGTATCCCAGAAGGAGAAGAGGATGACCAAGTAATTGCAAACTTATTTGAACAAATAATGAAGGAAAAATTCCCCAATCTGGCAAAGAAAATAGACTACCAGGAAGTCCAGGAAGCCCAGACAGTCCCAAAGAAGTTGGACCCAATGAGGAACACATCAAGGCACATCATCATTAAGTTACCCAAGATTAAATATAAAGAGAGAATCCTAAAAGAAGCAAGAGGAGAGAGTTACCTACAAAGGAGTTCCCATGAGACTATCAGCTGATTTCTCAAAAGAAACCTTGCAGGCAAGAAGGGGCTGGAAATAAGTATTCAAAGTCATGAAAGGCAAGGACCTACAACTAAGATTACTCTATCTAGCAAAACTTTCACTTGGAAAGGAAGGGCAGATAAAGTGCTTTCCAGATAAGATCAAGTTAAAGGAGTTCATCATCACCAAGCCCTTATTATGTGAAATGTAAAGGGACTTATCTAAGAAAAATAAGATAAAAAATATGAACAGTAAAATGACAACAAACTCACAACTATCAACAAGTGAACCTAAAAGAAAAGAAAAACAACAAAAACAAAAACTAAGGAAACAACCAGCACAGGAACAGAATCAGAGAATGCACATCACATGGAGGGATTTCAGTGGGAAGGGGGAAGGGAGGAATAGGGGGGGAAAGTATAGGGAAGAAGCAGCATAATTAGTAGGCATAAAATAGATGGGGAAAGATGAAAAATGGTATAGGAAACAGAAGACTCAAAGAACTTATGTGTACAGCCCATGGACATGAACTAACGTGGGCGGGATGCTGGAGGGTTGGGGGGATGGGGCGGAGGGGGATAGAGGGAGAAAAATTGGGACAACTTAATCAATAAAAAATGCTTTAAAAAAATCCCCTAAAACCCAAATACAATGATCTCTTCTTACCTACCTAATACTACCACTATGTTGGGAAAATCAAGCCATGAATATATAGATGTTTCTTATGACCCATTAGGAGTGGGTGATTTTATATTGAAAACAACTTTAGTGCCCTTTGAGAGTGTGTTCAAAATCCCTGGGACGCTCTGCAATGTCTTATTTTGAAACAGTTACTAACACAACCTAAAAGACAACGCCCAGTCTCCTACTATACACATGGTAATTTCTGCTGTCTATCTTTTTAATATCTGATTTATCTACCAATACATTGAAAAATACTGGGTTGGTCAAAAGTTCATTTAATTTTTTTGGTGTAAGATGGCTCCAGTAGCACTTAGTTGTCTTTAGACAACTTTACAATTTTGTTAGATTGTATTGTGACAGCTGTCATATCAACATGCATTTTAAAAAAACTTATCAGATTTGGTGAATTTTTGTGTAGCCATTTTAATATTGAAGATGGAGGAAAGTGTGTAATATTTTCAGTATATTAAGCTTTATTATTTCAAGAAATGTAAAAATAAACTGAAACACACACAAAAAAGATTTGTGCAGTATATGGAAAATGTGCTGTCATTGATCAAACGTGTCAAAAGTGGTTTGGGACGTTTTGCGCTGGAGATTTCTCGCTGGACGATGCTCCACAATCAGACCAGTAAGTTGACAGCAATCAAATCGACATTGAGAATGATCAACTTAATTATACTAAATGGGAGACAGCTGACATACTCAAAATTTCCAAGTCAATACAGTTATTGGTAAAAATGTGTCTTTTATTTTAAGGAAAAAACTAAGTGGACTTTTTGGCTAACCAATATAATATGTAGACTTTTGCAAAACCCCCCCCTTTGTATGTGTGTCTGTGTGGTTTGGTGGAATGAGACTATAAAGTTATTCAACAGATAGACAGTGGACCTGATAATCTAAGCCAACAAAGCTTTAATCAACCACTGGGGCTCACAGGCATCAATCACCATCTCTGTTTGTGTCAACAATGGGCAAAGCTCAACACTCAAGACTAGAAAACAGAACTGGAGTGGGAGGGTCCAAGTGGGTCAGGAATGTTTTTAATGGTGTATTTAAGTTTTAGGTGTTTTTACTAAGAGGATAAGATTTTAGCTAGGTCAGCGCCCAGATGTGGGAATTATGACACTGGAAGATGTACAAGAAGCTGGAAGGAAAGGATCCCTGAAGAAGTACCTGGACATTTATGTCCATCTGTTTAGATTGGATCATAATTAGTTATCTTAGAATCTTAATTGTGATCTTAATATAGTGCAATTTGAGACATAAAGTTCTTTGCTTCATTTGCTAGAATTTTTAGGAATCAGAAAATTGTATTTTTAAGAAGTGATAACTTTCATGCTGTTTGTATATTTTTATTTGTATTCCTTAGTTTTTATCTAAGACCTGAGAGGGAAAATGATAAAAGGAGATTTTCCTCCCAAGTTTGTTCAATATCTTCTTGGGGCCCAGATATAATGAAATATTTTGTTAGGAGCCCTCCTCCACTCAAAACTGGATGACTTTTGTTTCAATAAAGGGACAATTCCCTTAAGTTGCCTCCCCAGAATCACAGTTGGAGAATTTAGAGGGGAGGATTTCTAGTCCAAGCCACCGTGTGGCCCAGATGCCTCCGCTTCCCACCCTGTGCTCATGTGGACATCAGTGAGCATGCGTTCCTACTGAACCTGGACAGGTGCAGGGAGTAATATAATTCCCATTTTAAAGACGAAGAAAGGAAATTTAAAAGTTAATTACCTAAGTCTCTATGACGCTGAAACCATTATTCTCCAGGGAATCACTACTAATGGATGAGAGTTGGCAACTAATATGAAATTTATTTGCCTTACATGATCTAGTTTAACCTCATTATTTTCCACACAAGGTAAAAAGAGTCTATAGAGAGTTTGAGTAATGTAGGCAAAAGTGCTTTGCAAATTTGTAAAGAATGCTGAAGATGTTGATTGTTTTTACCAAGGACATAAGTGAGTTCGTTTACAGAAATTCTCAAACTGAAGTGTGCACCAGAATCACCTGGAGGGTTTACTTACTCTGGACCCACCTCAGAGTTTCTGGTTCATCAGGTTTAAGGGCTGGCCCCCAAATCTGTATTTCTAACAAGTCCGCACTTAATGCTGGTCTACTAACCAATGCTGGTTTATAGGATACCTGGACTTAAATGTGATTACTATGAAATTTCTCTTTGTTTTCTCTTGCATTGTTTCTAAGACTTAAAAATATTTTGTAAAATAGAGTTTTTTCTCTATTTTTTTAGTGAATAAACTGTAAGACAGGAGAAGTGAATTGAAACAGTTTTCATAATGTTTTTCTGCTCTGTCAAGCCTCCCTTCTGTGTATTCCATAAAATCATGATGATTAATGTAAATGTGTAATCATTGGGCAAGAACCATCATGGAGTTAACACTAACTGAAAGAAAAATCAAACCTAGGTAGGTAAGAAAAAAATTAGTCAGAAGCCAAGATAATGGAGTAGGCCACAGGAAGCTGGAAGATTGGAACTATTTGCAAAAGGAATATGTTAGATAAAGCTTGCCATTTGGGAAGAAAGCAAAAAGATTTGGGCACCACAAAATAAGATAATAACTCAAGTGTCGATGACTTATCTGCAGTGGACCCATTCACTGTGCATAGTAAACAATCAAATAAACATCAGCTTAAACATGTATGAAATGCCACCACATGAAATGGGAATGAGACCTTTTCAAGGGAGGCTTCGGAGAGCATAACCAGCACCAGTGCACCACGCTTCAGGGAGGCAAATTCTGAAAGCTTTCCAACCATTGCATCTGAAAGTGGGACAGGCTACCTCCAGAGCCGAGACTTTCCTCAAGTTGATACTGTCTGAGCAGAGTCAGGTGATCGCTGGAAAAGGAATGTAAGCAACAGATGCCCAGGCTAGGCTTGGAGACTTGGAAATTGTGTTAGTCTGCATTTTCCTGGGACCAGAGGATCTCAAGAACACTCTAATTTAATAAAGAGAATAAAAATGAGGTGGTAGATAAGGTGAGAATGACTTCGTTGAAGTCTGGAAGGAGGCTGGGCATGGGATTCATGCAGGAGGACCCAGTTCAGCTTGCAGTCAGTCCCTCTACCTGGGGGGGTGCAGTCTCTCCTCCGTAGAGCAAGTGCAGAAACAGCTGCTTCAGAGGGGCCTAGTGAGCATTAAATGGCGTGTCACTTGAAAATTGTCCCTGACACACAGTAGGCATTTAATAAATGTTGTACTCCCCCACTCTAGAAATGTAGAGAAAACTTGACCCAGAGAAAGGCTGAATTTAGAAAATCCAGAACTATGAGATCTCTCCGACCTGTCTCTGAGGTGTACTTTCCTGAAGGAGATGTGTGGAATTTTGTATTTTCATCTATGCTTGTCTGTATTTCCTTCCCTAGATCTGAGATACTGGAGATGCCTCACTCACTTCAGCAGCAGCTTCCTGAAATACCACAATAGCCTGAATTTAAATTGGTAAGAATCGGTGAATGCTGACAGTCATACAGAAAAGAAGAGAGGATTTGAGGCTCAACGTCCTAAAGGACACCCCCGCCCCTAAGTCTCACGCGGCAAAGTGAACATTTATGGCAGCACAGAATCTCCCAACACTGTCTGGCCAGGGCAGACAGAAATCAAAGCAAAAGCTGAGGCAAATAGTTTATTCAGGTTGCGAGCTTACATACTCTGGGTGGAGCTGGGTTTGAAGAAGATCCAGCCATAACTGTGCTTGCCTTAGAAACTCTGTTAATATAACCACTTTCTGAAACTTTGTGTGTAGATGGGTTTGTGTGTTTTCGTATGTCTGATAACATATGCACCACATGTTACCAGGTTAGGAAAGAGAGCATTATGAAGAATTCGTTTTTAAGAAGGACCTTGGATCTGGTAAGGTAAAGAATTATTGATCTGAACAAATAGTGCTGAAAGTTTCACTGGCTATTTTTAGTCATGTCGGGGAGGAGGGACCTCATCAAACTGAAGAGAAGTGCATCTGTTCCTTAATTGGGAGAAGGTATTTTTTTTCACTGTTTTAAACAGATGGATTTGGCAGCCACCTCGTGACGATGAGGGCACAAAGCTGCACACTGCAGGTTCCTGAGCAGTGGGGTCCCAGTTCTGAGACACACATCCAGAGCCTGCCCCGTGTCTGGCCTTCACTCAGTATGTGAGATAATGTATTTCTTAATTGTTTAAGCCACTTTTAATTGAGTGATATGGGAGACTACTGGTTCTGACTATACTCTTTGCTAAACCATTTAATTTTTTAAAAACACCATATACTTGTGTTATTTTATTTTTTTAAATGAAATTTTAAGGGATTTTTTTTTCCATAGGGGTTGAGGACCACTGATGTAGATATTAATCTTTTTTTTTTTTTTTTTTGCTTCTTAGGAAAGAAGAGCTTGGGTTGTTGAAATTTCAAAGGCTAAATCAACCAGTTGATGTCATCTATTTAGTTTAAAAAAACAGTTAATTCCTTAAAAATTTAAACGTTAAATCTTTTTACTATCACCTGTGTAAGCAATAGTTTAATGGCTCCATCATTTCCCTTTCCTATCGGCTGTGCGTTGTCATGCAGAATTTAGTAACTAGTAATATTGTACCAAAGTGTGATTAATACATTGTGCAGCCAGAACTCAATGAAGCAATTTTTAATGCTCTATAAATAGCAAGACTCTTTGCAAAAAAAGAGGGTCATACTCCTGGCAAACATGTCACAGCTAATGTCCCTCAACTGACTAATGTTCATTAGCATTCAACACATTAAAGATTGTGTTTCTCTGGGCACTTCTGTTCTTTATTTTTAGTTCTTTGTGGTGTAGTAGAAAGATCATGTTTTTTTGAAGCCAAACATGGGCTGAAATTCCAATTTGTATACTTACTAACCCAGTTAAGTTACTTGATACCTATCTGTAAGCTTCAATTTCTTCATCTATTAAATAGGGATAGAAAACCAAACTCTTTCATTAAATTGTTGTATAGCTAGAATTTATATGTAAAAAAATACTAACCATGTACCTTCATATATTAAATAATTAATACATATTATTTTCCTTTCTTTTCTTTCCTCTAATTTTCCTCATTAGAGGTTCTTAAAACCTCAATGTTCAGAATAGAAGGATGAACCTCAATATGACATGAGTGAAGGGATATTCAGAAGAGCCTGTGGATGTCTTGGTAAGTTGGTAAGACCTGCAGTCGGAGACCTATTTACATGGCTCTGTGGAGGCTCCTGGGAAGGAAGGTCAGCTTTGTGCCATTGGGATCAGACACAGCAAAGCACGTCTGGGGCACTTACAGGACTGGACAGCAGCAGTCAGGAGCTGAGACATCTCTGGGTGGACGTAGGAAAGCTGGAGATCCCACCCCACATACAGAGCTCATCATCAGAGAAGAGGAGTGATCACAGTTTTGTTCTATTTTCCCAGGAATTGTATGAATTCTAGAGCAAAGAGCTTGTTTTAGCCAAAGCACTTTTCACTAAATCCTACAGCTCATTTGGAAATGGGCCTGCTGCTCAGGGTCACCTTAAACAAAATGCAGGGCAAGGAGATTGAAGTCATTCCCTGTCCTCCAAGTCTCCCTGCTACTGCCCCCACAGGAGACCTGTGGCACCTTCAGAGCACAGAGAATTGGTAGTGGGGCCAGAGGAGCTACAGGGTCCAACAGAAGCAGGAGCAGCAGTGGGTGCCCTCCCATCGTGCTGCCAGCCTGGCAAAGCGTCAAAAGTGACCACAGTGCACAGAGCAGAGGGAGCAGCCACTTCTGGGAGCAGGAATGCAGGCCCATGTGCTCAGCCATATATGTGAGACACAAGCCCCCAAACCATAGCTGGATGAGGTTTGAAATCATGGTATCCCTTTTTGGAGCATGAACATATCCACAAAACAATATTTAGAAATCATGGCAAGTCATAGTTAAAAGGAATCTTTTATGGGAACATATATATCATATAGTAATTTACTATACCCCTGAAGTTCATTTGTTTTATAATTGCATGCATTTTTTATATCTGAAAATTCTTAAAAGCAAAGTGTTAAACATTTATATCCCCTAGCAGAGAAAAAAAGAGCAATTGTTAGTTTGGAGATGAGCTGTCAGCTTGGGTAGACAATGTAGATAAGGACCAAGCCGCATCTTGCCCATCATGTTATTTATCTCCTAGCCACAGGGTAATAATCCCGGGTCCCTTACTGAGCACTTGCATTATGCCAGTGTTTGAGCTGTGCACTTGCACTGTAATATGTCATTTATGCATTTCTGTGGACAACAGCAGCCCTCCGGGGTGGTTACGACTAATCCTGCGTTACAGATGGGGCTCCAAGGGTTTCAGTGACTTAAATCACTTGGTTGTTGAGTGGGTGAGTTGAGACTTAATCCCAGGTTGATCCAGCTATAAACCTGTGCTCCAAACCCACTACCCAGTGCTTTTCACCTGTTTCACAATCAGGTTTGATTTCAGTTTAAATGTTGATAACTGGGCCCATGTCGAGGCCTGCAGACTGGTAGCATTGGCACCACCTGGGAACTTATTCCAAATAAAGCCGTCTAGGGCCCACCCCCAAACCCACAGAGTCAGAATCTGTGTTTTAACAAGATTCCCAAGTGATTTATGTACATATTAAGCTCTGGGATGTACCACCCTGCACTGTACTCACCTTCTCTGCCCAGGAACTTTTCAAATATATCCACTTCATATCAAAGCAATATTAGTCCATTGTCTAAGATCTTCTCACAGCTTTGAAGAAGGAATAGCTAATGCAAAATTTATCCATTTATCTTTCTGGCTGGATTTATATGATTTCACGACAATTGGTTGAGAAGTGCAGGATTCAGGCAGACCGATTATCTGATACCAAGATTGCCCCAAAGATACTTTTGAAGAAAAGTATACATTTCAACAAAAATGACCTCATTCACAATCGTTATGTGAGTAACTACAGCCAACATCTGTTTCTAAGGCGGGCCAGAAGGCCCAGTCCACGCCTAGCTTGCCCTCTACCACCATGAAGTTAACTCAGCATGAAGTCAGGCTTGCATCAGCTGGTTGCTGCCTATTTGCCTAAGGAAAGAATGGCAGGGCAGATCACATTCATCAGAGACTCTGCGTTTCCAAGGGCTCTAGAAATGGTAGGCTTTGAATTACGTCTTTACAAAATCCAGAACAAAAAGCTGTGCATTGCTGTGCATCCAAAGAGTTTGTGGTCATTGTGGAAGAAGTGGGTTTTCTTTATTTCACTGTTGTTCCTGGCACCTGGGACTCTTATTACCTAAGAGCACGGGGAGGGAAAACTTGACATCATTTGCCCCTAAGATGACAACCCATGTGATAGCCAGGGTATGTGCTTTGCAAAAGAATTCAGAGGCTTGCTTTAAAACCTATTCCTGGATAAGAGAGAAAGAAACCAATTACCAGACAATGGTAGTGATAATTAAGACAATGTTATGATTCACCAGGAAAAGCCTGGGTTATGAACAATGAACACTGTGCCATATAAATTACCTGAGAGCTGAGTTTAATGATGTGTTCTTTCTTATTAATTGCTCGTTCGCTGACATGGTCTGTAGAAGTTATTTTCTAAAAGAAACAAAAGAAGTCCACTGTCTCATCACAGCCTTGGCAGATGTTACACATTGCTAAATTTTATGGCCTTGGCGCGTCTTTACCTAGCCCAGCATGTGTCAGCATGAACTGTAATTTGGTTTTATATTTTTTGCATGATAATCATGAGATATGATTCCATATGGAATTTCCATAACTCTAAATAGTCTTCTATTAAATAGCATAAGTTGAACTTTATAATTTAGCACGCTGATTATGTTCACTCATTCATTTAAAATGTTCCCATCTTTGATATTATCTCTTCTAAATCAAACCCAAAATAAAATGTATTTTGTCTGGATTAATACATTTTGGGCCGTGGACTGGGTTTACATGCATCTGCTGAAGCAGACTGCAGCGGGCTAGATAGGATCGCGCTGGCTGTCTTCCCAACAGGCCCAGCCACAGAGTCTAAATGCCAGATGGAATGGTACCGCGGCCACGGTGATGGGATCGCAGCTCAGTCAGTCAGGGAGAGGAACTGACATCCATCCAGCCTCACCAGCTGGTGGGTGAGAAAAAGTATTAACATTTACAATCGTGTTTCCTAAATTTCAGTAGCTCTGGGCCTCCCCAACCTGTTCGCAGAGGTAGTCCAGTTCTTTTCAGAGATGTGCATCCCTAAGTATTTCTGAATCTTTGTAAGGGAGCTTACCCAGTGTAGCCTGAAAGCGCCCTGGTCCCCATTAGTTTTTAGTGTGGGCAAGTCCACTCTTCCTCTGAGACTTCTGGAGAAAGTTTAAAGCTTTTGTTCCATAGAGAACAGTCTGAGAGTGGCTGTGTGCTTTTCTTGCAGTAACTGCCGTCCCCTTCCCACAAACCTGTACAACAGGGAGGTTTTCTCTCAGGTCTGGCCTGACTTTGTTCCTGATATGAACCCTCAGTGAGGTCCAAAGGGGAAAAACCTGCTACTGTATCTGCAGCTAGCAGGGCCTCCATAATCTAATGCTAGCTCTTACTCGGCCTTTCACAGTTTGTTAAAAATGTCAATGTGCTGTATTTTTTGACTAGCTTATGTGATGTTCAGCATCTGCTCATATCCCACCCGTCCTTGGAGGCACCGTTGTTCCTTGGATTCCAGGGTAGTTGGTTGCCTTGGGACTTCAGCAGTTTGATGGGTTCAAGGAGAGTTACAATTCTGTAGGTTATTCAGTTTTTTCGTGTAAGTGTGGGAGTGACTCTCCAGTTTTCTAAATCATCAACAAAAAGGAGTTTATATTTTATCCCAAGTGCAGTAGGAATACACATGAAGAGCTTAAGCAGAGAATCAGTTATACCGGATTTATATTTTTAAGTAGTTATATACTTAGTATTTACTGGACATCAGCCATATGCCCCACACTGGAGTTTCTGGATAAATTTAAAAATAGCAAGAACAATGTCCTCAAATAATTCGTAATCAAGCAGATAGTCTTACCGATTATAACAAGTAGCTGAAAAAAAATTTTTTTCAATGCAAGTACTCTTAAATACCCAATCTCCAAGTAGAATGCTCTGGGAGAATTTAAGAAGGGATGATCTAATTTTGGCATATAGGGGTAATTATTGTAGAAGATGATATTTGAAATGTATTCTGAAATTTAAGTAGAATATGGTTTCAGAGGAAACTTGAGTAAGATAAATGCCTAAGGTTTTCTTGTAACTTGCTTTCTAAATATTTTAACTTCTTATCATTTATTTCTAGGCAAAAACGAATTGCTAAGAAAGGAAGGAAAACATTCAGATTTACCAGCCAACCATTAACACCACCACCAACAACTAACACCTTTCTTTTTATCAAAAAAGAGTTTCTAGTCCTCGATAGCTATAAAAGATAGCAAGTTTGCTGATAAAAACAATAGGAGTAATAAAAACCAAAACGACTTGGGAAGTTTTGGATTGTGTCCTATATTCTTCCTAAGCTAGCTGACTAGTGGAATTCCCTTGAATGCCTTTACAAACGGAGGTCCCTGCGCTGAGTATCTGCAGGCTGGGGAGGCCAGGACTACACACTTTTGTAAAGCTCTGGACATGAATCTAGAAACCAGCTAGTGAATGAAAAGTAGATTGCATTCCATATTTGCAGTTTTAAAAAATCTGAATTTGGGTTTCTCCAAAAGCAATTTCTGAGACAAGGACTTGATTGCAGACTGTTTATTTGGGAGGTGATCCAGGAAGCATAAATGAGGAAGTGAGGATAATAAAAGAAGGAAAGGAAAGAAACCAACAAAGTTTGATTAAGTGAGCTCTTCACCACTTCCGGCATGTGGGCCTCAATCCCGCTGAGCCCTTTAGAGGACCCTATGCATACATAATCCCTCCTGAAAAGGTAGCCTGTGGGTAGCTGCGTTTTGACCACTGTATCTCTGTTTTCAGGAATGAGCACCTCACCCCAAGGCCACCATCTAGAAGCTATCTATTTGTCTTATGAGAAGCTGACGACCAGGCTCAGTCCAATAAGTACATGGTATTTCTACTCACTTTGTGTCCTGAAAAGGACAAGCATCTGAATGTAATATTTCCCCCCTACAAATAGGATTGTGTAACAAGTAGGACTTATGGGATAAACGATAACCCCAATTGATACAATTCTCTCCGAAGAGCAAGATAGTTGGTAGGGATGCTTGAAACTGGGTGAGATGACGTGAATTATAGATGATCAGCACATTGAAGCATGGGAGAATAACACACCGTGGGAGAGACATGGAAAAAATAGGGAGTCTCTAAAGCTCCCTAGGGTAGTGATGTTTCTTGTTCCCACGAGGCCCAAGAGAATAACTGTACTTACTCATCTTGAGACTAAATTGTCACCTGTTCTTGGGTGCTCATGCAGATTTTTTAAAAAGATTTTATTTATTTATTTTTAGAGAGAGGGGAAGGGAGAGAGAAAGAGAGAGAAACATCAATGTGTGGTTGCTTCTCAAATGCCCCCAACTGGGGACCTGGCCCGCAACCCAGGCATGTGCCCTGACTGGGAATCGAACTGGTGACCCTTTGTTCACAGGCTGGCACTCAATCCACTGAGCCACACCAGTGAGGGCTAGATGTATTCTTATAAAAAAAAATACCCTTTCATCACTTGCAATAACTTGAGTGGGTTAAAAGAGCCTTGACTGAAACAACTAAGGAAAATAACCACAAGCCCCAGATGGAAAACAGGACACAAAACAGTCTCAGAGTCCACAGCTCTAAAAATCTGGGAGCAGATAATCAGGACTTGACTCTAATATAACTATAATGATTCGTTCTAAATGAGAGCGCTTTTTCTTTCATAGATCTGTTAATCCTGTGGTAAAAAAAATAAACTGATTAGAAGATTTTTATGCTCAAATGCAGACTGTATAGAGAGCAGAGTTTTTCAAGATTTTTTTTTTTTTTTTGGAATTCCTCTAATGTATATCCAAAAACCTGACCCAGTCATATGGATTGTTCTTTATGTGTGCCTATTTTCAGAATCCTCATATAACCAATTTAGGGGGAAAATATTACATTCAGATGGTTGTTCTTTTCAGGACACAAAGTGAGTAGAAGCACAGTGTACTTAATGGATGGGGTCTGGTCGTCAGCTTCCCACAGCCAATCATTAATACCCAGGTAATCCTCTGGCCACAGCTGATCCCTGGGGCAGAGAACTTGGCCCCATTGGCCCCCTACAACTGCCCCAGGGCAGATTCTGTCTTTGGATGAACTTGCTGCTGTCACTGAAGCCAGTGGGAAAGGCACCCATCCATGCATATGGAAAACTAGGTTTCCCAGACAATTTTGTTTTTGTGCAAACAGTATCTCTTTGCAAGAGGCAAGAGTCGTGCAAAATGGGATTGACAAAAAGGAGGGGGATTTTTAATGACTTGAGAGTCTGGACTTGGAATATATTTATTTTAACAAATATTTATCATGTTATGGTTAGCACTGTTTTCAGCATTGTTCAATGACAGAGAAATGGAAGAGCATGATTTTCCTCAGAAGGTCTACACTATATATGAATTGTTAATTATGAAATAAATTAATGTTTCTTTAGCACAACATAATCTACAAATTGCTTATATATGTGAGTGTATATATATGAACATATATTACAGATAATACACATATGTATCTGCATATACACATATATTTGTATGTATCTTTTATTTAATTCTCACAACAACCCTTCAGGGTAAGTGGTATTATCATTATTCCATTTATAGGCACAAAAAATGAGTTTAGCAAATTGGCTCATAACCCCTTGCACACTATTTCATCTCTACGTTTACCACACTGTGTAATCAAGTCTGTGTATGTGTTCATCCCTTTCAGTGGACCAGAAGCTGGTGAACCCGGACAGAGTCCTCTTCACTTTTATATTGTCAGCCCCTAGCAGTTGTTGATAGTTATTGAATCTCAGTCCCTGGTCTCCAGGTTACCCTCATTGTCACAGAGTGAATGCTCTCCAGGCCTCCTGCGGCTGCTTGTCAGTTCCCCAGCTGTGCTTCATTCTTCAGATCCCAGGTCAGCGTGCCCTGCTCAAGTCACCCCCAGCCCCCACCATTGTTCCCTTAACCCCCTGCCTGCTGCAAACTACCTGCTAGATGCAGATGGCCTCAGCTCTCTCAGAGGCTATCAGCAGGTTTCCCAGGATGCCTCGGAGCTCATCAGAGCTGAGGAACACAGGACAACAGTGACTAACAATTCTGGGATCCTTCTGTAGGTCAGTTCCTATATACACTCATTTCTTTACATACATTCTTTCATTTACACCTCAAAGGAACCTACGTATTATTACAGATGAGAAAATAGATTGCAAGAAGTGGCAATTTGCCCAAGATCACACAGCCAGCAAGTGGCAGATTTAAAGTCACTCCTGTGTTCTTAATCATAGAGAATAAATATCTGGACTGCTTACCTTCCTGAATGCCCTGTAAACCGGCCTGTCCTGCTTTGGAATGTTGAATACGATGTTTGGAGGATGTCAATAAATCTGTCCAAGAGCAAAGTAGTAGAGAGGCCTTCGCAATTATTCATTTTATTTCTTGTTTCTTTTTCTCACACCCTCCTCCAGACTTTGAGTTCCTTAAAGCTGGGACTAGGTTTATGCTTGTGCTTTATGTGAGCACGTTGCCAGGAACAGGGAAGGTGCTGTAAAAATGCTTGGCGAATGAGTACATGGATAAAGGGATTTCTTTGCCCATATGCAGTTTGATCTCAAGCTTATGGCCTGTAAGTGTTAATACCCTATTCAACGTTGTATGTGATATACGAACTACTATGATTCCTTCGATGATAAGTCTCATTTCCTCAGCCACTGGGTATAGGACTTTTCTCCAATTGCAAATAATTTCAAAAATAGCTGTCTCACACCTGAGAATGGTGAAGGATGGATGACACTTCTGAAGGCAGCACATGGAGTAATTTTGATGACATTCATGTAGCCCCTACTAGGACTTTATGTGAAATAGCAAAGGAGGGAAGGTTGATCTTTAGGTTCCTTCCATCTCTTTCGGGTCCCCTATCCTGTGCCCTGAGTCATCTGCTCCTTTCTCATCTAAGAAACTTGTGCTTTTTACAGTAACTTTTCTCTCTAGTTGATCCATGTTCCAAAGTTTCTCTCCTCCTCCACTCCATCAACATATCTATGTTCTCACTGGCTTATCTCTTCTAAGGGTCAAATTATTTTATTGTGCAATTTATATTGCCTTATAAATGACTGGTAAACACTAATCCCTTGGTTATCTTTCTAATTAAGGATAAAATATTTAACCAGGGTGATTTTAAAATACTAAATTAAGAGGAGGGAAGATGATAAATGGAGTTAGAGTGGATGAGGATAGAAAGACTGTATCAGGAGCAGATTGGGCTGCTTATAACGGAAAGTCAAATAAAATGGCATGAAGAAAACAGGTTCATTTCTGATGTTGAGGAAAGTCGAGGCAGCCATCCCGGGAGGAATGTTCGCGCCACACTTGTCTGGGGTCAGGCGTCTCCCGTCATTCTGCTCCACCATCCTCGGTGTGCGTCTTCCCTTTTCAAGTTCAACTCCTGTTCCAAGATGGCTCTTGAAACTTTAGTGCAAAAGTAGAAGGGAGGGGGAATAGCAAAGTCAAAGTTCCTGGGCACTGCCTGTCCCCCTTTTAAGACACTTTGCAGGGAATCCCACCCAATAATTTTTACTTCCATTGCATTGGCAAACCTTAGCTGCAAGAAATGATAAATATATTTTCATTTGGGCACATTTACACCTGGAATAAAATCAGGCTTTTTAAAAAAAGAATAAAAGTAGATAGGCACGTGTGACTCGGCACCTCGGCCCAGCTCTTCGAGTCAGTAATCAAGCTACTCTGGGCTCCCGAGGTCTCCAGAGCACCCCTGACGACAGGGAGCAGATCGCAAAGTAAGGTGTCTTTTCCACTGTACTATACATATTCTGTTTCCTTTCTGGGTCCCCGTGTGCAAATTTTCTAGAAAGTTAACTAACAAGCTATAAATAAGAATCAGTGAGAATCTAAAAGGCAGCTCCAAGAATTTCAGTAGAGGCCATCCTGCCTCACCACAGCAGCACAGAAGTTTTGGAACTGAATGGAATTGAATGGGGCCTGTTTTTCCCCCCAGGTGAGGCATATTTAAGTCAACAACCCCTGGTTGAATGTGTGCTATAAACCGTCCCTTCTGTTTGCAGCCTCAATAGCAATACTCTGCTCAGTAAATATCCACACCTCACCCTTCGTTACCTTCACTAGTTACTTAGTAGTTTCTGTCCAAGAGGTCAAACACGTGCAGGGATGAAAGCAATAACAAACACAGTCACTGTTTTATCTTAGGATGAGTCACGTTAAGAGTTAATTTTAAAGAACTATTTGCGTTGAAATAAAGAGACACTCCTTGTTTGCTTAGTCCAGTACCAACTTATAAAAGGCATAGAAAAAAATATATCTCAGATGGTTCTTTCTTTTAGTCTCACTGGGAAGAGAAGACATATAAAACAGTTGCTACTTGAAACAGGTATCAAACAAACAAATCAAATAGGTCAGTGATGGGCCATAGGTGACTACACGAACAGGGGAGGCCTGGAGAAAGGAGGCTGATGGCCTGGTTGGTTGGAGTGTCATCCCTGTGCACTAAAAGGTTGCAGGTTCTATTCCCAGTCAGGGCACATACCTAGGTTGTGGGTTCGATCCCCACTCAGGGCATGTACGGGAGGCAACAGATTGATGTTTCTCTCTTTCTCTCTCCCCCTTCCTTTCTACCTAAAATAAACATATCCTAAGGTGAAGATTTTTTTTTTTTTAAAGAAGGTTGATGCACTATGGTGGGTAGTGCAGTGTGCAAAAAGAGGGTAAGTAGATAAGAACACCGTGGTCAGCCTGACAGTGAAAGCAGGATGCATCATGAGATAGCAAGTCAAAATGGAGAAGTAGGGAAGACTTGGGGTGAAGTAGGTGACAGGAGGCAGTGCCTTGATATCCAGCCGAAACAAGAGGGTAGAAGCAGGGCTTTGGTTATTTAGTCAAAAGTTGGGGTATTAAGGTCAAACCAGGCATGGATAATAGTAGGAGAATATGGTGCAGACTAAAACACCTATTTTAGATTTTAGCACAAAGTCTGCTCAATAGGGACAGATATAAGAATGATAATCTCAGGACAGGGACCATTACTCCCTCCATTCTGGTGCTAAGCCCCCTGCTTTGGTAAACCAGACATTTTCTGGAAGCTAATGTGCAGCAACCAGGGAGCAAGGGTCTGTGAGAGCTTGGGCTGTGATTGCAGCCCAGCAGGAGAACCTGTCAGATGCTTCTAACAGTTCCACATCGGACTACATAATGCCTGACGCCAGGTTAATTGAATTTCTTCTTCCGACGATGCCTGTATTTTTGGTTGACTTCAGTAGAAGTGGTAGCTTTGACATTGTACCCAGGAGTCTCTGATTTTAGGGGAGAATTTTCAGACACTCCAAGGAAAGACCTTGGTGGAGGACTAGGCCTCAAGCTCTCCGCCTCTGGAGAGTAAGCTGTGTGGGGCCGAGGGACTCAAGTCCAGGGGACACGGTTGGGCAGCAGAAGGTCTCTGTGGTCTGCACAGACACCAGCCATAGGTCTTCTTGTCAGTGACCTGGTCAGAACTGCAGGGTCGGCGGAGAGCAAGTGGCGAGTGCTGTGTCTCAAGTATCAAGGTGAGATGAATGGCCTTGCAAAACATTGAAATAATTCTTTACTTTTCAGTAGAAGCAGGTCCGTATGGAGTTTTGACATTTATGCTGTGCTTACTATGCGCCCTGCATGGTGCGGGGTGCTTCCATGGTATAAGTTTCTACCATGTTGGGAGCATTTCCCATGAGCTCAGCAGATGCTAAATGCTGTAAGAATATTTCTTCTACTCAGGAGAGCATGCTTGCGCCTGCACTTTACATACCTTACCACAACCCTGCAGGTCACATACTATTGTTTTATATTTTGTACATAAAGAAACTAGGGCTCAGAATGGCTAAATAATATCAAAATCAACTGAGTGACAAAGTTAGAATTCCCTGCCCGGGCATTAAGTCTGTCATCATTTTGTGATATCCAGTATAATTTGCCTCAGGGCAGACGCCACATCTTTTTTCATCTTTGTGCACAAAGTATTAGAAAGTTAGCGGCAGCGTTTCTGCCATAGCCAGGATGACCATGCTGAAGAACTGGGGGTGAGCTCTTTGCCCAAAATGAGGCTTTGCTTTCAAGATGGATTCCCCAGCTCCAGCTGTACTTTGACTGGTGTGTTGGATTTGCCCCCAGGTCTAGAGCTTATTGCTTCTATTTGCCTTGCTTTCTCTTGCAGTAGCCACCTTTCAGGACTCTGACTGGAGTCACACTCGGCCTTATACAGCTTGTGGTCTTTAGGTATGAATTTCCCTGAGCAGCCAGTGTGGGGACAGTTCTTAAAAGTAATTAGTTAGCCTCTCTTCTCTCAAAGTCTCAAGAACTTGGCAAGAGAAGCTGTGGAAAGTGTGAGGAAAGGAACTGAATTCATCCTGCTCAACAGTCATCAGTCAGCAGGCTGAAGTGCTTTCTGACAGAGCCAGCGCTGCCCTCTGTGTACAGAACAGCACTATTGCCTGGGGTTGTGTCAAGAAGCCTGGGGCGCTGTTCTAGCCATTACCTCACCGCCTCTCCTGAGAGTCATGGGTGCTAGAAGGAGCACAGGAGCTGTGGAAGGGCTAGGGCTCACCCCCATGCCTCAAGGTCAGGGGGCCAGGAGACACTCTTGGAAGCCCAGATAGCAGAGTCACAAATCAGGAGACCTAGCTGCCTTATGGGGAGACTGAAGCTCCAGCCTGGTGCCTGCACAGGCCCCTTCGTGAGCTGGGGAGGCAGGCAGACAGTTCTCTGGAGCAATCACAGGCACTTACTGATGTGGAAGCGCTGATCTCATTGTTTTGTAAATAACACATTGTCTTGATAACTCCTTAAATCCTAGTCATTTGCAGCTGCCTCCCAGAAATAGGAGAAGGAAGCTACCTTCTCCTAAGGTCTCTGCGAAGAACTTGACATTACAGAACACCTTCCTGAAAGAACCTTAAAGCTTTAATATAATTTATCCCACCCTCAATTTACAGGTGGGAGAAGGGAAGCGCCAATGAAGCCACTTGACCATGTACAGAGTAGTTTGGGGGAGAGACGGTGGAACCTAGATAGAAGGTATATGGGAACTCTGTATATTCTGCTTAATTTTGCTCTGAACCTAAAACCACTTTAAATGATAAAATTTATTACTGTTATTATTTTAAAAAGGTAGAACCTACCCCTAGGCACCCTGAATTCTCCTTAGGCAGACCTTCCCTGTTTGAATTATGGAAGGGGCCAGGTCCTAGGATATTCTTCACTTGCAAGCCATCTCTATTCCCCCAAACCTGCTAACAAACCTAACTGATTTTCATTCACTTTTTAGAGCAATATAGTAGCTTTCTTTTCAGAAACAACTAGAAAGACCCAAGGTAGCTTTCTGTACAGACTGTCTGGGTTGTGGGGGTGAGGTGTGGAGATTGTAATTTTAAAAGTACTTACATAATGTGCTAGGCCAATAATTTACCCATTGCCTCATACTGTTTTCCTCAAAGTAAAGAATGATCTCCCATTTAGTTCTGATTATTCAATCCAGATTGCTACATAATGTGTTGAATTAAAATGCAACATATGTACAAACTACATTTTCTTTTTCTCTCTAATTCACTGACTGCTCCTTCTCAGTTTCCTTGTCTAGATCTTTCTGATCTCCCAGACCTGCTAACAGAGAAGCGCCCAAGGGCTCAGTCCTTTCCCCTTCCCTCTCTAACCAAACTCACTACCTCAGTGATCCACCCAGTCTCATGACTTTAGATGTCATTCCTAACATATGCCTTCATTCCAGACCTCTCTTTTAAACCCCAGACTTGCCCAGTTGACATCTTCAAGTCAGCGTATCAGAGACAGAACTCCTGATCACTTCCTGCTAACCTGGTCCACTTACAGTGATCCCACATCTTGGACGGGCAACTTTATCTTACAGTGTTCAGACTGAAGACCTTGGAGCCATTCTGAACTCCTGTCTTTCTCACCACTCAATCAGGAGATCCTGTTGACTTAACACCATAGTATATCTGCAGTCTAACTACTTCCTACTGCCACACATTGCATTGATGTGTGGTTTGAGCCAACATCATCTCCAACCTGGATATGTGCACCAGCATCCTGATTCTTCTCTCTCGAGTCTTTTCTAAACATGGCAGTCACAGTTGTTATCTTAAAATGTTAAATTAGGTTCTGTTACTCCTCTTCTCAAAATCTTCCAATGTCTTCCCACCTTCCTCAGGGGAAAAGCCGAAGTCCAGATAATGGCCACGAGGCTCCACATCATACAGCCCTCCTTATACCCTGCTGCTCTTTTCCCTCTCTGAACTCACCTTCTACTATTTTCTCCCTTTCTGGTTCTGTTCCAGCCAAGAGCCAGCCATCTTGGGTTCTTGCCTATTCTTGCCAAGCACACTTCCACCTCATGGCCTTTGCACCATGAGCTTCATCTGTTTGGAATGTTTTTTTTTTTTTCTTTACAAATTTGCTTGGTTATCCTCATCTTCTTCCAGTTTTTCTCAATTCTCAAGATGGTAAACTCTCTTTTTTATACTAATTCATAGAAATGAGAGAAGAGCTACTTTTTAGATTAATAAAACACACTCACACACACACAGTTGTTCTCAAAATAGAAGGGAAACTCTCAACACAATGGCAACAGGGAGCATTTTCCAAAAGGTGGAAAGCAATGGGACTGGATTAGAGCAGGAAACTTGCTCAGGATGTGAGCAAGGCCAGGTGGAGAGGCTTGCCATCGCCATCGAAGGTAGAGTTGGCAAAAACTTGCAGAAGGTGAGAGGGGTGACCACGCAGAATCAAAAGAAAGAGCATTCCAGACAAAAGAAAGAGCTGGTGACAAGGCCTGGAGGTGAAAGTGTTCTTGGGGGGAATAGGCAGGGCTTCCACATCCAGAGACAGTGGAAGCATGGACCAGAAGACGATCTCAAGACACCCAAAACTCTACAACTCTGCCTCGGTCTTCTCATGCCCCAGAGAGCACATGGAGTCCACACTTCTGGACCCAGACTCCGACATAAAAGATGTCAATGAGAATAGGGGATGGGAAAAGGTAGGCCACAGCGTTTAGTAAGTAAAAGGTCACCGGGAACCTTAAACAGGATAGTGTAGAAGCATAGTTACAGAAAAAGTTAAATTTGAGGATTTACCAGAAGAAACTGAAAGTTCAGGATCAGAGTCAGTGGGTTTAAAGTCGAGACTCTAAACGACTAGTGTAGGAGGCGTGTAGGTCTATGAAAAGAAAGCTAGTATCAGGGAATAAACATAGTCCTCAACGTAAAGGCTAATGTAAGCTGCCCTCTGAAGCATGTCTGTCTCTGTTTATAAGACAAATGTTTGCCAAACAGGAAGGAACTCCTTGGGGAGGAGGCAAAGGGTATATACTTTAGAGAGGAGAGAGGTTCTGGATGGAGCTCTGGAGGGGCACCAGGAAATGGGGAGGTGAGAAGGGAGGAGAGCCCTAAGGGGAGACCTCTTCAGAAATGTGCTTCACCCTCCACAATCCTGCTCCCCTGTGGTTGGGTAAGGATGGGCCTCTTCTGTGCACTCATTCCAGCTCTGTGATGCCAGCAAAGGAAGCAGGAGGGGGGAAGAAAACTCTTTTTTTTTTTTTTAAGTGAACTTGTTTACCTGTATTAGTCATATTTACTTGTATTAGAAGGAGGTGATGTTATTTGGTGTTCCACATTAAAATTGGCCCACAAGTTATGTGTCTCATCCTGTCTCGTGTAATCACTGGGCAGCGAAATCACTTCATGATATTTTCCAAAAGGATGTCATAGTTACTTGTATTTTAATATAATGTCAATATTCCTGAAAAATGTATGACATGACATACTTAATCATAAATAGTTAATGAATTATAACTTAATACAAAAAGTCTGAGTTGGGGCAAAATTAGGTTTCATCAACATCAACTTGTAAACATATAATAGAGAAGTGTTTATATAATACTTTGACTATAAAAAAAATCAGAAATTGCCTTGAAAGTAAACCCTATTATATCACTGTTTCATAATACTGTCTCACCCACAACATTTCTGTTAATAAGCCCTAGCTTCCTGCCCCCCACTGAGTGGTTTTCTGACACCATTTTGGGAAACGTCATAAAGTTCCTTCACTGCCCAATAATTACATGGGATAGGAAGGACAGGGATTTTTCGTCCGATTTTAATGTAGAACACCTCACAGCGTCACTTCCTTCTCAAATCCTGACCTTGTGGAATTGGCATCTTCTTTTTCTTATTTTCATTGTGATTAGGTCAGGTTCTTGCTTCTTATTGGGCCAATCATTCATTCTCTAATCCATACCCAGTTATTTAGTCTTAGACGCGGAGCTAGACTCTGAACATAAGAGATATTAGGCACTGTCCATATCTTCAAGAAGCCTGCTATCTGGTGCGGAAGACAGACAATTGAGACAATTCCTGGAAAAGCTGTTAAATGTCATAATTGCTGCACTCATTGGGGGCCGGTATAGACATCCGAATCACCCTGGAGTCACTTAAGGCAGGTCTACCTGTACATACCCCTAAACTAACTCTGAATTCAAATTGGTTAAGAGAAGGGCATTTCAAGCAGAGAGAGTGAGTTGTTCAAGGGCTTGGAGACCAAGACAATAACAATCTAGGAGGAAAGCTCCTCTGAATCCCCTGCGGACAGGGAGCTTTTCTGACTCTTCCTTGTAGAAGGAAGCAGAGGGCCTTCCGGGTGTGGAGACTCCACTTCATCATGGAGGCTCAGCAAGCCTGTGTTTGTTTCCATGTCCTGGCTTCTCTCCCATTTCTTCCATAGGGAAAGCACGTTTCTCTGCACCTCAGAAATATATGCAGGAAGGGTGAATATGGAAAAAACTCAGATGTGTGATGAGCATAAGACTAGCTGTTTACCCCCCTTTCCACATGGGGGAAAGTCTGACACCTGCCAGGCACTAGACAGAGGCTGCTGTTACTGCTTCTGGAATAAACATAATGGTCACAGCAAAGGCCCCAACCAACAAGAGGCCCCCAGTGGGAAGGGAACCTGAGGCAATCTCCTGGAGCAAACAGGCAAGCTGTTTCCTACTGTCACTAGTGGTCGTTATTCGTGGTCCCCTGGAAGACTTGCCTGGACAATACATCTGTTCAGCAGTTTCTTCAGTTTCCTGCTGGTTAGGGTTTTGAAGATATCTGTTAAAAGGCACAAATGTTATCCCGGCGAAATGTTTCATTAAGCTGATATCCGATGATTGCCCTTAGCATGAATTCAATGATACCAAGCAGGATCTGAGGAATAGGACACAGAAAAAAATATTTTAAAAAGTGTGGTGCATGGGGTAGGGTAGGTGAGGGGTAGTAACAAGAGGCTAGTTGTGCCCTTTGGGGGAAGGGTTCTGCGTGAGACCAGGAGATGATCAAAAGCACTGGAGAGCAAATTTCCCCCTCACAGCTTCTCACAGGACCAGACCTCCTATACTGAACAACCGGAAGCAACACGTTTTGTCATCCTTTGGCCGATAGCCACAACACACAGATTCTATCTCAAGGAAAGAGGGAACATCTCAGAAGTGACAAGAGCCTAGTTTTAGATGGACCATGGGGCAGCAGACATCATGCAAGCCTAAATGTTATTTAATAGTGATTAAATAAATACTGGGCATCATGGCTACTTTGCTACTTCCTGTTGAGAAGTTATCTGACATCCTTCTTCATTCCTTTCCACCTGCGACTCCCCCACTGTATTTATTTGTTGTGTAACAGATTACCACAAATTTTGTGATTTATAGCAACACACAATAATCATATCACAATTTGTGTGGGTCAGGAGTTTGAGCCTGACGGAGCTGAGTCCTCTTCTCAGGATCTCACAAGATGGAAGTCAGGGTGTCAGCTGGGCTGCAGGCTTATTTGGGGCCCAACTGTGGAAGAGGTCACTTCCAAGCTCACTCAGGTTGTTGGCAGAATTCATGGCCCAGGGCCCCAGCTTTTTCTGGTTGTGGCTAGAGGCTGACCTCAGGTTCTAGGGCTTCCCCACGTCATTCCTTGCCACACAGACTTCAACATGGCTGCTTATTTCAGCAAGGAGAGTTTCTTGCTCCAGTGTGCTAAAATGGAATCTTGTATAACATAGAGAAACCCTGGGAGTGACATCCCATCACCTTTGCCTAGTCTATTGCCTAGAATGAAGTCAGAGGTGGGAGTGTGTCCCACGTACGTTCAAGAGGAGGGTATTATACAGGGAGTGGACGTAAGGGGGTGGGAATTATGGGGGGCACCTTAAGGCCTGCCCAGCGTGCCTACACTCAGTCTGTGCCTGGATGGCCGCCCCTAACATCCTCCCCTAAGTTACATTCTTATCCTCCACTCCTAGGGAAAAGTCTTCAGATCAAAAAGACATTGGAATCACCGAGTCTGTGATTCTGCCCTCTACATATGCTTGAATTAATCATCTTAGAATATGAAGGCACTCAGTTGTCCTGAAGCTCCCATCACCTTGGTTTTTTCCTCCATAACTGGGGGAGATACTTTGAGGTCTAATCTGCCTCTTATTCTGAATCCAGGCTTGCTGTTATTCTTCCCGTTCCTTCAATCCCACGGCATCTATATTTATAGCAGCTCCTCTTTCAGGAAAACAATTTCACCACAATTTTTGGCTTCTTGTTTTCCTTCCTTGACTGAGTGCATGACGAAACTGCTTCATCTCAGGGGGCTGTTTTTACCTGCGGTCTTTGAATTATTTTATCACCGGCCAGCTTTGCCTACTCAGTCTCCTTGTGCTCTTCACGCCTCCACTAATGTGATTTTTCTTGTGAATCCTTGGTTTTATCTTCTTGCATCTCACCTGCCTCTAGGGAAATTATCAGCTGTGAGTGAGATAGTGCAGTCTGCACCTTGCTCTAACTCCAAGGAATGCGTTCTGCATAGTGAATTGAAAAGGCACCAGGCTAAGAAAAACACCGCCAATGGCAGCAGAGGCCCCAGACAGCTGCTGGTACTGTCTGATGAATGCAGTGCCCGCTGGGATTGTATAACAATTCTGCATTTCTCACATTCTGAGCAGGAATCCAACCTTTCTTCCTCCTGCTTTCCCCACTCTCTCATACATTTGCTTGAACTCTCTCTTCTTTCCACATCACCTGGAGACTTTAGTTTGTGCCAAATGTTTTAGGTCCCACAGACCCAACTTTTTCTGGGTTCTACCACAAAGCTAAGACTCTAGTCCATTACCTGGTGGTCATCTCCCATGTGGGGCCAGTTCTTTATGCTGCAAAGGGGCTGGTTAGGAAACTATTTTTCTTTCCCCAAAGGAATTTCATCATGGCCTAAAATAATTCAGCCAACTTCCAGAAGTTTCTTTCTCCCAGCATGTTTAGCAGCAGGAAGAGTCAAATGTTCCTTAGTGCCTGTGGCTCACTCCCCATATACACAAACAGGTTTGACGAAATTCAGTTTAAAAAAAAACATTCAGTTGAGATTAGAAAATCCCAAATGTTTTTCAGTTTGAAGTTTCCACTTCTCAACAGTTTTTATATCCTGTTGGCTCAGCCTAAGCCACTGACTGTTTGGAAGTTGTGTTGGTAGGAGGCTTGTTTATTTTCCAGGCCACTAGGAGACATGGTGGGATATGATTTTTCTGGCTCTGTATCAAATTCATCAGTAATTATGTGTGCACTGCGATGCATATAGGCAAGAATAAACCTTGTTAAGGAACACCACTTGATGAGTTTGTTCTCAATGGGTAATAAACAACAGGCTGCAAATAATACTTTTATGCACACAGATATGTCATATATTAACTACATGCAGTATTTTATATAATATATAGATTATATTATATATTGACTATAGTATATGTATCTGTCCAAATGATGACTTGAATGCTGGTGGTAAAAAGCCACAATCCCCTCTATGGCCCCTGACTTACCTGCACGAGTCCTGCTCTTCATCGACAACCACTTTTTAATGATTTCTGTTTTGGGGCTCTGTGGTAGTTATCCTAAGTAATATGCTTCTATTGTTGTTTCTGCTTTTGTAGACTTTAGACATTTAGCTACTAGAATCATGTGAAGGTCTATGAGGATTTAGCTGCTGTTTTTCCCTCTCTCTCTCTCTCTCTCCCTGGAAGGTTTTGGGATAGTCTCTTAAACTTTGGTGTTCCAAAAGCTCACTATACTGAGTTCAGGGGAATCCATCTTCATTTATTATGCCAGGCACTAAGTAAGCCCTTTATATTTAAAAATACTCTCCCCTCAACTCTGGGAAATTTTTGTTTTAGATTTGTTTTTGATAGTTTCCTGCCCTCTCTTATCTCTGTCCTCTCTTTCTAGAATTCCTATGAAGGAAACATCAGCTCTCATCAGGACTGATCTCTAATGTCCCTTAATTTTTGCTCATCCTAATGCCCTTTGCTCCATTTGCCCGGGGCTTTCCTCAGCATGGCTTTATACCCCGTCTACTGAATATTCGATTTTGGCTCCTTATTTTTTACTTCCAAAAGTTAATTGCTTTTTGTTTATACCTTTGTAAGAATATACAACATTGTATTCTAGTTTTATCCAAACCAATTTTTTGTGAGTACTTCCGAGTATTTGTTTTTATTTTTTCCTATAAATTCTCTTCTACTCAGTTAGGTCTCATTTTCCTCTCGGGAACAGCTGATGTCCATTTATTTTGGTGTTTCTCTTTGTTGTCGCAGGCTCCTTCAAAAGCCTGGAGATTTTTGGTCGTCCTTCCAGATGTCAGGATTAGCAGATTGCCCTGGAGCTCTGCCTGGGCCAGGATGTGTCAGCAGGGGGCTTTCTCCACTCCACACTGAGTGCTGCAGGGCCTGCAGTGACTGATGGTAGGAAGCCCCAGGTAACCACTGAGGAGGGCCTTACTCTGGGCCACTAACACTCATAGTGGCTACCCTCGTTCTTCCCCAAACAGTTCATTCTATTCTGTTAGAGACGAGCTCTCAGGTTATTTTGCTTGTGGGCAAGCACTTGGATTTCTCTTGCATGTGGAGGTGAGAGAAAGGGGTAGCTGAGGCCCCCTGTTCTATAAATAGGCTGTCTACTGGTGCTACCTTTCTACTCCCACCTTTTTGAATCCACAGCCACTTTGATCTTACAGGGCAGGTCAGCTACCTCCCGCGCTGCCTGATCCTGCTCACATCCAAGGTTTCCTTTGAGTCTTCCTCCCCTTCACTTCATTAACTGACACTCTTCCTTCCACTTTTGGAATCTACAAATTATTGAAAATGCATCCTATTCATTTCATTGCTGTGACTTTTTTTGGTTTTGATTTTTTTTGTTAAGTTTAATTTTATTTTTAATATCATCTTAATAGACTCTCAGAAAAAAGAGGTGATAAACTCCTAGGGTCATTCCATGAGTCTGGACTGAAAATCAGAACAAGAGTCACGTCTCCAGTTGTCTCCTTCTGGCACTCAGGTAGGTTAGTGCCTGCTGGGTCATTTTGTGTTTGTTTTCTGTTTGTTTGTTTGTTCTTTGTTTTCCCCTAAACTGTAAGATACCAATGAAGCTTTAAATAACTGGACTCACACTGGAATAAGTTACTTAAAAGAATTATTGTGCACATACATGTCCTCTCTAGTACCTACATAGTTGTGAATGTAAGAGTTTTTTATGCCCAGCACAATGCCTAAATCATAGCCCGGAATAAATTAAAACTAGCTGTTTCTCTCCTCTCCCTTGTCACCTGCTGAGTATGTGCACTAGCTTAAAATAACTCTATTATTTTAAAAATTGAACAATTTGATGTCATCTCACCTCTACTCTTGCCTATAGCAGCCAAACGGTTCACATGTACTAGGTATAGTTTCTTTTTGTTTTGAATCCTCACCTGAGGATATATTTTTATGGAATTTTAGAGAGAGAGGAAGGGGGAGGGAGAGGGAAAGAGAGGGAGAAACATTGCTGTGGTGGAGATGCCTCAATTCATTGCCTCCCATACATGCCCCAACTAGGGATCGAACCCACAACCTGACTAGGGATCAAACCTGCAACATGCTGGTGCACAGGACAACGCTGTAACTAACGGAGCCACCTGGCCAGGGCCTAGGTAAAGAGTCTTACAGACACTGTGTTAGTGATTTGGATGTTGGGATTGCTGATTCCTTTTTGGTTGTTGTAAATACTAAAGAAAAATTGCTCACTTGGTAGGTTTTGGTTATTATCATTTGCTTATTATTTCTTTGCCTATACTACTTGAATTCCAGTTAGGCAATGGAAGGAGACTCTCTCCAAATTTTGTGCAGCTAATGGATTTTGCAATCACTGGCTTTAGAAATGTCTTTTAATAGATTTCAACTAATTGCTTCATTTGGAAGGAGTGAGCGTGCAGTGAGCCCAAGTGCTGAAAGAAGGAGCAGCGATCCTGCGGTGCCGGAGGTAACTTCAGCCTGGGGGACACAGCACATGGATCGGCTCATGAATCAGGCACGCACTCCATACTGTAAATAAGCTGAGAAACATTACACTGAGCCAGGGCTGAGCTGACGAGTGCTCTGGGCGTTATTAGCTAGTTAGGTCTTGCCGAAATAGGAAGATCATGGCCGGGTGGAGGCCTTTCTTATGATTCATTTATTCCTAAAGCCGTGTTGGCTGAGGCACTGCAGCATGGGGAAGCAGTCTGTTGGGGTAGGATGAGTAAAGTTTAAGAGAGACCTGTATTCAACCTTGACCTTAGCTTAGCTTTTATTTCGTTAGGCTAATTACATCACCCCTCTAAGCCTGTTTCCTCACCTGAAAAGGGGGGTTAATAATATTTACCCCATAGGGCTGTGATAAGGATTGCAGTTTAAGGTGTGAAGCAGCACGCTGGGCTCTGTACAGTCTTCTATGTGTTGGCTGCTGCCCCTCTGTACTCCATACCTTTGTAGCTTTTCCCTTGAGGAAACAAGGCAGTGATTATCAGACTGGCCCCAGCAGTCTGTGAAAACACTGAGGAGCCCAGGCATTGTCTGCTGGATCCCGGTCTTTAAACGCTTGCCTTCTCCATGCTGGGTGACTCATGAAAATGATGGGCCTTGGAAGATAGGGAGCACAGATTTAGAACAATGGAAAGAATCGGCAAGTTGACTAAAGCTATTTACCAAACAGTGGCATTAGGCAATCAATACTTTTTCTAAGTGTCACTTTCTGAATATTATATTGGACCTACTGTTGTTGTTGGGTTTTTTTTCAAGGCACTAGGAATTTACAATCACTTTATCCTGACTCCACAGAAATAGTAGGTCTTTTTATTTGAGCGGGGCGGGGCGGGGCGGGGGGAGCGGCGGGTGGGGGAGGGGTTGAGGGCTTTTCTTGAGGTTGAACAGACGAGAAACAAAAGCAGTAATTTTATGCATATTAAGTCCATGGGGCGTTTACCCCTTCTCTGGCTAATGATCTAAAAGCAAACAAATCATTATAAACACCAGAAGAAAAAAAAACATAACCATTTTGTGATCAAGGGTCTTTAAGCCTAGTTAGTGAAAGCATCCAGAGTAGATTGGAAATGGTATTTCAAAACTGCCCCTTTCATTTGGTTTCTAAACTTGAAAGAAATCCAAACAAATATTCAAAAAATTCTTAAACATCCCCCAAATGCTAGAATTCTCAGGGCACAAGAACTGTAATGGCTGAGGCCATTTCCCCACTCCCTGCAGGAGGTCTGGCGGTGGGATCTGCAGGGCCAGAGCCCAGATTCTCAGAGCATTTTTTTTCATGCTTTGTAATAGATTTTAGACTCTTCTGGAGAGGTTGTGGGGCAGGATACATAATACATAAGTGTATCTGAAACACGTTTTGGCAAAGAAGTCAGGCAATTTCTAAAGCAGGCCCATTGGAAGCTCAGAATGTGTCTACTAATATTTTTTAGAAGCTTCCAACTCCTGGTGGGTACATGAAGAACTCACTGATTGAGGTGAATTGATGGAGAAAAAAAATTCCTCCTCCTACTCCCCATATCCCATGTTAAAAACACTTCAGTTCTACTCACTTAAGTCTGAAAATCTGCTGTTATAGGTTAATTTGGTGGGCTCCAGATTTGGCTCTTTATAGAGATATCAGATTTCATCATGAGCTACTTAACCACTTCTATTGTAGCTTGTGCAGTCTGAATGAGTAAACTAGATGCTTACTTGAGAGCCATTTTTGGTGAGAGGCATACGATGGAAATCGCAGGAGAATCCTTAGTTCTGGACGGAGAGGGATCTTTGTGGGTTGGCTATTTGTGAAAGGCTGGCTATTTCCTTCCGTCAGGGAGAGCCACCCTTAGTTTTATCCCCGGCCTTATTCCCCACCCACTAGCAATTGGGTGGGGAAGGAGCAATTCAGGTTTCTAACAGAGAGGCAGTGTGGTGCAATGGTCAAGTCAGACACTCCTGAATTCAAATGCCAGGCTCATTACTAGCTTGAAAAAGTTACTTAAACTTGTTGAACCTAAATTTCTTCATCTTTACAATGGAAATAATAACAGCTATCTCATAGGATTATTATGAGAATCTAAGGAAACAATGTATATAGTTTTGGGGATAGTGCCTGGTAGATAATAAATACTCAAAAACTGTTGACATCTTCATCATTACCATCATCTTCATCACCTGGTGCCAGTAGGTATGGTCTCTGAGCAGAAATCATTTGTTACTAGTTAGGTGCTGCCCAGCAGGCCTCAGCCCTACTTTATCCCGGGTTTTCACTGTCTACCCTTTAAAAATAAGGCGCATAACACATACCACTCTATTTGACCTTGGAGATAGGATCAGGCTAATAGGGACATGCACACATTTCTCAAATTTCTACTGGATCTTAAACACCTCCATGAAATTGTATCTGTGTCTCATTTAAGATCCCAAAGTCTTGAATAAGAAGATATAAATAACCACAGGGAACTGTAGATGACTTGGGATGGATCTACACATTGGGGTGGTTCTTCAAGAGGTACTAACCCTTTTCCTGGTCTCATTTAAAATTGTGGATGTACAGGTCTGAGGGAGGAGAAAAGAATAGGCAACAGAGCTTTTGGCCTGCCTTCACATCCTATGGAATCTCTCGGGATTATTTCTTCAAAGTTTACCCAGCGTGTGAATCTGACCCCATGATATAACGTTTGTGAACAGCTCAGTACAAACAATATGATTTTGTTTCTCCCCCTCTTTCCAGTTCCCTGTGGAATTTTCAAGGATGAACAGAGGCTTTTCATCCTGCTGGCAAACAAGATGAAGTATCTTAGTTCTCTTTTTACTATCTTTCCTCCCCCACCCTTTTCAAAATCTTCATTTGAGGATTTACGGCAGGAACAAGACAGGTCCTGACTTGTTTGTTGTGCACAGAAGTTGAAAGGAGCCAGAAAGAAAGAGAACCATTCCCAAACCTCAGGAGTTTTGGAAAATGTATTTTTTTTCAGAAAAATTTATTCAAAGCCACATCTTTCCAGTATGTATAAAATTAACTATTTTTAAAAATCCAGTCGCCCTTCCAATAGCCTTCTTGAGATTTATTTGTAATAAGACCAATGACAGTCAATCTGAAAATGCATTTGAAACTCAGATAACTTAAGCTATGACTTGGGTAACTTAGATATGACTGACTTTATTTTCCTATTTATGTTCTGTGGAAAGTCCAATGCCTTCCTCAGATTTCTGCAAATCCCCAGGGGACTTACATGCTCATGATCACTTCTGAGCTAAACAATTTACAATTCAGTTCACTCCATGAGTCTTAAACCAACCCTATTTTGAGACAATTACAGAACACAGTTTCTTTTCCTGATTTTTACAAAACTCCACTCACACGGGCATTTTCTGAATGTTGGTGAAAGCCAGGAAGTAACTATAAACCAACATGAACAACTTGAATTAGCTTATTAGCCATATCTGTCTTTAAAGATGTCCTTCAGATACCCTTCAACTTGAGCACCCTGCTGCTGGGTTCTTTGCTTTTTCCTTCCCCATCTTATTCAGTCCTAGTGGACACTTTATCAAGCTCTCTTTCTCTTTCTGCCTTTTCTTCCCTCCCTCTCCTCCTTCTCCTTCCTCCCTTCCTCCCTTCCTTCCTCCCTTCCTTCCTTCCTCCCTTCCTCCCTCCCTCCCTTCCTTCCTTCCTTCCTTCCTTTCTTCCTTCCTTCTTTCCTCCCTCCCTTCCTTCCTTCCTCCCTCCCTTCCTTCCTTCCTCCCTCCTTTTCTTTTTTCTCTCTTTCTTTCCTTCTTCCTTTCTTTCTTTATTTCTTTTTTTCCTTCCTTCCTTTCGTTTATCTTACCCTTTTGGTTGTTTCCTGCTTATCTATACCCACACAGAGTACCACACTTTCAACCCCAGTGATTTACTAGGGCATTTTTCTATACAAAAGCATTTTCTTCCCCCAAAATTTTGGACCAAGTTGCTAAGATAATAACAGCTTTGAAACCTTTACAAATTTGTTCTGGAGGTGTATTAAAGTTCACTGAAAAATGACTCCAATTTTAAATTAATTTGAGGAAAGTTCACTATTTACATGGCTGATTTGTTGCACTCACTGACAATGTGAAAAAATTTTTATTTTGGCTTCTCAGGTTATTTTAATAATGGAATATTGAGTTATTCTTTCTACTTGGCAAAAGGATGGATGGAAAGAGCTCTGTGATATTTCTTTTCATAACAAGAAGGGTTATGGCCATTACTCAGTAGCTTCTAAAGGAAGATGTGTACCACATGCTTTTAAGCTGTGTTCTGTGTTCAGCTGATAGTGTCTGGGCCTTGTTCCCCCATGGGTGCACACAGAAACACCTGCCCCATTACACATCCAGAAGAATCACTTTCTTATGCATTGAGGAAGAGGCAGGCACTTATATTGGCCTAATTTAGGAACATGGAGGAAGAGCCCTTTTCTTCCCAAAATAACTCCTGCAATTTTTTTCTGACTCCTGAAATGCCTTTAACAGAAGACTAAAGTCCTCTATTCTACAATTTGATACAGGGCTTAAAATGCAGTCCAAATCCAAGAGGGGGAACATCACGGGTAGTGTATATTCATACAAAGATGTAAATTAATATCAGATCTTTTTTCCTGAGAGGTTTTTTTTTATAGGGAAAAGAAATCGAAGGACCTCAAAGCGAGGGAAGTTGAAAAAGTGAACAGAATGGAAATGTTGTGATATAAAGTCTATTTACAGGAGGGAGAAGTTTGAAGAGGAAGGGAAACTAATGCTTATTGAGCACCTGCCTATGCCAGGCAATGTTCTGGGATTTTGCCAAGTAATACATCTTATATAATTCCCAAACACATGCAAGGATAAGAAAGATTGTCTTTTGCACTGCACCACATCTGCCTCACTCTCAGTCATGCCACCCCATTCCCTACGTGCAATGCATAATTCAACCAACATCTACAGACCATCTCTCCTCCCCGCCCGCGCTCCACCCCAGCACAGAATGAGACACAGAAAAAAGTCTGGGGACCAAACACAGAGGATTTTAACACTACAGTAAGGGGTTTAAAGTTTATTCTGTAAACTAGAGTCAGTGATTAACGGTCTTGAACTGAAAAAAAAAAGTGCATGATTAATTTCTATTTTAGCTGAAAGCATTCCAATGGCTTCCTATTGCCTAAAACACTTCAAGGCCTCCTCATTACTCATGAGATAAAGGCTGAAATTCTTAGTATGGACTCCAAGGCTTTGCAATGTCTGGCCCCTGCCTATCTCTTCAGCCTTATCTTAAACTCTCCCCCTGCTTGCTGCAAGTGAGCCTCACGTGTCTTCTGTTATCACACCACACCACTGCCTCCCCACAGGGCCTTTGTACAGATTGTTTCCTCTTTCAGGAAACCCTTTCCCCTTTGTTTCATTAGCTTCTCCTCCTTTAGGTCTCAGCTGAGTCATTATTTCTTTGACATAGCTTTTCCCAACCCTTGCTCCCCGTAACCCCTACTAGATCTAATCCCCCAGTCCATGCACACGTGTGTTTGTGGCTCCTTGATTACAGTAGTGCCCCCATTATCTGCAATTTTCCTTTTGGCAGTTTCAGTTGCTTGTGGTCAACTGCAGTCCAAAATATTAAATGGAAAATTCCAGAAATAAACAGTTCATAAATTTTAAGTTGCATGCTGTTCTGAGTAGTGTGATAAAATCCTACACTGTTCTGCTCCATGCTGCCTGGGATGTGACCTTTCCCCTCGTCTGTAAGGTATCTGGCAATGTGGATATGCCAAAGAGAAGCAACAAAGCGCTTCTTTTAAGTGAAAAGGTGAGCACATATAGGAAAGAACATAGGGTCTGATACTACCCTTGGTTCAGGCATTCACTGAGGGCCTTGGAAAGTATCCCCCACAGATAAGGGGGCTCCTGCACTGCCTGTCTCCTTCAATAGACTATACTCACAGATAAGGACTCTATTTTGTTTATCATTTCATCTCCAGTCCCTATTACAGTGGTGCACTGTTGACATGTAGTAAACTTTTATTAAAAGCAAAGAAAAATAGAAAATCACTTTTTCTATACCAATGTAGAGGACAGTATGGGGTCGGGGCTGGGTTGTAGGCAGGACGATCCTGGAAGAAGCGTGCACCCAGTACACCATCACACGCTGTAGTCAAGCATGTAGTTGTACATGAATAACCTCTCCTTGTGGCAGCCATGGGCTCATCAAAGTGATAGGTCTTCACTAGCAATTTAGTAGGCTGAATTCAAGGGCTGATTAATCCCACTCTCCAGGAATCATCTCCATTCAGCTCCTGGGTGTAAAAAAGCCGTCCTTTTTCATTGGTTAATTAAGTGCAGTGGCTGGTCACAGATCAGAAAGGTGAGAGTACTGTGCTGAGTAAGAATATGCAGGGAATGGAAATATAGGGAGTTTTAACTGTGTGTGAATAAAGGGGTTAACATCAAATTATGGAAAGGAGACAACACAGGAAAATTGCTTTATTCCATCTGTCTCTGAAATTGTGACGGGTTAGAATAAGTGAGCTGGTGAATCAGTGCTTTGCCCTTCCTGCTGATGAGTGCATGAGAGTAAATGGTCTCAATTCAAAGGGGGAGAAATTTGAGCAAATCATTTCTCAACAAATTTCCAAAGGGATCTTATAAGTTCTTTGTCTCTGCAGAAGGGATAAGGTGAAATCAATAACTTTCACTGCTTTGCTGATGAGCTTGTCCTGCCTTAAGATGATGTGAGTGGTGGTGATAAGGGAGCGGGGAGGAGGCAGGGTGCAAGCAGCTCCCCCAACCCAGGATTCCACCCAAAGGGCTGCATTGCCACAAAGGGTTCTGAAGCTACGGAGTGACCGCTCTTGTTTCAATCTGGTAATACTTTGCAAACCCCATGAATCATCAAATACACCACGCTTGAACGATTTTGACAAGTTTTATGAGTCCACCTAGTGCTATTTATTTTTGTTCTCTGTCATTCCTTCTCTATAGGGAGGAGCACTTTTTAGGACATCCTTCACAGCACTGGCCAGGAGCCACAGTGGCAAATCTAAGTCCATCATCCTGGAGCAAGGAGTAGCATGTTTCGCCCTTGCCAGCTCCCTGGGATGGTGTTAACGTGACTGATGGAGTCAGCTATTTGCACAACCAGTAACCAGAGCAGGTTCCAGGAATTTGGCTTGAGCAAGTGAGATGCCATTTGTTAATGTAAATAAGCCATGCTGGGATGTCCAGATCCATATGTTTGTTGAGGACTTAGCTGGTAGAATTGAATATTCCCTCAGAGGCTCTGTCCCAAATGTTTCTGATGTGGCACAGTGCCTGAATCATCTCTATAATAATTCCTCCTTAGGGACATAGCATTGAAAGAACTATAAATAAGCAAAATTGCTATAGGGAAGTAGTGGCAAAAAAAGTGCTATTTTTGTCATTAACTAATTAGTCGAGTTGGCTTAATTGTCTAAATCTGTGTTGTCTAATATAGTGACTGCTAGTCACATGTTGCCATTGAGTCCTTGAAACGTGACTAGTGACTAAATCATTATAGTCCACTTAACTTCAAATACATGAGGGTTTATTATTATTAAACTCCTAAACAAAGTGGGGATCCTGGTCAGTGAGTCTGAGAAATCTGGGTTAAACAAATTAAAATTGTTTTGTACCGCACAATTTCTGAGAGCCTTCAGCGCAGCAGCGTGCATTATGTCGTTCTCGGAATGGGAACTGTAGGCCAATTTAACAACGAGATGTAACCATGGGAGACATTTTGTTTGTTTCCACAGTGGATCTCAAGGAACCCCATTTGGGGAATGACTCTACGTGAGCAGTTCCCGGAAGGAATGTGTAGGCAGAGATCTATGCCTTTAACAAGGAAGACGTGTCCCTAGACTACTGCAGGGAGGTAAGAGTTAGCTCCCTTCTCTGTATTTATTTATGCTGTTTGTTTTGAACTTTGACATCCCATGGACTTTACCTGTCACCTTCATCTACTGCTAGACCAGGGGCAGAGAGTGTCTGATGATGTATCTGTGTGTACTTGAAAGTGACATAAGTAGAATCAGGGATATCAATAAAAATGTCATAGAAATTACTCAAGTGAGCGGTGTTGGCCAATGATTATGCCCAGGTTTTTAGCTTGGACAACCAGGTAGGTGGAGGTATTCATTCTAAGAAATAGGAAGTATTAAAGGATTGGCAGGTTTGGGGGCAAGACAATGATGGCTTCAGGTAGGGACATGTGGACTTTGAGATGGTTCTGAGACTTTCCAAATGGTTATATGTACAGAAGATTAGGAATATAGGTCTGGACTTGACTGGAAATAGTCAATAGTATAGGGGAAATGGCTAACTTAAGAGGTCGTATAAGGTAATGGTCAAGAGAAGGACTTCAGGAGCTCCAACACTTCCTGCTGTGTAACTTTGGGCAAGAAGTTTTACCTCCCTAAACCTCAGCAGCATCATCTGTAAAATGGGGATAACTGTAGTTTTTACCTATTAGAGTTGTGGTGAGGATTAAATGAGCAAATATATGTAAAACATGTAGAAGAAATGCATGACATACTTAGTGAATATTATTGTTACTTTATCCTTTTCAAAGGTAAGGAAACTAAAGTTAAGAGTGGATACATAATTGGCTGAATATGATACGGCTGAAATGTCAGTGTGAAGATTCAAACCCAGTTCTTCCCGAGACATCTCCACTGTTCTTTCCATTACCGTATATCATTGTGGCTGAAACCTTTGACATTCGATGCATTAGCTCCTCATTTGTGAAATGGGAATTATAATAACACACACTTTATGGGATTATTATAATATTTGAAAAGCATTTATAATAGTGCCAGGATAGTGTACTATTAAATGTTTAATAATAACAATAACATTTTGCCCATACCTGTGTCTGGAAGAATAAAAGTACCTCCTTTTAGAACTAACTCAGGCAAGACTTATCGAGGCTGCAATGGGGTAAGTGAAGGGAGTCAGGAGGGGTGTGTCAGATGCTCCCTGTGTATAAGAAGAGAAGAATCCTGGGTAGGACCTTTGTGGACAAACTGAATGGAGCTGACAAGGCCAAATGGCTGTTATTCTTTGGACTGGACAAATGGGCTTCGGAGGAGGTGTGTAGGCCAGAAAAATTTCAGGTCTTTCAAATGTGCAGCTCTCTGGTGACAGTGGCCACATCTAGGGTGAACAGAAATATACTCTCAAAAGAAATAAATACGTCTGTCAAATGAAGCTTGGAAGATGGGCACGTGAGAGAAAAACAAGGCCAGGGATAGAGAAAAAACTGCAGGTCAAAATAAATCTGACTCCTGGTTTTCCACACTCTGATCCGTTCACGTAGCTTCATGATTTGTTTATGACTGTTTGTGTAGTGGAGAATCTCTAGGGCTTTTTGATTGTTTTTTATTTCAAAATTCAGCGCAGCAGGATATAACTTTTATGCTTCTATTCTCGTTTTATCTGGAAAGAACAGAGTGAAAACTTTTTAATCTCCCCCCTACCCCCACTCCCAACATAGCTGAGATGATTTAATGCCTCATAACAGAAGTAATTTTGTGATAATGACATAAAGGCAGCAATTAAAAAATATTGCTTGTTTCAGGGTCTATAAATTGGCTGTTGGTAATTGACAACAGAATGTGTTTCCTAATCCACTGAAATGATATCTTATTGCAAGCTGGCATGGTAATTACTGTATTTGTACAGTACCAGAGGAGTTCCAGCCCGAGTTTGACAGGGAGTTGATTAAATCACCCAGGTGTAATTGAGGGTTTGATTGCACTGCCTCTGAGCTGATCAGCATTAGTAATAGCCCAGCTTTCTGCCGTCATGTGTTTTTGGAGCTGGTGGTATATCAGTTCTCTCAATCTCCCTCCCAGCACTCAGCCTCTGTGGTGCCTGTGTCAAGGGGAGTCCAGAGAGCTCCACGGAGCAGAAAAAATGAGGACAGGCAGCAGATTCCTAGCGCCAGACCCGAATGACATCATTTGAAACAGAAAGAAACCTGTTTCTGACTGCCAGCTTTGTGTCTTCAGATGGAGAGGGCAGGACCATGGCCGTCAGAGACGTGGCGAGCACACGGGCTGTCACTGCGGCACAGGGACAGGAGGCCACGATGCACAGGAAAGGGGCTTCTGCTTGTTAGTGGCTCCTCTGGTGATTTCAAATATTTGAAAAGTATCACTTTCCAGAAGTGGCAATTTAACCTGTTGATCTTAAATACAGCATTTTAGTGAGCTATCAAGAAAGATTTTGTGATGCTGTGTGGTGAAGAACCTTTGGGTTTGGGGGATTGTTTTATTTACATGGTATTTTCTGAATGATTGCTTTGCATAAAGCACATTGCAGAAGAGAAGGGAAGATAAGATATATAAATAGATCACAATGGAAAGCTGATTGATAAAGGCTTTACAAATAATAATACAGGCTTCCCCACTATCCAAAAGTAGAGTGTTCCTATAAAAATTTCATGAGTTGAACTGGTGTAAAAGGATGAAGCAGTTACCATTAATTTTATGGAAATTTTTTGAGCACTCCCAGACCCTAAAAATAACCTACCAAATCATACCCAATAACACATAAAACCTAACATAACACCAAACATACAATAAAAGCAATACCATTCTCACTGCTTCGGGTGTACGTGGCCTCTTAACAACTTACTGCAAAACAAACGTTATTTTTGATGTTTGTCTTTTTTCATAAAAGGGACAATCCTCTTTGGATTTCTTTTGGTTGTCAAAAAGAGATACTAAACGTAGGTCTTTCATAAAACAAAGAGGCACAGAGTGAACTTTCAGAAAAGGCGGATACCTGTATGTGCATTAACGGAAGTGATGTGTTCTGAGAAGTGTGTTTGTAGATGATTTCACCATTGTGAGAACATCCTGGAGTGTGCTTCCATAAGCCTAGCTGGCACAGTCTACTACACACCAAGACAGTGTGGTACACCATTGTCACATTGGTCTGCCATTGACTGAAGCATCATGATGGGGTTCATGACTATAAACTATTTGAGGGGGAAAATATTCAGCATCCTACGAACACAACCAGCTAAGATTATCTGTGGGTGATAGGAAGATGAACAAGAATAAAACTTCTTCCCTCTAGCAATTTAGTAATTGATAAAACAATGACAACAATAAAATTATAACAGGTAATATTGTTTTACTTTAATGCACTATCTCTGAATTTTTATAGGAACTTCTGTTAGAGATGAAATCTTTATTCCCATTTCACAGACAAACAAAATGGGTGGAGAGATGTTAAGTAACATCTTCAAGGCAGAATTGGAAACTGATGGATTTATAAATTGACTCAAGGACTTTCACAATAATCTGGCAAAATAATTGTTATCCCACTTACAAATAAGAAAGCACCAAGGAAGAAGGAGGTCATTGAGGTTGGATTTGGTCAAGGAATTCTTGTAAAGGATACAGCTTTTGAGTTGAGACCTGAGAGTAAGAAACTGAAAGGTGAAAATGTTGGAGGGGATTTTTACATTAAGGAGGTCAAGTCCAAATCAACCAGTTTTCTTTTGCTACCGATCATTAGATCCAACAAAGAGATGGACAATTCCTGGCACAATTGGGAACTTACAGAATTCCTTAGCTACTTCTCTTCCCATTCATGTGACAACTGATCACTGCCTATAAAATCAGATCTCTTCCTTCCAATATTAAGTCTGGTAAATAGTCTCCAAGCCAGCTCCAACCTATCTGTTTTCTGGAATGGATGGAACCTCAGAAGAAAGGGCCTCCTTCCAGGTTCTACTGTTTTTAGCTTTGAGGGGAAAACAGTGGGTCACTTCCCAGGGGAATCAGAAGAATTTAATGGAGATTTCAAGTAGGCATCCCAATGCTTGCCCCAGAGGTGAAGGTTTAGGGAGGTCCTTCTTAGCATGGCGTCTGTGGACAGATCTACCTGCAGTGATCCTCCAGTCAACAGCACACATTCAGTTTTCTGCGTTTAGTTTCTCAGTGTCTAAACAAGTGAGGCCATTTTACAGTATTTCCTGTGGAAAATATCTGGCTCCATCTATAGGGATTAAGCAGGTTTTTGATATCCAATAGGGGAGGAATCTAGCTCACTTAGGGTTGAGCACACTGAGTAAAGAATGACCCCCAAATGCACTTTGTTTCCCATGCAAGTTATGTGATGAGGGTCAGTTCAAGAACACATGTTTGGAACTCTGCCATTTTCTGCGCTAATGTGGCTTAAGTCATTCTTAATTCTCTTGTACAAGGGCAGGTGGAGACTCGGATGAAGCAAGTAAGTTACTCATTTTGGCCACAAAATTTAGGGAGGCAACTTAAATTCAAAATCTAGATCAATGCCCCTTCTCCCCCCAAATCCATGATGACATAACATAAATGAAGACAGTATCAGAATTACAGATTTTCCTTTTGCTTCAGGCTCTAACAGGGCTTGGCAGGGCACTGCAGAGGTGCGAACCTTCCGTGGCGCCCCGACGTGCCGAGGCTGGGGAGAGGAAGCAGAGCCCTCAACAGCAGGTAAGCTCCTAAGGATAAAATCTGGCTTTCCTGGAGACCTGATGGACTAAGATTTGATTACTAACAAGGATCTTGTTCTAGTACTCGCGTCATTCAAAGGATTCCTGGGCGTCCGGGCCTAGGACCCACTGCCATCCTGAGTCTAGTAGGTGCTCCTACGGTTATCTGCAGCTATTACTGGTGACCAGAGGTCAGATCCTTGCAAGTACAGTCAGAATGTATTTATGTAGTCTTAGTGCAGGTGGACGAACAGACATACGGACTAACATACTGACTAGTTCATCTTCATTGCTGAGTAAATAAATGGATGAATGCAGGAATAGATGGAGGAACAAGGACAAAGATGTAGGACATTCCAGGAAATTCTTATGGCATGGCCGTTGCTTTGTGCTTGTTGCAATGAGCACACACTCAGTTCTCTACTAATCTTAAAATAGTGAAGACACTATTACAGGATAGCGTTAACCACAGATTTATTCAGCAACTCTATAATGGACATTGAAATTTATTTTGCCATTTTTAAAAGATGAATTTCTTTATTTTCATAGTTGTGGTAAGAGTTAGAAATAAATTGTGGCAATTTTTATTATTATTGCATTAAAATTGAAATAGGGATATAGAAAAACACAAACTATAGTCTCTACATAGTATCCTGACCTGAAATTAAATGGGAGCAGATCCTATGTCTATTCACAAACTAAAATTGAAGTAAATAATATTGTAATATCTACAGGGTTTGGCACATAGTTAGTACCCAATAAATGCTTAATATGTAAGAAAATGCAAGATAAAAGACGTTCATTTATTATCTTTTGAAGGAATCACAAATGCTTTTTTTTTTTAAGAGGTGCCAAAGTAGAAAATGCATTGCATCTACTAATTATGTACATTAACTCACCAATTTAGAAGATTTAACTGTCAATCAAAGGGCCAGTTAGAAATAAGGTTATATGTATGTGCAGCCTCTCCATGTACAACCATAATAGATTTATAGAAAATGCTACATACTCTGACAACATTTAACCAGGATTCAATTAAATGTCAAATCAATCCCAGCTGATCTGGACTGGAAGGTGCCATTGTTGGGTGGGAGATTCACTTGAAAGAGGCAAAAAAAAAAAAAAAAAGTGCTTCTATCTCATGGCATGGCTTATCCTATGAGGAAATAGGTCATAGGAAATTGAACAGAGAAAATTGTTTATCTGCTGGAAAACAGGCTTGGGTGGGTGAAGTGATTTGCCAAAGCTACATAGCAACTAAGCAGTACCAGGTAATGAAATTGGATTTTCAAATTCCAAAGGCTACATGCATGCTACCATGTCACTGCATAAACAGTCTCTCCCCACTTCCAAATAATCTCTCAACTTGCCTACCTCACCCCATTATTCGGCCTACATCCATCTCCACCTGTGGCAGTATTTTTCTAAAGCCATTCATTATGTGTTAATTTTAAAACACAATTACTTTGATATAATCTTTACTTTTCCTTGTCCTCTCTTTATCATTCTACCATGCACTACTCCATCCCCTGTGAAAGGTTTTTTCCTTGATCTCAGTTACAAACAAATGACCCTTCGGTTTTTCAAATCAGAAACCTAGGCAGCATTACTGTCATTAACGTCCCTCCAACTGTCTTTCTCTCTCAAGTACATACACGACATGGACTTTTGATCACAAATACATCAAATCCATCTTCTAAATATCCTTCTAATCTCCTGTTCTTAATCATAACCCTTTCTGCCTTGGATTTTCTTCTATTGACTGGACTCTGGCAGTTATCCCCGATGTGGCCACTTTCTAAACCATCTGTCTTTTCTCCATGGACCCAATCATTCCATTCTTCATTGGATCTGTAAACATGACTTCACGGGAGATGCAAGCAACATGAGAAGGATGTGTTATTATATAGCAGAATGTGTTACTATGTAATAGATCTTCAATGGATTAGCCTTTAGAGGAGGTCTATAAGTACAAAGGCACCTCTTTATTTGTTGGGCTCTTTTCCATTCTCTCCCTTCCCCCAAGGCCTTTACATTCTGCCTGGAGACCCAAAGGGGGGTAAGCTAGAGCGTGTAGGGCCACATGGAGGATGTGAAAGTGATCTGTGGGCTACAGATGCAGCATGGGGTGGTCGAAACAGCACCAGGCTTGAGTGTTATCTCAACCACTTCCTAACTATGTGACCTTGAGCTGGTCCCTGAATTTCTCTAAACTTCAGTTTTAAAGTAGAGTGATAGTAATAACTGCCTGCCTGCAAGGTTGTTATGTGGTTTCAAATAAATATTAAGTGTAATAAATATAAAATGACTTTGTCAACCATATACATATTACATGCATATTGGTTATTCTATTATTAGGAGAGATATTTGAGAACTATAGCTCCAGAGAAAGTGAAGATAAGAAAATAGTACCAGTGAAACTGGGAGATGGACAAAGATACAGGTTGTAATACAGTAGATCTTGCTTAATGCAAATGTTTGCACTCAAACCGAGAGAAATTACAGCCTAGAGTTTACAAATATGAGCTTAGACTATCCTCAGTTGGAGTTCTAATTCTCCACTTATAAATTGGGTCCATAAGACATGGTAACAACTCTAATTAGTAACAATAACAGTCCCTAACCTTTATTGGTATGTGTGCTAGACACTGTTCTAAATGTTTACATGATTACTTCTAAGTTTTATTTTTTTTGTGTATGGTTCTTCATATATAAAATGGCAATAGTAATTATTATACTTTCTCCATAGTATTACTGAGAATTAAATGAATCAACATGGACTGGCCAAGTAACTACAGCTCAAAGCATAGCAGACTTCCACAATTGCTTGGCTATAACCATGAACTCCTACCCCAACTCCTGCCTTGTTGTGATAGAGAAAACAGAGGGCGGAGCCAGGACTTGCATGTCCTTCCAGTGGGAATGTATCCTCCTGCATGGTGTCAGTGAAAGCCTCTGGGATCCCACCCAATTGTTACAAGACATTACCCTCTGCCGGGGTAATAGGAGGTCAAGCAGTGAAATTGCACTTCCATTTCCATAGCAGCAGTAATGTAGCACTCCTACCATTCCCTGCCAGAGCAGTGTCAGAGGAGGCTCTGAAAGCAAGACTAAACAAGATACAGCCTTTTATGACAAAATACTCAAAATGTTGCTCATCGTACCAAAACCCAGGAAAATCTCAACCTGAATGAGAAAAAGTAATCAACATACACAAACACCAATGTGACACAGACGTTGGAATTATCTGAACTGAATTTTAAAGCAGACACCACAAAACTGCTTCAGAGAGCAACCATGAACATGTTTGAAACCAATAAAGAAACGAAGTCTCAGCAAAGAAACAGAAGATTTATAGAACAGCCAAATGAAAGTTTTATAACTGCAAACTAAATATGATAACCAAAGTAAAAACTCAGTGTATGGGCTTAACAGCAGAATGAAGGAGACAAAGAAAATAACCAATAAACTTAAAGATAAAATGGTAGAAATTACCCAGCCTGAACAAGAAATAAAGTAAACAGGATAAAATGAATAAAACCTTAGGTACCGGAAGGAATATAGCAAAAGATGTAATTTTTGTGTCATCAGACACAAGGAGGGCAGGAATAGGTAGAAATAAAAAAGTATTCAAAGAAATCATGACTGTACTCTGGTGGTAATCAAACTGTAGTAGATAAGTGCATTAAATCAACATGCCATACACCTTAACATCATACAATGTTGTATGCTTACCATATCTCAGGAAAGTTGGAAAAAATAAAAATGCCAAACTTATGTAAAACAAATACCTAAAAGGTTAACTTACCAAAATTAGGATATTAAAAATAAGAAAGAATGGCTGAAAATTTCCCACATTTGTAAAAAGATATAAACTTAAAGATTCAAGAAGCTGAGAAAACTGCAAACAGGATGAATTAAAAGAAATCCGAATCAATGCACATCGTGCTCCAGCTTCTGAAAGCTAAAGACAAGGACAGAATGTTGAAAACTTCCAAAGAGAGATGACAAATAACCTACAGGAGGAAAACCAAGGAGTTAAAGAAACATTCACCCAGACTGGTAGGAGGGGCAGACATGGGCAGCCCGGCAGGCAGAGAGGACCTGTGGGTGAGGAGGGGCTGGCTCACCAGGAAACTAAACACTTAAAACCTCTAGCTGTAAAATACTGTCGGGGTCGCAAAGGCAGAAGAAACTCCCAGTCTCACAGAAGAGTTCATTGGAAAGTGGGGCTAGAGAGGAGCAAGCTAGCAGCATTGTTCCCTCTCTGACCCCTTCCCCACAGACAGTGCTACAACACAGCCGAGAGGGTTGCCCCTCCCTGGCAAATACCTAAGGCTCCACCCTCTTACAACATAACAGGTGCAGCAAGACAAAGAAATATGGCCCAAATAAGAGAACAAATCAAAATTCCAGAAAAAAAGCTAAGTGATGAGAAGATACAAAACCTATTTGATGCAGAGTTTGAAACACTGGTAATCAGGATGCTCACAGAATTCATTGAGCTCATTTGCAAAATGAAGGAAGAAACAAAGGCTACACAAAGTGAAATAGAGCAAAATATACAGGGAACCGACGGTGAATGGAAGGACACTGGACAACAACTTGAAACAAAAGGAAGAAATAAATATCAAACCAGAACAGAATTAAGAAACAAGAATTCAAAAAAATGAAGAGAGGCTTAGGAACCTCCAGGACAACTTTAAGCACTCCAACATCCAAATCATAGGGCTGCCAGAAGGAGAAGAGGAAGACCAAGTAATTGAAAACTTATTTGAACAAATAATGAAGGAAAACTTCCCCAATCTGGCAAAGGAAATAGACTTCCAGGAAGTCCAGGAAGCTCAGAGAGTCCCAAAGAAGCTGGACCCAAGGAGGAACACACCAAGGCACATCATAATTACATTACCCAAGATGAAAGATAAGGAGAGAATCTTAAAAGTAGCAAGAAGAAAGGAGAGAGTTACCTAAAAGGAGTTCCCATGAGACTATCAGCTGATTTCTCAAAAGAAACCTTGTAGGCAAGAAGGGGCTGGAAAGTATTTGAAGTCATGAAAGGCAAGGACCTATATCCAAGATTACTGTATCCAGCAAAGCTATCATTTAGAATGAAAGGGCAGGTAAAGTGCTTCTCAGATAAGGTCAAGTTAAAGGAGTTCATCATCACCAAGTCCTCATTATATGAAATGTTAAAGGGATTTATCTAAGAAAAAGAAGATCAAAAACCATGAACGATAAAATGACAACAAACTCACAACTATCAACAACTGAACCTAAAAAACAAAAACTAGAACTAGAGCAAACAACTAGAACAGGAACAGAATCACAGAAATGAAGATCACATGGAGGGCTGTCAGTGGGGAGGGGGAGGATGGGTGTGGAAAAGGTACAGGGAATAAGAGGCATAATTGGTAGGCATAAAATAGACAGGGGCAGGTTAAGAATAGTATGGGAAACAGAGAAGCCAAAGAACTTATATGTACAACCTATGGACATGAACTAGGTGGGGGGCCGTGGAATGCTGGAGGGTGGGGGTTGCAGGGCAGAGGGGGGATAAAGGAGGGAGGAATATTGGGACAACTGTAATAACATAATCAATAAAATATACTTAAGGAAAAGACTTTCTCAGATAAAGAAAATCTAAGAGAAATTTTTACCACTGATCTAACCTAAATGAGTTGTTGAAGGAAGTTATTGAAACAGAAAGGGAAAGATTTTTTTTAAGGGATTTTCAAAAATGTGGAAGGGAGAAGAAAGAACAACAGAAAGATTTAAAATATGGGTAAATTCAATAGACTTTCTTCTCTTTAGTTTTCTAAATTGTGTTTGATAATTGAAGCAAAAAATATAACACTGTTTGATGTGGTTTTCACAGTATATAAAGAAAATATTTAATGCAATTACATTGTAAGTGGGAGAAGGTAAAGAGACTTAAAGGGAGGTCATATCTCTACACTTTTTTCAAACTTGTAAAATATCTACATCAGTAGGTTGTGCCTAGTTATATGTATATAATAGAATGCTTACAGCCACTACTAAAAATTCTGTGCAGAGATGTATCAAAAAATTCTACAGATGAACCAAAATGAAATTCTAAAATCCATTCAAGTAACTCACAGAAAGGCAGAAGAAAGAAAAGAGAAAGACAAAGAGATAGAACACAAAAAATAAAATGGCAGATTTAAGCCCTAACATATCAATGATTACATTAAATGTGTGGCGTGTGATTCCATTTCTATAACATTGTTGAAATGACAAAAGAGGTGGAGAACAGATCAGTGGTTGTTAAGGTTGAACAAAGGTGGAGGAGTTGAGTGGATGTGACTCTTTTGTAGTTCCAAAGGGGTATCTCCAAAGAGGCTTTTGTGGTGATGGAGTAGTTGTGTATCTTAATGGCAGGGGTGGTCACATGAATACAAATGTGATAAAATGACATAGCCCTACACACACACACCTTGTGCCAAGGTCAATTGCCTGGTGTTCATATTGTAAGGTAGTTATGTAAGATGTAACCAGTGAGGGAAAATGGGTGGAGAGTACAAGGGACCACCTTACCTTGTATTACCTTTGCAACTAACTGTGAAACTGTAATTATTTCAAAAGCTTGCTTTCTGTTGTTTTGTTTTGTTCTAAGTAACTGCAGAAAGCAGCAAGTGAGGGATCTTATTTTAGTATCCTGGTTCAAATATCAGAGACCAGTAGGGATTGGAGGGGAAATTTTGAACACTTGTTATTCCCTCTAGGATTCTTTTCAGTTTATTTTTACAAACTTACATGGGGAAGGGCATCTCTGTTGACTGCTAAGCTTTGGAGGTTACTTACAGTAAAAAACAAAAATTTGTTAGAGGCCAGCAGGCTGTCTCCAGATTCAGCTGGTTTAAGCCTCAAAACATCATCACGACCAAAGATATAACCATTGGCCAAATGTATCATCACATACTATTCAGTGCTGGGGTGGGGAAGGGAGTGAACAGGGAGATTATGAGTGTGACACATTTTCACGTAAGAAATGCTTCCTTTTCTTGTGACTGAGCATGTTCTCATGCTCTGCCAACAGCAATATTCAGTTTTGAGATCCAGTTGTGGATGGTAAAATTTTCAGCACTTTACAAAGCTGTTATTTTTCTTCACAGGGACATGGAAACTCGATTACCTTCTGTGGGTGAAGTGAAGCAAAAATGGGCTGAACTCTGTGTCTAAAATTGTTTGAGAACAGGCATGCATAATCATCTAACCTTGTGTGGTAATGGTGCATGACTAGATTGCAGTCATAATGAATTAATTATACTGTCTTTTGCCTTAAAAAAAGACTGCTAATGAAATAAAAAGAAGTAAAGAATAATAAAAAGGAAGCCCAAGCGGCGTGAATTTGTCAGTGTTGGCCCAGAGCTGCGCAAGAGGGTAGAGACGCTGGGTCTCCCAGAACCCAGCCTGTACTCTCTGGGTCTGTGGTATGTTATCTGTTGTCTCACTTTTCAGCTCTGAGAAATGACTCTCCTGTCCCCTGTGTCTTTTCCTCTGATAAACTCTCAGCACCTCTAGGAGAGAGGTCCCATTCATTTCTACCCAGTACAGAAGAAGTGGGCTTTTCTTTCTGTTTTAGTGTAAAAGCTAGGTTTCTAATAAAAAAAAAAAAGTCAAAAATCGCAGTGGCTTAAATTACTGAGAAGGTAACAGTCCAGCCATGCACGGTGCAGGTGGAGGAGATGCCTTGTGCCGTGCTGACTGCAAGGGTCCAGATTTCTCCCTTCTTGCTGTTGGGCCATCCTCCGGTGTCTTTCTGCTCACGGGGCAGGGTCTGGGTCTTGCTGAGTTAGTTTAGTGTTCCAGCCTGTGGAAGGGAAATGTGGGTGAAAGAGTATGTGCCCGATGTTCCAAGTCCACATTTAAACCCCAAGTGGTATGACTTCTCTTCGCATCCTAAACACAGGGATTTATCAAGCTACAAGGAAATCTGTAAAATAGTCTCTGGTGCTGTAGCTGGGCAATCGTGTGTTCAGCTTAAAGTGAGGGCAGACATATGTGTGGTGCTTTTTGCTCATGTGTGTATGGGGAGGGGCTGTGTATCCCTTAAATACCGGTGAAACAACAGCCTCGCCACATTTTCTACATCATCACCATTCCCCTAGATGTTGAGTCTCAGCTCCCAACTCACAATTTCATCTGGGTGCTGAGATGTTGAAAAATGGGGCTCTATGGGAATGAGTCAATAGAGAGAGAGCAGAACAGGGTCTCAGGACACAGATGGCATCCACCAGCAGTGTTCTGGATGTCACTGTAGCCTTCACAGGACATTGACAGGCAGAGGAACCAGTAAGGCAGGTAGGGGGCGGATGGAGTTCCCTCCAGTGAACGCTTTTCTGTTGTTCACCCCAAGGCCTTTCGTTCCTCTCAGGTCTCATTTTCTAAAATTCAAAAGCGAACATCTTCCTCTCTCTGTTCCAGCTCTGGCATGTGTCCATGAAGGAAGAACGGCGGACTGCAAAACTGACTAATAGAAGGGAGGGCCAGAGGGGTAGAAGAAAGTTGCATGAGCAAAATCAGGAGCATATTCTTGTTTATTTTTATACTCTCAGAACCTATAATAGTGCCTGGCATATAAATAGTGTTAATAAATGTTTCTCGAACTGAATTTTATTTCTTGAGAGCTAAGGTAATTCTGGGTTAACCTTCTGAACTACCAAACTGGAGATTTCACTCCACCTTTTGATCACTAGCCCTCAGAGTGGGATTCTGCCAGGTATTTAGTAGCAAAGCTTTGCTCCGGAAACCTCAAGTACAAATCTACTAGACACTGAAATAACACAGATCAGGATTCAGCTTGCTTCTGTGTTCCAAACAAAAGATAAGTTGTTCCTTTTTAGACAAATAAACCACATTAAATTTACTATGTTATTGTATCAACAACAAATACCATGTTGACGGCCACCAAAAAACCATGTAACTCTTGTTTATTTAATCTATCCACTTTACACAGATTTCTGATAAAATTAAACAGATTTTGTCCAGTTTTTTTTCTTACAGACTTCTTTTAAAAATGTATGTCTGTTTGCACTTTAAGGGCATCTGGTGAGTTTTTCCTACTAACTATCATTTTCATCATTCAAAGGCCTTCTTACGAAGTAATTGGAGACACTTCTCTGAGCATAGTTGGCTGTGACCAGTTCAGGACTTTCCCTTTCATCTCACAAAATGATTACATTTCCTAAATAACAAAAAACGTTGCAACAATCCTTTATGCAGCTTTTTGGCATGTAATACACAACACAAAATATACCATCATGAATTAGAGCTAGCTTCTTGTGCACTTCAGATTTTACAAATCGCCTTTTACCTTAATTATCTGACCATGTTACAACCTCATGAGGTAGTTATTTTTATTATCAAAATTTTATAGATGTAGAAATTTAGGCTCAGAAACTTGCCTAAGGTGACACAATCAAGATCCAAATTCAGATCTTCTGACTCCAAATAATTTCACTGCACCCTAAAATTTCCCCCTTTTGTCCTTTGTTCACAAAACCTCCATTTCTGTCACTAAAAGTCAAGGTTGATCATGGATATCCTCCCACAGACTGCTGTTAACCAGGGAAATGTATCATCAATAAAAGGGCTGTTGCAGAGCCAGTCCAGAGACGTCTATGAGTGTAAAATCCGTGGAGCAAAGTCAGTGTAAAAGATGATAAGCTTCACCTGGTGTGACTGCTAGTGGGAAGTACCATCAGAGAGGAGCTGGGTTTGGTCTTCTACTCCAGCGACTCCGCCTGCTGTCGGATAACAAACAACAAAGCCACGTTTGTTTCTGATCCAGATCTCTGATTCCAGATGTAGACACCCAAGTTACTGTGCTATCCTATCTCCCTAATTACACTTAATCTTCAAAAGCATGCCAACACCACGGCAAGTGGAGGTGATCTGCCAAGAATTAAAAATTAAAAGGTGATAGAAACAAGCTATAGTGGAGACTATGTCAGGATAGAATCCAAATCTTTCATCTCCCACACTACGGTTTATTTCCTCCTCTTAGTGTTGGACAAGAAAAGCTTACATGGTTAGAATTTTTAAAGATTTAAAACATTCTTCTTTTAGGATAGCCATGAGTTTTATAGACTGGCTGCTTTAGAGGAATACTTTGATCACTGTCTGACACAGTTGCAGAAGGAGGTGTGGAAAGGGGACATAAGAAGCCGTCCTGGAAGAGGGCTTTTTCTGTTCTCGGAGGACGTTTTCCTTCTGGGTGGTCTCTGTCAAGAAGTGAGTTCTTCCTTATGAATCACTGAAGTGGATGTCTTTTCCCTCTTGTCATTTTTCCATTTGTTTTTCAAGTCATCAGATATTTTTAAGCGTCCCCTGTATGCCAGGCTGTGTGCTACATGCTGGGGAAGCATGGATGAATAAAACATGCATTCTGCCCCCAGAGATTTTTGGTTCCTGGGCAGGTGGGGAGGGAGTGAAGTTCAGGTGTGATCATGGTCCCTGAGAGAGTGAGAGATGCAGGTTGAAACACAAAATCGAACTGAGTTTCAGTATATTGTGATAATGGAAGAATATCGCTCAAAGCCCCCACGGGGGGAACCTACCCAGCATTTGAGGGTCAGGAATGACTAACTCACATTCAAAGTGGGTCCTGAATTAGGAATTAGGAAACTGAACAGAGTGGATATACCAAATATACAGGTTTCCCCTGCTATCTGAAAATAGACTGCTCCAGTGAAAATTTTTGTAAGCTGAAATGGTATAAAGCAATGAAGCAATTACCATTAATTTATATGGAAAAAATGTTGAGCTTTTTCAGACCTCCAAATAACCCACCAAATAATACAGTTGATTACATCCAGTTTTACTCTAAGTGTAATACCCTTAGGAGCTCTCTTAGACTTTTCTGATTCCTTAGGACACGTCCTGCTACCAGGTGCACAACATAAACGGAGATGGAGCCCAGATGCTCGCAGATACCATTCAAAAAGCTGTGGCAGATGATGCTGAAGTGCTGAGTGTAGTTCCAGGGAAGGAGCTTGCTGGTAGCACTCCTGCTGCCCAAGCTGTGCTCTGCCTCTGTCGTGCTGGCTGAAAAAGAGAAAGGCTGAATGCTATTTTTGTCTTTCACCTTTTCCATACAAGTAAAATCCTCTTCGGGTTTCCTTCAGTTAGCAGAAACTGGTACTAATGTAGGTCTCCTGTAAAAGAGAAGTGCATCTCCTTTGCTGTGAGGAGGCCTCTGATCGATGTTCTCCTGTGTGGGTGTCCATGTCTGTGGTTCAGGCATCCCATAAGCCCTGGTTAGTGGTGCTAGCTGAGACTCTGAAGGCCAGAAAGGCAAACCTACACCCAGGAAATGAATGCATCCCTGTGAGGAAGAATCACCGTAGTTATCTTGACCCTAAGGTGGTCTCCTCAAGCTGTAGGGCTGTATCAGGGGCCAGTGCTCACTATTGCCTCAATGCTGCAAATCCTGAGGTAGCAGGGGCTAGTAGTCTTGGTGACTGAATGTCCATGTAATTGGGCTCATCTGTTCATGTGTGCAAAGTGCCAATGCTGGAGTTACTAATAACAAAAGCTGGCTGATATCAACTAGCAGAGTCTACTTGGTTGTTTTCTATCTGCTTCTTCATTTTTCCTACTTGGTTGTTCAGCACATCTTCTGTGGTAGATGCTTTCTGGCAGATGTTAATATGTGAAAAAACATCTTCGTACTCCATGCCCTCTGTATCTATCCAGGCCTCCCTGTCTCTAGTCCTCCAGTCCTTTTCATTCCGGGCCCCTGACCAAATGGCAAGGTCATTGACTGCTGCCTAAAATTCTACACATGTTCTCACCTTAGACTACTTCTCCTTTTCTACAAAGTGGAAGACCCGATGCATTACTCACAGCTCCACGCATCGAGAAGATTATCCTCTCTTCACTGTTTTTCATGCACCCCTCCCCGTGATGTGTCTGTCATATAGCTGCCATCCACTTTGGGCTTGTACCATGTACCAAGATGACCATTCCATAAATTAAGCTTGGGATTTCTCTCCTTCATTGGCCAGTTGTGTGGACCACCTCTGCCCCAATATGGCCATGGGTGTGAGCTAGTGCAACTGAGGTGGGCAACACACAAATCTGAGCTACCCACTCATGCAGCTACTCATGCCCACTGATCTTGTTTAGGCTCAGTCCTGAATGCACCACTTCCATCTTTCAATAGGCTACTGCTAAGCCCATCTTATGTCATGATTTGGTGGGTCCAATAGACCTCAGCCTATAATGAACAGTTCTAGTGGCATGGTTACTTGGTGCTTCATGGTTAAACATTCTGTCTACCACGATAATATTCCAGATGCTGCTTCTCAAAAGGCATGTAATTCTCCGCTGCAGATGGCATGGCCTTGCTCCAGACTCCCAGGAGCCTCTTTTGTGATTCTTGCCCTTAGACTGACATAAGCTCCATACTAGGTCTTTTCCCACCACAAACAACTCCAACACAATAGCATCTGCTTGACCATATGGCTGAAGTGGCAGGGCTGCTTGCTACAACCAGAGCCTGCTGCAGAGTCCCTTCCTACTCTAGGCCCCACTCAAAGCTTGTTGTCTCAGTAAGCGGGTTGGAGCAGTAACCCAGTGTGAAATGTGATGCCTCCAGATGCCAAAGAGATCTCAGAGGTTCTATGCTGCCTTCTTTGTGGTCAAAGACAGAAGATGCATTCCTTTACCTTTTACTTTGGAGTTTATATGCCTAGCCCCTGGACCTCTAAACACCTCACCAAAGAACAGTTTTTCAGAATCTTTATAAGGTTTATCTCCCATTCTCTGCAGCTTATGTGTCTTATAAGCAAATTAGTCACCTTTTGCCCCTTCTATCTGAATAAAATGAGGTCATTGATATCGCATATCACTGATGATCTGTGGGATGAATGTTCACATCACACTGATCCCTTATGCATATGTCATGACAGAGAATGGAAGGGTTCACATAACCCTGAAGCAAAGTCCTGCCACTTCGACCAGATGATCCAACAAAACTTACGAATATTGTTGTCTGTCCTGCATGAATGCAAAGTCTTTCAAATCCTCTTTTCTAATTGGAATGGAAAATCACACATCTGTCAAATCGATCTAACGTACCATGGATTTGAAGGCTTGTTAATCTGCTCTAAGTACAGTACATGTCTGGCATACCAGCTGCAGTTGGGGCTACTACGTGGTTATGCCTTCAGTGAATTGGTTATGCTAATGAAGTCACTCACTCCCAAATCCATCTGGTTTCTGCAAGAGCTAGACCAGTGTACTAAATAGAGATATGACTACCACCACCCATGCATCCTGTAGGTTTTTAGTGGTGGCACTAACCTCTACCATGTTTCCAGTGATGTGTTATTGCTTTTGATTTACTATGTTGGCCAAGGTCAGGGGCAGCTTCAGATATATCCCCTGTAATAACTCTTACCCTAAAACACAAAGACCCAGTAGAGGTTATTCCAACGGCCAAGTATGTCAATTTTCCAGAGTTTTCCTAGAGTTTTATACTCTAGGCCTGGGAAAATGACCACCTGGTGGGTCTCTGAGTCCCCTGAGTCCACTAGGAGCCATATTTTAGCCAAGACTCCATATCACCTGGCTCCCACAAGCCCCCTCCCTAACAGAGGGGCTATGATGCCCTTTGGGTCTGCAGCTATTGATGCTAACTCAGACCCTGTGCCCAATGGTCCTCAAAATGTCTGGGTATTTCCCATTTACCCAGTGTACTGTCACTCATATTTGTCATGGTATCATAGGGTACGGCCTCCTGGGCACCTGGCCTCCTCTTCAGTTAATGAGCTTCTGATCCGTAGATGAGCTCAGCTCTAGGCCATGATGATTTATTGGGGTGAACACCCTCAGTCAGTTTCCTGCTTTCTTTCTTTCTTTCTTTCTTTCCTTCTTTCTTTTTGGTTGTAGATGTTTAGAAACATCTCTGTTGGCTGCCCATCTATTTTGCCCATAGAGATGCTAAGCTCTTTTAACGAGCTCCACGACTCCTGTGTCTCAAACACCCGTGCTTGTCATTATGGTAAATGTGGCCTCCTACATTCTCGGGGTTACCTGCTTCTGCCTGACCCTTATTATTTTGGGACCGCATCATTCCTACAGCTGTTAAAGTTCTGTGACTGCCTCTCCTGCCATCCGCCCCAGCCTGCAGTGGACAGCACCACTGAACTTCTCAGTGGTGCCGGTGCCCCTCATCCGTGCATTTCTCATGGCCTGGGTGGAAGCTGTGGCCGCTGGGCCCTCCTGTGAAGCATAATTACCGGGTAGGTTTTCTAGCCTCATATGCTATATATCCAGACCAACATTCTCACTTCTCTCAGTTTCTTTATTCCTTCTTCTACCCTCTGCCAGGGAAAATCTCCTTCACTCAGCATTGGTCATCATTTCTTCTAAGCTTCTAAGAGCCACCCTAGCAGCAAGTTTGTCTCCTCCTCTGTGGCCCTTGCCAAGTGTTAAATCCCATGTCCCAAGAAAGTTCAGCCAGACCAATAAATTCATGTTCATGTTTTCCAGCCTTATATTCTATACCTTTTGATCAAGTACTCTCAAAAGTTTCTCCTAGTGGTACTGCATTTGCTCCTATCAGTACATGCTAGCTAATTTAGGAAACTTCTTGGGTAGAGAATTTCCATCCATCCTTATGAGGCTCAGCATGTTCCCAGTTGAGCTGTGTTGGGATTTAACCCTAGTCATCAGTATGACAGCCAGGCTGGGAGACAGGGGCAGCTCCTGGGGGGAATGCTTGTTGCCTTGCAGGCAAGAGGCCTTTGTAGCATCTTCCAGAAACCTAGCTCTTGCTTGGGAAGAATGAACCACCTTTGCAGATTCTGAGGGTTTACAGGGGTCTGCAGAACCAATATCCTCAGGAGCAATTCTCCAAATGTCCCTTTTCCATGTTTCAGTTTCAAGTTCTTCCAATGAGGGCCCTGACCTTAAAATTACAGAGCCACCTTGACTAAGCATACAGGTGTTCTTTGAGCTCTGTGACTCCATTAGATCTTCAGCCTGCTGCTAAGCCATGTCTACTTTTCCACTGAAGGGGAGGAGTACTTCTTCATAAACTTTCAGAGAGGCCCTCTGGCTCCTACATTTAGCCTTAGCTACTTGTTAATGACCTTCAGTTTTGCATTTTCCCTCTGCAGGGTATCATTAAAATTTAGTAGTAACCAGTCAACTCTGCTGTCTTCGCAGAAATTTTCCTCCAGACCTTTCAAACACCTGAATCATTGCAACTACAATGGTAATCTCTCCTCCCAGGTCATTCTCCTGTGTCACCATACCAGGTTATTCTCCCATGTCACCGCTGGTGACATTGTTAGCAGCCACCTTGTGCCAAGGACTATTCACGCCCTGCCTACTACTCAGGATGGCATCTCCTTTGCCTGGTGAGTAATGAGTGTACTAGTCCCAAATCCCCATTTTACTGCTTTTCTTCCTTGGGCAACTCTTGGTACCACTCTGTTCACTTACAACCTTTAAGAAGGAGACATCAACAAGATGAAACTTGTAAGAGATTTGTTGGGGAAAATGTCTGTGAGGGAAAAGGCTGTACTCTTGCTGAAGTCACAAGTCACACACATTAGCCCTCAGCGAATGACTGAAAGCAGCAGGGATAGTAAGCCAGGCTGGTTTCTGAGAGACCTGGACCTCCTCTGATGGATAGCTTTTGCCCCAGACTCCCTACTGGCTGGCTGCAATTTTCTTAGAATTGCACTGTAGTCTGAGGCTCATCCTCCCTAACTCTCCTTCTTTCTCTCTGTCCTTGACTGGGAAGAGATCTCCACTGTGGTTTGTCAGCTCTCCCTGCCTCCTCCAGTTCCCTCCCTTTTGCCCATCAGAGACCTGTTGTCCACTAAATTTCTTACACATCTCATTTTATCATGGAATCTGCTCCTTGCAGGACCAAATTAACATACAGTTCTTCAGAAAACCCCAGTGGATTTGAAATCCAGATTCCCTGGTGGGAACTTGCTCATTAGCACACCATTTATTGGCTTCTCTAGCTTCACTGCCTAACTCTCCCAATCTCTTACTTGTATCCCAGGATCGCCTTTCAAATGAACTGCAGGCACACAAATGCCTATACTAGAGATGCCTTCTGAAGGGACCCAAACTAAAATAACCTTTCTTTTGTGTAGCTACATAAAGAGAATAAATAATTTCTGCCAATGTGTGTTGAAATCCTTATTTTACAGAGTATCTTTGTTTTCTGATTTGTGCTTCTTTTAGAGTTATGGCGAGTTATGGAAAGTTATGGCTGGATGTCATTTAAGATGACCCCTTCTACCTCATAATAAGTTCAAGCAAGGATCAAAACCTCTCTGTTCTTTAAAACCGTTGTCTAGTCCTACCCGTTGTGCTTGCCTACTGGTTGTGGCAAATGCTTTGAACCCCTTCAAAAAGCAAGGGAACTATATCAGCTTAGCAACCCAGACCACTTCAACTTCCAAGGAAACTCTGCCTTTGATAAAGGGCAGAGTTAGTCTGTATCTCTAGAGATCATGAAACTTCTACTTTATTGTGATTAAAAGTATCTAAGGAAGAGGCAACTTGAAGTGTGGGGGAAATGGTATTTATTTTTCATAAGAGTTAATATGAAAACTTCATATTTAATATTTCTAATTCTTGAAAATCTTTCATTTAAGTATACACTTTAATACAAAATAACCTCAAAATCACCAATTAAAATTCATATGCCAGAAAATATGCCTTTTTAAATAAAGCTTCACGTTTCCCCCAAACACTGCTACATATCCCAGTTTGAGAATTGTGACTTTCCATTGGAAAGATTTCCTGCCCCAAGAGACACTTTTCTGGGGTCCAAAGAGAAAATGAGTTCTTTTTGTTTGTTCGGTTGGTTATTCAACAATCCTTTCATTTTTAAAAAATACTTTGTAATTTTTGTTTTCTATTTTTTATTGTTGTTGTATTACAGTTGTCCCAATGTTCCCCCATTGCTCTCTCCTGCTCCACCTCTGCCCCATGAGAAGATGGGTTCTTGACCGTAGCTATTTAAATGCACACATAAATATAAATGTACACATGATATAAACTCTGCTATGTTCAAGCATTTCCCAAGGATGCGCATATAAAAGCAAAGTAATGAGAAAATGATTAAAAGAGCAAATAAATGTAGCAAGGAATAATAAAACCAGCAGTGAAGTCAGTCCATGAAATGTATGTCCCCAGCCTTATTTACTGGCTGAAACAAGAAAAAGAGAGAACCTAGTCAGACCCAGTGCAACACAACCTGTGAAGGGGTAATAGGGAAATAAAGAAGAGATTCCCAATAACTGCAGCCTAGAAAAAAAGTACATCTAAGAACAATAAAAGTCACAAAACCTAAAAATCTTTCTATAGGTAAGGTAAAAAATTCCATGTGATAATATGTCTTAATGTCAAATAAATACAGGGGACTCTGAAAGTGCCTATTAGTCAATCAGTCTAACAAGTTCCCAACTAAAATGAGTTCTTTCCCATACTGTCCTTAGAAGAAACATTTGAATCTGATTGAACCAATCAATCATCTATTCCTTTCTTGGTGCCTGATAAAAGATGGGTCCATGATTGGTATAAGTAGTACCAAGTTTGGCATCTTGAAACTGTCATACTGGTTGGTCTACCTGTCCCTCCACCTGTTAGGAGGAGTGGCTATTTCCAATGGAGAGATCATCTTGGTGGCTGAACAGCAATGCTGGTGTTAAAAGAATCAGCACCGGTGCGGGGATGCTGAGCTCACAGTGGTGCCAACTTTGCACGCCCCACTACCCTTGTCCCTAATTGCACTTTGCCTTTAGCTACTCATTTATAATAAAGCGTCCTGAAACACTGAAGCATAACAAATTTCAAGAGCGATCCTGGCAAGAGTGCAGATTGGCTCTCCATGGTACGTCCAATGCCCTAGAGGGAGCAGGTGAGGCTGTTAGAAGGATGAAAAATCCAGCAGTCTCTCTGTGAGTCCTTCTGTCAGGAAAAGACAGTGGCTGCTCAAGGCAAAACACATTCATCATTTATAAGACTCAAATGCAGTCTTCCCATCCCCCCAAAATGGCACTGGAACCCATCCAATTGCTCAGGCAGAAAACCTACGAGTAGTGAAGGTTTTTTATTCCTTCTCTTCCACACCCATATCCAAACCGCTGGCAGCTGCTGACTGCTGTGTGTGTGAAATCATCCTGAATCCACCCACTTGTCTTTATCTCTGCAGGAATTGCCATTGTCCAAGCATCCTCATCTCACACCAGGCTCCTGAAATTTCCTCCTCTTTGCTTTCTCTGATTCTTCTTTGTTCACTTGTGATACAGCTTTCTCTTAGAATCTGGTTATCTTTTTGGAATGTAAATCAGATCAAGTCACTCCTCTGCTTAAGTCCCTCTAGTAGTCTCTTAATGTCCTTCATATCAAATCTAGAATTCCTACTGTGACTTACAATAATCTCCTCTTCACTGATCTCACCTGATTCTTCATTCTTGCCATATTCTAGGCACACAGTTTTTTTTTTGTTGTTGTGTTTTAACTTTGAGTTTGGTCCCATCTCGGGGTCTTTGCATTTCCTATTTTTTTTTTTTTTGCTTCTACTCAGTCTTCCCACTTAGGACTTTACTAAAATATTGCCCTTAACTTAAATACTGCCTCCTCATCATAGGCGTTATTGATGATTATATCTGAAGTAATGCTCTCTATAGCATACCTTTGCTTAAAGTAATTTTCTGTCATATTATCCTCCTTTATTATCTTCATAGCATTTATCAGTAACCCGAATGATCTTATTAATTTGTATGTATTTTTTTTGTCTCCTCCCATCTAGAAATTAGATTTCAAGAGACCAAAGGATTTCAAGTTCCAGTGCTTGTCACATAGTAGGCATCCAAAACACATTTGTTGTATAAATGAATGAATCTATGAATGAATGAATCAATCAAGCAAGTGAGCAATGGGAACTAAGCTTTTTATTCTGATAAAAAGAAATCCTGCCACCCTTACTTAATTATGTAGGTCTAACAAGTACCTCAGATTGTTTTTCTGGGAAATAGGCATGGTGATTGGGGTGGCAGGGCAAAATTTCTGGGGCAAATCTTTTAAGATAAGGTTTTCAGTGACAGATGGTATCATTCAGATACTTTGATATAAAGGGACTAAATGGTAATGGAAAAAATACAATAAAGATTAAATTTAAAAAAAGAAAGAAAATGAAACTTCAGTGGAACTTTCCTAATATTAGAACTTCCATGGGTCAATAAGAACATGCTTATTTACTTTCAGGACTAGAGTCAGATACGAATATATATTCTTTTATCCCCTTATCTTTGACCTAATCTTTTCTGACTACACAGAAGAGGAGACATGAGTCTATTTCCCAAGAAATAAATTCTGAGATGGAGCTGAGCCTGCAGGAAGTTTATTGTGGAGTACTGTACCTGTGTAAGGGAAGAGGAGAAAGAATTAAAAGGTGGACAAGTTGACCTGTGATTCAGTCTCAATGGAAGCCTCAGCTAACCTTAAGTGTAGTTCTGGACCTGAATGACCCTTCCGATGTGTCCCAAGTTGGGTTAGGGAGGCTGAGCCTTTATATTCTGACTTGGATCAGTCATTGGATGTCAGCCGGTCTGGAAAGGGGCATGGCTTCTAACCAGGCATTTCTCTTGAGCAGAGATGATCCCCACAAGGGATGTTGGAGCTCTTCGCCAGCCAGACTCTTAGCAGCTGGGAGAGTAAGGTAGTCACTACTTAAGGAAAGAAACTCTGGGTGATGCATCACAGGGTCTACCACACACCCAAAGTCAGGAAGGTCTGAATTTATCCTCCTTCACTAGAGTGGCAGTGGAAAACTTGCACTCCTGGCTTCAAACCAACAGCACAGAGACTCAGGGTGGTCTTGTATGTATGGCCTTCACAAAACATTCAGCAGCTGCTTTTAAGAGAGACTTTGTTCTTGTTTTTTGTTTGTTTGTTTGTTTGTTTTTGTTTTAATTTGTTTATTTCCTAATTAAGAAATGGAAAGTCTTCTCTCTTCGCTCTGTGTCAGACTGTGGCTAAGCATCTAAATTCCTGCCTTTATAGTGGAGCCTCCTCTTTGAAGTGGCTCTCCTCAGTCCATGCACCGTAGGCTACTCCAGGTTCTAGGACACAGAAGGGCACATCTAAAAAAATACTTTATCTAAACCCAATAATGACTAAACACTAGTTATAGGAGTTGACCTGGGAAAAATCTATGATGAGAATATTTCTAAAGTTCACAAGAGAAGGAGTAATCTGCCAAATTCTCTTAATCATGGGTTTTGTTTTGTTTTGAATTCACCCTACCATTTCTGATGTTAACAACTTTATTATTTGGCCATCACACTCTAACGTGTCTTATAAGAAGCTCATGAAGATCAGACTGTTGAGCTCCACCTGCACAGAGTCAGACGATCCAAGGAATCGTATTAAAAACACAGTCTTGATGATTTCTGAAGCGGGTGGCCCAGAAATCATACTTTGAGAAGTATGACTCATCTCATGGGCTAGCAAACATCATTTACCTAATAAAACAACACTCCATGAGACTGATTCTTATGAGCAATACAAATAAAATAATTTGAGTAAGAGCTTAAGACAAGCTCCTTGCGCAACTTTAGTAACTCCATGCATGCACACAGAACACAGTGGAATTATGCTCCACGTGTTCCATTCATCTCTCTGCGAATGGTGCTCTCCCAGACTGGTATGGGACGAGGCCCTATCAAAGGAACACAGTCATCTCGGTATAAGTGAAATACCTAGGTCATCACTCAGCCACTACAAACTCTGGTTTCCTTTCATGTAGAGAATGGCAGTGTAACTTCTCACTCATCAGTAACGAGTCTATTCCAAGAAGAGTCATATGTGCTTTAGTCCATTCCCATATACCCTTCAGAGAAAGAAAGTTTCTTGCTCCACTCCACACATACCATGTTAGCAAAACACAAACTTTTCCTACTTTCTTTCCAAAGCCGCCTTGAACTCCTGCTGCCATATCTTATACAGAGCTGACCCTGTTCTTTACTGGAGGCAAGGAACATTCGGTGTTGTTTTTCTCCTAAGCTACTCACTCAAATTCTCTCAGTTAGGGAATGTGTCCTCTAATTGGTAACCTGGATCCTTTGATGGGTCAGGCTCTTTTCTTTTGAATATGTTAAAACCACCAAACAAAATGCAACATATTATGAATAAGCTTATACAAATTTACTGCAATTACAATATGCCCAACTTAAAGGAGCCGTTTCCTGCAGGAGGTTAGGTTAGGAAAGGAACCATATTCCCACTTGTTATCAAAAGCTCCATTCTAAAGAGCAGCTGTGTAAATTAATCCCTCTTTAGGTCAAACAAAGAGACTTTGTATTTGTATAAGCTGATTTTTGGAAGACATGATTATGCAGTTGAAATATACCAGATACTATCCAAATACTCTACTTGATTTAGCTACTTTAATCCTATTAAAAACCCAAGGTAGGAAGCAGTGTTAGTATCTCCATTTTACCGATGATGAAGCTGAGAAAGGGTTGTTTCTGAAAACCACATAGCAAGAATTGTCAGAGCCAAGACTTGAACCCAGATTAATGTGGTTCTGGAATCAAAATTAATCACAAAAATATACTTCCTAGAACCAGACTGCAGTCTACATTGCGAGATTTTGCAGGTATCACAAGGTCTTACCTGCCCTGCACCTAAGTTATCTTTCTCTGGTCTTGCTACTGTAACATTCCTATTATTAGAAAAAACAAATGAGTTGAGACTGTATTTTCAGAAAACCTTTTTTTTTATCTTCACTCAAGGACGTTTTTTGATTGCTTTTAGAGAGAGAAGAAAGGAGGGAGGGAGGGAGGGAAGAAAGAAAGGAGGGAGAAAAAGAGAGAGATAAAACATCGATGTAAGAGAGAAACATCTATTGGTTGCCTTCAGAACATGCCCTGACTGGGGATTGGACCTGCAACCTTTTATTGCATGAGACAATGCTTCGACCAAGTGAGCCACAATGGCCAGGGCTACAGAAAACCATCTTTAAAGCAGAAATATAACTTGAGAATAACAGAGCTCCCCCTACCCTTTACGTACAAGCACCGCTGGGAAACATTACTGGAATATTTTAGGAGCCTCAGAGAAGGGGACTTAGAACTGGTAAATTTTGGTAAGGGAATGAGAGGTGAATGCCGAAGATTAAATCACTGATTAAATTTCATTGCACATTTCTGGGCACCTATGATTAGTGAACATCCTCTAAGAAGTAGAGTTAGAGAAGGGATAGGTAAAACCAAGATAGGAGATGCCCAAGACATCTGGGCAGATTTAGCCAACTTTAGCTTTTTGCTTCATTCTTCACAGTCTTCTTCCTAATTTTACATTGAAAAATGGACTTGCCATGCTCAGCTTTGAGCTTTCTAATGGATGGTCAGCAAACCTCTTTCTCTAGATCTGTAACTAAGTGGTATTGATCATTTAAGATTAGCCCCTACCCTCTGGCGCACACCACTCCCCCATCACAATCTATCCCCATCCTGGTTATTCTTCCTCAAAACCTACATCATTACCTAAAGTCATATCTTAGTACTTTATATCTGGTTATGTTATGTTATGTTATGTTATGTTATGTTATTTGCTTGTTTATCATTTTTTTTCTTTAGATAGTAAATTCCATGAAGGGCAACCTTATTAAATTGGTTCACCCCCTACATTACTAGCACCTAAAAGAATTCCTGAAATATAGTAGGTACACAATAGTTATTTGTTAGATGGATGAGTTGATTATGGTATACACTGCTATAAGAGGTACTGAGGGAATTAATATATAACATTATTTAGTGTTTACTATTTCCCAGGCTTGTTTCAAGCATTTTACATTATTTACTCCTGAGATACTCATGGTACTTTTGTGAGATAGAAACTATTTTTATTCTCATTTTAAAGATAAGGAAAGTGAGACATAGAAGGTAATGTGACTTGCCCGATGCCATGCCTAGGAAGTGGCAAAGCCACAGTGGAGCCCAGATTGTCTGGCTCCAGGGTTCCTTGAACACCACACTAAAATAAGACAAGACACTACCATTTGGGGATGGGAAATCTTACCCACATGACAAGTAAAGAAGCTCATAGTGAGTAACAAATGAAGGTATAATCAATACGCTTTTTAAAGGCTGAGAGGAGAGAAGACTCTCAGAGGACTGAAGTCACTGAGGAAGGTCTCACAAGAATCTATAATTTGACCAGTTCTTGAATAATGGTTTGGCTTGAGCAATGGAGGTCTCTTATCACTGAAGTCTCAGGGATTACAGATAAAACAAAACAAAACAAACAAACAGCAAAAACAAAACTTGTCCCAGCAAAGGACCAATGATCACATGACAGACAGACATCTTTTGGAAGACTCTGTTTGCCTTGGCTTCAAAACATTTACTGATGCTTACAAGGAGGCAGGGAAGAGAGGAGGAAAAGGCTAAGGGCCTGGAGATGTCAGCCTGCTAAGATGGGAGGCTTTGGAGATGTCAGTAGCCCAGGAGTTGAGAATTTCCCCTGGAGAAAGCAAGATGGTAGGTCTGTAGGTCAGGAAACACTCACTCTCCCTCCCCAACTGTGCCTTCCACCACTGCAGTGAGAACTGAGCTGTTACTGCCAGAGTGTTCAGAAAGTCAGAGCTTTGTTAAAAAGGACTCATCTGTACCAGTTGGTGATTTCCCAAATGAAGTCAAAACTTCAGTGCATGATTCACCACTGATTGCTGTGATGATTATTGGGATGTCAAAAGACTGGCATTGCTGTCAGTGAGAAATGAGGTTGCTCATTCTCTGGATTACAATCTGAGAAGATTTAAGCACTGCAGGGTTTCAACAAGGAGGGAGATGTGTCAGAAAACAACACACAAGACATAGCTCCCATTTTTTACTTCCCCATCCAAGACTAGACCACAGGGTTTTATGGGTGGTACTTTTAATTCATTCTATTCACCGAGGTAGCAGGATTCTTGGTTCAATGAGCTAAGAATTAGAATCCTTTCTCTTGAAATTGGTTTTTGAAAGTGCCCTGGTGGGTATGACTAAGAGGTTTTAGGCACTGAGGTTTTAGTTGATGTTTGTATTTTTTTATTATGACTTAAAGGAAAAAAAACAAAATCTAAAATTAGCACTTGTTTTTTTCAACTTGGAACTTTATAAACATGCCAGCAATGGGGGTGTGTGTGTGTTTTGCAATAAGCAATATTATAATTTCTTGACATTTTCATTGCTGTTTCTTGACATATTTAGTGAGGTTTTAAAGGTTTCTTTAGAAAGAGAGAGCGGAAAAATGAAGAAAAAAATGGCTGGCTTCCAAATCACCATATGTTTCCAATTTCAAATTCAAAAGCAGAAGGAGGGACTTAACTTAAGTTGCACAGACCTTTGTGGGAGTTAGGGAGCTGGGGAGGCAAGTTCTCTTTTCTAAATTTACTTATTGGAATTTCAGTGTTACCCAATAACAGAGGATTGGGAGGAAGATGAAGGATTAGCAGACATTCATTGAGTACCATCGATGTGTAAGACACTAGGTGAGGTGCACTACAAAGAGGTTTAGGTAGGATATAGTTGGGGGTACCTGATATGAGAGGAAGTAGAAAATCCGATAAAATATGGTGAATGTGTTCCACCAGAAATTCTCCAGATCAAAAAAGAAGCTGACCTGGTAAAAGAAGGATTCATAGAAGAGGTAAAATTTGAGCTGGGTCTTGAAGACGGACATTTCAGGTAGAAGGAACTATAGAGTCAAAGCCAAAATAATGGAGCTGTGCAAAGCACATTTAGGTATGGTGACTGAATCCATGTGGCTGGAACTGAGTTTATATGGAGGTGGGGAAAGGATAATGGAGAAAAGATTAGAAAAGTCAGTGAAGGTCAGATTATGGTGAACTTGAATGACAGGCTCGATGTAATTTTATTCCAACAATTCCATGAGTTGATTATTAATTATTAGCTCTATTTTATAGATGAGAAAATTGAAGTTCATAGAGACTAAATAATTGTCCAAAGTTAAATGGCAAATATTTGATAAAGCTGGACTTGAACTGAGCTCTGGTTGGTTGCAAATCCTCTTAACCTCTTTAGATCCAGTGGTTAAGCAGACTTGAGTGATAACTGCTGTGAGCCAGTAGGTGAGGTGTTCCAGCAGGAACTGTGATGTTTTATGGCAGGGCGAGGAAATGAGAATGTGTAAATTAAACAGCAACTGCCTAGACCTCAGCCGACCCCAGGGCATGGTAGATGTAGCAAGACCATTAGATCTGCAGTACTCTAGATGAATCCTCAGGAAGGACCTCATCATTTAAGGTTGAAGTTGCTAGTCTCAGAGTTGGGTGGTTCTCCTTCCATATCAGTGTCCTGGAAAACGTTTACTAAAAAGCACGTAACAGGGCTGAGGAGTCAGAGTAGTTAAGGGTATTTGGAGCCACGGCAGTCCAACATTTCCTATCTGAGTAACTGTCTTCCTGGAGCACTTAAGGATTTCTATGACAGAGATTCTTGAGTCAAATCCAGTTTATGAATTCCTCAAAGCACTGTGAGTCACTGAAGTGACAGGGCAAGCACCTTAGAAGCCACTTTGTTTGCAGGTAACTTGTATCTAATTATAAAAACAGCTTACGGTGGCCCTGGCTTGTCCCATGAACCAAAATGTGCTATTCCTGGTTGGGGCACATACCTAGATTGTGGGTTCGACGCCCAGGCAGGGCACATATGGGAGGCACCAGTTGATGATTCTCTCTCATACTGATGTTTCTCTCCCTCCCTCTTTCTCTAAAATCAATAAACATATCCTTGGGTGAGGATTGAATAAAAAGGCTTATTGTTACTGAAAGAAAGGGAACTGAGGCGCCTTTGAGCATAGATTCAGGTGCTCAAAAAATATATGTAATTTGTCTTTCTCCATCTCTTAGATCTGTTATCCTCAGTATTGGATTCATTCTAGATTGGTTCTCCAAGAAGTAGTAAACATGACTAACGGCATCTCCAGGCTCCCATCTTTCATTTCACATACCCCATGGAATGACAATAGTGTGATTTATGGAGTGCGCCTTTCTTCAGAAACGCAGCACAATTCCCAGCACTAGGTCTTAATGTTCCAGCTGAGTCATGTGCTCATTCCTCAACCAATCACAATGGCAAGAAAACATGCTGATTGACTAGTTCTGGGTCACAAGCCTACCTCCATGGTTAGGAGATAGGCCACTGCACCCAAACCTTATGGTATGAAAGTGGAAAATGAATGGTTCTCTAGGGAAAATTGGGTTGTTTTTACTAAAAGATAGAACAATGGTCACTGGGCAGCTGTCATTATAATGTTGAAGGCATTATAATGTTAAAGGAAGTTGTTATGGTGTTAAGGGCACTCATATGAGGAATGGAGACTGGGCAAAGGGAGGAGGAGAGAAGAAGCTATCAATCACTAGGACAGAGTGGAATGATTTCTACATTTCCAATTTTCTGCAGGAGGTCTGGCCTCCACCTCCATAACTCCCCCCACACCCTTTGCTTTAGACCTGTCAGCAAGCTGGGCTCTGTCACAAGCTTAGGCCTCTGCATGGGCTGCTCTTCTGTCTGGAATGGAGGCCTATCCCATCCCAATATCCACCTGGTAAGTTTATACTTTTACATCCTTTTACATCCCTCCCAGCAAAACATCAGACATTCTTTTCAGTCTGTTCCCACAGTGATTTATCTTTCTCTGTGTGTGCTAACCATTACTTTTTATGGGTTTACCTTGGGAACAATGACATGTAGTAGGCCAACTTGACAAGCTGTAATAGTATGTCGAATAAATTGTTTCCTGATTGCCATCTGTGAGGGGCCCGGGGAACTGGCCCTTTTCTTGCAGCTGATGTGCTATAGATGTTATACTCGGACTGTCCATAACATGTGCAGATTAGTATCAGCCCTTAGTAAAATCATGCAACAAGCTTTGTTTCCTTGTTTTCTGCTGGGTTTTCTCAGTGAGCCAACTCTGTCTTCTACACAGAGCATAGTGTCTTCTAAGGAAACATCAAATAGAAATCTTCCAGAACTTTTTAAAAAAGATTCCCTTTCATCTATCCCTTACCACTCTGGCTCAGTGCGAAATAAGCTGTGAGGTCCTTTCTAGCTGTGTGTCAGGTGTCCTGGTCGTTCTCACAAGGTGTTCTTCTCAGTCAGTATCATGATTTGGGAGACCGTTAGGACAGGTTTTAAAACACAACAGAATATTCCAGGCTCCAAGCCTGTCACCACCTGCCTTTAGGTAACCCAGTTTATTCAACATGGGGAGCCCCAGGGAAGCCTTCTTGGGATTAATATTCTTGCCATCATTTTTCACAAGGTGGCATATTTAGGACAAGAATAGTCAGGTACTTCATAATCATGTTCCCCATGAGGCCACTGACAAACTCGAAAGCTCTAGCTCTTTACCAGGCTGAACTCTCACCTTTGGTAGGCTACGAGAACTGTGTTGGTGAGTTTGCCAAGCTTCCAGAATGCAGCACAGCCTGCCCAACCAGCCTGTCAGAGAGGGAGATGATTTATAAGCCAGAGTCTGAGGGAACCAAAAGTGAAAACAGAAGGGAAAGCCTCTGAAGGGTACAGCTAAGAATACAGGGTGGGGCCAAAGGAGGTTTACAGGTGCGAGTACGTGAAACACAATTTATTCTTGTATTATTATTCATTTATTGTTGTATTATTTTTCCATACTAACAGCTGTAGTTTTCTTTCTTTACCATTCTGTGATGCTCTGGGGCTGGAGTGGCAAATAGGCTACTGCGTCAGTCTTGGGGAAGCCCAGGTCAAGGTTAGGACAGATATTAATTGTCGATCAGGGCATCATTTCTCTCAGGACCAGAGCTGGGTCTCATCACTGTTTTCATAACAGCTAAATAAAGATGCTCCTAGACTTACAGTGAGGTTACTCACAATCAACTCATCATAAGTTGAGAAGAATGTTAAGTCGAAAATGCAGTTAATATACGTAACCTACCAAACATGATAGCTTAGCCTCACTTGCCTTCAACTGCTCAGAACACTTACAGTTGAGAAAAATTACCTAACACAATGAACACAGCATAGAGTATCCATAGGGTGTCAGTTGTTGACCCTTTGATTGTGTGCCCGACTGGGAGCTGAAGCTCCCTGCTGCTCCCTAGCATCACGAGAGTGTATCGTACTGCATGTTGCTAGCCCAGGAAAAGGTCAAAATCCAAAATTCCAAGTAGGGTTTCTACTGAATGCATCTCGCTTTCACACCATCATAAAGTTGGACCATCCTAAGTCAAGGACCATCTGTACTTAGTAGGGGCATGGGAACTGAAACTCATTCTCCCACTGAGTTCTAGTACCATCTTTTCCTACTCCAGCCAAATCTCACAGTTGTCAGCCTCAACGAGCTCAACATCTGCTGATGGAACCAAACCATAAACGGATAATTATATTACATAAGAGAGAAGAAGGATGAATGTACACAAAGGATATTAAAGGACTTCAGAGAAAAAGCCAGTTGAGTCTGGGGAGTGTGGAAGTTTTCTTAAAGGAATTGAAACTGTTTTGCTTCTACTGTTTCACCAGTACCTAGCATAATGCCTGATGCCTAATGTGAGCTTGGCAAGCATTTGTGGGATAAATGCGTGAATGATTGAGCCCTCAGGTATTAAAGTGGGGGAGGTATTAGTCAGTCAAAGAAGAAAAGTTTAGGTAGGTGGGCTCAGAGAGTGGAGCACAGAGGATATTATTGCAAGTGGAGGATGCTGCACAGATAAATGCACAGGAAAGAAACCAGATACCTTGGATGAAGAATCTGCCTAGTGTAACATTGCTGGAGCATTAACCAATTGGGTGAGAATGAATCAAGATAGAGCTAGAGAAATATGCCTGAGCCATGTTCAGGGGTAATATTGGAAACAGTGTCAATTGGCGCAGTGCGGGCACCAAATTTTGAGAATGGATGCTGGCTCAGGGGGCACTTTATGCTGCCATGTGTTACCCCTTTAGATGCTTGATTATGGAAGAAAGTCGGGGAAGCTCAGAGGTGGAGCTGGGGTGGGTGGAAGGGGATCTTGACCTCAAGAGGAGGGAGCTGGATAGGAGCCTAGACAGTTCAGAGAGAAGGCAGGGTATATACACCAATAGGGAGATGTGGTCTGGAGCTTGTGGAAATTCTTTTCTAGTTGCTTCTCTTTTCTCAGTGAGATGTGAAGCCAGACCACCTGTTGAGAGTGAGGACAAAGGATGAGGGGCTGGAGACTCGTTGAGGAATGAGGAGGTATGGGACAGTCATGTGAGAGAAAGGGGAGAGCAAATCAAGCGGGGCATGTAGGGGGCTAGGCAGCACTGAGCACACTTTGAGGTTAATACTTAGGAGACTAAAGTGAAACCCATCAGTGTGAGTCTGTGCTTTTCTCTAGCAGTGTTGAGCTTTATGTGTGCTGGTGTGTAGTAGGTAACGTGTTGGATTTGAACAAAGGGACATTTTTTCCAAGTGGGTATGAACAAGAAGTTGAGGTTTGATGTCATAGACTAATCTAAACTGTTTCAGTACTCTGTATTATGAAAGAGGACTGAGAGAGGCTTTCACATCCTATCTTTTGAATCAGTTTCACATATATACACTTATGTTTTGCTCCTCCCTTTCACAAATAAATTCCTTGACAATGTTGTCAGCACTGACTGGCTTCATTTTCTCATTTCCCATTGAGTTTTCACCCCACTGCTCTGGACACCTCTTCTAGTCTTTGTGAATTTCTTCCCACTTGCTGCCCCTATTACCTCTGGGCTATCTCATCCACTCGCAAGGTTTTCATTATGTAGGCTCACAGGGGACGTCCAAATCTGTATCTCCAGTTCTCTTCTCTCTACTGAGCTCCAGCTAGCCCCTTCCGCTCCTTGCTGGACCCAATCCTTCCAACACCCTTCTCACACTGAACAGCTCAAAAGTCCTACATGATTTATTAGCTTTCACACTAATATGTTCCTCTTGGAGTGTTCTCTGTCTGAATGGTTCCACTATCTACCAAGTTGTCCTGCCAGAAGCCTAAAGATTCATCAAACCCTCCCTTTCATCATCGCATACATCCTATCAATTAATCACCAAGCAATCATCGTTTCTACCTTCTTCATATTTTAGTGAATGTCCCAAGTTACTGGCAATGAACAGGTAATCAGAAAAATATCTTAATTAAAAGAAACATGTTTTTTAAATGTCAATTTGGGTCTGGTGCTCATATCACCTCCACATTCTTGGGAAATTTACTGTGGACATTTGGCAAATTGCTTTTGTCTCTGCAAACAGCCTGACAGCTTTTGGCTTTTGCAAAAACAGACTGAGGGCAGAACAAGGGATATTTAGTCTGTTTCTCATTGAATTATCCAAAAAGAAGGAATGGGAACCCCACCCACTGACCGGTCCTAGTTGCATAACTCAACTCTCTTACGTTTTATGGTTGGAGTCACAAAGGAAAATTCAAAGCAAAACTATGGGTTCTTTATCTTACTGTGTCAGAGTCTTCCACAGGCTCTTGAGGGAAGGTGTACCTTTCCATTTAGATCTGCTGTACTTCTAGAAGCAAAGCAAACTGAGCTGAGTTCTTTGGAAATTCTGGATAGCTGGAGCATATCAAAGGGAGTTTGGAATGGTTTATGTGGTTTGAAAATTCTCGGGGCAAAACTGCCTTCCTGTTGCTTTTGGAAACTACAGTCCAGAATTGGAAAGGAGGCAAACAACCGGAACTCACTCACCATTTGGTTTGCTTCCCATTTGTACTTGCTAATTATTTTATGCTAACAAGAGAGCATGTTTCTCTACATTTTTTTTTTTTTGGTTTTTTTTGTTGTTTGTTTTTAGGCTCGCTGCAACCATGGGACACTTGGTAGATGAAAGCCAAATCAGTTCACTATAGTTTAGGCACAAATGGAGCCAGGTGCATTCTGTCATGGAAACCCATAAATGAACTTTCTCATCCGTTTCCCTACCCTTTCTGCCTAGAACAGGTGGAATTCATTTGCTATGCGATTAGCTATTATCCAAGCCGAACAGTTCTGAAAATTTCAAAGTAGTAGTTGGTGGTCATGAATTTAAAGTAGGGTTAGTAGTTATGTCCAGCATTCTCACCCCCGCCCCCAATTCATACTATGTATTAGTAAAACCTGTGGGCAAATCTCTCCCTTCTGGTAACCCCTTAGCTTGCTCTTGGGTTCTAACTTCTGTTCTCAGAAATCTGCAACCTCTACCTGCTTTTTTTATTCCAGCAATTTGCTCACTTGCCATCCTCTCTTCTATTATTTATCTATTTATTTATTTGTCCCTGTGGATTAATTCCACTATTTCTTTGCTATCATTTTAGCAGGATTTGAGGAAGGAGAGAGATAAACTGATAGTATCAGTCACTAATTTTTAACCAGAACACTTAATTATTTTTGTGTTTGTTTTTGCTACTAAATTTAATTCCTTCAGGGCAAAACTCGGTGGATTAATCTTTGCCTTGACTACCTTGCACAATGCCTGGCATTTTCCAGTCATTCTTACTGGAAAAAAAAAGATGGAATACATTTTTCCAGAAGTCCTTTTGCTAATGCCTAGAATAGGGTATAACTGTACATAAAAGTTCAGACTGATAAAGATTACAGAACAGATAATGATGTTAGGAATTGGGTCAAATATACTTTTGGGTGTGCAGAAAAAACAAAATGCATTTTTCTAAATTGTGTTTTCAGAGACCCGATGCTTGTCTTTAACTCTATGTACTCAGGTCTCTAAGAAGCAGTTTCCCATTGCCCAAATATGAGGACATACTCAGTGCACCAAGCCTTGGCCCCTCACTGCGCTTCCACCACCACCAGCCCCTACCATCGCTGCGTCTTCTCTGAGTTGTTCTCTGAGTGTTCCTGGAGGGTGGAGGGTGGCTTGCAGGCTGAACCCCTGGCTCAGGCAGCTGAGTAGGAGAAGAGGTGGGTGGTTCAGTAATTTATTTTTGCATGCCTGATTTAAACCAGCCCCTTCTCACCAAATGGGAGCTTTCAGCTATTAGAGAAGACACGCAGCCCCTTTTGTCTCTCTGCCTTTTAAACTGCAAAGATGCCTTTCACCAGATCAAAAGATTAAGGCTCCTTCTAGAATTCCAATCCAGCTGGTTCTGAGAATTTTAAATGTGCCTGAAAAATGCATCTGTTCTTTCCATTTTACTTCTATCTTCCCTTCATACTAAACACCTCTAAAGGCTGATAAGTGGAGAATCTATAGTTTGTAAGTCCAAAAGACAAACACTCTACCGTGCATTTACTATTTCCTAATATCACTGGTTCCAAAAACGTCTCTAAAATTAGGCTTTCGATTCTTGTTTTTTACGGGCTGCAGCCTGACATGCTCAGTGCTGACTGCGGCTCTCTTTCTCAGGGCAGAACATGGCATTCTCACAAGAACTTGGCTTACATATTTTGAGAAACTTAAAGCCTTGAGAGGCTTTTTCGAACTGGTGTTTTGAAACTTCCTAATGCCCCAATTAAAGAGACTTGCAGTTTTCTCTGAGTTTCACAGCTCAGCTTGGTATAATCTGGATTGGGGCTGTTCCAGGAGAAGAGGTCAAAAAAAGTGCAAAGTCATACATAATGTATGTAGCATTTTAATAAGCATCCTTTCATACTACAGCTTCTCTTCATGGCTTCTCATAAAACTTCACAAGCCACAGGCACTCCAACTATTATTTTTTAAAGGAGTAACAGAAGGAAATGTTCAACCACTTGTAATCTAAATTGCTTCAGAAATTAAAATGTCTTTATACAGATGCCTCACGACAAAAATCTGTACTCTGTGACAATAATCCTCATCAAAATGAGGTAAACTCAAGTTGTATCAATTTATACCAACCTTGAGAAATTTCAACACTCGTTTGCTATTTATAAAATGAAGATAGATTGATGGTCCATGGAGAAAGGGGGTTTGAGCAACTATCTACTAACCCTTGAGATGTAATAGGCAAGAAGGTATAATTTCAGCAAAGTAGACTAGGGAAAGCACATTTTTAAAGTTCATTTTGTTCTATTTTTACTTCTTATGATAAGGGCATTTCTGGTTTAAATGGAACCTTAAAGAATGTATAAGGTACTCTCTATAAAAATCTCTGCTTACTGGTATGGCACACACTATTGATTGTTGACCCAAGAGCAATTCTCATCCATTCTTTCTCATTCAGGAGCCCATCAGAGTCCATCTCGGAGAACCAAGGGGAGTCATGTCGGGCCTTGACAGAAAGAATGACACACTGCCTAGAGCTTATGAGCTTAGAGCTAGAGATGGCACTGGGTGAGATTTTGAGTTGTCTCCCTTTGGACAGAGAGTAAATGCATTTCATGTAGATGTGGTTATCTAGTTACTGGATAACCTCCAGGGAAAGGAAACTTAAAATAGTCCATTCTATTCTCAGCCAGCTCTGAATGTTAGGAAATAGTTCCTATATAAGAAGTCGAGCATTAGTCCATGAATCTTTCAGTTGTAAGTCACAGCTCCCTAACTCAAACTATATTTTTATTGTATTTTTTCCATTACCAGTTAGTCCTCTCATGCCTTCCTCTTCTCCATGATCACCACACTGTTGTCCATGTCCATGAATCCTTTTTTCCTTTTTCTCAATCTCTCTACTCCCTAACCTCCCCTCCCCACACTAGCTGTCATCCTGTTCTCTATCTGAGGCTGTCTCTATTTTCCTTGTTAGTTCAGTTTGTCCATTAAATTCCACTTATAAGTGAAAACCATATGGTATTTGTCTTTCTCTGACTGGTTTATTTCACTTAGCATAATGTTCTCCAGTTTCATCCATGCTGTCGCAAAGGGTAAAATTTTTCTTCTTTTTTATGGCCAAGTAGTATTCCACTGTGTAAATGTCCCATAGCTGTTTTATCCACTCATCTACTGATTGACACTTGGGCTGCTTCCACATCTTGGTGATTGTAAATAATGCTGCAATGAACATAGGGGTGCTAATGTTCTTTTGAATTAGTGTTTTGGGTTCCTTCAGATATAGTCCCAAAAGTGGGATCGCTGGGTCAACAGGCAGTTCCATTTTTAATTTTTTGAGGTATCTCCATGCTGCTTTCCATAGTGGGTGCACCAGTCTGCATTCCCACCAACAATGCAAAAGGGTTCCCCTTTCTCCACATCCTCACCAGCACTTGTTTGTTGATTTATTGATGATAGCCATTCTGACAGGTGTAAGATATGTCATTGTGGCTTTAATTTGCATTTCTCTGATGATGAGTGTCTTCTCATATGTCTATTGGCCATCTGAATGTCGTCTTTGGAGAAGTGTCTATTCAGGTCCCTTGCCCATTTTTTAATTGTGTGTGTGTGTGTGTGTGTGTGTGTTGAGTTTTATAAGTACTTTATAAATTTTGGATATTAACCTTATCAGATGTACTGGCAAATATGTTCTCCCATTCTGTGGGTTCTTTATTTTATTGATATTTTCCTTTGCTGTGCAAAAGCTTTTTAGTTTGATGTAGTCCATCTTGATTTTTAAAAATGTATTAATTAAAAGTCCTGTAGAGTTTTTTAGGCCTAGATGGGTCCAAGGACCTGGGAAGACCATGTGAGCAAACGTGCCTCTTACAGACATCTGTGTACTGGTCAGTGCAGCTGTGAGCATGGAGGATTCTGGTGCATCAGTTATAGTCAAACATCCATCCCTAGGGACTGAGGGGGAGGGGGAGAGAAATCAGTCCACCTTGAACTACATGGGCTAAACAGAATGCTATGAAGTGAAGGAAGGGTAAGTACCCAAAAGAAAAAATGCAGAATGTTACTGGATAGACAAAAATGTTTTACTCACCCCATTTGTGGTACACAGACAATTTAAGATATATCTCCTTCCCCCACATGATGCCAATTACTCCTTATACAACAGGGAAGAAAGGACATACTTCTTCTGCTGAGGGAGACACTCCTTACTGCTGGTTTCTGCATCTATTTGTAAATTGAGGTTCTCCAACTGACATGCATTCTTTTAGGTCAGGACCAAATATGGCTCCTCATGGACCTATGACCCATTACCAAGTGATATATTAAAACATTCTCCTTCAAAAAAGAGTGTGCCATATGGAGGGACAATAGAACGTTCACAATTCAAATTCCTAGTTGAAAAAGGAGAGAAATTAAGACAAAAGTTGCTATGCAAAAGTTAGTCCACAGCATACCCCACACAGGCAGACAGAGTTAGTGAGGAGCCCTGCGCGCAGTGCAGCGAGACAGTGAGGTCTTGGCCAGCCATCCTCGTTGATTCCAGGGTCTGCTCCAGAGGGACCTTCTTTATTCTCTTTCCCCTGAGGCAATGTCCGAGAAGAGTTCTGTGATTCCTCTTTGCAGAACTGCCCTGCATCTATTAGATCTAAAAAATTTAACAATGGACTTTCTATTGGTGCAGATCTGGGGCTTTAGGGGTTGCTTGGTGTTGAGATGTTGCAGACTTACGGTTTCTATGGTACTACAACTTCCTTAAAAACTCAATCAACAGCTGGCCAATTTGTTAGTAAACAGCTATTGCATAGATATCTTAATGATTCATAATCTTTTAATATGAGACCTGTCTTTATAGTTTCTGTGTCTTTGGAGTCGATCTTGATCTTTACTGTCTTTCTAGCCCTTGAAGAACTGCTTCAATGTTGACTCTGCCTCAGAACAACTCAAAACAGTAGGCTAGGTGAGGTAAGGCACAGGTAACTTGGGTGAAATAGACAGCAAGCAGTGTATCCTTCTGGATGTTGACCTTGTGGGTGTTTTCCACCTCCCTGCTTTGCTCCCATCAACATTGTTAGAGGTACAGAATTCAGATTTTCAGTCCTGCATTGGCATGATTGTATGACTCTCAGCAACCTTGGGTTTCTGGACGTGGATAGGTCCTCTTTCAGAAATAAAACATCCCAGGGAGTTTGGGGGGCACAGGGCTGCATATCCATCCCTGAACATATCACTGTAGCAGGGGATAGAGCTCTGATTGGCCAAGCTGAGCCATGTCCCCAGTCTCGGAAAGCAGAATCATTCTCAAAGCTACCACAAGGACAGTACCTCTGTGCTTGGCCCACATCTTTGCTAGTTTACTCCAGCCGCATGCAACACTCAGGTGTACAATAACTGCACTTTGTCTCAGTTACATTGTACATCTATATGTAATATGGATGTATATATTTACATATGTCTACATACACATTATGTGTATCTTATGTTATGTACAGGGGTGGGACAGTAGGCTTACAGTTGTGAGTACCTGAAATACAGTTTATTCTTATATTATTATTTATTAACTATTGTATTACAACCGTAAACCTACTTTTGCCCAATCCTGTATGTATGTATGTGTGTGTGTGTATGTGTGTATATCTTTCCCACGACTTCTTTTTCTCTACCTGGTGGGACACCTGTGAGACCCGGTTACCTATTCTGATGCATGTGCAAATTGGAGATAAAAGAGACTTTACATTCCACAGGCAACCTGTGGCCAGTGAAGACAAAGCCAGTGGATAAATACCCCTCTGTTCCCTTCCATTTCAAGGCACATTCTACACAGTTTCTCATGGGATTCCTATGAGATGGAGGCTTTTTCTCCTTACTGCTTTACTCTTCCGTGGCCCCACTCCTGTTCTCTGAGGTTACTTCTCTAAATAAATCACCTGCATGTGAACCTTGCTTCAGACCCTGCTTTTGGAGAAACATGAGCTGAGCATGACCATTAAGGAATGAGACGCAAATGAAAAGTGTCTCTGATAGAATCATGGTTAGCATCACGACTCATGTGTACTGAAGCCCTAATCATATAAGGCGTGTTTTGAAGTGAGTGTGCTGTGTGTTTGGACTCAGTCGGTCCTCACAGCAAGTGGGCGGAATAGATGCTATTCTACCAATGAGGCATGGAAAAGTTACATAACGTGTCCAAGACCCCCCAGCCGTTAAGTGGAGGGGGTAGGATTTCATTCCAGGCAGTTGACCCCACAGTCTGCACTATTCATCATTACCCTGTCCTGCTTCTAAGACCCATCAGATATAACACGTCTTTAATATGTTTGTTTAGAAATATTCAAAGACATCTTTCAGGTTTTGCATGACTTCTCCAGGTTAAACTAAGCCAATATCTCTACAAATTTTTATTGAGAAGGTACTATGTGTGGAGCAATATGACAGCACTAGGGACATGGTGGTGAAGAAAACAGACCCTTTGGTCTCAAGATGCATACAGACCAGCAAGCGCAGGCACAGGTGAGAGCCACGGAGATAAGGCTCTGCACCGGTGTGATGAAAACACCTGAGAGACGCCATTATCCCATCCCACTGGAGGTAAAAATGTACCCGCCCCTGGGTGCTGGGAGTGAATGTGAAAGGAAGGTCCAAGTGTCACCAGGGTACGACAGGGACATCTGGGGGCCGGTGGTGCCACCCCTGGGAGAGGGAGCACTGTGGAAGGAGCACTGGGAAGAAAGCTGGTTTGGTTTTGAAATAAAATAAAACTGCTTTGGGACCTGATATGATACATTCTCCTCATCCTGTGAGTAAGCCTGTTTTTTACTACGCAGCTTTTGGGGACTGCAAGTATCGGGTCCTGGCTTTTGCTTATGTCATAATAAAGGCGAATTGTCATTCCAGCCGGTGGCGATCCTAATCTGTGAACTAACGTGTGTGCCCTTCTACTGAGCTTCATGTCCCCTCTCCTGAACATTGTCGTGCTCTTTAAGTTGTGGTTTTTGTTTTTGTTTTTGGTTGTTTCTGTTTTTGTCAACTACGTCACACTAGGACTCCCACTAAAATTGGCAGTCAGTCAAAGTCTTTGATTTCATTTCATATTTTTTCTTTTTTGGCTTAAACATAGAAATTTGTTTTCTAAAATGTATTTTATCAAGTTGAGTTTATTGTTTTAACTTGTTAAGATCTTTCTGGGTTTGGATACTGTTCCTAAACATTTTAGCTTTCCATCCAGTTTTGTGCCATTGACACAAGGCTATGGTTTTAATAATTATGAGAATAAACAAGGTTTCAAATGTACAAGTACACGCTGTCCTAGCTTTAAAAGAGAGAAGGAAAGATCTCAGAAAAGGGAGGTCATTGAGATTGCCACGAATTCCTGGCAAAATTCTAAAATGAGTTATTAAATAAATGTTTTAATAACACCAAACAAAGAAAGTGCTGATACCTGGAAAACAGCCTAAGTCTTCTAGGAAAAAAAATATACCACACTCATCTAATTTCTTCCCTTCATGGTGCTGCAAGACCAGGAGAGAAGAGGATTTCTGTGGACATTGCTGTGGGGGTTTCAGCAGGGAATTCTATGGAGTCAGGTCGTCCAGATGACATGCGCTGAAGGGTAACAGAACAAGGCATCCCAACTCAGCGTATGCAGTGTAGTTGGAAGCGTGAGCTGAGGCTTCTGGTCAAATTGGAGCCATGAGTTCCTTTCCCTGCTCAAACACAGAAATGAAATATGAAATATGGAATAAAAGGTTAAAAGATGTAGCCTTGCTCAAAAACAAGAGAATTTCTCTGTACACCAAAGAAGGAACAGAAGCGCGCAATGCTGAATGGGATCCAAAGGCCGGAACTCTGAGGACAGGTCGGCATAGCTGAAAGTTGGAGTCCTACAGCGTGAAGGGCCCCCAGACAGTCTGCGCACACACATCCGGGCGTGCCACGTTCGGTCATTATTTGAAAGGGTTGGATTTACAGGCTCACTTAAAAAAACAGAGAGAGAGAGAGAGAAACTTGGGCAATAGTAGGCCCATAATAATAACCTGCTTGTGAGAAAGTATAAGTACTCGGTTTTACATTGGGTTTTAATCATCTATCTATAACATTTTTTGTGTAACTTTCCTGGCATCTATAGCTTTTTGAGTAAAAACAAATGAATTACATTAGCCTAGAATTCAAAGTACAGATCCAGAACTCAGCTTCTCAGGACCCTGTTCCTATATCACACCTACTCTCCTCTGCATGGACTTGGGCGAGGTGCTTTCTTTAGGAAAAACTGAATGACGACCACCACTTCTTATGTTGAAACCTCAGGTACAGATGGTGGTGCGGACCAGTAGAGTCTGTCTCATATTTGCCTGTTCCAATGACTATTGCTTTTTACATTGTTTTTTCTGGGTAACTCCTGACCATCAGAATGTACAATGCATTTCAAGGTGATTGTTTTCTGTTCACTAAAGTGGTATCTAAACCTTTTTCTCTGTGTGAGGAAGAAAAATGAATTTGTTTTAGCATATTCATTCTTCTTTCACAATCACATGACCTGATTAGCTGACAAGAAAGGGCTGAGTATCCCGTCTACCCCACCAAAAGTTCAGCAGAAATCTGCCTGGATTCTGTGGTAAACAGAATTGCGTGGCAAGCTGGGAATGCTGTCAGAATGTGACATGCCTTGAAAACCCTTAACACAAAGTCCACACACAGCCCTGGTATATTATTCAAATGAATACCACCCAGTGTTATGATCACTTAATAAAAAAAGTGGTTTGAACACTTACATATATGTTTCCCATTAGCATGCAATTTTCTGTTCGCTGCAGTGGAAGGTGGTGGTCTGCCGAATGCCAGGGTGTGGGAAAGAGGAGACAGTTCTGCTGTTTTGCAACAAGAACTCACCAGAGAAAACTGACACCCCGCAAAACACCTAGCTCCTACTTCCTTCTCTGAGCAGCAGCAGATGACCTCTGGCCTGTCTTTGTGAACCGTGGTGCCAGAAAGTTAGGAGGAGAAAGATTCCTGACCTCCAGGAAAAATAAGCGACTTGTATGTTGTACCATATAAACTCTATTTTCTTTTTCTCTTCCCTCCAATTTCCACTCCCTTTTCTGTCTCTTCCTCACTAAATCATCAAAAATAGAAGGTTTCTTGCAGCATAATGGAGTAAATACTTCCACGAGAAACTTTTCTTCTTAATTTTCCAATGTTCCTCTTACGGTATCTTCTTTGTCCTTAACTTGTTGGTTCTTGTGTGAACACCTGACCCAAACTAGTCAGTGAGTCTTTTTCCTGCAGTTTTGGACTGGAGATGGTGGAAAACGCTGCCAGTCCTCCCCAGAGATAGAAATGGTAGAAATGGTAGAAATGGTAAGATATAATAACACTTGAAACTATTACCCTCACCCTACCCCATGATTTTTATGAACAGAACTAATTTATGGTGACACAGAATGAAGTCCCCGTGAGGAAAGAAGCCCGAGCAAGAAATAGAGTGGGGTGGGGAGAGAGAGAGAGAGAAACAGAGAGAGAGAGACAAAGAGACAGAGAGACAGAGAGAGAACTGACATCACATATGTCTCTGCTTCTATTTGTTTCCTTGTCCAACACCCCTGTCCTTCCAATAATTTGGTTGTTAAACAATTTCTTTATTTAATAAACAAAATATATTCTCTTTCAAAAATTAGTTGATGTCTTAGTTTCATTTTGCAGCCAAAAGGATCATCTAATACAGCATTAAAAATCTGTCCGTGGGGAAGTGTCTTTTACCTATGATTAGACAATTCTAAGATGCAACATTCACGCCCACCAAGAAGGGCTGATTTGCCGACACCACATTTAGCTGGCGTGCCTTTCTCAACTGTGGGAAGGCTGCATCCCACAGATGCTTCAGGTAGAACACCTTCCCCTGAAGATGATAATACTGACTTATCGTCCACATGCTTCAATTCATGTACCCTTCAGTTCTTTTAAATGGTCACACATCTCCCAGACTAAAGAAAAAAAAAAAATCAATCTTGGCCTTACTCAAAGCTGAAGAGGTATACAGCAGAATTATCTAGAATTTCAGAACACAAATGTTTACCTGAAAGGGAAAAAAAAGACTTAGTTACACCCTCTGAAGTAGTGATTCAGAGCCACGGAGCACGGGAGCGGGGCACCTCGGGGACAACTGTATGAGGATCTGTGGACGGGGTGGGGTTGAGATGGATAAGAAGTATTTATTTACACTTATTCAGCTCTTCCCAAAGCTGAAGCTACTCCCTTCTCAAAATGAAGACCTGATTCTGTCTACAGAAACCAGGCCACATATGGTCTTCGATGAGAGAATGCATGCCCAGGCTGCCCAGAGGACAAGGGTGCCTGCTAAATTCAGCTAAACAGTGCTTCTCCAATTAGGTAGCACAATCAACTAGTAAGATATGCTTTAAATAACTTATTACTACTAACGAAGTACTGAAATTTAAACTGTATTTATTTCATAAAATATAGTGGACTCATGGAAATCTCCTTGCACCATTTCAACTCATCTTCACTCCTCTGTGTGTTCTTGAGGGGGAGAAAAAAGTAAATGTATTACATTTAATTAGAACACAAAAAAATTGGAGATAGCCTTAGGTAAGTCTAAGACATGGCCCTAGGAAGAGTCTCCTATGTAAGTGTCATTGATCTTGTTGGTGAGGGAAAAAGTGCTGAGAAACGCTGAGCGAAGGGTACGCTAAAAGAGGCAGGGACCATGGGATGATTATGTACTGAGACGAACACCACATTTCTCATAGTGAAAATTTGAAATCAGTATGAACATCTAACAACAGAGGATTGCTACTGTATTATGTAGATGCCTGTTATTGCTAGTATTAAAGTCCATTTCTCAAACACTATCAACATAGGAGAATGCTTGTGATATAATTTTAGAAAAAAAGGCACAGTTTTTAGAGTCTCCATTTTGTAATAAAAGATAGAAATCAAATTAGATGTTTTTTTTAAAATTTTTATTGTTATTCAATTACAGTTGTCTGCATTTTCTCCCCATCCCTCCACCCCACCCCATCCGAACCCACTTCCCTCCCCCAAATTAGACGTTAAAATCATAACAATGTCAGAAGAGTGGGACTATTGGAGATTTTATTTTGATCTTCTGATGTTTCTGTATGTTCCAAATTCACTCTGATAAAAGTGTAGCTCTCCTATAATGGGGATGGGTGGGAATTTGTTCAGAAGATAGAAATTAAGAACCCTCAGGTCAACATGAACAAGGGAAATGCTGCTGTTTCCCCCACACGTTCACCATACCAACTCGAATATGTTTGAGCAGCTAAAGCATGGGAGGAAGTAAACTGCAAGGGTGGAAGAGCTCCATAATCTCAACTGGAAATTATTTACTATTTTAACTTTTGATGTTTTGTCCTTTTTTCTTACTTATAGAAAAATCATTTTAAAAGGAGGTACTCACTCTGCTTCTTAGAGCAAAATTAAAATTATTTTATTTTTTGTCATTTACCCTTTTGATACCAACTTTTTTTTCCTGCTTCTTGGCTCTACTCTGGGTTTCTACTTTCTCCAAAAATTGGAATAGTGACTTGAAGTCTTTTCTTATAAATGTTCTTGGTTAAAATAAAGATCAGTTAAAATGACAAAGGCTGGCCCTACTTAGTGCTGAAAGTTAAGTGTTACTGAGCTGATATCTGGTGTCCTGTCTTCAAGGAACACCTTTTTGTACTCACCAGCTCTGTTTCCATCATTTACCAATGATAAAAACTCATTCATATGAAGGGGTAGGATTCTAGGAAGGCATTGGACCCCATCTTCCATGCCTGCTTTCTTCACTCAATATCCTCCCAGTAGCCAGGTGTCTGAACGCACTTTATTTTCCACTTTTGCTATCAGATGCCACATGGGGATTTAGAAAGAATTTTGAACATGTATTAAAATGCCTTTTAAAAGTGGATTTGATTCCTAATTACAAGTGAGACAACCCTGGGAAAATTTCTAAGTATCTTGGTATGTTTTACTTTCAAAAATGGTTATAGCATTATTTATCTCATGGAGTTGCTGTGAGGATTAGATGAAAATAATTTACTGTATATTTTAGCACAGTGTGTGGTAGACGCTCAGCATATGTTAATTTAATCTCAATCTGATTTTCAAAAGGCAATCTGCGAGAGGCAACACACAGACTGGATAAAGTAAGTCAGCTATTTCTGGGTTCAAATTCCTATTCTATCACTAACTCTGTGAACTTGGACAAGTTCTGATGTTCTCTAATCATTGGGGACAATGACATCTACCTTACAAGTGTGTTGTGTATATTAAGTATACTTAGAATGCATGATAAATGCCCATTACACAGACTATTTAATAACCACTATTACTATTATTATTAATTAGTGAGAGGGGGTGGCTGGAAGGAAAAGTTATAGCAGAAGACTCTGTAGAAAAAAAAAAAAGAGGAAAAAGAAACCACAAAAACAAATTTCCAATTTTCTTTGCTCCTAAAATCCATCCTAAAAAGAATTCCTTGCTAACATGCATGAACATGAAGGCGTTTTCTTTCCCTCATCCCCAGAGATGGTAGCAGAAATGGAACTAGTGAACAGGCCCAATGCAAACAAAGATATCTACAGAAATAACATTGGGAGAGACACAAGATTTGTTTTGGCAAATAGAAAAGATTTCTGATTGTTTTGGTTTTCTTCTGTTGGAGCCAGTCAGCATCTGGCTTTGAGAACTGTGGGCATGGTCGCCATATGTCCTACACTTTTTCTACAGAAGCCCCAGTTTAAAGCATTGAGTCACATTGCCCCCTTAAGCACACTTGTATTTGCGAGACCCTGGATCCTTATTTGTAGTTTAGAAAATATGGCCATGTGACTACAGAAGTCTGTATTTGACAGGATAAAAGTAAAAATTATAGGAAAATTTAGGTCACAAACTAAAGAATAATAAACCGATGTATATCTATATCTATATCTATTTTTTTCTTTCTGTGATATTGATACCCTTATACTTTAAGCCAGTTGCTGGTTTGGCACTTTTCTCTAAAGAAAAGAAGCAATATAATAGGTTTCCAGGATCAGTATAACCAAACCAATGTCTTTGAACAGAGTCAGGCAATCTTAAGGAGGTTTTGCTTCTTCCAGTCTGTTAATCCAGTCTCTCTCAATTTTATTGAGAGAGCAGAGGGGAAGGATGTAATAATAATAGTAACAACTAGCTTCTATGTGTCAGAAATTGGCTAAGTGTCTACATGCATTAGATCATCTACTGTTTGCAAAGACCCTATAAGCAGACACTGGTATTTTCTATTTTTACTTATTAGGAAAGAGGCTCAGAGAGATTAAGTAATTTGCTGATAGTCAAATTGCTGGTAAGTGACTGAGCTGGGTTTCAAGCTTGTTTGATCCCAAGCTTTCTCAATGGGTAGACTCATCATACACTTAAATACAGTGAACATTTTTGAAATAGGGGCAGGTCTGAAATTTCTGGGGTGACCATGCAGCTGTGGAAGAATCAGGCAGGCTCCTGTTCACAAAAGACCAGTTCTTTCTAAAAGTTGTTTTTTATACTGGAGTAATGTTGGAACCAGAAATCAATTTTCTGAAAGTAAATGTATCGGGATGGGATGATTAGAGATGTGCATCCAGGGGTGTTTGAGGTTTGGCTACACCTTATGTTATATTTTTCAAGGGTTCTGATAGAGACAAAACTCAAAACATGTTTCTGTACAGTAATTATCCACTTTGGTTTCAAATCCACATGTATTTCTGGAGGAACTAACTCCCTGGACCTGTTTCTTATTTTAGTGGGTGCCCCTTACGTAAATACCCACATACAGATCAGGCCTACAGGACACTGTGGAAGTTAGAAGACCTAAACTCAGCCTGGTGAGACCTGAACAACAACAAAACAAAGAAACATGTTTAATAATCTTTATCTACTCCAAACTTGTCGAAATATATAGAGAGATATGGATATAGATATATAGATATCTGTCTCAAGTGTTTGGGTAGGAAAAGTAAGAAGAAGACATTATATTGAGTGACCACTGTGCAGGACACTGATCTGGATGCCGGGGACAACATCTTCATCCTCAGAAAACCTTCACCAGGAAGGTGATACCGGGACGTGGACACATAACTCTACTACAGTGTAGGAAAAAGACAGGGTTCTTTAGAAGCATCGAGCTGAGGCATTTAAAGCCAACTTGAGTGATGTTCCAGTTATATATTGCTGTGTAACAAACTATCCCCAAGCTTAGTAGCTTAAAACAACAACCATTTATTTATATTTTGTTAGTTTATGGGTCAGGAATTTAGGCAGCGGTCAGCTAGGAGATGCTTTTCTTTTATATGGTGTTGTCAGGGGGCATTTGGTAACATTCAAAGGGGGGATTGATGAGTCTGTAAGATCCAAGGTGGCTTTACTAACTTGTCAGTTACCTTGCTGGGGTTAACTGGACTCTTTTGGTCAAAGCAGCCACAAGTTTTTCCAGGTTCAAGGCAAAAGGAGTTAGACCCCCTTCTCTCAATAGAGGGAATGCCACAGTCATCTCTATTACCATAAATTATTTAAATTTATCATATATGCAAAATATATTCATTTCCTCCTCCTTTAAAAGTTTCTATTTTATTATGGTATTGGTTTAAGCCTGAGGTCCAGTATCTCATTGTCCAAATTAGATCCAGATCCAGATAAGTCTCCTCAGGTTCAGTTCCTTGAGTAGGTTCCTCTCACTATGAAGACCTATGAACTTAAAGAAAAACTTTTCTATGCTCACTCCCACAGTGGTGGAGGAGGAATAGGAAAACTGTGATACAGAGTCCTGTTCAAAACGATGTGCAATACAAGGTACAAAGCAGTTACTGGTTCTTAGCAGTTCTGAAATTCAACCAGGAACTTGTCTATTTTTTGCTTATGCCTTACTCATGATCCCAGGAATTCTCTGTAATTCTCTGAGGTCCATTCTCTGCTCTCTTCGCTCCACTCTCTGAGTCACTCTTGCCTATGTGTGCAGCTGAGTGATTTTTCTCAGTGTGTTTCTTGCTCATGGAAATTCAAGGATCCAAGTCTTTTCTTTTTATACTCTGTTTGTCTCTTTCAGTTTATACTGATATAATTTTTTAAAACCTTTGTGGGTTTATTATGTACCAATTTATAAAATTTGCTTCATTAAACAAAAAGCCATAGTTGTGAATCTTTTCAAGATTAGCTCTTTTCAACCTGGTACGGCTACTATGGGAAAATGCACTTCGGAGTCTTAGAAACAAAGAAGTTTAAAAAAGAGAGCCTAAGAGACATGATCTCAAGATACTTAAAGACTTTTGGACTAAGAGGTTAGATGAAGCATGAGACCAGGTCACGTAGTGGTATTCATCTGGGGGATAAGCTAGGATGTAGAACCCCAGATATAGTTTCATTCACTTGTTGTTGCCTTGGTGAAGATGGCTGGAAGGTTAGGCTTAGCTGCTACTATTGTTCCAAGTGTCTCTCCATCATGGAAGCTTCAGAGTAGCCAGATGTTTTACACAGAATGTCAAAGTTCCAAGAGAAAGTACTACAGTAAACACAGTAGAAGATGCATGGCCTTTCACAACCTAAACTCTCAAGTCACATAGTGTCACTTCCACTGTTTTCTACTGGTCAAAGCACAAAACACTCACATTTAAAAGGAGGGTACTTAGAAGCCACCTCTCGATGGGAGCAGTGCCAAAGAATTTGCAGACATATTTAAAACAACCACAGATGCCCACAGGGAAGGACTTCCACAGAAAGGAATATTTAAGCTAAAATGTAAAAAGAACAGGAATTAGGTGTAGGGGTAGGGTAGAATGGGGAAGGGTGTTCAAGACAGAGATAAAGACAGAGGTAAAGCAGGGACCACAAAGGGATTTAAAACGTTTTGTGCAGTTATAGTACATGAGAGTAAAGTGAGGGATCAGCAGCAGCCATATGGGAAAGGGTTATCAGAATTGCTCTTTGATTTGAGTAAACAGATACCTACCCTTGGGCTTAACATTTAAAAGGGCCTTCTTGGGTCCTCATTCATCCATGGCCCTCCCTCATGGTATGAGGACTTTTATACCAGAGTCAAGAGAGTCAACACTTGCCCATCTGGAAGCCATGTGCCCTTCTAGACCAGGCTTCGGATATCTGAGACTCTAAAACTCCCTGCTGAAGTAGGCCTGAGGCCCCAGGGACTGTGCGAGCCCTAGAGGTGGCCAAGAGGCAGGTGGCTTGGAGGACTGTGGGTAGAGCTTGGACATGAGAGCTAGAGTGAGCTGGAGTGCCCACACGCTAATGGATAAGGCTCTCTGCAGTGTAGGACAGAGCCCAGGGAGGGCAGAGAAAGGGGGCAGGATGAGAGTTTCAAGTCTCCTGGTACCAAAGGGCTCTGGCCCAGAGCTCTGAGAAATACGGGAATTCTAAATTTGAACTGGGCCTTCCAGACCCTTACAAAATTATATTTGTTAAAGTATTCAGGTAAAGCATATTTAAGAACAATTTGACCATGTGATTTATAACTTTATAAGTGGTATTTAGTCTCCATTTATACTATTATCCTAGTCCCTTCAAGACTTACATGGACTATATAAAACAAGCTAAGGAGTTTGTATTATGTTCCGAGAGCAGCATAGAAATAATGAAGGATTTTAGTCACACATGTGATACTTCTTCATAGATATTTCACAAGTACATAATAAGAAAACTGACACATTGTGGACTCACAGTAAATACTTTTGAATGAATTAATTAACATGTGAGTTTCAGGAAGATCACTCTGGTGCAGTATGGCAGCATGGGGAAGAGCAGGGCTGTGAGCAGCGAGACCAGTTAGAGGCTCTAGAAGTAATTCAGGTGAAAAGGCACTGGTGGCCCCACTCTGCTGTGGATCTTGGGATGAAGGGACTGAGAAATAAAAGAAGCAGGCACATCTACTGTTGTATCTGTCATACTGTATCACAAGTTGTTCTTATGGGTCTGTCTTCCATACCAACTATGATGTCTTTGAGAGCAAGCCATGGCTTGCTCATCTCTTTATTCTCATTGCCGAGCCTAGGTGTATGATGTATGATAGCCACTTAGATAAAGGCTCATTGGATGGATTAATGCAGGAAAGGATTATAACTTGTAAACTTCTCACAACCTTATGTCTTTATGCAGCTGAGGAAACTACATCTCAGATTAAATAACTCATAATAAAACGTGAGTGTCTTTACAGGGCCCACAAAAGCCCCACATCACCCGTCCCCCATCAACCCTTCTAATACCACCTCTGCAACCTTCTCCTTCATTCACTGTCCTCCAGCTACACTAGCTCTCTTTCTCTTTAGTCAGTGGTCATGTGTGTTCCTGTCTCAGTATTTCTTTTTTCACTTCTAGTTTTCTCTTTCTTTCAGCTCTTTGCTTTTGCTGGCAACTTTTATGTCTCAGCTCAAATGTCATCTTTCCAGAGAGTTCTCCTCTCACCACTCAGTCTCAAGGAGCCCCATCTCCACAAGAATCAGATCACACTCAGCTCACACTCAGGCATATCACCTGGTTTTACTTTCTTCACAGCTAAGACATTATCTGACATCACCTTATTTATGATGCGTGCACATGTATGTCTTTAACCTTGTTTCTTCCCCCCAGGAACATAAGCTCCTTGAGGCAGGACTGGTCTATATCCCCAGCAACTGAAATACCACCTGACAAATCTGTGACATTCAGTAAGGAAATATTAAATAATAGATACATGAATGAACTTAGCACACTCAGAAGGTCTGGAGCCGATTTGAGCCCAGCGGTGTCACCACAGAGTCCATGCTTCTGCCCACGCCTGTCAGTGCAGCCTCATGCAATCCCACAACCATAGCGCCTGTCTGTGTCTGGTCACCACGATATCCCCAGTACTGGGTCCGTGCCTGGTATGTAAGGTGCTTAACACATATCTGTTGGATGATTCAAATTTGAACTAACACGACTATCTTAAACAGCCTGCCATATTACTTAATTACTACAGGGTAAACAGGACTACTATTATCTAGACATGGACACCAAAAGTATAATAAAATTCTATGACTGGTGACGAAATACACAAGACCGTAACAATTCTAACTGTCCTGAGACTACCAAGCTGAGTTTAGGGAGATGCACTAGAAAATGTTTCCATCGTCCAGGCAAAAGATGGTGAGAACCTGAACTAAGACAATGGTAGAGGGGATGGGAAGGAGGAGCTGAGGATTCAAGAAAGCATTAAAAGTGAAGTGGGCCTGGATGGGGTTTTATTGAGTGTAGTAGGTAAGGAAATGGAGTAGAGATCAAGTTTGATATGGGGCGTGCAAGGTGGGTCACAGTGAGGTGAGGAGTGGCCACTTTCTGGAAGTTTGGATGACAGGGGTAAAGTAGAGGTTAGAAAGTAGATGATACAAGGGGACATTGACCCAGGATGGGCGACATTAGAGTGTTTTTAAGTTTCATAAGAAGAGTCAGATGACAATGAAAGGAAAATCCAGGAAAGGGAGGTTGAATGATGGAGTGAAGTGCGCAAATGCTTTGCAGCTGTTTGAAGTGTGTGCGTGCGTGTGTGTGGCATTTAGCTTTATCCAGGAGTACTGGTTTTAAAATAAAGTTGTCATTTGTTGCCCTTCCTGGGCTGCAGAAAATACACAAGCCGAAAGATGACATAGAGCCTGAAGCTTAGAGATCGAGTCTATGCTAGCAGTTACTGTTACCAAATGCTTTCCTCAAGGAGACAAGTTACTTCATTAGAATCTAATGTTTAAGAGAAAGTATAGTGTGGTTCTTTAAAATGAGTTTTTTTCCTTTAACTTTAGGAAGCTTTTGGCAGTATTAAATTATATGATCTTACTTAATCAAACTAAAGCATTCATCACCACATACCTCCCTCTACCCTAGGCTCTCTCCTTGCCTTTCTCCAGACGTACTCAAAAATAAATGTCTAACTTGTAGGCCTGACTAGCTCAAATACATCAATATATTTATCCAATTAAGAGACTAGTACATGTGTGTTGCTGCCCACGACTACAAAGTACTGTGCCTGGGCTTGGGCAAGGGAGTGGGTGTTGCTCAGGAGCCGTGTGGCCTTGAGTAAGTCACTTAATCCCTGCACTAGGATGTCCTCCTTATAAAATGCTGTTCTTGGGGTTGCTATGATTTGTGAAGTGCCCCTGAATTGTAGGGATTACATATAGAAACATATTCCTCTCTATAAGAATTTTCAATGTTACTGAGATATAGGGATAATATTGAAGGGGTCCAGACAGACTTATAGATGGAGAACAGATGACAGCTACTTGGTGGGGGGTGGGGGGTAGGTTAGGGGGTGGAGGGATTGAGCAAAAAAGATAAAGGACTTATGGACATGGATGAACAGGGTGGGGATTTTGGAGGGGAAGGGGAGTATAAGGGCACTAAGTAGTAATGGAGAAAGTATAATAAAGATTATATATTAAAAAAGAACAGAAAGAAACAAGATGTAAATTATAAAATGGTAGAGATGTTTATAATTTGAGTTCAAGGAAAGGAAACATATAAGAAAGTTTCGGCATATGGATTTTGGCCTAAGATCTTTATTACAATCTTTGACAATGTGTTATAACACAGAATTTCCTGGTGAATAAAATTATCCAAGAAAATTATGCATAAATTAAAGTCAACTCAATCTAGGTTAGACCTGCCTCTTCTGGCTTCTGCCCTTCTCAGCATCACCTCTTGTTGCTTCCCAGGGTACTTTATTCATTCATTTATACCTACCTATGTGGCTTTCCAAAGGAACTGGATCTCTCTTGATTATACGTTCTTTGTAACCCTTCTGTCCCTGCATCTTGACTACCTAACTTATTCAGTAGGACTCAGGGTCAAGACTAATTTCATGAGGATGCCTCCCCTGAACAGCTTCCTGCCAAGTCTGGACCATTCAAAGTGCTATTATTGTACTTCTCACATCATAGCCCTGCTAATATCTCCTTGAAATTGCTGATTTATTGTTGGAGATTCCCACTAAGTTTAAGTTTTCAAAGACAGAAATTGTGCCATTGTATCCCCAGTATCTGGTTTGGTGCATGGCACAAGCTGATGCTATATATCATCTCAAATAAGATAACTGTAAATTAGTGTAGTCAATTGGATGAACCATTCCTATGTCCATTCTGCAGATGAAAAAAGTAAGGCTCTGAACAATGACTCTTCTCCTAGACATACGGCAGGGGGGCTAGAGCACACAGAGCCCCTCTAAATCCGATCAGCAGCCTTCTCTGGGCATGTGGCTGAGGCAGCTTGGAGCTACATCACATGCCTTTCCCCTGAACTTTCACAGGAGATTAGCTTTTGCTTCTTGGAAAACTGAACTGAATAAGTGGAAAGAAAAGATGTTTGTAACTAACACCAAAGAAAAGTCTGTTTGTTCTCAAGACACTGAGCATGTTGTTCAACCCAGTGAGTTCATCCATGCATTTTCTTGGACCCTGCAAGGGTCATAGTGGCAGCAGAGTGACAAACTACTCAGTGTAAGCAGGCCCATTCAGGCTGCCCCAGGGCAGTATTAATTTAGGCAGTGGCTTCACTTTCCTTCCCTTGGCTAAAGAAAAAGGCTCAAAAGAGTATATGTGCATCTTGCATATTTGCTCACTCGGGCAGTCTTATCTCCACCCCACCACCCTGACCCTACTACTGCCTGTGAAGCAGAGATGACCTCAGCTTATCCTTGTTCTTAATATTAGTTCATTCCTAAATTCAGCATTGGGGCAGAGGAGTGGGGTCTAGCTTGAAAACAGGGAGGCCTCTAGCTCCACCCTGGAGCTTAGCAGCCAAGATGCCACAGGGAAATGGGGAGAGCAATGAGGGAGCTCTAAACAGCCAAATCTAATGTAGGTACTCAGGAGTCAGGAATTCTAATCCTAGATTTAATCTGATTATTGCTGAGGGTCAAAATCCTATAAGCACTTTGAGGTGAGGGCCCAGATCTGGGGAGTTCTTATTGTAAGTTCTTATCCCAGCACAGCATATGACCAATCTCATGAGGAAAAAATCTCTCCTTAATCAGCCATGTGTGCAAAGATTAATGTCCAAGGATGAGTGCTACCATATTATTTATAGAATCTAAAACTAGAAATAACCCTAAATACCTGTGATAAGAAATTGATTAGATATATTTATGAAATATAGAGTGAATTTATGCAGCCATAGAGTAGAGAATATTACATGACATAGGAAAATTCTTAATATATTAAGTAAAGAAAAGAACATAGTGATTGATTCTAAATTAGATAAAATGTGTAATTATACTTAAAAATGTACAATTATCTTAAAAATGCATATGTGGTTAAATTAATTTTTTCTGCATGATTTTAAAATGATTGTTTCAAGTTTTCATAATAAACATGTAATTTTTATAAGCATAAAAACAAGTAGTACTATTTAAAATATATCATTTTTCATTATGGTTGTACGAAAAAGAACCAAGTGGGGAGGAGGACTTGGAAGCAAGGGTTTACTATGAGAAACTGAGAGACTGACAGTGATCTGCCCAGACTTGCATGAGAGGAGCATTAGGTTCATTCTCCCTTCAAGTCAGAACCTATTTCTAGGAGATCATCTGGCACCAGTATTTAATACTCTAACGTCACCAGAAGTTGGTCTATTGTGCTTTCTCTCTTTCTGGTATTTGCATTTAAGTCTTACCTCCAGTGAAACTATAAAGGCACTATCATTAGTTAAGGAACTTGAGACACTCAGGAGTATATCAAAGGCATGTGCAACTGGTTTTATAATGAGAGCATTAGATCGGGATTCGGAATCCTGAATCGCACAGCCTCACCAGCCACTCTGTGCCTTAACAAGCTGACTAAATTCTCTGATCTTCAGTTGCCTCCTAAACTGCACCCTGAATTGAGGATGATAATAGCTACCTCCACATTTGGTCATGAGAACTTGGTTAATCAAAAAGTGTTTACTTTGTTCTGTGCTACACACGTGGTATTTAACAGTGTCAATCCCTGTCCCAACAGTCTGCAATCTAGTAGGAGACATAGGCAGATACACAGAAAAGGCAGTTACAAAAGGGTGTGGCAGCTGCTATCATGGGTGGGAGCCCACAAGAATGGCCTACCCTGAAACAGTGATGATAACTAAATTAAACACAAAAGATGAGAAGACATTTTCCAGGCAAAGATGGGGAGAAGACAGTCCCATAAGGGCCTAAAAAATGTTTTAAGGCCTGGAAATAACAATGGAGAAATAAACCAGCTTAATAGAAATTGGGTAGTTTTAACTGGTTGAACACATCTAAAATGTACTGCTTAGTGAAGGCCTAATGTTTCAAGACTTTGTGTTAGAATATAACATACTCAATATTTTTACTGATGATTTGTTTGTAAATATTATATATTATGTATAAATATATAATATATAAATAATATACTGTATATAAATGTATGCATAATATATTATGCATAAATATATAATATATAAATAATATATAATATGTAAAAAGTTTACTCTTCAAAATTTGCTAATGATGGGTAGTTAATTAAAAGAGCTCATTAATACACTGGATAATATATACAAAAATATCTTGCTTTTTCAGATTGGAAAGAAAAAAAGCAACACATTTTTTAAGTTTCTCATGCTATCCCCTGGGTCATTCTCCTCAATTTATTTGCCACAACTCTTCAGAGTCAGATGATACATGGACGATGCCCATTTTTATGGCATTGCCTTGGGTCTGGCTCTAATTATCTACATGAAAACATAAGGAAGATGTGCACAGAGACCACAGTTAGTGTTCTGTAGCCAAGGAGTTCAGTATAGTCAGTAGTGAGTTGTGATACTGGTGCAGCGAAGTGTAATATACAGGACCAAGCATTAATGTTCTCACTCTATTCGGGGGTAGAGGGCCCACCTGTGGATATCACATCCAGCTCTGGGCACGATACTTTAAGAGAGACTGATAACCTGAAACCTGTCCACAGGACAGGGTGTTGAGAAGACTTGAAACTATCAGGGGTAATGTGGAAGCAATAAGGCAGTTTATTTGGAGAAGACTGACTCAACAAAACATGCTAACTATCTTCAAAGATAAAAGAAGTTCATTCACATTACTGAATAAAATGAGATTGATCCGCTCTGTCTTCAAAGTGTACAGCTACAAAAGAAATGCTAATGGGACAATTTCTAGCTCACTAAAAAGGACAATTTTATAATCATAAAAGCTGGCTGGAGAGGAATAAGTTGCCTCATAGGGGATGAACTCCCTATTACTATATAAGCAAATATTAAATGACCTCTTATAGGTGATACTTTAGAAAAGATTCAATCATCAAATGGATAATTAGGCTACACAAACTTGAAGTTCTCTTCCCAATCAAAGATGCTATGTGTCTGGCATATTCAGAGTTAATAATAATTATGTCATCATCATCATCATCATCATCATCATCATCACCATCAACAACAAAATCAAAATCTAGTCTTATTCTGTGGAGATACACTATGTAATACAGCAGTCCCAGCCCCATGAGGCTATTAAACCCTTGAAATGTAGCTGGTCTAATTTGAAATATGCTGTAAATGTAAAATACAGACCAGATTTAATAATTCTTTATATAGATTTCATGTTGAAATAATACTATTTTGCATTTACTTTGTTCAATAAAATCTATAATTAAAATTAATTTCACTTGTTTCTTTTTATTTTTTAATGTGGTTGCTAGACATTGGAAAATTACATATGTGGCTTGCCAGGAAGAAAGCTAACATTCCTGGCTTTACCCAGGTTAATACCACTTCCCACATCACAGTCTTGGACAGAGCTTTCCTTAGGCTTCTCCACTTTCTCTAGGACAGGTTATGGGCCTACAGGAAACCCAGACCATAGCACCAATAGCCAAGGCCTTGCACCAAACTTGACTATAAACCATGAGAAGGAACAAACTGTGCTGAAGTCAGAAATAAGCTCAAATAGATCAAAAGGCTTTAATTTCCTAAAACGCTCAGCCGAAACATACCCAAGGAATGTCTTCAAATTGGAATTGAACCCACCTACATATTTCCTAAAACTAGTGAACAACCATATCACAGTGAGCCAACATTAATTGGATTTGGGTCCTTGCTTGCAACCAAGTACAAAATATTTACCAACCTTGTGTATTTTGGCTTCTGGCACAGAGATTGCTTTTATAGCAAAATGATTAGAGTCAGCATTCTTCTCAACTAAGCAAACATAAATGGGTGCTCACTGTTCACAAGTAGGCGGGTCTGTCACATCCACACTAAGACAACCTTAGCAGATGCGGTGATCCTTTCACATGCTGTCAGACTTTAAGGTCAAAGAGCTCAATGTTGAAGAAGATGGCTTTAGAGTCAAGAGGACCTGTGTTTGAGTGGAGACTCTTCCCACTGACCAGCTGTGTAACCCTATGTAGGTTATACAATACTCCTAAAGCCTCAGTGTCCTAATCCAGCAAGTGGCCATGATACCACATACTTCATAATTTCATATGGTTATTGTAAAGATTAAATGATTATATATCATATATATGCTACATGCCATATATTTATGTACATCACTTAGTATTATGTACCATACCATCATCATCATCATCATCACCATCCCCAAGTAGACTATGAGCTCCTTAAGGATAGGGTTGTGCCTTTATTCATTTATTATTCATTGAGAGCTACTCTGTGCCAGGCCTGTTATGTTTCTTGGGTATACGAAAGGAACAAGGCTGACAAAGTCCCTAAGCTCTTGGAGTTTCTACTCTCCTGGGAATCATACATAAACTAGCTTGCAAATAAATATATAATCTCAGCAATGACAAATGTTAAGAAGGAAGACAGCAGAATAAGGGAGTAGAGGATAGCACAGGAGATGATGAGAGATTTTATTTTCAGCTAGGATGTCAGAGCATCTTCTCTGAGCTGAAATTTGAAGTGAGGGACAAAGCTTGGTGACGGTCTGATGGAAGCATATTTCAGAAAAAGGAAGCAGCAAGTGCATGGAGGAAAGAGCATGGTGCTTTGAAAAACAGTACAAATGAACAGAATGATTGAAACAAATTAGGCAAGGTATAATATGATCAGACTGTTGGTTTTGGCAAAATGAAAAAAACACTGGTGACCTTAACCAGAGTATTTCAACAGAGTTTTGAGATATAAATATGACTGGAGTGGGTCAAAGAGAATATGGGAGGCTAGGAGTTAGATACAGATAATATAACATACTTTTTAAAAGATCTTTGCTATAAACAGAGGCAGAGAAGTGGGTCAACAGCTAAGATGGGAGATAGTGAAGCAAGTTATACATAGATGAGAATGATTCTGCAGAGAGGAAGGAACTGGCAATGCAGGAGAAAGAGGGAATAATTTCAGGATCTTTGCAGGAGCAAAGTCCTTGAGTAAGTGAAAGAAGAGAGGCATTAGTGCCCAGGGAAGGGCCAGGCTTGGACAGCAGCAGAAACCATTTCTACATGTAACAGGAAGGTGGGCAGAATATGTCAGTCTGAATTCAGGGAGGTGGTCATTTTGGTGGTGGACCAATGAGAGGGGTCTAATGGCTCCCATCTGATTAAGAACTAAGAAGTATTGAGAAGAAGGAGAGAGTCAGGAGGGTCACACGTGCCATGTTACATCCTGTACTTGGAGCAATGCCTATGCAGATGTGCTAAAGTATTTTTGTTGACTACCCCAAAGAGTTCTGCTATAAGACCTGCAGGAAGAGAAAAATATCTACTTCCCCTCTAGCTTTATTCCCACCTCTCCCCTGTTTTCTTACTCTCTCTTGCACCTGCTGAGCTTTGCTCATGCTGACAACTTTCAGTTCAGGTCAACAAGCATTTATTAAGTGATTCCTCAGTGATATACCTATACTAGGTATGACCATATAGTGTTGAATGGGTAAGGCTGAGGAGTTCACCTTCTTGTCTAGATGTCTGAGAAGTACACAACAGATTACAGTACTGGGGGTAAGTACTTTGACAAAGGTCCCCATGAGGGATGCCTTTGCTATTTAGAGTATCAGGGAAGATTATTCCAGACCAGAATCTCCATTCCCCTTCAACTTTTTCTTCCTTTATCTTCCTCAGCCATTTTAACTATCCCTCACTTTAATGCCCTTCTTGGATCCCACCTCCCCAATCAGAAGTGATCTTTCACTGATATTTTTTTTTAAATATTTTATTGTTTTTGCTATTACAGATGTTCCACTTTTCTCCCTTCACCCCCTCCACCAAGTCCACACCCCCGCCTTCTATAATCAATTAGTCCCCTCACTGTTGACTTTTTAAAGGACACGTAACAATGTCTCCAGCAGCCCAATGCCAAGTGCTTCCAAGGGCTTCCCTCAGGAGAAGGTCACTGGTGTCAGCAACTTGATTCCAGGCCAGAAGTGTGGCCAGAGTTCATCATTCCCATTGGGCCTTTCCATTGCAGCCACCAACGGGAAGGGGTGAGTGGGGAGATTAAGGAGGGGCCAGGCTAGGACTTCATCCAGATTCCTCTTGTGCAGCTCTTTGGAGCTCTGCTGACAGCTCAAGTTTCATTTAAGATGCTTGAATTGAGCAAAGAACTGGAGCTGCTGTCTGGTGGAGAGGCTGTGGGCAGGCCGTGGGCAAAGCAAACATGCTGTCTGGCACATTTGCTTGAAAGAGAACAAGGGTGAGGGTTGTAGGCTGTTTTGCAGGACAAACCGCCAACTCCAGCAAGTGAAACAGCAGGCCGGAGACACTGCAAAGGGTCCTGAAGCACAGGGAACATCACTGAAAGGGCTCTGATCTGCATTTTCCTCAAAGCCATAGCAAATATTTTCTGTGTTCATCTATGGATATAACAGAAAAGGACATGCTTGGAAAAGTCCACACACACCTAGACACTATCACCCAATGGGCAGCCTGGGTCCTGCCTGCCTCCTTCCCCCACATGAAAATGGCAGTCCCATCTTAGAATCTTAATCTTGTCCTCTTCTCCTTTTTTTCCTCCCCTACCTGACACAAGTGTGCAGAGGAAAGCCCACTGCTTTGAAAGGTTGAGAATAAAAATAATATGGAAAAAGAAATTTTCTGAGCCCAGTTCATTTTGAGATTAGAATAAAGACATAGACATTTGGTGTGCTGACTCAACTAATACAGATTTACTGGCATGAGCACCCAGGGCTGGGGGCCAAAGGTGAGCTCATGCAGTAATTTCTTTACCTAGACAAGGGTGGAGCTAAAAGCACAATGCAATTCAAATTGCTTCCCCGAACAGACTGACAGAATGTGAAGGGGAGCAATTTCCTCTTTAAAGATATTATTGCTTCTCAAACTCCAGTCCCTCCAAAATTCCTCCTTACATGAAGGCATAGGACAGGAATCCCCACCCCACCCCCAACACATTTCAGACCAAAAAACACTTTAATGTTAGAAATGTGCTGGAACCACCCAACAATCATGAAAATAGGTATGTAAACTGTAAAATCCCACTTCCATCTTATTCTAAAACAACATAAATATCACATGTTTTTTATCTAGATAGAAAATAAAAACTATCAGGTTGGCCAAAAAATCTGTTTAGTGTTTTTCTGTAAAATGAAAGGCACATATTTCATTTTACCAATAACTTTATTGATTTGGGTATTTTGAGTATGTTGGCTCTCTCCCTCTATTGGCTTCTAGTGGGTAGAGGCCAGGGGTGCTGCTGAACATCTTCCAATGCATGAGACAGCCCCACAGCAAAGAATTATTTGGCCAAAATGTCAGTAGTATCAAGAAACTTCACAAACCACCCGTGACACGGTCAATCAGTCACAGCAACTTCTCCATATACTGCACAACTCTTTTTTTTTTTTTTTTGCATTTCAGTTGTATTTTTACCTTTCTTGAAATAAAGCATAATATGCCAAAAATGTTACGTATATTCTTCCATCTTCAATATTAAAATGGCTGCACAAAAATTCACCAATTTTGATGTTGCTTTTTTTAAATGCACGGTGATGTGACAGCTGTCACAATAGAATCTAACAAAATTGTTTTGAATGAAGTTAAAGACAACTAAGCACTGCTAGAGTCAGAGTACAGAAAAAAACCAAAAAATTTTTTTGGCCAACCCATTACTATTTCTATAAAACCCAAGTGTTCTGTGGTCCTCCAACATTTCAGGCCCATTAAAAATGTGAAAAGCCTCATTCAAATGTACTCATGTCAAACAAGGATTGGAAAGAGTAGATGACGGGTGGCTCACTTGGTTGGAGTGTACCCTGTACACCAAAAGTTTGCAGATTCAATCCCCAGTTAGGGCACAGGCCCAGGTTTCAATCCCTGGTTGGGGCATGTGCGTGAGGCCACCAATTGATGTTTCTCTCTATCCCTTCTTCTTCCTCTAAAATCAATAAACATATATCCTAGAGTGAGGATTAAAAAAAGGAAGAAAAGTGTAGATAACATACTCGCTTCATGCAACTGTCTCCACACCAAAATTTGACGTCTGTGATTTAAGCACTGCCCCCCCCCCAAAAAAACCCCCAGGATCTCACAGTGAAAGTCTCTTTTTTCATATTTTTTTCTGTAGGAAGCTTTTGTGACTTACCCCTTCATGCTTCCCATATCCAACTTTCTGCAGCTTGGGTAAAAGCCTCTGTCTTTCTGAAACATGTTACGCCTCCTACTCCCAAGGGACCTGGAAATATGGAGAACTCGGGGATTTAAGGTTCCTGGCATATAATAGGTACTCCACAAATATCTGTTAAATAAATGACTGGGTGAATGCATGAATTGACCGTATTGAATATTTCAAGCTAATGATTACCTATAATCGTATAAAGTTTGTTTTCCCTGAGATGGGGTACAGATTAAAAATAAAAGTAATATAAAGGTAGGCTTAGAAGTACTTGTTGTTAGGTGGTAAATCAATTCTAGGCCATGAAGAGCAACCCTAAGGGTTCCCATAGTAGGAGAGTGATGCCAGAGATGCCTGGGCCACCCTGCACTCTCTCCTGTGGTCTTCCTGTAAGAGTCCCGACACAGCTCTGGGCTTTGGCCTGACTCAACATGCTCAGTTGCATGTTCTCAGGGAGATATCTGGGTCTGCTGGGGGTCAAACTTTTTCAGAAAAATTAAACTTCTAATAAACATCTCAGTCTGAAAGCTTGGAGCAATCTGCTTCACTTTTCATAGTCTCCAGGTCTTCCCAAGTATCCGCTTCACTCCCTGCGTCAGAGCCCTCTCAGACTGGCCAACTTTATCTCTGCCCCAGGGCATTGCCTTTCAGGAAGAGGTCCAAGACCTTAGCTACCCACCTCTGCCCCCCGCCTTTAAGATTCTAATTCCCATCCCTGGGACATCCAGCCTCTCCATAGAAGGACACGCAGACCATTTTCCCAAAGTGTTCAACAGACAGAGGGCTCACCCTCAGTCACTACTGTCTGTGATGAATGAGAAAGATCTTGGGGAGCCTGCCCGACAGGGTTCTAGAATCCGTCCGCCGGAGGTGTGTAGAGCCTGACTCATGGTGCCATTGCTGCTAACTTGATCACGCTTTGTACAGCCACTGTGCCTTTAGCTTAGGCTGTTTCAAAATCGGATTTGGGAGGGAAGCATAGTATGAATCCTAGAGAAATAACAACTGTCAGCTTTCAGCCAGAGCTGGAAGAGCGCTGCTCTGGTAGCAAGCATTGGAACTGCGTTTAGGTTCTTCTGAGGACGCGAGAGGTAAAATGAGGAGCACTGGTGAGGAGAGGGCAGGTTATGCTAGAATGCTTGAGTTGGTAGGTGACTGACACATCTGATCTACTAAACAGTCTCGTAAAACAGTTTAATATCTGTCACTGCCTACACTTTCTGAATTCTCCCTTTCCCTTCCCTTAATGATGCCTTGAGCGGATTCCAAAACTTCCCAGGTTCCATAATTGTGCTCTTATTTTTTAACAAAAAATCTATGTAGTCCAATTTAAAATTCCCAACTCAAATCAATTTACTCACTATCTCTCCCCTACATCTCCTGTGTGGTTTGAGGAATTAATGGGGTGGGGTGGGAGTATTCTTTCACTACTCTGGCTCCCTGGAGAGTGGTCCATGCCTGGGTCTGGAATACTTCTCCCACCTCTCTTCCTAAGTCCTAACTCCTTGGCTCTTTGAGGCTGGTTGTGAGAGCAGGGGCCATGGGGCCTATGATGGTGGGTGTTGCTGATTCTTTGGCTAACAATGACTCTGTGGCTAACATCCTCTGCTCTCAGGGGGTCACATTTAGCATCTCCTCAGCGATTCTGCCTGGATCTCCCCACAATCCAGTTTTCTTATACAATTGAGGTCCAGACATTGCTCCAACCAAGGAAGAATCCCACAGAGACAGAAGCTCTAGAAGCTCTAGACATGTCCCCAGTATTGAGAGCTGTGGAGTGTAGCAGCTAAGACAACCAACACAGGAGCCAGAGGCTGAAGTGTATTCCAGCTCCACTACTTATTTAACCACTCTGAGCCTCAGTTTTCTCATCTGTACACTGGAGATAATAATGCCTGATTCACAGTTATAGTGAAAAGTACCATGGGCTGTGTGAAGTTCCAATATCTGAGTTCAAATCCCAGATCCACTAGTTAGTTCCTACATATGTGATATTAGGAAGACCTTACTTCTGAGACTCAGTGTCCTCATGTGTCCTAAAAATACTGTAACATGAAAATAGTATTTTTAACTCCTTCATAGGGTGAATGTACAAATTAAATATATAACAATATGGATTATGTCTAGAACAGCACATGAGACAAAAAAGAGCACTCAAAATACTGCAGTTATTGTTATTCTGCAAGGAAAGCACTTAGCTCAAAGCCTGGCACCTGTTATAACACTGAGCTGAGGAGGAAATATCAGCAGTAGATTTTACACTGAGGTTGGTATTGACATAGGGCATTCCTCTCCTTACTACCTTGCTTGGTTTTAAACATGTCCTTGGCCTTTTGCAATTCTCTTTCCAACATGTTCATGCGTCTCTGGATTTGTCCACTTCCTGTGGTCTGCCTGTGAACTCAGGAGCCTGCACAGGCTCAGGCAGTGCTATTTCTGTCCCAGGAGCCAACACCACTTACCCCCAACTGAACTACCTCCCCTCAGAAGCAGGCCACTGTTTACCCAGAGGGTAGAGATCTGAGCAAAGCTGTTTATCCCGCAGTCAGACTCCAAAGGGTTCCACTCAGCAGATTTCCTCACTGTCTGAGAGCTTACGCCCAGTCAGTCATTGGTATTTCTGCATCACCCCCAACTCTGTGGGATCAGACACAAATTTGAGGTAACTGATTTGTCAGCAACCAGCCTTGTAATACTCTGAGTTGTTTTTTCCAGTGTGGATATGAATTAATGCCTCCTCACCCACACTCTCACATTCAGACTCCCTTGTGACCAAGAGGCATAATAATAGCCTTCTTGTGATCTGAACCATGTCCATCTGTCCCACCTTATCTCCCCGAGCCCCAGTCAAAACAAATTACAGATACCAGAGGCACTTCACAGGCCACCTTTCCAAGCCTTCACAAATACATTTCTTCCCTCTGCTGGGAACCCCCTTCCCTACCATTACTCCCCCCACCCCCGACAAACTTGCATTCATCTTTCAGAATTCAGTCAAGTATCACCCGCCCTGGGGCCCTTTAGAGTTTTGCCTCCTAGCCCTTTACCAACTGGGTAAGACACTCCTCCTTGATTTTCCCACACATGGTAGCTTATATCTCTTGCCACATCATGTTTAACTTACATCTTCTCTACTAGACTATGAATCCTTCAAGGGCAGATATTCCATGTTACATATCTCTGTATCCACAGTGCAAAGTCTGTAGTGATACAGTTGTATAGAGTTGGTACAAAGCAAATAATGAACCCTGACTGAATTTTCAAGATTGCTGCCTAAGTCAGTTCTGTTGGCTAATAGCTCAAAGAACACAAAGTAAATAAAAGTGAAAAAGGAAATTGATATCTATCATGGAACTCATTAATGTGCTCTTGAGCCATAGAGAAGGCTCTGTGAAGGGATAGATATCTAGGACAAATCCTCATCTTAAAAATAAGAACTCCCTTCAGTAGATGCCATCTTAACCATTATTCCCATCTGCATTGTTGGAAGAGGTTAAGATGGCCAATATACAACAATCTTTCTTTTCCAAACTATACCCATGTCAAAATGGTAAATTCATATTAACAAAACAGTTGAAACCAAAGGTGCTCAAATTCACCCAGGCTATACCAGGCACGTTTCTGGAGGAGTCGGACACTACTGTTTTTAGCTCTTCCCCATGGACCTCCATAAGGAATACACCCATCTTCTCATGCTCCCTGTTCTAAGAGCCTTCTCATGAGGTGTCTTTTCTCCACCCCACACTCATCCAAATGCATACCCTTAGCTCTGCCATCACTGGGCTGGCCTCTGAGCTAAAATTCAAATGTCATCTCCCCACTGCAGCAAAAATAGCTTCACAGGAAAAGCAGGCTTCATCTATACAATGCTGTGAAAGAAGCATGTTTATAATCTCGAGTTTAATAACATGGCAACTGAGATTCACAGAAGTAAAATAATTATTTACATTTAAACAACCAGCTAAAGGGGGTTTAATGTTGAATAGAATAGTTAATATGCCCTTCTGAGCTTTAGTTTCCTTGACTGTAAAATAAGCAGATGAATGAACAAAACAAACAGACTTAGAGAAAAACTGGTAGCTGCCACAAGGTTGGCAGTGGCGCTACGGGCAAAAAAGTGAAGGGGATTAAAAGGTACAACTTATAACATAAGTAAGTCACAGGTATGTAAATTACAGCATAGGATACAGTCAATAATATCACAATAACTTTGTATGGTGAGAGATGGATAGTGGACTTTTTGTGGTGATTACTTTGTCAGGTATGTAAATGTGGAATCTCACTGTTATGCACATGAAACTAATATATTGTATGCTAACTAGACTTTAATTAAAAGTATCTTTGTATTCCAGAATGAAATAATAATAATAATACCCACTTAAGTAAAAATTAATTAGTTGCTTATGTAAAGTATCTAGCCAATTAAAGCATGGCCCGAAAGAGTTATTATAAATCTTAAGCAAGTTAAAGAATATAAAGAAAAACACAAACACAGTAAGTAGAGAAATAGAACATACCTGAAAAGGCAAATGGAACTTTTAGAAATCAAAAATATGATTATGTTAAATGAAGTATACACTGGGTGATGATTTTAACAGTAGACTAGAAACTGGAGAAGAACTAAGAGTAGATTTTAGAACAAAGCTATATAAACTGTGCTACACGGAACATAGAGGAAAACAGCCTGAAGTAGGTGAACACGCCCTCAATAAGCTATCATGCAGTATCAAGTGGTCATACACGAGATACGGAAATTGTGCTTCCACAAAAGGATAGAGACTTGGAAAAATAGTTAAAAGTAAATATCCTATTGTGAGGAAAACTAAAATTCCACATATCTAAGAAGGTCATGAGCTATCAAATCAAATAAAACATAAAGTCACACTGAGACACATCATAATTAAGTTGCTGAAAAACAGTGACAGTTTAAAAAGCAGCTAGAGAGACAAAATTCACACGGACATTACACAGAGTAAAACAAAGATAAGAATGAGAGCAGGTTCTTCATCAGGAACTACATGATCAGAAATAGAACCATATCTTTAAAGGGGTAAAAGAAATATTGTCATTAGAAGGATAATAAAAGAATACATCAAAATAAATAGAGAGATAAGCTATATAATGGATTAGAAAACAGAAGGCAATCCCAACCAAGATACTTCAGCAAGTTTTGTTGTTGTTTTTAGAAACTTACTTGTTGCTCTAAAATTCATCTGGAAAAGCAAAGGGTCTAGAATAACCGAAGCAATTTTTTTAAAGGGGTACAAAGTTGGAAGACTTACCCTACCTGATTTTAAGATTTATTATAAAGTACTAACAATCAAGACAGTTTGGTGTAAAAATACACATATTGATTAAAGGAACAGAATAGTGCATTTACAAATAAACTTAAACATATATTGACAATTGTTTCCTTTTGTTTGGTTTTATCTTTCTGGCCTTGGCAACTGATTTTAATAGAGATGTCAAAGCAATTTGAGCATGGTCATGGTGGAGAAAATTTATTGCATTACTATACTTTAACAAAAAATTATTTGGCTATTGAAATAAAAATATTATTTTCAGTCATACTCCAAACACAAGAAATATTTACAGATAAATTTAAAAATATGAAAGATAAGTGTATCAAAAATTATACATTATTAACAGAAGCTATGATTAATTGATTATCAACAAACCTTCCAAGGTAATTTAATGGGAAAAGACAGTCTTTGTAACAAATGGTGCTAGAAAAACTGGATATCCATACAGAAAAAGATACTTTTAACCTTTTCCTCACATCGCATACAAAGTTAACACAAGTGAAACATATACCTCAACATAAGAGCAAAACCTATAAAATTCCAAGAAGGAAAATAAAGTCTCTGAGATCTTTGTAAGACAAAGATTTCCTAGCTAAGACACACAAAAAAGCATAAGAAAAGAAAAAAAATAATAAATTAGCTTTCAACAAAATTTGAAAGTTTTGCCTTTGAAAGATACTAAAAAGACTCAGAGAAAATATCTGCAAATCATATATCTGACAAAGCAATAGTATCCAGTATAAATTATTTTACAAACCCTTTAAGCTCAACAATAACATGACAAACAACCTGCTTTTAAAAGGGGTGAGAGATTTGGGTGGACACATCACCACAGTATACATGTGAATGAAAAATGGGCACAGGAAAACAGGCTGGCTTATAATCCTGGCTCAGTCACTTACTTCTTGTGTGAACTTGGACAGGTGTGCCTCTTTGTCTTTCTTTGCCTCAATTTTCTCGTAAATAAAATATCAATAATAACAGAATGTAACTTTGTAGAATTAAGTTGAAGATTAAAGATTTTTAATGACATAAAGTGCTCAGAAAAAGGTTGGTCACATAATAAATGCGCAATAAATATTTTTAATATATTTATTGATTATGCTATTACAATTGTCCCATTTCCCCCCGTTCACTCCACTCCATCCTGCACACCCCCTCCCTCCCACATTCCCCCCCTATAGTTCATGTCCATGGGTCATACTTATAAGTTCTTTGGCTTCTCCATTTCCTATACTATTCTTACCCTCCCCCCGTCTATTTTCTACTTACCATTTATGCTACTTATTCTATATACCTTCCCCCCCTCTCTCCCTCCCACTCCCCTGTTGATAACCCTTCATGTGATCTCCATTTCTGTGGTTCTGTTCCTGTTCTAGTTGTTTGCTTAGTTTGCTTTTCTTTTTGTTTTAGGTGTGGTTGTTAATAACTATCAGTTTGCTGTTATTTTTACTGTTCCTATTTTTTATCTTCTTTTTCTTAGATAAATCCCTTTAACATTTCATATAATAAGGGCTTGGTGATGATGAACTCCTTTAACTTGACCTTATCTGAGAAGCACTTTATCTGCCCTTCCATTCTAAATGAGAGCTTTGCTGGATACAGTAATCTTGGATGTAAGTCCTTGCCTTTCATGACTTTTAATACTTCTTGCCTGTAAGGTCTCTTTTGAGAAATCAGCTGACAGTCTGATGGGAACTCCTTTGTAGGTAACTGTGTCCTTTTCTCTTGCTGCTTGTAAGATTCTCTCCTTCTCTTTCATCTTGGGTAATGTAATTATGATGCACCTTGGTGTGTGCTTCTTTGGGTCCAACTTCTTTGGGACTCTCTGAGCTTCTTGGGCTTCCTGGAAGTCTATTTCCTTTGCCAGATTGGGGAAGTTCTCCTTCATCATTTGTTCAAATAAGTTTTCAATTTTTTGTTTTTCCTCTTCTCCTTCTGGCACCCCTATAATTTAGATGTTGGAACTTTTCAAGATGTCCTGGAGGTTCCTAAGCCTCTCCTCATTTTTCTGAATTCTTGTTTCTTCATTCTTTTCTGGTTGGATGTTTCTTTCTTCCTTCTGGTCCATACCGTTGATTTGAGTCCCAGTTTCCTTCCCATCACTATTGGTTCCCTGCACATTTTCCTTTATTTCTCTTAGCATAGCCTTCATTTTTTCATCTAATTTGCAACCAAATTCAACCAATTCTGTGAGCATCCTGATTACCAGTGTTTTGAACTGTGCATCTGATAGGTTGGCTATCTCTTCCTTGCTTAGTTGTGGAGTTTTGATCTGTTCTTTCATTTGGGCCATTTTTTTTTTTTGTCTTGGTGCACCAGTTATGTAAAGGGGCGGAGCCTTAGGTGTTCACCAGGGCAGGGTTAAGCTGGTCCCTGTGCTGTGATGCTGTATGTGGGGGAGGGGCTGAGAGGGAGCAATGGCGCCTGCTCCACTCTCTGCTGGGTTTCAATCACTCCCCCTGCTACCCACAATCAAATCGGGCCCCTCTGATGGTGATTCCCAAGTGGGTGGGCTTGTGCACGCTCTAGGCCCCTGTGGGTCTCTCCAACGAACTCTCCTGTGAGGCTGGGAGTTTCTCCTGCTGCCGCCTCAACCCCCATGGGTGTTTTCAATCAGAGGTTTGAGGCTTTATTTCCCGGAGCTGGAGCCCTGGGTTGCGCAGTCTATTTCGCTCCCCCACCATTCCTTCCAGTTTATCTATGCACGAATGTGGGGCCGCAGGGTCTACTAGCTGTTGTAGTTCCACAATCTGCCACCTCACTGGGTCCACTAGCCGCTGCCCTGCCACGAGTCCTCTCTGCCCTGGCTGCCCATCTCTGCCCCTACTACTGGTCTGGATGAATGTTTCTTCTTTATCTCCTTGTTTGTCCAACTTCCATGAAGTTCGATTTTCTGTCAGTTCTGGTTGCTTTTTGTTTTTAAATTGTTGTTGTCCTTCTTTTGGTTGTGTGAGGAGGTGCAGTGTGTCTACCTCCGCCTCCATATTGGCCAGAAGCTCTGCAATAAATGTTTTTATAGTTGAAATTATTTGGACTCCTTTGCCTGAAAATTTCTTCTGGAAAAATTTCTAACCATTGTGTTTTTTCCTATGGCCAAACATTTTCATACTTTCTGACCTCTCCCAGGAAAGGAAAGTGATGGGTGATGGAGGACTTGGCCAGCTTGAATTTTCACATGCTATGTTGAGCATTAAATAAAATAATCCTTCTAAGAAACTTAGCTACATGCTTGGCACACAGGCCACAGTCACTAATGTTAGTGTATCTTCTCTTCTAGATGTCTAGCATGGAGCTGGGTCTATACATTGTATGGTAAAGTCATTGCTGAGCAAATATATAGGTATTTGGTCTTTTTAAAAAGATTTTATGTATTTATTTTTAGAGAGAGGGGAAGAGAGGGAGAAAGAGATGTGAGAAACATCAAGCAGTTATCACTCACACGCCCCCAAATGGGAACCTGGCCTGAAACACAGGCACATGCCCTGACTGGGAATCGAACTGGCAACCTTTCGGTTCATAGGCTGGCACTCAATCACTGAGCCACACCAGCCAGGGAATGGATATTTACTCTTAAGCTTCTTAAATGAGCAATTGTATCTCTGGCCTTCTTGCTACAGCATCATAGAACCCCCAATTCACTAGATGTTTAATAAATATTCTTAATTTCCTCTGGAGAAGAAAAATAATAGGAGAATATTAGCTGATTACAGCTCCTTGGCTGCAAATTTTCCACAGGAGCTGAGGTTAGAGATTTAACAGGAGTAACCCTGAATGTTTTAAGCATTCTTAGAAAACTGCAATTACATTGATTATGTGCTGCCATTGGAACATTCACTGGAAGCTGCACCCCTCTGAGGCACTGAGTGGTGATGAGTTTCTGTAATCTGTCCAAAAGGTCGCACCAGGCTTCTCCTGCCAGCAACCGGCATTTCAGAAAGCACATCCTGGGGTGAGGGTTGCTGTCTGTGACTCAGAACAGAGCAAAGCTAGGAGGCCCATAAGGGGATTGAACCTATGACCTGGTCCTCATTAGCACAATGTCCTAGCCGACTGGGAAATAATGCAGACTCCTTGAGTGTTAGCTAATACTGACCTACTTAGATATGAGGGATAAAAGCACACATTTTCCCTCCGACATCAGCACAATCTGTCTCTGGGAATTCAAAGGACAGAGAAAGCCCTTTTACAGGGAATTTCTGGGTCAATAACTCTCATCTCATGCTGGATTATGTTCCTCAATTATTCTTCCATCCAATAACTGCTTCTCTGCCTACCCACTCATGTTCCAGCAAATATTAGACAACACGTCAGGCCATTGGAGGCTCCAGTGACATCAGGCACCTCCACACAACCAGATCCGCTCTTTAGGACACTGCCGTTGCCCACCACTTTCACTTCTCCTCACCTCCACTGTTTGGCTAACATGTACTCATCCCTTCTGCATCAACAAATTGTCCAGGGAGTCTTCCTGAATTCTGACGACTGGGTTTCGTACCCGTCCTGCGTGCACCTCTGCACTCCAGACCCCCCATCGCAGCACTTACCACACTGCACTGCCTCAGACTGCGTTCCTCTCCCGAAGCCCCAGTGCTGCGCCCACCTGAGGTGCAGGGCTGTGACTTGTGCAGAGTTGAATTCTATTAACACTGTGCCTGGTATAAAGTAGAAATTCAAGAAAAATTTGTTGAATGAATGAATGACTGAAGGAAATTCCAATTTTCTTTCCTCTTAAAGATTAAATACCCTGTTATGCTAAATACTATTCAGAAGTAAATAAATAGTAGTCTAGCCATTCTTAAAGACACTTCTTAAGTCTTGGCTTTTGCTGAAGTAAGGTGAGAAAGTATTTTGGAATCATATGTATCTGATTTTAAATTTACAGGTTATTATTAATTACCTGTGTTTTAATGTTTCTAAAATGAGAATAACAATAGATCCTGATAGAGTTATTAAGAAGGTAGAATAAATTGTGTGTGTGTATATATATATACATATACATAAATATACATATACACATATATATTTATATATATATAAAGTTCCTGCTGCTCAATAAACATATGTTCTCGCTTTCCAGTCTCTGATTAATAAGCTTTTTTACTGAATTTCTGTCTGGTCTTTCATTAGGCAATACTATTTTTAATAGACACATACATATAGTATACTCTTTCAAGTGGACTGGAAAAGTATTAAAAAATTTTAAATTTAGTATATTTATATGTATGTATATTTGTTTTTTTATACTTTTTCATATATCATACTCAAATATAAACTCTTTAAAAATAATTGGGAAAATAGAAAAGTATAAAAGAATCAAATCAAATATATATATTTGCTTTTTTATATGGTAGAAAATCTAAGTATACCTATTTCCATTGAGTAAATAGAATCCATTCTCAAAAACATCAACAAAGGAAGTTCTAGGTCTATAATCTGTCAATCTATAATTTTTAAACAGTAGTCCTTTGAAGATTTTATATATTTCAAAAGTTGTATAATACTTTGATTAGGAATGAAAACTAAAGATACATTTTTGGTTCAGTTTTTTTGTTGTCCTCAGAAAACTACAGACTGGATAATTAAAAAGCTAATGAACTTAGATAAATTATATCATATTTGTTGAAAACTTAATATGAAAACATCAATCATTTCATAAAATGCATAAACCTTAAGTGATTTATGCTTAAGATGGATCCTCATCACTTATCATTTACATTTTTTTAGACTCTGCTTCCTGGATTAGTACATAGAGAGGATTCTCTCTTTCAAGATCACTGGAAGGATTATAATTGATGTATATCAAGATACGCACCCAGAGGAAGCACTAAAAATTAACAGCTAATTCTCTTTGAATATTGATAATGCTCTCTGGAAAGCACCCAGCTTATTACGCATACCACTAGCCTGTTGCATTGTGCCACAGTTGAGTTCCTTCATAAGTGAAGTCTTCCTTACCTATTCTCCCCTGCTCTGAACCCATTCCAGTTATGATTAACTCCCTCCTGCCCTGGTTTCCCATGACACTTCATTCACCTTTTCATAACAGCAGGCATGTGCATATTGCAGCCATGTATTCCAATTATTTTAAACATTCGTTTCTCACATACTCAGGTGGCTTTCCAACATAGTGACTATGTCTTACTCACCCTGTTTCTCCTCACATAGTTTCCCAGAAATGATGTAAAGAATGAATAAATGAGTTCATGGATGAATGAATAGTAAGGATCCATTTGGGGCTTTCAGAATAAAACAACTTTGAATAAGGACTAATGTGGGAACTACAAAACAGATACATATTCATAAACCATAGGCGTCAGGCCACACAGACAAATATATGAAACAATGGCTTTCATATATTGGACAAAAAGCAATGGAAGGCTGTGATTGCTGAAAAAAGTAAAATGAATGATGTAAGCCCTGCAAATCCCCCAGATTACCACTGGAGACAGTTTGTAGGCAATAACTCAAGGAAGAAAGAACCCAGAGCCTCGTGGACTCAGTTAAGAAGAGAGAAATCAAAGTTTGAGTAGGCCAACAAGGCCAGAACTTAAGGGCACAGGGTTAGAGAGGAGGAAGCTGCACAGTATCAGAGAAGGCAGAGAGAGCTCTGGAGATCAGCAGATGAGTATCCTTGAATCTTTAGTTGAGTACTTATCTGCACAGACATGAGAAAAAACATACCAAGGCTGGAGAAAAAGCACCAAAAAACAGGAGGTTGAAAATTGTTCATTTCAAGCTTAGAATAATTTCTAAGTTCCCACCAGTCAGACTGGAAAGATACTGAATACAATCCTCAGAAGCACATTACCTCAGTATAGTAGGTAAATTATCTTTACTAAAAGTTGCTCTGAAGTGGCAATAAATAAAGCTTAAAATCAAGTCTCAAAGGAATAAAATTGATTGCAAGGAACTTAACTGGGTGCCAAAGGAAAGTCCCACAGTATTTAAAGAAATGCAAAAGAAAAAGAAAAAAAATCTGCACCAAACAGTGTAAAATTCAAAATGAAAATTTACCAGGAATGCCCCAAAGCAGAAATATAAGATATATAATCAGGAAAATAATTAATAAACATACAAAAAGGAGGAGTGATAAAATTAGCAGACAAGGAAATAAAAACAGGCATTATAAATAAACTCTGTATGTTCAGAGTGGATAAAGGCTATATAAACATGATGATGAGATAAATGAAAGATATAAAAAATCATCCAAGTAAAACTTTCAGAAATAATTAGGCACTGAAGAAGAAATGATTAGCACACCTGAAGATATAGTAAAAAAGCTGTCCAAATTGAAGCACAGGAGGAAAATGAACTGAGAATCTGCAATCTGTGGAGCAATATAAAGTAGTTAATATGCCTATAATTAGAAAATACATTTTAAAAAATAGTGCTCAAAAATATTACAACTTTGATGAAAACTATCAATGCATAGATCTGAGAAGCTAAATGACCCCAAGCAAAATAAAAAGAAATAAAATCATACCCAAACACATCTTGGTTAAATTACAGAAAATTATCAATAAAAAGAAAATCTTAAAAGCATACAGACCAAAAAATAGAGACACATTACATAAAGAGGCACAAAGAGAAGAATAAAAGCCAACTTTTCTTCAGCTACTATGCAAGCTAGAAAACAAATGAGCAATATTTTTTTAGTCCTCACCTGAAGGTATGTTTACTGATTTTAGAAAGAGAGCAAGGGGTGGGGGGGAGAGAGAGAGAGAGAGAGAGAGAGAGAGAGAGAGAGAGAGAGAGAGAGAGAAACACTGATGTGAAAAAGAAACATCAGTCATTTGCTTCCCATATGCACCCTGACTGGGGATTGAACACACAACCTAGGCATGTGTTTTGATGGGAGACTCAAACCCACAGCCTTTTGATGTACAGGACAACACTCCAACCAAATGAACAACTCAGCCAGGGCAATATTTTAAATTATCAAAAGCAATAAACTTTCAACCCAGAAATTTATTTCATGGGAAAATATCTTTCAAAAATGAAGACAAATTAATTTTTTTTTAAATAATCAAAGCTAAGAGAATTCATTACCAGCAGATATTCATTACAAGAAACATTAAAGGAAGTTCTTCAAGCAGAGAGAAAATGACACCAAATGTTAATTCCAACCATCAGAAAAGAATAAAGAGAATAGATTTGTGGGTAAATACATAAGTTTTTTTATTTTAAAATTTCTTTAAAGAACTCTTTAAATAGAAATAACAATAAATTGCTTAGTTTATAACATATGTGTAATAAAATGTATGACAAAAACAGCACAAAGGAATGGGAGGGTGCAAATTGAAGTACACTGTTGAAAAGCTCTCTGACCATATGTGGAGTGGCATAAAGTAATTAAAGAGTGGACTCTGGTAATGTAAAGATATATTCTGTAAGCCCTGGAACAACCACTAAAATTAAATTTAAAAAATAATAGATAGATAGATAGGTAGATACAACAAAGAGATTTGGCCTGAATGTCAAAAGGGTAGTTAGATAGGAACAGTAAAAAAGATATGCAGTCCCCCAAAAAGGGGGGCAAGAAAAGATAAAGATCTAAATTTAGACATATTAATAGCTATGTCAAAATTAATAATTGCATTAAATAATCTCATCGTAAAGCAGAGATTGTTATATTGGATAAAAAAGCAAGACCCAACCATATACTATTCAAAGCAACCCAGCTCATGTATAAAGACAGAGTTTAAAAGTAAAAGAATGAAAAAAGATATCACAAAGTAATAAATATAAGAAAGTTTAACTATTTCCTACACATAGTCAAAGTAGAATTCAAAAAAAGAAAAAAAGCAATGAAGAGAAACATTTTACAGTAGTAAAAGGTACTGATTTACTGAGACACAACAATCCTAAATGTGTGTATGCATGTGGAAACAGCTTCAAAATACATGAACAGATAAGAAACAAAGTCCCAGTTTGAGTTGGAGATTTCAACATTCTTTATCAGTAATTAATACAACAGAAAATTAGAAACGATATAAAAACTTGAATAATATTATCAACTAATTTGGCCTAATTAACATTTATGGAATGCTCTGCCTAACAGCATCAGAATAAACATTTTTCAAAGTGTACCTGGAATATTCACCAAGGTAAGCTATATTCTGAGACATAAATGTCTATACATGGTTTAAATCTATAAAAATTTAAATCTTATTGATTAAAAACTATTTGGTTTGATTTATCTATGAAATTAAATTAGAAATATAAAGGAGATATTGGAAAGATATTCAAATGAGAGAAATTAAATAATACATATCTAAATGACCAATGGGTCAAACAAAATATGACAGAGAGTTGAAAATGCCCTGAATTCCATTAAGATCAAAACACAATATAAAATTAGTAGGATGTCTAGAGTAAAATTTATTACTTTAAATGCTAATATTAGACTTCAGGCCAAGATGGAGGCGTAGTAGACACACTGTGCTTCCTCACACAACCAAAAGAAGGACAACAACAACTTAAAAACAAAAAACAACCAGAACTGACAGAAAATTGAACTGTATGGAAGTCCTACAACCAAGGAGTTAAAGAAGAAACATTCATCCAGACCGGTAGGAGGGGCGGAGATGGGCAGCCAGGGCAGAGAGGACTCGTGGCAAGGTGGTGGCTGTCGGACCCAGTGAGGTGGAGTGGCGCGGACAAGGCTGCAGCTGGCGGATCCTGCAAGGCGGTGGTTGGCAGACACAGTGGTCCCACATTTGCATGCAGATAAACCGGGAGGAACAACTGGGGAGTGAGACAGACTGCGCAACCCCAGGGCTCCCGCTTGGGGAAATAAAGCCTCAAACCTCTGACTGAAAACACCTGTGGGGGTTGAGGAGGCAGCAGGAGAAACTCTAGCCTCACAGGAGAGTTCATTGGAAAGACCCACAGGGGCCTAGAGAGTGCACAAGCTCACCCACCCAGGAATCAGCACCAGAAGGGCCCAATTTTCTCGTGGGTATCCGGGGAAGTGACTAAAAACTGGCAGAGAGCAGAGCAAGCGCCATTGTTCCCTCTTGGACCCCTCCCCCACATACAGCGTCACAGTGCAGTGCTGTAGGTTGCCCAGCCTGGGTGAACACCTGAGGCTCCAACCCTTTACTAACAGGCACGCCAAGACCAAAAAAAAAAAAAAAAAAAAAAAAAAAGTCCCAAATGAAAGAATAGATCAAAGTTCCAGAAAAAATACAACTAAGCAACAAAGAGATAGCCAACCTATCAGATGCACAATTCAAAACACTGATAATCAGGATGCTCACAGAATTGGTTGAATTTGGTTGCAAATTAGATGAAAAAATGAAGGCTGTGCTAAGTGAAATAAAGGAAAATGTACAGGGAACCAGTAGGGATGGGGAGGAAACCAGGACTCAAATCAATGGTATGGACTAGAAAGAAGAAAGAAACATCCAACCAGAAAAGAATGAAGAAACAAGAATTCAAAAAAATGAGGAGAGGCTTAGGAATGTCCAGGACAACTTTAAACATTCCAACATGCAAATCATAGGGGTACCAGAAGAAGAGGAAGACCAAGAAACTGAAAACTTACTTGAAACATAATGAAGGAGAACTTCCCCAATCTGACAAAGGAAATAGACTTCCAAGAAGTCCAGGAAGCTCAGAGAGTCCCAAAGAAGTTGGACCCAAAGAAGCACACACCAAGGTGCATCATAATTACATTACCCAAGATGAAAGATAAGGAGAGAATCTTACAAGCAGGAAGAGAAAAGGACACAGTTACCTACAAAGGAGTTCCCATAAGGCTATAGGCTGACTTCTCAAAAGAGACCTTATAGGCAAGAAGGAGCTGGAAAGAAGTATTCCAAGTCATGAAAGGCAAGGACTTACACCCAGGATTGTTCTATCCAGCAAGGCTTTCATTTAGAATGGAAGGGCAGATAAAGTGCTTCTCAGATAAGGTCAAGTTCATCATCACCAAGCCCTTATTATATGAAATGTTAAAGGGATTTATCTAAGAAAAAGAAGATAAAAAAATATGAACAGTAAAATGACAGCAAGTGCACAGTTATTAATGACTACACCTAAAACAAAAACAAAAGCAAACTAAGCAAACAACTAGAACAGGAACAGAACCACAGAAATGGAGATCACATGAAGGGTTATCAACAGGGGAGTGGGAGGGAGAGAGAGGGGGGAAAGGTACAGAGAATAAGTAGCATAAATGGTAGGTAGAAAATAGACGGGGGGAGGGTAAGAATAGTATAGGAAATGGAGAAGCCAAAGAACTTATAACTATGACCCATGGACATGAACTATAGGGGGGGAATGTGGGAGGGAGGGAGTGTGCAGGGCACAGGGGAGTGAAGAGGGGAAAATGGGACAACTGTAATAGCATAATCAATAAAATATATTAAAAAATAAATTCTCATAATAGAAACCAAGAATGATCTTAAATTAGTGATCTAAGCTGATTTAAGAATTTTGAAAAAAAAGAAGCAAATAGCATAAGATAAGCAAAAAGATTAAAGATAAAAAAACATTATCAAAGAAATAGAAAACAAACAACAGGGAAAATTGATGCAATCAATGGTTTTATAAATAAAATTAATAAAACTCTAGTAAGAATGATCACAAGAAAAATGATTCAAACTATCAATTTCAAGAATGAATTCTATCAAACATCTAAGAAAGAAATACCATTTCTATGCAAACATTTGAAGAAAATAAAAGCTTTACATTGACGCCAATCAATGAAGGTATAAAAAGAGAAAACTACAAACATTCCTAACAAAAATGGTAGCACATCAAATCTGCCAATACGTAAAAAGTTATACATTGTGACCAACTGGAGTTTATCCCGGAAATTCAAGTTTGGCTTGATTTTCATTATCAATCAATAAGCTTTCCATACTAACAAACTGAAAAAGAAAGACTTGGTGATAATATCAAGAGATGGAGAAAAAATATTTGACAAACTTCTGATCAAGATGGAAGGAAGCATAAGTAAACACACCTTGCCTCCTTACACAACTACAGCAAAAATTATGACTACAAAACAAATATCACCCAGATTTATCAGAAAATTGAAATGTATGCAAGTCTGGTAACCAAGGATTTAAAGAAGCCACATTCATCCAGATGGGTAGGAGGGACAGAGAGATATGGAGGGGCATGGAATCAGCAGTCCCACATCCATGTGTGGTAGATAAAAACCAGGGGGATACCTCTGAAGTAAGAGATCCCGGTCCCAGACCAGACCACCCAGCCCAGGGTTCCAGTGTAAGGAAGATATGTCCCCATAACTGATGACCATCAAAACGAGTGGGGGGTTGGGGCAGGGGGAGAAACTGCGAGATTCTCAAGAGACTTCTCTTAACAGGCCCACAATGGACTTAGGACTTACACAGACCCACCCCTCTGGGCTTCAGCCCCAGGGCAACAGCTGGAATGGCACCAGTGGCATATGGGGAGAAATTGAAGTGACTGGGATTAGGGTGAGTGCCAGGAGACAGCTTCCTCCTGGGCAAAGCTCCAGAGGCCAGGCAGCAGCACTGTCCTCTCTCTGAGCTCTTCCTCACACAGAGCCACAGAGTCAGTGACTCAGGTTTCGCTACCCTGGCGATTACCTAAGGCTCTGTGCCATACAACCTATAGGTGCACTTTTCTATAATAGGCCACGCTACTAAGACAGGGAGTCAAAGCAGCTCTACCTAACACACAGAAACAAACACAGGGAGGCTGCCAAAATGAGGAGACAAGAAAATATGGCCCAAATGAAAGAACAGATCAAAACTCCAGAAAAAGAACTAAACAAAATGGAGATAACCAACCTATCAGATGCAGAGTTCAGAACACTGGTTATCAGATGCTCAAAAAACTCACTGAGTATAGCAACAGCATAAAAAAGACCCAGGTAGAAATGAAGGTTACATTAAGTGAATAAAGAAAAATATACAGGGAACCATCCCAGTGGAAGGGATGAAGCCCAGAATCAAATCAATGATTTGGAACACAAAGAAGACAAAAATATACAGTCAGAACAGCAAGAAAAAAAACAAATTCAAAAAAATGAGGATAGACCCAGAAACCTCTGGGACATCTTCAAATGTACCAACATCTGTATCATAGGGATGCCAGAAAGAGAAGATGAAGAACAAGAAATTCAAAACTTGTTTGAAAAAATAATGAAAGAAAACTTCTCTAATTTAGTGAAGGAAATAGACATACAAGTCCAGGAAGCACAGAGAGTCCCAAACAAGTTGGACCCAAAGAGGACCACACCAAGACACATCATAATTAAAATACCAAAGATTAAAGAGAAAGAGAAAATCTTACAAGCAGCAAGAGAAAAACAGGGAGTTACCTACAAAGGAGTTCCCATAAGACTGTCAGCTGATTTCTCAAAAGAAACTTTTCAGAGTAGAAGAAACTGGCAAGAAGTACTTAAAGTGATAAAAATCAAGGACCTACAACCTAGATTGCTTTATCTGGCAAAGCTATCACTTAGAATTGAAGGGCAGATAAAATGCTTCCAGACAAGGCAGAGCTAAAGGAGTTCACCATTGCCAAGCCATGTAAAATTATTACATGCCACGCTAAAGGGAATTACACAAAGAAAAGAAGACCAAAACAATGAACATTAAAATGATAATGAATTCACTACTGTCAATAAGTGAATCTAAATAACAAACTAAGCAAACAAGCAGAACAGGAACAGGATCATAGATATTGAGACATTTGGAGGGTTATCAGATGGGAAGGGGAAAAGGGAGAATGGGAGAAAATGTGCAGGGATCCAGAAGCACAAATTGGTAGATACAAAACAGACAGGGGGATGTTAAGGAGAGCATAGGAAATGGAGAGGCCAAAGAACTTATATGCACAACCCATGGACATGAACTGAGGGGTGGATTTCTGGAGAGAATGGGGGTACTCGATGGAGAGGGGCAAAGGAGGAAAAATTGAGACAACCATAATAGCATACTCAATAAAATATATTTTAAAAAAAGAAAAAATATTTGACAAAATTTACCATCCATTTTCAGGAAACAAGAGGTATAAGGGATTTACCACACCTGATAAAAGATATTTTTTAAAACGTTTTCTTCCCAAATTTGGAAATAAGGCAAAAGATGTCTACTCTCACAACTTGTAGTCAACATGTACTGGAGGTCCTAGCTAGTACAATACGGCATATAAAAATAAAGGAACAGGATTAAATAAAACAAGTACTTATGCAACTTCATATACCTGGAAGGGGTGGGTTCTTCATCTCAGTTCTACCTCTTTCTCCAATAAAACAACGGGAAGGCTATTTTACTACATTCTTGTTGGAATATTTTATTTCCTAGCTGTAGTTCAAGATGAAAACAGTTTTACCCATTGGGCAGAATCTTGGGTGCCATGTTGCGCTCTGCGTAACACTATTGAAGATCCCCCTCTGATTTAGCAGCTCACTTTATACCCACTATCCTGGACCTTAGGGGTTTTGGAGGAGGCTCTGAACGTCCGTGCAGCAAAATCCCATCCCCCCAAACAAGCAATGTGCATAAAGACATCTTGCAAGGAAGCAAAAATACCTCTGCAGAAATATTTCGCTTTCAATCTCCAGAACATACAGAACGTCTAAGTAATTAGCTTAGAGTCACAAGTTAGGTTTAAAAAATGGGAGAGAGGAGGAGATGGTGGGATTTGAAAGAAACCCTGTAACTCGACTAATGGTTTTGTGTTCTAACCACGAAACCTCTACCCACCTGTAACCTTAGCCATAGATATACTCCTGTCCTTGCCGCCGGACAGTCTGTGCCCGCTTGACACGGCTTTCTTGAATTAGAAGGTCTACTGCGATTTTCTTTTAGACACCGTAGTTCTTTCTGAGAAGGAGCTGGATTATTAGAGGACTGGTGGGAGTTCCTCAAGCAAACAAAGGAAATGTTGGAAGGATCTGCACCAAAGCCACAAAACAAGCTCTCCAGAAAATCGGTCTTTATCTGTAACCTCTCTCTGGAGGTTTGCAAGAATACTTAGGGCTTCGTGAGATAAAGTACGTGGGTAGTGGCTGCCACGGTGGCAGAGCTGCATGTTGACTCAGTGGAAGCACATGGGTTTCACCAAGGCAACGCAGTGCTAGTGGAGGCTGCTGGTGCCAAGGTGATGCTGGCCACAGGTGCTGGGGATTTTTTTCTACCCTTTGATGGGGCAAGAAACTAGCTCTTGCCTCCTTTGAATAATTGCTTAAGTTCTTTAGCAATTGAAGGGAATAGGTTTCTATATGGATTTATTTTCATTGAACAAAAAATCATCCTGATTGTTGTTTTTCTCAATAGTGCAGGCCACAGGCAGGGAAGAAATGTGGACAGTCACTTAACAAGTAAAGATGGCTGGCTTTATCAGTTAATTTGCAGATATTTCCGAAATGTCCTAATGTGCAACAAGCATACTACAACAGGCTTCTTTGAGAAGGGCAAAAATAATGGCCACTACTAGTAGCCAAATTTCATTGTATGTTTACAATATATGAAGCACTGTGTAATGATTTTTATGGGTATTATCTTTTTAAATCCTAACACAATCTTATGTTATTCTTTGCATTTCCCAGATGATGAAATAGACACTTGAAAGGTTGGTACCTGCTTGCCAACAAAAAGATAGTAAGCTTGGACAAAGCCAGATTTGAAGATAGTTTTGTTTAACTCCAATGCCTGTCTAAACATTATTCTAGACTCCTTTGAAAAGAGACAAAGCCTTTCTCATCTCAAAGCAATGTATTTTTTTTTTTTTTTTTTTGCTTAGTTAGCTTCACCAGATTGCCAGCCAGTCAGGACTAGCCATACACCTCAGAAGCTGACCTGACAGAAACTGGAAACTCTTACTGTTTCCATATCTCCTGTTTCTGCCAAGTTTTGAAGAGCTCCTTAATTTAAGGGGAGTACCACTGGCAGGGACCCTTCTTTCATCCGTTCCCTTCCATTCGGTGATTTTTTGTTCAAGAGCATGCCTTCCTTTCAGTTTGCAGAAGCAGAGCTGTGGGAAGTTCCACAGATAATATTTATGCAGGTAAATGAATCACCATCTAGAGTGAGAAGGTCAATTTTAGAATTCAGAATCTGAAATGCATTAGCTCTAATCACAGTTGCTGAAGTATGTTCCTGCCTGTTAATAGGTCTATCAGAAATGTGCTAGGCTTATTTTAGACCCAGTTAATCATACATCCATATACATTTAGAAATGAGTTATACCGATCCAATCATTTGAAGCCTCCAATGCAATTTAAATAGTTATATTACTTCATTCATTCATTAGTCATGGAGCTCTTGTTATGTCTTAGGCACAGTAGTGAGACCCAAAGATACAAATAAAAAATACATTGTTTCTGTCCTCAGGGAGGTCATTTACCATTTTTGTTTAATAATATCTTTCAATAAAAGTAAATGCCTTTTCTTTCTTTCTTTTTAATATAATCTGCAACACATTTTCAGTTTAACTTGATATTTGCATTTTCTGCAATACATCAGACCAGATAATCAGATATCCTGAACAAACTTTCTGTTTCTGATGAAAACAGCTAAAATATTATTTGTATATATGTGTGTTTAGAATATTCTAAGTGCATTCCTAAGCTGGCAAGAAAGTATGTAATATGCCAAAGCCAAAAACAAGTTTACGTGGGGAGGTGAAAGGCAAGCAAGTGCAGAATGCAGCCTTGACCCTAATGGAATCTGTTAAACCCTGGTGAACTTGAACCTATGTCTTAAAGACTGTACAAGGCACAGAGGAAAGCAGAGAAACACTAGGCCACACCTAAAGTAGGAAGACTGATTGTAGGCCCCCATGTTAAGCTGAGACCTCACTGGGATACAATTTCCTTTTCGAAGTAGACAACAAGGAAGGAACTCTTTTCCCCTTGGCACTGAGTATAGAGGGAAAAATTCTCTCCTAATAATTTGGAACTATAACCAGCTCTCACACAGGGTTTTGGCCCAGTTTAAAACTTTCTGGGTGGTCCAAAAAATTCAAATAGAAATTTTGATATAAAGTGGTCCTGGATTTTAGTGACTGCCTCCAGGTGCTAGAAAGAAGCAAAATAAAATCCTCTCCAAAGGAATTCAATTTCAACATGAACTGAAAAAAATTCTCTCAGATAATGATCCAAAGGGATATGAGCTAAAAGTCAAAAATTGCAAATACACAGGTAAACAAATAACCATGAATACAAGCCAGAAGAAATAACATTGCAGAACCAGTCAAAACTTTAGATATTGGAATTATCATATGCTGGATATAAAATAAGAATATTTAATATTCTTGAAGGAGCGAGGTCTAAAAATATAAGCAAGAAACTATAAAAAAGTCTGAAAAAATAATTTGAAAGTTAAAAGCAGCAATAAAGTAAATGAAATTAAACAATGAATGAGATTAGAAATAGATGAGAAGAGACTTAGTAAAAGGAAGATATGTTCAAAGAAATTATCCAGAATGTTTTCAAAAGAGACATATTAAAAACATAATAGATTCATAAAATTAGAGGATATATGAGAAAGTCCAACATAATATAACCAGAATTTAGAAGGAAATAATAGTAACAATGAGGAAAAAGGGCATAATTTGAATAGATAGTAATGAAGAATTTTCCAGAAAGACATCAACTCACAACAAACAGTGTAAAAAAAAAAAAATCCACACCTGAACGTATCAAATGAAACAATAGGACACCAAAGACAAAGAGAAGATTTAAAAATCTTCTCTTTTTTCACTAGCCAGTGAAAAAAGTTTAACGTGGGTTTGGTTTGTTATCTCAAAACAAAATAATAGCCAGAGCTCTCAAAAGAAAAAGAAATAGTGCCATTTTACTGGATTTTAATAATATGTTTTGAATAAACAAGTAAATTGTAGCAGCAAATCTAAGATAAGAGGTCACTGATTCCAAAATCTGTGTTTTTAAATATCAGATATGCAAACCAAAAAGGATCCAGCCTTAATGAAACTCCAGATGACATGTTACTTGAAAATGGATAGGATGCAAAGCTGTTCCTGAAATTTTGATCATACCTGTATTGCTAGGATAGGTCCATAGCTATCCTCTCAGATCTTAAACTCTGCACAATTCTACCAGAAAAATCTACGCTGTCACTTAGTCTGGCTACGTCACTGATTAGAAACTTTGAAAGATTACGTACTTCCTAGCACATCACACTGAGACACAGAGCTGTGGAACAGTACTGGCCAGCGGTTCTGCCTTAGAATTGGCAGGACAGGGGTTTACATTTCTAGATATGTGACCTGGGAACGTTCCTTTTGTATTTATTCCTTAGTTTTCTCATCTGTAAAGTGGAAATAATAACATCTATGATCTGTGGCAAGGAGTAAAAGATATATGTCAAGTGCTTTGCACAGAACTGACTCAGAATCATCATGGAAACTAGCTGTTACTATTAAGCAATCATTCCATTTCTTCATTTTTATCTTCTACTGCTCTCAGCCCAGACATTTCTCCTCTTTCTCATGTCTTGCTGGCTTCTTTTTCAGGGCCAGTGATTTGCAAAGTGGGGCCCCCACAGCAACAGGATCACCTAGGAACATGTTAGAAATAGCATTTCTTGGGCCTCACCCAGACCCACCGAATCAGAAACTGGAGGCCAAGGCCCAGCAAACTGTGTTAGCAAGCCCCCCAGGTGATTCTGTTACACAGCAGGACCATTGCTCTAAGCCAAAGCACAGGTCATTCAGCTTATCTAGTAGGCTATTGCAAATGTGTGGAGAAGCTTTGGCTGTCGGGATGCTTGATCCCTACTAGCAATTAGTGCAAGAGGGATGCTGAGTGTTCCAAAATATTCACCTCCTTAACCTTTCTCTCCCCTTGCACCTGTTGAAATCTTTCACAATTCCTTGGAACTGGCTCCTCCACACTTGTCTTTATCCATTTCAGCCCAGACCATGATCTCTCTTAGGACATGACTATATACATTATGTATATTTAACATTCTTTCATATAAAATATCCCTGAAGGAGAATTCTTATCTCTTACTTCCTCTGTAGGGAGGAAGCATTAGTCTAGTAGCTAAAACCCCAGACTATGGAGCCAGAACGCCTGGGTACAATTCCTAGCACGGTGACTCCCTGAACATACAACCCTGGATTTTGTTACTTATTGTCTCTGAGCCTCAGTTTCCTCATCTGTAAGACAAGGATAGTAATAATATATACATCAAAGTGTTGAAGATTACATCGTTAGAATGGTGCTTGGCCCAAAGGGAGCACTATGCAGTGTCACCTTGTAGCTGAAGGTTCACATGGGTAGCTGGGCACATTGTCTTCAGTGTCCCTGCTGCAGTGTCCCTCCTCCTGTTCCTGTGACAGTGGAGGTCAAGGACTTGGGAATTTAGGATTTCAGCCATCTCTTTCAATTTCTTTCTACTTGAGAGATATAAATGAGGACAAAATTATATTTCCAGAACCTCTGAGAGTCTTTCTATTTGAATCATGTTCTTTTTAATGGTTTTGCTCAAAAAGAGCCTTGTTTCCTGCCAATTTCTGATGGCTGTCCTCCATCACCTGCCCTTTTGTTTCTCAGAATCCCACAGGCCATTAGTCTAAGCACGCATCCCTGGCAGGGGCCCTACTTTTGGCAGCACTAAGCACAGCATGGGCTGATGAAATGCTCCTTGGAGCCTGCCCATTCAAACACAGGGTGCATCCAGTGCTGGGGTTGATGACATCTCAGCCTGAGGTGGAAGGGGCACACAGGACTTTGGGCGGTTATGTAATATGGCAGGAGGAGGAGGTGATGCATGCATGAGGAAAAAGAGCATCCCAGGGGTAGGCTCCGTTTTTATGAGGAAGCCTGAGAGTAAAGCAGGTGAGTTAGGTCCTGTTTTGCATGTGATGTCAGGCCAGCAAAGATGGCCAAAAATGCCTGTGGAAGAAAAATACTGGTCATACAGCTTTTTTCATTGGCATGAAGAAAAAGAATGAAAAGTCTGTGTCTTTGTGCATTTGTCTATGAGACTCTCTAAAATTAAACTCTTAACTTCACTAAGTAGTCATCTCAGGCAGCAAATTAGTTCATAAAATAATCCAATAAATAAACATTCTGGAAAATATCTGTGGCAATATCCAACATGTTTTAAGCTCTGGTATCAAATAAGAACATTTTAGCTATAGCTATCTGCCTGTTGATTCTTTAGTTAAAAGGAAAAAGAGGAGGAGGAAGAGAGGAAGGATTGCAATATTATCTCAGGCAAGACCGACCTTGGCAGAACTGCCAGGTCCCCAAACCCACCCTTAGTTTGGCCAGTTTGTGGCTTTCATGTGATCAGTTTAACCAGAAGAACTCTGATTGGCGAATGGACTCATACTGAGGAAGCACACCAGAGAGATGACAAAACTGGAGCATTTCTTTGTTAGTTTGAGAGATAAAAATTCTAAACAGATTGGTAATCACAGGAGCTGATGGTATCATTTTCCACCCAATTGCAAAAAAAAAAAAAAAAGGACAGGGGCTTGAATATACCCTTTCACACATACACACACACACACACACAATATCAAAATGGCCAATTATTGTATGAAAACATGCTTAATCGTATTAATCACCTGGGAAATACAAACAAAAACCACAATATCCCTCCCAACCATGCACATTAATTCTAATGCAGGAGCCCCTACTGCCTGCATACCTTTGGCTCCCCAGTGTCCTATGACCCCAATTTTTCCTTTATTTTTCATCAATTCAAAATTTATCAAGTTACCGATCCTGTGTCCTACCAGATAACCATCTAATTTCTCTAACACATTAATACATGTCAAGGTTTTAATTGTGCCAGTAGACTGATGTGCTTCCAAGTTGTATAATTTCATTTTAAGGGTTGAAGACACAGTCCCAAATCCAAAGCAGTAACTGATACTAGAGACACCATATGTTTGTGGCAGGCCTGTGGGGGAGAAAAATAAAGAAGAGCAAAGAGATGTTTTAGTGACTCCGAAATCGGGCACTGAAAAGTGCTGCCTTGGCAGGACAGGACCTTGCTGTGGTCGGAGGGAACCTCATGAGAGGGCTCAGGCACAGTTGTCACACGAGGTTTTCACACTGGGTTGGCCAAAAGTTCGTTTAGTTTTTTTCTGTGTGATGGCTCTAGAAGTGCTTGTTGTCTTTAACTTCATTCAAAACAATTTTGTTAGATTGTACTGTGACAGCTGGCATATCTGCATGCATTTAAAAAATTATCAAAATTGGTGAATTTTAGTGCAGCCATTCTAATATTTAAGATGGAAGAAAATTTGCAACATTTTGGCATATAATGCTTTATTATTTCAAGAAAGGTAAAAATACAACTGAAATGCAAGAAAAGATTTGTGCAGAGTATGGAGAAGATGCTATGACTGATCGACTGTGTCAAAAGTGGTTTGTGAAGTTTCTTGGTACTATTGACATTTTGGCAGAATAATTCTTTGCTGTGGGGCTGTCTTACGCTTTGGAAGATGTTTCAAAACACCCCTGGTCTCTACCCACTAGAAGCCAACAGCGGGAGATAGCTGACATACTCAAAATATCCAGATCAATAAAGTTATTGGAGAAAGTGAAAACTCTGTCTTTTATTTTACAGAAAAATCCTGAACAGACTTTTTGGCCAACCCAATACATACAGAAACCTCAATCTACATTGAGGTCAATGTGGAAGCAGGGGTACCCGCACTGAAATTTTTAGAGACTATTTTGACTTTTCATATGTAGTAGGAAAAATAATGTCCCTTAACCCCATCCCTGAAAGCCATGTCCTAACTTCTGGAACTTGTAAATATGTTAGGTTACATGGCAAAAGGGGAATTAAGACTGCAGATGGAATTAATGTTGCAGATTGAATTAAGGTTGCTAGTCAGCTGACTTTAAAGAGGGAGAGGAGCCTAGATCATCCAGGTGGGCCCAATGCAATCACAGGGTCTTTAGAAGAGAAAGAGTGGGGCAGAAGAGAACCAGATAGGGGACATAGCTGGAAGGGTTCATCCCAACATCGCTGGCTTTGAAATTGAAGGGAAAAAGTGGCAAGTAAGCCTAGGAATGTGGGCAGCTTCTATGTGGCGGAAAAGTCAAGGAAATGGATTTTCCTCTAGAGCCTTCAGAAGGAATGCAGCCCTGCCAGCCCTTTGAATCCAATGAGAATTATCTTGGATATCTGACTTCCAGAACTGTTAGATAATAAATTGGTGTTATTTTAAGTCACTACACTATGGTAATTTGTTATAGCAGCAATAGGAACTCATACACTATGTTGAAGAAACGCCATGGATCACACAGACAACCAATAAATATAATTTATATTTAGCTTTTGCATGTAATTATAGAGGGCATGCATGCATCCAACCCTCCCCCTACACACACACGCACGCACAAGCACACACACTTGTAATCTTTACTCGTTTGTATTTCTGCCCATGACTTACCCCTTCTAATTTGATCATGTTATCAGAATTCAAGGAGGGAACGTGGGCAGCCAGGGACTTGCTGCAGTTACTGTGAGTTAATTGGGAGATACCTGAAGGGCTGCACAGGCATTGTCTGCATAGCCCGGGGTTAAAATTGAATTGTGCAAACAGAGAGAGAGAAGCTTGTTTACTCTCTGGTAAAGAGGATATCTGCCAGAAAAATAGTGGTCCTTCTGCTGACAAAGTTAGTAATTTGCAGATTTGCAAAACTAGGGCATAAAATACACACAGGTGCAAATAGATGTTTGTAAATATAAAAGTGAAACAAGTAATTTGAGGTTTCTGGGAGAGAGCCAGTTCATGAATTCCATCCCCAGGAACATTACAAGCCAGCCTATGATCCAGGTTGCCGAGCACTGAGTACCAGCAACCAAGGGGTGTCTTGGGGAAGCAAAAATACACCCTTCTCATCAGCCCCATCACCCAAATACTCTAAATAAATATTAAACCCAAGTAAAAACATGATCACTATGTGAACACAGCTTCAAGCTGCTGCCAAGTACATATACTCTCTACAAAAAAGCATCGTGTTTGTCCTCCGAAAGCAGGAGTAGTCCTCACTCCCCAGTCCCTTGTGATCACAGACCCCAAGCCCTTCCATTTTGGAAATGCTGGCGATACATATAGCAAGGGCACTTATCTTTCTTTCTTTTCAATGGGCACAAAGTAAAAGAACAAAACAAGTGGTATAATCTAAGCAATGACGAGATGCCAAGAACTTGGCAATGAAATGGACAAGATTAGCTTCCACACACAATGGCTCAAAGCTGATATATATATATTTGCCTTAAAAACAAAGACTTAGGCCAGCAACCCCTAGTTATAAGCAGATTAAGAGTATTAGTTACATTTAAACAAACAATGCATCAGTCAGAAAGGGACTGTCCAGAAAGAAAAGTACCAAAAAAAAAAAAAAAAGAGAGAGAGAAGCAAATGCTGGCCAGGCCCCCACAACCAGCGTCGGGCAGCGGTGGGGGGTGGGGGCTGTGAGGTCTGTGTGGCAGGTGCACATCCCAGGGATGGAGACAGCTGTGTCAGTCCATGGGGTTCTGGTCAAACTAGATAAATAATCCAGCCAAGTCCCCTGGTTCTGTTATCTGTTTACCAAGCAACTTTTTTTAAAAATCATTGTCTTAGTTCATTCAGGCTGCTATAACAAAACACCACAGACTGAGTTGCTTATAAGAACCAAAAATTTATTTCTCACCAACCTGGATGCTAGGATATCCAAGACCAAGGCACCAGCATGGCCACATTCTGGTCAAGGCCCTCTTCCTGGTTTGCAGCCAATGCCTCCTCATTGTGACCTCACGTGGTGAAGGGGACAGGAGATTTCTATGGGATTTCTTTTATAAGGGCACTGATCCCATCTGTGAGTGCTCCACCCCCATAACCTAAGCCCTTCCCAAATGTCTCCCCTAATATTATCATTTGGGAGTTACAATGTCAACACCTGAATTTGGGAGGGGGGAAATAAACATTGAGACCACAGTGATTATAATGTGGCTATAGGACGAGAATGCACTAATCTTCAATCAGAATTTTATCTGCTTAAAACAGTTATGCTATCATCATAAATTCATGTATTATTTTTCTAGTTTAATTCAAACTATGCACTGACTTTTACCTGATTAACACTTACCTCATAAGGGCTCCAGGAGCCCTCAGCTCTTTTTCTTAAAGGGAAGGATTTTGCCAACTCTCAGTTGGGTGAGAGTGGTCATAATTCCCACCAGAACACTGGTCTTGCCCACAGGATGGCTGGACTTTTCTCAAAGACTTCTTAGATTCTCGGGGATAGTGTTCATGTTCCACCAGGACTATCTTGTTTTGAGCTAGCTATAAGCGGAAGTGCCACTAAAGACCTTTGGTCTGGCAAAGAGGATATCTGCAGGAAAAAAAAAAAAAACAACCACCCCAAAACGATACTTTGCTGACAAAGTTAGTAATCTTTGGATCTGTAAAGCTAGCGCATAAAATACACTCAGAAGAGACCCCCAACCAGGCCTGTTCTTCAAAAATATCCCATTCTCCTGTCTGCTAAATAAACACCAAGGAAAGAGTGACTTATTCATGAATAGAAAATTAAAACATAAAAAAGGAATTGGCTAGAAATTAAAGAGGGGCTTGTCTCAGGAAGAAACGCAGAGGCCAAGTCACATGAGCCCTTGATGCCATTCCAGTTCAATTCCACGCAGCAACCTCTGTGGTCTGGAGGAAGCGCTGGAGTCGGCTGCCTTGGATCGAATCTGCCGTGTTTCCTGGCTAACAAAAACACTAGTACCTATGACTCCAACCTTTACTTTTAATTAAATATTTTTTATTGGAATGCTATATAAATATGTACAAACATAAATCTGAGTATAAGTTCCTTATGCTCACACAACTATAAACTTACAGAACCAATATAATTCAAATTAACTCTATTTATTCAATGCGACAGATGATGTTACTTTGCTGAAATAAAACCACGCTTTACTCTGTGAGTATGCACTTGGTACTGAATGCCAGAGCACGGATCTTTTAGGTTTGGCAGCCGGAGCTGCTCCGCACTGTGAGAGAACTTTATGTTCCCGGCACAGTTCCTTATTTAAGCTACTATGAGACTTTTGTTCGCAGCCTGCATCTTGATGCCATTGGCCTTTGCTAATATATTAATTTTTTCCACTGTTCTTTTCCTTTCTACTTGAGGCCAATAAAATTATAAATCCAAAAGCCCAACCCCAACCCAGAAGTGTGTGACAGTGCCCAGGTAGTCGTTCGATGGCTCAATATCTGTTTCTATTCATGTGTTTCAACTATTTTCAAACTAAACGCAATTGTATTTTCATTACTATGGAGAACTTACCCATGACATTTTGAGGGACTAGTGAAATCTAGTCCCTTGAGGGAGCACCATGTCCTGCTTCCCTCCCCCACCCAACGTGTGGGAAAGATGCCAGACACAAAATCAATGTTTCCCTTCTGCTCTCAGGGCACAAAATGGTTGAGGCCAATCTGTGCCCTTTTCCTTGATTTTGCACTTTTGCATTTCTGAGCTGCTCTTTTTAAGTAAGGTTATGCAAATTGTCTGGGGGAGTATTCCTGTAGCCATACTCATCTTCTCAAGGGGAGATAAAAGCTGGAAAACACTGAGATGTGAGTCTTAGTGCCTATTCCTTTTCAGTTTTATAAAATAGCAATAGCCTTCCTTTAAACAGAGCAAAGAGCGAGAATGATTAGAAAAACACCCAGATGCTTGTATTTTTTCCCTGCTCGTGCCTACTACAGCAGAAGACTTGCACCCGCCTCTGCCTTCCACTCCATTTTCCCCTGCCCTTGCGGAGTGAAATAAACTTTCGGGATGAAAAGAAATAAGCATTCAAATTTTAGAAATGTGAAACACTGGTGATGAGACCTCTGGAATACCTACATCAGTTCTGCACCTCAATAAACAGTTCGGAAGTAAAGCTGGGGTCTGGACGACGCTCCCAGAAGCCAATGCACCCTTTCCTCCAAATGCCCACTGACTGAAAATGCCGCTTGGACTGTACACAAATTTCCTTGTAAACGGAGAGCAGTTGCTGAAGCCCACGCCGCCACGTGGATCCATCAGCTTGCTCCCAGGAGCACCGGACTGTTTTACCTACTCTGGACAGATGAGGAACTGCTGCATCCGACCTCCTCGCTTCCTTATTTTTCTCCCATAGTTTTATTTGTTTCTTTTTTGTCTCTTTATCTGCATTTTTCGAGATTTCATCATCTTCATGTTTCAGATATATATAACTTGCTCTTCAAGCCTTCTTTGAAAAAAATTAGCAAGCCTGATATTTAATGTAAGAACCATTTCTTATTTTTCCTCCTTCATTGTAATCTGTTTTTATTTTAAGGCAGAAATATTCTCCTAAGTATTTCTAACAATAATAGATCAGAATGTCCTAAAATTCTTTTTTTGCTTTGTTTCCTGAGTCAATATTTCTGATTTTTCCCTTGCTGTTGTTTTTCCTAAAATATCTAGATATTCTTGGTTGTCTCCATTGAAAAGAGATCCCATTTTATTTATTTTTTTCACATTTTTAAAATTGTTGTTCAAGTACAGTTGTCTCTGTTTTACCCCTACCACCTGGGCCACCCCTGCCTCCCACCCTTGATCCCACCCCCCTTTGGTTTCGTCCATGTGTGCTCTGTACATGTTCCGGAAAACCCTTTCTTTCACTCCTTCAGCAAGGTTTTTAAGTTCCTATACCTATAGTACTTTTTCTCAGGTTTTTTACAGATGTACTGATTTTAAAGTATCTTTTCTCTGATTTCATCAAGAATTTGGGAACATGTAGTTCACCATCCTATATAATTTAGTAAATTTTTAAAACAAAATTCAAAGCACTTCTTTAAATAGTGTTGGCATAAGTATGGAAATTGCATACTTCATCCAAGGGTATATTTTCATGCAAATGCCCACTGATCTGAAGTGTCATCTTCATTATATACTAAACTTCTATGTAAATGTAGGTTTATTTCTGAACTTCGTGTTTTCGCTTTGATTTATCCATCTATTTGTATGTCCCTAACACAGTTTTTCATTAGTCACTGCTTTAATTACTCCTATTTGCCCAACAGATATGCACTTGTAAAATGGCAGGGATTGTGAAAAAAGACAATACAGACCTGTAGCAAACCTTGAAATTTCGTTTCCTCCATGCAGATGTTCTTGGTGAACAGAAAAACAAGTGATTACACGTGACTCAGGACATTTCTCAGAGTTTATGATCATGTATTTTTGTCGCAAATTGTATATAACATATAATATCTTCAAAATTGCAATTAATATCTCTACTGAAAGCTCCACTTTACAGGTGAAACTAAAGCGTGGAGAACTTAGGGGGCTTACTCGAGTTTACCCGACTTGTAAGTGCGGGACTTGGACTCCGACCTCATCCAGATCTCAGACTCTCTCTGCCGCCCAGTGTGTGCCAATCGTCCCCACACAGTGAAAGTTCTTTGTTCATTTATCAGAATGGCCTTCATTAACTCGCTTGTTTTTCTGCTTCAACTGACTTAGAATACAAGTCCATTGCTGACTGTCTACTGTCTTTGTTTCCCGCACCGAAAGGTCACAGCACCCCATGGGCTGCCAACTTTTGTCTACTCCTTGACTACACCTGCAAGACAGGCTCACATATCTAGGCCGCAACTTACATATAGTTGTTTAAATGTTTATACACAATGAATACATTTTACAGTCATGCAAAAAACATGTTTATTAGATGACAAACCTAAAAGGAAAATAGAGAAATGAAAATATTTATACTAATGAGGCCGTTTTATGGGAACATTATTTCTTTTAAAATCTATGGTAGTATCATTGTATTTACTGTTTCTAAATATTAATTATTTATTTAATTTGTTAAATGTGATTAAAAAATCCATCATTAAAGAATGATTAAAGATTCCTCATCTATAATGTGTACTGATTTATCTTAAGAGTTTTGCTTCTCTTGTCCCCCCTCTAACTAAGGCCTAAAAATGTGTAAAATGTCCAAAAGGAGAAACTGGGGAACAAAGGGCCTGGGTAGCTGCAACCAAAGGAACAGCTGGGAGAGACATATCATAAAAGCAAACTGAGGGAAGGAATCAGGGAGAGAGTGAAAAGAAAACAGATCTTTTCTGCTCTTAACCACCCCAAGAGGGAAGGGGCATAAAAAGAAAAAGAGGACAAAGTGCTTGAAGTATATATGAAGACTGAGGAAGGGTAGGAAGGGAAGAGGGAAAGGTGAGTGAGAGATAAAGGGAAATGAATGAATTGAAAACCAGACAGGAAATTCATCTGAAGGGGATGGGGAGGAAGGACAACAGCTGAGGTTTAAGGAGCAGCTGGGCAGATGCAAAGGGAGTTGTTTTACGTTGCTTCACGCTTCCACAAGGACGGCTGCTGCAGGTGTGAAACATGCCCCCTTTCAAAACACTCAAGAAAAAAGAACTCGCACCCCATGTGAAACTAAGTATCCCCCAATGTCCTCTCAAGTTTCAAACACAGAGATATGTATGGTGATTTAGTTTAGTTACAAAGACTCAAGGGGTGAGAAATTTAGCTTGATCACCAAAGCCCAGGGCCCAGAAGACCAAGTTCTCAGACAGGCCAATGATTCATTTGCCAGATCCAAACCAAAAGTAATTACCTAAAACTTGGAAATAAAGCAAGAAGATCTTTCATGATCATACTGGAGAATTTTCTAACCAGCCTTCTGTGTCTCCTGATTCTCTAGGGCTGTCGTTCAGTTTGACTTAATATTTATTATTAATTAGGGCTCAGACTCTGTGTAAAATTAAGTTTTAGATTATAGAAGATTGATAAGTTGTGAGCTACCTTTGTCCAGTGGAGATAAAAAATAATAAATGTTCAATAAAAAAAGGAAACCTCAGTTTACCATTTTACTGAACTCCGAGGGCATTAACACTTCTGTATATAACTCAAATACCTTATTTAATCATTCTTTCTTTCCCCTACGACATATACTGCTTTCTCTCAGTCTCCATTACCATCCTACCCTTCCCTCACTGAAAAGTTAAACAAATCTTTGACATGTGCTCCATATATTTTTGTATGTTTTTAAACATTTAAGATGTATATTTTGACAATATTGACAACAATAATAATATACATTTAACTAGCTTTTACTGTCTGCCAGACGCTATATCAAGTCCTTTGTGAGCACTATCTCATTTAGTCCTCACATCAACCTTGCTCACTTGGGCAAACGGAAGTCCAGAAAAGATAAGTGTTATTTTTCAAGATCATCCACGAGCAGAGGAAGGTTTAGAACTCTGGACCAATTTCATAAGAGTCCTGCCTTCTTGCTATTGCATTGTATTTTTCTGCCAAAGTGCAGTAGCAATGCCTGTCACAGGTAGGGTGCTGGCAAGATCAAGAGGTCCTAGAAAGACGCTGAAACGGAGGTCGGGTGCTAACGGCGGGAGGCGATTGACACAGACAAAGCAGCCAGAGAACTAACACATGAGGATCTTGGAAAAGGGAGTTATCATTATCTCCGCTGAGCAGATGAGAAGGCTGAAATTCAGACAGAACAGGTTACCTTTCCCCAGTGACCCCATTAATAAGAAGCTAAACAAGGGTGTGGAAGCCCATGACCAGACCCTAAGGCGAGGACACTTTCTCAGGCTCCCCCTGTTTCTGAACAGATGGTCAGCAAGTTCAGCCTCATTTGTTCCACTTCTTAGCTCCGAACTATGGTTACAGCTGTCATTATTGCCTCTTTGTCCTGGATCTATTTGGCTTTGAGATTTTTATCTTCCTGCTTTTGTCTTTGACATAATGATCAGGCAACATTTAATTCGGCCTCTGGTTCTCATTTATTTTTCTGGCACTGATCCCGGAGACCAACTCAAAGGAACAACACACAGTCATAAGATATCAACGGCCTGATTTCTATCAGGGTTGTCTGACACTAGAGTTCATCATTCCTTTCCTAACTATCACCCACCACCTCCCCCCTCCCCCCGCCCCCCCTACAACATATGGACACAACTTTTATAGATCTGCTACTCACCCGCCTATAATACCAGTTTTACACCATAGAATTAGGCCCAGTTAATGAATGGTAAGGATCAAGCAGATGGGCTGCTCAAAACAGTATACACACAGGAAGAATTCTGTCTAAAATCAATCATTACCCAAACTTTTTACACAAGGAGTCATAGATTTTCATTTTTGGGGTTTCTTTTTTTAGTGAGGAAAAAGAATTGGTCTCAACATCTGCATTTTTTTTTTTGCCCGTTTCAGCTCCATAAATTCCAACTAACAGAACTCAGCGTAAGACTGTATTGAAGAATATCAATTGATGGCAATTCATCTGAGAACAAACGAGCCTAGAAACTTAGTTACCCTGAGCTACTTAGATACGTTCTTTACAAAAGCACCTCCCAGTTTTGTTTAAGGCTCTGACCAATTCACTTCTCCTCTCTGGATACTAATACCTTCATCTACATGAGAATTTCGAGCTCACAGGTCTTCTCCATTTCTGCTTTTCTGTGTTTCTGTGTTACTTCTATGTTTAAATTCCTGCCAATAATCTAAAGAAGGCAACAGTTTCTGCTGTGTCATCTCTTACTTCAGATAGCACTGGTAATTCACTCAGAATTCTCCTTATAGGAAAGATCCCTGAAATAACACAGAAGGAGGGGGAGCGAGGAAGAATAAAAGACTGGATGTCCTTCTCCTCATTAGACTTCGTGGTCTGGTGGGAAAAAAAAAAAAACTCTAAGTATGAAATAACAAGCTGTATGAGGAGAAAGGAGCTCAGAGAACAGAGAGTAAGATCAAAACTAGGTGTAAGTGTTAAGAAAGTAATGTTTGAACACAGCTGACGAATGAGGGGTTAACTAAACAAATAGGTGAGATGTCATTTCAGGAATGGGGAACAGCATCTGTAAAGGCTTGGAGGTAAGACAATGGTAGGTTCAAGCAAATCCCACGTCAGATGGCTACGAAGGCTAGTTGTTAGGTGCAGCAAGTTTTCACAGAAAAATTTCAGTGTGTGGGTGTGCGTGCATGTGCCCAACCACATGTGCACAGAAAAATAAAAATGGACCACGGAGCAAAGATGATTCTTCTCCAAACAACATTTATTTCCATTGTTTTCCAAGAAGTAAGTCATCATTGAAGCCAATTAATAAATCCACAGGTTCTTTATGAATATTTATCATCATAATCATGATAATGATCAACTGCATTACTGATGGGTTAGGTACACAATACACAGACATACATCCTAACTCTAAACTTTAAAAGCCAATAGTTCTTAGGGATTGGTTATGTGGATGACCTACCTACTTGTGAAATGAATTATGAAGAGCTTTCCAGAGCAAAGAGTCCATAGCTCTATAAAGAAACACGATGGGCTTAGGAAGAATCTGGTAAACATTTGTGTATGGAATGAATTTAAAATCAGGTTAATACATATAAACACTATTTATTTTAAAGAGTAAATCGTATCTGAGAGCGGTCACCCATGAGAGGGTATAAGAAGACACAGAAAGCATGAACAAAATGGATGAAAATGGGGGCCTTGAAAGTCTTGGGAAGTTAAGGAAAAATTAAGTATTAAGGTTAAAGGAAAATTTTAATTTCCAGTCACCATGGAGTTACAGGAACAGGATTTACCCTCCCACTTGAAACAACTAAAATTCTTGACAAAATATAAAGGTATATGTTTTTAAGAAGGAACACAAGCATTTGACATCAGGCAACCAAGGTCAGTTTTTCCTAAGAGAGAGTGAACAAATAAGGAGAAACCTCCAATGGCCTTAGCTTACTCCCTGGGGAAAGTTTCCAGGCGCGGGAGCAGAGAGAGGAGAATTTAGGCAGAACCCAGTGCTCTTCCTGAGCAAAAGAGATGAATCTGAGAGTCCGAGGAAGACAAGACATTTACAGTTCTCAGAGCAAAGTAAAAGTGCAGAGAGCACCACACCGACAGGAACTCCAAAAATTTGCAGACAGCCTTCCTCTCCAGTATTGAGCAAAGCACTTATCAGTACATGCGTGTGAGGAATCTAAGGCTGAGGAAAGAACCATTAACAAAGATGAGAGGAAATTGCCTGGGAATTGTGCCTGTTCTCACCAGCAAGTCTGGAAAAACTCATAATTCATGGGGTGCTGGGCAAAGGTCTTTCCTCAGTACTGGGAATGATCAGCTTTAGAATGATCCCTGCTCCTGCCTCACCTAATCAGTCACAAACGCAAGAGCCCAAAGGATCAAGTTATTTATGAGTATTTTAACTACATCTCAAAGTAAAAATCAAGGATTATTGAAATATATGAGGGGGGGTGGAGGTGGGGGAGGGAGGGGGGTGCAGCTGGGGTGGGGTGGAGGGATGGGGAGAAAAGGCACACAACTGTAATTGAATAACAATAAAAAATTAAAATAAAAAAATTATTGAAATATAAAAATATCTAGAACCCAGTGAAGTAAAATTTACAATATCTATCATCTAATCAAAGATCACCAGCCATACAACAAGGCAGGAACATAGCACCCAGCATTCAAAGAAAATTCAATCAAAACCAACTTACACTGATACAGATATTAGAATTAGTAGAGAAGGACATTAAAGCAATTATTATAACTGTATCCCCTATGTTCAAATGTAACAAAGATGTTAATAAGAACCAAACTGAATTTTTAAAAAGACATTTTTATGCCTAACCTCCCCTATTACCAACATCCCTCACCAGAGCAGTATGTTTATTGCAACTGATAACCCTACCTTGACATGTTCCAGTCCCCAAGTCCACACATGACGTTGGGGTTGACTCTTATTGTTGTTCATCGTGCGGGTTTAGAAAGATGTATAATGTGTGTCTGTTACTGTGTCATCATGCAGAGTATTTCACTGTCCCCCAAATCCTCTGTGCTCTGCCCATTCACTTTTCTCCCCTCAACCCTGATCTTTTTATTCTCTCCATAGTTTTGCCTTTTCCAAAATGTCATATGGTTGGAATCACACATTATGTAACCTTCTTAGATTGGCTTCTTTCACTTAGTAATATCCATTTATGTTACCACCCTGTCTTTTCTTGGTTTCATAGCTAATTTCTTTGAATAGATGAATAAATATTCTGTTATCTGGTGTAGCAGTTTATTTCTCCATGCACCTACGAAAGGACATCTTGATTGCTTTCAAGTTTTCTCAATAATGAATAAAGCTTTTATAAATACACAGGTGCAGGTTTTATAATGAACACAGGTTTTCAACACCTTTGGATAAATATCAAGGAGTAGATTTTGTGCAAAGAGTGTGTTTAATTTTGTAAGAAATCACCAAACTCTTTCAAAGTGGCCATACCATTTTCATTCCCACCAATTATGTGTGGGAATTCACGTTGCTTCATGTCTTTGGCAGTGACTGGTGTGGTCGGTATTCTGAGTTTTGGTCATTCCAACAGGTGTGCGGTGGTGTCTCAATATTGTTTTAATTTGCACTTCCCTGATGGCATGAAATAGAGCATTTTTACATGCTTATTTACCATCTTTTTATCTTCTTTTGTGAGATCTCTGTTAAGGTCTTTGGCCCCTTTTTTTAATTTTTAATTTTATTATTGTTTTTCCCATTACCATTGGCCCCCCTTTCACCCCTCTTGCCCTGCAGTTACCACACTGTTGTCTGTGTCCATGAGCCCTTTTCCTTTTTGCTCGACCCCTCCACCATCTAAGCTCCCCCCACCCAGAGCTGTCAGCCTGCTCTCGGTGAGTCTGTCTCTATTTTGCTTATTAGTTCAGTTTGCTCATTATATTCCACACATAAGTGAAGTCATATGGTATTTGTCTTTCTCTGATTGGCTTATTCACCTAGCATAATGTTTTCCAGGTCCCTTCATGCTGTCACAAAGGGTAAAATTTTCTTCTTTCTTATGGCCAAGTAGAATTCTAGTGTGTAAATGTCCCATAGTTGTTTTATCCACTCACCTACTGAAGGACACTTGGGCTGCTTCCATATCTTGGCAATTGTAAATAACACTGCAATGAACATAGGGGTGTTCATGTTTTTCCAAATTAGTCTTTTGAGTTCATTCAGATATAGTCCCAGATGTGGGATCACTGGGTCAAAATGCATATCCATTTTTAACTTTTTGAGGTATCTCCATACTGCTTTCCACAGTGGCTACACCAACCAGTCTGGCATTCTCATCAACAGTGCAAAAGGGTTCCTTTTTCTCCACATCCTCACCAGCACTTGTTGTTTGTTGATTTATTGGTAATAGCCATTCTGACAGGTGTGAGATGATATCTCATTGTGGTTTTAATTTGCATTTCTCTGATGATTAATGATGTTGAGCACCTTTTCATATGTCTATTGGCCATCTGCATGCCCACTTTGGAGAAGTGTCTATTCAGGTCCTTTGTCTATTTTTTAATTAGATTGTTGGGTTTTTTGGTGTTGAGTCTTACAAGTTTTTAATAAATTTTTGATATTAACCTGTTATCAGATGTATCAGCAAATATGTTCTCCCATTCTGTGGGTTGTCTTTTTATTTTGTTGATGGTTTCCTTTGCTGTGCAAATCTTTTAGTTCGACATAGTCCCATTTGTTATTTTTTCTTTTGTTTCCCTTGCCTGAGGAGATACTAGGTTTTGCTGTGTGTAATGTGCTCCCATGTATAATGTGCACCCATGTTGTTAGCCCAAACTTTCAGGAAAAGAATCATTCATTTTAATTTTTTAATTCAATTTTTAATTTATTTATATTTAGATAGTTGTTTTTTTGTATTACAAAGGAATTTTAGCATTTATTTTTTAACATATTATGGTACAAGAAATTTTATGTAACAAATAATTATAAAACATAAGAACAAATACAAGATATTTCAGGTAGTAACCATATATAATATGCATCCTTATTTTCCCCTCAAAAATTTAGGCAAGAACATGTGCATTATTCAGGGCAAAATATGGTATATCAGATAAAATATTGCTACTAGCAATTAGATTTTACTGCCTGTATTTTCTTCTAGGATTTTTATGATTTCAAGTTTAACACTTAAGTCTTTAATGTATTTTGAATTTATTCTTGTGTGTGATGTAAAAGGTGGTCTAGTTTCATTTTTCTTCACATCTGTCTAATTTTCCCAGTTCCATTTATTAACTAAACTATCTTTAGCCCATTGTATTTGCTTGATTCCATTGTTGAATATTAATTGACTATAAAGGTGTGGGTTTATTTCTGGTCTCTCTATTCTGTTCCATTGATCTATGTGTCTGTTTTTATGCCAGTACCATGCTGTTTTGATCATGATGGCCTTATAGTATAGTTTGATGTTAGGTAACATGATTCCTCCAACTTTGTTCTTCTTCCTCAGGATTGCTGTTGCTATTCAGGACCTTTTGTGGTTCCATATAAATTTTTGAAATATTTGTTCTAATTCTGTGGAATACGTCATTGGAATCTCGATAAGAACAGCATTGAATCTCTTTGGGTAGTATGGACATTTTAATGTTGTTAATTGTTCCTATCCATGAACATGGAATGTCCTTTCACTTATTTGTATCTTCTTCAATTTCTTTCTTCATTGTTTTATACTTTTTCAAGTATAGGTCTTTTACATACCTGGTTAGGTTTATTCCTAGGTATTTTATTCTTTTTGAAGCAATCGTGAATGGAATTTTTCCCCCCTTCTGTTAGTTTGTTATTGGCATATAAAAATGCAACTGATTTCTGTACATTAATTTTGTATCCTGCTACTTTGCTAAATTCATTTATGAGTTTAGTAGTCTTTTGGTGGAATCTTTGGGGTTCTGTATGTACAGTATCATGTCATCTGCAAATAAAGACAGTTTTACTTCTTCTTCTCCAATTTGGATGGCTTTTATTTTATCTTGTCTGATTGTTGTGGCTAGGACTTCCAGTTCCATGTTGAATAACAGAGGTGAAAGTGCACATCCCTGTCTTGTTCCCAATCTTAAGGGGAACATTTGTAGTTTTAGCCCATTGAGTATGATGCTGGCAGTGGGTTTGGTTTGGTATATATGGCCTTTATTATGTTTAGGTATGTTCCCTCTATTCCCATTTTGCTGAGAGCTTTTATCATAAATGGGTGCAGGATTTTATCAAATGTACTTTCTGTGTCTATATATATGACCATGTGTTTTTTATCCTTCATTTTGTTTATGAGGGGAATTGCACTTATTTATTTGCAAATGTTTTACTAATCTTGCATTCCTGGAATAAATCCCACTTGATCATGTTGTATGATCTTTTTGTATTGCTGTTTTTGGTTTTTAATATTTTGCTGAGGATTTCAGCATCTATGTTCATGAGGGATATCAGTGTATAATTTTTTTTGTAGTGTCTTTTTCTGGTTTTGGGAGTATTTTACTCCCGAGCAAGGACTCCCAAGCGAGGAGTCCTTGAATTCCCCCCTCTTGAATTTTTTGAAATAGTTTGAGGAGTGGTGTTAGTTCTTCTTGGAATGTTTGGTAAAATTCACCTGTGAAGACATCCAGTCCACAGCTTTTGTTTTTTGGGTTTTTTGATTAATGCTTCAATTTCACTAGGTGTAATCTGTCTATTCGGATTCTCTGATTCCTCCTGATTTAGTTTTGGAAGAGTGTATGTTTTTAGGAATTTATTCATTTCATCCAGGTTGTCCAATCGGTTGGCATACAGTTGTTCATAATATTGTCTTACTATCCTTTCTATTTCTTTGGTGTCAGTTGTTACTTCTCCTCTTTCATTTCTGATTTTATTTATTTGGTGTGCTGCAACCGATCAAGGCTGAGAAGATCCACTCTTGCCTCCGGTAGATGGAAGAAAATGCATGGAGTCATGGGGATGCTTGACATGCCTTTATTCACAGGTGGGCGGCCACACACGCCTCAAGCCGTGCACCTCTATAGTGGAAAGCCCCTACCTGTTCTAAGTACTAGAGGGGAACAAAGCCAGAAAACTGCCAAAACCTTACATAACATAACATAGTTCTGCGCACGAGAACCCACTTTATCTTGTGGGAACTGTTTATCAGACCCAGTCTCTAGGCTATGAGAACACTGGTTATCAGGCCTCTCCAGCCTATGGGAGCACTGCTCCTGTTAGTTACCCAGACACCTGGGCGAGGAAGTCAGACTGCCTCCACCTACCCCTACATTTGGGTCCTCTTCCCCCTCTTTGTTTGATGAGTCTGGTTAAAGGTTTGTCAATCTTATTTATCTTTTCAAAGAACCAGCTCTTGGATTTATTGATCTTTTGTATGATTTTTTTAGACTCTATTTCATTTATTTATGCTCTAATCTTTATTATTTCCTTCCTTCTACTCACATTGGACTTTGTTTGTTGTTCTTTTTCAAGTTCCTTTAAGTGTAAATTATTTATATGAGCTTTTTCTTGTTTCTTGAGATAGGCCTGTAATGCTATGAATTTCCCTCTTAAGACTGCTTCCCCAGTGTCCCACAGATTTGGGGTTGTTGTGTTTTCATATTCATTTGTTTCAAGGTATCTTTTGATTTCTTTCTTGATTTCATTGTTAACCCCTTCATTGTTTAATAACATGTTATTTAGCTTCCATGTGTTTGTGTATTTTTCAATGTTCTTCATATGACTGATTTCTTGTTTCATGGTGGTGTGGTCAGAGAAGATGCTTGATATGATTTTAGTCTTCTTAAACTTATTGATACTTGATTTTTGTCTTAACATGTGGTATATTCTAGAAAACATTCCATGATCATTTGAAAAGGATGTATAGCCTGCTGTTCGGGGGTGAGATGCTCTGTAGGTATTAAATCCATTTGATCTAGTGTGTCATTTAATGCCACTGACTCCTCGTTGATTTTATGTGTAGAAGGTCTATCCATTGGTGACAGTGGATGTTAAAATCCCTTACTATGACTGCATTGCTTTCTATCTCTACCTGTATGTCCGTCAAGATTTGCTGTACATATTTAGGTGTTCCTGTGTTGGGTGCATAAATGTTTACTAGCGTTATATCCTCTTGTTGGATTGCTCTCTTTATCACTATGTAATGTCCTTCTTTGTCTCTTATTGTAGCCTTGGTTTTAAAGTCTATTTGGTCAGATATAAGTACTGCTACCCCAGCTTTTTTTATCCTTTCAATCTGTGTGAAATATCTGTCTCCATCCCTTTTCTTTTAGTCTGTGTGTATTTTACATTTTAAGGTGGGTCTCTTAGACACAACATGTACATGAGTCTTATTTTCTTATCCTTTCAGCTACCCTATGTTTTTTGATTGGAGAATTTAAGCCATTTACATTTAAAGTGATTATTCATAGATATGTATTTATTGCCATTTTATTTTTAAACTATTTTCCTCCATTTTTTTTTCTTTTTCTCATTTTTTCTTCTTAAAACAGGCCCTTTAACATTTATTACACTGCTGGTTTGGTGTTCACAAACTCCTTTAGCTTTTTCTTGTCTGGGAAGCTCTTTACTTCTCTTTCAATTTTAAGTAATAGCATTGCTGGGTAAAGTAGCCTTGGTTGTAGGTTCTTGCTTTTCACCACCTTGTGTATTTCATGCCAACACCTTCTGGCCTGAAATGTTTCTGTTGAGAAATCAGATGACAGTCTGATGGGAGCTCCCTTGTAGGTAACTCACTGTTTCACTCTTGCAGCTTTTAAGATTCTCTCCTTGTCATTAAGCTTTGCCATTTTAATTATGATGTGTAATTCCAATTTGGTCCTGGGAGGAAGTTAGTGTAGCTTCCACCTACTCTGACACCGTCTTGGATCTCCTGGCCCATTTTTTAATTGAGTTATTTGTTTTCTCAATGTTGAGTTTTAAGAGCTCTTTGTGTATGTTTTAATAAAATCAAACTAAATTGATTAGTTTTACCAGATGTGTCTTCTGCAAATATTTTCTCCCTGTGGTTTCTCTTCTCATTCTCTTGATGTCATCTTTCACAAAGCAGAATAATTAAATTTATTGAAGTCCACCTTATCAATTATTTTATTCATAGATCATGCCTTTGATGTTCTATTTAGAAAGTCAACAACATCCCCAAGGTCATCCCCTAGGTTTTTTCCTGTTATCTTCTAGGAGTTTTATAATTTTGCATTTTACATTTAAGTCAGTGATTCTTTTTGAGTTAATTTTTATGAAGAGTATATGGACTGTATCTAGATTTGTTTTGCATGCGGATGTACAGTTGTTCCAGTGTCATTTGCTGAAAAGACTATCTTTGCTCTATTGTTTGCCTTTGCTCCTTTGTCAATGATCTGTCATATTTTGTAGGTCTATTTCTGGTCTCTCCATTGTGGTCTATTAATCTATTTATTTATTTTTTCACCAATTTCTTGATTAAACTTTTAGAGATGGAAGTACAATGCCTGAGATGAAAAATACAATGGGTTGGATTAACAGACAACTAGAAATTTCAGAAGGAAGGGTTAGTGAATTTGACAGCATAGCAATGAAAACCATACAAAATGAAACACATAGAGGAAAAAAAACATAAAAATAAAAGGAGCAAGGTTAAGCTGTAGGATAACTTCAAGTGGTCTAATATACAGTTAATTAGAATCCTTGAAGGAGAAGGTAGGGTAGGGACAAAAATATATTTCAAGAAATAATACCATAAAGTTTCCAAATTTATGAATGCCATAAATCCAAGAAGTTTGAGCAACCTCTAGCAAGAAACATGAAGGATAGCACACCCAAGCATATCACAATTAAATTGCTCTAAATCCCTATTAAAGAGAAATCTGAAAAGCAATAAAAAAAGATGCATTATCTAAAAAGAAAATAAATAACATTAGATTTCTCATTGGAGATAATAAAAGGGAGAGACAGCAGAGTATTATCTTTAAAATCCCAAAAGAAAAAACTGTCAACCTGGACTTCTATAACCAGCAAAAATTATTCAAAAATTAAGGTAGCCCTGGCCAGGTGGTTCAGTTGGTTGGAGCTTCATCCCGTACACCAAAAGTCTGTGGGTTCGATTCCTCATCAGGGCACATACCTGTGTTGTGGGTTCAATCCCCGGTCAGGGTATATATAGGAGGCAACCAATCAATGTTTCTCACATCAATGCCTGTCTGTCTCTCTGTCTCTCTGCCTCTCTATCATCAATAAAAATGTATCCTTAGGTGAGGAATAAAAATGAAGGTAAAATAAGATATTTTAGATATAGAAACCTTAATCACTCATCACAGATAATTCTACAAAAAATGAAGAAATTCTTCAGTTAGAAGGAAAGTGATACCAAGTGGTATCTAGATTTATATAAAGAGTAAAGAACAGCAGAAAGAGTAACTACATAGGTGAAACATAAAATATTTTAAAATTGTTTAAATCTTTTAAAAACTATTATCTTTTTAAAGATACTTGACTATTCAAATAAAAATAGTAACAATGTAGTATAGGGCTTATAATGCATAGAATAAGAAAAGATATGACGACAGTAGCATAAAGACAAAGAAAGAGAAATAGAAATATACTACTGGAAGGTTCTTTTACAATATGTGAAAGGTATATGATATCACTTGATGGTTGACTGTGATAAATTAAAGATATATACTATAAACCCTAAATCAACCATTAAAATAACAAAACAAAGAATTATAGCAAATAAACCAAAATAAAAATCTGGAATCACACAAAAGAGGGAAAAGGGATAAGGAACAGATAGGGAAAATAAACAAATAGCAACATGATGGACTCACACTAACTACATCAATAATTACATTAAACATAAATGTTCTAAACACCCCAAGACAGAAAATGTCAGATTAGATATTTATCACAAACTTAAACTAGTAAAAGAAATTTAAGAACATGAAGCTGAAAGTTGTAGAACTCAAAAGATGAATAGACAATCCATAATTATTGTCAGAGATTTAAAAATTACTCTTTCAATAATTGATGAAACAAGTAGAGAGAAAATCAGCAAGGATATGTACACTTGACCAACATTATTAACCAACTTACCTGATTGATGAAATGGATAAATAACATTAGATGAAATGGACACATTCCCTGGAGATACAAACTACCAAAGCTTACTCTCAAGAGTAGTCCCATATACTAAAGAAAATAAATTTGGGGCTAAAATCTTTTTTGCAACAAGAACTCTGGGCCTTGATTACTTTATCAGTGAATTCTACCAAGCATTTAAGGAAAAAGTATCAATCCAGCACAAATGTTTGTAGCAGTTTTATTTATAATATCCAAAAACTAGAAACAACCCAAGTGTCCATCGGGAATGAATAAACAAATTAAGGTATTTCTATACAATGGAATACTACTCAGAATGAAAAGGAATAAACTGTTGACAAATGCAACAATATGGTTAATTAGTATGTGGAATGAACAATGCATGCAAAAAGAGTGCATACTACATGACTCTATTAACATAAAACTGTGGGAAACGCAAACTAATCTATAGTAACAGAAAGAAAATCAGTGATTGTCTGGTGGTGAGAGGTACAAAGGGAGAGGAGGAGAGATGGCCAAGGGGCACAGGAAGACTTTTGATGGGGATGAACATGCTCGTTTCTTGATTGTGATGTTTTCATGAGTTTAGAATGTCAACACATATCAAATTATACATTTAAACATGAGCAATTTACACAAATTATGTCTCAATAAAGCTGTTTAAAAGGGAATATTAGAAGAAGACATCTTTTAAAAATAGTTTAGTGGAATAGATTGGAGGTAGATTTTTTTTTTTAAGGAAAAGCTTTCCAGATGATTCTTTAATTGGAAACTACTTTAAGATATGCAAACACATTACACTGCCACTAGAAACAGGAAAACAAACCTCACAGGCAGTTTTATAACTTTATTCAACAGTCGACAGTTCATTCTCACCACATTTTTGAAAGTGGAGACAGTGGTACATAGGTGGCCAACGTATGGAGCTTGTTTGGTGAACCTTCATCCTCATTAGGTTTTTCTGGACAACCACACCTGGATACAGTTTGGGACATTCCTTATTCCTTCGGCCCAGATGGCTTTATTGAGCATGGTGTCGATGCGCACCTCTGGAGTTCCCATCTCCTTCATGGCAAACTTCCGGATCTCTTTGAGGGTCCAAGGGGCAGGCGTCTTGAAGCCCACTCCATGGATGCACTTGTGGATGCTCATGGTGTTACTCTCTGGTCACTACCTCCTTGATCAGAACGGCCCTCCTTCTTCTTGCCACCCTTCTTTGCGGAGCCACTATGCCAGGCCCGGGTGGGAAAGAAAGAGCATGAGGTATTGTGGGTGGAGGTAGATTTTTAATCAATGTTGACTTTGTAGTCTGGCCAGAATGTTTTCCCCCAGGTGACTTTAACATTTTTGCTTTACTGAAACAAACTAATTTTTTTAATTCTAATTCCCCCACCTGAAACAAACTACTTTTAACTTGGGTGGATTTAACCTTGTTTAGGATAGAAAATAACTCTAAATGGCTAACATGTGCTGGTCATTCTCATCTAAGTAAGAGCTACTTTAATACGACCACTTTTCCTGATTCTTGGGAAATAGTAAGTGTACACAAGGAAAAGGCTACTACTCATAAGTTCTCATTATCAAAACAGCATTAATAATAGATAATATTTATCGAGCATTTATAACAATTCAAACACTGCTAAGCAGTGTTTGCAGAGTATCAGTTTATGCAGAGTATCATATTATCTGAGTTATGTACAATTATTAACCCCATCTGGAAAGGAGAAAGCAAAAATCTTAGAAAAATTATTAAGTAGCATACTCAAGGTCAAATAGCTTGATAAATTATAGGGTCAGCCCTTCAATTTATATCTTTATTCAATTCTTTCACCCCTGTTCCCTAAACCCTTCCATGAGTCCCATTTCACTCAAAGTAAAGGCCAAAGATCTAGCAATCATGTACAAGGTCCAACAGGGCATACATGCTGCCCCTTACCTCGCCTCACCTCCTATTGTCTCTTGACCACACTCCCTCTGGCTCCCTCTGCTCCAACTCAGAGACTGGTGCTGTTTTCCAGACATGCTGTGCAAATTCCTTAGGACCTTTACAGTGGCTCTTCCTCTAGGGTTAGTGTATACATTGGTGCAGTTTGGGCTCTTGCAGGGCTCTGAGGTTGCTCTCTGAGCCCCGATTCCATCTTCTGCAAGCTATTCTCTCAGACATGCACATAATTTGCCCCTTCACTGCCCGGTCTCAGCTCAAATTTAGTATCTCAGGGAAGCTCATATGCCAGCCTGAGCCTCGCTTTCTTGCTTAATTTTTGTCCATAAAGACAGCGATGCAAAATTTTAAAACCCAGGTCACAGGTACACTCTTTGCAGTTAGGGCAGTCCTAAGTCTAGTGTTCACAAAGAAATCTTGAAGTAATATTTTAAAAAATATTAAAATAGATCAAGTCCTTTAGATATTTTGATAGTAGAATTAATAGCCATAAAGTCCTATACTCTTCTTATTTGAAAATTTCAATTTCATAGGCATTTAAGCTCGCTAACTCAAAAAGTATACAGCTCCAAACACAAAAATATACTTGCATATGTCACAAAGAAAAAAAATACAAAATGATAATAGAGTTAAGTTCTAACTTTGTTTCATACCTTTCACTTTGACTTCTTGTATAAAGTTGAGGCATTTATTGTTAGAAAAATATTATTTCCCCCCAGACTCTGGAGGGGTAGGAGGAGTTAGTCAGTTGTGCCAAACTAAGAGTCCTCAGATGGTTGTATACTACAAGCCACAGTATAATGCCAATAGGCAGCAAACTATCCATTTACAAGTTTGGTCTTTCTGAAGCTTAACCTTTTGGTTGCTATAGTGTTAAAGCCTCTACGTAGGTGTTAGCTTCCCTAGAGTGTATTATTAGTGTTGATTTTCCCCGTTTAAAAACAAAAAAAGAAAACATTAAGTTAAGGCTCCTCCCTCCCTTGCATTGTATCCTAGACTTTGTTACTGTCTCCCATGCTCCTTGGATTACTTGGTCTTTGCTAGCCACGGAAAGCTATCAAAAACAGTTTCATGCTTCTACCAAAGAATTAAATCTGATCCTTCAATATCTGGTGTTTTGTCAATAAGTCTACTGATGTGGGATTATTGGAAGCCAGTCACACAATTTGAAAATAAACTCTAGTCTCTCCTTAGGCCAAGGCCTCACTCATTGCAAAACATTTTTGCAAATATAAATGCTTAGATTTTGATCCATGAACAATACATTTTAGACTGGTTTAGAATTACTGGTAGTTAATTTTAAAGAGAAGGAAAACAACTGAGCACAAGTTTGCTATCTTTTGGACAGTTTGTGAAAATATGGTATTCATATAAAGATGTTTTCATTTTCTTGTTATTTTAGGTATTGTACAGAGTAGAGCTAGTATTAATGCATTTTTTTGAAAAACCTAAAAAATTGCCCCAAATGTTGACATTAAGTATATTAAGCAACATCACAGTGTCTTTGGTATATTAAACTTTTGCTCTTCCTGCAACTGTAATTTAATTTTCTTTTTAAATATAAAATTTTGCTTTTGTTACAACTAAATTAAAATTCTTCAGGGCTAATGTGTTATATATGCACAAAAGAATATGCTTTGTTGGAGGAAAATTCTTTTCTTGGAATGTGGTTGTAGTCATCCTTTTTCAGTTCTTAAAGTTTTTCTTTAAAGATACCGCTTAAAATTTCCTTTGCATCATGACAATGCAAAATAGTGATGCAGTACATCACAAAATAAAAGTTTATATTTAATTAGGGGATGATTTGCACTGCACTTTTTGATGTTTTTTGGAAAAGCTACATTTAAATCTATTCTGAAACTGTTCATTTTTAACAAATAAAATGTTACAGGTCAAAAAAACCTTTTTGTCCATAGCAATTAGTGTCATTCTGAGTAAAAATAATTACAAATTTAAATTATTAGCATATTTTATTTTTATATACTGTGCAAAGCCAGTTTTTAGTACAAAATAAGAGCACCTACCTTTTATGCAAAATCACCTAAATTAAACAATTCATACTTTCTAGTTTATACTTATGTATTTTATTTGAATCAGAAGAGTGGAAACACTGCACAAAACCAACCCAACTGTTCTCTTATTTCACTTCTTCATTCACGCACATTCTTAGTTTACTGATAAGAAAGGAGGGACAAAGAAGAAAAGGAACCAAGGGCTGCCTTATCTTCCTTGTTTGGTGCTATGCTGTCATTTCCCAGTAAGTGGTTGACTAATACCAGGGAGTAACAATTAAGAGAGGATATGGTGGAGTTCCTTGGTAGTTCACATTTCTTAGAACACTATTGCCTTCTTTCTGCCTTTGAAGCACATTCTGCTCCAAACAGAAAGCTTTGTTCAAATACCCCTGCTTACTCAGTCTTAGAATTAACCCATGCCTGTACTTGGCTCCGAGTCTCGCTGAACTCCCACCTATTGTAAGGCCACCAGAATTTTGGGCTCGTGGGGCACTGCAAACTGTTTGCAAATGGAACAGCAAATAAGGATGGACACACATACTGCATGTCTCTCCTCTGCTTATGAGCATAATCCCTCGTCCCATCAAACTTTCATTTATAAAACCTAAGTTCAAAGATAAATTTGTAAGAGTTCAAGGTCGAGCAGGAGAGCTTCAACCCTGGTTAAGGTTACCGTCTTTCTCTCTGGAAATACTGCAAAAGCCTCCCTTACTGGTCTCTCGGCTTCCACTCTTTGGAGCCCCCAACCTTCATTCTAGTCTTTACACAGCTACTGGATTTGCTATGAAAGATCATACCATTCTTTTGCCCAGAATCCTCTAGCATCTTTCCCTACCCAGGCATCACACAGGCCCTCGTCCACTCCCATGAAAACTTCATTCCCATATAAGAGCCTTGGAAATTGCTGTTCTATCTGCCTTTAGTTTCACATGATTGCCTCTTTCTCACCTTTAGGAATCAGCTCAAAAATATACCTTCAGTATTAGTTAAATAAAGTTTATGCCATACAGAGATTTCAAATGGAAATATACATGTATATTGATATGGTGACTATTTATAACATATTAAGTGTAGGAAGCAGTTTGTCAAACATATATAATTTTATCCTATTTTTGTTTTATAACAAATATCAATCAAAAATGTATACATACACACAGTCTAAAAGAATATATAGCAAAACATTAATAGTAATTATTTTTGTCTTTAGAGGTGATTTTTCAGATGATTTTTCCTTCTTTATTATATTTTATGATTTTTCCACAGTGAATATGCATATTTCATATAATTTTTTAAAGCACAAAGAAATGAAAATTTAATATGATGAGAAGTAACCCCCTTTTTTTGAGCCATTCTAGCTAAGCTAATTAACCCCTTTCCATCACTCTTTTTCCAAAGGAACTAATCATATATGAATTGCACTCTTAAAAATAGCCGTTAATATTACTGAGCATTTACTTGGTGTCAAGCATGTTATTAGGTACTTTAAACTCATTATTTAATCCTCACAATTATCTATGGATTAGATACTATTGTAGTCATCAGCGTCGTTATTATCATCATGCTGTTATTGTTCTTCTCTTTTTACAGAATAATAAAATGAGATAGTCAAGATATGCAAGGCTTAGATTGTTTAGACATTTGGTCCAAAGTTGCACAAGTTGTATTTGGAGAATTGAAATCAAACTGTTACAGAACGGACGGTGGGGGGGGGGGGTGTCACAATATACTATTATGGAAAGGATCCCCCTTTCTCTCTCTGAGGGTCCCCCCCCCACACACACCTACTAGGTTTGCAATGCCCACCGCCAGAGGAGAGACGTCTCTCAGTGCCAGAGACTGGTGAAAAGGGAAGAAATTATTTATTTAAAAGTTACACAGACTTAGAGTAATGACTTAATGTCTTCATTACAATACTACAGTCCTCTAGAACACCCACAGATGCACAGTCCTTCCCTCTCCCTCTGCCCAGTCGGGGGTACTGTATCTTAGGAAAAGAAGCAGAAGTCTGTGATTCAGGCTCCTGGCACCATCAGCTGTGTGGCTGCTGCGATCTCCAGTTAATCCAAAGCCATGTGGCACCTTCTCAAGGCCCACCAGCAAGAGTCCTTCCTCCCCTTTTCTTCCTGGCAAAGTCTCTCCTGCTGCCTAAGCTGCGTGGCAAAAAGGAGCACCCCAAAACCACATGGTCCTCTCTCTTCTCCCCAAAACCACATGGTCCTCTCTCTTCTCCCCAAAACCACATGGTTCTCTCCTATTCACTCTGCCAAAACTGCGTGATACTCCCCCTTCTCCCCCAAAACCACATGGCCCTCCCTCGGGTATGGCTGCCATGCCCAGGTTTTAAATCCCAGTGCCAGTCTTCCTCTGCAGCCCCATTTCCGACTCCTCCTACAATCAGTTACACCTGCCAGCATTCCCTATTCTTCCAGCCTTACTGGGCTGCCATACTAAGTCCTGGCAGGTGTGGCCCCATGGTGTGGAGCCAATCATCTCCAAGCTCTCTCGCAGGCGCTGCAACCAGGGGGAGTTGCCTCCCAGTTACATCTTGGGTAGAAGTCATTCCCATCCTGCTGGGTCAAAGCACAGCCACAGCTATTTAACGTATCTATGAAACCAGTTAAAAGTTATAGATATGTTAAATGACCATGCCAGGGGTTAGCTGCAAAGCTGTTGCTATACAAAATAGCTCTGAATGGCCCTGCTCCATGGGTCCCTTCCCCCAACTCAGGCTTGTTGGGGTGAGGGCATCCTATATATATTTTTCTAATATTTCCTGGACACCTTGAGTTCTGGACCCCATTACAAATCCCTATTTGGGGCCCTCCTCTTGGCTGCACCCTGTTTCAAAACCTCTATCTGTCTGTCTCAAAAATCTATGCTAAACCATCCCATTCCAAGATAGTGTTCTTGATATTGCTTACGACCTGTTTTATCAATAAATTGACACCAAATGAGCAGTTATGAAGCCCTAATAATCAAGCAAAAAAAAAAGCAATTTAAAAGTTATTTAAGAACTTTATTAGAATTTCTTTTTTAAAATTTTATTTGTGCAATTGCAGTTTACATTCAATTTTATTTTGTATTAGCTTCAGGTGTACAGCATAGTGGCTAGATAATCATATACTCTACAATTTCTTGAATACCACAAATAAGATTCATAGTCTGAAGCTGTACTTCTTTAACATTTTTTGGTCTTTGCATCCACTATTCTCATCCCTCCAGGTACTTTCCTCCTCCAAAGCCAAATACCCTTATTTTTTCCCTCTTCTCTCTTCCTCTTGACTTCCAGTGAAAAAAAAACCAAAGAAATCACTTGACTTGGAGGTTTGGGGAGAGGCAATGACCAGATGAAGTTGCAATCCTTTTGAGTAGTAGGAGGTGAGAGACTGGGAACACTCATTCTATGGCTTTCCCCCATTACATAAGATTACAATCACCATCATGTGAATTTATGACTTTGTATTTTACCAAAAAGTGTAATTTTACTTACCAATGTTGGGCACCATAGAATATCCTCTGAGTGCTGTGTTTGGATTGTAAAAGGGAGATAAGTAAAAGCCAGGGGTGGAACTGACTTCACAGAAGAAGTATAGATGGAGTTACATCTTGGCAGTTAAGTGGCATTTACGATGAGCACAGTGAAATTAGGGCTCTGGAAGAAGAGCAAAGTACCAACATGAGAATGAGTAAACTTGGGAGATGGGCATGCACAGGTGCTGGGTTACCTGCTTGGTGGAGTTTCCACAAAAAGAAAAGACAGGAGGTGGAGTTCATTGTTGTCTCTAGCCACAGAGCTGAGGGACCCCTAAGTATTATTTTGGGAATAAACATGTCTTTCATATTTAGATCTCTTCAAAATTTGTTTAGAAAACTAAAACTGGCTCAAAGCCCATTGATTTTCATCTAGAAAAATAATATTGTATACTTACCAAGACTTCTAGTTCTAGCTAAACAGCCAATGGACAGTGGAGAGAGGTAAAAATAGGTAAAAAGCTACCCTGGAGATTAATGAGCTTCCTTAAAATGAATAAACTTCATTTTATTTTACAGTAAACTTTGATATGTTTTGTTTCCTTTTCTTCCTTTTTTCACAGTAATTCCCAGCTTCACACTAACACAGTGAATAAACCACTCTTTGGAATTGTTCAGGATAATCAGCAGAAGTACTCCTGTCTACCCGGCTCCTGCTTTAGAGCAGCTGTTTTTCAAAATATTTTTAAAATTTCATTTAATGCTAACAGGTTATCTTTAAGTATATAAAAATTTCCTTGGCCAATATTCTTATAATTCTTTTTGCACCAAATCTGAAACTGTTTTCACAAACTATAACCCTGTTTCTTCAAAGTACAATGGCTTGAATGTCATTAATTTCCTTTCATTTCTTTCACTTTCCATTTTCCTAGTCAGCAAGTCTCCAAACTCATTTTATACTTGAGGCTTCAGTATTTTTGTTATTTCTTAGAGCCTTTATCTTTTTATTTTTAGGGCTCTATTACCTCTCATGGCTCACATAGCTTTTTCACTTGTTTCCCCGTAATTTTCCTCATCCCCTTATTCAGAAAAAGGTACCCAAATTTTCATTTTTGTCGTTAATAGGTGGTTTCTCCCCCTTTCACCGTGATGAAGGCCTCTGCTTTTTGCTATAGGCCAGAAATTAGGCCTAAAAGAAATAGCAAAGACGGGCCATCTTAGAGGTCGGGAGGAGCGGACTGTTACAGGCACTCTTAACTACCTGAATGCTGTAGGGGTGAGCTGGTGTCCACACCGTGAGCAGCACTTCCCACGCCTGGCCAGGGGCCTGAATCAGGACTTATGGTACTGTAATTCAGGAGACGATTTTATGAAAGTAGACAGTAGATAACCCAAGATCCAACAGAATGTAAGCAAGTTACATAGGACTGAATAAAATCAATGAAGAAAAACTACATGCTACTTGCTGGTGTTTTTAACGTTCTGTTTTGCGATGAACATACAAGACTCTGTTTTTCTTTCCTTTCGTTCTATTCCTAATGCTCAGTGTGACAGGCTATATTTGCTCACACTAAAAGGCATCACACTTAGAATGTTTTTTATTCGTACTGATCTCTCAGAATTAAGTAAAAATATCTTCTGGGAAATACAGATTATATAAACTAATGAATCTTTAAGGGAACCTAAGGATGATGATGAGCTTGGTTACTGGAATCCAAAATAATGCTTTTATGTTTGGTTAAGCTTATAAAAATCACAACTGACCTTTAACAAAAGAGAGAAGACCTCACTAAGTTCAGATGTTATCACTTCTAATTGTAATTTATGTATAAATAAACACTATACAGATATCGCCTCTGGCATAATCTATGATGATTTTGTGGAAAATATGTAAGTTATTGATTGCTTTATTTACAAAATACTTAGGACAGTGAATAACTGTTATTACAACTGCTCTTAATGGCGTTGTGGTTATTTACACAGGACTTTTAAGAATCGGTCCTCATGCCAGAACACAACTGAACAGATCGACTGGGTGACCAAAGCCACGCTGGTGGTGCCATGCTGGAGAACAGACTCCATTCAATTACACACGAAGGGCCTACCGTTGCGGAGCAGGGTTGTGCTTTATACGGTAGTCTCATCTTCTCTGTGAGGGTCGTGTTCCCAATCCCCCGTGGATGCCTGGAACCGCTGCCAGTACCGAACCCTACGTACACCGTGTGTTTTTGTATACGTACACACCTACGATAAAGTCTAATTTGTGAATTATGCACAGTAAGAGATGAACAACAATAACTAATAATAGAACAATTATAATAAGGTACTGTACTAAAAGTTATGTCAATGTGGTCTCTGTCTCAAAATATCTTACTGTACTGCACTGACTTTTTCACTTGAAGCATTTTAGGGCTTCTTTCGGGCACATTTAAAATGCCAGCATCACTACTCTTGCACTTCAGGGCCGTTAGTTGAGAGAAATAAGGGTAACCTGAGCACGAGCTCTGACACACTGCAGCAGCCGCTCTGATACACAAGATGGCTACTAAGTGGCTGAGGGGCAGGCGCACTGTGTGGACACCTGGACAAGGAATGGTTCCCCACGCCCCCAGCTGGACCAGACAGGGGACAGTACGAGATTTCATCATGCTACTTAGAACAGCCTGCAATGTAAAACTTAAGTATTTGTTTATTTCTGGAACTTTTCATTTAACATTTTCACATTGTGGCTGACTATGGGTACTAAAACCACAGCAAGTGAAACCACAGACAGAGGGGACAAGTGTAGTTGGAATCGATATCTACAAAGCCCTCTTGGGGGGTCTGTGTCTTTCAGCTGGTAATAAAGAAGATCAATTCCTGGCGGGCTGGCGATCTCATTGAATTGAGGAACCCTGGAAAAAGAGGAATTCATCTATGACTGTAGGTTCTGTGGGCAAAAGCTGGTAGAGGTTAGTTTCTTAGCTGCAGTTTCTTAGCTCCAGAATAGATAAGCTGATATGAGTAGCAGGAAAAAAATCTCCAGGGTGATAAGGGCCATTGAAAATGCACCCCTAGATCCTTTGCAAAACCTCCATGCAAATTAATTAGGTGAACTTCTCTTTAGTTTTATTGATAATATGACAAGAAGGTTTATGATACATTACTTGCTGCACCTATATAAATGAATAAGGCCAAATAGAACAGAATCTATACAATATAAAGAAACAGTTTCTGAGACTGAGTGAATAGCTACCACTGAATTGGTATAATAATATACATTATTGTCCCATTAGTGTATGGCTCACTATATAGGTTATACATTAAGCCTATGCATAATTTCAATTACCTTTAAAAACTATAGAAGGCTCTTAATTAAATAATGCGTTCAATTAATGACCTGCACACAAAGACATGAAATCAGTTTTTATGTGTGTGTGAGGACATGTGGATGCATGCATTATCCAGAATAATATTCAGTTTATTTAGGACGGCAGAAGAATATTCAGGAAAACTTATCCAAAACTTGAAAATAAGGCAAATAGATGATTGCATAATTTTTAATGTCTTCCTAGGGCCCATCTGAAATTCATCTGAGTCTCTCAAAAAATGTAACTTTGACTAACCAATGATTAGGGTCCAGAAGCTTTTTATGTAATTTAGTAATCTTCCTTCACCATTCTTATTTCCACTGACTATATAAATCCCAGTTTCTCGTAACTTCATTGAACTCGCTTTGTCATTCTAATGGTCTTTCCATCAGTCACTCAAATGAAGCTGACACATGCCAAATATGGTTTTTTTTATTGTGGTAAGAGCATTGAACATGAAATCTATCCTCTCAATAAAACTTTAAGTGTATAATGCAGTATTCTTAACTATGGATACAATGTTTCACAACAGATCTCTAGAATTCATTCGTCTTGAGTAACCGAAACCCCATACCAGCTGAAGAGGTACTCCACATATTCCCCTCGCCCCAGCCACGGGCAACCATCACTGTGCTCCATGCTTCTGTGAGTGTAGGACTGTTTACCATCTCATTAGCATGTCATTATTCAGTACTAGTACTTCTGTGACTAGCTTATTTCATTCAACATAGCTTTCTCTAGGGTCATGCATGTCGTCACACACATGGCGTGATTTTCTTCTTTTTTAAGGCTCAGCGGTAACTATTTGTATTCATATACCATGTTTAAGCATTCATCCACCGATAGACATTTAGGTTGTTTCCCATGTTGGCTATTATGACTAATGCTGCAATGAACATGGGAGTGAAATCTCAAGATCTTAATTTCAGTTCTTTTGCACAAACACTCAAAGTGAGACTGATGAATCATACCGTAGTTCTATTTTTAATTTCTAGTCTTAATTTTCAGTTTTCCTTAGTGTATAATGGTTCATAGTAGTCTCTTATGATCCTTTTTATTTGTGTCATCAGCTGTAATGTCTCCTCATTATTTCTGATTTTATTTAATTGAATCTTCTCTCTTTTTCTCTTAGTCAAGCTAAAGTTTTGTCAATTTTGTTAATCATTTAAATATCCTTAGTTTTATTATTTTTTAAATATTTTTATTCTGTATTTGATTTATTTCTGCTTTAATTTTTTATTATTTCCTTCTGTTAATTTTGTGCTTGGCTCTTTCTTTTTTTATCTCACTCTTTTTAGTGTAAAGTTAGGTTGTTTATGTAAAATCATTCTTTATTTTTCATATACATTTTTATCACTTTAAACTTTCTTCTTAATACTGCTTTAGCTACATTGTATAAGTTGTAGTATGTTGTATTTTTATTTTTGTTTGTCTTGAGATATTTTCTCATTTCCCTTTGATTTCTTCTTTGACCTATTGGTTGTTCTAGAGTGTTCTGTTTAATTTTCATATATTTGTGATTTCTAGTTTTCTTTCTGCCTTTGACTTCTAGTTATTCCATTTTAGTCAGAAAAAAATATTTGGCATGATTTCAATCTTTAAAAATTTTTAAAGTATATTTTATTGATTATGCTAATACACTTGTCCCATTTTTTCCCCTTTATCCCCCTCCACCTTGCATCCCTCCTCCCATCTGCATTCTCACCACCCCACCTTAGTTCATGCCCATGGGTCGTACATATAAGTTCTTTGGCTTCTACATTTCTTATACTATTCTTAACCTCCCCTGTCTATTTTCTGCTTCTTATTCCCTCTATATTTCCCCCCCAATTTTCCCCCTTCCTCTCCCCACTGTTAACCCTCCATATGATCTCCATTTCTGTGATTCTGTTCCTGTTCTAGTTTGTTTTTGTTTCTTAGGTTCAGTTGTTGATAGTTGTGAGTTTGTTGTCATTTTACTGCTCATAGTTTTTGATCTTCTATTTCTTAGATAAGTCATTTTAACATTTCATATAGTAAGGGCTTGGTGATGATGAACTCCTTTAACTTGACCTTATCTGGGAAGCACTTTATCTACCCTTCCATTGTAAATGATAGCTTTATTCAATAGAGTAATCTTGGATGTGGGTTCTTGCGTTTCATGACTTTGAATACTTCTTTCCAGCCCCTTCTTGCCTGCAAGTTTTCTTTTGAGAAATCAGCCTATAACTTTATGGGAACTCCTTTGTAAGTAACTCTTTCCTTTCCTCTTGTTATTTTAAGATTCTCTCCTTATCTTTAATCTTGGGTAACTTAATTATGATGTGCCTTGGTGTGTGCCTCCTGGGTCCAACTTCTTTGACACTGTCTGAGCTTCCTGAGCTTCCTGAAAGTCTATTTCCTTCACCAGATCAGGGAATTTTCCTGCATTATTTGTTCAAATGTGTTTTCAGTATCTTGCTCTTCCTCTTCTCCTTCCAGCACTCCCATGATTTGGATGTTGGAATGTTTAAAGTTGTCCCGGAGTTTCCTAAGCCTCTCCCTGTGTTTTTGTATTCATGTTTCTTCATTCTGTTCCAATTTGATGCTTATTTCTTCCTTTTGTTCTAATTCATTAATTTGAGTCCTGGTTTCCTTCCTTTCCCTGTTGGTTCCCTGCATATTTTGCTTTATTTCACTTTGTGTAGCTTTCATTTCTTCTTTCATCTTGTGAATGACCTCAATCAATGCTCTGAGCATCCTGGTTACCAGTGTTTTGAACTCTGCATCAGACAGGTTGTCTATCTCCTTCTTGCTTAATTCTTTTTCTGGAGTTTTGATCTGCTTTTTCATTTGGGCCATATTTCTTTGTCTCGGTGCACCTGTTACATGGTAAGGAGTGGAGTCTTAGGTATTTGCCAGGGCATGGCAACCCGCTTTGCTGCATTGTTGCACTGCTTGTGAGGGGTGAGTCAGAGAGGGAACAATGCCACTTGCTCTGCTCTGGTCCCACTTTTCATCATTTCCCTCACTTCCCACAAGCAGACTGTGCCCTTTCACGTGCTGATTAGCAGGTAACTGGGTTTGTGTATGTTTTAGGACCCTGGGGTCTCTCCAACTAACGCTCCTGTAAGGCTGGAAGTTTCTCCCACTGCCACAATCCCCACAGATTCTTTTACTGTCTGGTGTTTTAAGTCTTTAGTTTCCTGCACTGAAACCCTGGATTTCACGGTCCGTCTTGCTCCCCTACTACTCCCCCAGGCTTGTCTGCACATGAATGTGGGATTACCTGCATGGTCCTCCAGCCACCGACTTGCCACACATTCTCTCCACCCCGCTGCCCATCTCCGCCCCTCCTACCATCTAGATGAATGTTTCTTTAACTACTTGGTTGTTGGATTTCCATGCAAATGTTTCTGGCAGTTCTGGTTGTTCTTTGTTTTTAAATTGGTTGTTATCCTTTTTTTGGTTGTGTGAGGAAGTGAAGCATTTCTGCCTATGCCTCCGTCTTGGCTGGAACCTCAATCTTCTTACACTTTTTAAGACTTGTTTTGTCACCTACAGTGTAATCTATCCTGGGTATGTTTTTTGTGCACTTGAGAAGAACACATTCTTTTGTTGTTGGGTAGAATGTTCTGTACATATTTGTTAAGTTTATTTCATCTATAGTATTGTTCAAGTCAACTGTTACCTGATTAATTTTTTGTCTGGATGACCTATCTGTTATTGAAAGTGGGTATTTATGAATCTTACTAGTTTGTTATACTGTTTATTTCTTCCTTAAGTTCTCTTAATACTTGATTTATATATTTAGGTGCACCAATGTTGGGTGCATGTATTTTTATTATTTTTATATCTTCCTGTTGAATTTCCATTTCATATTTATGTAATTCTTTACCTCTGGTGATAGTTTTTATCTTAAAGTCTATTTTTGTCTGATACCAATATAGCCAACCCTGCTCTCTTTTGGTTATCATTTCCATAGAATATCTTTTTCCATTCTTTTACTTACAGCCTATGTATGATACTTAAATCTAAAGTGAGTCTCTTATACTCAGTATATAGATGGATATTTGGGGTTTTTTTTTAAATGCTTTCAGCCACTTTGTGTATTTTGCTTGGAGAGCTTAATCCATTTATATCTAAAGTAATTATTGAGAGGAAATGAATTACCATCACCATTTTGCTAATCGTATTTTCCTTCTGTCTGAAACCTCTTTTGTTCCTCTTTTCCTCTCTTGCTGCCTTCCTTTGTATTTCATTGATTTTTGTTGGAGGGATTCACTTTGATTCTTTTTTCTTTTTCTTTTGTGTAACTTCTAAACTTGGAGAAATTGCTGGGTTTTTTTCCTAATGTGAGAATACCAACACAAAAACTCAAGGAAAATAAACAGGGAAACATCCCTCAAACAGAAGAACAAGGTAAAACTCCAGAAAAGGACCCTAATGACATTAATATATATGAGTTACCTAACATAGAATTCAAAATAATCATCATTATTTTGCTTGGTCAATGAACCAAGCAAAACACCATAAACAAAGTGAGAATTTCAACAAAGAAAAAATATAAAAAAGAACCAAATAGATATCTTGGCACTGAATGATAACTGAATTGGAAAATTCAACAGAGGAGTTCAGTACACACTAGAATAAGTATTGTAGAAGAAAGAATTAGTGATTTTGGAGATAAGTCAGATAAACAGAAAGAAAAAAAGAAGGATGAAACTGAGTGAAGAATCTGAAGGGACTTATGGGACATTATCAGATAGAGCAATTTATGTATTATGGGAGTCTGGAAAGAGAAAAGACAAAATGATCTAGAAAGTTTATTCAAAGAAAAAATGGTGCAAAGCCTCCTGTGTCTGGAGAAGGAAATGGATAGCCAGATCCAGAAACTCAATAAATTCCAAAGAAGTTGAACCCGCCAAAATCCACAATGAGGCACATTACAATCACATTGTCAAAAGTCAAAGACAGAGAATTTTGAAAGCAGCAAAAAAAAAGTAACTTGTAATGTAGAAAGGGAACTCCCATAAGACTACTAGGACATTTCTCAACAGAAACCTTGTGGCCCAGGCTACGGTATAATATGTTCAAAGTGATAAAAGGAAAAAACAATGAACAAGTATACCATACCCAGCAAAACTCTCCTTCAGAAATGGAGAAATAAACACTTTACCAAACAAAAACTTAGGGAGTTTATAACCATTAGACCTGCCTTGGAAAAAATGCTAAAGGGAGCTCTTCAAGTTGAAACAAAAGAACACTAAACAGAAAAGTGAAGTATATAAAAGTGTAAAACTCACTGGTGAATGCAATATATATATAAATACAGGATAATGGTGTGTAAATCACATTTAATTCTAGTATAAACGTTAAATGACAAAATTATATAAAATAACCAGAAGTACAAAAATATGTTAATGCATGCACTATGTGAAAAGATGTCAGTTGTGACACGAACAGCATAAAGGGAAGAGAAGTAAAAGTGCAGAGTTGTTATATGCAACTGAAGTTATTAACAGCTTAAAATAGACTGTTATAACTATGTTTTATGTAAGCCCCATGGCAACCACAAAGTAAATATCTTTTTTAAATATATTTATTGTTTATGCTATTACAGTTGTCCCATTTTCCCCCCTTCACTCCACTCCATCCTGCACACCCCCTCCCTCCCACATCGCCCTCCCCTATAGTTCATGTCCATGGGTCATACTTATAAGTTCTTTGGCTTCTACATTTCCTATACTATTCTTACCCTCCCCCTGTCTATTTTCTACCTACCATTTATGCTACTTATTCTCTGTAGCTTTACCCCCTTTCTCCCCCTCCCACTCCCCTGTTGATAACCCTCCATGTGATCTCCATGTCTGTGGTTCTGTTCCTGTTCTAGTTATTTGCTTAGTTTGCTTTTGTTTTTGTTTTAGGTGTGGTCATTAATAAGTGTGAGTTTGCTGTCATTTTTACTGTTCCTATTTTTTATCTTCTTTTTCTTAGATAAATCCCTTTAACATTTCATATAATAAGGGCTTGGTGATAATGAACTCCTTTAACTTGACCTTATCTGAGAAGCACTTTATCTTCCCTTCCATTCTAAATGAGAGCTTTGCTGGATACAGTAATCTTGGATGTAGGTCCTTGGCTTAATATCTTTTTATGAGAAGTTTGTATTTAATAATTTGAAAATTATGGTTTGTCACCTTAGAATTCATATACCATTTACTGTCTGTACTTATAACTTGACATTTAGAACATAACATATTTCATTATTAGTTATCATATTTACTTGTTGCTGATAGCCTGTCTGCCCATTTATACCCTCAGCTTCTTAAGGGCAAGATGATGTCTTATATATCTCTATATACCTCAGTTTCATGTAAACTCTCTTAACTCTTGCAGCCTTTTGTTTTAGTTAGACCCTACAGGTCAAGGTGTGCAGAGTTTATTCAAAGAAAAGCAAAGAGAATAAAATTAATTATAGACATATATGTGCCCTGGTGATAGAAAACTGTGGATGTCTCACTACCAAGACTTTTCATATATTTTTTAATAGTTTGAAATACTCTTTCACTGTCCTTTCTCACCAGAACTACTGCTGCTTGTCTATTAAGTCAGACCTAATAAAATTTAAGTTGCCAGTTTCTCTGGAAAGTCATTTTTGAATATGCCCAGACTAACATATCTCAGAGTACTTAAGACAGCTCTTTAAAAATAAGTCTATTCAGTTGTTGTCTCCATGCAATAACTGTGTCTGTCTTGCTCATGAATCTCCAGTGCTTAGCACTGCACAACAGGCACTCCTCTAATGTTTGCTGAGTAAGTGAGCTCTCTTGTGCTTCTCTTTCCCTCTGCAGCACACACTGACTCACCCTTTCATCCTTTCTCTATAGTTTTTATGAGACTTGTTGTATCTGCTGCTTTATAACACTTACTTCACCAATATCCTAATTTCGCTTTTTCTTACAACCCCCCAAGGCTCCACTGGCCCCGATTCTGTCTCATGAGTGGTCTATCCCTATACTCTCTGATTGGGATCATGATTCTAATAATCTTCCAGGGCAAATCCAAATAAAAAGAATCTGGTTTATCCATTTCCTTTTTTCATATCAGGCCTTATTATGGAATTTTAACATGTTCTCCTCTCGGCTATGGCAGAGCTATGGGTTATGTAGCATTGAATATGACTATCTAAACCCATTCTTTAGCAAGAGGCATATTTTCTTAGAAAGTGTTATGGGTATGGCAGCCATCATGATTGAAATATGTTGTGTTATTGATTTTAAAAGATAACTATTATATTTTTTGCTAGTTGGTTTCTAAAAAGAAATAGTTTGGAATATACAAAAATCAGATATTTTATCCTCACAATGTACACTCTGAAGGTGGCAAAACAAATACTGCCTTTTTTCCAGCACCTGAGGAAACTGCCACAGTGAATTTGACTGATTAGATGAAAATCACGCAGTCAGAAACCTGTTTACCATGTCAGGGGTCTTAATCCTGGGGCCTTGCCAGCTGGGGCCTCTTCCACATTTCAGTTAAGTTCCCTTTAACTTCTCAACATCCAGAATATCTATTCAACAATTGTCAGAAGAGTTCCATAACCTTTATGGAGAGGATAAGGAAAAAATTAGAAGAATGAAGATTACTGATTGAGACTCTTCAAAGTTTGGCTTGAGCTTTCTGTGGTTAACCTCAACTAAAACAATTCTTACCTCTCCCTCTTTTCTCAATAGTAAATAACTAGGGCTATTAAGATTGAACAGAAATTTCTTTGCAGTTATTTTTCTTTTGACCATGAAAATTCTCATTGGGGTGTTGCCATGGAGACCATGATGTCACGAGCAACAAAAGGTACTGCACTAAAACCCTAGAGAGTCAAAGATAGGGTTTGACGCAATCATTTTCTGGATCAGTTTATTGCATTTAACAAGAAAATGGAAACTTGACTGAGAGAGAAAAACATTTCTAACCATCGCATGCTGCTGGGGTCAGTGGATGTGGTCGCTGAAAACTTCACAGAAAAGAGAGCCTTTACAGTTTAGACACTAAGAGGACAGCGTGAGGGGGTGAAAACAGTGTGTGACCAAGCTGTCTACCCTTTGGACAAACTGTTCCGAAGCTGAGAATGGTTCAATTTTTGGTAGCATAGCAAGATCTATTAGATTTTTCAATCACATTGAAAATTCACTGTGTGATTAAATAGAAATAAGAAACTCTTAGACTAAACAAAGCAGAACGGGTGGTGCTTAGCAAGCTTCATATGTGCTCAGGACCACATGAACTATGGTCTTCTTCAATGTCAAGTCTTGGATAGCGTTCCGTGAGCTTTCCAAATCCAATTGCCTTCCTTTACACTCAGCCTTCTCCACCAGACTTATTTTCTGGCTCTCCATCAGGGATTATTTTTTTCCATACAGACCACAACTTTCCACAGAAGAAGGAAAAACCCACAATCCTGCAGGAAAAAGAAAGATGGAGAAACAAAAGGGACCTGAGATCAGATTACTGGGAGTGATGAAGTTGAAAGGCTGCAGGCTTGATTACCGAAATTGGTGCCCTAGAAGATGTGTATAATGGGCAGGTACGTACCTATCAAGGAATCAGCACGTTCTTTATTTATTCTGACGTTCTCTCAAATATATGAAATGGCGCTAACTTTCAATTTAAGAATTTCAACATCTTCTGAAATTCTACATGTCAGAAATTTTAAAACATATAAGATTATGTCAAAGCTGATTTACTATAATAAAGAACTACCTTTGTGAAGACATGTTTATTTCTTATCCTTTTTTGGTAAAATTCACATACTATGACATTTATCATTTTTACATGTACAATTCAGTGCTGTTTAGTGCATTCACATGTTGTGCAAACACCACTTCTACTTAGTTCCAAAACATTTTTATTCTCCCTAAACATTGTACCCATTAAGCTGTTACTTCACAATCCTTTCTCCCTCCAGCCCCTGGCAACCACAAATCTGCTTTCTGCCTCTCTGTTTACCTTTTCTGTTTATGTCACATACACGGAAATAAACAATTTGTACCTTCTGTGTCTGGCTTCTTTTACTTAGCATATGCCTTCAAGGCTCATCTTCATTGTAGCATGTATCAATATTTCATTCTCTTTGAGTCTGAATAGTATTCCATTGCATGTATAAGCCACAATTTATTTATCCATTCATTCATTGATGAACATTTGGGTTGTTTCTACCTTTTGGCTATTGTGAATAGTACTGCTATGAACACTCACGCACAAGTATTTCTGAGTACCAGTTTTCAATTATATTTGGCCATATACATAGAAGTGAAACTGCTGGGTCATATGATAATTCTATGTTTAACTTTTTGAGAAATTGCCAAACTATTTTTCATAGTGATCAAACCATTTTACATTCACATCAGCAATGCATGAGGATTCCAGTTTCCCCACATCTTCACCATTTGTTATTTTATAGTTATCCAAGTGAGTGTGGAGTGGAAGTGATTATAGTGATAGTTTTGATTTGCATATCCTTAATGAATAATGATGCTGAGCATCTTTTCACATGTATGTTAGCCATTTGTACATGTTCTGTAGAGAAATATCTGTTCATATTTTTGCTTATTTTAAAATTGTGTCATTTGTCCTTTTTGTCACTGAATTGTCAAAGTTCCTTATGTATCCTGGATTTAGGCCATTATCATATATGTTATTTAAAAATATTTTCTCCCACCCTGGTTAGTGTGGCTCAGTTGATTGGAGCTTCATCCCATAACTAAAAATTTTCAAGTTTGACTCCCGGTCAGGGCACACACTTAGGTTGCAGGTTCGATCCCCAATCCCTGGTCCCTGGTCCCTGGTCTGGGCACATATGGGAGGCAACCCACTGATGTTCCTTTCTTGCATCAATGTTTCTCATGTTTCTTTTTCTCCCTTTCTCTCTCTCTAAAAGCAATGAAAAAAAAATGTCCAGGGGTGAGGAAAATGCATTGCATGCATTCCTGTGTGTGTGCATGCATTCCCATGTATAAAGTGGACCCGCATTTTTGGCTCAAACTTTCAGGAAAAAAATCTTTCATTTTAAGTCAATTTTTTATTTATTTATATTTAGAAACAAAACTGATTATCATATTCCAGGATATTATTTCACATACAGATATTGTTATTTCTTTCTAGCATTACACTTTTAACACATAAGCATAAATAAAAGAATTGAAAACATTTATATAGAGAACCAAGATGGCGGTGTAGGTGGACACACTGCGCCTCCTCGCACAGCCGGAACTGACAGTGGATCCAACGGCAGGGAGGTCCAACACCAAGGAGATAAGGGATAAACGTTCATCTAGACCAGTAGGAGGGGCAGAGAGGGCCCGCGTTGCTGTGGCGGGACCGAGACTGGCAGAGTGTGGGATGGGCGGGGTGGGCAGTCTGGCCACTGGTGGACCCTGCAGCCCTACATTCGCACACACGGATAGACCGAGAGGGCCAGACTCAGAGTGGCGGAGAACGGGGCAGGCAGAGAGGCAGGTGGTGCCCCGCAGTCCCACATTCGCGCATAAATAAACCGGGAGGAACGGTGGGGAGCAAAGCAGACCTCGAAACCCATGGCTCCAGTGCGGGGAAATAAAGCCTCAAACCTCTGATTGAAAACACCCGTAGGGGTTGGGGCAGCAGCAGGAGAGACTCCCAGCCTCGCAGGAGGGGTCATTGGAGAGACCCACAGGGGCCTGGAGCGTGCACAAGCCCACCCACTCGGGAATCGGCACCAGAGAGGCCCAATTTGGTTGAGGGTAGCAGAGGGAGTGATTGAAATCCGGTGGAGAGTGGAGCAGGCGCCATTGCTCCCTCTCGGCCCCTCCCCCACATACAGCGTCACAGCGCAGCGACCAGCATTACCCCGCCCTGGGGAACACCTAAATCTCTGCCCCTTTAAGTAACAGAAGCACCAAGACCAAAAAAAAAAAAAATGGCCCAAATGACAGAACACGTCAAAGCTCCAGAAATAATTCAACTAAGCAGCGAACAGATAGCCAACCTATCAGATGCACAGTTCAAAACACTGGTAATCAAGAAGCTTACAGAATTGGTTGAATTTGGTCGAAAACTAGATGAAAAAATGAAGCCTATGCTAAGAGAGACAAAGGAAAATGTACAGGGAACCAATAGTGATGGGAAGGAAACTGGGACTCAAATCAATGGTATGGACCAGAAGGAAGAAAGAAACATCCAACCAGAAAAGAATGAAGAAACAAGAATTCAGAAAAATGAGGAGAGGCTTAGGAACCTCCAGGACATCTTGAAATGTTCCAACATCCGAATTATAGGGGTGCCAGAAGGAGAAGAGGAAAAACAAAAAATTGAAAACTTACTTGAACAAATAATGAAGGAGAACTTCCCTCATCTGGCAAAGGAAATAGACTTCCAGGAAGTCCAGGAAGTTCAGAGAGTCCCAAAGAAGCTGGACCCAAGGAGGAACACACCAAGACATATCATAATTACATTACCCAGGATTAAGCAGAAGGAGAGAATCTTAGAAGCAGCAAGAGAAAAGGACACAGTTACCTACAAAGGAGTTCCCATCAGACTGTCAGCTGATTTCTCAAAAGAGACCTTATAGGCAATAATGGGCTGGAAAGAAGTATTCCAAGTCATGAAAGGCAAGGACCTACATCCAAGATTGCTCTATCCAGCAAAGCTATCATTAAGAATAGAAGGGAAGATAAAGTGCTTCTCAGATAAGGTCAAGTTAAAGGAGTTCATCATCACCAAGCCCTTATTATATGAAATGTTAAAGGGACTTATCTAAGAAAAAGAAGGTAAAAAATATGAACAGTAAAAATGACAGCAAACTCACAGTTATTAATGACCACACGTAAAACAAAAACAAAAGCAAACTAAGCAAACAACTAGAACAGGAATGGAACCACAGAAATGGAGCTCAAATGGAGGGTTATCAACAGGGGAGTGGGAGGGGGAGAGGGGGGGGAAAAGGTACAGAGAATAAGTAGCATAAATGATAGGTGGAAAATAGACAGGGGGAGGGTAAGAATAGTGTAGGAAATGTAGAAGCCAAAGAACTTATAAATATGACCCATGGACATGAACTATAGGGGGGGAATGTGGGAGGGAGGGGTGTGCAGGATGGAATGGAGTGGGGGCGGAAATGGGACAACTGTAATAGCATAATCAATAAATATATTAAAAAATAAAGTAATCCCTAAGTGATAAAAAACATTTATATAGATATGGAATTAGCACTACCCTTAATGTACAGGACATCCTTATTTTTCCCTCAAAAATTTGAGCAAAAATTGCACATTATATATGGTGAAATACAGTATATATCTGCAGAAAAGAGTCCAGCCATTGTTAACGAGAACAATTTGTGCCACATCTATATAATTTGGCAGCCAAGAGGACTGGGCTGGAATGCGCATGTGTGAACAATGATGACTTCACTGTACAAGTCAGTGGAGGCAGTAGATGCCGTTGAGTGAGCATGTATACTGTGTGGTCATCGAATTCAAAATGACTGAGCAAGCAGAGTAATGAATCTGCATCAAATTTAAGCTTGAACATTCCTCTGTGCAAACTGTTTTGGTGATTCAGAAGGCCACAGCTATGGACTTGGTTTGCATTTCTGTACAAGTCATTTAGCTGTGCTCAATCCCTGCTACCTAGGCATCTTTCCTATTGGATGAGGTGACCTAAACTCAGTTCTAACTTCTGCACCATTGACTATTGCTGGTAGCCTAATAGAACAAGACTCTCATTGGACAGTAAAATAATGGAGGCTAAAGAATCAAAAGTATTTGCCTCAAATTATATAGCTATTACCAGCAAGCCAGGACTGGAATCCAGGGCTTCTGATTCCCTCATCTGAATTTTATTTCACTGTACATTTCTGCCTCCATCCTGCATCAGGGAGAAGTAGAGGACAGGAAAACGTTTTACTGAGGAATATGGGTAAAAGTGAAAAAAACTCTAAACTGAAAATATCTTTCATGTCATTATTCTTCAAGAATTACTGGCAGGGTCAAGAGGTGACAGTGAGGATTAAACAGAACTTTTTGCAGTTTCATGAGATTTTCAGTGGAATGCCTTGATGAACAACAGCTGTTTCATCATCTGGGCATGGTTGAGACTTTTTTTTCCTCCCTGTGCAGTGTTTACTGTTTGCCTGCAACAAACAAGGCAATGTTGTGTTCTGCTGTCTCACGGACTTCACTGGAGTTAAACTAATAATTTTGCGTTATAAATATGGCACATGTGGGTGATGCCCTGTTGGCAGAAACCTATAGATAATAACATGGGCCAGACCAAGGGAAGCATTTGGAAACATGGTTCTCTTCCTTCTCTTTTCTGCATTGCAGAAGGCAAGACTGCTGTCCTCCCCGGGGGGCATGGCCTAGCCAAGTGTTGACAGAGAGGCCTTGTCCCCTCGGCTCCCGTCTGAGTAAGGTATAGAAAGAACAGAGGTCTAGGGGTCAGATAAGTCAAATAAGTGTTGGAATTTCAGCTGTGCTAGTGTTTGACATGGGATAAGTCACTCACATTCCACCAGTTTCACTTTTGCCACCTATACAAGAGGAAAGACAACATGGATCATCTTTTGTGAAAATAACACAAGATACTATGAGTAAAAAAATATCATATAGTATGCCTAGAAAATGGTGTATGCTCAATAAGTAGTAATTTTGCTTTCACTTCCTCCTGTTTCAGCCCCCTGCCTTCCTGACCAACCTAAATGGAGAGCACACCTGAGCTCTAAGTATGCAATATGAAGGACTGACTCACAAGGCAAGGTCTGGGAAGGGTCCTCTTCCACTCTAGCAGCTGGCATTCTTTGAACCACAGCATGGCTTGAGTCCTGAGACAGCTAGTTACTTCCTGTTCCTCAGATGCCATAACTCATCACCCAAAATGATGAAACCAACCTTTCTCTGCCCAGACTCACTTTGTTCAGAGTCCCATGGGACTTGTGGGCTGTCTTTCCATTCATTGGTGGTGGGAAATATTTGCTTTTGGTGGGTAAATAAAAATTTTCCAATAACAAGGTTGGTAGGGTTTCCCTAATTACATTGCACAGTTAAGTACTTAACTCCAGATTTTATATTATTCTGTGTCTTAACACCAGTGTTTTCATCTAATTGCCTTAAATGTGTCTGCAAACTCTTCAGAGGAAAGAGATGACTTACATTTCCATGTCCTTAATGTTGTACCTAGCACAGTGTATTCAAGAGTCACTTTTTAAAAAAATTCACTGAGCCAATTTGGGTAGAGATCAAATTTAACCCAAACTAAAAGCATTCATCACAGATTGGCAAAGAATTCTGGGTGGAGCTATAAAGATAGGTTTGGCCTAGATAGGTACGGTTAGATGAACTTTTTCCTTGTAGGTGTTAGGGATAAAGTTAATGAGTTAAATGAGAAGAAACAGAAGCTTATCTTTGCTGAAGTCTTGGCAACTCACACGTCTCCTCCACTCTTTAGCACTTCCTGTCTATGGCCCTGATTCGTAAGTTGTCTCTCTGGACTAGTAGTTGTCATTTTATGGACATATACCTCAGCCTTAGACTGTTTGAGCTCAAGAAGCATATCTTTTTTATCTTTGTACCCTATATGTCCAGCACAGAGTTAGCCACATTTTAAGTGCTCACTAAATGGGGTAGTTGATGGTGATTGGCATTTGATTCTTGAAGTTGAAATGCCCACCTGAGCTTGGAAATAAGGCTTTATTCTGAAGGTTAATCTAGTCAGTTCTTAACGGATGCTAATTTATCTCCAGAAAACACTTCATAAAATATTATATTCTATAAGCAAAAACCCAGATGGGAAAGCCAATGACTGCATTCATGGAAAAAAGGAAAAAGAAAAAATTTCAAGCTGAATTAGTGCTCTGATTTTGATTTGTTTTAAAAAGAGAACACGTAGACCCGAAGGGGATGGCGCACATGGGCCCAGAAAGAGGAGGGCCAGAGCACGAGTGCTTGTCAATATCGACCCAGCATTGTTCTGAGGGGAGGAACCGAATAGGGCCCCTAGAATGTTCTCTAACGTGGTGGCATCCCAGTTCACCGAGCTACTCCAGGACCTGGACAAGATTATCTCAGTTTTCATGGCTGAGCTGTCAGCTCCCTGAAGGAAGAGCCTGTCCAGTTTATCGCGATGTCCTCCGCCGGTCATGGTGCCTGGCCTGTGACAGGTACTCAAATATTTATTGAATGAAGAAATTTTTTTTTAATATTTAAACTTTACTCTCATGTAGGGTAATTTGAAATTAAAACTAAATTATGTGTGTGACTAAAATCAAATCCAAGTGATTACAAACTGAATGTGTTTTTCAGTAGTCTACATCCTACCTCTTTTTCCTGGAGCGCCTTACTTGCTTTCTCAGGAAGGCAGGCCTCTTGCTCTCCTCTCCAAACCCCATCCAGGCTCTCTGGTTTGGGCAGCACCGGTCTGCTGATCTGCCTGCTTTCCTTTGAACCTCTGCTCTAGAAGCAACCTCAGGGTCATTAAAGTGCTTTGTCATTTCCAAGTGATGGTGACGGTTTTAAATTTCAAACACTTGGAAGCATCTTTATATGAGCACATTTAATATGATACTGGTTTTGTTTTGTTTTGTTTTGTTTTGTTTTTAATATATTTATTGATTATGCTATTACAGTTGTCCCATTTCCCCCCCCACTCCACTCCATCCTGCCCACCCTCCTCCCTCCCACATTCCCCCCCGCTATAGTTCATGTCCATGGGTCATACTTATAAGTTCTTTGGTTTTGTTTTTTAAATGGCAATGAATCCATGATGATCTAATTATCAGTAATATTGTAAAATCATAGAAATACAGTTACTCAGCTTTTTATGTACTTTAATACCAGATATAGAAGGCATAGATGATAGTTCTATAAAACTCAGATGCTCTAAAGAATAGCTACTTTATAATGAATAATTCAAATTTTGATTTACAGCTCCATCTTCCATGAGTTCTATTATCTTGACTAAGTCCCCAGAGCTGGTCAAGCCTGAGGCACTGAGAAAGTTAAGTTCCTGGTGGCACACTCTTTGTCCCCCACAACCGCCACCAACCAGTGAATCCTCTCCGGGTGCCTGGGCTTCTTTCTTCCTTCCTCCCTGGTGTCAGCCTTCTTTATCCAAAGCACGGTCATTTTAATTTGGCCTAAAACTCTTTTATCATAAATAGGCAAAGTAACAGGTATTTCCTAGACCTACCATCCTGGGGTATAATGGGGTCAGAAAATCAATAATTTTTTACTCAAAATCTGCTCAGTAAACATCTAAACAGTGTTCTCCTAAACCAAACAAACCATCTCCAAATATTCCACCACCTGCCACCTTCTTCTGTCTGGATCTTGATGCCAGGCACCAAGGTTACACCCCCAACTGCTCTGACGATATCTGGGTGCCAATGTTGCCATACAGAGAATCCACATGCCACCTTCAGTGAGAAGTGCTAGCTCCTTGTCCATTTAAGAACACAGAGCATTCTCAATGAGTAATTTGCATTCCTTTAGTTCCATATTAAAACTGCTGATGACACAGCTTTTACTTTGGTCACTCTTTATTTCGAACCCCTCTTCTAATAACTGTCGTCAGATTGGCTCAAAAAATTCAGCGCTGGGAGCCTGTCTCCTAACCCTCTGGAAGCTCTCTGCTTTAGTTAGGATGCAAGTGGAGCTGCTGTTATAAAGAGATAAAATGATGGCTAAATAAGAAGAAACTTTATTTCTGTCATGGAATAGTCTTGAGGTAAGCAGTTCTGCCATCCTGAATACCTGGGTTCCTACCTGGGTCCCAGAGGCTTGCTCCAGTTCTTACCACTCCTTGCCACTGGGAGGGAGGAAGGGGGCTGGGAGGTGTGATGGGAGTGATGGCTGCCATTCCCTTTCCTCCTTTTCATACAAAGCTTGTGTATTGTGGCTCTGATCCAGTCAGGTGGGTGCCTTCCCTATCCAGCAAAATACCAGGATAGTTAAAAATAGTTAAAGCCAGCTATTGTTCTTTAAAGGATGAAGATATTTTTCTAGCCTTGCCCTGACGTATTGTCACTGCCCTTTACCCCATCAAGGGCTCTCATCCCTGAAGCAAAGAGATGCCTGGAAGGCCCATCTACTTAAAGGTGTTCAGACTAATCTGAATTAGGTAAACCTCCATAGCATCGACTTACATATAACGAGAACTGGAGAAGGAAAGTACAGTAAAACACATACTAGGAAATACCTTCCTTTCAGTTATTATCCATTAATTTGTACAACATGGGCTGTAGTGCTTGTCACTGGGTGTAGAGGTGATTAGGTAGGCACAGTTTCTGTGCTGGACATCTTCCACACCCACTCTCCACCTTCTTCACCCTCCTCTCTGCCAGACAGCATCAGTGGGCATCCTTTTCCTCCTATTCCCAGGAGAAATTTAAGCGGACAAAGAAGAGTGAAATAGGGGCCCTCTATGATGCTGACTCTCTTCCTGTGGAGTCAGCTTGGGTTGTCTATGGCTCCCAATCAAAGGGCACAACTCTACCCAGGGTCTTCCTCTTCACGTGATTTTCTTCCTCCAGCTCCATGACTGCTCCCATCTCTCACCCCTTCAGGCTTAGGGTGCCAGTGGCCCGACTTCAATAGCTCTGGAATACCGAACCATCCTTTGTGGTTTTCCTCCATCCTGCCCTGACCAATGTAACCAGCCACAATATTAAGCCTGCTCTAAGTGTCCTTTGGCAGTCTGCCATCTTTTCCCCACTGGGAGTCTGACTGATGGAGTCCCTCTTCTCAGGGACTTAGTGACTAGTGGGAGGGGACAGGCAACAAACATGTCATTACACGTTACGAGAAGATCCTTGAAGGGAACAAAATGGATGCTGTGAAAGAAAATAACAGACTGGGATCTAATTTAGATAGGATGCAGATGGCTTTTGAACTATGGCCTGGAGAATGAAAAGGAGACCAAAGATTAACCAATGTCACCCCAATAGATTCAATTTGAAAATAAAAGATGAAAAGAAAAGGAGACAGAAGAAGTGGATTTAGGTAAAGTGATTTCATGTATTCTCTTTTCGTTCACTTTGCACAACTATTCATTACCTGGTGAAGGGAAATATTGTTATTTAGAGGAAATCGCACTCAATCAGCAATAGGAGATCGAGGTTAGCAGTCCCAGGCTTCCACACTTCCAAATGGGCAACCCATGTCTGTGTCACACTCAGTGGTAGAGCTATGGTTTGAAGCCCACTCTTCTTCACCTTAACACACTAAGTCATCAGCCTGGGAATAGGTCAAGATCCTGATCAGCGTTTACAGCAGTAGAGGGGGTTGGATGGAATGGGTATTTATAATCGTCTCGACTTCTTCAGAGATTGTGAATGTGGACTTACTTAATCAGGTAGCCTAAAGAAGTTATGCGTTGTTCTTACTGAGTAATTTTCCTTTTACCTCATTTGATTTCCAACTGTTTATTTCCTAAGAAAAGAATAATCCATGAACTTTTGGGCCTTAATGTGTCAAACTTCCCTGTATTGTGCTGTTTGTGTAATTCCTGACATTGGCACAAGCCTCCATCCCGACCGACGAGGCTGCTCCATTATATCCTCTCTGGGAATTTCCTCTGGTGCTCAAGCTGCCTGTCATTGGCTATGCTGCTTCACAGACAGGAATTCTGGCTGAGGTCATCATTGCCCTTTCTGGCTTTTTAAAACTTTGAAGGCATGTCCACATACTTTGCCAGATAAAACGCCCACTCTACTCCTCTTTCTTTCGCATTGCAAATCCACTCTGAAGTTTGAGTTTTCCAGGTATCCTCCCAATGCCATTCTAACGAAGAAGACGAAATTTAAACCAGGTACCTGAGACCACTTACTTTTCTGTCAATACACATTACTCCAGTCCTAAGATCATTTCCAAACTTTAGTTTATCCCATGTTTAATAGTATATCCTACTATTAACTACTTGATAATGCCTAAAACTTCAAATATTTAGGATGATTTTCATATATTTTATCATGTGGTCATCTTTTTTATTGTGTATCTTCCCTACAAATTTGTCCCTTTTTCTCCTGTACTTTTGTACCACTATTCTACTCTCCATCCACTTTCTTCCCAAAATGAATGTCAGTTGTTTTGGCTGCTAAAGATCTCTTTTTACTTTCCTAGGTAACTGCTTCTTTGGTGGTTAACTCCCATCTCCCTCAAAAAATAAGGTGATTCTGGGAAGCAGCCAATTACATTTTCTCACACACACACACCCCACACACCCCTCCTGCCACATGGCTAGGCAAGTGACCAGGGCCAGAGCAGGTAGAGCTGAATTATAACAGTGTAATAGGCCACTCAGAATCCTTCAGGTGATTTATATGCATTGAAGCAGGGAGGATAAGGTCTACTTCTTTCTCTATGATCACTGAGCTGGGAAGATTTTCCTAAGCCAAAGGCCTAGAACAATTAATAAATCATTTGAGCTACATTGGCCATGTTGCAAGGAGAAAAATCTGCCAGCAACAGGAGAGAAGAGTACCACAAGGCAAAGGGAAGCAGAGACAGCAGAGAGAGAATCCTGGCATCCAGCTGACCCAAAGGCCAGTTCTACCCTATTAATTTTAGTTGCACGAACCAATGAATGCCCTGTTCCTATAAGTCAATTTAAGCTGGGTTTTTGTTACTTAAAATTAAAATGTTCCCAACTAACACAATCATTTCCCCCTTCTTGTTTTCACACATTATATCCTGAATCTTTCATATTTACTCCTTACATCTAATTTTAAACCCTAAATCATTTTTTAACTCACAGCCACCCAAACCTATAAAGGGGAGAATAGAACTGCACATTTCTGGAACAACAACCCAAAGACATATCTTTTTCCAAGACTGAGATGAGTCTTCCTGGAAAACACTGCTTCTAACTTAGTTCTATACATTCTGCTTTGCAGCACATATTAAATACTAAGAAGCATCATAATAATTTCTGTATGGAAAAACCCTAGCTGTCCTAACTGGAGCCCTCTGGAGCCATTAAACTTCTGGAACAGCTCCAGGTGCAAAAATGCCTTAAAAACTTGAACAAAACAGAGCAAAAAGCCCTGGGCAGTAGGAAAGCAATTTCTGAAAACAACAAATGAGGGAGCCATAGAATGCTGAGAAATTAAGTTCCTCCCATGGTTATGAAATGGAAGGAAAAAGCTCTCATTACATGGCTTTATCTATATATCTCATCATCCAAGACAAGTGAATAAAATGACAGGAACTGTTAGAGGCTGGAAAGACAGGAAGTAGAAAAGAGGAAGAGAGTGACGAGTGTGGTGGATTGGAGATGGACTTTAGGGGTGGTACCAACGGGGGTGAGCAGCAGATGCTCCGTCATGTGAGAGGCCCACCAGACGACAGTTAAGAAAACTCAGGCAAAGGAAGGGAGTCCAAGGAGGCTGCTAGCAAAACACAGGTGATCTTCACCCACAAGGGCTAGGAAAAGAGGACAAGCCAACATGCTCAGTGAAAAATCCCACCTCACACCCCAGGCTCACTTGTCAGAGGCACGGCACCTGTACAAGTTTAGCAGTAAGTGAAGGTGTCCCCATTCACTGCATCGAGGCCAAACTAAAAGGCAAAACTAAGCTTTAACAGTAACTTTGCCAGCACCATATTGTAAACAAAAGCTTCACATCTCAGTGAAGCCATTCCTTGATTTAAATTTCATTATTTTTAATAAGAGGCAAAGTACGCATATCTAAAATGGTTTTGATAATCTTAAAAGAGAAAATAGACTCCATGTTCTCAGTTGCTCTAAACCGTACTGGATGTCAGCATTTGTTTGCTAGTTTGGTTGTCTGCACAGCTGTTGGGGAGCGGGGGAGGGAGTGGGGAGCACAAACAAAGGCAGGGTGAGGAGGCAGAAGTAACTCCTAAAGGCCTGTTGAGAACGTTACTCAAGAGGGGATTTCCCCTCTGACCACAATCAGCAGGGGGCCTCAGGAGTGGAGACATCTAGTGAAGAGCTTAAGCTTGCCTTTCTCTCCCTTCCCTTTGTATTCCCCAAGCCGTGCATCGCTTTTGTTAACCATTACAGCCCAGCCACACCAATGCTTTCAGGAATTAAGGACTGGGCTTGTGTCCACCCTGGGACCAAACAGTGCAAGGAAAGCAGCAGCTTTGAGAATATGATTACAAGACAGCATGAGATGGCCAAAGCATAAAGAAGTCATCTGGAACAGAATGACCAGTGGAGGGGACAAGCCACAACCAACATAGGTTTGTGGGGCACGTTAGCATACCTTGGGGATTCTCACGAATATGTGGGAATTGGGTATGGTAAAATACTGCATTTTCTGTGCATATGGGAAGGATGCTTACATTCCTATTACTGTTTTTATTCAGTTAAGGGGGCCCTAACAGCTGGAGAACTGGAGGGTATAAAGTTTACATGAAAAGCAAGGGGAACACTGAAAATGCAAGTCGATCAGGACAAAATTATTTATCCATGCTTCTGTAGTATTGATGCTCAGAATTCATCTAACCTCACAGAGATAGTAAAGATGTACTTTCCATAAACTGAAGAATTTTTACCATTTTCTCTAGTTTTCAGCTACATAGCATCAGTCATTATATTTCTGGTACAATGCTCAATGACAAATCACACTGTTTTATGAACAACTGAAGCTGACTGAATCGTGCACATTTTTATAAGAGCTAATTTTGATGTTCCACACCAAAGAAGGCTAAATGTAGTTGAAGAAAAATAATCATTAAATCACCCTTCATAAGAAAAACTACAAGTGGAAAAAGACTTTTGAAAATGTTTTCCCTGTCAGTGAAGCAGAAATTAGAAGGGAAAAATTAATTGTACTCACATGAGAAAACATCTCTTCATACTCTATTAAGATAGTCACTCATGACTATTAGACCTGTAAAAGTGGCTGGTCACACCTGAAGTCATTCAGTCCTAATCAGTCACATACAGAAGGGGCAAGTCTGGAAATATGGAATCCAGAACAAATCTGGAAATTTTTGGAATATGAGGGTAGGCGGGATTTTGCCTTTTTAAAAAAACTATTAAGCCCTGGCTAGTGTGGCTCAGTGGATTGAGTGTTGGCCTGTGAACCAAAGGTTTGCTGGGTCGATTCCCAGTCAAGGCACATACCTGGGTTGTGGCCAGGTCCCCAGTAGGAGGCAGGAGAGAGGCAACCACACATTGATGTTTCTCTCCCTCTCTTTCTCCCTCCCTACCCCTCTCTATATAAATAAATAAATAAAAGATTAAAAAAACTAATAAATAACCCACTAATTTTAGCTGGGCTTTTGGGTTCCTGGAATGAAGATTACATTTCCTGGTTACTTTTGCATCAGGTGCAACCGATGACCAAGTTCTAGCCAGTGGGATGTAAATAGAAATGATATGCACAGCTTTGAAAAATGTCTTACATGGGAGACAGCATGATTTCTTTTTCTTTTCTACTTTATGTTGGCTGAAGACCCCTGGGTCTTCAGCAGATCTCTTGGATTACACACTGCGTCCCCTAAGGGAGGGCAGAGAAGAAAACTAGAGCAGACTGGAGCTCCTAACAAATTCACACCAGCCCTGGATGCTGATCACCAGAGTTTCACATGAGATAATAAAACGTTTTGGGTTAAGCCACCATACTTGGGTTTTCTGCCACAAGACAATGAACTCAATTCCAACAAACATGAGGGGGAAGTAAACACTGTCTCTCTATTCTGGCCTGGGCTTTGGAAAATGTAGATTTCTATGAAGTGCTTATTGAGTGACACACTTAAAAAATAACAATTAACTCATAGATCGGAGCCAGGTACTAGAACATTAAAGACACAGGTCAGTCATTTTTTTGTCTCTGGAACACACACGGGTTAGGACAGACACTACAAGACCCTGAAGCGATGATATCTTGGAGACCAGATAATGTAGATTCTTCCTACTTGGGATCCTTCCAACTCTCTCTACTTCTTTGTTTTTCCCCTTTAGCAATTGTCGAATTTTGTTTCATTTTATTTCTTTTTACTCAAGACTTTGTCAGGCTTGAGGGGAACCGAGGGAAGTATGTTTATCAACTTCTGGGACAAAACTGAAGGAAAAAGGAGGACTTCCTGACACTTGTGTGGAGGTGACAGTCAAAATAAGTAACAAGCCCCTAAGTGAGTAGTTCCCAACCCCCCAAACCAGCAACATCTTTCTAGAACAAATATTTCATAATCCTCTATTTGCTGCCATAACATAAAATTCAAGCATAATATAATTGATCTGCATGTATAAATTTAAAAAATCAACATAATCCCCAAACTATAATATAACAGTGAAAATGCTAAAGTAAAATTGTCATATGTAAATGTTCAAGTCTGATCACACTAGAAGACAAAGCATCCCCGTGTTTTCTAAATGTTCCCCAGGGATCTGCTACCTTGGAAGGCAGATAAAACTGCAGGGTCAAACTTATGTCTCTTCCTTCCCTATAGGACCTTCTCCTTCCAATGACAACCTAGAAGTTCTTAGGGGTTTCAATGAATTCAGAAATGTAGCATTTTTCAAATAGTAGTATTACCTCAAATGTGCTCTGTAGCAAGAAAATTTCCTGTTAATAAGCATTGTGTTAAAAAAAAAGTATAGCCTAATAGTCTAAGAAACCTTTATTCTTCTTTCTCTAGTTATTTCAGAGTTCTGAAGATTTCACTGTGCACTGTGAATCTAATTCCCAAACGTATTTTATCACAGAATCCTTTTTTTACTAGAGCATCTCTTGGGTACAGTTTCTCATAGAAGAAACAAGAAAACCCTGTCTTACAGCCTGTTGAAGAGCACATCACCTTGGAGAGCAAGGAAGGCCCTTCTGGAAGATCTGAAACCCACCTGTGGAAAAGCAGCCCTTACTGGACCAGTTCATTTTGCAGGAAAGTAGCCATGTTATGCCTCCCGTGGAAGTCACAGATTTGCCATGTTGCACTTGACTTTCATGAGAGGGAGGCAAACAAGTAAAATTAATCTGACATCAGAGATGCTTTCGGGGAAGCATGATTTTAATGTTGCTGGTGGTATCGACCCATATTTCATCTCAGATTTCACAGCACATGCATCTATAGCTATTTTAGGAAGGCACCACAGAAATTATAGGCTCATAACATTGACAATGAGGCATTAGAAAAGGACATGTGTTGTTTGATATCTTTATGTTTTACGAATAGCATTCATGATACTTATCATTTCTGAAATTCCTATTTTGTGTAAGGACATTTTTACAATCCCTGTTTCATTTCATCCACACAATACATCTATGAGCTACGGTTAGTCCCATTTTAGAGATAAGAACCTGCAGTTCAGGGTCATTAAGTGCCAATGTCACAGAAGTTTTTAGTTGCAGAACTTTTAGATGCAGGAAAGTGGCCGTGTTAGGTTGGCCCTGGAAGTCACAAATTTGCCATGTTGCACTTGACTTTGACGAGAGGGAGGCAAACAAGTAAAACTAATCTGATATCAGAGGTGCTTTCAGGGAATCACAATTTTAATGTGGACGTCTATCCTTCTCTAAAGCCCATGTTTTATCCATTGCCTGCCTCAATTAAGAGAAAATTTTTGCAACATGATCCATTTTTTAAAAAATCAGTCACAGAAATTGTAGCTATCAGGAAAACAGCCGTTCCTGAGTGCCAAGGATCACTCGGCCTCGAGGGTGGTAGAGCCCAGGCTTTCGTGCACACATTTTAACTGTTCAGCTTATATTGAACTGCTGGAAAGTTACAAGATCAAAAAGATCGTCATGTTTTTCTTCTCCCCTCAGTGTCACCTGATTTAAACTTCAAGGTGCTATTTGAAAACCACTTGTTTCCAGTGACTCATTTTGAAAGAACTGATTTTGTCTTCCTGGTTCTTTGCAAAGCCAGGAAAGGAGATCAACACCATATTGTTTTTACCATCAAACACACTTACCTGGTACTCAGAAGAATCCGGAACTGTTATTGTTAATTTGTTGAATAGTATGTTCCCGTTTTGTCTTTTCACAAGAGCAGAAATCCATTCTAAAAACAGGGTGCCCTGCTTGCCTCCTGTTGCATCCACCAGCAATTTTCAACCAATGCATTTGTAAAAGAGTCCCCTATCAGCCAACACGTATTTATTCAAACACCTACTTTATACCAGACATTTTCCCACATTCTGAGAATACAGTAGTGACACACACTAGATCTTTTCTCTTTGGAGTTTGTACTCTAATGGTAAACATATAGATAAAACAATGACCCTTCCAGCTAGTGAAAACATCTACAAAGGAAAATTAAAGAGGGTGATATATCACAATGACTGAGGTGGAAGATTTGTTTAGACTTAGATAGCTCTGCAATGGAAGTAACATTTTTAAAGAATATTTTATTGATTATGTTATTACAGTTGTCCCAATTTATTTCTCCCCTTTATCCCCCCTGCTCCCTCTACCCCCTCCAACCCTCCAGCATTCCCGCCTCTTAGTTCATACCCACGGGTTGTACATATAAGTTCTTTGGCTTCTCCACTTCCTACACTATTCTTAACCTCCCCCTGTCTATTTTATGATTACCAATTACATTTCTTATTCCCTGTACCTTTCCCCCCTCCATCCTTCCCCTCACCCTCCCCACTGATAATCCTCCATGTGATCTCCATTTCTGTGATTCTGTTCCTGTTCTAGTTGTTTGCTTAGTTTTGTTTTTGTTTTTTAGGTTCACTTGTTGATAGTTGTAAGTTTGTTGTCATTTTATTGTTCCCAGTTTTTGATCTTCTTCTATTTATTTGATAAGTCCCTTTAACATTTCATATAATAAGGGCTTGGCAATGATGAACTCCTGTAACTTGACCTTATCTGGGAAGCACTTTATCTGCCCTTCCATTGTAAATGATAGCTTTGCTGGATAAAGCAATCTTGGATGAAGGTCCTTGCCTTTCAAGACTTCAAATACTTCTTTCCAGCCCCTTCTTGCCTGTAAGGGTTCTTTTGAGAAATCTGCTGATAGTCTTATGGGAACTGCTTTGTAAGTAACCCTCTCCTTTCCTGTTGCTGCTTTTAAGATTCTCTCCTTATCTTTAATCTTTGGTAACTTAATTATGATGTCCCTTGGTGTGTTCCTCTTTGGGTGCAATTTCTTTGGGACTTTCTGGGCTTCCTGAGAAGGAAGTCTGTTTCCTTCACCAGATCAGGGAAGTTCTCCTTCATTAAGTTTTCAAATAAGTTTTCAATTTCTTGCTCTTCCTCTTCTCCTTCTGGGAACCCTATGATTCAGATGTTGGAGTGCTTAAAGTCATCCCAGAGGTTCCAAAGCGTCTCCTCCTTTTTTTGAATTCTTATTTCTTCATTCTGTTCTGGTTGGATATTTATTTCTTCCTTTTGTTCCCAATCATTGATTTGATTCCCAGTTTCCTTCTCTTCACTGTTGGTTCCCTGTATATTTTGCTCTATTTCACTTTGTGTAGCCTTTGTTTCTTCCTTCATTTTGCAACAGAGCTCAGTGAATTCTGTGAGCATCCTGATTACCAGTGTTTTGAACTCTGCATCAGATAAGTTGTCTAGTAGTCACTTAGCTCTTTTTCTGGAGTTTTCATCTGTTCTTTCATTTGGGCCCTATTTCTTTGTCTTGATATACCTGTTAGGTTGTAAGGGGCAGAGCCTTAGGTATTTGCCAGGGTGGGGTAACCTTCTTGGCTGCTTTGTGGCACTATTTGTGGGAAAGGGGTCAGAGAGGGAACAATGCTGCTTGCTTGCTCGCTCTAGCCCCACTATCTAACAAACTGTCCTGTGAGAATGGGAGTTTCTCTGACCTTCACACCCCCCACAGTATTTTACTGCTAGAGGTTTTGATTCTTTAGTTTCCTGGTGAGCCAGCCCCTGCTCACCCGCATGGTCTGCAGCCTTGCTGCGGGTCCTCTGCACTCACTCTGCTGCCTGTCTCCACCCCACTACTGGTCTGGATGAATGTTTCCTTAACTCCTGAGTTGTCAGAGTCCCATGCAGTTTGCTATTCTGGTGGCTGTGGTTGTTTATTCTTTTTAAATTGGTTATTATCCTTCTTTTGGCTGTGCAAGGAAGTGAAGCATTTCTACATATGCCTCCATCTTGGCTGGAACTCCTGGAAGTAACATTTAGGCTGCAATCAGAATGACACTATTTGAGGAATAGATTGCCAGCTGGACAGAAAAGCCCTAAAATGAGAACAAAACTTGGGAGTCTGAGGTATAGAAAAGTGACAGGTCCCTCTGGACAATGATAACAGAAGAGAAGTAGATGAGATCAGAAAGGTTAACAGGCTCCCGAGTCTGTGGTAACAACTTGGGTTTTATCCCAAGTGCAGTGAAAAGACAGGAAAGGACATTGAGGCTGCTGTTCAGGGTTGATTCTAAGCTAGCAAAGAAATGGAGCAAAAAAAATCAGTTAGGCCAATTGCTTTAGTTTATGTGAGAAACAGTAATGCTTGGACTAGGTAGTCCAGTGAAGATTGGAGGAAGAAATGGTCCTTAGGATAGAACTGTCAGAATTTGCTGACAGATTGAATGAGAAAAATGGGAAAGCCTTTTGGGATTTTACCAAAACAATGGGATTGATACTGTTGACATTTCCTAACCTTGAGAGATGGGAAATCCAGAGCGCAGTACTGGACATGTTAACTTTGAGATTTCTTTTACTCATTTAAATCGAGACATCAAGTAGGCAGCTGAGTATTCAAGGTTCAGAGGAAGGGGTCTTAGCTGGAGATATAAAGTGTTTCATACAGCCCAAGAGGGCTGAATCCTTTGCATAGTGCTACCTCATCTTTCCAACAATCATTCCCAATTTCTATATAACTGATCTGCTCTCTGTAATAATTCTCCATGGAAGTTTCTAGTTTCAATCTGGTTTCCCACTCACTGAGGACTTCCTGATCTCTCTACCTTTGTCATCAGTGTCTTCCTGAAATTCGAACAGAATTAACACCCACCTAAACCAAAAGAAGTGAAATTGCAAACCTTCCTTATTCAGTAAGGTCATAACTTGCATTCTAAGATAAACTAGGTGACTTTTGTAGGATTCTTAAGAAGTGTGGTGTCTGACCTTTGGACAGTTTCACCAGTCTTCACTTCTTCTTTACCCACTCCAGACACTCTTTATTTTATTTTTCCGGGTACCTACCTGCCATCTTATTACTTGTAGGGCCTAGATTTCAACCAATTGCCAACTAATCAATCCTTGGATGTTTAAAGGATTACTCATCTCTAGTATATTGGCTTTTTACCTGGGAGATTGAAAGAACAAAAGATTTTAAGGATCTAATAAATGGCCCTCAGATGGTAGGAATTTAAGAACTTTTCCAATTTTAACATATAGGTTGGTTCTTTTCCTGTAGCCTACTCTATCCATTGTTTTCTCATACTTTTAATCTTAAAATTTTCTTGCCCCACAAAATTCTGTCACACGTTATAACATGTTTGTTATAACATGGATTAAGCTTGAGGACATTTTGCTAAGTGAAATAAGCCAGTCACAAAAAAACAAATGCTGTATGATTCCACTTATATGAGATAACCAGAATAGTCAAATTCATAGAAACAGAAAGTAGAATGGTGGTTTCCAGGGGCTGAGACAAGGGGGAAATGGAGAGTTGTTGTTTAATTTGTACAGTTTCAGTTTTGCAAGATAAAAAAGTTCTGGAGATGGGTTGCACAACAATGTGAAAATGCTCAGCACTACCGAATTATTACTTAAAAATGCTTAAGATGATAAATTTTATGTTATGTGTATTTTACCTAAATTTAAAAGTTTTTAAAATGGAAGCTAGCTGCAAAAAAACAAGCCAGAGAGAATTGAAGCATGAAAAGGATTCATCTCGCTGTGGCTGACAGGAAGACGACCACATAATGAGGAATTCAGGTGGTCTCTGGCTGATGGTCTCAGGGAGGAAATACGAACCCAAGTGCTGTAGCCATAAGGAACTGAATTCTGCCAACAACCTGAAATAATAAGAATCTGGTTTTGGATTCTTCCCCAGGTCCTTCTTATGAAAACCAGCTTTACTGATACCTTGATTCAGCCTTGGAAGATCCAAAGCACAGAACCCAGTTGAATCATGCCAGACTTTTCATATAAATATCTAGGAGATAATAAATGGATAATTCAAGCTATTAAAAAAATTTCTTTCTTAACCTCAGGCTCCTTTTTCCATAAGCTCCCATCTCTTCCCTTTTTCCCTTTACATCCATACTATTTGACATTCAGTGTCTACTTTAGCTTTTCCATTGTATCTACTTTCCCCCCAAATATCTTCAACTCCCCTTAGTTCTCAATTCCAGTGGTCATTCCAAAAATGTGCTTTTCTTGACCTTTGTGTCATCCAATGCTCCTGCCTACTTTATCCTTGATGCAACTCTCTTCTCCTTTAGATTCTGTTTTCTCACCTGATTTCCCTTTCCTCTTGCTGCTTCTCCCCAATCTCCTTCATACAGTCTACTGTCTCTAATTATTTCTTAAATGTTTTGTCTTCTAGGGCTCTGTCACTACCCTAGCTTTTCTACTCTACATACTTTCCTTGGAGAATATCACCTACATTTACAGTTAAACTCTTAAACTTCTGTATGTATTATTGATTCCAAACATTTCTCTGGTTTGTACCTCTTGGCTGAACTTGAGATCTGTATGTCCAACTGAATATGAGACAGTTACCCCTTGAACTCTAATGGTTTTGTCCAATCATTCTTTCCTTACCCAATCTGGACGTTTTCTTACAACTGCCATCTTGATAAATATCAATTTTTCTAACTCACCCAAAATAAAAGAGTATAGGTGTTGTCCATACTCCCTTTCATCCTTCACCACCCCTGCCACAATCCAACCACTTACCCAATCCTAATAGATCCTACCTCCTAAATATGTCTGGAATCTGCCCGACCCAGACCTTTCTCTATACCTACTGCCATTCCTTAGTTTGTGCTTTAATTACTTCACTCTCGGTTATAGCAGTAGTTTCCTGTTTTCCTAACTATTTTTTTAACTGGTCATCCTATTTTCAGTTTATCCCACTACAGTTCATTCTTTACACGAGAGATACCTTTCTAAAATGCAAAGTTAATAATATCACATACCTTGATTAAACTCCTTTATTAGGTCTTGTGTGTGTGTGTGTGTGTGTGTGTGTGTGTGTGTGTGAGTGAGATAAAGTTCAAATTCTTTTTCTTAGCATGCAACACCCTATGAGATCTGGTACTTGTTTAACTCTCCAACTAATCCTCTCGCTATGTACTTTTTGCTCGAGACCTACTAAATTAACTATGAATTCAGTGATATGTCAAGTTCTTTCTTATCTCTATTCCTTTGGACATGTTGTCCCCTTTGTTGATAATTCACCAACTCATTTTTCAAATCTTAGCTCAGTTACAACCCTCTTGAAAATCTGTTCTAATGCCACAGTTGCATTCGGGTATCTCCCCCCTTTTCTCTGTTAACATTACACCCTGTGTAAATTGGTAGCACTTCCTTTTTCACAGATGCCATTAGTAGTGGTCACTGGTGTTCCCTCCATTTGATGCATATTCCTTTAAAATAGAGAATGGACCTTACTGAGCTTACATGAGCTTGTACACCTAGTACCTAACACGGTGTCTGGCACAAATCAGTACAACATGAATACTTTGATATATGCATCTGCATGCATAAGTTATCCTTTATTCATTGTTCATTAAGAACTAACCATATTTGAAGAATTATACTAATACAAAGATATAATGACAAAAATAGCTAATACTAACTATTAGCTGGGTACAATGCCACCTTTGTGATTTTGCTTATACGTACAGCATCCTTGAGAGATATAAATACTATAGATATCTCATATAGTAGATGCAGAAACTGAGGCAGTGGGAAGTCAAGTAATTTGCCCAAATTATATAAAATCAGGTTTCAAAACCAGGTCTTTCTGTCTCTACTACATTAAATTTCAACCATAAACAATGAGCTGTAAAAATAGTCTAAATTTTGAAATACTATTTCCTGTGGTCAGACAATGTATCAGACCAAAATTTTAGTTCAGAAAATTCAATTGCCGTACATGTATGTGGCAAATATATAAACATGGCATCACAAAAAAAACAAAGTCAATATTTTTCTTTCTTTTTTCCCCAACAAAATTCAATGCATATACCTCATCAAGTATGCAAACAGCTATTCTCATTGCTATCCTGATATGTGTGTGTGTTCAAATAATACTCCATAAATCAAGTTTCAGACTAACCGTATTTTGAAAAGTAGCCCTTTCTTGCAATCACACTGGACTTCTTAAATTTTGTAGCATACTGCAACAAAGCTCCTGGCAGGCAGACAGGGTGCAATGAATTTGTCAAATGCTCTACAGAGCCATGTGTGTTCCTTAGGGATGCCTGGGTGTGTGCAATTGTAATGATTTGTTTTCCTCTCAGATCCTCCCCTGTGTTCCGCATTGGACCAGAGATGGCTCGGAGGTGGCCATAAACTTTGCTTTGGTTTCATTCACATTAGTACACAGAGTTGAAAAGGACATAGCCCCCAAGTAAGACTTTTAGTTTAGAAGAAAAGACAGACCAATGAACCTGTGGTTACAATACTATATAGATGTTCGTGGAGCAGCAGATAATATTTTTGTGATATATTAATGGTTTTCTTCTTCCCTCTTCCTTGTATGAGACTGTCCTTTACTAAACCAGACGCTTTATCTCTGAAAAGATTTTGTTGTGATAACAGAATGCAAAGAAAGAGCCACTGTTCAGCTTTTGATTTGTGAGAGAGCCCTTGAAATCCATGGCTAACTGAAGTAACAGGAGCCAGAGTTTGTTCAGAAATAAAGGTATTCCTAAAGTTTAGTAGCTTGCCTTTTTATATCAGGAACAAAAGTTAGAAATTTTAAACAGAATTTTATTATTAGCTCCAGCTGGAATGAAATTTAGGCATTGCAACTTAAAGGAAGTTATCATCCAAAGACTGAGAAAAAGTAGAAAAAAATTCTGATTTGAGGGACAGTTGTCAGACAGGGAGAATTAAAGGAGATCAGATGCTGGAGAGACTGATCCAGGTTCCTGGGCATATCCCCAGTACATGGGCCAGGTGTACGTGGAGACAGGAGGATTTTGCAGCAAAAACCCCAGAAACGTTGAAATATAAATCAAGAGCATCCATACTAGTGCCCTGTTCTCCCAGGCTGTCCAGGGTGACCTTGGAGCAGTGAAGCAACAAAGAGTGAAGGAGGTATCTGCAGAGATGAGCCTGGTATGGTGCACCTGACTTTCCTTTGGTGCTTAAATCATGTGGAAGGAATCCAGAAGCTACTGCATGCCTCACAGAATGTGGACCATGAGTGCTAGCTATGAACTTGCTAGAAGCAAAACTAGGCCCAGCAGGGGAGAGATGGTGTCACTGGGAATCTGAAGCACCAGCAAGAACCGATGCGGCCTGGTCGGCAGGAGGTGACATCTGAGCTCTTTGGAAGCAATCCCCATGTGTCGCCTGTCTTGGAAGAACAGACCCTGAGGTAAAACAGCCAGATGCTCAGTAGTGGCTTTAAAGTGAACAGAGGCCAACTCCCAAAGACCAGGTGAAATGAGCTTAACCAGAAGACCAGAAGGAAGAAACGAAGGACAGCACATACACCTTATCCTAGACACCAGTAGTTCATGCAAACATCCCTCAGCTCAGACTCCAGCTCCCTTGAGACGGGGGACATTTAATGTTTTACGAGAATATTTGTGGTGTCTGATTAAGCAAAGAGACAAAATTGCCTTGCAATGGGCAAGCTTAAGGTTTCCCAATATTTCAGAAATGAGAAATCCACAGCAAGATAAAATCAGTCACCAAAAATTGACCCCTCTGTGCTAGGACTGATTATGCATAGTGCTATGGGAACTAAGAAGGTCTGTTTTTTCAGACTATGGAATTAGAAAAAGCTTCCCAGAAGAGCAACAAGTAAGGGGAATTTTAAAGGGCACGCAAGAATTACCCATCTATGAGGAAGCAGAAGTGTATTTCAGGAAATGCAAGAAACATGAGTCAAGCTATACTGGTAAAATTACGTGCAGCACGTTCAAGGAAAGCAAAGTTATTTGAGAAGAGGACTGAGCTTAGGAGCAAAGAGAAATCTGGGGTAGACTGCAGAGCTCCCACAATGGCTGTGGAGGTTCTTACCTACCTGCAAGGGGGCTGAAAAATAGAATGTGCCCTGCTCTCCAAGGGCTGTGCGTTCCCTACAGCACAGGGGGTACGCACAGGATGGGACTACTCTTTGTAATTCACACAAAGGCTTGCTTTGCTCTGTAGGCCCTTTATTGCCAGGCTTTCTAGGCCCATAGGGGATACCTTCTCATTTGGCACAAAAGTATCATGTAGTGAGGATCCTTTAAATGTGGTCAGATTATAGAAGGCCATGCAAGTTACTTTAAAGAATTGGGACTTTAAGGAAGAACTTTGAGGAGTCACTGAATGTTTTTGGACAACTGAGTAATGTGACAAAAAAAATTCACGGCAGCTGCGTGCAGGGTAGATTGGAGCCAAGAGACTCAGGAACTTACTGCAGTTGTCCAGGCATGAAGAAAAAAGGCAGATTCGATGGTATCCATGGTAACAGAAAGGGAAGGATATGGAAATTATTTTGAAGGCAGAAACAACAGGACTTGATTACTGATTGAATATGAGTGTATGGAAGAAGCAGCAGTTAATAAATGACTCAGGGCTTTGGAGCTTAGGAAGCTATGAGAATACCTCTGAAATAGTGACACTAATCAGGAGAGCTGCTTTGAGAGAGAAAATAGAGAGTTTGGTTTAAGGCGTGTTGAATTTCACATAATGATGGAATGTGTAAGTGGAGACACTCTTTATACATTTAAAAGGGCAAAGCTAGGACATTATACCACTTCTCTCTCTCTCTCTTCCTTCCTTCCTTCCTTCCTTCCTTCCTTCCTTCCTTCCTTCCTTCATTCCTTCCTTCCTTCCTTCCTCTCTCTCTCTCTCTCTCTCTTTCTTTCTTTCTTTCTTCCTTTCTTTCTCTCTTTCTTTCCTTTTTTGTTCTCTCTCCATGATTTTCAATGCACCTAAGGCTCTTTTTCTAAGAGATGTGGGGATAAATTTACCAATTCCCTTACATTTAGTAAACTGTGAAGAGGTTGCCATCATTATCATTACCAACCTTGTATTGAAGTTAACACAAAGTATTACTCATTACCTATTTGTGTTTGTCACTTCTGTAGACACAGTTCATAGAAACAGATTCCATGCCCTTGAGACATTTTCACTCTGTGATGGCCAATATTTATAGGGTCAGTATGTATAAAACACAAATAACAGAATAGTAATCATTGACAATAACTATATAAGATTAAAAGTGGTTTTTATACATGAGGAGGTAGGGGAAGAAGGAGGGAAACAAGGGAAGAGGAAGGTCACTGTTCTGGGTAAGACCAGTGGCAGGACACTAATGGTTAGTGGTAAAAAGCAAACTAGTTTGAATTTCTTTTGTGGACATAGCTAACATAAGGCATTATCTCCTTAGGAAAGGAAGATGGATTTGGAATGCTGCTTAGGTAGTGATAATTATTAGTCTCATTTATCTAGGACTTAACACTGTATACCTTATCTCACCCTCTTCCCGGATTCTAGGACTTGTGCAAGACCAAGTAGCTCTGCCCTGACCTGTGTGGTTCAGCTGGTTAGGTGTTGTCCTACAATGAGAAAGGTTTCCAGTTCAGTTCCCGGTCAGGGCACATACAAGAAGCAACCAATCGATGTTTCTCTCCCTCTTTTTCTCCCTCCCTTCCCCTCTCTCTAGGAATAAATAAATAAAATCTTAAAAAAAAAAAAAAGACCATGCAGCTCTTCTACAGGAAGCTGGGCCTCAAAATCACCAAATGAACACTATAGCAGGTTGAACACTTTAATGGTGAAGAGAAAAACCATGGTATTTCATTAGGAAATCCAGCCACTTTTTAAAAAACTCAGAATATAAGAACCCCAAAATGTTGTTAAGGGCAGTTTCTTTCAGCGTGATCTCCTTCTCTCCCTTTTACAAACAGAGGCCCTTCCGTGTGAAAGACCCAAGGCTGGGCTACTACTTGTCTCTTCCCAGGGGAACAGCACAGCCCCTTCACTCATCGTGTCCGTTTGCCTCTGCTGCCATGCCTGACACGGAGCAGTTCTGTCAGTCAGTATGAAGACAGCTACCTGTCATCTCGTCTTCACTTACTTAGAGAGGAGAGTCAACTTTGAGCAAAGAGAGAGAGGAAGAAATGGCATGTTTTCTCCTTTGCTTTTTCACTTTTTGAATTTCCATTGAAGTTCACCATTGTGGGTTAATATCTGGGCTCAGAGTCAGGTGACTTGGTTCATGACTTTGGTCCACTGGTGGGCAGGTTGTTTAACTTTTATTCCCTCTGCTGTTAAAGAGACTTAGCAAAACCTTGGGTAGATGTTGAAAAAATTCAAACACTGAGTAAGATGATGCCTTGTGGACACAAGCACCATTCACAGTCAACAGCTGCTGGTGCAGGTGGGGTCCCCATTCCCACATTTAGAAAACTTTGTATTAACTTAAGTTTCCCTGTAAGTTATAGCCATCATTCACCTTTTGCTTATATAACATGTTTTCTTCAAGTTTCCCTTAAATCATTCACTATATTAAATAGAGAGACTTTTTAAAGCATCTTTATCTTTTGCAGCTTGTTCAGTATATGAAAGCTTGATTTCTTTGCTACCCACACAGTTTCCTCTGGGGCCTTAGCCTTAGCAGTTTTCAATGACTCACTGCTTTACTTTTCACAAATAGATGCTAAATACTGTCCCTGATTCTACTGGAAATGGCAGATAAAAATACTCAAGAAAAATATCTTAACTAATGCAGTTAGATTTGGACTGTGCAATAGGTTTCCCCCTCTTTTCTTCTCTTTTTTGCTTTCTACTCACCAATGTTCATCATAGACAGTGGTTGTCAATCTCTGTCAGATAACTCTGTTCTCTTTATTTCTCCTCCCCCACAATCCATAGCCCTGTCATTGGGAGGGGAGGACAAATCTTTGGTCCTCCTCCTCCGCTCTCTCTTATCTTTCATTTGCTCCTTCTTTCCCACACTGTATTTCTCCTGTTTTATCCATTCTGCCTTCCTCATTCCTAAATCAATCAGGTGTCACAATTCATCCCAGAAAAAGTTACTGCCTCCTGCCAGAGACCTAGTTGATTTATCATCTTTCCTGATTGTAAACATCCCTGGACATCTTCAAGGGTTCAGATTCAAGGAAAATAGAAATATCCAGGGTATTTCCAAGTCCAGTTTGAGAGCAGAATGCGGAGGCCATAAGACCCACTGCAGCCCCGTTAAGCAGGTGGCCTGAAGTCAGCAGTGGAAGGAGACAGAGAGCATGCATCGGGCATAGCTACCATGTTCTTTCCAGACAGTTCCTCCATGGGGCTCTCATGTTTCCGCACATCTCCTGAACAGAGCCACTGACTACTTTGTTTCGGACTATCTTTTCAAGGATTTTTACATAGAAATCAGTCCTAGAAGATACAGTGTTTCCCTCCAGAACAAAGGGAAGGCATTCTTACTGTCCATTGTAATGGATCTGGGTTCCCCAAGCTCAGAGTTTCTCTCCTGTCAGGCAACCCACTGCCTGTACAGGTGCCACCTGGCCCTTTTGCATCACCCTGTGGGAACTGATGCTCAGGAAACTGCCACAGGAAAATTCTGATATTCCATCTACTGCTATTTCTCTGAGTAATAAAGTCCTTTGTCTCTGACCCAGCCATCTTGTGTCTCCTGTGAGTACCTATGAAACCATAGCAAGCTAATGTATTGGACTACAAGTAGGTTAAATCCCGACCTTTCATAGTCCGTGACAAATTCAGACATTATGATATATCAGGTCATTGGTAGAAATATTAGGCAGATAGAAACTTAGAGGCTAAAATTGTTTTTCTCCATCAATATCTTGAAATAGTTAAATACATATCCCTTTCCCTTCAGCTCCCACCTCTCTCTAGACTAATGTACCTTCTTAACCTTGATAATAATGGGCTGTAATGGTCCATTCATTCAGTAGAGTAGATTTCTAAAACCCATTTCCAGATTACAGTTTGTGTGCCAGGATTACATTTGCTTTTATTAATAGAGAAAAAAGTCAAGCAGCAGATTACAGCTGACTTTTCAATCACTTAATCAACAAATGCATCCTGAATACTTTCATACTTCTATGTTAAGTGCTACATAAAGCAGCCTTAGTTCTCAAAGCATTTTAACTTCCTTTACTCCCATTTAAAATACACACGCACAAAAAACAACCCTTCCTTATCAAAAAATCCAAATGTTCGAGCCACTCATTCATTGAGGTAATAACCAGGAGAAACACTTTTATAAGAGGGATTTTAAAAGTATTCTCCCTTGTCTATCTTGGTCCCAAACTGAAAAGCAACCCCAGGATCCCGACTCAACACCCTTCACATTTTTAAAAACCTCTGACCTTCGGGGAACTTGAAGACTACAGAGTCCAGGCCTACCAAACCAACGTCCTTCTGGTACTACTGATTAACAGTCACAATAATATTTAAAAAAAACATTGCTATCTGTCGTTTCCATTTAATTCAAGCCATGATGATGATTATTTCTTGTAGGAAAGAAATCAGTGAGTCACATTAAGGCTTTAGGAGCTGGGAAGGGAGCCATGTGGACACACACACACACTTTCACATCAGCCAGAATCGTGGCATTTTTTAAACAATGTAGCTCAAATGATAAATGCATTTTACAGTTCCACAAAAACTTAAAGTCTATCACCTGTCTTCAATTCTTCTGAGTCTCTGTGATCCCCAGTTGAGTCCAGAATTGAACCTCCAACCCAACACAGTACTGACCAGTTAGGTTTCAACCACAGTCTTCAGAGAGAGAAAACTGCGGCTTGGTTACTGGGTGGGGAAGGACTAAATATGAAAACTCACTGGGTTCTACTACCAGGGTACCCAGCCACCAGCCAGTAAGGTAGGGATGGATTCATAAAGGGTACGAGAGTCTCAAGACCTGCATTTGTTTTCATGGGAGTCGAGGAGCCCCCAACTCTGACCCACGCCACCATTCGGAGCTTGTTGCTTCTTGCAACATTGCCTATTTTCTTTGTATTTGTTGCCTTTTAGGAAAAGGGCTACAGACATACAGAGTGTGCCATCGGCTGCACTACTTGCTATCTTGGCCTCATTCCTACCTAAGGGTGCAAACCCTTTCTAGGTTTGCATTACTGTTTAGACAAAAGATGGTTAAAGACCTCCGTTCACATCAGAGATCAAGAAAGTAGCCTGAAGTTAATGAGATTTTCATAGTGATAGACTTTTACATAGTTCTTGACTTGGAAGTTATTCTTTTCTCAATTAAAAATCAGGGGTATTTACAGAACTACTCACACTGCCTGCAGCCATCCCAGGTGACCAGTGCTGTAGGCTGACTGGAAAAAAAAAGGAAAATTTCCTGAAGTTCTAGCATTACTCAGATCCAGTCACTGGTACTTAGAAGAAGAATATTTAGAGCTAAAGAAATACAACTGAGAGAAACTCATCATAAAGTGTGAACTCTGAGCAACTGCAGACAGCTTAAAAATTCTCAAGTAGTTTAAGTTAAGAGTTCTGACTCAAGAAGTAAGCATTCCAACACAGATCTATAAGGGACGTAGGGTGGCACGCCACATGGAAGATAAAAATCATGTCCTCGAATGAGATGAAAAGAGGAGGGAAGGGGAACACCTGTATGTGGACCAGGCATTGACATTTCCCTCAGGCATTCCTGGCTACATCTTTTACCAGTTCTTTAATGAGTTAAGATAGGAACTTGTGTGATTTCTTGAGTAGATGTTGCATGTGGTCTCATGTGCCTGTGTGTGTGTGTATACTTTCTTAACTACTTTGTAACTTGAACCCAGTACATTCATTAGTATGGGTTGAATTATTCTCAGTTAATGCTATTTTAGTTCATTATAGCATCCAATATAAAACTCCCAAGCAAATACCATGATGAATAAGTATCTGTATTGTGTGTGCCAAATGGACAATCACAGCTAAGACTGGTGATTAGAATAAGCAAACCACATTAGCATTATCAATAGCCCCTCTAGAATGTTGCTTCGGAAGGATTATTCATATCTGGATAAGCCGCACTACACACTGGCAGGACACGGGGCTGCAGATGAAAGGTCCCAAGAGATTTTGCTATGATGTGTAACTCTCCCCCTAGAGGGTGTGATTTGACAAAGTGAAATGACCTGTCTACCCCCAAATCATTTCCTTTGTCCACCTGATAGGCGCCTGAAATTCTTCACTGCCTTTGTTAAAACAAGCGTAATGTTAAAATGAAATTGGGGGGAGTTAAAACTGATTAGCAGTTTTAGCCCTTAGCTTCTGCTGAAATACAAAATAAGGCCATTTCTTCAGATTAACTAGCAAGGGGTCAGTGAACATATATTACAAATTTGAAACCAGGTCAAATTGTTGCATGAGTAAATATATTCTTAAAAGCTTTGAAATCACAATGGTACAGAAGAACTGAGATTTAATTTATCTCGAGCATGAAATAGGATCCTTTCAATGCAGGAGGAAGGAGCTGGGGCAATGCTGGGTGGAATGGAAGAGCATGGGGCCATCATTACCAGAGAGCATCACAGCATTCACAAGAACGGGAAGATAGGAAAGGCACAGGACTCAGCAAAATGTCACAAAATGTGACAAAATGTCACAAGGCTGCTCTAAGTGGCCCTAATGTTTCCACTTAGCCCTCAACATTTTTGCTGTAATGTTCAAAAAAAAAAGTGAAGGAAAATTGGATGATGATAAGAGACTACTTTTTTTAACATGAAATATGGATAGAGTGGTGCTCAATTCACCATTTCCTGAGTTCCTACTCTGTGCCGAGCCCTGGGCCCAGCCCTCCCTTCCACTGGGCCAAGGGGCAGGCTGTAGAGTACACGTTGCCATAGCAACACACCAGTGGAACCATCTCACGCCCCACTTATGCTGAGCCTTCTATTCTAAATATTCCCAAGGTTCATCTCATACCAAAATAGATTTTTCTTCACACTTCTGAGAAAGGGATTATAATTATTATTTCTTTATTGTCATAAACTTTAGCAATACCATGCAAAAACTGAGCACTAAAAAAGAAATAAAATAGACTTTCAGTGGTCTATCTTACTTGTGTGTGTGTGTTTATGTAAAAGATGACCTACCTGACATCTGGACAGAATATCAAAAGCTCTTAATGCAACTCTCAATTCCATCTGTCCAAACAAGCTTTAATAACTTCTTTAAAGTTTCCCAGCCCCACCCCCTCAAAATATCATGAAAGAGAGAACAGTTAAAATCAAAGTGACAAGGAATACACTAACCAAGGCAGGGTGATTCCTTTACTGAGCTGGGAAGCACCTCACTTCAGATTGAAGGAAGAGGAGGGAGCCCCAGGCTGACCTTGCCTAGTCAGGTTTTGCGGGCTCTTTCTGCCTTGGTGAGAGAGCGCCACCTGCTGTACCTGCCCCACTACTCTTCTCACCAGTCCCCTGGTAAGCTCCGGGTATCCCAAATGCCCAAGGCTTTGACAGCTCAGGGCCAACTCCAATATTTATAAGCATCAATTGGACCAGTGTGTCTTGGACTGTGGGATAAAGAAAGAGACATAGAGGGCCAGCTTTGAAGCTCTGAAAGAAGAGCATGTGCCCATGAGAGCTTTGGAAGGAAGATTTTAGATTTTTTACCATCCAGACACCCAGTCTGACACACTGAACTCCAGCCCTCTTTCTTTTTATCTGCCACTAGTCTCGTGTACCAAGTCTGCACCAAACTGGGTTCCTGGCTGTCCCCTATATTGTTTCTCATGTTTTGTTCCTTCCATTCCCGTTGCCTCAGCCACACGCTTAGCCAAAACCTGTGTATCTTTTAAAGATTAGTTAAGAATGTTTTTCTATCTTCATGGAAGTTTTCTTTCCAGTCTTTATCATTGTTCATACCACCCATGGCCAATACCAATTATTTGTCAATTAAACTGCCTAGTGACATCTCTTCTAAATGTCACTATTTAATCCTTGCCCAGTTCCTGAGGCAGTCCTGTGCTTTGGGGTAACATCCCCCGAAGGTTTCGAAGCCCCTGGAAAGCAGCGGTGACATGACATGTATTGAGATTATACCGAGAACAGGGCCTCGGGCCTGCCAGGATCTCATCATTTCTTCTCCACAACGTCTTCCGTTGTGTTCGGCATGATTCCTTGCAGGACCTTGCCTCTGGGAGAGAACTCTGAATTCGGTCGTTAACCATGCACCCTGCACCCATACCCTCCCAACAGTGTGGACAGGAAGACCAGGCGAGTGTTAGTAAAACAAGATAGGAGCACTGACAAAGCTGAAGAGTGGATAATTTCTTTCTCTGTTTCTAAAGGTTTCCTGCTACCCAATAAGCCAATGTGCTTAACTTTAGCCACCCAGCCATGCTATGGAAATTCAGCTCCTTGTTTGCATTAATATTTAGCAACAAATTAATGGATTTAGTCCACTATAAAGCATAATGACTAAGATCATAAATTTTAGAGAAAGAGAGAAAATTGAGTTCAATGACCATCATCTATAACCCACGTGACCATGGGCATGTTTCCTGACACCACTGAACTTGTTTCCTCAAGTGTAAAATGAAGATAACGTTCACCTAATGGGGTTTCTGTGACGATTAAATGAGTAACATGTGGAAAGCACTTATTGCAGCACCTAATAGTAAGTGTTACTGGTGGTGGTGTTTATATTCCTAAGGTCTAGCAGGGAGCCTGGCCCCCACAGAAGTACTCAACACACACACACATAGACATTAATGTAAAATAGAATAGGCAAGGATAGATCTAAGCCATCCCAGACCCTACGAACAGATCTAGCCAGACCCAGCAGGGGGTGGTAGGACTATGTAAAGATCCAGCTCTGGTCCCCCGTGCTCAGTGTCCAACACTTGTCCAAACAGTTCATTCATGACCATCTGCTCTCATTGCCTCTGACTCTCTGAACCCTCTCCCAGTTTCTACCTCGGGCTCCTGTGACCCTGGGAACAGCGCCCTGTGGTCTGGCCCAGGCGCTCATAGACCCAGTTGAGCAGTCAGGGTCTGCGTCTACACACCCTCTACTCTGACGGAGTTGTTGCCGCTTTCCACATAGTCCAGGAAATCCCTCTGATCTGCCAAGGGAGGGTGATGGGCTGCAATTACCCAAATGAGTAACTAGCTAACAAAAGCAAAAATATGTTCTCTACTTAAGAGATTAAGTTAGGTTCCCAGACCCAATTCTGAGCCGGTGGGGACAGGGGGAAGTTCCTTCAACCCAAACAACCAGCATTTCTCTGATACAAGAAGAGTAGCATCAGATTTCACAGGTTAAGCGTTAAGTCCTACAAGTCTGTTCCCTCCACCCACACCCCTACTTCGGACTCCAGTGGCAAGCCCAGGTTGGTTGTTACCTGTGCTTCTGACCCACTGGCTATAAATCAGAGGTTCCCATGACCCCCTCCTTGGGTTTGATTAATTTACTAGCAGGGCTCACAGAATTCAGAAAACAAGTTTACTTGCTAGATTACCCATTTGTTACAAAGGATACAAATTAACAGCCAGATGAGGAGATTAAATAGGGCCAGACCCCAAACAAGAACGCTTCTGTCCTCATGGTGATTGGGGTTTTGGGGTTCTGCACAGAGACACACGGTGGCATTCTCATTCCCCAATGGGGACGATCCCCGAACGGTGTCCTTTGGGATTTTTATAGAGGCTTCATTAAACAGTCATGATTAATTAAATCAGTGAGATTTGTGATCGATTCAACCTCCAGCCCCTCTCCCCTCCTGGGAGATCATGAGTGAGACTGAAAGTTCCAACCCTCTAATTACAGGGTTGGGTACATTGGCAACCAGCCCTCATCCATCACTTCATTAACATAGTGAAAGACACCTTGATCACTTTCAACACTTAGAAAATTCCGAGGGTTTTGGGAGCTCTGTGCCAGAACTATATTTTTCTTATTATAAATATATCTTTCTTATAAATCACAATAGCACAGAGATGGATAGACATTTAATTTTGTAATAATATTTTCACTGGTTGCAGGAAAATAAAGTATTTACATTTTATCGTTGTGCCTTAGCCTGTCCACTGTTAGAGATTAATGTTTACTATTGTTAATTTTTAACATAACCTATACCTATCTGCCCTATGAAGGTGATGTGCCAAACCTCTTTCAATGGGACGATAATTACACACATAGGGAGGACCAAAAAGGTGTGAACTTGTCAAAGTCCGACCTTGGTTTCCTTTAGCACCGTTCCCTGGCAAGCTGTGTCTGAGAATCTCTGTTTGCTCTGCTATTTTGCTTTCAGCTAGTTGTCAATAAATATGCCTCAGGTGTGGGCTGACAGCGCCTTAAGGTGTTTTAAGTGCAAAACCCAGAAATGTACAAGGCTTAAAATACAATACCTTCCAATGGTGTTTACCCTTTTATATGGGACTCTTGAATAGAATCCCAATAAAATGAGTCTCTCGGGGTAAGATTTCAGATTTCTTGACAAAGCTTGAAAATTACATCTGTTCCTGAAATTACGTCATTTGTGGGCTCACTTACTCCATCGTCCACTAACGTTAAAGCCCAGACAGAGCAGGCTGTAAGAGGTAGAAAGTTGGAGATGAACACATAAAATCTGAAGCTCTCTTCTTCCCTTTGAATTGAGGTTAGAAGCAGTCATTGGCTCCAGCTGCTGAGGGGAGATTTAGAACAATCAAGGCCAGCTGTGAAAACTCCTCTCAAGGTTTGGCTTCTGATAGACAGCAGCTTTTGTGTGGAAAGTAACAGCTCCTTTCCCTCAGCTAAAACCCGAAAAAGCTGTGCTCTCTGTGAAATCCAAATTGGCCAAAGATTTTGAAAGAACGTAACTCTGATACTGAAACCATCAACACAGAGAGAAAGCAGAAATGTGCCTGTTTGTAGGCAGTATGAGCCATCAACACTGGACACAAACCTACATAATTCAGCCTACTTGATATTATTTCTGGGGCGGGTGTGCGGCTCAGAGCACCTACATCCAGTGAGCTCCACGGTCTTAACAGTCTAATATTGTGCTGTCCCTATGCCCAATTCAACGCCACAAAACTCACCAATTCATTTTGTCAACAAGAAAGTCCACTTGGCCTTAGAGGACACTGTGAAGGAAGACCAAAGCAACCAGTAAAAACACAACAGGGTGTTAAGCATGGCTGTAACTGGTGTGAGATACCAGAGTTCCACAGAGGAGGGGGTGGGGGGAGCTGTGAGCAATGCTAACAAGGTTCAGGTACTAGAGAGCCCCCGCAGGAGACTGGAGAGGACCTAGACCAGTCAAGCAGGGGATCTGTGGGTAGGAGATAGTGAAAGGAATTAAATCCCACTTCTGGAAGCACATTAAGGAGTATTTGAGCTGTAGGTATCAGAGTGAGTTCAACTGGAATGATTCCTATTACATCAAGCCATCATAGTCAAGGTCAAAGACTCTCACCAGATGAGAAATACAAAGATATGACAGAGAAGAGATTTCTGGTTTCATATAGTAACCTCTGAATTGATGTGGGTTTTTTTTCCTAATTAAATCTTAAAATAATTGTATGTAAGAGTTCTTTGACCCATATATCCCAAGATTTAGTTCTGAGAGGAAGAATTGTAATAACCCAGAAGTATCCCATGAAACTAATTGATTGCCTGGTACATTTGTGCAAAAGAAACAAAAACAACTTAGTACAGAGATACTAAACAGGAAAGCCAGAAGAAGTTCTATTCTGAAGTCAATAGACTAAAGAAAAACAAAATGGTACAGAAGTGGGATAATGTAAAGAACGTCATTTGGGTGGGTGGTAGAAAAGTAAAATTATCTCTGGCATCTTTCTCAAACTACACAAATCTACCCACACGTAGATTCTGATGGGCTCCTCAGGGAAAACTCCCAACCTGCCACCCCAGGGAGGAACACTGCTATTGATAGATAGGAATCATCTTATTCCTCTCATGAGAAAAGGTTGAGTCATCAGCAAAATGAGAAAAACCACTACTAGCCTACAGTCAGGTGGAATGAGAAGTGAATATTGGTTTCCACACATGCTACTTGTTTGGGGCTATTATTTTCTTTCTTTCTGCATCCATTTGCTTGTTTTCAAAAACAGGGGTTAGTAATAGCTACCTGACAAATTTAAGGTAAACATTAAATAATATATGATAATGATATTAAATAAATATTAATAGAATCTGAATTATGTTGTGCCATTCACTACTATTATGATGCTTTACCAAATAAATATGTCAGACTCTACTTACTGTCTTCATTTCACCTTATTTTCATTTATATCCATTTACCCTGGTTTAAACTAAAAGGATTTGCTGGATTGTATATTTTTAAACAGTCTGTGGGAAAGGAAATTCTCAAGGGAAAGCCTCTTCACTCTATATCCGATGAATCATTCGCATAGGATTTAGAAAGTTAAGAAAAAATAACTTGCTTATAATTATTTGATTCAAGATGGAAATTTTCTTTAGGTTGGGTTTATTTTTGTTAATATTGTTGGCTCAAAGTAAAGCCACTGAATATAAAGATAGAAATCCAGTATTAATAGAGCAAGCTGTGAAATGGTAACCTGAATTTTATTCTCATTGGTGTTGTCAGTTAACTTGAAATTTAACAAATAATCTTCCCACAATGTAAATTAATCTACCCTCAAGTCTAAGAAACACCCCCTACCCATCAAAACAAAAAGAAGAAATGTGGCATGACTGCTGTGTAGGATCCACCATGTAACTAGGCTTCTGGAAGTCTACACACTGAGGGTCATGGTCCCTTTTACTCAATTTATGTATGTGCCACTCATATTTATGCGCCACTAATATGTATCAGAGTGAAGACTGGTATATAGACTGGGAACTCCATGAGATTGACAGTTTGGTGGATCAGATGAAAAAATTATGTTAAGATTTGACACTCTTCTTTCTCCACCTAATTGTTGATTCATGTAACTGCCGGTTACTGTGCTCTTTGGAAATCCAAAGTGGCCATTGATAAAACTGACAAAATTCATTTTCTTAGAATGTTATGATGTAAGGCATATTCATGTTGGAAACTTCAGCACCCCAGAAAGGAGTCAGGTATAGAAAGGGAACTCCAAAGAGCAGCTAAGACTTCCCCCAAGGATTTTCCCCGCATCACATACTTGCCTTGATCCTCCTCAAGTTCTGAGAAAAAGCAATAGAGTTGCTCTTAGAGTACAATGAATGTGCACGGGAGCTTACTATGATCTAAGTAGAACTGTGCCCACACTTTACAAGCTGCATTTCTGCAGCTTCGATCCCATGCTGTCATAGACTGCAGTTCCATTTAGCTGAGGTTGAGAATATTCAGCAGAGTTAAGCTGATCATCTAGCCAAGAGCTTGGGAAACACTCCAGGGAGAAAGCTGAAGCCATTAGCCACAGGAACAACCGATAAAATGGAATTGCTCTAGAGCTTGCTGCTTCACCTCCTTCTCCCACCTCTACTGTCACTTTGCTAACCAGTATCAAGTACCGGTCCTGTGCTGCTCGCGGAATACTACTGACGGGGACAAGAACTCAACACATACCCCTTCCATCTCGAATTTTATGAAGAAAATATGACAAAGTCTTTAGTACCTCCCCTGAAAGATGTTTTGAAAGGTAGCTAAAGAAAATACCTGAGAGTTTTTGAAAATCAGATTATTACTAAGAAATTATTGTTCATACTAGAAATTTTTCCTAAAAATTTTTTTCTCTGGAGTTCTGATAGAACAGGATAAATATACACTAATCATTAATTTCTAATTGCAAACAGTCACTTACAAAATAGCCATTTTATGAAGGAAGAAACTAAGACTTGGAAGCATAAATAATTTGCCCTGTCATGGACCTAGTTAGTTGAAGAGCAAGTTGTTTCCAACACTTACTGTCTTTCTGGTTAATCATTTATATACAGTTCTTGAGGACCTGTTATTCACAGTGCTACCTAAGAGCTGTGAATGATATAAACCCGAACAAATGATGGTTCCTGGTGCCAAAGATATTATGATTAGATACTCTATACAGAGCAACAATAAAAAATCACTATTTATCAGATATTCATTATGTAAGCTAACCTAGGCTGATGTCGGGCAGGATCACAGATATTGTCCCAGTTTCGTAATATGAGTGCCCCTCAGTTAACCAAGGGGAATACTAGGGTACAAAAAGTCATGTCATTGACTCAAATCACACAATTCATGTGAGGCTGAGCTCACGTTTGAACCCAGATCTGCCTGATTCTGAGGCTTTAGCTCTTAACTATATCATAGGCTCTGCTACAACTGAAACTTAGTTCTTATCCCCAGAGGCAGTGGGAGGTACTTTGGCTAAATGTAAAAGGAGTGTTTGACGACAAGTTTTATTAATTCTGGAATAGTTTACCAAAGAACCTACAGATTTTCATCTCCCCTAGGTGACTTAAAAATGAGAGGATATTGGCCCTGGCTGGATAGCTCAGTTGGTTAGAGTGTGTCCCAATACCAATACACCAAGGTCATGAGTTCAGTTCCTCATCAGGGCACATACAAGAATCAACCAATGCACACATAAATAAGTGGAACAACAAATCAGTGTTTCTCTCTCTCTCTCCCTCTCCCCTTCCTCTCCCCTCTCTCTCAAATCAATAAATTTTTAAAAATAAAAATGAAAGGATGTTAATTTAGAGGTTTCATTTAAAATTGGGCCTACCTGATTGCCTAGTAGGAAGTGAAAGTAAATGACATCTCAGGCTTCCTTCTATCCTACGACTCTTGGGAAAAACAATAACAATCAAAAGCTAAAACTCTGTAGCAAGTCTGTTTCTCCTGTGTTTTCCCTTGAATTCCAATAAGCTGAGAAGTAATAAATATATTGCACATCAAAAAGCTACTATAAAGGACACATGGACAAAACCAAGGGGGAGGGTGGGAGCAAGGGAGGGAGGTGGGTTTGGCTGGGGTGGGAGGGAGGGGTGGGAGGAAAATGCAGACAACTGTAAATGAGCAACAATAAAATAATTTTTTTAAAAAAGCTATGCAGAGTCCTTGGAAAATATGTATGGACTATCAAGCTTTAAGGCAGTTCCAAGGAAGTTTGCAGTCTTTCATGGTGAAGCCTGATGCTGAAGTTTGGGCAAAGATGTGTGTGTGTGTGTGTATGTGTGCGTGTGTGCAGTGATTAAGCCCATGTGTGTGTGTGTGTGTGTGAGGCACAAATTGCAGGTAGCTGAAGAATAGGCTAATGCTAGAGGACCCATATGAGAGTCTGCATCATGAAAGAGAAGACAGGTGTTTCCTCTAAAGAACTAGTTGCTTGCTGTCCTTCTCGGGCTTTGTTCTTTTGCCTTAGCTCACGGTCATATACACATCAGAACGATTGTGACAACTGTGCCTCCCCTCTGTATCCCAGGAAAGAGAGCGCTAGGAGACAGCCAGCTCTTCCGCCACAAGGCCTCTGCTAATAGTACTTGTCATTTGAAATACTCTTCGTAGTTTTCAAGATGTCTCCATGATCTATAACACAGGCTTTATGAATGTTGCCCTTGTTCATATGCTGTGCTCCCCTGCAGTGCTCCTATAACACTCCGTACCTTCGTTTTTATAAAACCCATCCCTCTAGTATTCACTTGTTAATGCAATAGCTCTCTTCCCTGCTAAACTGCACACTCCTCTCAGGGCAGGGAGCATGACTGCCTGTTAACCATGAAATCCCAAAGGTCCAAAGCAATGCTAGACACATAGCAGACTCTCAAAAATATTTTTCTTAGCAATCCTGAGAATATCTCCAGATATTCTCAGATATCCTAGAGACGCAGCGTCTAGACTAGCTCTTTCATTAGGGCTGCATGAACAAGATCATTTATTCATTTCTTCAACAAATATTTTTGAGTTCCTACTGTGTGTTAGGCACTGTTACAAATGATTGGGATTCTACAATGAAAAGAAGAGACAGGCCCTGGCTGGTGTAACTCAGTGGATTGAGCGCAGGCCTGCGAACCAAGGCATCGCCGGTTTGATTCCCAGTCAGGGCACATGCCTGGGTTGCGGGCCATATCCCCAGTGTGGGGTGTGCTAGAGGCAACCATACATTGATGTTTCACTCCCTCTTTCTCCCTCCCTTCCCCACCTCTCTAAACATAAATAAATAAAATCTTAATATAAAAATTAAAAAAAAAGAAGAGACAAAACCCTCATCCTCATGGACCTTGCACGTCAGTGTAACTATTTACAATGGAAAAAGAAATGTACAAATCTAGCTATTTGACTACAAAACCATTTATTTTGCAGATCACTAATCTAGCTATTTGACTACAAAACCATTTATTTTGCAGATCACTAAGTATCTTACAAATTTTCTATCTTAATCAAGTAGGGCTATATCTCCATAAAACCAGTAATTTAAATTGAGAAATATAACTTGCAGGTATAGAAATCTCTTGCTGTGGATATCAAAGCTGGCTCTGCAGTAAGTATTCCATGCCCACGTTTCCATGTGTGATCTCGGAAGCTCCCCAACAGCTTTAGCTTGAATAGACGTGTCCTATTGTTTCTCGCCACCCATCTGGGCTCTGAGTGATGGGCGATAGGCTCTGATGGGAATAGAAATGTGGAGTGTGGGGTATTTTTCTAGACAAGGACAGTGAAGCTAACATCTACAAAGCTGTTTGCATGTGCTAAGTTGTCATTGGCATTTTTACATACGTTATCTCATTTAAACTTGACAGTAAGCAAACAGTAAACTAAATCATATGGCCTCCCTTTTATTTCCTATCCAACGAGGAAGTAGGGTCAGAGGCAGAGATGCGCCTTCACATGACGACAAATTATAACCTTTGCAATGTCCAGAGCACCTAAGCCACTGATTAACTTCCTGAGTTAGAAGACTTGTGGACCTGCTTTAAAAATGCATTAAAAATATGCTTAGCATCCCTAACCATCAGAGATGCAAATTAAAACCACAGTGAGATATTACCTCACAGCTGCCAGAATAGCCATCATCAATAAACCTACAAGCAAAAAGAGTGTGAAGAAAAGGGAACCCTCATGCACTTTGGTGGGAATGCAGACTGGTGCAGCCACTGTGGAAAAGAGTATTGAGTTTTCTCAAAGAATAAAAAATGGAACTGCCTTTTGACCCAGCAATTCCACTTCCTGAACATACCCTGAGAATCCCGAAACACGGATTCAAAAGCCCCTGTGCAACGCTTGGGTCACAGCAGCGTCATTCACAACAGCCAAGATCTGGAAGCAGCCCAGGTGCCCATCAGTAGGTGAGTGGATACAAAAGCTGTGGTACATTTATATAATGGAATACTACTATGCCATAAAAAAGAAGAAAAGCTTACCTTTTGTGACAGCGGGGATGGACCTGGAAATTATAATGCTAACTGAAATAAGTGAGAGAAAGACAAATATCCTATGATCTCACTTACCAGTGTATGTGGAATCTAATGAACAAAATTAACTGGCAAACAAAATAGAAACAGAGGCATGGATATATGGAACAGACTGACGATGGTCCAAGGGGGAGGGGAGGGGGCATTGGATGAAAGAAGGTGAAGGGATCAGCTGAAGATCACATATGCATGAGCCACAGACACAGACAGCAGTGTGCTGATGGCCAGAGGGAGGGTGGGGCAGGGGCTGGGTGGGGGTGGGCAAAGGTGCGGCGGTGGGGAGGGGGACATCTGTAAGCATGCCAACAATAAACATAAAGCTTTAAAAAGTGAATAAATGAGGAGAACCAAGATGGCGGCGTAGGTAGACACACTGCGCCTCCTCGCACAACCAGAACTGACAGAGAATCGAACAGCAAGGGGGACCAACACCAAGGAAATAGAAAATAAACATTCATCCAGACTGGTAGGAGGGGCGGAGACGGGCACCGGGGTGGAGAGGACTCGCGTGGCTGTGGCGGGACTGAGACTGGCGGAGTGTGGGACAAATGGCGCAGGCAGTCTGAGCACTAGCAGACCCTGAGGCCCCACATTTGCACAGATAAACCTAGAGGGCCGGACTCAGAGTGGCGGAGAACGGGGCAGGCAGAGCAGCGGGTAGCACCCCGCGGCCCCACATTCGCCCACAGATAAACCGGAGGAAAGGCGGGGAGCGAAGCAGACCGCGTAACCCAGGGCTCCAGCTCGGGGAAATAAAGCCTTAAACCTCTGATTGAAAACGCCCGTGGGGGTTGGGGCGGCAGCAGGAGAGACTCCCAGCCTCACAGGAGAGGTGGTTGGAGAGACCCACAGGGGCCTAGAGTGTGCACAGGCCCACCCACTCGGGAACCAGCACCAGAGGGGCCCAGTTTGATTGTGGGTAGCGGAGTGAAAGATTGAAATCCGGAGGAGAGTGAGGCAGGCGCCATTGCTCCCACTCGGCCCCTCCCCCACGTACAGCATCACAGCGCAGCGACCAGCATTACCCCGCCCCGGTGAACACCTAAGGCTCCGCCCCTTAAAGTAACAGATGCCAAGACAGACAAACAAAAAAAAAAAAATGGCCCAAATGACAGAACACTTCAAAGCTCCAGAAAAAATACAACTAAGCGAGGAAGAGATAGCCAACCTATCGGATGCACAGTTCAAAGCACTGGTTATCAATATGCTCACAGACTTGGTTGAATCTATTCGAAAAACAGATGAAAAAATGAAGCCTATGCTAAGAGAAACAAAGGAAAATGTACAGGGAACTAATAGTGATGAGAAGGAAACTGGGACTCAAATCAGTAGTGTGGACCAGAAGGAAGAAAGAAACATCCAACCAGAAAAGAAAGAAGAAACAAGAACTTGGAAAAATGAGGAGAGGCTTAGGAACCTCCCGGACGCCTTGAAAGGTTCCAACATCCGAATTATAGGGGTGCCAGAAGGAGAAGAGGAAGAACAAAAAATTGAAAACTTATTTGAACAAATAATGAAGGAGAACTTCCCTCATCTGGCAAAGGAAATAGACTTCCGGGAAGTCCAGGAAGCTCAGAGAGTCCCAAAGAAGCTGGACCCAAGGAGGAACACGCCAAGGCACATCATCATTACATTACCCAAGATTAAACGCAAGGACCTACATCCAAGATTACTGTATCCAGCAAAGCTATCACTTAGAATGGAAGGGAACATAAAGTGCTTCTCAGATAAGGTCAAGTTAAAGAAGTTCATCATCACCAAGCCCTTATTATATGAAATGTTAAAGGGAGTTACCTAAGAAAAAGAAGATCAAAAATAGGAACAGTAAAAACGACAGCAAACTCAGTTATTAACGGCCACACATAAAACAAAAACGAGAGCAAACTAGGCAAACAACTAGAATATGAGGGTTGTCATTAAGGGAGTGGGAGGGGGAGAGGGGGGTAAAGGTACAGAGAATAAGTAGCATAGATGATAGGTGGAAAATAGACAGGGGGAGGGTAAAAATAGTGTAGGAAATGTAGAAACCAAAGAACTTATAAGTATGACCTATGGACATGAACTATAGGAGGGGAATGTGGGAGGGAGGGGGGTGGGCAGGATGGAGTGGAGTGGGGGGGGAAATGGGACAACTGTAATAGCATAATCAATAAATATATTAAAAAAAAGAATAAAAAAAAAAAAGAAAAAAAAAAGTGAATAAATGAATGGTCTCACTAGATAATAAGAATATTTGTTGTTCATGACTCTGTGCCAAAAACGAAATGGGAAATGATCAGACCAGAGAGATTGGCCATCTACCTTCTATTCAGCCAGGCAAGATTTTGAGGGAGAGATGGCAACAGATGATGCTATTTATTTATTTTTTTAAAAATATTTTATTTATTATTTTTAGAGAGAGGGGAAGGGAGAGCGAAAGAGAGGGAGAGAAACATCAATGTGTGGTTGCCTATCACGCTCCCCATACTGGGGACTTGGCCAGCAACCCAAGCATGTGCGGGGAATCCGACCCATGACTCTTTGCTTTGCAGGCAGGCACTCCACCCACTGAGCCACCAGGGCAGATGATGCTATTTAAAGAAACTCTCATTTTCAAAATTCTCTGCTGCTTTTTAAGGGTGTCTTTTTTTTTTTCCTGTCTTTCAGGTCACAAACTTTTCTCCAGCTGAAAACACAACTGTCTCACAGAAACACTGTATAAGAAAATTAATAACAATAAAGCCCAGAGGAATCAAGAAAGTAATGATAAGGCTGCTTTATGCTTTTCCTGTATCCAACTGGAACTTACTCTGGGCCTCACTTGCTGAGTGCTAAGAGGCGAGGAGGGAATGCTGGAGCATACCAGACAAAGAAAGGACAATGGGGAGGGGCAAACAGAAGAGGGAGCAAAGAGAGTTTAAAAAGGAGAGAAGTCTCCAGGTGGAGCTGGTCCAAGGAAAAATCACAGGTCAATAGAGAAACTCTAACACAATCCTCTCCCTCCTTTTCTCTCTCCCTCCTCTCCTCTCCCCGCCCCACACACATTCCATCTCTCCTTTACAGTGCTCATTACCTACCCCTTTCCCAGCTGCTCCTGAAACAATAAATGCTCCAAATCAGGGCTTTGTGTGTACAATGAAGCCTAATTTTGTAGAAATGTAACTTATATTCTCACTTTAGAACCTAAGCTTGAACTGATTTTTTTACCTTCAACCACAAACAAATCTATTAGCATGTATTGTAGTCCCCTTGTCTGCAGTTTTGCTTTTTAAAAAATTATATTTTATTGATTATGCTATTACAGCTGTCCCAATTTTTTGCCCTTTGTCCCCCTTCACCCAGCACCCCCACTCCTTCAGGCAATGCCCACACCATTGTTCATGTCCATGGGTCATGTGTATAAGTTCTTTGGCTATTCCATTCCCTGTACTGTACTTTACATCCCCATGGCTATTCTGTAACTACCTATTTGGGCTTCTTAACACCCTCACCTCTTCACCCATTCCTCCATACCCCCTCCCATCTGGCAACCATCAAAATGCTCTCCATGTCTATGATTCTGTCTCTGTTCTTCTTGTTTGCTTAGTTTGCTTTTTAGATTCAATTGTTGATAGATGTTTTTTGGGGGGCCATTTTATTTTCATAGTTTTGATCTTCTTTTTCTTAAATAAGTCCCTTTAACATTTCATATACTAATGGTTTAATGATGATGAACTCCTTTAATTTTTTTTCTTGTCTGGGAAGCTCTTTATCCACCCTTCAATTCTAAATGATAGCTTTGCTGGGTAGAGCAATCTTGGCTGTATGTCCCTGCTTTTCATGACTTTGAATATTTCTTACCAATCCCTTCCAGTCTGCAGTTTCTTTTGAGAAATCAGCTGACAGTTTTATGGGAACTCCCCTGTAGGTACCTAACTTCTTCCCTCTTGCTGCTTTCGAGATTCTATCCTTAACCTTTGGCATTTTAATTATGATGTGTCTTGGAGTGGGACTTTTTGCATCCATCTTGTTTGGTTCTCCGTGCCTCCTGGACTTGTTCGTCTATTTTCTTCACCAAATTAGGGAAGTTTTATTTTATTATTTTTTCAAATAGATTTCCAATTTCTTGCTCTTTCTCTTTTCCTTCTGGCATCCCTATGATGCAAATGTTGGACTTCTTGAAGTTGTGCCAGAAGCTCCTTACATTACCTGGTTTTTTTGGATTCTTTTTTCTTCTTGTTATTCTGATTGGTTGTTTTTTGCTTCTTATGTTCCAAATCATTGATTTGATTATCAGCTTCACCCACTCTACTTTATTTTCCCTATAAATTGTTCTTTATTTCAGTTAGTGTATCCTTCGTTTCTGGCTTCGTTATGCTGAGTTTGCTAAAATCTACACTAAGAAGAAATCCATTAAATTGTGAATAAGAAAAAAGAAATTCATTCTAGCTTTACTGTTGTACCTTAAGCTGCAAAAGTTACGGCCACAGTGCATAAGTGCTTAGTTAAGATGGAAAGGCATTACATTTGTGGGTGGAAGATGTGAACAGAAAACACGTTTCCATTGACAGCAGTGTGCTGCACCAGAAAGCGCTGAGCTCACGCAAATGGGCCAGCAAGGCGTCCCCTGAAAGGTGTGACCACATTCACATAACTTTTATTGCAGTATATGGTTATAATTGTTCTACTTTATTATTTTATTGTTGTGGATATCTTACTGTGCCTAATTTATAATTTAAACTTTATCATAGATATGTATGTATTTTAAAAAATAGTATGTATGAGGTACAGTGCCATCAGTGGTTTCAAGCTTTACTGGGGGTTTTAGAATGTATTCCCCAGGGATGAGGGGGAGCTAGTGTATTAAGGTTAAAGGGGCTTAACAGTAAAAGCCTGAGTGGAATACAAACCCCACAGGGAAGCTTTGGAGTTTACTCCTATTCCTCATTCTGTTCCAAAGATTCGGTAAGTACTTCAAAGACAGAATGCTGTGAAAGGTCAGATATCAGAATACACATATTTTTAAAATTCCATCTTAGGTCTAGATCAATGCTAATCAAATTTCAGTGTGCTTAAGAGTTACTAAACAACAAAATACCTTAAAACAACATATACTCTATTCATAGGTTATTTAAGGGCTTTTCAAGCAAAATTTTGCCTCTACAGAATTTTTACCTGGTTGAGCTTTTGGACATGCCTGGCTACATAAGCCACTTCCACCCTTTTCTGGGGAGAAGGTCTGTAGCTTTTGAAATACTCTGCAAGGAGTCCATAACCACCAAAGGTAAAATCACAGCTCTTCCCACATCAAATCTCATCAGTCTCACATCCTAGTGCCTCAGGAATACTCTATTCCCCTACTAGATCGCTGCTGCCGAACTGACAAATTCATCTGAGCTAGATTTTAATAGCGTCTGCTCCTAAACAGCACCTGTACTTTACAAAAGACTTCAGTGCCTAAACCCAGGAGGTTAGATAACTTTGGGAAATTGCAAACACTTTGGCAGAATTAAGAACGAAAATGCTTAGGTAGAAAAAGTGAAGTTTAAGAGGCTCTAAAGCCTTATAAGTAAGCACTTCCTTCTTCAGGAACTGTGTACTGAACCTGCTTCCCCCTCCCATGCCACTGCCTGTGTGTGCCAGTATCAGTGGGACTCTCAGCGGCCTAGGTGTGAGGATCTTTAAGGGTATGGCATAGGAAGGGATGCTAAAAACAAAGGACCCGAGAACCGCAAAGCAGAGTGAAGTCTTTGGAGACTTGAGACTGCTACAACTCCAGCCCTTCTTTGTTGAAAGGAAATAGAACAAAATCAGAAAATCTTGTAGTGAAGCTTCTCAGATCTATCTCCTCTCTTCAGGTCAGACAGGTTCACAGAAAAGGCAGATCCAAAAGTGATTCAGCAGAGTTAGCATACTATTTCCCTTATGAGGAATAATAAGGTCACCCCCGCCAGTTCTGGGCAGGGGGAAATGGCACTGGGAGCACCAATTCCCACGGCCACACCAGGAAGTTGCTAATGTCTAACTGATCAACCTAAAGCATCCACAAATCCTGTCCCCCTGGGGAATCTTTTCAGTTCATATTTACTTAGGCAGCAGCTCTCTTCCCCTCGCAAGACAAAAGCCCACCACCCCCTAGCCATCGCGGCAGCATAGAGCATGGATGGTGCTGAGAGATACGGGGAGCTGATCCCGGGATCTTGCAGATCTTCGAGTGAAGCCGAATGATTACATAAAAAAGATGGTAGAGATAATAAACATCTTTGGACTTCAAACATTGTGTCTGAACTTTGGGCAAGTGCAAATAGAGATACAGAAAATTCTATGTGATTAAATGTAAAACTCATGAAGAAAAGAATCTATTTGCATACACAAAGTGGGGTATGGCTAGTGTGCAGCCCAACAGCATAGCAAGTTAGGCCCTGCATGAAGAACCAAAACACAAGTGTTTTCCTTGGTCACATCTGGCAGAGTTTCACTAGTTCCTTGGAATGGTGGAACCAGTATTACCACCACAGCAGGATTTTTAGTTTGCTCTCTCTTATTATTTTCCTCATACTTAACTGTATGGTAAAGTTCATATTATTGTCATTTTATAATATATATGTGCTAACCACTCATTAATTCTTTTATATTTCTCAATAAAATCCAAGATAAAGAATCCCTTCTGATAGTTTTACATAAAGGTATCTGGACTGGGATAAAACTTCACTGAATTTTGCAGTCTAAAAAGTCTGGTGAAACTCCACTTGAATTTTTCTTGTATCCAGACAAAAAGTCTAGGTAAGCAGCACATGTTCTTATTTTATCTTTATGTTTTATACACAGCAAATATAACAGATAGAAGTGCATATTTCCCCCTCCAGTATCCCAAAACTTTGCTCCAATCCTTGTAGGTTTTTCTAAAGGATGGAATCTCAGGATCAGGAAGGAGAGTTGTCCTTAGCACAAAGCTAACAGAACTGGACATAAAATCACTTTCTACCTCAGCCTCATAAACATGGTCCCCTATCACCTCAGCTCCCATAATGCCTGGCCCCAAAGTTCTGCTCATGCCCACAGTTCTTATCTGTGTTTTTGAAGTCTAATGACTTTATATATATATATATATATATATATATATATATATATATATATATATATATATATATTTTAGAGAGAGGGCAAGGGAGAGGGGAAGACAGGAAGACAAACATCGATCAGTTGCATCTCCTACACACCCTGACCAGGACAGAACCTGCAACCCAGGCATGTGCTGTGACCGGAAACGGAACCAACGACCTTTAGCTTCACCGCACGATGCCCAACCAAGTCAACCACATTAGTCAGGGCTCTAATGACTTTATTAAAAAAACCTCTTGCAATTTTTAGTTCTTCTAATTGTACCCAACAAAACTAGGTTTATTATTGTAAAAGAGTAATGGTTTCATTTTTTTAAGAGGAATGGCTACATTGATGGCCTTGTGATTTCTTGTTTGATCAAACTCCATAGGGACTCTGCAAAGTTACTGGTCTTCAATTTACTAATTTATAAAACAAGTATTTGGTCCAGAAAATGATCTGTATATTGTACATTTACAGGAAATGTGAGTGGATGGTACCCTTTCCTGTGAAAATGTATCTATTTAACAACAAAGACACACTACTACACACAGTTGGAATGCCTAAAATTTGAAAAATTACCAATACTAAGTGCGGACAAGGGACTCTCATTCACCGTTGGTGGAGATGCAAAAGAATAGTCACTTTAGAAGACAGTTTGGCAGTTTTTTATAAAACCAATACAGTCTTACCAACAATTTTGATCATAGGTATTTACCAAACTGATTTGAACACACATATCCACACAAAAACCTGCATTTGAATGTTTATAGCAGCGTTATTTGTAATTGCCAAAAACTGGAAGCAACCAAGATGCCCTTCAATAGGTGAATGGATAAACAAACCCTGCTATAAGCCTACAATAGCATATTTAGCAATAAGAAGGAATGGGCTATCAAGCCACAAAAAGATGTGAATAAATTTTAAAAGCAAGTAAAAACAACCAGTCTGAAAAGGCTCTATACTGTGAAATTTCAGTTACGTGACTTTCTGGAAAAGGCAAACCTGTGGAGACAGTAAACGGATCAGTGACGGCCAGATGTGCAGGTAGAGAGGGAAGGGTTGGACGGGTGCAGTGCAGAGAGTTTTAGACAGGCGAGACTGTTCTTATGATGCTGAGATGGAAGATACATGACTCTAGGCATTTGTCAAAAACTGCAGAGCGTTACAACCCAATACAACTTTAATGCCTGCAGATGCTTTTAAAACTTCATTGCGGAGGTCAGTGTATCCCAGGATTGAATGCAGAAGGTGACACAGAAACCTAAATATATTACAAATGTATCAAACAACCACAACAAATGGGGCGGGGGTTAGGGCACTCTCCTGAATAACTGGAAATCGGCGGAGTCTCTAAGTCTAAAGGCAAAAGGAACTCGGCTCTCACTCTGGTTGATAAAGTTGTTTTCCACAAAGTATGAGTTAACAATTCTGAAACCATTACACATGGATACTGGTTGAACGATCAAGTAAATGGATGGCGGATAGTAGAAGCCAGATTTCTCTTGGCGTGGGAGGTGACAGGTGAGCGATGGGGGCAGCCTGGAGCAATCCATGTGATAATGCACTCGAGTTGAAGGCTTCGGTATGAACTAATGTTCAGTTTAATATAGATACAGATGGTTACATAGGGAAGTATTTATAGATAGGTGCATAAGCACAGGTAAAAATACATATTTTTTCTCACTCTGTCAGGGCCTAGGAGTAGTGAACCCCCTCCTAGTTTCCCCTCTCTCCCTAGATATGCCTCTCTCTCTCCCTGAGAACTCTCTCTCCACCCGGGACTTCTTTATCTGTAAAAGCCTGCTGTGCAAAGACGCTGTAACTCAACAGAGCGCTCAAGACAGAAAAATTGTATGTTTCCAGTTGCTTTGCTTTCACACAAGGAAACTCAATTTATCTTGCAGGGGCGAAAGGAGCTTCATATGGCTTATTTTTGGAAGCAGGAAACATGCCATACAGAAAGAAAAAGCTAGAGGGTATGTTTGAACTTAAAACCCAGGCAATGCTCTCTCGTAAATTTGTGTACCACTAATTCAGAGTTCCTGACAGGTTAGACAGAATGCATGCAGTTCTACTGAAAAAAACTAAAAGCTACAGTATAATATATTTAATGGAATATTCTATTTACATTAATTGACTTGTTAAAGACAAACCCATGATAAATTATATTAAATGTATGTAAGTGTACTTTTTAAGACTGTTTTAATGTATTGGAAAATTTAGTCACAATTGTTCCGGATATATAATGTTGCATTGTATTACTATTATCGAGGCTGCTGTAACTAACCCCAAGGGATCAACAAATATAACAAGCGACTGTGTAAAATAATACTGGAGACGATGTTGATAGGATATGAACGAAAGGAGAAAGAGATACTTGGAATTCAAATAAGAGGATGTCTTTGGGACAAATGGCCATCCAAAGTCATACAATTATATATAAGTCCAAATCCATCGCCTGGTTAATTTTAATTTTAATCTAGTTCAGGTGATGATTTCTAGCACCTATTGAGGAAGTTGGTATCTTAACATCTTCCCAGCCTTACAGCAAACACAGGATTAAACATTATCCCTGCACATCTCCTCTCCACATCCTAAAACCTGGTTGAGTTTAACAACTGTTTGGCTGGGTTGATGGTAGTAATTATAGAGAATAAGGCAGCGCCTGTATCAAACACTACAAAGACTACAAAGAAGATTTGATGGAAACACATATTTTCATCTCATTCTGATAAATTCCCAAATATATGTTGTGAAATTTATTTTACAAATATATTTTATCTTACCAAAAATTTTTATTCATTTAAATACATCATTTCTTCCAGTACTTGGCTATTGTAATTGTGCTGCTATGAACATTGGGGTGCCTAGGTTCTTTTGGATTGGTGTTTCAGGGTTCTTAGGGTATAATCCCAGCAGCAGAATTGCTGGGTCAAAGGGCAGTTCCATTTTTAGTTTTCTGAGGAAAGTCCATACTGTTTTCCACAGTGGCCGCACCAGTCTGCATTCTCACCAACAGTGCACTAGGGTTCCCTTTTCTGCGCATCCTCTCCAACATTTGTTTGTTGATTTGTTTATGTTGGCCACTCTGACTGGTGTGAGATGGTAGCTCATTGTGGTTTTAATTTGCATCTCTCTGATGGCTAGTGATGCTGAGCATCTTTTCATATGTCTCTGGACCCTCTCTGTGTCCTACTTGGAGAAGTGTCTGTTCAAGTCCTTTGCCCATTTTTTAATTGGGTTGTTTGTTTTCCTGGAGTGGAGTCATGTGAAATGAATGGATAAAAAAACTATGGTACATTTACACAATGGAATTCTACACAGCAGAGAGAAAGAAGGAGCTTATACCCTTTGCAATAGCATGGATGGAACTGGAGAGCATTATGCTAAGTGAAATAAGCCAGACAGTGAGGGACAAATACCATATGCTCTCACCTTTAACTGGAACATAATAAATAGAAGAAAAAAGGAAACAAAATATAACCAGAGACATTGAAGTTAAGAACAATCTAACAATGGGCGGGGGGAGTAGGGAGGGGACAGTGAGGAGAGGGGATTACAGGAACTGCTATAAAGGACACATGGACAAAATCAAGGGGGAGGTGGAAGTGGGGGAGGGAGGGGTTTCAGCTGGGGTGGGGTGGAGGGATGGGGAGAAAATGCAGACAACTGTAATTGAACAGCAATAAAATAATATAAATAAATAAATAAATAAATAAATAAATAAAATACATCATTTCTCTACCAATTTTAGCTTGAATACAATTTAAAATATTTTTCTTATACTATTTCCAAAAGTATTCTGAAAAGGGTTCAAATAAGAAATAGTTACATGCCTGTCTTCTATGAGAAGAAAGAACTCTCAATGTCCTGTTATTTTTAATTATTAATACCCTACATTTTATAGGCTTCATACTTTTCAATGCCATTTCATAAAATTACATCATCAGTCCGATTTATAGGTGATGAACTAATTTCAGAAATGTTAAGGGCCTGAATTAAAGTCATACAGCAAATGAACAATGGTCTTAGGACCGAACTGCAGCTCTCCTGACTATCAGTCCGTATTATTTACAACACAGCTGCAGTGAGGGCTGTTCATCAAAAGACATTTTTCGAAGTAACTGTTCATATACATAAATAAATTCATGAGACCGAGAATGTTAAACTTTGAAAAATCAGAAAAAAATGAAATTACCCCCCAAATCTGTTCAATTAGCAGACACCAATAACAAATCATATCAGAGACACAAGTTGAACCCTCAACATTAATAAATCTGAGAGCCTCACTCTGCAAGAAATAACAAATGAGGGAATGTTTTTGGATAATTTGGGAATTGTAAAGAACTGGAGTGATACAGAATAGAAAAAGGAACTATGTTCAGAGATGAAGAGACCAGCCCTTCCTTCCGCACCTATGATTCTTTTTGTTGGAAGCGACAGACACTAACTCAGGCCCGCTTGAGGAAAAAATGGAAATATATTACAAGGGCACTGTGCTGCTTCAGAATTCAAGACCATGTATTGCAGCTCCTGATCACAAAGACTCAATTTCAAAGCATTCTTTGCGTAGAGGTTTCTTTCTATTGTGTCTGAAGGAAAAGGGAAAAGTGCAGCGTAGAAGAGACAGTTCTGCAGACAACTCAGTGGGTAGAAAAATCTGAACAGACCTGTATGTGCATGCGTAGAGATGCTGTCTGAGTATTCCCACACCTAAGTGGGGAGACTGGAGCAAAGGTGAGGACTGGTAAGTTCCTACAGTTTTATAAGCAAGAGCAAAGGAGCCAGCAAATTCTGGGCATGAGGCTTTCATTTCTATCCACAGACTGGAGAACGCTGAGGACGTGAGTTACACAGACATAGGGGTGCGACACGGAAGAGGGAGGAAGGATTCTCCACAGACCAGCTGAGAACACAGCATGAGATTCCTGCACCAAAGCTGTCCCCATCAGTGGTCTTGGCACAAAGACATACTGAGGAGAGCAGGGGGCGGGAGGTAGGGAGAGGCCTCGGCAAGCGCCCTGGGCAGCAGCATCTGCTCTACAGCAGCGTTGGGAACTTGGGCTGCAGACCTCACCCTAGGCGGCAAAGGTGGGGCTGCAAAGAAGTAAAATGATAGTGTCTGGGTGTGCACGTAATGGTGAAACACTCTGTAAAGATAACTCAGAAGTAATCAGTAAAGACGTTAAAGTGATCTGGAGTGAATGAAATAGAGCCAAAGAAATAATACGTTTGTACTACTATTCTGACTCTCTTATTTCTACCTCTGACTCCGTGGGGCTTGGAAAATATGGTATATACATCACTAGAAATACATGGCTACATCTCTCCATCCCCACATTTGTACAGTTCTCTGAGTGTTGCTTCTGAACTGTACTATTTCGTGGCGTTTGATGGTAGAGAAGCTGTCGGCCCTGGCCCGAACCCTTTCTGACACACTGTGGGAACGCAAGGAAACTTTGCTGTTTACAGCCATCCTGATGCCTCTCACACCGCACCCTTTCAGTGTCATTTCCATGCTACTCATAATATTAGTCAGGATGTCAGGAAGTAAGACATATGGAATGTAGCAGCAAAGATCTTCTGAAGCCCAGATACATCCATTACATTGATTTTAAAAGATGTCTCTTATTATATATTTACATTTTTAAAAAGTCTATATATTGCAGTGAATTGCATGTAAAGGCAAGTAGTATTTTAAGTATTGGTCAATGAAAAATTCTAGATGAATTTATTTGTAAAGGAAGTAATCATCTCTCATTCACTTCCCTTGTAGATGTGTACTTCCTCTTTAAGAGGTTTGCAGAAATAGGATATCATAGCAGAGGGAAAGAGTTAGGGTTTAAAATCAAATAGACTAAGAATCTATCTTTAGCTGCCATTAACTAGCTGTGTGATTTTAAAGTTTTCTTAAATTTGTTGAGTCTCGGTTTTCTCATCTTTAAGTGCGGCTATTACTGATCTCACGACTTACTCTGAGGAACCATGGGAAGAACTTGTATGTAGTAGTTGCTCATGTATGTATCTATGTCAGATTTTATATTTCTCCCTTTACATATATTAATCATATACACATATACATTTATACATGTAATATGTATATGATACCTGCATTTCTTTTTCTTAATAAAGTATTTCTAGTATTTTAAAGTACATATACAAAAACAGAAGTTAAAAAGAATTTATGACATAGTCAGAGAAACCATGCAACTTCTCAATATTATGGATAAAAACTATTAAATGTATATTTTTAACTATTTTTTAGTTTTATTGAAATAAGCATCTTAGACTCCTATTTTATTACTGCTCAAAATTGACAGCTTCACTTCAATTTCTACAGAATGAAAAAACAGATGAATTAGCTGCAGCTTTTCTCTATCTGATCCTTCCTCCTCTAAAAATCCCCATAGACCGACATCAGTACCTGCCCTGGGCACAGGACGTACTGAGCATATCAGATACGATCTTACTAAGTGCTTTTTTTCCCATTGGAATGATATATCTAGCTTCCCCAAAATCACATTTTTGATCATTTTATCGGTCCTTTAAATCACAGGTGGCAAACACAAGGCCCGTGAGCAGAATCCAGCCCTCCACCTTGTTTTATCCGGCCCGGCACCTTGTTTCTACCCAGCGGTAGTGCCAAACTCTCGCTTAACTGTGAAGGAGTAGTTACATTTATACAGTCCTAAAATTACATTCGGCCCTTTAAAGGCAACCTCAAGGCTGATGTGGTCCCCAGTGAAAATGAGTTTGACAACCCCGCTTATATTTTAGGGGAAAGAAGTTTGCTAAAAAAAACCCCCAATGAATTCCAAGAGTCAATTTCAAATGGCTTTTCTTCTTTTATAACATACGTAGTCACGCAGATGCCATAACCATTAGTTGTTGTTTAAGGTTCAATATTTGTATGTTTACAGTTGCAAAATGGGCCTCAAATTTGTTCAAAACCAATGTGTTTCAAATGAAAGGTTTTCCCAAGAGGAAAATTAGAATAAATTTTGCATGGTAAAATCACTGCTTTGCATTCTGCAACTGTAGCTGATTTCTACACTAATATGGAAGAATTACAGGAATCATTTCTGGGGCACATTCATCATTAAGTTGCTGGAAGATAGCTATTTGAGGGCCTAAAGAGGCCAAAACATGCATTGGGAGGATGTGTTCCTCAGTGTTGGGAGCTCTTCATGTCAAGCAAATCTGTCAGTGTGTTTATCTCACATAGGACATTAGTTCGTATTTTTAGATTCTCATTAAACCCAGTAAAGCAGGTGTTTGCATAAACTGAAATTTCGTTGATGTGCCTGCTCTGCATAAAGATAGAAATTACATTACTCATTATTGGTAATGCTTGCCTTAAAAGCAGAATCCTAAAGTGTTCTAATAACGGGATTTAAAAAGCTCTTTAGTTTCCCTGCAACTCAATGGTCAAATGTTGTTATCACAAATGAAATTTCAATGGAAAAAAATTACTATTTTGCAAAATGTTGGCTTAGCACCCATCAGTGTGCTACAACGGATCTCCAGTGCTTCAAATCAAATGACAGAATTTGAGATTTGGAAATGACCTTGGGTTAGCATACTTCCTGACCTACTTACTTTATAGGCAAGCAAATTGATGCCCAGAGCTGTCTCTGTTATAGATCTCATGGTATCAGATACGGACACATCCAGCTTTGTGAGCAATCTCAACTCACAGGATATAAACATTAAAAGGTTTTTTACTCCCAATAACTGAAACTAGTTACGCTCCGTTGAACACAGCACACCATTTTCTAGGCTGGGTAGCAGGCTCCCTTAAGGTGTTTCATTGTGGCTCCATAAATTTGTAACCACTTTCAGTTACTAAAAGAGTCACATTTGGGATCTTTAAAACTGAATGCTGTTCATTTCGCTTCAGTCTCAAATATAATCCCAAATCCTGTTTGTTATTGCCCTAGCGCTGGCTAAACTCATGACTCCAGAAGCTAGAGAGGAGAGGGAGGAGCACAGCGTTGTTGAATTGTCTTTGTTACCCCTTCCCATCCTCCCCCACCCATCCTCCTCTGATGTGGAGGTGGGGGAAGGGACAGGGAGAAAAGACTCCTCTTCTGTACCTATCCAACCCTTTGCTGTAGGTGGCATCTTTTTTTCTGGCTAACATGGGCAGGCCAGGAATCCCTTCACTGTGGCTGACATCCAAATATCCTTGAACTTCCTTTTAAAACATTTTTTATTGTTATTCTATTTCAGTTGTCCCAAATTTTCCCCCTGTGCCCTTCTCTGCCCGTTCCACCCCCCGAACTTCTTTTTTCTATTCACACTTGATTCCTAGTTGATCTCACCCTGTCTGGTGGCTTTTGATAAATTTTACACATGAAAAACTCCCAATATTCAACTGCTTACTCGCTGTCTCCACTTGGATGCTCAGTAGGCATCTCAAACTCAGCGTGTCCACAAAGCCTGCTCCACCTGCAGTCTTCCCCGTCTCGACTAAGAACAGCTCCATCCCTCTAGTTACTCAACCCCAAATTTGGAACCACTTTTCTTTCTTTCATCCTCTCTAACCTCACAGACAGTATTTCCACAAATTCCATCATCCTTACCTTGGAAATTCATCTGGAATCCAAATCCTTCTTACCATATCCAAGCTGCCTCCCTCATCCAAGCCATTGTTAGCTCTAGGCCAGGTTATCGCAATGGTCTTCTAATGAATCTGCCTGGCTTCCCACCATCTTCCTTAACAAAGCAACCAGAGTGATCCTAATAACACAGGAAACAGATCATTTCCTGCCTCTGCTCAGAATCCTGCAGAGTCCCTACTTCATCGAGAGTAAAAGCCAAAAGCCTTACAGTGGCCTGGCAGGCCCTACATGATGAGTTTTATCCTTATTACATCTTAGGCCTCGTCTCCTGCTGCGTTCCTCCTCATTCGCTCCACACCAAATAACCTGACTTTCTGCTTTCCTTCAACAAACACTCCAGGCACATTATTTTTTTGATTGAAGTATAACTTACATACAATAAAGTACATAAATTTCAGTGTCTAGTTCATAGGATTTTGACAATTATATCCACCCATGTAACTAGAACCAAATCAAGACCTAAAACATTTCTATCTCCTTAGAAAGTTTCCTCAGATTTTCCTCCAGCCAATTCTTACCCAGCCCCATAGGCAAGCACTGCTTTCATTTCGGTCGGCATAGATTAATTTTACTTGTTCTTAGATTTAATATGGACAGAACCAAATAGTATATATTCTTTTGTGTCTGGCTTCTTTGACTCAACCCAGTGTTTCTTAGATTCATCCCTGTTGTGGTACATATTAATAGTTTTTTAAGTGATGGCTAGTATTCCATTTATCCATTGTGTAAATATACCACAGGTCATTGACCCATTCTCCTCTTGGTAGATGCCAGGAATAGTTTCTATGTTGGACTAATACGAATAAAGCTGATATGACCATTAGTGTATAGTCTTTGTGTGAACATTCATTTTCATTTCTTTTGGGTAAATACCTAGAAATGGGATTATTGGATCATAGACTATATGTATATTTAACTTTATAAGGCAGGTGTGTCAACTCATTTTCACCAGGGGCCACATCAGCCTCGCAGTTGCCTTCCAAGGGCTGAATGGAATTTTAGGACTGTGTAAATGTAACTACTCCTTAACTAGGGGCAAGGAGCTCAGGGCTGCCACCGGGTAGAAACCAGGTGCAGGGCTGCATAAACAAGGTGGAGGGCTGGATTTGGCCCGAGGGCCTTGTTTTGCCACCTGTGCTCTAAGGCAATTCTTGTCTTCTGGCCTCTGCTCTTGTTCCCTTTACTGGGAACAGCTCACTCTCTCATGTCCTCAAGTCTTCGCTAGAGTCGATGAGCTTTGCCCTCACCAGTCGCACCCCATCCTCTACCCCACCCCGTACTCTCACTAGCTCTAGATTTTTCCATGTGTACTTCTCATCCTTTAGCATACTATCTAGTAATTATTTATTCCATTTTGACTGTTTTCTCTTGAGGGCAAGGGGCTTTTTGTCTGTTTTATTTATTAATGTGTCACCACTGCCTAGAACAGCACCTGGTGCTTAAGTAGATACTAATAAATGTTAAATGAAAGGAAGGAAGGAAGAAAATAAGAAAGGGAGGGAGAGATGATGTCAGAAGCAAGGGTGCGCTATCTGAGAGGTCTCTCAAAATGCCACTCATCTCTTCCTTATGTGAGGCCTCGGGTCCTACAAGCTGCTGAGGCCTTGCCAAGTTGTTCCCAGTGAATCTCCGTGTTCACTCCTCTTCCGGCTGCAATACTCACGAACTTCCCAGCCTGTTTCTCTTCAGCACAGGCAAGGCGTACTCTTGTCCGGAGATGCAGTTATTACAATGTTTCCCTCCTCAGGAATTAATCTGCTTGGCTCCTGCTTTGGTGTGTCTAGATGCATCTTTATGGTCTCCCTCCTCACCCCTGGCCCCCAGTACACACCACTTAACTGTGAGACCATCTCAGACTTCCTCAGTCACCTCTCCCATAAGCAGCACCCAACCTCATCCCCACCCTCTCCTCTATTTTCTCCAACCCAGACGGCACTCATAGACTCCCATTCCCAGAACTCCTTCAGCTGAGTAGATTTATGGCTGCAGTTTCTCTTCAGAGCATTCACTACATAGAAGTAGCTATTATATACTATGTTATGTGGCAGAAAATTCTAGAAAACTACATTGCTTTTGGCCTCACAAAGAGAACAATAGGAGTAGGGTTGCTATTTATTTATTAAATCTTCTTTTGAGAAAACAAAAATGAAGTGCTGAGCATGTGTGGAGACAGGGGACATACGGGAACTCTCTGTTCCTTCTGTTCAATTTTGCTGCAAAGCTAACACTTCTCTAAAAGAATAAAGTTTATTAATTTACAACTAACAGTGAATGGATGTAAAAACCACTGCCCATTCCTTTTCCAACTGGCCCAGCGAAGTGAATGCAAACTGAGTGTAAGCAACTTCTCTCATCAGTTACATCAACGTTTATAACTATTACAGTTTTAAAAAGCTGCTTGTCTCTGAAGTCTTTTTAAAAATATATTTTACTGATTATGCTATTACAGTTGTCCCATTTTTTTTCTCTCCTTTATTCCCCTCCACTCTGTTCCCTCCTTCCCACTATCATTTCCCCACCTAACTTCATGTCCATGGGTTGTACATATAAGTTCTTTGGCTTCTTAATTTCCCATTCTATTCTAAACCTCCTCCTGTCTATTTTGTACCTACTATTTATGCTTCTCGTTCCCTGTACCTTTATGCCATTCTTCCCCCTCCCCGTCCCCACTGATAACCCTCCATGTGATCTCCATTTCTGTGATTCTGTTCCTGTTCTAGTTGTTTGCTTAGTTTTTGATTTTGTTTTTTAGGTTCAGTTGTTGATAGTCGTGAGTTTGTTGTCATTTTAATGTTCATATTTTTTATTTTCTTCTGTATCTTAGATAAGTCCTTTTAACATTTCATATAATAAGGGCTTAGTGATGATGAACTCCTTTAACTTGACCTTCTCTGGGAAGCACTTTATCTGCCCTTTCATTCTAAATGATAGCTTTGCTGGGTACAGCAATCTTGGATGTAGGTCCTTGCCTTTCAAGACTTCAAATACTTCTTTCCAGCCCCTTCTTGCCTTTGAAGTTTCTTTTGAGAAATCAGCTGACAGTCTTATGCGAACTCCTTTGTAGGTAACTGTCTCTTTTTCTCTTGCTGCTTTTAAGATTCTCTCCTTATCTTTAATCTTGGGTAATGTGATTATGATGTGCCTTGGTGTGTGCTTCCTTGGGTCCAACTTCTTTGGGACTCTCTGAGCTTCCCGGACTTCCTGGAAGTCTATTTCCCTTCTAAGATTAGGGAAGTTTTCCTTCATTAGTTTTTCAAATAAGTTTTCAATTTCTTGCTTTTCCTCTTCTCCTTCTGTCACCCCTATAATTCAAAAGTTGGAATGTTTAAACCTGGGGAGCAAGACAGACCATGCAGCCCAGGTTTCTGAAATCTTAAAGTGATTATCAGTACCTGCTTTCATCAGGGTTTAACCAGCATAACATAATTCATTGAAAGCATTTACAGCAGAGGATACATAATGCAGGACTTTGGTTGCACAAGTGATGAAGTTTCTAAGAAGTCAAATGGAATGGTAGAGGGAATTTCAGGAAAGCACTACTATCGGTCAGCTGGAAAGATAAAGGGAAGAAGCAAAGTTACCAGAGCCCAGATGCCAGGGTCACTCTGTAGAAGCTGGTTTCATGGCAGGAATTGGTGCCATGGAAAATATACAGCCCAGTCAGAGATACCCACCAGAAAGAGATGAACAAAGAGAAATAAATACCCTGGCCTCTTCATTTCTCTCACACTCCCATCTTCTGCAGGGCTTCCCAGGGGCTGCACTGAGCCAGAGGCCAGCTGACACATGAATCTGGGAAACAGCCCATGGGGATCAGCCTGTTCAAGCTGGGGAAGGGCAAGGAACAGATCGGAGGGCAGCAATTTGGAAACCATTCAATAACTTCTGTCAAAGTAGATGATTCTCTGTGTGGTGCTATTTCCAAACATTTCAAAATGCATGTAGTAACATAAGCAGGGATAAATTGCTTATGCTCTCTTAGTTTCAGGAAGGGAAAGAAGGAAGGAAGGGAGGGAGAAAGGAAAGACTACATAATGGTAAAACATTATTAAATTAGACTAAATCTCAAGCAGAGCTTGTAAAGGGGAGAGTCTAGTTGGATTCCATCCTGTTCTCTTGGTCTCTTATGGCATAGAGTTGGTGGTGATGAAGCCAAAGGAAAAGGGGAGGACTAGAAGTTTCCATGTAATTTCTGATTACTGCAGTTTCAGCATGGAAAAAATAAAGACTAGCAGTAGAGGTTTAGCTCTTATCTAGCTCAAAAGTTTGTATATTTTTAGAGAAATGAAACTAGTAAATAAAATGAGAAGATGAAGTTTCTTTTTGACATTGTAAAGTAATTTCAACATCAAAAAGGTAGTCTGAAAAAAAGACTATGCCCCTACAGATCAAGGGTTCATATACGTCTTAATTCCATGCTTTACTGGGCAGAATGTTATGGCAAGACTAGCACGTAGGCACTGTGCTAGGACTGTGATAGCAATAGGGAGTGCCAGGGAGTCTTGAATTCCAACACACTGGGTCTGAGTATCACCTGGGGTCCTTTCCTAGCTGTGTATTTTTGGACAAACAACCTGGCAACTCTGAGCCTCACATCATTTGAAAGAAAGTAGCCACAGTTAGCCCTGGTTGAGTAGCTTAGTCAGTTGGAGCGTCCAGTTGGATTCCTGGTCAGGGCACATACCTAGGTTGAGGGTTCTCTGGTTGGGGTGTGTACAGGGGGAGGGGCAGCCAATCGATGCCTCTCTGTCTCTCTCTCTCTCTCAAATCAATTAAAAAATATATCTTCAGGTGAAGATTAAAAATAAATAAATGATAAAAAATAAAAAAATTTGAAGTGGCTACAGTCGTGGCCCACTCCACAGGTCATTGTGGTGATTTAATGAAATAAAGTTGGTGATTACTCCTGCACAAACGTTGACTATTGTTGTTTCTTTTTTTTATCTCAGGGACCCAAGAATGAGCCTTCCTTTGTTGCATGAAGAAACACAGAACACAAATCCGATGTAGTCAGAAACAACCTAGAATAGCCACTATATCATTAACTGAGTCATCAGAAGAGAAAACAACTACAGGATGAGAGAAGGAAAAACACAGACAATTTTCGGTGCCTTCTCGGTTGCAGCAGCTGAATGGAGACCTGTCAAACTCACTTACCGTACACAGTGGCGTTACTGAATCTTTGCAGCCCTAAATACTACAGCTGTGCAGGGCGTGCCTGAGTCTGGTAAGCTTTTAAACAAGCTAAACAGTGATTTTCTACAAAACAATGGATTAAATAATCAGAAGAAGAAATGAAGATCACCTGGGTATAAATTTATCTTAAAATAATTGACAGAAGGGATGGGAAAAATATTAGTTTTATAAATCCAAGTTTCTTGCAGCAGCATTCTTATTTAAATAATCCCAGAAAGCATTTTGTCGAATTAAATCACCAAGTTCTGGCTTCACCTCCATTGCTTATCTTTCTCTCTAATTCAGTCCCCAAGAATGAGCTATTAGACTCATTCACTATTTTTTTTAAAGGATCCTTTTCCTTTTTACTTTCTCTTTTTTTTTCTTTCATAAAACTACCTCCATTTGGCACATAATTCATCATACAACAAGTATTTAAAGACCCATGGTTGTCACTCAACCTTTTAGGTACTGGAGATACAGTAAGAAATAAACAAAGATCCCTGTCTTTGTGAGCTTATATTCTAGTGGGGGAGACAGCCAATAAATAAGCACTATAATAAAGAGGTAAATTATATAGTGTGTTAAGTGATAACTGTTACGGATTTAAAAAATGAAAACTGTAGAGCAGAGTCAGCTGGATCAAGCCTACTCATCTGGAGGAAGGGAAGAGGGGTGGAAGTTCTCCCCTGTCCTTTCAACAGTCCGCGTTCAAAAGACTGAAGATTCTGTGAAGACACATTGTTTCTTGTAGAACAAGGCTTCCTACTGGCAGGTATCATACTGCCATGTAGTAGCTTTGTTCCCCTCCCATTCAAGGAAGTAATGGGATTTTACACCATCATTTTTACTCCTTTAATTTCCAGATCTGATTTCGTGGAATGACATATGGTAGGATACCCTGGTTACTCTATTCATTATATTTCATTAGGGCTAATTTAGCTTCTCATCTCCAAGTCCTCAATCTTTCCATCTTCCCTTCACTAATAGAATAATTACCTGTTAATATCCTTTGACATCACAATAGTCCAACCACTCACAGTGATTTGCCCACTCCATTCTAAGGCTTTCCTTTGATTCCCTGGACCTCATTCGAACTTTCGTAGGTACAAGCCTATCTTAATAAAGCACACACTGACTCAGGGCAAAATAGGGAAGCCAGTGAAGGCTGGGGGGGAGCCCCTCCGCTGTTCATTTTGGTGGCTCTTAACCCATGTGTTGCCGTATTTTCTTTCTTCTCCTCCCTTCCAATGCATAGAGCTCTGACGGGGGCCCTGCCCTGTGCGGCAGTACCTTGAGGACTTCCCACATAACTGGTAAATCAGTGGCTGCTGATACATTAATTCACACAGTTACTTTACCTCAGTAAAGTGAATATTTTTTTAAAGGAAAGAGAGTGCTTCTGGCTTCTTCTTATTCAGCATTATATCTCCAGTTAATATTCAATATATGTTGCTGTATGAATGAATGAATGAATGACATTAATACATGAAAATGTAATCCTGACATAGAGGAAAGAAACAATGTGAATTTTGTTTAAGTGGTTGAAATTGGGACTGTACCTCTCCTGTAGCCATCAGCTTTATCCCCTGCTGATACATACTCTTATTTTATCCCACAGTGTTTTATTCATCTTTTGTCTGCTTATCTCTTTCACTAGACTCAGAGTTCCTTGAGAGACTAGATGTGTTTCGCTGTTTTATCTCCTGTCACTAACATTCAGGCTGGGAGAACACTACTTGTTTCGAGCCAGAGAAGAGCAGGAATGTCTATATTCCTCCTCAGAAGAGAGACGCTAGGAGGAACTTCTAATGTCTCCCCACCAAGCTCTCGCTCACTCCCCTCTGGGCTGTTTACTTCCTTGGGAAATGTGAGAGAAGGAATCACACACATTCAACTCAGCCCCATCCACCTCCGCTATCAGGCCCAACTCCCCCTCAGGAGGCCCTACTCTCTGTGTCTGCCATCAGGTAAACTAGAGAGTGAGGGGTTCTACTGCTCTTCCAGGGCCTGGGTGAGGAAGTCTGCCTAATTCAGAAGTAAAGTCTTACTTAGGTGGCTCACTGGGAATGTCATTTCTAAACCAGTGTCTACTCAGCCTTACCAACAAAGCCAATTTTACCCCTCTGTTAAGATTCCTGCATCTATGCCTACATCGACTCTGAATGCCACAGCCAGCACCGGGCCTGGCTCATGATATGCAGTCAGAAATGAATGAGATTAATGCAGTAACACTGTCAGGGTCTTTGTGATGCTTTAATGGGAATGTGAAGAATGACCTAGATAAGCACAAGGCATTTTCCATTCTCAGGAAAATGGGGAGCTCTCATTCAAAAGTCCAGGAGTCATTAATTTATTTGGTACTCTAGGGAATAGGCTCAGACTAGGGTGACTTGAAAATGTTTAACTTATCTCTGTTTCTTTGTCTTCATTATATTATTCATGTGTTGACCCAGAGCTGGGGCATGTTCCAGCTATAACTGATATCTTTATCCTAGAAATACATTTCCCAAAATGTGAAATGTAAAATTCTGCTTGAGCAAGATACTCTTGAGGAAAAATTTTTAAAAAATAAAATAAAGGAAGAAAATAGCCCTGGCTGAGTGGCTCAGCTCAGTTGTTTGGAGCATCATCTTGTATCATCATCTTGTATCTTGCATGATCACCAAAAGGTTGCGGGTTCAATTCCCAGTCATGACACGTACAGGAGGCAACCAATCAGTTTTTCTCCATCGATGTTTCTATCTCTCCCTCTCTCTCTCTCGCCCCCTCCCTTCCTCTGTCTCTAAAATCCATAAACATGTACTCAAGAGGATTTTTTTTTTAAAGTGAAGAAAATAAAGCAGTCAAGAGTATGGGTTCTGTAACCAAACTGCTTGGGTTCAAACCCTAGCAAAGCCACTTGCTCATCATGACCTTAGCAAAGTTTTTAAGCACTCCAGGCCTCGGGTCCATCATTCCAGAAAATAAAGATACATCATAGAATAGTTACATGGATTAAATGATGTAATCTATGTAAAACTATGTAAACCTATAAATTAATCTATGTATGTAATAAATAATACATAGGTGCTCAATAAATGCTGGCTTCCTTATATACATTTGATCATTGTATTACCTCCCCCTCTTGGAGATTTGCAATGCTCCTATGTGTACTCACTGCCCGGAAATACCCTGGACTAAAGAAATTCACTGGACTTGGCTCAATACAGGGCCTCCTAGATGCATTCTACCGTGAATTTTGTTTGTGTGTTGGTTTAAAAATTATTCTTAACATCCATGCAAAAACTTTAGACAAACAGTGCCATAGGATTATGAATAAGCCAAGGGCCACATACGTTTCCTAGTGCACATGAAACCCTAAAAAAAAGGAAATGCAGTTCAGAAATATGTCCTCATTTGGCTGGTGAGTCATTTCTGAACTCTTAAGAGTTCAGCTTCCCTTCACCATCTGCCTTTTCACGACCAGTAGTGTGCACAGGCCTTTGTGAATTGAACATGCAAAGTGCCACCCACAGGCAATGATCTCAGTATATTTTAACTCATCATCCAAGGAAATCAGAGACGAGAGCAGCATCTCATGGCTGCAAATACATAAATAGCCATTTCCATTCACTTTCATTTACTCTACAGAGAAATCTGGACACGAATGAGCTCAGGAAATTTACAATATGTTATCCTCTACAGCCAAACTGAGCAAAATCACCCAATTTGTTAGAACACTAATTCTCTAAAAATGTTTCAACTCTAATCATTTTATGGCTTCAGATTGCTTTATGGTAGAGCTAAGAGGCCCCCCAGGGATGCCCAGGTGTGACCTTCAGTTAGTCAAGTGCAGACAGTCTCCAGATAACATGGATCAAGTGGTGCTGCCTCAGCACCTCATTTACACTAGCGTGGCAGGCGTTCCACGCTCTCGCCATCTTGGAGGGATGTCCAGTCCTTTGAAAGCAAGGATTATGTCTCATTTATTTCTGAATCTCCAGTAATGTGCACAATGCCAGGCATATAGGGGTCACTCAACATATATTGTTAAACAAAAAATCAAATAAGTGATCCTCAGCAGTTACTCTTAGCAGAGAGTGAGAGAGACAGAAAGACAGAGAGAGAGATTTTTATACTTCTCCATCTGAAGGTGGAGGTGAAGGCTCTTGTTGCTTGATTCTACCTTCCTGTGAAGAGTAATTCTGAAGTGCTGATAATTTGAGTACAACTGGTAGAATAATCTAACACACAGACTTTGCATCATACTATATGGGTTTCAGCCTTGGATCTGCCTCTTAGTAGCTCTGTGACTTTGGGCGAGTTTCTTAGCCTCTTTGTATCTTAGTTACTAAACTATCAGACAGGGATAATAATGAGGGTTGTCATGAGGAGTAAATAAATTTTACATACTTACATCTGCATCAATCTACCTGTATCTCCATATCTATTTATCTATCTACCGAATGTCTGGTACACAGTAAATACTTGGTGTGACCGTAAGCCTGGGCTGTTACTGTGTGAAGGACTAGGGGTAAAGCAGTAAAGAGTTTATTGCTCCCACGTAAATTGACCTCTCTTAATGTTCTGTCCTTTTTCTGCATCTTTTAGAATTCACTTCTCACAAGGCTGGTGCAGCATGAGAGAACAAAAAAACCCAGCAAGGAGTAGTGTGTATGTGTATGGCCTTGACCTCTACTCAGATCTCTCTGGGACCTAGTACAAGTGCTGTCTGGTCAAGGACACCATTAAGCACAAGACAGACTTCTTCCTTTTAGCCTTCCTTTTCCTGTCTTCTTTGAGTCTCTTGCTCACAACTTCCACCACGCAGAGACCATGATAAATTGTAGCCATGCAAAACCCCCACATGTCCACCAAAAGAATTATATTCATGTCCTAGCTTGGATATTGAGTCAGTGTAATATGAATTCATGTAACTAGTATGATAATTGTTGCTGGCTGACCAGTGATCAACTTAAGGAATTATGCTTCATAGTAACCTTCCTTTTGTTCCCCGATAAAAAATGCCTTTTTATCCTAGGCTGGGTGGCTCAGTTGGTTGGAGCATCATCCAGTACACCAAAAGGTTGCGGGTTTGATCCCTGGTCAGGGGGCATGTGGGAGGCAACTGACTGATGTTTCTCTTCTCTCTCTCTCTCCTTTTTTCTTTCTCTCTCTCTCATCAGTGAACGTACCCTCAGGTGAGGATTAAAAAATAATTTTAAATGCCCTTTTAAAAATCAACTAAATTAAGGTAAAAGTGATATATAATAAAATGCTCACATTTTTAACTGTTCGGTTTAATGAAATTTGACAAATGGATATACCTGTACAGGCACCGCCATCATCAATACATTTCCATCACCCCAAAAAGTTCCCTTGTGTCCCCTGGGAGTAAGTTATTCCCACTCCAGTCCTCAAGCAGTCACTCATCTACCACTACAATGAGTTTTGCCTTTGCTAGATTTTCACATAAATTCACTTTTGTGTATTTTATTTTATTCAACATGTTTTTGAGAGCTAACGGTGTTGTTATATGTTTCAATAGTTCGTTTCACTTTTTTACTAAGTAGTATTCTAGTATACAGATATACTATAATTTTTTCATTTGTTCACTTATTGGTGGGCATTTGAATTGTTTGCAGTTTTGGGCCATTATGAATAAAGTTTCTACAAAGATTCGGGAACAATTTCTCTGCAGACATACGCTTTGGTTTTTGGGGGGTAGATCCTAGGCACGATTGCTGGTCCTGTGGTAATTTTGTATTTAACTATGTTAGACTCTGCCAGGCTGTTTTCTAAAGTGTTCTACTATTTCATATTCTCATAAGTAATTTACAGGAGAGTTCTAGGTAGTCCACATTCTTGCCCATACTTGATATTGTCAATCTTTTTAATTTTAAATTCTGTTGGATGTGTAATTACATTCATTGTGTTTTCATTTCCATTCCCTGGTGATTGGTGTGTTGAGCATCTTTTCATGCGTACATTAGCCTTTTGTATGACTTCTCTGGTGGAGTATCTCTTCAACTCTTTTGCCCATTTTTTACTTGCGTGATTTTTAAACTTCTTCTTTTTGAATTCTAAGAGTTTTTATATGTTCAGGATACAAGGCCTTCTCAAATACATGTTTTGAAAATATTTTCTCCTATGCTTGCCTTTTTATTTTCTTAATGGTATCTTTTAAAGATCAAATAAATTAAATTATGATAAAGTTACATTTTTCAATTTTTTCTGTATACTTTATGCTTTTTTTGTTTCTAAAAAGTCTGTGTCAACATAAAGTTGCAAAGATTTTCTCATGTTTTTCTTCAAAAATATTATAGTTTCAGCATTTACATTTAGGCCTATAAACCATTTCAAGCTACTACATGAGAATGATGTGACATAAGATGTGATGTTCATTTTTTTTCTAAACTGATGCCCAGGTGTCCCAGCATTACTTGTGCAAAAGACTTGGTGCAAATGCAACTCAGTACAAACACATACACGCACACACTACCTTCAGAATCAGCTTGATAATTTTAAAAAATCATGCTGTGATTGAGGTAAAAGTCCACGTCAATCAGGGATAATTGATACCTTAACGATACTGTGTTTTCCAATTAATGAAGACAGTATAACTTACCATTTATTTAGGTGTTCTTTTATTTATTTTCTCACAGCAAGGTTTTGTAGTTTTCAAGTTTTTATAGTGTGCAGTCTTAATATCCTTTGTTAAAGTTATCCCTAATTATTTTATGTCTTTTTTACTATTCTAAATGGAATCACTTTTTATCGCGTGTTCCTGAGGTTCATTGCTAGTATATAAAAACATAATTGTTTTTATCCTGTGACCTTGCTAAATGCACTAGTTGTTTCTAGATATTTTACCATTAATATGTGTTAAATATTGTCCAATGCTTTTTCTGCATCTAAGGAAACTCATTGTTTTCTTTATTCCATTGACATGGTGACTGATATTAATTGATTTTGTAATGTAAACAAACTTTGCACCTCTGGGATAATTGTTACTTGTTCATTTCTTATTATTACTATAATGTATTTCTGGATTCCACTTGCTGATAATTTGTAGTATAGTTTTGTTTCAGTGTTTATGAGGGACATGGGTAAGTAGTTTTCTTGTAAGGAGTTAGTCCGGTTTGTCATCAGAGTAAGGCTGGCCTTCTAAAATGACTTAGTATTTCCTCCTCTTCTGTTTGCCAAAAAAATTTGTGTAGTTTATTCTGTAAATGTTTGATGGAATTCACCCATGAAACAATACAGGAACTATAGCAAATCTGTAGTTTTCCTTGTGGGATATCTTTTAATTTGTAATGTAATGTTGCCTATAGATATAGGGCTATTCAGATATTCTATTTTTGCCTATGTTAGTTTTGGTAATTTGTGCTTTTCAAGAAATGTTTATTTCACCTCAGTTGTCAACTTAGGGGGATCATAAAGTTTCATAATATGTCCTTATTTTTCTTTTAATGTTGAAAGATTTATATTGATAAATCTTTTTTTACTCTTAATTTACTCTTTTTTACTCATAAGTTGTATCTTTTTTTTCTGATCAGCTTAGCCCAAGTCTTATCAACTTTATTGATCTTTTCAAAGAATCAGCTTTTGGTTTTGTTGATTTTTCTCTGTTAATCCACTTTTCTACTTAATTATGTTCTGTTCTTATCTTTATTACTCCTTTTCTTCTCTTTACTTTGGGGTTCATTTCCTCAATAGTATCCAATAACATCTTTTTAAAGTGGAAGCCTAGATCTTAATGTACTAATAATATTCAGAGTTCTGAATAAAGCCACTCTTTTGATTAGTTTTTGGGGGTCTTTTTGGTATTTTTCACATTCTTTTAGTTTTAACCCATGTTTTGATATTTAAAGTAAGTTCTTGCAGGTATTACAGAGTTGATTATTGCTTTTTTAATGTAAATGAACTAAAGGCCCTAAATAAAAGACCAACTTGACACTACTGATACTGTTGGGTTGAAATCCACAATCTCGCTATATGCTGTTTACGTTTGTCTGAATAAATCCTTTTGTACTTTTCACTTCTAAAGGATATTTTTGCTTAATATAGAATTCTAGGTTAACACGTTTTATTTTCTTTTTTCAGTAGTTAAATATTTTTATTATGTATGAGCTCATATTGTTTGATAAGAAGTCTGACATCATTCTCTGTTCTCTTTTATATAATATGATATCTTTTCCCCTGGCTGTTTTAGGATCTTTATCATTGATTTTCTGTAATTTGATTATGATATGCCATGGTAGGCTTTTTGTTTATTGCTTATGTGATTATTAATTTTGGTTGGGGTTTGTTGAGTTTCTTGGATTTATAATTTTATGTATTTTTTCAAATTTGGAAATGTTTTTTCCTCATTTCATCAAATATTTTTTCTACCCTCTTCCTTTCTCCTTGGATTCCATATATATGTATGTAGAATACTTGAAATGGTGTCAAAGATTGCTGAGGCTCTATATATTTATTTTGGTCTATTTTCTTTCCCTGCTTCCATTTAGATAATTTTTGTGCCTGTAAGACTTCACTGATGTATTCTGCTATACTATCTAATTTTCTGCTGTGTTCATCTTATAACATGTTCATTTTAAATATTGATTTTTCATTCCTGAAAGTTCCCTTTGCTTTTTAAAATATTTTTATTTCTCTCCTCATTAACTTAATGTTTTCTTTTAATTCCTTGATCATATTTGTTATAGCAATTGTAATGCTCTTATATGTTGATTTTGTCTTCTATGTCATTTCTAGGTTAGTTACTGCTGATTAATTTTTTCCTGGTAATGGGTCACATTTTCCAATTTTTTTAATGTGTCTAGTAATTTTTACTGGATGCTGGGAATTCTAATTGTAACACTTTGCATGCCTAGATATTATCTTCCATTAAAATGTGTATAAATTTGTTTTGTCAGGCAATCAAAATACTTGTGGATCAGGCTGATCAATTTGAGGTTTGTTTTTAAATTTTTAGGAATGTCTAGAGTAGCCTTTACTCTAGCGTCAATCTAGCCCTATTACTTAAGTGTGAACCTTCTGGTGTCCCTATTTAATATTCAGTGAGGCTTCACTACCTTGGCTACTTGGAACTCAAATAGCTTTCAGTTGAGTGTGATCTATGAAAATTGCTCATTCTACATCTCCTTAGTGGTTTCTCGCTCGGCTGTGAGGAGTTTTCACGCTCTGCATGAGAGCTTAGTATTCAGCAACAGACTACAGTGGGCCTCTTTGAAAGTTTCTGGCACTATCTCTCTGCATGGCTCCCTACTCTTTAGCTTACTGACCTGCAAATTCAGCTCCCTCAACCTCCTCAACTCCTGATTTCCATGTCCTCATCACAACAAGACCACTGAGCTCTGCTTGGGCTCTCCCTCTCTGAGCTGCCGTCCAGAACATACAGGAAGCTGTGGTCGTTGAAAGAATAACCCCACATTGCTGGGTTTTTTTTTTTTTTTTACCATCTCTCAAGGATCAAAGTCCCGTAACACTTGTAACAGTGTCTAAAATATGAAGACAGTTCTTTAATGTATTTTTTTGTCCAATTTTCTAGTGTTTTTGGTGAAAGAGTGAGTTCAATCTCAGTTACTTCATTATATCTGGAAGTGAAAGTCAAACACCGTTTTAATTGCTGTTATGCTTTAGGCAAAATGGTTTTCTGATTTAATTAAAATTTACATTAATTTACAAAAGACTTAACCTACCCCCTCAAAGACCATAGTAATTCCTTTTAGTCATCGAACATATTTAAAGAAGAGCAAAGAATTAATGGTTAAAGAAATCTTAAAGTGGTTATATGGGCAGGATCTTCATGCAGAAGGTTGGTGCCCTTTTCCTCTTAGCAATCTTCCTCGGCCTCCCACCCTTCCTCATCTGCACTCCTGGTCCTAGATTCCCTCTGCAGTACACCATGCCCTTCACTTTTTCAAATATCTCGCAACAAAATTTTCTGCTTAATTATCCATCTGTTCGGAGCCCCGCTCCCCATTCGGGGACCATATATGTAGGCTACACTTCAGTAGTGGTGGGAGACTAACTCAGGGTTTATTGCTTTCAACCAAGGTAACATCTGTTCTTTTCAGCAGGCACCTTCTGGGGACAACAGTTCTGCTTTTGTTGTTTAATTCAAAAGAGCACATCGAATCATTCTAGGTAGGAACAAAGGCCAGTCTTTGGGAGTGAACATTTTAATTATGTCAACTCTTTAAGAAATTCTCCAGGTAAGTAATTAATAAAACTGGGGAACTTTTATTAACATTTAGCCAAAATATATATTCCTTTCAGTCTCCAGAAGAGCAATAAAAAGAAGCATTCAATTTCTCCTTCAATTTCTACTTAACTGACTTCCAAGGAATGATACAGATATACCTGACAAGTATTTACAGGTGGGGTTTTTTGGTATTTATTTATCTATTTTTACTATTTTTAGTAATTTGTTAAATAGTACATTTAGAGTCATTTATTTATTAATTCAGAAGTGTTTATTTCACTCTTACCATGTGTCATGTCCTATGCTAGCCATTTTCTAGGGATGAATGGATATGGTTGCTATTCCCTAGAAGCTCACAGTTTCCTGAAGGAGAAAAATATGTAACCAGATTATTAGAATATGGTGTGAGGTCATATGATAGAGACATTCTCAGAGAGCTACAGGAACCCAGAAGAGGGTGTATTTCTCCAGGCCATGAGAAAATCTACCCAGGGCAGAGTTCCAGCCAAAATGGAGGCATAGGTAGATACACTTTGCCTCCTCACACAACCAAAAGAAAGATAACAACAAATTTTAAAACAGAAAACAACCAGAACTGCCAGAATAGCAAACTGTATAGAAGTCCAACAATCAAGGAGTTAAACAAGAAACATTCATTACATTGGTATGAGGGGTAGAGATGAGAAGCTGGGCAGAGAGAATGTGTAGCAAGGTGGCAGCATCTGGTAGACTGAGATATCCCATTCACATGCAGATGAACTGGGAGGAACAACTTGGGAGCAAGAAAGACTGCCCAACCCAGGGTCCAAGCGAGGGGAAGCAAAGCTTCAAAACCTCTGGCTGTAAAATCTGTGGGGGCTGCAGCAGTGGGAGAAACTCCCAGCCTCAAAGGAGAGTCCATTGGAGAGGACCACGGGGTCCTAGAACATACACAAGCCCACCCACCTGACAATCAGAACCTGAAAGGGCACAATCCACTTGTGGGAAGAGAGGGAAGTGATGGAAAGTGGGACAAGAGCCGAGCAAGCGACATTGTTCCCTCTCTAACCCCGCCCCCACATACAGTGCCACAATGCAGCAAACTGGGTTGCCCCACCCTGGTGAATACCTAAGGCTCCACCACTTACAATGTAACAGGTGCACCAAGACAAAGAAATGTGGCCCACACGAAAGAACAGATCAAAACAGCAGAAAAAGAACTAAGTGACGAGGAGATAGCCAACCTATCAGATGCAGAGTTGAAAACACTGGTAATCAGGATGCTCACAGAAATGATTGAGTATGGTCATAAAATAAAGGAAGATATGAAGGCTATAGAAAGTAAAATAAAGGAAAATATATAGGGAACCAACAGTGAAGGGAAGGAAACTGGGCGGGACTCAAATCAATGACTTGGAATAAAAGGAACAAATAAACATTCAATTGGAACAGAATGAAGAAAAAATAATTCAAAAAAATGAGGAGAGTCCCTGACTGGTGTGGCTCAGTGGACTGAGTGCCAGCCTGTGAACCAAAGTGTTGCTGGTTTGATTCCCAATCAGGGCACATGCCTGGGTTGCAGGACAGGTCCCCAGTAGCAGGCTCATTAGAGGTAACCACACATAGATGTTTTTCTCCTCTTTCTCCCTCCTTTCCCCTCTCTTAAAAAAAAAAAAAAAGAAGAGAAAAAAAGAGTTCTTAGATACAAAAACAGCAGCACAAATTGTAACAGAAAAAAAAGATAAATTAGACTTCATCAAAATAAAAAACTATTAAAAAAAATGAGAGGCTGAGGAACCTCTGGGAAAACTTTAAACATTCCAACATCTGAATCATAGGGGTGCCAGAAGGAAAAGAGGAAAAGCAAGAAACTGAAAACTTATTTGAACAAATAATGAAGGAAAACTTCCCTAATCTGGTGTAGGAACTAGACCTGCAAGTCCAGGAAGCTCAGAGAGTCCCAAAGAAGTTGGACTCAAGGAAGCACACACATCATAATTACATTACCCAAGATTAAAGATGAGAGAATCTTAAAAGCAGTGAGAGAAAAGGAGACAGAGTTACCTACAAAGGAGTTCCCATAAGACTGTCAGCTGATTTCTCAAAAGAAACTTTACAGGCAAGAAATGGCTGGAAAGAAGTATTCAAAGTCATGAAAGGCAAGGACCTACATCCAAGATGACTCTATTCAGCAAAGCTATCATTTAGGATGGAAGGGCAGATAAAGTGCTTCCCAGATAAGGTCAAGTTCAAGGAGTTCATCATCACCAAGGGACTGTTAAAGGGACTTATCTAAGAAAGATAAGAAGATCAAAACTATGAACAGTAAAATGACAACAAACTCACAACTATCGACAACTGAACCTAAAAAACAAAAACAAAAATTAAGCAAACAACTAGAACAGGAACAGAATCACAGAAATGGAGATCACATGGAGGATTATCAGTGGGCAGGGGGAGGGGGAGAATGGGGGAAAAGGTGCAGGGAATAAGAAGCATAACTGATCGGTACAAAATAGACAGGGGGAGGTGAAGAACAGTATAGGAAATGTAGAAGCCAAGGAACTTATATGTATGACCCATGCACATAAACTAAGGGGTGGTGGGGAGAATGCTGGAGGAAGGGGGTGCAGGGCAGAGGGAGATAAAGGGGAGGAAAGATGGGACAATTATAATAACATAATGAATAAAATATACTTAGAAAAAAATAAGAAAATCTACCCAGAGCAGATACTATTTCAGTAGTAGATTATGGTCAATATATCTGAGCATCTCAGACTTGAGAGAACTTTGAGTTGAAAACATTGTAAGAGATTTAGGGAGCAGTAAATTAATCATTACAAAATGAAATAGCTATCTGTGGGGCCTGTAAGGAACTGCTGATTTAAAGCTGAGTGAGGATATTCTCGTGATCAATACCCATATTATCAGAGAGGAGAGAAATCAAGAGAGCAGGTCTGATGTACTTAATTGTGAAGAAGTCAGAACTCTGCTAGAAAGCTGAGTAATGATAGCAAATAAAGGAGAAATATCACTGAATAACAAGCATGATCTTCCTAGAGAAGAAGTGGCTACCGGAGATCCATGGCTGGGCTTCAGACATATTGAAGACAATGAACCCTTCCATCCCTGAAACTGTCTTCACATTTTTGATTATGTGCACATATGCATAATCCTTAAATATTAAACACTGTTGCATAGTAAATTATCATATAGTGGCAACAAGTCATGAAACCAAAAGACTCAAGTTTGAGAGACTTGGGTCCTCCATGGACTAGCTTTGTGACTTTGAATATGTCCCTTTATTTCTCTACACCTAAACCCATCATCTGCTCGCCTTCTAGAATTGTCGTGGAAGTCAAAGAGTTTCATAAAATATAAATTGCTACACTATTGCTGTCAATAAAAATAAAAATTAACCGAAGTCAATGCAGATTTAATTAATTAGAAGTTTCTCATTGCTCGATTAAATATGCAAATCTACTTTGGAGGTTAATTCCTATCTGTATACGCATGTGTGTGTAAACTTTAAAAAAATTTTCAGTGTGAAATTTTCCAACTTATGCAAAAGGAAAGAAAATAGTAGAGCAAACCCCCCATGTAATGGTTTCCATAATTACCAACATGTAGGCAACCTTGTTTCATCTACATCCTCACCTCCTCCTCCTCCACTCACCTAATTATTCTAAGGTTAATCTAATACATTGTATTATTTTACTTTAGCATTTACTGTAGCATGTTTCTTAAAAAATAAACTTTTAAGAGAAAATGACATTACCATTTTTAATATGACATCGTTATCACACCCCAGAATAACAATAAATCTCCAGTATCATCAGTGTTCAAATTCCCCTAATAATAAGTATATTATTATATATGTTAATTTACGTATATTATCACAGATTTAAATTTATTTTATTGTAATAAAAATTTAGGAACCCCTGGACTTCTTCCTGAATCAGGTCCAAATGATGTTCACACTGAGCCTTTAGTTAATAGAGATACAGAGCTTCGTTCCATGCCGGTCTTCTCAGGCCCTCCTAACCAGGCTCCTAGATGCCCTTCCCCTGCAGCTCTGGATCATTTGTATAATAAGATGGCTTATGTGTCATGCTACTAAATTTTGTGGTGGTTTGTTATATACAGCATTGATAAAACCCTAGATCTTGTCATACCTGTTTTCTTAGCAAGCTAAATACCCTCTGAAACTCCTGTTTCAGTACAACACACTGAGTGTCCATGATCTGGGAGACCAGCTAAAGAAGCAGGCTGAGAGATCTTACCATTCACTCTGCAGAATTTAATTCAACCCTCGCTTCCGATGAAGTGACTCAGTCTGACCCAAGGCTGTATTGTCATCACTAAGTCCAGACTGTCTTGGTTCAATGTTTTTAGACAATAAACCTCCAGATGCTTGGCTTTATGGGGGTGGGAGAAGAGTTCAAATAGTCTAAATTCCAATAAATCTTCCTTCATTAAGTCCATCCTCACCCTGCCTCCAGTTCCTAAGTCTTTCCTGGGTCCTGCAGAGTAAAGCCTCATTGTTGGCACCCTCACTGTAGGCACTTACATTTCAGCTGTTTTCACTTGGCTAAATTGGAATCCATCAGCTTTCTCTCTTCTACGCATTTGTTGGTATATCATATCTGCTGTGGTTTCCTACCCCCTTTTCTCCATCTTTGTGCATTCGTATGTTGCTTTATTCATTCTCAGGTGTCTGATCTCCTAGAAGCAGGACAGGGAAAGTAGCTGGAGGGCTGGTCTTATTTTCTGAATGTGGATTCTCCCTCAGTCCCTGCTTTCTGGCCTGCCTCTCATCCTGGTCATGCATGATACCCAAAATTGTGAGTTCTGAGTGCAAGCTTTCTTTTGTCTGTTGCAGACTTTCAAGCAATCTTCTCATTTTCAGCCCTGGACCTCATTCCCAACTTCCACAATACCTGACACCTCCAAGTTCTGAGCCTTGGAAGGTCTCTCTGGGGTGGACAAGCTTGCTACTAGCAAGTTTCCCCTCCTGTTGACTCTAGTACCTTAGTTATCACTTCTCCATCCACTTTCTGTCTCCCAAAAATGTATCAAACTCCTGCATCTGCTGAGTTACCATTTTCTTCCTGGGTCTATAACTTTTGCATTTCTTTAGTTTTAATAAGATCTTGGAATAGGATATAAGCCTATGTGGTTAATACACCAAGTTTAATAAAAATGGAAAATTGCCAGTATTTATTTTGAAAGTCACCAATGAATAATGAAGCTTTTACTTAGATAAAAATTAGGATTTATAGAAATCATGGATAGCAGTTGCTGTATTATATCATCCTCAGTGTCTAATTTACTTCTTTATTTTTATTGAATGAAGAATTTTGAGAAACTTCTATTTAATAAGTAGTTGCCAATGACAATGTTTTTAGTAGATTGTCCAGCAGTCTCTGATACTCTTCAATATAACTGATGTAAAAGCTTGAAAGGGGAACTATAAGGAACCTTTTTTATTCAAACTTGACTCCTAACAAAACCTAACATTGCCCACATTTTGTCATTGGTAAGTATTCAGTTTGTAATAAGTTGATGGGATGGTTTTTTTAAAGCAGCAATAATGAAAACATTATGAAGTGTCCAACAATGTCTTAAAATCTTAGAAAGACTTCTGTTCAAGGCTGTAAATGGGGCACACGCTTCGCTTCCTTCCCTTCCTTCCTGAAAACTCATTGAAGTGACAATAAGCAAAGAAGGGGGAAAATTCCTTAAAAAGCAGAGAAGGGGACAGGGACATCAGCGTAGAAAAGTCATTAGTAAATTTCCATAAGGTAGAAACTAGATGATACAATACCAGTGGATGAGCAAAAGCAGATGGAGCTCCAGCTCCGAGCATGTGCTGACATGGCTGAGGCAGAGGGGGGTCAGCTTTCATAGTGATACCCACCAGAGTCCTGAGATGATCATTATCCTGAGTTTTACTGAGCACTTACTACATGTCAAACAATGTTTCAAGCACATTGCCAGGTGTTGTCCCACTTAATCCTTCAACAACCTTATAAAACTGGTACTATATCCATCTTATAGATGAAGACATTGAGGTACAGAAAAGTCACAAAATGTGCCCAGGATTTCTCGGCTTGTCAGTGGTAAAGCTACAAGTGGAACTTGAGCAATTTATCCCCAGAATTGTAGAGCTATTTGGCCACACCGTGCCTGTTTTCAAGTGGCTATCCTCATTTTGTTCTGCATGTAGAATTCAAACTTTAAGGTTGACTTTTATTGTTGATATTTCACCTTCATTTTTAAGCTGGACAATACTGGGAGACTGCATTGTTAAACTGAGCTTATTCGGCTTATTAAAAGTTAGACAGAAAGCACCACAAACTCACAAATGCTAAATCTATCTACAACTAGCTCACAACATGTTACCCATTCACGTATTTCCAAAACTGGCTATTTCTCCATGAAAATGCCACACATCCAGGGGAAGCATCTCAGTGTTGCCTAACATTTAATTGAGCAGAGCATACATGGTTGCCAGAATGTACTTACTTATCTGTATAACTTTGTGCAGCCAGCTGAACCAATCAAACACTGGGGCAAGCCTAAAAATCTCCTATCTGATGCATTTTTTTAAAGTACAAATATAAAAGCTGTCAGAAAATTTTTATCCCAAAGTTTGCACAAAAGCAAGATAAACTGGGTATCAGAAGTCAACACATATTGTGTGGTCCCGGTGGTAGCTCAGAAGTGTCCCAGGGCCCATGCACAGGGCCCCTCGCCCACAGGAACGGGCTCCGGGCAGCGATATTTATACGGCATGATTCTGTGCCCTTGACCACGGTTGTTGATTGGATCTGCAGTTGATACTTGGCTCAAGTTAGCCAATTGGACTCTCTCTCCTGAGTTTTCAGAATTGTGACTGAAAGTTGAGTCGTCCTTTGCAGATGCATGGATCCAGAGGGTATGTAGTGGTGATATCTTTGGTGACAAGGCCTAGGCGTATAGAAGGCAGGTCCTCAGAGAAAAGACACACAGTGATGAAAAACAGAATCCTGTTGACCTTTACCTTTGGTTTCAGTTCCTTCCTGAGACTGGGCTGCATTCTAGCCCTTGGCCTATGACAGAGTTCTGAGCCCTTCAAGTAAAATTTAACATTTTTCTTTACCCGGTTAGGGTTGATTTCTATTACTTGAAATCATAATCCTAATTTACAGGGCCTTCCAAGTGTTAAAATTTATTACAAGTACCTGAATGTGCTTCTTACTTTTTATTAGATTTTGGAATGTTTTAAATGAATTTTTATTGTCTTTAGACTCCTGCAGCTTCTGTGGCCACATAAGTGTTGAAAACCTCTAATATAGAGATGCTAAAGAATCTACAACAGGAATCAAGAGTTTGACCATATAAAGTGCAAACATCTCCCCATTGGCCAGCTACAAAAACCAAGCTGCCTTGGCCAGGTGGCTCGGTTGGTTGGAGCATCGTCCTGTACACCAAAAGGCTGCGAGTTCAATCGCCCGTCAGGGCACATACCTAGCTAGGTTGCACATTCGATCCCCCATCAGGGCACATCTGGGAGGCAAAAGATTGATGTTTCTTTCTCACAACAATGTTCCTCTCTCTTTCCCTTCCTCTCTCTCCAAAATCAGTAAAAACATATCCTCAGGTTAGGGGGGTGGGGGCAAACCCAAACTGCCACTTGATCCAATGAGTAAGAAATCTAGTCTTTCTGGAGATGTTTTCTTCTCTCTTTTGGGTTATTATCTGTGGCTTTGGGCTGAGTGGAACTCAAACAGGAGACTTGAGGCTCTTCCTGCTGCCATGGAGGACTTGGCCTCTGTGCTCATTGCTACTGCTTCTCCTGCCTCTGTCTTGGGAAAGCAGTTACTTGTTTGCACTGGACTCTCCTACCCTGTTGTTCTCCTTGTTGGAGCACAGCTTATCCTATTCCTTGAGCTGCTTAGCTTCCCACTCAGAGGCCATGCCCAACTGACTCAGAACCCAGAGAGGAGATGAGGCCTTCCCTCTTGAGACCTTGGTGCACCACTTAACCCAGGAAATTAAAAGTGGAAACATCTATTTCCTTTCCTCGGTACAGGTTGTCATGTCATTCCATGGCATCAACAAAATAAGTTGGCACACGGTAGATTTTTCCAAATTTGGATTTTTTAGTCATATCCATAATCATCTTGTCTCATGATATGACATTGATTGAGTTGAATCTGTTGGTTGGCTGTTCAGGATATTAAAAGTGCAAAAAGCACTTCATTGGTCTCTGATGGCCAGGAAAGTCAAGCTGCTTATTAATATAGCAAAATAGTTTTTAAAAAGCAAATGTAAGAAAGCAAAATAACAAAACAAAAAATACTAGGGAGGAAGAACAGGACAAGGAGAAAGTCAAAGACCAAAAAGAAATAGTCATAGAGTAGCCAATGCTGGAGACTGAAGAAAGAAGAAAGTCGTGGCGATTCCAGATGGAGCTGACTTTGACAATGACATTGGGCAGCAAGCAGCGGCACTCTGAGAGTATAACTGCCTGGGAGAAGAAAAGAATCTGTTTTGTGAAGAGCTCCAGGACTCTGTGATGTAAGGGCAGCCCTTTTAGATATCTCTGTACCTTACTGAGAAGTTGTAGTCTAAAGGGATATTCCTTGAAAGGGCATCTTGATGTGTTAACTCTGGCAGCTCCCTCGTGTGTGGCAGAATTCAGACCGTGCCACGTTCAAGTTACCCCAGGGGACTCAGCTCGGCTCAGCTCAGCTGGCAAGAAAAGATCTGCAAGATGGTCTGTAATAAAAACAGTATTTGATGGCAATGCAAGGTGTATAGGAATTTTCATAACCCTAATCTCATTTGCTCCTCACAGCTCGGGGGATTGACAGTTACTGTAATATTAATGTGACACTTTAAGTTGAGTGAGAATAATGAGGGGAAAAGCGAGGTGCAAAAAAGAGAGAGTTATCTTCTCTAGGGTTCCTGACTCCTCATCTCACATTTCTTTCCATACATCACAACAGAGTTTGATTCAATAATTAATTTAATGGAAACAGCTCTGGAAGTTATGCAGTGGCATAGATATCCCTTCTCTTTATTTGAAAGAGACAAATAATAAAAAAGCAAGTGGATATCAAGGACTTTTAGATTCCATTTTTAGGAAGAAATAATAGCCCATTTACTGAGAACTTACTGCATGCCCGGCAATGGGATCAGCATCTTACATGCTTTATTCGCACTTGACAACGCCTGGTGATTAATCTGCATTTCAGCCAATGATGGAACTGAGGCTCGGAGAGGTTAAGTGACTCTGTTGCACAGCCAGATAGTGACAGCACTTAGGTTGAGCTATCATCTAACTCTAAAGCCTCTGTTCTTAACCATCACATCGTGTGACCTCTGTATGCAACACTATGCTAAGTCTGACGGGAGATGTCTTGAGTTAAGGAAAAGTTAAATTCTTTTCAACAATCTCCATGGTAGTATTTTATTTTTCAAAAACTAGTTTAAATTGTTTGGCTTAAACTTTAGTGGTCAGGAGAAAGTACTTTCCCAAATTACTCCTTTCCCTGCAGTTCAGGATAAATAAGTTGTTATTCCACTTTTATTTTGTATATCCTTGTTAAAGTTTATCTTTACTATTGTTTTAAATGCATAATTACCTTTATTTATATAAAGCAGAGGAGTTTTTTCTAAAAATAATATAATCTCGAGCAGTAGACCATTTAAAAAGTAAATATCCATCTATTTTTTGTATATGTACAAACATGATTATATTCATGTTAGATGCTTATGGTTCAGTCTTTACCCTTGTGGCCTCTCCTTCCCACCCACCCCACATTACATGCCACTTCTCCCTTCCTGTAGTTATTTTTAAAGGATGCTTCCTTTTTTTCTTTTCATTATTTTTATGGATTTGATCAAGCTGCTTTCTGTCCAGTTTCTCCCCTGAGAAGCTCTACCTCCCTTTCGTTTCATTGGTGGCTACCATCCCTTTCCTGCGCTCACAATCGCACTCATGGTTTTCTATTTCATTTGGAGAGGAGATACCATTGGTTTCACCCACCCCAGGGGTTCTACTTTTCCATTTTCTCCTAATTCCAATAAGATCAGACCTTTAAAATATGCTCATTCCCCCTTCTCCTGCTGTGGGTCATCCCCTGCCAGCCTTGCTTACCATGAAACTCTGGGGGATGGAATTATTCAGGCCTCTTTCCTAGCTCTGACTCTTAGGTGTAACAGAGATGGTTGAAATCTTTGTAGTTTCTTCTTTTTCAAGAGTTTGTTTTTATCACTTCCTGATATTGAAAACCCCAGGCTAATATTATCTGTTTCAATTTAAAGATAAATATATCTCACACGCTTCATTGCTCACCATAGTTTCCTCCTCACCGTGTGTCCATACCGACTTTCTTTTTCTAGTTCCTTTGTTTAGGGTTTTTTCTAGAATGATTTTCTCATATGGAGAGCATGGGTGATATAGTCTCTGATTACTAACACACCCACAATTTTCTTTCTTCTTGACAGGAGAATAATATTTGGCTAGAGTAGGATGCCTTTTTCTGTAACTAGTTTGTGGGATGTTAGTTCACTGTAGCTTCTACTGTTACAGAAGCTTTTCTTTTGTAGGAAACCTGTTTATTTTTTGTTTTTGTTTTGTTTTGTTTTCTGTCTGGAAGCTAATTGGATTTTTCTCTTCAGCCTTAGAATACAGACATTTTACCAGGATATATTTTTTAAATCAATACTACTAGAAACTCATTGATTCCTTTTAATATGTAGACTTAAGCCTTTCATAGCCCTGAGATGATTTCTACCATAATTTAAATTGTGTATTTATTCCTTCGGTTCCTTTTCAATTTTTTTCTTTTAGAACTCCCTTTAAAATTATTATCACTTTGCATGTCAGGACTCCTGAATCTATATTACAAAGAAATCAATATATTTTCTCATTATTTTTGCTCTGCCTTTTGGATATTTTCTTGTCGTTTCTCATCCAGGCCATTTATCCGATCTTAGCAATGACTATTCTCTGCATTTACTTAAATGTTTGGTTGGATATCATTTTTTTTTTTTAGATCTAGAAAGTCTCTTCTCCCATATGTGTGCCAGTCTTCAAGTGTTCTTTATTGTTTTTCTGTAGAAAATTTATCTGTGTCAGTAGCTTTACTTCACTATGCATGTGTTATTTGTCCTGGATGGTTGTACCCCATCCAAATGCCGGGATCATGTTCTTCGTTATCTCAGTTTGGGTTGTTGGAGTTCTCGAAGTAATGTCTGTCCCACAAGCCCTTGTCAGAATCTGCTGCTTGAGAATCCTTCCCCCGCCCCCCACCAGGTGTGAGGTTTGGGAGGGGAAGTGGAGGGAGGAGTTAGAGAGGGAAAGAGATTTAAGAGACAGAACAAATGCAATGTATGAATCTCATATAGATCTTAATTCTGACCCCAAAAAATGATCTATTAGGAAGATGTGAACACTGGTAATTGATAATATAAAGACATTATAAGTTTTAAATGAGAAAATGGACTAAAGCATTATGTTAAAAAAAATTTTTTTACTTGGAGATACATATAAAATAATTTATGAATGAAATTATATAATTAGGATTTGCTTCAAGATAATTGGGGGAAATTTGGTATAAATGTAGATGAAATAAGATTGGCCTTGAACTTGAGTGAAACAGCTGATCTGCTTTCCTTCTCCATGTAGTCTCAGACTTTTCCTCTCCATGTGGCCTTTCCATGTGGTCTCTTTAGTGGTGCAGCTGGCCTTCTTCTATGAAAGACTCCCCAAGAGTATAAGATTGGAAGTTGTCAAACCTTTTTAATGCATAGGCTCAGACTGGCACAACGTCACTTCCTTTGCACTAATTGGTTAAAGGGAGACACAGGCTCAACCAGATTCAGGGTAGGAGGGGACTACACAAGGGTGTGAATACTGGAAAGTGTAGTTCATGGGGCTACTTTTGGGAAACAGCTACCACACCCATGTTTTAATTAAAACTTTAAAGTTATAAAGTTAAGAAGTCTTCTCTTCTCCACTGAGGACTGCTGTGGACCAGCCATCTGCCCTGGGTAGAGAGGTCATGATCCTGTCCTCCCCGCGTTAGCATTTGTCCTCTTTGGCCAGTTTGCCAGTGTTTCCAACCAGCTGGTATCAAAGAGGGAGATGCAAGATCAGTAAGCGAAGTGGCAGTTTTTAGCTTAATGATGCTAGTATTATAAGATGGCTTCACACTCTGGATTTGGCAAAAGTTTAGAGCTGATTTCTTGTGATGGGACGAGTAACTGTGACAGAGTTGGTGCTTTCATAAATTCTTTTGACACCTCCTTCTATGTCCCTGGAAACTTTTTATTGTACTTTCACGACATGGGCAAGATACTCTCCTATGGCTCACTGTGTGTCCTTCAGGCCCAGGTTTTTATTTTGACTATTTGATGAAGACTCACTGCTGGATCCCCTCACTACTCATCTCCTATTAAACAAAAGCAGTCCTCTTGGGCAAAATTTGGAACAACTCCATGCTGGCTGAATCATGTTTCCCACAATTTGAAACACTATTCACACATCTTGGACACAATAATCACTGACAAAGAAAATCAATCTCAAGACAGCAACATTTCTTTTGTTGGTACCAGCAGAGAAGCTAGCCAACCAAGCCACATCAGCCAGATTTTACAAGGGGGAAGTCATAATCCAGTGCATTTTGTTCCCCCAGTGGCAGGGAACATATCAAGCTCTTCAAGTGAATTCACTGAATTGAAGACTCTCTCTTTTTATGGTGTGTTAACTGTGGGTGTGGAGAAAGGGCTCACAGTTCAGCTCTCTCCAAACAAATCTCTTCTTAGGTACTACTCTCAGCCTTTTTGGACCCTCAGTGTTGGTGAGGGGTTTAAGAATTGTGTCCTGGGTTTTCAGTTACCTCCTTTTCCCAAGTTCCTGGGGGTGGCCCATTTCAGTTTGATATCTACTATCTATTGTAGCTTGTTGTCTCAACCATGACTTTAAATTTCATGTCTTATTACAAATAATTTGTATGCACAAGCTGAACTCATAGCCCTATTCCTAATTGAAATGTTTCCCTTTGCACTCTCTTTCCAAATGCTCCCAAAAAGTTTTATTACCCTAGTACTTTGAGATAGATAGAGAACACAGTTATTCAGAGGACATAGAAAATGTGTACTCTTTATGCTTTAAAAATAATTTATATCACAACATCTTCATGCTTCCTTACCCACTGGGGAGATGCAATACTAACAAATGCCCACATTTTCTCCCTCTACTGTGTATAACCACACAGATACTTATAGTTTCAGAACCAGGCCACTTTATGACATGGATGACCAGGAACTGTGGGCCCATCTTGGTCACCATAGGAGCAGGCAGCCAATGACATCAGAAGCCAGCAATGTGGCTTCTGTTTGGTCAGTGCTACTATGTTGATGGAAATCACAAGGTGCTGTAAAGAAAACATTATGTAGAGATCCAAGAAGGTGGAAGAATAAGTGGAAGCTACACTAACCTCCTCCCAGAACCAATCTGGAATTACACGTAAATATAGAGAAAGCATCCTCAAAAACCAACTGAACATTAGCTGGTGAAAAGCCTTACAACCAAGGACAGACAGAAGAAACCACTTCACACCAGCTGGTAGGGAATGCAGAGGAGGCATGAGAGGGCTGGCTGGGCTCCCATGGGTGGCAGCTGAAGTTCTGAAGGGATATTTCAGTGGCTGGGGGTTCTCCTGAGAAGTGTGGGGTCTAAACCCCAAGCTGGGCTCCCCTGCCTTGAGCACCAGAGCTGGGAAGGAACCCACATAACATTAGGCTGTGAAAGGCAACAGGCTTTCTGTCTGCCAGGGAGAGACAGTTGGAGATGCTAGAGATGCAGAGAGCCTCTGAAAGGGCCAACACACACAATTTCATTTATAGCCACTTACCCTGGGCTCCAGCAGAGGGAGGACAGAGTGGACTAGGGATGTTTGAACAGAGACTGGGGTTGGTGGCCCTGGGGAGAGAACTGAAGGGACAGTCACCAGGATCCCTGTGCTGAGTTGTTCCCTATACTGCAGAGGCCATCTTTCGCAGGCAGAGCACTCCGCTCCTAGTGTCATCAGCCTGAGGGGAAGCAATAGCCCCACCTGCAGGAATTTCTCTGCCCCACCTTGTAGAGCTTAAGCTGGGCTGCTGAGTACAGCTTGATTAGTTTAACAACCCATCAGTCTAATGACTGATTAATTTAATAGCTAAGGTGGAAAATACAAAGTAGCCAAAATGGGAAGGCAAAGAAACAGACCTTAATGAAAAAACAAAAGAATTCTCCAGAAGAACTAGATGAAATGGAAGCAAACAATTTCTCAGACAGTTTAGAGTAATGATTATAAGGATACTCAAAAGCATGAAAAAAGACATAGAAACCATAAAATAGGACCAGTCAGAAATAAAAAATGCAATATCTGAAATAAATAATACACTGGACGGAATAAAGAGTAGGTTGGATGAAGCAGAGGATCGGATCAGTGATTTGGAAGACAAGGTATAAAATCAAACCAGGCAGAGCAGCAAAATTAATTAATTAATTGATTGATTTAAAAAATGAAGAGAGCTTAAGAAACATTTTTGACTAAATGAAGTGTAACAACGTCCACATCATGAGAATACCAGAAGGAAAAGAGAGCGAGCAAGGGATCGAGAACATATTTTAAAAAACAATGACCAAAATCTCCCTAATCTAGTGAAGGAAAAAGACACCCAAGCCTAGGAAGCTCAGAGTCCTAAACAAGTAGGACCCACACATCATAATTAAAATGACAAGGCTTAAAGACAAGGAGAGAACCCTAAAACCCACAAGAGAAAGGCAGGTCGTTACCTACAAGAGAGCACCAATTAGACTGTCATCTGATTTCTCAACAGAAACATTTCAGGCCAGAAGGGAGTGGCATGAAATATTCAAGGTGATGAAGAGCAAGGACCTACAACCAATGCTACATTACGTGGAAAGGCTATTATTTAAAATTGAAGGAGAAATATGGAGCCTCCTAGACAAGAAAAAGCTAAAGGAGTTTGTTAAACCAAACTAGTACTGCAACAAATGTTAAAGGGCTGGCTTGAAGAAGAAAAAGAGAAAGAAAAAAAAAAAAACAGAGGAAAAGAGTCTAACAACAAAATGGCACTAGATACGTATCTATCAATAATCACTTTAAATGTAAATGGCTTAAATGCTCCAACTAAAAGACATAGGGTCCCTGAATGGATAAGAAAACAAGATCCACATATATGCTGCCCCAAGAGACCCATCTCAAATTGAAAGAGACACACAAACTAAAAGTAAAGTGATGGTAAAGGATATTTCATGCAAATGGAAAAGAAAAAAAGCTGGGGTAACAGTACTTATATCTGACAAAATAGAATTTAAAACTAAAACTATAGTAAGAGACAATGAAGGACACCATATGATGATAAAGGGAACAACTGAACAAGAGGATACAACCCTAGTAAACATTTAGGCACCCAACACAGAAGCACCTAAATATATAAAGCAATTCTTGATGGACATATAGGGAAAGATCAACACAAATATAGTCATAGTTGGGGATAGTTGAATAGAATAAAGGAAATAAAGATCAGAGCACAAATAAATGAAATACAGTCTTTAAAAAATGATACAAAAGATCAATGAATCCAAGAGCTGGTTCTTTGAAAAGATAAACAAGATTGACAAACCTTTTTTTATATATTTTATTGATTATGCTATTAATCTTGTCCCATTACACTTGTCCCATTCCCCCCCTTATTCTCCTGCACCCTGCACACCCCCACCCACCCGCATTCCCCCAACTTTAGTTCGTGTCCATGGGTCATACATATAAGTTCTTTGGCTTCCACATTTCCTATACTATTCTTAACCTCCCCCTGTCTATCTTCTATCTACCATTTATACTTCTTATTCTCTGTACCTCTTCCCCCTCTCTTCCCACCCTCTCTCCCGCTGATAACCCTCCATGTGATCTCCATTTCTGTGATTCTGTTCCTGTTCTAGTTTGCTTAGGTTGCTTTTGTTTTTGTTTTAGGTATAGTTGTTAATAACTGTGAGTTTGCTGTCATTTTTACTGTTCATATTTTTTATCTTCTTTTTCTTAGATAAGTCCCTCTAACATTTCATATAATAAGGGCTTGGTGATGATGAACTCCTTTGACTTGACTTTATCTGGGAAGCACTTTGTCTTCCCTTCCATTCTAAATGATAGCTTTGCTGAATAGACTAATCTTGGATGCAGATCCTTGTTTTTCATGACTTGGAATACTTCTTTTCAGCCACTTCTTCCCTGTAAGGTTTCTTTTGAGAAATCAGCTGAGAGTCTTATGGGAACTCCTTTGTAGGTAACTGTCTCCTTTTCTCTTGCTGCTTTGAAGATTCTCTCCTTATCTTTAATATTGTGTAATGTGATTATGATGTGCCTTGGTGTGTGCCTCCTTGGGTCCAACTTCTTTGAGACTCTCTGAGCTTCCTGGACTTCTTGGAAGTCTATTTCCTTTGCTAGATTGGGGAAGTTCTCCTTCATTATGTTTTCAAATAAGTTTTCGATTTCTTGCTCTTGCTCTTCTCCTTCTGGCACCCCTGTGATTCAGATGTTGGAACATTTAAAGATGTCCTGGAGGTTACTAAGCCTCTCTTCATTTTTTTGAATTCTTATTTCTTCATTCTGTTCTGGTTGAATGTTTCTTTCTTCCTTCTGGTCCACACCATTGATATGAGTCCCAGTTTCCTTCCTGTCACTGTTGGTTCTCTGTGCATTTTCCTTTATTTCACTTAGTGTAGTCTTCATTTTTTCATCTAATTTGTGACCATATTCAACCATTTCTGTGAGCATCCTGATTACCAGTGTTTTGAAGTGTACATTGATAGGTTGGCTATCTCTTCGCCGCTTAGTTGTATTTTTTCAGGAGCTTCGATCTGTTCTTTCATTTGGGCCATATTTTGAGGGGGCCACAAGTGTTACATAGTAAGGGGCAGAGCCTTAGGTGTTCACCAGGGCAGGGCAACCCATGTCACTGGGTTGTGAAGCCATATGTGGGGGAGGGGTCCAAGAGGGAGCAGTGCCACTTGTTCCACTCTCTGCTGCTTTTCAGTCACTTCCCCTGCTACCCACAATCAAATTGGCCCCTTCTGTTGCTGATTCCCAGGTGGGTGGGCTTGTGTACATTCTAGGACCCTGTAAGTCTTTTCAATGAACCCTCCTGTGAGGCTGGGAGTTTCTCCCATTACCGCCTCGACCCCCACAGGTGCTTTCAGTCAGAGGTTTGAGGCTTTATTTCCCCCCACTGGAACTCTTGGTTGCAGAGTCTGTCTTGCTCCCCAGTTGTTCCTCCCGGTTTATCTGCATGCGAATGTGGGACCGCCCTGTCTGCCAGCCTCCACCTTGCCATGAGTCCTCTCCATCTGGCTGCCTGTCTCTGTCCCACCTACTGGTCTGGATGAATGTTTCTTCTTTAACTCCTTGGTTGTCGGACTTCCATACAGTTTGTTTTTGTCAATTTTGGTCATTTTTTATTTTAAATTTGTTGTTTTCCTTCTTTTGGTTGTGTGAGGAGGCACAGTTTGTCTACCTACGCCTCCATCTTGGCCAGAAGTCAAGACTGACAAACCTTTAACTAGACTCATCCAAAAAAAAAAAAGTGAAAAGACCCATATAAATAAAATCAGACATGAAAGAGGAGAAATAACAACTGACACCAAAGAAATAGAAAAGACAGTAAGAAAATATTAAGAACAACTATATGTTGGAGAGAACCAAGATGGCGGCGTAGGTAGACACACTGAGCCTCCTCGCACAACCAGAACTGACAGAAAATCGAACAGCAAGGAAGTCCGACACCAAGGAAATAAAAAATAAACATTCATCCAGACCGGCAGGAGGGGCAGAGATGGGCAGCCAGGGCAGAGAGGACTCGCGTTGCCGTGGCGGGACCGAGACTGGCGGAGTGTGCGACGAACGGGGCAGGCAGTCGGACCACTAGCAGACCCTGCGGCTGTACATTCGCGCACAGAGAAACCCAGAGGGCCAGACTCAAACTGGCGGAGAACGGGGCAGGCAGAGCGGAGGATAGCACTCTGTGGCCCCACACTTGCACAGGGATAAACCAGGATGAACAGCGGGGAGCAAAGCAGACCACGTAACCCAGGGCTCCAAAGTGGGGAAATAAAGCCTCAAACCTCTGATTGAAAGCGCCCGTGGGGGTTGGGGCGGCAGCAGGAGAGACTCCCAGCCTCACAGGAGAGGTTGTTGGAGAGACCCACAGGGGCCTAGGGTGTGCACAAGCCCACCCACTCAGGAGCCAGCACCAGAGGGGCCCAGCTTGATTGTGGGTAGCGGAGGAAGTGACGAAGTCCGGTGGAGAGTGGAGCGGGTGCCATTGCTCCCTCTTGGCCCCTCTCCCACATACAGCGTCACAGCACAGCGACCAGCGTTACCCAGCCCCAGGGAACACCTAAGGCTCCACTCCTTTAAGTAACAGACGCACCAAGACAAAAAAAAAAAAATGGCCCAATGACAGAACACTTCAAAGCTCCAGAAAAAATACAACTAAGCAGTGAACAGATAGCCAACCTATCGGATGCACAGTTCAAAACACTGGTTATTAAGATGCTCATAGAATTGGTTGAATTTGTTCGAAAGTAGATGAAAAAATGAAGCCTATGCCAAGAGAAAAAAAGGAAAATGTAAAGGGAACCAATAGTGATGTGAAGGAAACTGGGACTCAAATCAATGGTGTGGACTAGAAGGAAGAAAGAAACATACAACCAGAAAAGAATGAAAAAACAAGAATTCGGAAAAATGAGGAGAGGCTTAGGAACCTCCAGGACATCTTGAAACGTTCCAACATCCGAATTATAGGGGTGCCAGAAGGAGAAGAGGAAGAACAAAAAATTGAAAACTTATTTGAACAAATAACAAAGGAGAACTTCCCTAATCTGGCAAAGGAAATAGACTTCTAGAAAGTCCAGGAAGCTCAGAGAGTCCCAAAGAAGCTGGACCCAAGGAGGAACACACCAAGGCACATCATAATTACATTACCTAAGATGAAACAGAAGGAGAGAATCTTAGAAGCAGCAAGAGAAAAGGACACAGTTACCTACAAAGGAGTTCCCATAAGACTGTCAGCTGATTTCTCCAAAGAGACCTTACAGGCAAGAAGGGGCTGAAAAGAAGTATTCCAAGTCATGAAAGGCAAGGACCTACATCCAAGATTGCTCTATCCAGCAAATCTATCATTTAGAATGGAAGGGAAGATAAAGTGCTTCTCAGATAAGGTCAAGTTAAAGGAGTTCATCATCACCAAGCCCTTATTATATGAAATGTTAAAGGGATTTATCTAAGAAAAACAAGATAAAAAATAGGAACAGTAAAAATGACAGCAAACTCATGGTTATTAACAACCACACCTAAAACAAAAACAAAAGCAAACTAAGCCAACAACTAGAACAGGAACAGAACCACAGAAATGGAGCTCACATGGAGGGTTATCAACAGGGGAGTGGGAGGGGGAGGGAGCGGGGAAAGGTACAGAGAATAAGTAGCATAAATGATAAGTGGAAAATAGACAGGGGGAGGGTAAGAATAGTGTAGGAAATGTAGAAGCCAAAGAACTTATAAGTATGACCCATGGACATGAACTATAAGGGGGGAATGTGGGAGGGAGGGAGTGGGCAGGATGGAGTGGAGTGAGAGGGGGAATGGGACAACTGTCATAGCATAATCAATAAATCTATTTTAAAAATTTTAAAAAAAGAACAATTATATGCCAACAAACAGAATAAACTGGACAAAATGGACAAGTTCCTAGAAACATACAATCTTCCAAAACCAAATCAGGAGAAATCAGAGAATTTGTATAGACAGATTACATGTAATGAAATTGAGGCAGTAATCAAAAAACTTCCCAAACATTTGTTTGTGTCTTCCTTAATTTCTTTCTTCAGTGTTGTGTAGTTTTCTGAGTACAGATCTTTTACCTCCATGGTTAGGTTTATTCCTAGGTACTTTATTTTTCTTGTTGCTATATCAAATGGGATTTTTTTTCTGATTTCCATTTCAGCAGTTTCATTGTTGGTATACAGGAATGCCTTTGATTTCTTAGTATTGACTTTGTATCCAGCTGTTTTGCCAAATTCATTTATTAGGTCAAGTAGTTTTATGGTGGACCATGCTCATGGATTGGAAGAATTAACATCATCAAAATGGCCATACTACCCAAAGCGTTTTATAGGTTCAATGCAATCCCTATTAAAGTACCTATGCCATATTTCACAGATATAGAACAAACATTTCAGAAATTTATATGGAACCATAAACAACCCCGAATAGCTGCAGCAATTTTGAGAAAAAAGAACAAAGCAGGAGGGATCACAATACCTGATATCAAACTGTATTACAAGGCCACTGTAATCAAAACAGCCTGGTACTGGCATAAAAACAGGCACATAGACCAATGGAACAGAACAGAGAACCCAGAAATAAACCCAAGTCTTTATGGTCAATTAATATTTGACAAAGGAGGCAGGAGCATAAAATGGAGCAAAAACAGCCTCTTCAACAGATGGTGTTGGGAGATCTGGACAGCTACGTGCAAAAAAATGAAACTTGATCACCAACTTACGCCATACACAAAAATAAATTCAAGATGGATAAAAGACTTAAATATAAGTTGTAACACCATAAAAGTCCTAGAGGAAAACATTGGCAGGAAGATCTCAGACATTCCATGCAGCAACATCCTCACAGACATGTCCCCTAAAGCAAGGGACATAAAGGAAAGAATAAACAAATGGGACCTCATCAAAATAAAAAGCTTCTGCAGGGCTAAAGAAAACAGCATTAAAATACAAAGAGAACCAACAGTATGGGAAAACATATTTGCTAATGATAGCTCAGACAAGGGCCTGATCTCCAAAATATATAAAGAACTCACACGACTGCACTCCAGGAAGACAAAGAACCCAATTAAAAAATGGGCAAAGGACTTGAACAGACACTTCTCCAAGGAAGACACACAGAGGGCCCAGAGACATATGAAAAGATGCTCAGCCTCACTAGCCATCAGAGAGATGCAAATTAAAACCACAATGAGGTACCATCTCACACCAGTCAGAGTGGTCAACATAAACAAATCAACAAACAAATGTTGGAGAGGATGCGGAGAAAAGGGAACCCTAGTGCACTGTTGGTGGGAATGCAGACTGGTGAGGCCACTGTGGAAAACAGTATGGAATTTCCTCAGAAAACTAAAAATGGAACTGCCCTTTGACCCAGCAATTCTGCTGCTGGGATTATACCCTAAGAACCCTGAAACACCAATCCAAAAGAACCTATGTACCCCAATGTTCATAGCAGCACAATTTACAATAGCCAAGTACTGGAAGCAACCTAAGTGCCCATCAGCAAATGAGTGGATCCAAAAACTATGGTACATTTACACAGTGGAATTCTACGCAGCAGAGAGAAAGAAGGAGCTTATACCCTTTGCAATGGCATGGATGGAACTGGAGAGCATTATGCTAAGTGAAATAAGCCAGGAGGTGAGGGACAAATACCATATGATCTCACCTTTAACTGGAACATAATCAACAAAAGAAAAAAGCAAACAAAATATAACAGAGACATTGAAATTAAGAACATTGTAACAACAGCCACAGGGTAGTGGAGAGGGGATAGTGGGGAGAAGGGTCTATAGGAGCTATTATAAAGGACACAAGGACAAAATCCAGGGGGAGGGTAGAGGTGGCAGAGGGAGGTGGGACTGGCTGGGGTGGGGTGGAGGGATGGGGAGAAAATGCAGACAATTGTAACTGAATAAAAATAAGTAAATTAATTTTTTAAAAAAACCTCCCCAAACAAACAAAAGCTTGGACTGATGGCTTCACAGGTGAATTTTACCCAACATTCCAAGAACTAACACCTCTCCTGAAACTATTCAAGAGGAAGGAAAGCTCCGAAACTCATCTTATGAGGCCAGCATTATCCTAATCCAAAACCAAATAGACACTACAAAAAAGAAAATTACAGACCAATGTCCCTGATGAACGTCGTTGTTAAAACCCTCAACGAAATATTAACAAGTTGAATGAAGCAATGCATCAAAAAGATCATACACCATGACCAGGTGGGATTTATTCCAGGAATGCAAGGTTGGTACAACATTTACAAATCAATAAATGTAATTTATCACATACACAAAATGAAGTATAAAAACTACATGATCCTATCAATAGATGCAGAAAAAGCATTTGATAAAATCTAGCATGAATTTATGATCAAAACTCTCAGCAAAGTGGGAATGGAGGGAACATACTTAAACATAATAAAGGCCATATATGACAAACCCACTGCCATCATCATGCTCAACGGGCAAAACTACAAGTGTTCCCCTTAAGATTGGGAACAAGATAGAGATGTCCACCTCTCTTATTCAACATAGTACTGGAAGTCTTAGCCACAGCAATCAGACAAGAAGGAGGAATAAAAGGCATCCAAATTCAAAAGTAGTAGTAAAACTGTATTTGTAGATGACATGATACTGTATATAGAGAACCCCAAAGATTCCACCAAGAAACTACTAGAACTGATAAATGAATTCAGCAAAGTAGTGGGATACAAAATTAATATCCAGAAATCAGTTGCATTTTTATATGCCAATAACAAACTAAGAGAAAGGGAAATTAAGAAAACAATCCCATTCACAATTGCTTCAAAAAGCATAAAATGCCTAGGAATAAACCTAACCAAGGATGTAAGAGACCTGTACTTGGAAAATTATAAAACACTGAAGAAAGAAATTGAAGAAGATACAAGTAAGTGGAAGCACATACCATGTTTCATGGATAGGAAGAATTAACATAATTAAAATGTCCATACTATCCAAAGCAATATATAGATTCAATGCAATTCCTATCAAGATTCCAGTGATGCATTTCACAGAACTAGAACAGATATATTTCAAAAATTTATATGGAACCACAAAAGGCCCCACGTAGCAACAGCAATTCTAAACAAAGTTGGAGGAATCACGCTACCTAATATCAAACAATACTATAAGGCCATTATAATCAAAACAGCATGGTTCTGGCATAAAAATGGGCACATATCAATAGAGCAGAATAGAGAACCCAGAGATAAACCCACACCTTTATAGTCAATATTTGACAGAGGAAGCAAGCACATACAATGAGCTAAAGATAGTTTATTCAATATATAGTGTTGGGAAAATGAGACAGATACATGCATAAAAATGACACTAGACCACTTTCTTAAGCCACACACAAGAATAAATTCAAACTGGATTAAAGATTTAAACATTAGACCCCAATCCATAAAAATCCTAGAAGAAAACATAGACAGCAAAATCTTGTAGCAATCTATTTTTTTTTCCAGATATGTTTCCTCTGGAAGGGGAAACAAATAATAAACAGACAAACAGTGCTGCTACATCAAACTAAAATGTTTTTGCACAGCAAGTGAAATCATCAAAAAAATAAAAGACAACCTACAGAATGGGAGAATATATTCACATACACATCTGATAAGGGGTCAATGTCCAATATTTATAAAGTACTTACAAAACTCAACACCAGAAAAACCAAACAACCCAGTTAAAAAAAAGGGCAAAGGATCTGAATGGACACCTCTCCAAGGAGGACATACAGATGGCCAATAGACATATGAAAAGATGCTCCTCATCATTAATCATCAGAAAAATGCAAATTAAAACACAAAAAGATAACATTTCACATCTGTCTGAATGGCTATCAATAAATCAACAAACAACAACAAGTGCTGACGAGGATGTGGAGAAAAGAGAACCCTTTTTGGACTGTGGGTGGGAATGCAGACTGGCACAGCCACTGTAGAAAGCAGTACAGGGATACCTCAAAAAATTAAAAATGGAACTGCTTTTGATCCCACTTCTGGGACTTTATCCGAAGAACCCCAAAATGCTAATTCAAAGAACATAAGCACCCCTGTGTTCATTGCAGTGTTATTTACAATCACCAAGATATGGAAGCAGCCCAAGTGTCCATCAGTAGATGAGTGGATAAAACAACTATGGGACATTCACACAATGGAACACTACTCGGCCATAAAAAAGGACCTAGTGAACATTATGGTAAGTGAAATTAATTCAGTCAGAGAGAGACAAATACCATTTGGTTTCACTCATATGTGGAATCTAATGAACAAACTGAACTAACAAGGAAAATGGGGACAGACTCAGAGAGCAGGATGACAGCTAGTTGGGAGCAGGGAGGTTGGGAGTGGAAGGATTGACCAAAAGGAAAAAGGACTCATAGGCGTGGACCACGGTGTGATGATTGCAGTGGGGCCAGGTGCCTGTGGGGACTAAATGATAATGGGAAAATATAATAAAGATAAAAAAGTAATTTGAACATCTTTCAAAAAATATTATGTAAAATGCTTTTTATTCCTTTTGAGAGGTACTTGGGAGTGATTTGTGAAAGATGTAGCTGAATTCTTGCTGCCATTTTTAAACATTCAGCTTGTATTAATAAAATTTATATTAGAAAAAAGTTTGAAGAATGCAGATATGAGTATGTATCATATAGCATATATGTTAAATCATATATATTTACCAATTATTAGTTTTAGCTATTTGTTTGACTATAAAGGCACCTAGATATGGGATGGTTATGCCATAACCCAGACTAAATCAGACTTGTATACAATATTTTTAATGTAAACAAAGATGGATGCAGTAATTCTGTTGGCCTCTGGTGTTTGTTGATTTCTCCACTTTTCCCAAAACTCCACTTTCTTTCTAGCTATACTTCAGGCTTTTCAGATTACCTCCTCACACCTATTCTACCCCATCACTATTTCAAGTTCCATTTATTAATTTTCAGTGAATCTCCTATGTTATACTCTGAAATGACATGAAACATGCTAGGTTTATTATTCAGAATGATAGTACATGTAATGTATTTGGCCCAATGCCTGAACAATGTTGGCCATTTGCTCACAAAAAGTTAATGATTTCATTTAACAAGAAAAATTCACAAGCCCCATCTTGACTAGAAGTAACGAGCAGTTTGATTTGGTTGTTAGATGGGCAAGAGAGAAATGATTTTTCTAGCTGTATTGACAATGAAGACTATAAAAAGAGGGGCTTTCAAAAGAAGCTGAATGGCCTAGTCCCTATGGGGTCCTGATATCCTGGCAGATCTGTCCCCTTACTACTGAATAAGGGAGGCCTTAATAACCCTCTCAAAGAAAAACCCATGCCACGTGAAGTGTGCAAAACTCAGCAAAATCTATAAAGAAATGATATTTAGGAGCTGTCCATTATACACAATAGCTTGACTCAGAGCACAGCATTCCATCCCAGTGGGTACTTCAAGTCTCATGGGCTGTGCATTGTATAACCCCAGGACTCCAGGGGTGCTGTTGACATAGACAGGCTCAATAGTGCCATGTCCATGTCAGGCATCTCTGGGAGACATAGCTTAGTTGGAGATGGTGGGCTTGTGACTTAGGACCCCTGATTCCTTGACCCATTATGTTGTCCCAGAGTGTAATGGTACAGGACTCCCCCACAGGCAGAAGGAGGAAGGCCAAACATATCGTACCTGGTGTGTCAGCAGGACTAGCTTTAGAGAGAAAGGAATGTGGACAGAACTTCAAGACAGAAATATTTCAAGCGATCCTTTTAAAAATAACACTTCTGAATTCAAAATCAATTCTTCCAAAGACAAACACTTTAAATTCATTTGTGTGTGTGTGTGTGAGCTAATTGGTTAACCAAATCGAAAAGTTGTATTCTGGAATTATGCAAAACCAATTGCTTTTGTAAGTGGGTTTTCCCATTTATAACAATATATATCCCATATGTAACAACTCTTTCTGTTGCAAGAGTAGCTGTGAGAAGGCTTGCTCTTATCACAGTGACTCCTATGGCTGCACAGCGAATGAGGATTGTATAGTATTATTTAGTAGTGAAGTGCTCCCCCTAGTGAAATTAAACAAAAATAGTTTAAACAAAAATGGAAAAATCTTAAAAACATTTCAGTTCCTCTTTAATATTTAAATCACAATTAAAACAGAAAAGTGGAGCAATAGCTGCTTCGGTGATTGGTCATATAAGCTTTAGTATGTAGAGGGACTGACATTAAAGTTAAGGCTTTTTAGGCTATTGTAAGGGTTGAGGCGAACAGTCATTTTAGGGTTTTGAGAGAAGCAGGGTCTCTCAACCTTGGTGCTATTGATGACAATCAATAAATTGAGATTTTAGGCAAGATAATTCTTTATTGTGCAGGGCCATTCTGTGTATGGTAGGGTGTTCAGCAGCATCCCTGGTCCCTACCCTGTTGATATTAGTAGCACCTTCCTTCCCCCCTCCCCATACACACACTCCCACCCATCATGATCAAAAATGTCTCCAGGTGTTGATGCCAATGTCCCCAGGAGAGCAACATAACCCCCAGCTGCAAACCACTGGAATAGAGGGATGATATGATATGACATCTTTTAATAGCATTACACTCTCTCTCTCTGCTTCTCCGTTGAGAATAGCCTGCGGGCAACAGAGATACCAGATAGAAATGGGTAAAAGAGGTCAAATTCCGGATGTATTTTTGAAGTTAGAGCTCAGAGAAGTTTTGAAATGACAGCTATGGAGATAGATAGATAGATGATAGATGATAGATAGAGAATGAGGGAGAGAAGTAAAGGATGACAAGAATTTCAGCCTGAAAACTAAATGACAACTAAAACTGAGTTGTCATTAACTGAGATGGGAAGACAGCAAGAGGAGCTGACTTGGGATTTGTTTGGACTTGGTGGCACAGATCAGGAGCTCACGATTGTGGACGTGCTACACCTGAGAGGCTTTTTGGATACACAAATGGAGATGAAATGGTCTGGAAATTAGGAGAGAGGTGAGGTCCAGGTTGTTGTTACAATTTGGGGAGTCATTATTTTATAGATAACATTTATGAGCTTATCTAGGAAGTGAAAAATATATGAAACTCCAACTATTTGATATCAAGAACATGAGAAGGAAGCAGCAGAAGAAACTAAGAAGCAACAAGTACAGTCGGAGAAAAACATGCAAGTGTGATGTTTTGGAGGTCATGAACCTTTGTACATAGTTTTTCTCTTTACACACAATGGTCTCACCTTAATAACTCCCTTAATGTTATCATTTGTGAATATATCTAATTTATCATACTTTCTGCAATAACTTATTTACCTGGTTGCCTATTCTAGATTGTAAGCTCCTGAAAATAAAGACCTCTTTGCATCTTTGCAGCAACTAGCACAATACTGGCACATATTACAAAAATCATGTTCAACTGATACTGAGATTTAATAGGAAATTCCCCTCTCTGAAATGAAACGACTTGTACAATTAAATTAAGGTTCTCAATTAATTCAAAGTTAGCAATAACTGAGATGTTTAGATTATGTGGCACTATCAAGGACTTTTAGCCACCGACACCTGCTGTTGGATACTACTATGAAAAGGCTAACATCCTTGCCCTGAATTCAGCCAAAGTGTCTCAGCTTTTATGTATTGGGACCCTTGATAACATTGTATTTGATTAAAGAAAATCAGTTCCATGACTACTAACTAATTTAATTAACCCTAATATTTTATTGTCATCAGACCCATCAAAGAAAGATGAAAATCAGGCAGTTAGCCTTCATGTTATCTCCAAAGATTTTTCGTTGATTAAATAATTGTCTAATCATATTGTAAATCTATAATGTGCCAGAGAGTATGTGAAATACTTCCCATATTAGTACTTTTTCTTATTTAGGTCATTTAAAACTCGATAAATTGTTAATGATACAGGTAAGGAAATTGAGGCTCAGAGATGCTAATCAATATATCCCCAAAACCCCAAGCTAGCAAATGACAAAGCTGGACTTGAAACCAGATATGACTCCAAAAACAGTGGTCTTGAATACCAGGCTCTAGTGCCTCCCATGTATGGCTATGAAATTACCAAATAGTTTTATATAGGTAGGGGTTGTTATGGAGGTGAAAGGTGAAGAATGGATGGAAACACGAGTCAAGGTTACATTGTGGCATGATCAGAGCCATTACTTACAGATGGTGCAGGAAGAAATGTACAAAACAGAAACGTGAAAGTCTCCCGGTGGTAGAATTCTGGGTGTTCTTCCCCTCTTTATTTGTACTTTTAAAGTATTGTCTCTATTTTGTCTTCAGTGAGCATGTAATGTTTAAGATGAGCTACAATTTGGCAGGGGTGATGGTGTGGTGATAGTGTTAGTTTTTATTATTAAATAAACATATACAAAGTTGAACCATAGTATAATGAACTGCCATATACCAATTACTCAGTTCCAATAATTTAACAACTCACAGCCAACCATTTCATTTATATTCCCACCCATCTCCCTCCCTATATTATTTTGAAGCAAATACCAAACGTCATGACATTTCAAATATTTTAGTTGGTGTCTTGAGGACTCTCTAAAAAATTAAACATAGTGCATCTTGGCCTTTTGACTAAGATCAAGTATATAAAAATTAATCATACTTGCAATATATAAAAATATCAAATCATTATGTTGTATACCTGAAACTCATAGGTTATATGTCAGTTATATCTCAATAAAAAAAAATAGACATAGCTGAAATGCCATATCAAATCTGAAAAGTTAACAGTAACCAGTCAGTGTTCAAATTTCTGGTTGTCACAAATGATAATTTTTTTCAATTTTTAAGTTTCTTTGATTCAAGATCCAGAGTGATCCATACGTTGTGATTGGTTGATATCTCCTAAGTACCTCTTATTCTATAGGTTCCACTCCCATCACTTCTTTCGTCTTGCAATTTATTGAAGAAATAATCATGTCAATTGCATCCCCTCAGTGACATTCAACATGATCTTCTGTCCTATTTCCTGTAATTTGGTAGATGCTCGATCAGATTTAGGTGTAATCTTTTTTGGCAATACTCCTCCATGGGTAGCAGCATATTCCCCCACCAGAAAGCATGTGATCTTAAGAATCTTACCTTTTTTGACAGCATGATGCACCTGGAGAGTATTTATGCTAAGTGAAATAAAGCCAGTCAGAGAAAGACAAATACTATATGATTTCACTTATATGTGTAGCCTAATGAACAAAGTAAACTAACAAAGTGGAGACATACATGGATACAGAGAACAGACTGACAGCTGTCAAACAGAAGGGGGTTGGGGCTGGGTGAGAAGGGTAAAGGGATTAAGCAAAGAAAAAAGACTCTCGGATACAGACCTCAGTGTGGTGATTGCCAGAGGGAAGCAGGGAGGTAGAAGGAGGTAAAGGGGGATAAATGGTGATGGAAGGAGACATGACTTAATGTGGTAAAGACACAATATACAGGTGATGTATGGCAGAATTGTATACCTGAAACATGTACAATTTTTATTAACCAATGTCACCCCACTAAATTCAATAAAACAAAAATAAATAAATAAGTACCATGGGGGGGGAGTCTATTTTGTACTCTTAGCAGCTGACCAATACCTTTTATCCCTATTAATTCATTGGAAGTTGCAAAATGGTGATATTCATCATCTGCAATTCCATCACCTCTTTTTCACTTAACTGGAAGGTGTTTTTAAGAGAAACTATCCCTCAGCTAACTTGTTTATCTAGCAGTACAGTTTGTGTGGGAACTGTTAAGAAATACTTTTTTTTTCCTGTTTATTTCCCCATTTTCAAAATAAAATAATGAGTTAGCTCACTAGCATCCTCCAATGGTGAGCAAATAGTACTTTGGTTTTTGGATGATGTGTTTGTCTATTTAGTATCATTTTGGACTCATGTATTCAAACATATTCAATGCTTCAATCATTGTAGTTATTATTTTCTATGTTGATGTTCACATTGTGCTACCTTCAGATTGGCTCATGAGTCCTTTTGAGAGCATACTAAATAATCTTTGATAGCTTCCTTACTATCTTGCATGACAAGATATTGCAGGCTCCCATACTTTTCCTAATGAATGTCTGTTTTTCTTAAAGTATCTTGGCTCTATACTGGCAATTCTAATTAAAAACAGGAGTACAGATTTTACTAAACATATATTATCTTTCTCTTTTGCTAAGAATATCAGTCCTAAGCAGCAAGTGGAATGACAGGATTAGAATACTGTGTTATTCACTTGCCTTATCCCGCAGTATTTTTATCCCACACAACAGTCTCAGAGTAACAACACTAACACTGCCACCAACGTGATTATTGTTGACAATGTAGTATGATTTTTACAGTTCATTTTTTACTATTTTAGGACATACCCCATGAGAAAGGTACACATTATTGAATTTTATAGCAATAATAGCAGCTCTCTGGGTTGTTATGGTACCAACGGAATATATATTTAAGTACATTCATTTCATTTACTTTTAAAGATTGTATTATTTTATAATTTAAAAAATATTTAAATGTCTCAAGTAAAATCAACAAAACACGATATAGACAAAAATTGTAGCTTCTAACAACTTAATCTTTTTAGTTAAAATACAAAATACAGTTTGACCCTCTTATACAATTTTTTTGATAGTTTAAGTATTTTTTGTTATTAGAGTTTTCCCAATTTTCCCCTTTATCCCCCGTCCTCCCTGCCCCCAACCCTCCAGCATTCCTCCCCCCTTAGTTCATGTCCATGGGTTGTACCCATAAATTCTTTGAGTCCTCTGTTTCCTATACCATTTTTTCTCTCCCCATCTATTTTATGCCTACTAATTATGCTGCTTCTTCCCTGTACCTTCCCCCCCATTCCCCCTCCCACTTAACTCCCTCTGTGTGATGCCCATCTCTGATTCTGTTCCTGTTCCAGTTGTTTGCTTAGTTTTTGTTTTCAATGTTTTTCTTTTCTTTTAGGTTCATTTGTTGATAGTTGTTTGCTGTCATTTTACTATTCTTCTGATCTTCTTTTTCTTAGATAAGCCCCTTTAACATTTCATGTAATAATGGCTTGGTGATGTAGAACTCCTTTAACTTGACCTTATCTGGGAAGCACTTTATCTGCCCTTCCATTCTAAACAATAGCTTTGCTGGATAATCTTGGATGTAGGTCCTTGCCTTTTGTGACTTCAAGTACTTCTTTCTAGCCCCTTCTTACCTGCAAGATTTCTTTTGAGAAATCAGCTGATAAATCTTATGGGAACTCCTTTGTAGATAACTGTCCCCTTTTATCTTGCTGCTTTTAGGATTTTCCCTTTATCTTTAATCCTGGGTAATTTAATGATGATGTGCCTTGGTGTGTGCCTCCTTGGGTCCAACTTCTTTGGGACTCTGGGCTTCCTGGACTTACTAGAGGTCTATTTCCTTTACCAGATTGCGGAAGTTTTCCTTCATTATTTGTTCAAGTAAGTTTTCAATTTCTTGTTCTTGTTGTTCTCCTTCTGGCACCTCTAAAATTCGGATATTGAAACTTTTCAGGTTGTCCCAGAGAATCCTCAGCCTCTCATTTTTTTGGATTCTTGTTTCTTCATTCTGATCTGGTTAGATGTTTGTTTCTTTCTTTTGTTCCAAATCGTTGCTTTGAATCCTGATTTCCTTCCTGTTACTGTTGGTTCCCTGAATATTTTGCTTTACTTCATTTCAGGTATCTTTCATTTTTCGACCAAGCTCAATCAGTTCTGTGAGCATTTTGATTAACAGGGCTTTAAATTCTCCATCAGGTAGGTTGGCAATCTCATCACATAGTTCTGAGGTTTTACTCTGTTCTTTTATTTGGGCCATATTTCTTTGTCTTGGTGCAGCTGATAGGTTGTAATGGGGCGGGGCCTCAGGTATTCACCCTAGCAGGGCAACCCTCTTTGCTGTGCTGTGGCACTGCCTATGGTGGAGGGAACAGTGCAGCTCACCTGCTCATCCCTGGCGCACTTTTCAACTCTAGTGTGAGACTGGGAGAAACTCCCACCAAGGCAACCCCAGCCATAGTTCACAGTCAGCTCTGAGTCTCAGTTTTCCCCTTAAGTCAGCCCCTCCCACAGAGCTCGGCACCCAGCCCCGCCCCTCAGCCACCTCTCTGTGGTTTTTTGAGTCAGCCATGCAGTCCACTGTCTTACCTGTCTGGTTCTAATTTTTTTCTTTGATTCCTTGGTTGTCAAGAGTTCCATGCAGTTTGATTTTCTGGCGCTTTTAGTTGTTGATTGATTTCAGGTTGGTTGTTATCTTCCTTTTGACTGTGCGAGGAAGCGAAGGGTTTCTACCTACACCTCCATCTTCGCCAGAACCAAATTGTAGAATCTTTACGTAGAAAAATTTTAAATGATCTCAAAGACCTTAAAAGAAGGCCTAAATAAATGGGGGGTGGGGGGAGAACACCCCATGTTGGTAAAAAAATAATGCTTAAAATTGCAAAGTATGAAACACGTTTTATTTTCTGTATTTCTAATGTTTTGACATTAGGGGGCCTTGCTGACCCCTGACTGACTGCCTCTCCCCTCATGTAACTTCTCCAATTATATTTTTCCTAAGAAGTGGTGACTACACTACATATTCCAAATGCAGTCATAAGCATTAGACATAAGAGAAAAAATACTGAGTTTGAGTCATCTACCATCTCCTTGGCAATTAAACATATTTCTGCACCTTAAAATATCAAGGCATCGTTGAAAATTTAGTTTTTTCTCTGTACATAAACTTGTCATATTCATTTGACTTTTCTCATTATCCTAAACCTCTTAGCAATGGCTGATTAAGACTATACACATACCTCCTTAAAACTGTTGTGTGGCCAACTGTCTAGGTCACTTAAACCAAGCTACCCCAAATTCTTTTTGGAAAATAAGACTTTAAAAAAAAGGTCAAAACAAGTCACTTACACTTTCATGCTCAGTTTCCTTGGCTATAACATAAAGCAGTCAAAGAAAATAATTCCTATATATTTCTAGTCTTCTAGACTAGTGTAAAATTATCTGGTCTTACATCACTTCCTTTTCAAAAACCTAGTAGTCTATACAAAACTGTTAAAGTGGGGCTCTAAATAATTTTTCCATTTTTCCCCAAATGTCTTCCACACATTATTCTTTAAACATCATAGGTTGTTTATTTACTTAGTTGAAGTATCACTGGTTCTCAAACTGGGGGCCCTAGACCAGCATTCTCTGGGAGATTAGCAGTGCTAATTTTCAGGCTCTGTCCTGGACCTAGAGTCAATACTACAGCTGAGGCCCAGCAACATTTAACAAACATCTCCCCCTGCCCCAACATGCTCAACATTGAGAAAGCAATGACAAAGCTTTCCCAGAACTCTTGGAATGCCCTTGCTAAAACAGCACTTTATAGTATCAAAGTTCTCAGATATTTTTTCATGTATGTTTCCCCAAGTAGACTATAAAAAAAATCCCTTCTTCAACTTTTAACCTATCAAACAACCTAGCATGGTTTGATAGGTCCAAAGTTTTCAAACTTAACTATACATAGCTTTATTTGTTGCTTTGAAATAGACCCTATTTCAAAAATAGACCTAAAGATTTATATAAATCAATATTGAATGAACCTGCTCATTCAATAAATATTTACATACTTTTTTTTTAGCAAAATATTTCATGAAAGCAGTCTGAATGGATAGGAAAATAGTTTGGCCTGAGCCAATGATCTCAAACCTACTGTTTTAGGGCCCCATACTGGGAAAATGTAGATAAGGCTTTTATGGCAGGCTTACCCTGGCCTCTGGTGGATCATTTGGATGGGGCACTGCCCTATACACCAAAAAGTGGAAGGTTTGATTCCTGAGTGGGGAACATACCTAGGCTGCAAGTTCAATCCCTGTACAGGAGGCAACCAGTTTCTCTCTCTCTCTTCTCCATCTCTAAAATCAATGGACATATCCTTGGGTGACAATTAACAAAAAAGCTTATGGTAGGTTCAATATTGGTTTTCATCCAAGATGTCTATGTTCGAATCCCTGGAATCTGTGAATGTTACCTTATTATGACAAAATGGGAGTTTGCAGATGTGATTAAGAATTTGAATTGGGGGACTAGTCTATTCATCCAGGTGAGCCCAATGACACCCTTATAAAAGGGAGCAGAGGGAGATACTACAACCAAAGAGTGGAGACCATATGATAATGAAGGCAGAGACTTAAATATGTTACACTTTGGGCTATTAAGATGGAGAAAGGGGCAAAGGGCCACAGAATGCAGGAATGCAGCTCCAGAAACTGGAAAAAGGAAATGGATTCTCCACTAGAGCTTTCAGAAGGATCTAGCCTTGCCAAAACCTTGACTTTAACCAGTGAAACTGATTTTGGACTTCTGCACTCCAGAACTGAAAGAAAATTAATCTGTGCTGTTTTAAGCCACTAAGTTTGTGATAATTTGTTACAGCAGCAAGAGGAAACTAAAACAAAACTTTTGACAAGTTTTTATTGTGAAACATTGGATTTAGAAAAAGGTACAAAATGTCAACAGTCAGATGTGTACAAGTACAGTATTTCAAGTCTATACATGTGAACAGCTTAACAGGTTCACGCAGAATGCATATTTAGACCAATACAATCTAAAAAGGACTGTAATATTCACAGGCTATTAATACATAAATAACTTGAGCCAAAATGACCCTCACTGGTAAATGCTAATAGCTGAAAACAGGCTAAAAAGCACAATACGGCACACCATAGTATCTCCTTACAGGTCCACATTTAAAGAATATCAGCTCCTTATGTTAACATACAGATCCAGGTGTGGGGCTCAATTGATAGTTTATACAACTGCAAAGAAATTAAGTTATAAAATAAGATCATGAAATAAAGAGAGGGTATTTAATTAATGCTAAATAGTGTAAAACCTCTAAAAGATTTTAGCAAAGCTTAATTATTTAGACTGATTTTCAATTTTCAATCCGTTACGTAAAAAAGTGGAAAGGGGCACCTTCCTTTTGTAGTGGCTCCAACAAGGTAAAGAACTATTACAAAACTTATTTTAAAACCATAATAACCACTATGGATTGACAAATGACTATGAAACCACAATATAAAACATTAAAATTTTAGAGAAAGGTGATGACTATCTTATAAACTTAGCAAATCCTGCAAACATTAAAATCCATGTTAAGAAGGCAGTATGTAGCATTGTTGAAAGTACTAAATTTAGGAAGACTATTATACGAGGATATCATAAAAATAAACTGGTTTAGTTCTTTCAAGTTTGACTGGCTCAGTCCTTTGCTATCACTTGAAAATTACCCTAGATTATATGTTTTCACACTGGAAAATTATGATACTGACTTATAATGAATACCCACAGGAATAATCTACTGAAACATAAGTAATGTTAAAAACAATGACAATCATCCTGTGTTCTGAGAAAAAATGACCTTTGATGACATTCATAATCAATGCTTGCATTTCAAAAAATTTTCAAAATTGATAAATATTCAGTATATTTCAAACAAATTTACTCTTGTCCATAAATTCCTAAGAGAAAGAACCTTTCACTCTATCCAGTATATCTAGCAATTCTTGACGCTTTAAAATTCAACTAAAAGTCTGAACTGGCATATATTAAGTAGGAGATCAATTCCATTAACAGGCTGAAAACCAATGGGTCAAAATATATTTAGTCATTCACTTCCCATAACCTATCCCCACCTACCTTAACTTTGTATAGACAGTTTTAAAAAGACTCTTATATAATTTTCTTATAAATAGTACCTGAAGCTTTAAACAATAGATTCCAATTTATTCAAAGATAGTCACAGATTGGTTTAAAAGTTATTTAATTTTTTTTCCAGATTTGCCTTAAACTTACAAATTAAGTATGGTGTACATAAATATTAACTTAGATAACCACATATTATAAGGAAAGCAGATATATGGACTTCAGAAAAATTATAAATTTTTATAAAAAAAATAAAGCAAAACATGTAACTTACAAAATATGAACATGAAACCATATCACATAAAAAATAAAATTACTCTATCAAGAAGTAATTTAAAATTAAATCTTTGGGGAAGTATTTTGACATAATTCAATGAATTCAATGACCAACTGCTTCCCTTATCACACAGAAACAAACCACAAAATCATCTGAAGTCTATATGCATTATCGGTTCTTAATGCAACCTCAAACATTTTACTAGCAACTTTGATTTCCTTTTGAAATAGGCTTCTGTACATATGCATTTATATACAGTTATTAAACACAATTTTAAAACAAACTATATACAAAAGACCAGCATTCCTATAAATAAAAACATTAGGTGGCAAAAAGGCACTTGTAAGTAAAAATCCACAGTAGTTTTTACAAAACGAAACACATTTTACCTTGGATACTGTACAATAAACATTAATTCCTATAGCAATAATGAAAATACCAGTTTACTAACTAATGTTAATGATGTAAATTTTAAAAATATATTTACATATTCTCTGAAGTTCATTTAATAAAAGCACCATGATTCTCTCCTAAATTAATGTTGATGCAAAGTGAAATCACCAAAAAACCCAGTATTCACCATTTTCCTTGTTGAAAAGTTTTTGTATTTCTAAATTAAAACCTGTTTATCTGAAATTAGCATGGCATAAAACAAAAACCCTGCTGCTCTGTTTTCTTAAAACCATACCTACTCTATTATTGCATGTTGCATTTTATAAAAAGCACTACTCATGCACTCCTTTTACAACTGTTTAATACTATTGCTGGCCAAAAAGTTCCTGGTATCATATAATTAAAAAGTTACTTCAAACCAGTTGAAGCTTCATTTAATGTTTTACAACTTAAAAAATGCTGTATGTCAGTTACAAAAGTGAATAGGAAACACGCCAGTTCATTTGGTGTGCAAAAATATTTTTCCACTACACAGAATTTAAGGGCTTCACAGAATATTTTTCAAATTTACATTTTTAGCAGAAACACTAAATCAGTAACTTTTTCAAGGGGATGTTAGTATGCTTCCACTTTTGTCAAACTTTTTACCCTTTGACAATGCTGCAACCTGTTTGAGTAGTTCTCTGTTTTTGGCCTGTGGGAACAAAAACATTTAAGATTAACAATGTTTAAAATAGAAAGTCATGCTGGAGAATACTTCTTATTTAATGCTGTTCTTTTAAAAACTTACAGAATAACATTTCACCGCAACACTAACAAAATTAAAAGAAAGAGTATATTTAGGTTCACCTCTTTAACTATGGATATGTAGAGGGAAAATTCTAGATTGGTTTATGAATGTCAACATTATTGTCTGAAGATATAATCATTTACCAAAAAAAGAAAGAAAGAAAGAAAGAAAGACAACTAAAGGTGAATCTGCTTGAAAGAGGATCAATATTTTAAGTAGGAAAAGAATGTTTGGCTCTTTATTCTAAAAACATGAAATGAAAGTAAGTTTTATTTTACATGAAATCAAATGACACAAGTGATGATCTTGGAGTAGTATTTCCCTACAAACTGTACAGTCTTCCATTTGATGTTCACCTATTTATAGAATAAGCGTAAGAAGTGCTTTTTGCAAAACAATGACTTTATCACTTTGCCAAAGGGACTCTCTTAACTTAATGATATTAAAAAAATTTTTTTTGAAGCACCCATCAGAACCACCCTTTCTGGTCTTACTTTTATTCTTTCAGTTGTCATATAGTCATTTGGTACTGGCTTTGCTATAATTTGAGAAGTTATATCACCATTGTTTTTAGTTTCGTGAAAGGCTGAACATTTTTTCCAAGATTCAAAATTTCAATTTGTCATCTATCTGAACCCAATTTATACTTCATTCAAATGTTCCAGTCACCACTGACGAACAATACCCTTGAGCCAATGTGCTGTGAAAATCACTAGTGTTTAGTGAGGAGGAATGTGTAAGTAGGGACCCTCAGTATACTTTTCATATTTTGACTGCCTGCCTCCCTATGCAACCTCTTAACTGTGGAAATGTAGATAATAAGGTACATTAATAATTGAACACTTTTGGAGTTTTTGAGCCAAAATAGGGCAAATGTAGATAACAGTTTGAAATCTGAGCACTGCACTAAAATAAAATTTTATGAGATATCCTCAGTTCTGGCCAAGGTGGAGGCATAGGTAGAAACCCTTCACTTCCTTGCACAACCAAAAGGAGGATAACAGCCAATCTAAAAAAAAATAGACAACCAGAAATGCCAGAAAATCAAACTGCATGGAACTCCAACCACCAAACAATTAAAGAAACAGTCAACCAGACCAACCACAGCTGTAGCAGGGAGACAAGGGTGACAGGGCAGATGGGCAGATGGAGAGAACCCGCAGCAAGGCAGTAGACCGCGATGGAGGGGCTGACTGAATGGGAAACAGAGTCAGAGCTGACTGTGGACTATGGGGGTTGCCTCAGTAGGAGAAACTCCCAGTCTCACACAAGAGTCCATTGGAATGTGGGGCTACAGCCAAACAGGCGAGCCAAACTGTTCCCTCTCTGGCCCTCCCCCACAAGCAGCACAGCAAAGAGGGTTGCCCTGCTGGGGTGAATACCTAAGGTCCCGCCCCCTTACAACTTAACAGGTGTGCTGAGACAAAGAAATATGGCCCAAATGAAAGAACAGAGCAAAACTCCAGAGAAAGAGCTAAGCGATGAGAAAATAGCCAACCTATCTGATGGGGAGTTCAAAACCCTGGTAATCAAAATGCTCACAGACTGATTGAGCTTGGTCAAAAAATGAAAAAACAAAGGAAGGATACCCAAAGTGAAATAAAGCAAAATATACAGGGAACCAACAGTGATAGGAAGGAAACCAGGATTCAAAGCAACGATTTGGAACCAAAGAAAGAAATAAACATCTAACCAGATCAGAATGAAGAAACAAGAATTCAAAAAAATGAAGAGAGGCTTAGGAACCTCTGGGACAACTTTAAACATTCCAATATCAGAATTATATGGGTGCCAGAAGAACAATAAGAGCTAGAAATTGAGAACTTATTTGAACAAATAATGAAGGAAAAAAAACAACTCCAATCTGGCGAAGGAAATAGACTTCCAGAAAGTCCAGGAAGTCCAGAGAGTCCCAAAGAAGCTGGACCCAAAGAGGAACACACCAAGACACATCATCATTAAGTTACCCAAGATTAAAGACAAAGAGAATCTGAAAGCAGCAAGAGGAAAGGAGAGAGTTGCCTACAAAGGAGTTCCCATAAGACTATCAGGTGACTTCCCAAAAGAAAATTTGCAGGTAAGAAGGGGCTGGAAAGAAGTATTCCAAGTCATGAAAGGCAAGGACCTACATATCCAAGATTACTGTATCCAGCAAAACTATCATTTAGAATGGAAGGGCAGATAAAGTGCTTCCCAGGTAAGGTGAAATTAAAGGAGTTCATTATCACCAAGCCATTACTATATGAAATAGTAAAAGGACTTATCTAAGAAATTGAAGAAGATCAAAAACTATGAATAGCAAAATGACAACAAACTCGCAACTATCAACAAATAAACCTAAAAGAAAAAAAACAATGAAAACAAAAACTAAGCAAACTAGACCAGGAACAGATTCACAAAAATGGAGATCACATAGAGGTTTCCAGTGGGAAGGGGGAGGGGAGGAAAGGTACAGGGAATAAGAAGCATAATTGGTAGGCATAAAATAGAAGGGGAGAGGTTAAGAATGGAGAATTCGAAGAACTTATATGTATAACCCATGGACATGAACTAAGGGAGGGGAATGCTGGAGGGTTGGGGGGTGCAGAGTGGAGGGGGGATAAGGGTGGAAAAATTGGGAAACTGTAATAGCATAACCAATAAAATACACTTAAAAAATATCCTCTGGCTTATATTTGAAAACCATTTTCCTTTCCTTCACAGGTCTCAGGATTTATTATCTATATAGACATTTTTTTTAAACCTCAGTGCTTCATCTACTCTAATATTAGCCTTTCTATGGCAACGTAACACCCTGCCTTCTGTGCACAGCATCTTAAAAAGCAGTTTCATGAAACAGAAATCTTTGCAGGCTTTGTACTATCAAACCCCCACTCTTCTCCAATCAAACCCTTCCTAATTAATACGTATGACCTCTGAAATGCAAATATTCTTAGAGCAACCTCATATTTGTAAGTCAAATCTTTTTTATGTTCCACTACACAATTAACAGCATTTCTCTGTTCCTGGTTGTTAAATAATTAAAGGTGATAATTAAGAGTTTAAATTTAAAATTTAGAGAACCATCAAGAATTTAAAAGGATTTTTTCACTTTAAAACTAAACAGTTTGAGAAATTCAGGATAAATCATTAAGAATGCATGGCAGTAAGTTAATGAAAATCAAGTGAACAGACTTATGATCAACTGGTTTATTACTCAGTTGACCAGTCCTAGTCGATGTGGTAGTTTTGAACTGTTTTCTCTCTCTTCATTGGGGTGACATCGGTTAATAAAAGTATATGGGTTTCAGGTGCACAATTAGAATTCTGTATCATGTGAATACTATATTGTGTGTTCACCGCCAAAAGTCAAATTTCCTTCCATTACCTTATATTTGACCTTCTTTACCCTTTACTACCTCTCTCATCCCCTTTCTCTGTGATAACCACCATACTGTTATCTGTCTGAGTTGTGGTTTCTCTTGTCTGTTTATTTGTTGCTTTCGGATTTATATCTCACGAGTAAAGTCATATGGTTCTTGACTTTTTCCAACTGACTTATTTCACTCAGTATAGTATTTTCAAGATCCATCCATGTTGTTGCAAATGGCAGAATTCTTTTTAATTGTTAGCTCCAGAGTATATAATTTATAACTATAACAGACTTACTGGCTGAAAAATGTATCTTAAGAAACAAATTTCAAAATACAAATTTCTGAAGGGCATAAAAAGAGACTAGTCTGCAAATTTGTTTTAAAGAGATCACCATCACATTTTTAGGTTACGGTTATACAAAAGCATTTATTTATTTTTTTAAAGATCATTTGTTCGTTTTTTAAAAGATTTTATTTATTAATTTTTAGAGAGGGGAAGGGAGGGAGGAGAGGGAGAGAAATATCAATGTGTGGTTGCCTCTCATGTACCTCCTACTGGGGACCTGGCCTGCAACCCACGCATGTGTCCTGACTCGGGATCTGACTGGTGACCGTTTGGTTTGCAGGCCCAAAGCATTTACTGAGCCACACAAGCCAGGGCCAAAAGCATTTATAATGACATATCAAATCATTAAAAACTTAATCTTCAAATTATTTTTTCTCTATCATTATTAAGAAATAAACAAAAAATAGTTTATAATTTTAATATTCTAACTATGAAATACCAGAATTCAAACATTTGTTATTGAAAACAACTTTTCATTTTAATTCTTTAGCAGCTGATTTTCAATCTGCATTTATATATTTAGTCTCTTAATCATGTCACTAATACATTTATCTGCCAATAAATTATGTAAGAAAAAACCCTTTTAAGAAAAATATTTTAACAGTGCATCAGTTGTTAAGTGGAGACAAGCCCAAATCTGTCTATTCTAATGTTGGTACAATAAAAATGTATTTTATAATGTAACATTTAAATATAATTTGAATTTTTATATTACTATTATTTTCTATTTCACACCCTCAAAATCCATTAATTTAAAAACTCTTAAGCAAGTTAAATTAAAAATGTTTAGAACATCTGGCTTTAAATCCTGGCTCTGCTACTTACCTGCTATGTAACCTGGAGTCTATTTTCTCATATGTAAATAGAAACTTCACCCCCACAACAGGAATTGAAAGAACTAATCAAATATATCAAACATTTAGTCAAACACAGTGGCTCATACATAACAGCCACTCAAATGATAGCACCCTTTCTTTTTTTAACTTATCTCCTAAATTAAAGGTGCCTTTTTAATTGGGCATTCTTGATTATTTCAGATAATTTAGGTTTTTCTGGGTTTTTTGGGTATTTTATGCAATTTTTTTATTGTGATGCTCAGTGCTTTTTCCCCAGGTTTGATAGTTAAAAATGTTTCAAGAGCTATTACAACAGGGTAAACTTCCTACTACAGGGTTCAGTTTCTTATCACAAAAAGATGAGACAAATATTTAACTACATTTACTCACCTACTAGTACATGGTTGCTAAAGAGAGTGGGGTTAAAAAAGTGTACTTAACTGTAACAGAATGTCTCCAGCAGTAACACAAAAGATATAGGAAAGTGGTCTGATAACAAGGATAAAACAAAACCTAAGTAACCTGAGGTGGTAGGAAAAGTGTAGAATGGTAAAAAGTATAGTCAAATCAGTCAGAAAATACAGGTTTCTATGTTATTTCTGACTAATCATGTGAATGCAGTTTCATACTACATAACTCCACATTATCTGGAGGAGCAAATAAAATAGCCTACGTAAAATCGTATTAGTTACTATTCCATCATACAAAAATTTAGGGGCCAATCAGGACAAGGTAGGCTTACGATATCAATCAGGCTAAAATGTCCAAGAGGTTTCCCTCTGCTTACACTAAAAAATAAAACAGCAACTGCCCCTCTGCACAGTGAGAAGTACCAAGTTTTATCATGTTTAAGAACTGCTCACAGTTTTTCTGTTACTTCATTCTGGATTTACTCCAGAGTTTCAGTTAAAACACATTATATCAGATATCATCATACAGAAGATTTTGTTCCCACATAATTACTCAGCATTAATAACTGAATGAGCAAAATAAGAGTATCATAAAAATAACACTTACTGGTAAGATGATAAACAATAATTTATAAGAACCCCAACCCAAAAAAAGAAACTCAATAAATGGGCAATCCCCATAAATCACTATTCATTCAACAAATTATTTGAATGCCTGCTATATTCCAGGTTCTACATAAGGCTTCTCTTCAAAATTCTTTGTAATGGCACAAAAAATTAAGGGTTAAAAGCAGGCAACCTGTACCTTGAATTTCAACAGGTTCCCAAATCTACTTGTAATCTTACTCAATTTAAGCTACTTTCAAAGAAATATAAAGAATACAAAACCAAAAGATAGGAACAGCAAATATTCCTTGGTGTTGCATTGTTTAAAACAGAAAAACAGGGCTGTATCCTTCCTTCCCAAGCTGCACTCTCCCATCAAGAGTGTACATTCTGTGTGCTGGCATCATCTGTGTTTTTAAAACCCTGTTCTGAAAACCCTGTTACCGAAGATTAATTCTACAAATATAAGAATATAAATCAATAGAACATGTAGTTAATTTAATGAGGTCTAATTTCTAAGTCTATGAAAGCTAGGTGGGAAAAGCTTAAATAAGGAAATAATTTATACCCTTATTAGATGCTCTCCATCTCAGTGAGCCAGACATCAGATACAACCCTCTTTGTAACTGTGGTGACTCTTGGTTGCAACATTCAATTGTTCTCTCTATGAAAATCCTAGTGAGTATATATATATACTTGGCAGTACTCTGAGGCTGACTTAGATGCCTTGCATCACAGTAAGCAGTGTAAATTTCCTCCACTTGAGATCCTTTAAAATTGGTTTTGTATACCCATCTCCCTTTCCATTATCTGGGAGGAAATAAAAAGAATGACTGTACAATGTACTAAAGACCTCATTTTCACAAATCTCATTTTTAATATTTTGTTTTTCAGTGATCAACTGAACATATTGCCATGACATTCTCCTCTGAAAACTTCACTTGAAGTTTAGGCAGAGTTTTCAGAATCAATGTACATATACTAAATCCCCTATTTAGTGATTTCAAGCAGTAACTTTTTTTAAAACTTTATTTTTACCATTGGCACTCTCACAGACGTCCCCATTTTCCCTTGCTTTGCCTACCTCTACCCAGCCCTCCTCCCCTTTCCCTCTGTTGTCTGTGTCTGTGGGTTTCCTATGTATGTTCTTTGGCTGATCCCTTTACCTTCCTTCATCCAGTCTCCCCTCCTCCATCCCCTCTGACAAAAACAGAGGCATGAATACATGAAACAGACTTACAGCTGTCAAACTCTAACTTTTAAAGAGAGCAGGCTTAAAAACTGTTGCAAAATCTGACTCATAGCTGGAAATGTACCAAATATGCATAAAATAGGGATAGTAGCACCAGTCTAAGTCAATGAATACTATTAACAAAGTTTAGTCTTCCTTGCCTAACAGTTTACATCAATAACGCCATTTACCTGAAGTTGTTCCACAGTTTCTTTGTGAGCTTTTTCCATACTGTTCATCTTTGTTCTCAAGTTTGATTCTTGGTACTGGAAGTCTGCCTTTAGTTCAGTTAACTGATTAAAAAAACAGAACATATATATATGTATATATATGCACATATACAAACAAATCATTTTAAATATTCTTTGCAATAAGCTCACAATTCATTATAAAAGTGAGTTGTGAGTTTGAGTTTTATAACATATAGAATTTATGTTATAGGAAACGAATTCTATCTATTATAAAATTTTTAAATTGATTTTTAGAGAGCAAGGGGGGGAGGAGAGAAAGAGAAGATAGGTAGTTAGATAAGATAGATAAAGAGAGAAGGCATGAATTTATTGTTCCACTTATTTATGCATTTATTGGTTGCTTCTTGTATGTGCCCTTACTGGAGATTACATCAGATCAGCTAAGATAATCATTCCCATTACTATACTTTCAATTGCCTCCAGATTACCAATTTCTGGATATTAAAGAATATTTCTTATTCATCTTTGTATCCTCATGATCTAGTATGTGTCTGACTCAGGATAACACTCTAACCAACTGATGATATTGAACCATCAGTAAAGCTTTGGAGAAGTCGTCTTTTTGTTTCTATTTAAGGGGTTTTCATTGGATAGAGCTTGGAAACTGATATGCCAATAGTGAGGCTTAATGACTAATACCTTGGAAATGATTCAACTAAATGTATTTTATGTTATATATAAACAAAGTAATAAAACTGGTTGCAAGTTAAAATATCTTTCAATGGTTAAGAAAAAAGTTTCACACAGTTGAGTACAAAGAGGAACAATCTTATGAACCAAGACCTATATTGCTTTCATTTGATGCATCCAATTCCAACTAACATTTGAAGTAAAACTGGAGAAGACAGAAATACAACTAATAAGTAACAAGGATGAAAAAGGGATTACTTTAAAATTTGGGCTAAATTAGACAAATGTAAGAAAAAGTCAGTAATATGAGGAAGAAGGTAACATGACAAATTTTCGTATCAATGATACACAAAAATAAAAAAATCTCATGACTTTAAACTAAAAATTAAGTTGGCATTATGTAATTCAACAAACAGAACCATGCATAAAAAAGCTTCTGGTCACTTTTACATAGTTTTTATTATGTAAGCTTTAAAGGTCTGCAGTTCATTTTTGTAATTACCTAGAAGCTAGAACACTGGAAGGTGTACAATAGCAAAAGGAGAGAAAGCAATTCATGGTGTCTTTTATTTTTTATTTTCTGAATAAAAACCTATGCTTTTGTCAAATCCAAAGAATAACTGAATTCTCTCTTTTCTCTAGTACAAAGGAATTCCTATTCCCAATGCCAACTCACATCAGATCAACTAAGATAATTATTCTTGTTACTATAAAATGAGTTCCCTCCAGATTATGGATTTCTGGAAGACAAAGAATGTTCATTATTTATTCATCTTCATATCCTCATGATCTAGTAAGTGGCTGGCTCTAGAAGTCACTAAACAAAGTGAAATAAATTCAGAAGAATAACTACTTTCACTTAGATTTCCATTATAAGAAAAAACTGCAAATATGTAGCTATTTTAGGCTTACAATTATTTCTTCCCTTACCCACTAGTGTTTTTTAAGAAAAAAGGAATACTAACAAAAGCAGAAAACTCAATGAAGTACACTAATATACAATAATTATCCCAGGAAAAGGAGAAGTACCTAAAAAAGTCAAAATCCCACAATTTATTACTACTTGGTTTTGGAATCATTATTATAGTAAGCTTACCATTTTACTCAACTTTTATCTAGGTTAACACAGACATGTACATCTCAGTGCAATAGAAATGTCTCTAAATTTTAAGCATAAAACACATTTCCATAAAAGCTCATTAGTTTAAAAAATCCTGCAGTTAATCAAAATTAACCCTAAAAAACAAGACACAACTATCCTATTTTTATCTATGTCAACCCTAAATTTCTTATACTGATTTTGCTTCAAGTAAGGTACAAATGTATTAAAATAAATTCAAATCTGCTAAACCATCAAGGTATGGGAAAATGTAACATAAAAGATGTTGAATGCCAGAGGAAAAAGGTAGCTCAGACTGAAGTACTACTACAGGTACTCAGAAACAGGTAATTCATAAACACACTTATAATCATGTCTTATTTATAATTTTAAAATAAATGTTTTAATGTTTTCCTATTGCATAAGGTGTCTGAAATAGGTGAAACTAGTCTAGGACCATAAAAGAAGTACAAAAGTAGGTTCTACCCTCAAAGACGACCAGACCAAACATTAGTAATAGCAGCTATGAGCACTTACACATGCCAGGAGTAAGTACTTTACATTTTCATTTAATCATAATAACCCTCTCAGGATGTGGCACTAATACTCTCATTTTTAAAATGAGAAAATTGAGGCCCAAAGAGGTAAAAGCATTCTGCTCAAGTTTACACAGGAAGTTTTATAACTTTTCAGTAAATAGACAACATATTTGATAGTCCTCTTGATCTAACAGATGAAGTCCCAATAAATAAAGTTACTTCCTATAAAATAATCTATACATGATTGGTATATCAAAGACTATATGCAATTACTTTTTTAAATCATAAGAATTCACATAATGTATTGTTTACATCTCAGTTTCAAAATAAGACATTAAACCTCTTTTAAATTATAGGTTTAATGAAAACTAGTGTTCAGCCCTGGCCAAGTGGCTCAGTTGGTTTGGAGCATCATTCCATACACCACAAGGCTTCGGGTTCGGTCTCTGGTCAGGGCAAATACCTAGGTTGCAGGTTCAATGCCCGGTTGGGGCACATCTGGGAGGCAACCAAACGATGTTTCTCTCTCACATCGATATTGATGTCTCACTCTCTCCTTCCTCTTTCTCCAAAATCAATAAACATAACTCCAGGTGAGGATTAAAAAAAAAAAAACAAAAAACAAAAAACTAATGTTCAGAAATCATTACATTCTAATTAGCTCTCAATTAACTCTTAGAACATAAATTCTGAAAGACTATTTTACCCATCTTCATTAGACTGGTAGGTTCCAATTTGGACTTTTGTAATGTGTCTTATAAGAATCATGCACAACAAACATTACCAAATTACTAAAGAAAGTTGAGTAAAATTTGCAATTATCAAGCAAGAGTCAAGATGTAAATCTTAACCAGGCTTCAGTGAACCGTGTTCTTACCTTTTTATCTTTTTCTAAAATGGTCTGGTCTCTCTGCTGTAAGAGACGTTTAAGTGACATCACTTCTTCTTTCAGTTGACTTATAAGGACAAAATTGTCTGTTCCCCCACTATCTGCTGACTGATTTATAGAGCTACTAAAAAGAAAAAAGTAAAACACAGTTAAATGAAGTAGAAGGAAAATTAGCAGGTGTTCAAATTGCATAAATTAGACAATTCCACAAACATCCTTAAGGCTAATGCAAAAAAATATGTACCTGACAGAAATGGATGCAACTGGCAAATTACCTTACTAATGGCACACATTACATACACCTGCAGAAATATAATTCAGTATTAGCTTTTAGGGGGTCAATACTTCTAGTGTAAAGCAATAGGCAGCCAATTTGTACAGTAACATCAGCAAACTTTTGGCTAATGAACTAAAACAAAGTCACGCTCATAATACTTAAAATCTAAAAACATTTTCCAAGCAGGTCAATTTAAAATATCACAATTAGATTTGTGTTTCACTGAAGAATAATTAAGATAAAAAGAATGTTCTCTATTCAGATGTTTTTCTTTTTCCAAAACCCAAATTTATTCCCCAAATAGAACAACATAGTTCAGTGCCACCTTTTTATTGCCAAAATTAAGTTAAAAAATTTCAACTGATTATGTTTACTTTTCTGGATGATTCAAAGAAGTCAATGTGGAAGACACATGTTTCTATTCTTTCACCTAGTAATAACTGGCAATCAACCATAATTATTCAACTAAGTTGAATTTTCGCTAAAGGAATTCATTTTTACCTATCTCCATTAGATGGCTTAGATTCCAATTTGGGCTTTTTCTTTGGAGTTTCATTCTGAATTGCTGCAGAGGATTTATGGCTGAAACCAAACATTAATAAGAATAATTAGAGTACAAATGGCTGAGGCACCAAGTGATAAGTTATTCTTCTTCCCCTACAATATTAGCGAACATCATTGATTTTTTAAAAGCCTAATCAACAAGGATAAAGGGATGTCACATTTAAAAAATACTTTTCAAAATACTTCATAATATTTGTTAACATATTTACCTCTGTTTCCACAGTCCCTGCTCTTGTTCTGGACTCAGATTGCTGATTCTGAAAAATATATAAAAGACGTCTAATAACAATATTTATTTAATACATTTACATTTCACAGCATTCTTCCCAATGAAATCAAGTTATATGTTTATTATAATCTTTCATTCAGAGAAAGACATATTCAATTAAGTTTTCAGAGTAAGCAAATATATATTGAATAAATCACATTCTGATAAGATAAATTCTAATCAAATGACTACCAGCCATCTTAAATTCTTCAAGAAAGGTACAATGATAGGGACTGAGTTTTATTTTAATGAGCACAGGGTTGGGGTCTATGACCATGAAACAAAACAGGGCTCTATAATTATAGAGTCTGAGGATAATTGTACTTAGGCTGCCCTCCTTATTTCAGATAGATGTTCTACCCATAGATTGAAGGCCTTCCTAATAATCCTACATGAAGATTCTTACTTTGGAATAACTGAAGTTGAACCAGAAATATCTTAATTTCTTTGTTTCTTTCCTACTTCTCCTAAGAACTCTCTCCAAAGCCTCTAGATCTTTCTTAGTCAGTATTCTGAAGAAGTCATCCTGAAAATATTGGGAAATTTCACAGTTAACAACTTATTTGGCTTTTACTTATAATTAATACTATATTCCTTCATTTCCATTATGTCATATCAATAACCACCTTATAATGCACTATGAATTCTACAAACTGTCCCCTGTAATTGTACATTAGCCAACTCTTCATTAATCCCTAGTTTACTAACTCAACATGTATAGAGCATCTCCTTTGCATCAGACACCATATTTATACAATATAAAAGATGTTAGAGGTTGTGGGTTATGTAACATTTTGCAAGGTACTTAAAATTCCTGAAACTCAGCCCCCTCACCTATAGAATGGGTATATACTACACGAGGATTAAATGAGCTATGTATATAAGTACAGTGCCAGCACGTATACAATAAGTAGAAATATGCAAATATGTGTATGTGTGTATAAAATTTACTATTGTTTTGGCTGGAGAAGTTTTTTAAAGCAAAAATAAAAAACAAATATATTCTTAAAAATCACTTTTAAGTAAATATCAAGTTGGGGAAATTAATTCTCTAATCTATGAACCTGACTTTTTCTTGTGGCAACATATGGCAAACCTACTAAGCAATTCAGTTTCTATTTTGTTGCTTTCAAAAATTTCACTATAAGCTTTGGCAAGCCATATAATCACACATGAATTAACAGCACTATTCAGATCTCAAAATGAGAACAATCACATCAATAATGATTAAACAGAAAACACTTAGAATTCTCATCCTCTCTTTCTGAGGAGGGCCATTCCTGGATCCAGAATGACCAGAATTTCTTCCCTTCCCCTCCTCCATCACTATATATCACAATACGTACTGCTCCTCACAATCGTTCTAATCTACTAAACTTGAGAGGACCCCACAAACTGGTTAGCTACTTGTTGAACAGTTTGTATCCATCAAATACAAAATAGTATTTGTATTTAAGTAATCAAAAGGAAAACAAGTCAACACCATCCTCTCTCTTTACTTTTGAAACCTATCATTTTTAAAAAAGATTAAGTTCCTGTCACAGAATTTGGTCGTTATAAACACACTCTGAGTGTGTCCTTTGATATCACGCTAGGACAAATTTATCTGTAAAGGACAAGGCAAAGGTACATTTCAGCTGAGTCTTAGGAGTAGGTCTGTCAGATACCATTTGTCATATTGTTTACTAAAGCAAGAAGCAAAAATGAAAATTTATGTACCTTTGATCGTTGGGATATTCTTATGTAAAGACCACACAAGTTTTCGTCAAAATAGCCAGATTAGAAGTCCCTATTCAGTCTACCACTGTTAACATCCAGAAAGCACAACACAGTAAGTAAAGCAAGTGAGAAACAATTGTTCCTGAAGTAAACTACATCAGTGCCTCAATTATATCCCATTAAATTTAGTATCTGCTGACCATAATTTAGAATCAAATTTTAATTAGAACCACATTATATTCACAAAATATCACTGGGTTCCTAACTGTGGTAGGCATCAGATTTTTGCAAATAAAATTGTTTTTTCCTATCTATAACTTTAAAGACTCATAAAGAAATTTGGGGGAAAAAAATGCACATTCTTCTGAAAATCTGTGTGTATCATGTTTCTTTATTGTTCATTTAAATTTGTTTGTTTCAATATTCTTGATTTTTCCCTGACTAAAACCACACCTAAAAACCTTTATACTACACATATAAAGTGTTAAAATATTACTACTATATAACTCCCCCAACTGTACTTCAAAAATCACGTAGTTGTTTATATTTTAGAGTTTATCCCTATGTGTTTTCAAAATATAAAGCAAAGTACCACCAGTTAAAAAAGTTAGTTCTCACACATTGAGAACCTTCAAAATTTAGAATGTTTGTTTCTATCGTCACAAATGACAGTGTTATAATCTGTTCTCAAAAATACTGAATGTACATTTCCTAGTCACCGGTTTAATTTAGTTTTACCTAAAATATAATTTTTCCAAGTAAAGTCCTAACAAGTATTGAAATTAAAAAAAATTGAGGCTTTTGATAACCTGAGTAAATGAAGTATTAGTTAACTCTGATGTACTTATATTTTGACTCCATGATATGATTATAATTTTACATAGTAAATTCCCTGAATGTCCTATTGTTATTATTAAGATAAACAACTAAACATACTCAATATGTATAATTTTATACACAAAACAAAGTGGGGAAACAGCCCTAGACACTCAAAAAGTTTACCACGCACGTACAGTGGAAACTAGCATATAGCTACATAGCTAGTATTTGGCATTAAATGCCTGGAAGGATTTTAGAAAACATGATTTTAACGTACTTACTTGTGATGGCTACTGCTGTGACGATGGTGATGGTGATGATGGTGGTGATGATGCTTTGAATGATGCTGGTCTTTCTCAGTAAGAGACGAAGAAGATGAATTTGAATGTGAAGATCCCAAGCTCTTCCTCTGTTCTTTTGTTTTCTGTAAAACTCTCTTGTATGATAAAGTACAGAGCCAGCATAATAATTTTCCATCAACCTTTAAAAAAATACATTTGTATTATATTAAATGTACCTGTTAACTGGTGATAAGATAAAGTGCTCAACTTCTAGTTATTCTAGCTGTATTTCTCTCTCTCTCTCTCTCTCTCTCTCTCTCTCTCTCTCTCTCTCACACACACACACACACACACACAGTGTTGTAAAATGAAAGTAAAATTAGACTACTGAAACTTGGGAAAAAGCTTGTTTGAAGGATCATAAAATTGGTGAGGATGATATATGGATTTCCATTGGCTTTGAGGCATTTTTTTACTTTGGAGAGAAAAATGTGTTTTCTCATTACTTTGAAATTAAGATTATATTGATGATATATTTCCAAGAAATCTTATTGAAGCACCAGCTTGATTTCTTAAATCACTGTGTAATTACTAAAAGGGCAAAATATTTCCAACTACAGTAAAGGCTATTAATTTATAGAAAAAAGGGAGAGCTTGAATGACATATAAAGTCGATTCTCATTCACCAATTTCATATTTGTAAATTTACCACCTATTTTCTAAAATTTATCTGTAACCCCCAAATCAACTTGCAGTGCTTTTGTGATCACGCACTTACTTATACAGAGCAGCAATTTGGTTAAGCTGGATTGAAAACCTACCCAGCTCAAGTTGAACAAGGTGATGCTCTGCTGCCTTTCAGCTCTCATATTGTAAACAAGTGCCCTTCTCATGGTCTATTTAGCCCCATGTTTTTTGCATCTTGTGGGTTTTTTCATTTTATTAATTTCAGTGTTTAAAATGGTTCCCAGGTGTAGTGATGTGATGTGCAGTGTTCCTAAGCACAACAAGGCTGTAATGTACCTTATCTAGAAAATACATGTGTCAGGTAAGCTTCATTCAGGCATACTATAATACTATTTGCTACGAGTTCAGTTTAATCAATCAACAATATAAAGTGTCTTTAAACAGAAACAGACACAAAACAAAACATTATGTACTGATTACAATGTTGTGACCAGAGGCAAAAACCTAATCCTGTAATTGCCCTTAGGGGCAATAGTTCAGTATTTACAGCAACTCGATAGAGAATAAGTACTGCAAATAACGAGAATCAATTGTACACGCCAAGAAGAAAAAAGACTTCTTTACAAAATTATTAAGACTAAACCAATAAAAATAAAATTGTTTCTAGCTTCTATTTCTTCACCCCAAAAGTGCCAAAGGGACATTTCTTACAATTAGGGCACATATTTTGCCACGAGGGCAGCTAGAGGAGGTCCTCAAAGAAGATAGTCATTTCCCAAATCAACTGAAACTGACAGATAACAGGAGGCCTGTGTGAATGCTGATCAATAGAGAAATGTCACACGCATACTTTTTAAGTCACTGGAGGTAGAGAAAAACAGTGATTTAAAATATGAGCCCCAAATCAAGAGGCACAAGACTAATTTTGAATTAGACATGTTAATACGCCATCAGGTTATTTTTTCATACCAGTAACTTCAAGTAACCAGCAAAAGGGTAAGGAGCTAAAAGGATTTAAATGCAGTAATTCTCCCAAACCAATTGTTAGACAACCAAGTAGTACACAACAACCATCACAGAATATGTTTAAAGTACAATAATCTCAATTGATTAACATGAACCTACATATAACGCAAAGAAGAAAGTGCACAATTTCTGAACTTGCATCTAACTACCTGCTTTCAGGGACTCAAAGAATACATCACATCTCAGTAGTATATTAATTATAATAACTACCAATTTGTTTGGTGTTTTATTTAATTTCAAGAATGTCGTAACATAAATAAAACATACCTTTCTTCTTCCTTCCTCCTTCCGATCAAAAGCACATTGTTGTTTGCACTGTTCACAGGTCTGAGGTGGTCCATATTTTTTTTCTGAATTAGTGCAACGCTGACACTTTGTACCAATAAATGCTGCAATTATGTTACAGTACTGACAAGGCTTAGGCTGAAAAAACAGATACATATTTTTCCTTAACGGACATATTTTAAAATATTATAAATGTGCTGCATAAAATATACCCAATGTACACACATATTTCTGGGCACCGGGAAACAGGTAGAAAAAATTTTTTGTCAAATACAGCAAGTCCTAAGTTAACATTGTCAACAGAGTCTGTGACTTGACTAGAAATGATGTATACAGAAACCAAGTTTACCATAGGATAATTGATATGAGTTAAGTTCCTACAGCATTTTATCAATGTCATGACAAAATGATGTTATTCGAGGACATGCTGTACGTTAAGCTGTCACGTTCAATGACATTTATCATGTTTTTATTCGTTCAGTAAAATTTACTTCTGGTCATGAAACTTTTTGTCATTCTACTGAATAGTTTAAAAAGATCATGAGAAACATTTATGATATACATATACAGGTACATATGATGCAAGGAATGCGTACTATAGGTAAGCTTTCAACTTCGAAAAAGGGCGTAAGCATTTTCAATATAAACTATAACAAACATACCTTGATTTTCTTTGACATTCAAAAAACAATTCAGGATTTTATAGAGCCTTAAGGCCAACACTTTGACTAATCATGACTATAACACATCAGTAATAACTGGAATATACGTGTAAGAATTTGTACTAGGATGTCATGACTTTTGTGAATAAGTGCCTAAATTGTGCTGCTATATTAAAATTGTTGGAGGCTCTGAAAAAGGGAGAAAAGGATGATTATGCAACAGTTATAAGTAGGTACTTTTTTTTAAAAGGTCTGTCTTTGTGAAAAATATTAATTAACCAGTAACAATAACACAAAATGAAAATATATGACATACTTACCGTGCCAAATTGCTTCACATTTTGAGCACACTTCTTACAAATTGTATTAGTTTTGCTGAAAAGAAAATTGTAGGTAGTCAAATGTATGTAGCTTTCTGAGGTAATGAGCATGATGTTGAACAAGCAGATAAGGTGTATGTAGTAGTATGTAAACTCACTGTAGTATAAACGAAGAATTAAAAAAAATACAATCATAAAGATCTTTTTATGGTTGTCTACTATTCAAATTTACTTGTCTTCCATTTTCAACCGAGGTACATGAAGACTTTTTAAAACATGTAGTACCTGACCATTTAGTTGGGAGCACTGACTGCCTTTCCCTTAGATTGTCAAAAAAATGGCAAATAGTCAACACAACAATAGCAGTCTAATGCAAATGAATCAAATTATACCTATGTTTTGTCAAGTTGGGAAAAACATGTATTTTTTGGTGTGCCACAGAATTTTAGTAATTAGTTTGCGTGTGCCATGAGATGAAAAAGGTTGAAAATCGCAAACCTAATGTGAATATTTTTAAAATACAATTTTAATACACAATTTTCACTGTGTATTTTTAGTAAACATAAATGTTTCCTATCTTATTGCAAGATCTTCACACTTGCTACTATTTATGCACAGCATTACATATTGGTGCCTACGCCAACTTCCACTGGGCCTTCCCTACTATTATGCCCACACCAATTTATGAAGAAATTGCTTGTTCCTCTCTTAGGTTATTTTCATGTGTGTACTCTTTTCTAACAGGATCCATCCTATTTCAAAAGTACTAGATTTCACTCGTGGAAGACAGTTGGTAACACTACAGCGCTTTCCTCAGCCCATGTCAGCACTAATATTGTGCCATTTTTATTTTTAACTTAATAGTACCTGCTTATATTTGGATTGTTCATTAGCAAGGCTATACATTTTCCATACAATAATTTATTTCCTCATGTTCAAACTGAAGTCTAAATGTAAAATAACCACTAATTTTTTTGGTCAACATTTTCTCTTCCACCATGTGTAAGATGCTTAGAACTTAAAATTTAAGAAGCTAAAACATTTTTAAAAAAATACTTTAATGCATATACAAAACCCCCAAGTATTTCTTACAGACAATACTTCGTCTTCAACAATCAAAAACTGTTCAATATACAAACCTCTCTTGTTGAAATTCTGATCTGCAGTAAGTACATTTTACAATAGGATGTGCAATCCGACATTCCTGTAATAAGACAGTGAATTAATCAGTATCTATCTCAACGTCCCAAGTTTCACTATTCTGGTTTAAGATTACTTAACCTGGACAATATCTAAAACATTAATAAAATCTGTCCCCCAATGTAGACAATTGGGTGATTTATTATGTAAGTGGGCGATTACAGCATAATTGCTAAGGGAAGTCATAGGTGTCTTTGTCTTTATTAGATGTGTGTGTGTGGTGGGGGGTATGCTACAGATGAATTAAGAAAGCTGTCAGGGCCGATTTCAAGTGTTGGTTAAATGTGAAACTACTTATTATTTTGCACCGTTGCTCACAGACAGCATCCCGGCTTTAATGGGATGGGAGGAGCTCCAAATCATAGAGCATTCTGTTCCCAAGCCAGTCGCTTCGCTTTCCTGGACAGGGAAGAAGGATGCCACCAGCTTTGCTGCTTCAGGTTCCTAGCAAGAAAGTGCAAAAACCGTCCCCTGCCTCCGGGTGGAAGGAGAGGACCATGCAAAAAAAAGAAAAAACAAAAAACACAAAACAAAAAAATGAGATGAAAACATCTCCACCCCACGGTCTCTGCGGCATAGACAGGTGGCTGCCTCAGTCAGCCCCACCCCTGAGACCCCTGAACGTAGTTGGGGCCCGGACCCGTCCTGGGCCGCCTGGAAGAGGGCAGGATTCTGTCCTCCTCTCAGTGGTCTCTCCCAGCTGTTGCCCAGGACATCCGATAAAGGAGTGAGGGGGCGAGGGCTCCAGACCCCCAAGGCGCCGGCAAAGAGAGCGGGGCTGCAGTGCAGCGGGCACCCAGCTCCCTCGGGCTACAGCCGAGGAAACCCCGCCCGCCCGCCGCCCAGCACCCACGGACCTTGCACAGCTGCTGGCCCTGGGAGAGCTCCTCGAACGGATAGCGCTGGGTACACTTGGTGCAGGCGTACAGGGCCGAGGCCGCCATCCTGCTCCTCAGTCTCCTCCTCCACGGCCGCCCGCTCCGAGGCGGGGCCCTACGGGGAACTCGGGCGCCGCCGCCCGGACCGCGGGCTCCTCCTCCTCCCCCTCCCCCTCCTTCGCGCCCACCAGGGCCTCGCCGCGAGAGCCCAACTCCCTGTGGACGCCGCCGTCTCCCTCCGCCTCCACTTCCGCCCCAGCCCTCCCAGAGACGCCGTCCCAGCAGCTCCTGCTCAGCCCCGTAGAGCGGCGGAGGGAGACGAAGCGGGTAGTTCGCTGCAGTTTAGCAGAGCGGCAGCGGATCCACTTCCTTCTTGGCCTCCCTTCCCCGTTTCTGATTAGCTGGGGAAGCTACTGCGTCACTTGGCCGCTCCTCCCAACCCCTAACCCCGACTACGCAGGGAGCTCCCACAAAGGGAGGAAGTCGCTGGCCAATAGCAGCCCGACGCTCAAGGCGCGCGAAAGCCGCTTTAAACTCGCCCCGCCCGAAGGCCGGGCCGTGGGTATCTCTAACAGCCAGTCTCAGGTTTGGGTGAGAGCTCCCAATCCAATTGGGCAAGTGTTCGCAAAGGTTTACTCTCGGCCTCAACTTTTTTTCCCTGGACTTGTATTGGACCAAATTATTAAGCTCCTCCTCATTCTCTTTGTTATTGGCCAAAAGGTGAGTACTTCACCTGGAGAGGCGTCCCGGAGTCAAGCAAGCGCTTTCCTTGGCGTTCAGTCCAAGAGAACTGATGGAGAGTTTGAACTTCTCACTCGCTTTAACTTGTGTCAGTCATTCTACTCAGTCATCTCAGGAGACAAAACAACACCTTGCCTACGTTTCCTCGTCGAGAAGGCCCCCCTTCAATAGAGTCCCCTCAGAGTATACTGTACAGTAGCCCCCTCCGTTACCGACCTCCGCGTTCTCCGCTACGCGCTACCTTGTGACGTCACCGAGGGAAGAGGCGGACTCGCTCCTACACCGGAAGATGTCCGCCTTTTTGATTGGCTGATCAAAACGTTCGTTAGGTCGTGTTGCCCTTCTCGCGTGCGCTCTGAGCGTGGGCGTCCCTGGGGGGGGCGTGTGTGGCAGGGGTTTCTGGACCCCGCACCAGTTCCTTAGCCCTTTCCATCTGGGGCGCGGCTTAGGGTCGCCCCTGGTGGGCGGCTCTCGAATCTGGAAAAAGAGCACCAGAACCGGACCGCTCCTGGGCTGCGGAGGGCCGCTGGGCAGACAGGAAGATGGCGGCAGCATCGGTCTCTGCGACTTCTGGTTCTCAGTTCTCGGTAAGGAGCGGTTGACATTCGAATATGCCCAGGTCTGCGCTGGTGCCTCTTTGCTTTTCCTCATCCTCCAGAGCTTTCAGCCTGGCGTCTCACCCCAGCCGGGGAAACGGCGTTGGGCGCCTAGAGTGTCCCAAGGTACCCCGGCGTCCACAGCTCTTCCATCGAGGCTGCACCTTACCGTAGAAACAGGCCTGGCGGGTCTCTAACTCCCACGCCCCGTTCACCTTTCGACCTTGCTAACAGCCCAGGTTACCGAACGTTGCCACGACCCACTGGGATGACTGTACCCACACCCTGGATTACGAAAACATTGCTCCTTTGGTCACGTGGGTGTAACGGCCCCTCTGGGAATATTGGCCAAAACCAGGTAGGCGCCCCGGTCGGCCTAATTGGCAGACACTTGAGTAGTCCGCAATCTGGACTGCATACCTGCCCTTGCTTAAGTTACTCCTTTGAGTGCAGTGCCTCCCCTTCCCATCTTCCCAGTAACTTTGTTCTGTGCTAATCCTACCCAGAGCTCGCGCCTCCTACCTCCCACCTTATTACTGACTGCCACGTGTAAATGCCGTTTAGAGAAGCGACACGAGGAGCTGATCTTAATTATTGTTTTTACCTCCAGAGGGCCATCAGCCAGTTAAGTCACTAATATTTGACGCGTTGGAATGTCGAACACCTAGCAATTTGGAAACCACCACTTTGGGAATAATGTAGATAAGCAGTAAATGTGAGGAGCCCCAAGTTAGAGCCATTATCTCTTTATTAGCAAATGCTGAACGTCTCACATACTTCTAGGCTCTAAAACTACACATAGGATAGAATCCCTGCTCTAAGGAGCAAAACACTGAAGAGAAACTGCACTAACTAGATGATTACGTAGAAAAAGTTGATACATGCTTCCATACTGGAATAACCTAAGTGAGAGTGACTCGCAGTGCTTAGGTAGGCTACAGACAGTGTTCCTAGAACGGAGGGTGGAGAAGGCTAGATGATGAAGGAATTCTAAATGCTCGTCACAAGATCAGGAATGGAAGGAACAAAAAGGCACCACAGGCATTTGGGGTGTGTGCCAGGACGGTAGATGCTTTCAGTAAACTTGAAACAATTTAGGGTGAGCAGAGGGAATGGGGTAGAGTTGTATTTAGATAAGTTATTCAAGAAGGTAAAAAACATGAAAAAAGGGTGGTAGTGAAGGAAGAAGACAGGAGAATATCAGTGTAAAGTTAGAGAGGCTAATGGAAAGTGTTTAGGGAATGTTAAAAAGAGCGGTCAACTTGATAAACATAGATTTTTCCTCAGTTTCAGTTTTTGGTGACTGTTGTTAGGATCTGTGTTCATGAGGCCAGAAATAACCTTCAGGGTTTCAGCAGAATGGGAGTAACAAGTTTGCAGAGAGGTCAGTGGAGATTTCGGAGAAATAAATGACTGAAGCAGTTGGAATTCAATGAGGAATTAGATCAGTAAAAGGGAATGTAAAAGAGGAACCATTAGACTATTAAAGTAAGTAGATGGATGCGATTGTATAAGAATTGTGGTTAATTAAACATAATTGGGTCAAGAGGGCTTTCACTGCTCTCAAAACAGCACTGGGAGGCTGGGTAAAAAATATTTTTATACAGCCATACCTCAGGGATACTGTGGGTTTGGTTCCAGACCACTGCAATAAAACAATCTTTTTGCTGAAGGAGGGTCTTTCAGTTTGTAAAAAAACAAAACAAAACAAATACACATGTCTGAGGTGCAGTAAAGCAAAGCACAGTAAAATGAGGTATGCCTTTAAGCGATGAACTGCACTCTGCCAGGGGCATCCAGCTGAGCGGTGGTATTGGGATGTGGTCAACCCTAAGTCTTTAAGGTAGCCTTGTCCGAAATCTCAGAGTGTTTAATAGGAAATCATACAGATTTTATATGCTAAGCTCAGCCTTAAGTAAATGGCAAGAATACACTAAGAGTATCTAGGACCCTTTTCAAATCAAAGCTTAACCAACTTTCTTAATGACCTTGACCTGCTATATCAGAATGTCTAATTTAGAAGTCACTATGTCTAAAAACAAAAAAGACCAAATTTAGTTTATCAGAAGAAATGGCCCTACTTAAACTATCATGTTAGAAAAAAGGCTGGCATTTACTACAGAATTTATAAAGCATTTTAGCTTAACAAACACATGACCATAAAATATGACAATACAAAAAGACCATCTAAAACTACGTGAACTTAGAAGGCTACTCCTACTCAGATTTCAGGAGCATTAACAATTCATACTTAACATTGATAACCACAGCATCAATGTTTCTTGTTTTTTTTTTGTTAAACCAGTCAAGTATTTTTAACAGATTCACAAATAACACAGTCTTTAGGAAGCAGCTACCATATAAGTGTCACAGGTGAACATTTGGAAGTAGGTGATACATTTGAATTATTCTTTTAGGTAGTCCTTCACTGCAAGAATGACAGCAAGTAACAGTAACATTTATTGAGTGATCACTCTGTATCAATTTACTAGTTGAGAGCAGCAGAAAAACAACAATAATTGGACATAATATTAAATAGAAGTCCAGGCAACATAGTCTTGTTGGTCCTTTTTTATTTTCCTAGTAACCATGGTCAGCACTTAGGACACTTTAATTTATAAGCTAATCTAATTGGCTTCTCTGGCTTTTTAGCCAGCCCTTTAACCAACCTGTTCCATATTTTTTCTCTTTAAAATGTTTTGTGAGTATGTCAGATTTATAACATTAAAAATATAAAAGATTTGTTTTTGAGAATAAAATGAATACTTTCATGCCCCTTTTTGAATCTTGCTATTCTTTCATACGCACCACCATACATTATGAGACTATAAAAATACATAATAGTTATTAGTACTATGTGGCTGTCGTGTTTTAAATACTTTTCATAGCTCATTTAATCTTCAGTAATCTTATGAAATTGGCGTTAGTAGTTTCATTTCCAAATGAGCAAAATGAGGCACAGAAAGATTAAGTTAACGTTAATTTTATATTTCTGTTTTCGACAAAAGAAATCTCAACCTATAGAAAAGTTATTTTTTATATGGGTTTGTTTGAGCCAAAATTTTGAGGGCATTTCTGGAAGCAAAATCTCACTGGATTGTGAGAATGGCAGTTCAGCCTATCCCATACCTTACAATCAAAGGAGAAGCCGTAGGAAGGATTATATGAAATCCATTGGTGGTAGATTAAGGAGGTGGGAGAAGGCAAAGCAGGGGAAATCTCCAGGATTGGATAAAAAGCAAACTAGAGAAACATTTTTACATTGGTGGATACAGGATAATTAATAATTAATGTGTACAGTATATAGAGATGGTATGGCAGGGAACAAGATAATGAGGGGTTCTGTGGTCTTGTGCTCTGGTGCTTGCTGTTGTGCCCTAAAGGTTGTCATCCTAGATGTGTAAGAACAATGGGCAGAGCTCACTTAAGGTAATGATTAATCTTTACTTAGGAAGCTGAAGATTTGGGATGAACTACCTGCTAATATGTCCTGTGCAGTGAGGAATTTATGATCAGACCATTTTATGTGATTGTTCTTGGTCAGTAAGCTTGCCAGGCTCGCCATGTGTCCCCTAGTAGCTCTTCAGATTTATTACCTACCCCCTCTTTCGTTCATGCTGGGTAGTACAGTATCTTGATGGGCTTTGGTTTTTAGGGTGTGTTGTTCATTAATTCGTTTGCTAGCTATTGTAAACAATTCTGTTGTGGTCATCCCTGTATGTTCCACGTGTGCAAAAATTTCTCTAGAGCAGCAGTTCTCAAAGAGTGCTCTGAAGACCTTTTGGGTTGATGGGGTCCCTGAAATTTTCTCGGGGTCTACCATGTTCTTCCTTACCCAACCACTTGGTGAGAGACCAGATTTTCTTGACATACATCAATGGATACACACCCAATAGTGAATGCAGAAGCAAATGTAAGAGTCCAGTGCCCTTCTTTTAAGCCAAGAATGAAAGAGATTTGCAAAAATGTAAAACAGTACTACTACTATTTTAAGATGATATAGTTATTTTTTACTCAAAAATTACATTTGATAACATTATGGACTTATTTTTTTAATTAGTAAATATCTTAAAACATTCTCAGTTTAATTTTTAATATGATAAGTGTCAATAGATATAACCCACATAAGCAAAAGCTCTGTGGGGTCTTCAGAAATTTTTAGGAGTGTAGATGAATCCCAAGACAAAAAAGTTTGAAAGGAACAGGTCTACAACAGTTATTTTTTTTTCCCCAAACTGTAGGTGGGCTGTTACTTTTCACTCAGTAGTGGGTTATGGAATATGTTTAGTGACTCAGGGCACATCATTTTTTTTAAAAAAAGAGGAGGGTGAGAAAAAAATAGTAAATTCAGCAAATATACCTTTGAGTGAAATTGCTGGGTTGTAGAGTATGTGCAACTTGGTTTTATTTGGTAGTGCTGAATTGTTTTCCAAAACAATCAATGTACATTCCTACCAACAGTCAGCACCCTTAAATCCATACCCTCTTTAACAGGTAGTATTGTCCCAATTTAAACATTTTTCCTAAGAAAGTGATTATGAAATGTGGTATCCTGTTCTTCTCATCTGTGCTTCCCTGATCATTGGTGAAGATGCATCTTTTTCCCCATAACTTTGCTCGTCTTTTTTGTGCGTTTCCTTCTGTGCAATGCCTGTTCGTCTTTGCCAATTTTAAATCGGTTTGTCTTTTCTTATTTATTTGTAGTCATTTCTATATGTATCCTGGATGTTAAGCCTTATCTGTTAAGAGTTTTGAAATATACTCTTTGGTTTGTCTTTTTATAATACCCTTTGTTTAATATGAGTTATTAATTTTAATTAAAATTTTTTAATCTTTTTGTGATTTTTTTTTTTTGGTTAAATTCTTCTTTACAGCCAAGTGGTATTCTTCACAGCTTAGTGGTATTCTTCTATATTTTTGTGTACAAATTTTAAAGTAGGGGCCTTTTAAGTCCTTGATTTGCTTGAAATTTGTGTGCTGTGAGTTAGGGATCCAGTTTAATGTTTTCATTTAAGATCCACAATTGTTCTAGCATTACTGGTTGAAAACTCATCCTTTCCCCAATATGCAGTTTTAGCTATCAGTATATCAATTTCCAAATGTGATGGGTATGTTACAGGCTCTTTCTCTCATTGTATTTTTCTCTCCTCTGTAGTCACTGTCTTAATGATTCTCCTTTTTATTTGTCTGAGAGAGTAACTGTCTTCCTTCATCCTCAACATAAATGTTAACTATACTTGGTCCTTTGCTGTTCTACGATAGAAATTCTAGAGTCTGCTATTGGAATTTTTGATAGAAATTTCAAGTTCAATTTAGAAACAACTGATGTCTTTAGGATATTGAGCCTTCTATATGAACATGTTATGTCAATCCAGTTTTTTGAAACATTTTTCAGTAAAATTTTAAAATTTCAGGTCTTGGACTACATTTATTAAATTTATTTCTAGTTTTCAGAAGTTGCATTTTCTAATTTTTTTCCATTATCTTAATGTGCGGGCCAGGAAATGCAGCACATCGTTGACTAGAATTGTCTTGTTTCTGAACTGAAAAAGAATGTTTTAAATTCTGCACCATTAAATATATTGCCTTTTTGGAGGTGATATTTCTTATCATAAGAAAGTAGTTCTTTAATAATAGTTCTTGAATTTTATTGAATGCTTTTTTGCATTTATTGATAATCATATGTATTTTCACTTTAATGAGGTGGATTGCATTAAAAGATGTTACCATGTTCACGCAGTCTTACCTGGAATGACCCCACCTTGATCATACTGTTTTGTCTCTTCTATAGAGTTGAGTGTGGTTTACTAAATTGTATTTAAACTTTTATGTGCCATGTCACACATTCTTTGAAAAGAAGGCGAGTACACATTTTTAATCATACTTTACACTTAACATATTTGTTAAGTAAATATTTGAATCATAAGTATTCTTAAGTATAGTTTGCCCTAACAACTAAAACTACCAGAAAGAAAGTTGTTAAGTTAAACATTTTGCCTTTAATCCTGAAAGTTTATCCTAGAATCATATCATTGTAGTTAGGAAAATATTTATTGAGTGCTTGCGGTCATGGAAGTAGTGTAGATTAGGTAGGGGTTGAACTTAGGCTACTTAATAGCTATGAGACCTGAAGCATATGGCTTTTCTTAGCCTGTTGTTTTCACCTACAAAATGGGAACAATAATATTTGCTGTGCTTACTTCACAGGGTTCTTGTGATAATTACAGGGAAACGTGAATGTGCTTTAAAAAAACAAAAAACAAAACAATGTGCCAACAAATCTAAAATGCCAGGTTCAGTGTTCTGAGAATAAATTTAAGTATATCTTCCTGAACTATAAAGTGGAGATGCTTTCTTAAATGTCAGGATTGTTGTGAGTATCAACTCAGATCATGGAAGTGTAAATTGTTAACTGCAATGCAAATTTGTGGTTTATGGGTTGTTATTTTTAGTGTGTATGTGGGGGGAGTGAACATAAACATTCTGCTTGAAGGATCTTTTGCCCTCCCATAGCTTTCAGGTGCCCATGATTGGATGGTATACGCCATTGAAGGCAGGAAGAATAATTCACTTGAAATCTGTCATCCTAGATGAATGCTATTTTTAGAAAGGTCTGTTTACAAGGTTGGCTCTTAGTTGGCACCTATGAATTTAATAATTTCATAGTAAATAATTTCCTACACTAATATAAAACTTCAGTTTAGAGTAGCAATTTTCATCCAGTGTGCCATAGGAATTTTTAAACATGCAATATCTAACTATTTAGTCAGGAACTCTGACCTCTTTTCCCTTAGATTGTCAAATGAACAAATATCAAAGGCTAGCACAACAATAGCCGTCTGTTGTGAATGAATCAAATTATACCTTTTTTGTCAGGTTAGCAAAAAAAATTTTTGGAGTCACAGAATTTTAGTAAGCAGTTTATGTGGACCATGAGATGAAAAAGGTTGAATACCACTGGCCTAAATGATAAGAGTGGCTCACTGTGCCTCAAGTGTTTGTACAATGTGGTTTATGCCAAACACCTGCTTCCTTTTTTTTGTAATTTTAATGTTTTATTGATTATGCTATTACAGTTGTCTCATTTTTTTCTCCCCTTTATCCCCTCCACCCTGTATGCCCTGTCCCACAATCAATCACCACCTTAGTTCATGTCCATGAGTTGTACTTGTAAGTTCTTTGGCTTCTCCATTTCCCATACTATTCTTAATCTCCCTCTATTTTGTACTTAACCATTTATGCTTCTTATTCCCTGTACCTTTCCCCAATCTCCCCCCTCCCTACCCTTAACCCTCCATGTGATCTCTATTTCTGTGAATCTGTTCCTCTTCTAGTTGCTTTCTTAGTTTGTTTTTGTTTTTGTTTTTGTTTTAGGTTTGGTTGCTGATAGTTGTGAGTTTGTTGTCATTTTCCTGTTCATATTTTTGATCTTCTTTTTCTCAGATAAGTCCCTTTAACATTTCATATAGTAAGGGCTTGGTGGTGATGGAGTCCTTGAATTTGACCTTGTCTGGAAAGCACTTTATCTGCCCTTCCATTTTAAATGATAACTTTACTGAATAGAGTAACCTTGGATGTAGGTCCTTGCCTTTCATGACTTCGAATACTTCTTTCCAGCCCCTTCTTGCCTGTAAGGTTCCTTTTGAGAAATCAGCTGATAGTCTTATGGGAACTCCTTTGTAGGTAACTCTCTCCTTTCTCTTGCTGCTTTGAAGATACTCTCTTTAATCTTGAGTAATGACATTATGATGTGCCTTGGTGTGTGCTTCCTTGGGTCCAAGTTTTTGGGGACTCTCTGAGCTTCCTGGACTTCCTGAAAGTCTATTTCCTTTGTCAGAATGGGGAAGTTCTCCTTCATGCAGGAATGTTTAAAGTTTTCCAGGACGTTCCTAAGCCTCTCCTCACTTTTTTGAATTTTTGATTCTTCATTCTGTACTGGTTGAATGATTATTTCTTCCTTCTGCTCCAAACTGTTGATTTGAGTCCCGGTTTCATTACCATCACTGTTGGTTCCCTGTACATTTCCCCTTATTTCACTTTTCATAGCCTTCACTTACTCCTCTATTTTGTGACTATACTCAACCATATTGGTGAGCATCCTGATTACCAGTGTTTTGAACTCTGCATCTGATAGCTTAGCTATCTCTTCATCACTTAGTTGGATTTTTTCTGGAGCTTTGATCTGTTCTTTCATTTGGGCCTTTTTTTTTTTTTTTTTTTTTTTTTTTTTTTTTTTTTGTTCTTGGGAAGTCTGTTACATAGTAAGGGGTGGAGCCTTAGGTATTTGCCAGGGTGGGACAACCCAAGTCTGAGTTGTGGAGCTGTATATGGAGGAGGGGTCCATAGGGAATAATGGCATTTGCTCAGCTCTCAGTGGGCTCTCAGTCACTTCTCCCTCTACCCACAAGCAAATTGGGCCCTTCTGGACCTGATTCCTGTGTGAGTGGGTTTGTGTACGTCAGAGGACCCTGTGGGTCTCTCCAATGAACTTGCCTGTGAGACTGGGTGTTCTCCCACCACTGTAACCCCCACAGGTTTTTTCATTCAGAGGATTTGAGGTTTTATTTCCCTCTGCTGGATGGAACCCTGGGTTGTACAGCCTGTCTGGCTCCCCAGTTGTTCCTCCCGGTTTATCTGAACACAAATGTGGGACTGCCCACTCTGCCAGCTACATCCTTGCCTTGAGTCCTCTCCACCCTGGCTACCCGTCTCCACCCCTCCTACTGGTCTGGATGAATGCTGCTTCTTTAACTCCTTGGTTGTCAGACTTCCATACAGTTCAATTTTCTGGCAGTTCTGGTTATTTTTTGTTTTTAAATTTGTTGTTGTTCTTTTGGTCTTGTGAGGCGACAAAGTGTGTCTACCTACGCCTCCATCTTGTGAACACCTGCCTTCTTTCTGAAAGTCAGAAATGTGACCAGCCCCCAATAAAACCTTGGCCACTAAGTGTGATGGGCCTTCTTGGTAGACTGCATTTCACATAAGTTCTCATTATTAGTTGCTAGAGGAATTAACACACACCCTGCAGAGGAATTTTGAGAGCTTGCACCTGATTTTCTGTGGACTTTACCCTGCGCATCTTTTCCCTTTGTATCCTTTTGCTATAATAAATCACAGCCATGAGTATAACTATCTGCTGGTGAGTCCTTCTAGCAAGTTATCAAACCTGGGCCTGGTCTTGGGGACCCCTAACACTCATGGTAACAGTGGTTGGAACCTTCCCAAAGTTCAAGTTTCCAGGTAGTAGCCAAGAACCAACCTTGTAAGCAGACATGTCCAAGGAAAGCAGTTTCAAGTCTGCTGTTAACTCTCCTTCCTATGACAGCTGTGCTGTGTGTTTTTTGATATAAAGGAAACCAAAAGCTTTTATTGTCTTTCAGTGGGTTATAGTAACTTTACTGAACAGGATAATTCAATTTAAAAACAGTATGTTTTTTCTTTTTTCTGTTTTGCATTCAACAGATTTCTTAAACGTATTTATAGAGTGTCTTTATTAGAACTTAAACTCTGTGGGGGATGACTGTGCTTTTCTCACATCAGTTCCTGTGCCCACTGGGTTCCCTACCATTCCCTTCTCTTCTGATAGTAACTTCCTGGAAGTAGTGCAAACCCCACAAGTTAAGGGATTAGGTGCCACATGACTGCTTCCACTTCAGCTGTCAGCTCTACATCCCAGATGTCCCCAAGGTACCTACGCTTCTGCACAACCATCTGCAGATTAAGGAGTTACATAACTCTTCCTTCACATTTAGTCACTTGCCAGAATGACTCTCAGAACTCAGGAAGTCAGCATACTTACGATCACAGCTTTTTAATGAAAGACACGACTCACACACAGGTAAATAGCAGACACCTAGGGCAAGATGTAAAGGGGCTTTCATGACCAATCCGGATGCTCTTGGAACCTCATTGTGCAAGACTTGTTATGGAGGCTTCATTATGTAGGCATCACTGGTTAATCCACTGGCCACTGGTGACTGAACTCAGTCTCCAGTTCATCTTCCCTCTTCTGAGGTCTGGGTGTGGGGCCAAAATTTCTGGCTTATATCACCTGTGTGGTTTTTCCAGCCACCACCCCTCATCCTAAAGTTATCTAAGGGGGCCTGCTATTAGCGTAACAAAGACACTGCTATCACTTAAGAAATTTCCAAGATTTTAAATCTGTCAGGAACCAGGGACAGAAACCAAATATATTTTTGATTTTTCCATAGGACATACAGATAATAAATATCAGGTAGGGATAAGTATTTTGTTTAACAGAGTAAGGAGACTGAGTGACAGAAACACACTAATTTAGGCAGGGTGGTCAGAGAAAGCCTCACAGCCTTTTGCACAGATTACTCAACGGCATGAGGAAGGGGGCTTTCCAGGCATCGTGAATTCAGCAAGTGAAAACGGAGCGTACTATGCATTCTAAAAATTAAAAGTTAGCTAGTATGGCTGGGAAATGGTGGTAGTAGTGTGGAGAGAGAGAGTTAGGGAATGAGGTCAGGGATAGCTTGGGTTAAATTATGTGGGGCCTTATAAGCCATGATGAGAATTTTGGATTTTTTCTATGACGGAAAGTCATTGGAGGGTTTTGATTAGGGGTATAACTTGAATTAACTTACTTTTTAAAAAGAATCATAAGGACTAGTATTTGGAGAACAGACTAAGGGGATGTAGACAAGAGTTCTTTGGAGGCTAAAATGTTAGTCCAGTTACAATGGTGTCAACCAGGGTAATAGTAGTGGAATTGGTGAGAAGTTGGAGAATTTCTTGATATATTCTGACAGAAACCCAACAGAATTTACTGAGAGACTGGATGTAGAATGTATGAAAAATGCCTCCATTCGAGGGCTTTGGCCTGAGCAGCTGGGTAAATGGTGGTGCCAGTTACTGTGGTATGCTAGAAGAAGAGCAGGTTTGGGGAGTTGACAGAACTAGGGAGGCCTAGGAGGAATGGAAAATCTCCAGGTGGGAAACTGTACGGTGGGAAACTGCCTGCTGAACCTACCCAGGACAGACAGATGCTTGGCTGAGATTGGAGTCTGGGGTCGGCCTATCCAGCGTAACAGGATGCAGCTTTAACCTGACAAGATGTATCAGGAACAATGGTCAGCAGAAACAGCACCCAGCAACCAGCTCTAGCCAGTCAGACTCTGACACCCCAAACATCTTTTACCCTGTGCATCTTTTCCCTTTGCTGATTTTGCTTTGTATCCTTTTGCTGTAATAAATCACAGCCATGAATATAACTATCTGTTGGTGAGTTACCCTTTGCAGGTTTTTGTGCTTAAAAACCCTGCCCTAAGAACAACTGAGCGAGTCTTAACCTCCCTTGGTTGGTTCCCCAATCCCCCTTGGTTGACTCCACTTTCTCCACCTTCCCCTGTGAATCCCAACCTCCCTTGGTTGGCTCCACTTCCCCTCTTATTCCCCACTAATAAACCCTGCTCCTTGGCTCACTGTGTCAGTCTGGTTTCTTGAGCGACTCCAACCTAACAGGAGTAGATTCAGGAATTTGGTTATAGACAAGTTGGAGTGCCCATATTGACATCCTAGTGGAATGAGGGGGAAGTTTGATTTGAATATAGAGTTCAAGTGGGAGAGCTCTGTAAACCCATTTCCAACTTGAAAGTTTTTAGGAAAGGCTTTTCAAAGCCCTGAGAGAGGGTGAGATCATCAAAGGAATCCATGTAGGTGAAAATCAGAAGAGATGGAGGAAGTACTAAGCATTGGGGAACTGCAGAATTAGAGGAAAAAGAAAGAAGGAGATTCTGAGGAAGGGGCCTGCATTAGGAGGAAAACCAAAAGACTGTGGTTCCATTCACTAAAGAAAGTGAAGTGATCTGTAACATTGGTGAGCTTAAGACCTGTTTCTTTGAATTGACAAAGACTCAAGTCTGATTGTGGAAGAGTTAAGGGGGGGGCGTGATAAGAGGTGGCAGCAATTACTGTTACTTTGAGGGACTTTTATTAAAGCTGAGGGATGAAACAGGAACTAGAGGGGAGTGTTTAAGTTCAGAAACTTCTTCCCCCTTTTCTTCCCTTTTTTCTTTTCCTTTATTTTCTTTTTCTTTTTCCTTTCTTTTCTTTGTTGTTCTCTTTTCTTTTCTTGTTCTTAATAGCAATGTGAACAATCTGGTAGGGAGGGAGAACTAGATGGCACCCAGAGGGAGAGGAGTTACAGAGGAACCAAGACTTGAATAGGTAATGGAGGCAGGTTCATGGCACAAGGCTCAGTCCTTGTTTCACGGGAGGAAAGGCAGAGTGAGAACAATCTATCTATGGTGTACATGGATTGGTGAGTTGTCTTACGAACTAGTTAATTGTTCATTTAACCACATAGAATGTGATTCCCCTGATTCTGAGGGGGTAAGGTTGGGGGGCGGATAATAGGGAGAGGTAAGGCAAGTCAGCTTTTTTTGAACCTCCTTTTCCTTTTTTTTTTTTTTTTTTAAACAGGGTATACTACACAGTATAAAACAGAGATTGTTTTTATGGTACTTCACAACTCTTAAAAAAATACTACTCTAGTCCCTGAAGTTTATAACTTTTTCTCCATTGTTTTCTCACTTGGAAAGACCTGACTATTAAAAATGCTTAATATATTTTTATTAGTCTTAGGTATTTACCTAATCTCTACCATCATAACCATTTTTAAGTGTACAGTTTAGTAGTGTTAAGTGTATTCACATTATTGTGAAACAAATCTTCAGAACTTTTTCATCTTTTAAAATTGAAACTCTATATCCATTAAACAACTACCATTTGCAAGTTCCCTCAGTCCCTGGTAACCAAGATTCTACTTTTCTGTTTCTATGAATTTAACTACCTTAGAGACCTTGTTTAATTGGAATTATAAAATATTTGTCTTTTTGTGACCGATTGACTTCACTAATCATAATGTACTTAAGGTTTATCCATTATGTTGCATGTGATGGGATTTTCCTCCTTTAAAGTCTAATAATATTTCTGTATATGTATATCACATTTTATCCTTTACCTTTTTTTTTATCCTCACCTGAGGTCATGCTTACTGATTTTAGAGAGAGGGAGAGAAACATCAATGTCAGAGAAACATGGATCAGTTGCCTCTCATATGTGCCCCAACCAGAGACCAAACCTGCAACCTAGGCATGTACCCTGACTGGGAATCAATCCTTTCGGTTTACGGGACAATGTTCCAGCCAGCTGAGCCACACTGACCGTGGCATATCCTTTACTATTTTAATAGACGTGTTTTGTGTGCATATAAGAAAGAGTTATTAGCTTTATATCTCGTTTTCATTTTATTTCAAAATAGTTACTGTAAATAGTTTTTGCAAAGCCATTTTATTTTCTGTCTTCCTTTCGCTTTCGGTTGATTTACGTATTTTTCTTATGTATTTGTGTGTTCTTTGCTTCAGACCTCCGGCAAGAATGTGGATGTTGACCTAACACATTCTTAATAACAATGATTTTCATTTATTAAACTTTGACATTCAAAATGAGTTGGCTGGCTTAGAAAACAATACATTTAGAATTGCTTTTCAGAAAAAAACTTACCTCATTATAACTTGCATTTTTATATAAAAAGACCGCAAAATTTGTCTGCTGACCCAACCAAACAGTATTTTGATAACATACATGTAACAAAATTTTTTGGGCAAATCTTGAACTATTTTATAGGAGCTAGCAGGCAGTGAATTTAATGAGGTTGGCTTCTGTTAATATTTCTGCAATGTTATGTAATTCTAACAAAAATTGTTTTGAAAATTGTAAGAAAATTTGTGGGTAACTTAGGTTCATAAATATATTAATAAGGAATGTTTCCTAACCATTGTGACATAAGATTCCTGTAGATTGTATGAGGACCTAAAATATTCTGTGAAAAATCATATTTAAAATTGCTATGTGATAACGCATGGTACTTTTCAAGAGCTTTGCAGTATTTTGTGTGTGTGTATATGTGTACATAAATATATATTTATACATGTATTTTTTTCCTTAAATGCACAGTTTGACAGGGTTTTTTTGTTTGTTTGTTTTTTAGATTTTATTTATTTTTAGAGAGAGGGGGAGGGAAGGAGACAGAAATGAAGAGAAACATGAATGTGTGAGAGATACATCTATCAGTTGCCTCTGGCACCCAGCGTGCAACCCAGGCACGTGCCCTGACCAGGAATCGAACCAGTACCTTAGTTTGCAGTCTGGCACTCAATCCACTGAGTCCTGGCAGTTATTTTAAGAATTGAAAACTCACCCTGATTTCTAGCCACCGTAAAATCTGATGTGAGTTTGACAAAAAACTTGGAAAAATGTTAACTATCAGTCCTTGGTGCATGTCAACAACACATTTTTCACTGTAGACCTGGCATTAATTTACCACTTTTGAAAGTTACTCCCACCCCTTCCATGCTCTTTGTCCCCTTTGCCCCTAATGTGTGTGTTGCATTTGCTTTCTTAAGTCCACTGAAAAGTTGCATGGTTTTTAACACAAAAATAGTCTTCGATTTTTTGTAAGATTTAGATACAATGTGGTTATTTTGATGGCCTTTGTTTATACAAGGAGGTTATTTACTTGTATTGTAAATATTTATACTCTTTTGTACTTTTCTGGAAACATTCCTCTGGTGCTTTATCAATAGTCATAGTTCTTCAAAGGTAGGAGTTGGAAACCTAGATTGCTATGGCTCCTTGAATAAGAAAAATGAATGTCTGAGAATTTTGAGCAGCTAGCAGTCATATCATCCCCCTTAGCTGTCAGTTTCTCCGTTACTTTCCCCCCTCTAGGTCTCTCAACCAACAGAAACTTACCTATAGCAAACAAAACTTCACAGTTAGTGTCACTTGCACTGAAAATATTATGTGGAACATAATCCCAAATGAAGCAATCCCATTCATGACTGAAGGTATATGTGTGGAAGTAAACTTTTACTTTTAGGTGTTTAACAGGCTTTAATGTTTTCTTTGTTTCTCCTTTTCCCCCCTGACTAAATGTAAACTTTTTAGGCAAGAACTGTGTCTTATTTTCTTTATGTAAATTAAAGAGTTTTGGACATTTAATAAATATTCATGAAGTATTGGAGAGATTAATTTGGTCAACTTATAGCAATTTCTAGTACCGTAAAAATTTAAATATGACAGTGAATTTTATTTTAAAAATACTTACTGCCCTTTTTGAATGTATGTTTTTCAGTAAGTATTTTTAAAATAAATTTATTGTGTCATATTTAAGTTTTTTGTGCAACATTTATATTCAAGTTGTGTGAACATCATCTCCTTTTTATGGTACGTGGCATATAGCTGTACTTACACAAATGTGAAACACATTAAGAGTTTTAGTATTTTAAAGTAATGATTGAATTCCGTCTTATGTGATCAGTGCACTCTTTGTTTTTGTCTCTATCAGTGGAATATACGAACAATCCAGTTCTCAGTCATGAGCATTCGTACAAACGTGTGTGTGTGTGTGTGTGTGTGTATGCATGCTATTTGTGTTTAAAATTTTGAAAAGTAATTCCTGTATTTTTATTTTTCAGAACATCTTAGCTGAACCATCAAGGGCTAATGGAAATATGGTTCGCCATTCCTCATCTCCATATGTAGTATATCCACCTGATAAACCTTTCCTTAACAGTGACCTACGACGCTCCCCAAATAAGCCGACACTAGCCTATCCAGAAAGCAACAGCAGAGGTAACAGAGTCTAGCAAAATAGATGTTTTTGTGTGTTTGTGTTACTCACTGCTTAAAAATTCTTAATTGTGTCTTCCATTTATTTTAAATTTAAAGGAGAAGAATATATTTCCCCTTTCCTGTTTTTATGCTCCTCAAAATATAATACCTTTTTAAATTTGTTTCTTGACTGGTTGTTAAACATCATAATTCCTATTTTATTCCCTAGTACTTTGTCTTCCTCTGAACTTTTTAAAAAGTTTCGTTACATAGATATAAAGATCAGAACTAGATGAACTGTTGTAACACAGGCATTGATGGATAGCAGTGTCTTTGTTACGCTAATAGCAGGCCCCCTTAGATAACTTTAGGATGAGGGGTGGTAGCTGGAAAAACCACACAGGTGATATAAGCCAGAAATTTTGGCCCCACACCCAGACCTCAAAAGAGGGAAGATGAACTGGAGACTGAGTTCAGTCACCAGTGGCCAGTGGATTAACCAGTGATGCCTACATAATGAAGCCTCCATAACAAGTCTTGCACAATGAGGTTCCAAGAGCATCCGGATTGGTCATGAAAGCCCCTTTACATCTTGCCCTAGGTGTCTGCTATTTACCTGTGTGTGAGTCGTGTCTTTCATTAAAAAGCTGTGATCGTAAGTATGCTGACTTCCTGAGTTCTGAGAGTCATTCTGGCAAGTGACTAAATGTGAAGGAAGAGTTATGTAACTCCTTAATCTGCAGATGGTTGTGCAGAAGCGTAGGTACCTTGGGGACATCTGGGATGTAGAGCTGACAGCTGAAGTGGAAGCAGTCATGTGGCACCTAATCCCTTAACTTGTGGGGTTTGCACTACTTCCAGGAAGTTACTATCAGAAGAGAAGGGAATGGTAGGGAACCCAGTGGGCACAGGAACTGATGTGAGAAAAGCACAGTCATCCCCCACAGAGTTTAAGTTCTAATAAAGACACTCTATAAATACGTTTAAGAAATCTGTTGAATGCAAAACAGAAAAAAGAAAAAACATACTGTTTTTAAATTGAATTATCCTGTTCAGTAAAGTTACTATAACCCACTGAAAGACAATAAAAGCTTTTGGTTTCCTTTATATCAAAAAACACACAGCACAGCTGTCATAGGAAGGAGAGTTAACAGCAGACTTGAAACTGCTTTCCTTGGACATGTCTGCTTACAAGGTTGGTTCTTGGCTACTACCTGGAAACTTGAACTTTGGGAAGGTTCCAACCACTGTTACCATGAGTGTTAGGGGTCCCCAAGACCAGGCCCAGGTTTGATAACTTGCTAGAAGGACTCACCAGCAGATAGTTATACTCATGGCTGTGATTTATTATAGCAAAAGGATACAAAGGGAAAAGATGCGCAGGGTAAAGTCCACAGAAAATCAGGTGCAAGCTCTCAAAATTCCTCTGCAGGGTGTGTGTTAATTCCTCTAGCAACTAATAATGAGAACTTATGTGAAATGCAGTCTACCAAGAAGGCCCATCACACTTAGTGGCCAAGGTTTTATTGGGGGCTGGTCACATTTCTGACTTTCAGAAAGAAGGCAGGTGTTCACAAGATGGAGGCGTAGGTAGACACACTTTGTCGCCTCACAAGACCAAAAGAACAACAACAAATTTAAAAACAAAAAATAACCAGAACTGCCAGAAAATTGAACTGTATGGAAGTCTGACAACCAAGGAGTTAAAGAAGCAGCATTCATCCAGACCAGTAGGAGGGGTGGAGACGGGTAGCCAGGGTGGAGAGGACTCAAGGCAAGGATGTAGCTGGCAGAGTGGGCAGTCCCACATTTGTGTTCAGATAAACCGGGAGGAACAACTGGGGAGCCAGACAGGCTGTACAACCCAGGGTTCCATCCAGCAGAGGGAAATAAAACCTCAAATCCTCTGAATGAAAAAACCTGTGGGGGTTACAGTGGTGGGAGAACACCCAGTCTCACAGGCAAGTTCATTGGAGAGACCCACAGGGTCCTCTAATGTACACAAACCCACTCACACAGGAATCAGGTCCAGAAGGGCCCAATTTGCTTGTGGGTAGAGGGAGAAGTGACTGAGAGCCCACTGAGAGCTGAGCAAATGCCATTATTCCCTATGGACCCCTCCTCCATATACAGCTCCACAACTCAGACTTGGGTTGTCCCACCCTGGCAAATACCTAAGGCTCCACCCCTTACTATGTAACAGACTTCCCAAGAACAACAAAAAAAAAAAAGCCCAAATGAAAGAAGAGATCAAAGCTCCAGAAAAAATCCAACTAAGTGATGAAGAGATAGCTAAGCTATCAGATGCAGAGTTCAAAACACTGGTAATCAGGATGCTCACCGATATGGTTGAGTATAGTCACAAAATAGAGGAGTAAGTGAAGGCTATGAAAAGTGAAATAAAGGAAAATGTAGAGAGAACCAACAGTGATGGTAATGAAACCGGGACTCAAATCAACAGTTTGGAGCAGAAGGAAGAAATAAACATTCAACCAGTACAGAATGAAGAATCAAAAATTCAAAAAAGTGAGGAGAGGCCTAGGAACCTCCACAACTTTAAATGTTCCAACATAACGAATCATAGGAGTCCAGAAGGAGAAGAGGAAGACGAAGAAAGTGAAAACATAATGGAGAACTTCCCCAGTCTGGCAAAGGAAATTGACTTCTAGGAAGTCCAAGAAGCTCAGGGAGTCCCAAAGAAGTTGGACCCAAAGAGGAACACACCAAGACACATCATAATTTCATTACCCAAGATTAAAGAGAGTATCTTCAAAGCAGCAAGAAAAAAGGAGAGAGTTACCTACAAAGGAGTTCCCATAAGACTATCAGCTGATTTCTCAAAAGGAACCTTACAGGCAAGAAGGGGCTGGAAAGAAGTATTCGAAGTCATGAAAGGCAAGGACCTACATCCAAGGTTACTCTATTCAGTAAAGTTATCATTTAAAATGGAAGGGCAGATAAAGTGCTTTCCAGACAAGGTCAAATTCAAGGACTCCGTCATCACCAAGCCCTTATTATATGAAATGTTAAAGGGACTTATCTGAGAAAAAGAAGATCAAAAATATGAACAGTTAAAATGACAACAAACTCAGAACTATCAACCACCAAACCTAAAAAAAACCAAAACAGAATAAAAACAAACTAAGCAAGAAAACTAGAGGAGGAACAGATTCACAGAAACAGATACGGAGGGTTATTAGTGGGAAGTTGGAAGGGGGTAATGGGGGAAAAGGTACCATGGGTAAGAAGTATAAATGGTAGGTAGAGAATAGACAGGAGAGATTAAGAATAGTATAGGAAATAGAGAAGCTAAACAACTTAAATGTACAACCCATGGACTTGAACTAAGGGGGTGGGGGATGCAATTGGGAGGGGGGATGCAGGGTGGAGGGTAATAAAGGGGTAAAATGGACCAACTATGAATGGCATAATCAATGACCTGTATTTCAAAAAATGGCGGAGATACTGTAATTAATGTCTTGGCAAAGACATACTTCTGATGAAAGTATAAATTGGTGCAACCTATTTTGAAGGTGGGTGACTTTGTTTCAGAAGGCTTGAAAATATGAATATTTTTGACCTAGTAACTTAATTTTTCAATTTTTATTTATTGGTAATAAGGAAATAACCTTTTAACACAGCATAAGGGAATGCTCACTGTATCATAATGATAGAATACAAAACAAAACTTAATTTTAAGTTTTAAATAATTTTAAATAGTTCGATGTCAGTCTGTTTTATACATAGAATAAGAGATTAAAAGAAATAACCACAAATGACAGTCATTATCTCTTGTAGTAGAGTTATCGGTTATTTTCTTTGTTTTAGTTTCCTGTGCCTTGTATAGTGAATATATATTACTTTTTTAATTAGGAACTTTTGTTGGGCAGTTACTGTGTGCTTAGATTTTTTTCCCCTAAATAATGAAAAAATAGGCATTAAAAATCATCCTTTCTGTTTGAACATTTTAACCCTGTGATTGGATTCTGCATGTGATCCTTTTAATGAAACAAAAGTTATAATTAATATTCTTTGGGACAGTTATATGAACTTTGTGTGATTAGCTAAATATTTTTACCATTTTATAAAATTTTCGAAATCTTTTTACCATAATAATGTGTCTTTTACTTGAGTATTTAGCACATTTCAGAAACTAAAAAGATATCTTCAAGTGGATTTTTTTTTAAAGAGAATTATCATGTGATGATAATTAAAATTTTGTCATTCCTAAAGAGTGTACCTCCACTGTACCCACCCCTCAATTTTATTTTTTATTTAGATCAGGTTACTATTTATAAGGGAACTTTCTCTTTATATATTGTTACCTTATAGTATCTGTATTTGTATTTGGCAGCCATATTTTCTGCTCTGAAGAATCTTCAAGATAAGATTCGACGCTTAGAACTTGAAAGGATTCAGGCAGAAGAAAGTGTGAAAACCTTGTCTAGAGAAACAATTGAATATAAGAAAGTATTGGATGAACAGATACAAGAAAGGGAGAATTCAAAAAATGAGGAATCAAAGCACAATCAAGGTTTGTTTAATTAAGGAAATAAACACTCAGAATAAGTATTGTAAAATTACTCCAAAATTGCCCGATAGCATTTTCTAGTAGTCAGTCTTCAAGCTCCACAAAACTGCATTATGTAGTTTGGTGCATTTTGAGGAACAAGTGCTAATGTCATAAAATTACATTTACTGACTGAATTCAAGGCAAATTAGACCAGCATATAGGGAATGATTGAGGTCATCTGAAAAGGCTCCCAGGGCTCCTGGAAGGTGGTTAGCATATATACTGTAGGCTTAATTCCCTTTAACAGCTTGTTAAAACTGTTCTATGAGTGAGCTAATTTCTGCCTCTTTTTACATATTCTTTTTAGAACTGACATCTCAGTTGTTAGCTGCAGAAAATAAATGTAATCTTTTAGAAAAACAATTGGAATATATGCGTAATATGATAAAGCATGCAGAAAAGGAAAGGACATCTGTCTTGGAGAAACAGGTATAGTACCTCACAGATTTATTCTCAAGGACAGTTAATGGGAAAGATTAAATTGACTTAAAGACCTTTTTTCTCAGTGAGGACTAGTAGTGCTGTTATAATATTACTTTTTTTTAATTGCCATGACTTCAGGGGTTTTTTTTAAGGTTTTATTTTATTTATTTTTAGAGAGAGGGGAAGGGAGGGAGAAAGAGAGGGATAGAGAAAGAGAAACTTCAAGGTGTGTTTGCCTCTCACACGGTCCTCACTGGGGACCTGGCCCACAACCCAGGCATGTATGTGCCCTGACTGGAAATTGAACCAGCGTCCCTTTGGTTTGCAGCCTGTGCTCAATCCACTGAGCTACACCAGCCAGGGTATTTCTCCTTTTATCTTAAAATAACCACTGGCAATAGCACCAGCAGTTCATTTTGAAAGACTAGTGTAAACTTTGAGAAAAAATGTAGTAACAGTGCAAGACTGAAATTATTTGGAATCATTTATGGTGTCTGAAGATTTGATTGGCTTTCTTGTAATTGCCATGTTTGGTAAAGTTTTACTTAAATTGGAAAAACACTATATAGGGTGTTGCATGATCTTTGCAAGTTAACATTAACGTATTTTAGTTTACATTATAAAAAGTATAAAAAATCTTATGTCTCTCTACTTACTCAATTCTTTTAAAGGCTCAAGTAAGGCAGGAGATATCAGGGTTTTTAATACTTTGAAAACCTGATTTCATGTTTAAGTATAGTTAACATACAGTTTTGGGTGTACAAATAGTAATTTAACATTTATATACCTTATAAAGTGATCACCATGGTAAGTCTTATAACCATCTGTCACCATACAGCTGTTACAATATTGATTGTATTTCCTGTGTTGTACCAGTACACGCATGTGACATTCATTTTGTAACTGGAATTTTGTACTTCTTAAATTCCCTTCACCTTTTTTCATTCATTCCCCCCAACCCCTCCTTTCTGGCATCCATCAATTTGTTCTCTGTATCAATGCCTCTGTTTTTGTTTTATTCATTTGTTTTGTGTTTTATTTTTAGATTTCACATGTGAGTGAAGTCATGCAGTATTTATCTCTTACTTTACTTAGCGTACTACCCTTTAGGTCCATTTATGTGGTTACAAATGCCAATATTTTGTTCTTTTTATGGCTGAGTAATACTCCTTTTTTTCTGTATGTCTCCTTTATTCAATTCTTCTTTTGATGAACAGCTAGGTTATTTCCATATTTTGGCTATTGTAAATAATGCAGCAATGAACATAGAGGCCCATAAATCTTTTGAATTAGTGTTTTTATTTTAGGGCTCTTATTTCTCCACATCCTTACTACCATTTGTTATTTGTTGTCTTTTTGATGCTACCATTCTGACAGATGTGAGGTGATAATTCACAGTGGTTTTCATTTGTATTTCCCTAATAGTTACTGCTGTTGAGCATCTTTACAGATGTCTCTAGACAAAGTATGTCTTCTTTGTAGAAATGTCTATATTTAGGTCCTCTGCCCTTTTTAAAATAGGGCTATGGGTGGGTTTTTTTGTTTGTTTTTGTCTTGTTTTTCTTTTCTTATGCAGAGTTTTATGATTTCTTTAAATATTTTAGATAGTTACTCTTATTGGTTACATACTTTGAAAATATCTTCCGCCATTCAGTTCTATTGTTGTTATGGTGATTATTTCCTTTGCTATGCAAAGGATTTTTAGTTTGATGTAATCTCATTTGCTTAGTTTTTCTTTTTTTACCTTTGCCTGAGGAGTCATTAAAAAAAAGTACTGCTAAAACCAATGTCAAAGAGTTTACTGCCTATGTTTTCTTACAGGAGTTTTATGGTTTCAGGGCTTATATGTAAGTCTTTAATCGTTAAGGTTGCTTTACTTTGGCTATGCTGGGTCTTCTGTGATTTTATATAAATTTTAGGATTATTTGTTCTAGTTCTGTGGAAAATACCATTGGTATATTGAGAAGGATTACATTGAATCTGTAAATTGCTTTTGATAGTATGGACTTTTTAATGATACTAATTTTTTAATCCATGAACATGGTATATCCCTCCATTTATTTCTGTCTTCAGCTTCTTTCATTAATGTCTTACAATTTTCAGAGTACAGGTCTTTCACCTCCTTGGTTAAATTTATTGCTAGATATTTTATTCTCAATTTCTTTTCTGAGAGTTTGTTATTTGTGCAGAGAAACACAACTGATTTATGAATATTAATTTTGTATCCTGCAACTTAACTGAATTCATTTACTCTAATGCTTTTTTGGTGGAGTCTTTAGAATTCTTTTTACATAGTGTTATATGTCTATGTGGTTGAAGGTTTTGCATCGATGTTCATTGGGATAATGGCATGTAACTTTTTAAACATGACTTTAGTCTTGGTATTAGGGTAATGCTGACCTCATAGAAAGAGTTTGGAAGCATTTCTTTCTCATGTATTTTTTGGAATAGTTCGAGAAGGACAGTTCTTACTTAGAAACTTGATAGAATTTACCTATGAAGCCTCCTGGTCCTGGAATTTGTAGTTGGGAGTTTTTTGATGACTGGTTCAATTTCATTACTAGTAAGTGGTCAGTTTGGATTTTCTATTTCTTCCTCTTTTACTCTTGGAAGGTGGTTGTTTCTAGAAATTTACCCATTTCTTGTCCAATTTTTTGATCTATAATTGTTTGTAGTATTCTCTTAGGATCTTGTATTTCTGTGGTGTCAGTTTTCACTTCTGTTTAATTTATGATTTTATTTGGACCACTCCTTTTTTTTTTTAAGTATAGCTAAAGGTTTATCAATTTCATTTATCTTTTCAAAGAACCAGTTGTTTCATTGATCTTTACTATTGCTTTTTTAACTTTTTCATTTATTTCTGTTCTGACCTTTATTATTTTCTTTCTTCTAACTTAGAACTTTGTTTTTTGTTTTTCTGTTTTCTTTCGGTGTAAAGTTAGATTGTGGATGTGGGATTTTTCTTGTCTTAAGGTAGGCTTGTATCGCTGGGCACTTTTCTCTTAGAACTGCTTTTGCTGCTTTCCATAGATTTTGGAAAGTTGTATTTTCATTGTCATTTGTTTCAAGGTATTTTTTAAATTTCCTCTTTTTAATTTGTCCTTGAGCAGCTGGTTGTTTAGAAGCATGTTTAGTCTCTTAAGTGTTTGTGTTTCTTGCAGTTTTCTTTTTGTAATTGATTTCTAGTTTTATATTGCTGTAGTTGGAAAAGATGCTTGATATGATGTCAGTGTTCTGGAATTTATTGAGACTTGTTTTGTGTCCTAACATGTGGTCTATTCTGGAGAATGTACAAGTGCACTGGAAAAGAATGTGTATCCTGTAGTTTTGGGATGAAATGTAGTGTATATATCTATTAAGTCCATATCATTTAATGTGTCCTTTAGGACAATGTTTTCTTACTTAGTTTCGGTCTGTGTGATGTGTTCATTGATGTTATGTTCCATATTTCTGTCAGTTTTTTTCCTTCATGTTTGTTAATATTTTCTTTATATATTTAGGTCGTCCTATTTGGATACATAAATATTTATGATTGTTGTAACCTTTTTTGGACTGACCCCTATCTATATTATTAAATAACATCCTTTGTCTTTCATTACAGTCTGTTTTAATGTCTATTTTGTCTAATAGAAGTATTGCTAACCCAGTTTTCCGTTGGTTTTCATTTGCATGGATCCACTCCTTGAAGTTTCTGTGTGTCTTTTGTTATTTGAAATGAGTGTCTTGTATGTTGTAGGCAATCAGCCACCCTATGTCTTTTGACTGAAGTTTTTAGTCTAATTACATTTATAGAAATTATTGATAGGTATGTTCTCATTGCCATTTTATTGTTTTCCAGTTATTTTTGTAGTTCTCTATTTCTTTCCTCTTTTGTTCTTTTGTGGTATGCTGGTTTTCTTTCGTGTTATGTTCGGTTCCTGTGTCTCTCTGTGTGTGTGTGTGTGTGTGTGTGTGTGTGTGTTGGAGGTTTTTGGTTTGTGTTTACCATGAGCATATATTGACCTGTATATATACCTGTCTATTTTAAACGGATAGGCTTTTAAGTTTGAACACATTCTAAAAGTGCTACATTTTTATCCCCCCCCTCATGTTTTATCTTTTTATATTATATTTTAGATCTTTTTGTTTTGTGTATCTCCTTACTACTTAATTGCAGTTATAGTTGATTTTACTATTTTTCTCTTAATCTTTCTACTAACTATTTAGGTGGCTTACCCACTGCCTTTTCTATATATTTGCCTTTGCCAGTTAGGTTTTTGTTTTACTTTCTTATTTCTGATTATGGCTTTTTTCTCTATTCTCCCAAGTTCTCTGAGCATTTTTATCACCATTACTTTGATTTTTTTCCCCAGATAAATTAACTTGCCTGTGTGTCATTAGGGTTTTTTCCTGGGTTTGATTTTACTCTTTCATTTGGAACATATTCCTCAGTTTCCTCATTTTGTTGGTCACACTGTGTTCATTTCTATGAAGTAGGTGAAACAGCTACCGCTCCCAGTCGTGAAGGAGTAGCCTTTTATTTTGTGTATAGGAACAACCCCTGTTTAGACTGTGCATGTCAGTGGCTTTGGCAAGCTGACTAGAGATGGAGTGGCCATGGCCAGCATGTCCTGAGGCCACTCTGTTGGGAGGGCCATTTAGAGCTGGGGCAGGAATGCGGTAAGGTCTCCTGTGGTTGGCTTTTCCAGGTCCCTTCTGGTGGGTGGCAAGCTGGAGTTGGGTGGGCCTTTGAGGTGTCCTGGTGCCCTGAGCTCCAGAACCACCTGATAGGGTGTCTGACTATAGGTGGAAAGCTATTGTCGTCTACAGGTCCTCGGTGAGCTGGGGTGGCTTTGCAGGCTGGCTAGAGTGTGTAGCCTGAGCTCCAACTCATGCTACCCAGGTGGAGGGGGAATGTAAATTGTGGCCTCTTTTTTTCTTTTTTAGTTACCTGGCATGAGCTACAAAGCAGTCTGCACAGGGCTGCTACTTTTGCTGGGCTTGGAGATGCCTGAGAAAGGCCAGGCTGCAAACCAAGACCGTTTAGTTTAGGACCTGGGGCCACTTTTTAGGAAAGTCCACAGCTTCAGCCAGGCAGGCTGTTTATATAGAAAAGTTACTGGAAAGGGCTTTAGTAGGCCTGCAAGTCAAGTGAGGCAGGGCTTCAGGGCATCACCAGGGTGATTTGAACAGTGCTAGACAGGTAGATGGAACTCAGATACGGTACACAGGCTGCCAGCTCTGTGAGGGAGGGATCGTCAAAGGAACAATGGCGTCTGCCAGCTCTTCTGTCTGAGAAAAACCACCCACCCCCATAGTTCTTACCCCAATACCAGGCAATTCAGTTCCTCTCCATATGTTCCTCATTCCTTTTGAGTTGCTGTCCCAGGGCTGGCGCTCAGAGAGAATCAGTGTGAGTACGTCCATGTGCTGGCCCTTTCAAAAGAATGCCTGGGACCCCAGAAGCACTTTGTCTGACTAGCCTCAATCCCCACTGGTTTTTACAACCAAAGTTGTAGATGCCTGTCTTCTTTTCACTGGATCTCTGGTCTGGTGGTGCCTAGTGTGAGGATGGGATACCTCCCTCCTTAGGGTAGACTCAACAAGTGAGATATCTCCTCCAATTTTTATCTGCCACACATGAGTGTGGGACCAGCCCAATCTGCATCTCGTGCCCTCCTACCAGTCTCAATGTGACTTCCTTAATTCCCTAGTTGTAGGACTTCCATTCTGCTATATTTCAGGGGTTCTGAATGATGGTTGTTTGTAAAATAGTTGTAATTTTTTTTTAACTTTTTCTGTTGTACAGTTTTCTGCCTTTTCCCCCAGCCTTCCCCACCAGCCCATCCCTCTTTACCTCCCTCCCCTCCTTCCACCCTGCCTTGTTATTGTCCATGTCTCCTTCACATGGACAATATATAATTGTTCCTGCAAACCCTTCACCCTTTTCCCCTATAATCCCCTCTTCTCTCCCCTCTGGTCATGTCAGCCTATTTTCAACTTCAGCGTCTTTGGTTATATTTTGCTTGCTTGTTCATTTTGTTGATTAGGTTCCTGTTAAACGTGAGATCATATGTTATTTGTCTTGCACCACCTGGCTTATATCACTTAGCATAATGCTCTATAGTTCCATCCGTGCTGTCACAAACAGTAGGAGCTCCTTCTTTCTTTCTGCTGCATAGAATTCCATTGTGTAAATGTACCATAGTTTTTTGATCCATTCATTTACTGGTGGGCACTTAGGTTACTTCCAGCATTTGCCTATTGCCAATTGTGCTGCTGTGAACATTGGGGTGCATAGGTTCTTTTGGATTGGTGTTTCAGGGTTCTTAGGATAGAATCCTAGCAGTGGAATTGCTGGGTCAAAAGGCAGTTCCATTTTTAGTTGGAACTTCCATACTGTTTCCCATAGTGGTTGCACCAGTCTGCAATCGCACCAACAGTGCACTAGGGTTCCCTTTTCTCCACAACCTCTCCAACACTTGTTGTTTATTGCTTTGTTTATGATGGCCATTCTCAATGGTGTGAGGTGGTATCTCAATTATGGTTTTAATTTGCATCTCTCTGATAGCTAGTGATACTGAACATCTTTTCATATGTCTCTGGGCCCTCTGTATGTCTTCCTTGGAGAAGTGTCTGTTCAAGTCCTTTGCCCATTTTATAATTGGGTTGCTTATCTTCTTAGAATGAAGTTGTTTGAGTTCTTTATATATTTTGGCGATCAAACCCTTGTCTCAGGTATCGTTGGCAAATATGTTTTCCTGTACGGTTGGTTCTCTTTTCATTTTAATGCTGTTTTCTTTAGCTATGCAGAAGCTTTTTATTTTGATGAGGTCCCATTTGTTTATTCTTTCCTTTATGTCCCCTGCTCTAGGGGACATATCAGTGAAAATATTGTTGTATTGAATATCTGAGATTTTCCTGCCTATGTTCTCCTGTAGGACTTTAATGGTGTCAAGATTTATATTTAAATCTTTTATTCACCTTGAATTTATTTTTGTGTATGGTGTAAGTTGGTACTCGAGTTTCATTTTTTGTCCATGTAGCTGTCCATCTCTCCCAACACCATTTGTTGAAGAGGCTATTTTTAATCCATTTTATGCTGCTGCCCGCTTTGTTGAAAATTAATTGACCGTAGAGACTTGGTTTTATTTCTGGGCTCTTCTATTCTGTTCCCTTGGTTTATATGTCTATTCTTATGCCAGTACCAGGCTGTTTTGATTACAGTGGCCTTGTAATACAGTTTGGTATCAGGTATTGTGATCTGGCCTCCTTTGCTCTTCTTTCTCAAAATTGCTGCAGCTATTTGGGGTTGTTTATGGTTCCATATAAATTTTTGAAGTGTTTGTTCTATATCTGTGAAATATGCCATTGGTACTTGTAATAGGTATTGCATTGAATCTATAAATTGCTTTGGGTAGTATGAACATTTTGATGATGTTAATTCTTCCGATCCATGAACATGGTATATGTTTCCACTTGTTTGTGTCTTCCCTAATTTCTTTCTTCAGCATTCTGTAGCTTTCTGAGTACAAGTCTTTTACCTCCTTGGTAGTTTATTCCTAGGTATTTTTACTTTTCTTGTGACTATATCAAATGGGATTTTTTTCTTGATTTCTGCTTCTGATGTTTCATTGTTGGTATACAAAAATGCCTTTGATTTCTGGATATTGACTTTGTATCCTGCTGTTTTTCCAAGTTCATTTATTAGGTCAAGTAGTTTTTTGTTGGAGTCTGTAGGATTTTCTATGTACACTGTCACGTCGTTTGCAAACAATGACAGTTTTGTTTCCTCTTTCCAATTTGGATACCTTTTATTTCCTTTTCTTGTCTGATTGCTGTGGCTAGGACTTCCAATACTATGTTGAATAGAAGTGGTGGAAGTGGATCACCTTGTCTTGTTCCTGATCTTAGTGGGAAAGATTATAGTTTTTGCCCATTGAGTATGATGTTGGCTGTAGGTCTCTCATACATGGCCTTTATTATGTTGAGGAATGCTCCCTCTATTCCCACTTTGCTGAGTGTTTTTATCATAAATGGGTGCTGTACCTTAGCAAATGCTTTTTCCACATCTATTGATATGATCATGTGATTTTTGTCTTTGCTTTTGTTTATGTGATGCATTACATTTATCGATTTGCAAATATTGTACCATCCTTGCATCCCTGGGATGAATCCCACTTGGTCATAGTGTATGATCTTTTTAATGTATTGCTAGATGTGGTTTGCCAATATTTTGTTGAGGATTATAGCGTCTATGTTCATCAGCGATATTGGCCTGAAGTTTCCTTTTTTTGCTGTGTATCTGGTTTTGGGATTAGGATGATGCTGGCTTCATAAAAAGAGTTTGGGAGTCTTCCATCTTCTTGGATTTTTTGGAATAGTCTGTGAAGGATGGGGGTTAGTTCTTCCTTAAATGCTTTGTAGAATTCTCCTGTGAAACCGTCTGGTCCAGGACTTTTGTGTGTGGGAAGCTTTTTGATTACTGTTTCAATTTCATTAGGTGTTATCGTTCATTAGGTGTTCGATTTCATCAGGTCTATTCAGGCTTTCTGCTTCTTCATTGAGTTTTGGGAGGTTATATTTTTAGAAATTTGTCCATTTCATCTAGGTTTTCACATTTCTTGGCATATAGTTCTTCATAGTAATTTCTTACACTCCTTTATATTTCTGTGGTATCAGTTGTAGTCTCTCCTCTTTCATTTCTGATTGTGTTTATTTGGGTCCCCTCTCTTTTTTTCTTGATGAGTCTGCTTAAAGGCTTGTTGATTTTGTTTATCTTTTCAAAGAACCAGCTCCTGGATTCATTGATCCATACAATTGTGCTTTTTTAGTCTCTGTGTTGTTTAATTCTGCTCTGAACTTGGTTATTTGCTCCCTTCTACTTGCTCTGGGTTGTCTTTGTTGTTGTTCTTTGAGTTCTTGTAGGTGTAGGGTTAGGTTGTTCATTTGGAATGTTTCTATTTTTTTTAGGTAGGTCTGTATCGCTATGAACTTCCCTCTCAGGACTGCCTTCGCTGTGTCCCATAAATTTTGGGTTGTTGTGAGTTCATTTTCATTTGTTTCCAGAAACTTTCTGATATCTTCTTGGTCTCATTCTTGACCCATTCATTGTTTATTAGTATGCTATTCAATCTACATGAGCTTGAGTGTTCTTGAGTTTTTTCCTTGAGGTTGGTTTCTAGTTTTAGTCCCTTGTGGTCAGAGAAAATGCTTGATATGATTTCAGTTTTCTTGAATTTGTTGAGGCTTGTTTTGTGTCCTCTCATGTGGTCTAGCTTTGAAAATGTTCCATGTTCATTTGAAAAGAATGTGTATTTTGCTTCTTCGTGTTGAAAGGCTCTCTATATATCAGTTAAGTCCATTTCATCTAGGACATTGTTAAATGCTGCAATATCATTGTTGATATTTTGTTTGGAAGATCTATCCATTTTTGACAGTGGGGTGTTGAGATCCCCTACTGTAATTGTGTTGCTCTCAATATCTTTCTTGAAGTCTTCAAGATTTTCTTTATGTATTTGGGTGCTCCTATGTTGGGTGCATATATATTTAAAATGTTTATGTGTTCTTGATGGATTCTTCCTTTGAGTATTATGAAGTGACCTTTGAGTCTCTGTTTATGGCCCTTATTTTGAAGTCTATTTTGTCTGATATGAGTATTGCTACCCTGGCTTTTTATTTCCTGTCTGTTTGCTTGGAAAATTTGTTTTCAGCCCTTCACTATCAGTCTGTGTAGGTCTTTTGTCCTGAGGTGGGTCTCTTGTAGGCAGCATATGTGTGGGTCATGCTTTCTTATCCATTCAGCTATTCTATGTCTTTTGTTTGGAGCATTTAATCCATTTACATTTAAGGTTATTATTGATTGTCTTAAATGTAAAGTCCAGATTCATAGTAAGAATCTTATATAGCATATATATACTTTTTACCTAGTTTTATAGTTTATTCTGTGATTGTCAGTTCTTAAACCTGATAGGTGACAGTGTTTTTAAATTTTTGATCCTAACCTGAAAAAAAAGATGTTTAACATGTAATTCAGAGGAAGTATAAAAAATAAAAACCAAAACCATAATTATTGCCTTATTAAAGAGATGAACTATTTAAAAGAACCAGACTAATTGAAAGTGTGTGTGTTTGTCTGTGTGTAGTCTATGGTATGTCTAGTAAATACGCTATCTCAAAGTATAATGATAGACTCACTATAATAGAACCAAATGTTATAGTGAGAACAGGAGTACAGTTATTAATTGATGTTTCTGAGGTTTTATCTTAATCTTTTTTTTCCCTAGGATTCATCTATGGTATCTCAAGTTTTATGAACGGTTTTAGGGAAAAAAAGCATATATTGTATTCTCAGTTATACTTAGTGGTGTTTTTCAGAGTTTTGTTTGTTTGTTTGTTTTGTCAAATTATCATGCTGTATTTAATATTGTTTCCCAGGTTTCCCTAGAAAGAGAACGACAACACGATCAAACACATGTTCAGAGTCAACTTGAAAAATTGGACCTTCTTGAGCAGGAATATAACAAACTTACCGCAATGCAGGCGCTTGCAGAAGTCAGTGAATGTACTTTTCACTCATCAATGTGTAATATCATTTCTTTTGTAAAATTGATTATTTTTTTAAAAGATTTTATGTATTTATTTTTAGAGAAGAGGGGAAGGGAGGGAGAAAGAGAGGGAGAGAAACATCAGTGTCATTGCCTCTCATGCGCCCCCTACTGGGGACCTGCCCTACAACCCAGGCATGTGCCCTGACTGGGACTCCAACCGGTGACCCTTTGGTACACAGGTCAGCACTTAATCCACTGAGTCACACCAGGCAGGGCTAAAATTGGTCATTTTATAATACTAGATATTTATAGAAAGGTGATCTTAAAACAAAAAAACAAATTTTTTAAAGGGAGAAGTGTAATTTGGAGAGAATGTTCACATTTTAAAACCTTGATGTACATGAGAAGGGGTTTTGTTTTTTCTTAATGTTTGAAGATTAAATGTTTTTGAGTATTCCTAAGGCTTTTATCACTTGGTTTAAGTTGTTCTGTGACCTAAGCTTAATTTTAATTCTCTTGGGAAGTATTTAATACCACTGACACTAATGTTTCAGATTTAACTTCCATCTAACCTGAGTGCCTTCATACAGAGCTGGGTTCTTTGACCATAGATTTTACCCATAATTTATTCTGTTGAACCTCACAGCTACCTTGCAAATGACTTATAATGAATCACAGGGGAGTGTCAGGGATACTGGCAGACTGAGAACCATTACCAGAATGAACTAACAAGCTTATATTTACTATGCTAAATATGTACTCATATTCCTTTGTTGCTGTATTAAAATTTTACTAATAGACAATAGCCTTTTTCACTGTTACCACTTTGAATGTTTTTTCACTAGAAAAAAATGCAAGAGTTGGAAGCAAAACTTCGTGAAGAAGAAAAGGAAAGAAAACGTATGCAGGCTAAAGCAGCTGAGGTACATTGAAATGTGAACAGTTAGGCTCCTCATATATTGTACTACTCTCTTTATATGAATAGGTGATTAACTGTGGGCCTCTTTGGTTATTTATATTTTGGAATGGTCTATTAATAAATTCTTAGATATGTAGCTTAATATGGAAAATTATAAGCATTTTTAGAGTAAAAACTCAGCATTTCTTTAGAGTTTTTCAAATTACAAGGTTTCAATCAGTATTTTTAAAAATCAATACACTGAAAAATATCAGACTATATACATAATAAGTTAATAATACATAACTATGTAAAACTTTTCACATGGGCCACCACTATTAGAGAACCAACAGTATGGGAAAACATATTTGCCAGTGATACCTCAGACAAGGGCCTGATCTCCAAAATATATAAAGAACTCACATGACTCTACTCCACGAAGACAGACAACCCAATTAAAAAATGGACAAAGGACTTGAACAGACACTTCTCCAAGGAAGACATACGGAGGGCCCAGAGACATATGAAAAGATGCTCAGCATCACTAGCCATCAGAGAGGTGCAAATTAAAACCACAATGAGGTACCATCTCACACCGGTTAGAGTGGCCAACATAAACAAATCAACAAACAAATGTTGGAGAGGATGTGGAGAAAAGGGAACCCTAGTGCACTGTTGGTGGGAATGCAGACTGGTGAGGCCACTGTGGAAAACAGTATGGAATTTCCTCAGAAAACTAAAAATGGAACTGCCCTTTGACCCAGCAATTCTGCTGCTGGGATTATACCCTAAGAACCCTGAAACACCAATCCAAAAGAACCTATGCACCCCAATGTTCATAGCAGCACAATTTACAATAGCCAGGTACTGGAAGCAACCCAAGTGCCCATCAGCAAACGAGTGGATCCAAAAACTATGGTATATTTACACAATGGAATTCTATGCAACAGAGAGAAAGAAGGAGCTTCTACCCTTTGCAACAGCATGGATGGAACTGGAGAGCATTATGCTAAATGAAATAAGCCAGGCGGTGAGGGACAAATACCATATGATCTCACCTTTAACTGGGACATAATCAATAGAAGAAAAAAGCAAACAAAATATAACCAGAGACATTGAAATTAAGAACATTGTAACAATAGCCACAGGGGAGTGGGGAGGGGATAGTGGGGAGAGGGGTCTATAGGAGCTACTATAAAGGACGCAAGGACAAAATCAAGGGGGAGGGTAGAGGTGGCAGAGGGAGGTGGGACTGGCTGGGGTGGGGTGGAGGGATGGGGAGAAAATGCAGACAATTGTAATGGAATAAAAATAAATTAATTAAAAAATAATCAAAAATTAAAAAAATAAAATCGTAAAAATAATTGAATTCATCATATATATTTTCTATTCTAATAATCAAAGCCAGTGCCATTTCAAAATCATAAATAGACCAAGCAAACTCTTAAAAAAAAAAAGAAAGAAAGAAATACTTGAAAGCCATCCTTCAGTATCCTACTTATAGGTGCTTTCTTTTCCTTGGTAACCTCAACACACCAGGACAGAAGTGGAAGTAATGGGCTGCCCCAATAGCTATTGACGTACTAAGTGACCAAAGCTACCATATTAGGAAAATGAGTTTGCTCACTAGTCTTAGATTTTTCTCCTATTCAGTGGCCACTAGGTAGAATGGATAAGGCAGTGTGAATTCCCCAAAACACTGAGTTTATATACAAAAACCAGAACTGCATTTCTAGAAGAATTAGCAACACTTCTGTACCCAGTAAGTCTTCCATACAGGCCCAATAAAAGACTTAATGTTTATAACTGTTAACACTCTCCCTTTAGAAGCTTATTTATTAAAATGTCTCCCATATATTGACCTCCCGGTTCCAGTCTTTTTTTTATATGTGTAACATTTGTATGTATCTTTTCTCATTATAATATTAACATAAGAAGCAGGACCCGATTCCAAAACAATTGGGAATGGAGGCTTTGTAGTTCAGGCTATGACCAGATGCCTGGGATCACTTCATGAGTGTGCTCACAGGAGTATAACCATTCTGTTAATCTCATCTTTGTTACCTTGTCTGTTCCTTTTCATGATTCCCAGAATTCACTGACTTAGCATATTCTTCTATTAAAGCTGATATATTTTTCTCAAATGTATACCTTTTGGTCGATTTGTATATTTTTCCCCTCAGTGTGCTTTCTGAGTTGTATAGTCATGTGGCTTTATTTTTGACTGCCAACAAATTTTAAAATTACTTGGTTTCTCTGCCAATTTCACTTTAAGGTGGGCCACTTACTGTATCTACGTTTCCTCACTTGTAACAAGAAACTTTGGGTTGTGCTTTATATATCTTGTTGTGAGTCCCATTGTACATGCAGTACAAAATTAAACAAGTTCATTATTTTGTTTGAAAAATTATTTTATGGTATTTTTGCTTTTTTATTTAGCAGGCATAAAAGTAGGGACTAAATCAGTTACTACTGATAATGTAATATCAGTAAAAGTTTTGAGTTCTGATAGTAAAACTCTTGTAGTGGAAGAACAATGGCCAAGCATCATGGTAAGTGGTTCCAAGTCTAGGTTACCCTAATTTGTATAGTCTTAGGCAAGATATTTAACCATTCAGGGTTTGAATTTTACCAGTGATAAACTGATCTTCATTTTATATCTTCTTAGTGTTAGATCAAAAAAGAGAAAAAGATAATTAAAGCATGCACTTTTTTTTTCTTTTTTTTATTGATTATGCTATTACAGGTTTCCCAATTTTTCCCCCTTTACCCCCCTCCACCTTGCCCCCTCAACCCTCCAGCATTTCCCCCCTTAGTCCATGGGTTGTACATATAAGTTCTTTGAGTCCTCTGTTTCCTATACCATTTTTTATCTCTCCCCGTCTATTTTATGCCTACTAATTATGCTTCTTTTTCCTTGTACCTTTTTCCCCCTATTCCTCCCTTCCCCCTCTCCACTGAAATCCCTCCATGTGATGTCCATTTCTCTGATTCTGTTCCTGTTCTGGTTGTTTGCTTAGTTTTTGTTTTCATTGTTTTTCTTTTCTTTTAGGTTCATTTGTTGATAGTTAGGAGTTCTCATTTTACTGTTCATAGTTTTGATCTTCTTCTTTTTCTTAGATAAGTCCCATTAATGTTTCATATAATAATGGCTGGGTGATGATGAACTCCTTGAACTTGATCATATCTGGGAAACACTTTATCTGCCCTTCCATTCTAAATGAAAGCTTTGCTGGATAGAGTAATCTTGGATATAGGTCATTGCCTTTCATGACTTCAAGTACTTCTTTCCAGCCCCTTCTTGCCTTCAAGGTTTCTTGTGAGAAATCAGCTGATAGCCTTATGGGCATGCCTTTGTAAGTAACTCTCTCCTTTCCTCTTGCTTTTTTTAGGATTCTCTCTTTATATCTAATCTTGGGTAACTTAATGATGATGTATGTGCCTTGGTGGGTTCCTCTTTGGGTCCAACTTCTTTGGGACTCTCTGAGCTTCCTGGACTTCCTGGAAGTCTATTTCCTTTGCCAGATTGGGGACATTTCCCTTCATTATTTGTTCACATAAGTTTTCAATTTCTTGCTTTTCCTCTTTTCCTTCTGGCACTCCTATAATTCGGATATTGGAACGTTTAAGGTTGTCCCAGAGGTTTATAACACTCCCTTCACTTTTTTGAATTCTTGTTTCTTCATTTTGTTCTGGGTGGATGTTTATTTCTTCCTTTTGTTACAAATCATTGGTTTGAGTCCTGGTTTCCTTCCTGTCACTGTTGGTTCCCTGAATATTTTGCTTTATTTCACTTTTGGTATCCTTCATTTGTTCTTTCATTTTTTGACCAAGCAAAATCAGTGAGCATTTTGATTACCAGGGCTTTAAATTCTCCATCAGGTTGGTTGGTGATCTCCTCATTCTTTACCTCTTTCTCTGGAGTTTTGCTCTGTTCTTTCATTTGGGTGCTATTTCTTTGTCTTGGCGCAGCTGATACGTTGTAAGGGGGCGGAGCCTTAGGTATCCACCTGGGCAGGGCAACCCTCTTTGCTCTGCTGCAGTGCTGCCTATGGGGGAGGGGCCAGAGAGGGAACAGTGCAGCTTGCCTGCTTGTCTCTGGTGCACTTTCCAAGGGACTCTAATGTGAGATTGGGAGAAACTCCCACCCTGGCAACCCCCTCCATAGTCCACTGCCACCTTTGAGATTCCGTTTCGCCTTTAGTCAGCCCCTCACTCGAAGCCTGGCTGGAGCCAGGTGTGCTGCTTACTGGTCTGGTGGTTCTCGTTGATTTTTTGTTTTTAACTCCTTGGTTGTCTGAGTTCCATGCAGTTTGATTTTCTGGTGCTTTTGGTTATTTATTGATTTTAGATTGATTGATATCCTCCTTTTGGTTGTGCAAGAAAGCGAAGGGTTTCTACTTATGCCTCCATGTTGGTGGGAACTACTAATTAGAGCACTTTAAAATGTTAAAACTCTGCCACACAAATATATGACAGTTTCCAGGAAGAACTAAAAAGCTGGAAGTTAAATTATTGGAAAAAATTGTTCTTTTGTGTACTATTCAAACTCATTGGCTTTTTAGGTCTTCTAGAATAGTAATTTCATGTTCATTGAATTATATTTAATCAGTTTGCTGTTTATAAACATTGTTAAATGTGTGGAAATTTAGATGCTCCTGAGAACCTTTGTCACTGAATAGAGCCTATCCCCAGAGAATTCAGTCATTGTGGGAAGTATTAGTAATGATCTCAGTGTTTTTTTTTAGATTTTATTTATTTATTTTTAGAGAGAGGGGAAGGGAGGGAGAAAGAGAGAAAGAAACATCGATGTTAGAAACGTCAATTGGTTGCTTTTCATACATGATCCAACTAGGGGTCGAACCCACAACCCAGGCAAGTGCCCTGACCAGGAATCAAACCAGCGACCTTTTGGTTTACAAAAGGATGATGTCCAGCCAACTGAGCCTCACTGGTCAGGGCTCAGTATTTCTTTTAACTAATCCATTTGTCCTACATGTTTGTTTCAGCTCCATCTTAATTTCCCGAGGAACTTTAAAATACTTTTAAATGCAAATTTTCCAAACCCGGAAGGTTCAAAATCATGAGGTCTGGAGAAAAGCAATCTGACTTTTTCTCATAATCCTCAGACTTTTGATACACAGGCAGGTTGGAAAACCACATTCTAGACTAATAAACTTGTGAATGTGTATGTGTGTATTAAATTTTTTAAGTAAAGTTGTAAGTTGGTTTAGAGAAAATAGCATCCTTATTTGAAATCCTTAGTAATTGCTTGTAGAATTTCTACCATGTAGATGGAGATTATTTTTAATGTAGTTACTGAGCTTCTGGACTAAGGGGCTTGATATTTGCTGACATACCTTCCAGTTGTCTTGGACTTAAATTTTCAGTCTTTTTCTTATCTTTTAAGTGTGTGAGTTTTTAAAAGAGGAAGAAATGTGTTTCATTCTCAAGCTGCTCTTGTGTCTGGCACTGTTGTAGATTCTGTGTGCAAAAGGAAGAAAATTCTGAAGCATCAGTTTGCAGGTAGATTTAGTGTATTTAACTCATTGCCTACAATTTATGGAGCAACTACGAATAATTAGGCTAAAATAGGACAAATTATAACACTGCACTTCAAGGTAAATTGAGATATTGGTTATTGATTAAAATGTTTGACAGGTATTGACAGATTGGTTCAAGACATAGTTATATAGCTATGATGTATTTCTTAGTCAGATACTACTGTAGGTTTTACAGGCTTTTACATGACAAATCTCAAATCATAGCTTTTATTTCTACAGCATTAACTTTAGGCTCTCATATTTTTTCTAGTTGCAGACAGGTCTAGAAACAAATAGACTTATCTTGGAAGATAAGGCAACTTCTTGTGTTCCCAGTGCAAGAAAAATTAAAAAAAAGAAGTCAAAACCACCAGAAAAGGTATGAAAACAACCAGTAAGTCAAAGTACTGATTATTGTTGGGTGTAATTTATGTGAAAACACTCATTAACCATGTGTTACTACAACCTTGGATGAGCACATTAAATCTTCTTCATTCTCAGTTTCTTCATTGGGAAAATGGAGATAAGTAATATTTATTTCTCAGTTTTTACCCTGATAGTGAGGTAATATATATGAAAGCATTTTAGCACTATAAAACACTGCATAAATGTTAGTTAATACTCAGTATTGCATGAATTACCTTTTGCTCTTAAAGTGTTTTATACACGCAACTCTAGACTGTAACTGCTATAGTGTCAGGTACCGTTTTTTCTTTCCTAGGCTAGGATGCTTGTTGACAAGTATTAGGATCATGAGACCATAATGCCAATATTGATGCGGCAAGTATTAGACCAGCAGTAAGCTCAAGATTCAGGTTAGTCATGTATAATCAGCTTTTATTGTCATATGAGTAAAATTGGTTTTTTTTCTTCTCTACTCAGAAAGTTTCTAGGAATTATTTTGCTGCACAACCACATTATAGATTATGCTTGGGTGATATGCCATTTGTAGCTGGAAAGGTGAGTTGATTGAACTCTGGATTTTTTTTTTGTATAATTTAGATCTTTGCATTAAATGTACTCATATGTGTGTATACCTGTAAGTGGTGGAAACATTTTTGGTTCAGTTATCATGGTGGGTCATTGCGGATCATAGTGATGGGAGAATGAGATGGAAGGAGGTTTTATGGGATTGGGGAAGCCCAGAGGGGAGACTACGGGGACGCTGTAAAGCAGGTAAAGTGTTTGGGGAAGGGAATTTACTAACAAAATGGAGACTGGTTTGGAGAAGAAGTGGTTGCAGAGAAGGGTCAAGGGAATAAAATAGTATGTTTATAGCACTGAATGTTTAGTATCAATCCTATTGATTTATATTTAGATACAGATATTTAAATAAAAATCACATTCTGTTTATCCTCACTTTCATATTACTCATAAGACTCATTCTCCAAGAAGCACTTACACATGGGCTTGAATCTTATATTCTTTTAGTGCTTAAATGTAGTGATGATAATTTTGTCCTATCAGCAAGTACTGAGAAATTTCTAGTAAGTGCTTTAGCACTATGTTAGTTTATACCGCTTTTTGATTAACTGCTTGTATTGGTTTCACATGTAGATGCCTTGAATACCCAACTAGATTGTGAGTTTAAGAGGCCTTGGGAGTAAGTTTTAATTTCATTTGCCTTATTTATTTAATTTTAATCTCCCCTGTCCCCCATCAAATCCTCACTGAAAGCTCGGGGAATAGACTATTTCCCGGGTTTCCCACTTGCCCACTGTAAATGTGTGAGGCACAGATCACTTGGAAAAAACTACTGCTGTCGGCCCTGTGCTCTCCCTGACCCGAAATTTACTCTCTTGTTGGATTGCAGACTATCTGTTGACCTGTGTTACTTTTTTGATCTTTTACTCCTACCAGGCTGCTTTTGTTTCACCATAGACTCTTTGCTTTAGGTTGGAAATAGAGGTTTCTCAAGGGATGACCAGTTGATCAGGATCACTGAGTATGCATTTGAAAAAGCAGATTACGATCCCACTAAATCTAAATATTCTGGATGTGAGGTCTAGAAAATCTTTTTGACGGCTCCCTAGTCCCAGTCCAATGTTCAGTTTGATTAGAGACGCACTACTACATACTTCCCTGTCCACTCTTCTCATTATGTAAACATCCAGAATAATAATTGCATATTCTATTCAAATCTGCCTACTCATGAGACATCATTATACCTCAGACATCCCATCATATTTCTAGACAGCTTTATTTGTAAGTTCTTAGTGAGTTGAAATCTGTCACTGTATAAATTCTATTCATAGGTCTTTTTCTACTTTTAGGGATTCACATGAAACATAAATGAACTCATGAGTATTGTAAAATTAAAAAAATTTTAAAGATAGCTTTATCTTTATTCTCACCTTCTGTAATAGGTTATAAGTAAAGACAACATTTTCCTCAGCTCTTAATCATAAGATGTGCTTTATGAGTTGTTTTATTGTCTCATCACTCTTTTTCTTCCGAAGTTGAACGTAGCCCTCCAAATGTGGTGTGACTCGCACACAATAGTCTGTGTCACGTTCTGGATAGTCTCTGAACTCAGCCTCGTATCATGTATGTTATGGAGGAAGCCACCCCATCCCTTTCACTCCTTGCTTCTGTAGGCAACTGAAATTAGAGATCTGTTACTGAATCTTTGCATCAGCCTCTCTGGGTTCTGTACTTGTGGAATTGACTTTTTTATATGGACTTTTTAATCAAATGAAGCTTTATAGGCATAGATTCACCCAGTCTCACATTAGATTAGAATCGAGTTTGGTCTTCCATTATATTTATATTATTCCCAAATTTAATTGCCTATCTTTGGTAATTCTCATTGATGTCATTAATACAAAGGTTGAAGCAGACAGGTTCAAAGACAGAGCTTTTCAGTCCAAGCTCCCATTTTGAAGTTACGTGTATTCTTTGGGAAATATTATTCAAACAACTGAAAATGTGCTGCCACCTAGCTGGGTGTTTCTCAAACTATCGTAGTGAAGGACCAATTTTTATTTTTAATAATACATTGTCATAGAGCAATACTTTTGTAAAATGCAACAAAAATGAATTACTAGAAGATGAAAATAAAAAGACAAAATACAAGTCCCAATGTTTTACTACTAGATTCAACAGACATAAAATTACATTAATAAATAGCAATCAGAAAAATAACAGGCAAAAGATTTTCAAAAACAATATACTGCTTGAGAGTGTATATGTAAGCAATTAGTATGATGAATACATATTACAAGTTATGAGTGCTGTAGTGTGATTTCCCATATTCAGCACATTTTTACATGTATGTCAATGTCTAAACTTGTGAATGAGACATGAATTTGTATTCTGGTAATCAAGGTTGTATTGATGACATTGTAACTTGCAAGAGGAGTTACCATTTCTAAACCATTTGATTGTAGTTGGATTTAAATTATCTTGATAAAACATGGATTAACTTTTTTATTTTGAAATGATTATAAATTCATAGGACATTGCAAAAAATAATATAAAATGGTCCTGTTTACCATTCATCCTGCTTAACCCCAATAGTAACATAGTACCTAACTGAAGTACAGTATCAAGGCCAGGAGATTAACATCAGTACAATGCACAGACCTTTCAGGTTTCCGTACTTTTACATGTACTCCTCCGTGTGTGTGTGTGTGTGCGCGTGCAAATATGCAAACACAGGTCATTGCAGTTTTATCATGTATATTTGTGTAGCCACCACCATATCATATCTACAATTTTGTCACTTCAAAATGTTATATAATGGAAGTATACAATTATGGGATGTTTTGGAATTGACTTTTTCACTCAGCATAATTCCCTTCAGATCCATCAAATTATTACGTGTTCATAGTTCTTCTATTGCCAAGTAGTATTCCATAGTACGGACGCACCACAGTTTGTTTTACCCATTCATTGTCCCATTGAAGGACATTTGGGTTGTTTCCAGTTTTTGGCGTTTACAAATAAAACCAGTATGAACATTCATGTACAGGGTTTTGTGTGGGCATATTTTTTTATTTCTCTGGGATAAATATTCAGGATTTTGTTTGTTGGATTGTATGGTAAGTGTATATTTAGTTTTTAAAGAAACCATCCCAACTATTTTTAAGTAGCTGTATCGTTTTACATTCCTAGTAGCAGTGTGTGAAAGATGCAGTTTTTCTCACCATTTAATATTGGTATTATCACATTTTATTTCAACTATTCTGATTAGTATTTTGTGAGACCTCACTGTGATTTTGATTTGTATTACCCTAATGACTGATGATATTTGAACATTGTTTTCACGCGCTTATGTGTTACCCATATATCTAACAAAATATCTATTTATATATTTTGCCCTTTTTAATTGGATTTTCTTTTTTACTGTTAGGTTTTCAGGGTTCTTTATAATACATATTGTAGGTACCGGGCATGCTTAGGATATGTGGTTTGCAAATATATTCTCCCAGTAGTAGACAAAGTGTAATTAATTGAATTTTTGGTTTTATGGATCATGCATTTGGTGTCATGTCTAAGAACTCTTTGCCTAGGCCTGTGTTGTATAGATTTTCACTTATGTTTCCATCTGTGTTTTATAGTTTTGTATTTTACATTTAAATCAGTGATCCACTTGATTTTTATATGTAATATGAAGCTGTTAGGTCAAGATTCGCTTTTTATTCTGTTTGATATATGTGCTTACCTCTTCGCCAGTACACACTACCTTGATTACTGTAGCTTTGTATAGTAAGTCTTGACATCAGGGAAAGTGATTCCTCCTATCTTACTCTTTTTCAAAATTGTTTTAGCTTTTCTAGTTCCTTTGCCACCACATATGAATTTTAAAATAAACTTGTCTCTATCTTAAAAAGAAATCTCACTGGATTGTAATAGGAATTGTGTTACATTTGTAGATCAGTTTGGGGAGATTTGACATTCTGGTTGAATATTCCAGCCCATGTGTACAGTATGTCTATCATTTATTTAGATCTTTGATTTCTTTTATCAGTGTTGTATGGTCATTGACATAATAGTTCCATGTGTTTTATTAGTTTTATGCTTTATACTAAGTTTGAGGGGAACATTGTAAATTGTATTTGGTTTTAATTTCTGTTTCTGCGTGGTCATTGCTAGTATATTTGGTTTTCGTATGTTGGTCTTACATGCTGTTACCTTGCTGAATTATTATTCCCAGGAATTATTTTTTGGATTACTTAAGATTCACGATGTACAGAATCATGTTATCTCTAAATAGGGACAGTTTAAATTCTTCCTTTTTAATTTGTATGCCTTTTATTTCCTTTTCTTGCCTTACTGCACTGGCTAGGATTTCCAGTATTATATTGTGTAAGAGTGATGAGAGTGGACATTCTTGCCTTTTTTTCTGATGTTAAGGGGAAAGCATTTGGCTTTCACCAATAAGTATGACATTAGGTATAGTTTCTTTGTCAGTGCTCTTTATCAACTTGAGGACATTTCCCTCTGTTCATGCTTTGCTGAGTGTTAATGAGCAGAATGGGTATTGGATTTTCTTAAATGCTTCATCAAATGATATGATTATACATTTTTTATCCTGTTAAGATGCTGGATTACACTGAGTGATTGTCAAATTTTGAATTAGCTTTGCATTCCTGGAATAAGGTTCACTTGGATGTGATGTATACCTCTTTCTGTAAATTGCCGAAATCAATTTACTACCTAACAAAAGAAACTAGGATTAGAAAAGAAAGTATATTTAGCTTAGCACAATGGTTTCCAAACCTCAGAGTCAACTTGGCAGTCTTAAAAATAAGTATTTCCAGTCCATGACCCCACACTGATTGAGTTTGGAGTGCTGCCTAGTAATCTGCATTTCAAATATGTTATCTGGATGATTCTTTTAGAGCCAAGTTAGACCATCCATTGATTTATGAGTTGAAATAGCATGTTAAAATTACTGTCTAGTGTTCAAAACAAAACTTTTGAGAAAGCTACCAGGTTTTCTGTGTTGATTATGTGACAAACATGACCTTAGTGCTTTCTGCTATTTGAGGATAGAGATGAGTGCAGTCACAGTCCCTGTCACCTGGGAGTGCACACTCTGTTAGTAGGTGAGACAGACGTAAGTGCAGGATAGGGCGATGCGCGCTGTGATAGTACTAAAGGCCATAAGGGATCTGAGTTGGACAAATTAATTACCTGGAGGTTTTAAGGGAATCTTTAAAAATTACATATTTGAACTAGGTTTTAAAGAATGGTATAAAAATGTCACACAAGATAAAATGGCATGTACAAATACGGTTTATTCAGATAATGGAGAGAAATTAGGAGATGGAACCTGAGGCTAGGAAACATAAATTGCGGCTCGTTTGATGTAGGACCTTGTTTTTTATATTGAGTTTGGAACCAGGGGGCTTAACAGCAGAGGATTTCAAATAGGAGAACAACATAATCAGAATAATATTTTAGGATAGCCGGTAGTACTATGGAGTTAGAGACTGGAGAGGCTGGGAGCAGAGAGACCAGTGAGGATATTTTTCCTATGGCTAATAGAGGTGGGTGCATAAATCAAGCGAATTGACAGTAAGGTGGAGAATAAAAGGATAGGAGATATTTCAAATGTTAAATCCATAAGATTTGGTTATTGATTTAACTACACTAGGAGACATATTGGAGGGGAGGTGGGGGCTCTTTTTTACCAAGGTTGGGGAGTAAAAAAGATGGCTTTGAATTACTTCTCTTCATTTTTCTTCAGTCCACCAGTCCCAGTCATGCCGTGGTAGCCAATGTTCAGCATGTCCTGCATCTCATGAAGCAGCACAGTAAAGTCTTGTGCAATGACCGAGTCGTCAACAGCGTTCCCCTGGCAAAGCAGGCGTCTGCACGAGGTGGTAAAAGTAAGAAGTTGTCAGCGACGCCTCCCTCCTCTAGCAGCATTAATGAAGAGTTGTCAGAGGTCTTACAGACTTTACAAGATGAATTTGGGCAAATGAGCTTGTGAGTTTTAGACTTTTTATTTTTTAATTACATTTAATTGTAGAATGTTTTAACTTTGATGACTTCACTAGTCGTATCTTTTGTTTGTTCAACAAATATTTGTGGAACACAATAGTTGCACCTACCACTGAGCAACTTATTAGGATTTTAGCAAATGCAACTCCTATTACCATGGTAATTTGTAAATGTGTGACTCTGTTACAAAAATGGAGACGTTTTTTAATGCAGAGAGTACTGGACCCACGGTGATTGACGTGTGGGACCTAACCATGAAAACATAGGAAACTCAACCAAGCCCTACCTTTGTTTCCATGTAGTGATCACCAGCAGCTTGCAAAACTTATCCAAGAATCACCGACCGCTGAACTGAAAGACAATTTAGAGTGCGAACTGGAGACCTTAGTGGGAAGGATGGAGGCAAAAGCCAATCAAATAACTAAAGTTCGAAAATACCAAGCCCAGGTAACTCAGGTTCCCTTTACTTGTTTCTAATGATTAAAAAAGAAAACAAACAAACAGCCCTGTCTTCAAATACAGTAATTGATGACATTGTGAATGTATCATAGATAGGGAGCTAAAGCAAGTCTTTTTTTACTGTAGACATTTGTTAATTCGATTTATTATTAAGAATTGGTGTTAAGTGGGCTGGGAAAAAAGACACTGTCTTGTGGTCTCTTAGAATAGATTTTTATAATCTAAAATACATCTTTTAAATACTGAACTTGTTTCATATTCTGATCTTTATGTTTACATGAATAAACTTTTAATTTCTGTGATGAATATAAATGGTTCTAAGTTAACCCAGGTTTTTTTTTTAAAGCACCTAGAAATTCTCATTTCTAAAGGAATAAGTCAGTTGTTACTAATTACATTAAATTAATAAAACAACCATTTGTTTAGTTATCTACTGAGTGCAGTAGGAAGCCACACTCCAGAGTTTTCGTCTGGAGAGAGAGGTAGCGATTCGCGTACGTGAGAGATGACAGTGACTGCGAGGAGGCTCGTGGGGGCGGTGCCTAGAGGCTGAGGGCCCAGTGAGACCATTAGGCCTGCCTCCGTCAGAGGCCATCAGTGAAGCAGACGGATTTGAGAAGTATGTTTTGAAAGTGGAAATGTCAAGGCTACTTGCATCTGGATCTCATGTGGAGGGGGAGGGTGGTGAGTGACCACCAACTGAAATGGAGAAGACTGACAGCACAACAGGTTTGGCCGACACTTACTACTAGGTCGCTATGTAATAGGCACAGTGCAGTGCTTCGCACATGTCGTCGCATCTATTTGTCATAGAAGGCTTGTGAAGTACATGTATTATGTCATTTCATAGATGAGAAAACTGGAGCTAAGTTTCCCAGGAGGTAGACATATCCTAAATGAAATTAAGTAACTTGCCCAAGGACATACTAAGCTTAGTGTTAAATAGCTCAGCTAGGATGCCAACTTGGGTCTTTTTAACTCCAAAACCTAAGATTTTAAGCACTTTTTTAAAGTTTGTTTAAAAAAAAAATAAATATGGTTCCTGTAGGAATAATGATCTAATCTCTGTCTTGTATCAGACTTGATAGCGTTCTCTCCAATGGAGCACCAACATGCCAGCAGCAATTTCTATCTAGTCAGCAGCTAAAGTAAAAATACAGCTCCCCTGTTGTCAATTGAATTATCTAATAACAGTGAAATAAAATAAAAATCCATTTCACAGTATTACTGTCATTCATTACCACTACTTCTCTATCCATCTGGGATATGCGTCCTTACCTGCTCAAACCAGAATGCCTTTCCCCTCTCCTTCATTTCCCGTGTCAGATCTTTTCCTCCTCCATGAGATCTGCCCCCGGGCCCTCTTACCGCTCACTCGCCCTGCTGCGCACCACTCACTGTGGCGGCAGTGCCCCACTCCTGATGCTGCCCCAGGATTAACGTGTTCACTCTCGTTTCCTTGTTCGGCGGCCACTGTGTAGTTTAAGCACTAAGTAGTAAGTAACTAGTACAATAGAGTTTTGAAGTCTTTAAAAAAAGGAAACCCTGAATATTGTTTGCGTTTTAATTGTTAAAGTACTGGTTGTCACAGAGTTTCATTAAATTCGCCTTTTTCTCTGACTTGGTTATTTGGTATAGCTGGAGAAACAGAAGACAGAGAAGCAGAAAAGGGAATTAAGAACCAGCAAAAAGACTCTTGACGAAGAAGGAAATAGCAGCAGCCGTTCTTCTGGAATCACAGGGACCACAAACAAGAAGGACTTTACCAAACTCAGACCTGGAGAAAAAAGCAGGAAAAACCTTCAGTTATTGAAGGACATGCAAACCATACAGAGTTCATTACAAAGCAGTAATTTGAGTTGGGATTACTGACTGCTACCAGGTCATAAATTTTATTCAGATAATGTGTACCTCATCAATCAAATGTTGACGATTTGCTTTCCAGGTCTCATCCTCTTATGTTGGAATCAATAGGTGTTAAGGGGCCCATGCTTTCTACATTTACACAGTCTTGTGTTACCCATCACGACTGAATGTTAAACCATCTAAATGGAAATCGGGGGAGTTTTAAAAGCAAAGAAGCCACACGTACTCTGTTTCTTTGAGATGAATTTGCTGTACCGAAATATTGTGCTTTGTAAACAAATTACCAATTTTTTACTTGTGGGTGTGATTTTTTGAAATAGTTCTTTGTATGTCTAAGTAAAATTAGGTTTAAATTATCAAAATGTGAGGCTGTCCCATAGGCAATGTTTGCTTGAAAAGTCTCATTTTTAAATCTTCCCGTGGCATGAATTGCCTATATCTAGTTTCTCCTATAACCATTAAATATACTTTGTTTTGACTTTTGATGGAGTTTTTCTATATTTAAATATTTATACATATTTAAGAAGATTGTTTTGATTTTTGACATTTCAAACATCAATCCATATTGAATACACTCGTATTGATTTTTAATCCACTGTTAAAGTTTTTTGGAAGACCCATGGCTTTCATTTTAAGTCAATTAACTGTGAAGATTATAAAAGAATATTTTAAAGTATGAACAAATTGTTAATGAAGTAAATGAGGTTCTGGAATCAAGCGAGAAAGGGAAGGTGTTGTAAAACATGCATTTGTTGTTTTTATATAGTACGTGTCTAATCATGCCATTCGGTTCAAAGCATTATGGGTTTTAAACTTTATGAAGAACCCTTTAGATGCTTTCATTGGGGTACAGGATGAGTGCAGTCTTAACTGTACACATGCAGTTGTCATTATGTTAATGATGTAAATCAATCTTGAATATATTAAGACATGTTAACTTTTTATAAATTTGCCACTTGTCAATAAAGCAGCTTTTTTTAAGGAAACACTGAAATTTTCCTTAACAGCCTGTTAATAAAGGCTTTGTTTGTTATAGTATCTTCAAAAAATGCTTTTCTAAATAGGAAATTAACATTATGAGAAATAATAAGAATATATGGTGTTTAGTACATAATTTACTTGCCTTTCTCATGCTTACATGGAAATTAAGCCCAAGAAAATTGAATTATCTCCTGGTATATAAGGTAAGAGTACTAAGGAACACATTAACCACATATTAAAGAGATTCTTTTTATGACTCCTCTGGGATTGAAATAGATTTCTAGGATTTTATCTAGATAATCAGCATGAATCGTAGTGGTTGTCTGGACACTAAGGCTTATTGAATTATTTTTCAACAGAGTTCTTCCTTTAGGGTCTTTAGATTTGGGGATGTTTGGGAATCTCCTGAAATCGTATGGTATACTCTTGCTCGCATGTACAGTTTTCTGGTGGGCAGGTTTGTGTCTTCATCGAATTCATAACAGTGAGTCCATAGACCCAGGGAATCACTGCTCTGTGCAATGGAAAATATTTCTTGTGTTTCAACCACCTTTTTAAATATTAAAACTTTTGTTACCTTTATGTTTGAATTTCAGGTCATTAAATTGTGTAGCCCTCACTTGCATTGTAGTGGCTCCACATCCTATTTAGAGAGTGGTTTAATGTTGATAAAATCCACTCCACCCCTCAGAAGTCAAACAGAAATATCCACATTAGCTTTTGATACACTCAAGTGAAAATTGAAAACCAGGAAATACACTTCAGCTGGCTTATTTGAGAGATTACAGCAGAGAATTATGTTTTCATTTGTCCACTTCTGTTTGTGTAATCTTACATGTTTAAACTTAAGTCACCTTCAAAGAACTCTTCATTTGACACAATACACCTATCAAGACTTTTTTCTACAGCTCAAAACAGTTTTTGAATTCGTCAATTTTTTATTCCTTTCACTGGTTCTGCCATTTTTTTGTTTCACCTCATCCACCTCAGCAAAACATTTCTCTTTGAGGATTTTTTTCATGCGGGGAAACAATAAAAAGTTGCTTGGTGTGAGATTAGGTGAATAGGGAGGGTGGAGCACAGGGGTCAGGCCACTTTGGGTCAAAAACTGCTGAATGCTCAGCATGGTGTGGGCAGGTGAGCTCAGAAATCATCCATTATGAAATGGGCAAATGCTGGTGAGTCTTCAAAAACAATTATAGAAGCCAAATGCTTCCTCTCACAACAACGCCAGCTGATACAGTGATACAGATGGGCCCCTTGAACACTCATTTAGCGGGGGAGCCTGTACTACAAGGGGCCTGCCCTCTGGAGGATAATTCTTGTTTATTGGACGGTGGTCCCCCCTCGTTTTCATTTCAATACAATGTGAATACAGTAGTGATAGCGTGTTCACACTGTTCCAGGAGCACAGAGGGAGGGGGCGCGTGGCAGAGATGGTACTGATCTGGAGTACCGTCCTTCCTGGAGGAGGAAATGATGCCTGAACACTAGAGAACAGGAATTAGCCACAAGGGGGAACAGTTTCAGGTCAATAGGATGAAATGAACACAAGCAAGGAGGCAAGAATCTGCAGTTAAATAGAATTGACTAGCTAAGTAGTACTGGTACATAAAAGTTCAAGGATACAGAGAAAAGGTAAGTCACAGGAGGCTACTAAGGAGCTTCAACTTAACTACATATAAACTGGTCTTTAAATTTTATATTCCTGATCATAAAAAATAACACCTGTACAACAAATATTCATAGATATTTATAGTTATAAAACATAAAGCTTCAATATTCTCTGGTGAAATGTCTCAAGTTCTGCCCTCTTTTTAAAAAAAATCAGATTGTTGGGGGTTTCAAGTTGTATGAGCTAAAGTATATTTTGGGTTTTTTAAAAAATTTATTAATTATGCTTACAGTTGTCCCATTCCCCATCCCCCCCACCTTTATTCCCCTAAGCCCTGCAACCCCCCTGTCACCATCGTTCCCCCACTTAGTTCATGTCCATGGGTCATACATACAAGTTCTTTGGCTTCTCCATCTCCTATTCTATCCTTAACCTCCCCATGTCGATTTTGTACCTACCATTTATGCTGCTTATTCCCTGTACCTTATTCCCTGTACCTTATTCCCTGCTGATAACCCTCCATGTGATCTCCATTCCTGTGATTCTGTTCCTCCTCTACTTGTTCACTTTGTTTTTGGTTTTGTTTTAGGTTCAGTTGATAGTTGTGAGTTTGTTGTCATTTTACCGTCCATAGTTTTGATTATCTTTTTCTTAGATAAGTCCCTTCAACATTTCATATAATAAGGGCTTGGTGATGATGAACCCCTCTGGGAAGCACTTTATCTGCCCTTCCATTCTAAATGATAGCTTTGCTGGATAGAGTAACCTTGGATGTAGGTCCTTGCCTTTCAAGACTTCAAATGCTTCTTTCCAGCCCCTTCTTGCCTGCAAGGTTTCCTTTGAGAAATCAGCTGACAGTCTAATGGGAACTCATGTGTAAGTAACTGTCTCCTTTTCTCTTGCTGCTTTGAAGATTCTCCTTATCTATTATCTTGGGTAATGAAATTGCTGCTTTGAAGATTCTCCTTATCTATTTTCTTGGGTAATGAAATTATGATGTGCCTTGGTGTGTGCTTCATTGGGTCCAAATGTTCTGGAACTCTGAACTTCCTGGAAGTCTATTTCCTTTGCCAGATTAGGGAAGTCCTCCATTATGTTTTCAAAAAAGTATTAAATTTCTTGCTCTTCCTCTTCCCCTTCTGGCACCCCTATGGTTTGGATGTTGGAACATTTAAAGTAGTGCCGGAGGTTCCTAGGCCTCTCTTTTTTTTTTTTTTTGAATTCTTTCTTCTTCATTCTGTTCTAGTTGAATGTTTATTCTTCCTTTAGTTCCAAATCGTTGATATGAGTCCTGGCTTCCTTTCCTTCACTGCTGGTTCCCTGTATATTTTCCTTTATTTCACTTTTCATAGCCTTCACTTTTTTCCTCTTAATTTGGGACCATACTTGACCATTTCTGTGAGCATCCTGATTACCAGTATTTTGAACTCTGCATCTGATAGCTTGTCTATCCATCATTTAGTTGTATTTTTTCTGGAGCTTTGATCTGTTCTTTCACTTGGGCCTTTTATTTTTTTGTCCTGACAAGCCTGTTACATAGTAAGGGGCAGAGCCTTAGGTATTTGCCAGGGCAACCCATGCCACTGAGTTGTGCTGTATGTGAGGAGGGGTCTGAGAGGGAACGGTGCCTCTTGCTCAGCTATAAGGCTGGCTTTCCTCCGCTACCCACAAGCAAATTGGGCCCTTCTAGTGCTAATTCCTGGGTGGGTGGATTTGTGTACGATCTAGGACCCTGTGGGTCTCTCCATCAAACTCACCTGGGAGGCTGGAAGTTTCTCCCACTGCCTCAGTCCCCACAGGTGTTTTTCAGTCAGAGGTTTTCAGGCTTTGTTTCCCCATGCCGGAGCCATCGGTTGTGAGGTCTCTCTTGCTCCCCAGTTGTTCTTCCCAGTTTGCACACAAATGTGGGGCCTCCTGCTTCACCACCTTCTGCCTTCCCAACTCCGTCCTCCAGCTGCTGCCTTGCCCTGAGTCCTCTCCATTCCGGCTGCGCGTCTCCACCCTCCTACCGGTCTGTATGAATGTTTCTTCTTTAATTCCTTGGTTATAGGACTTTGATACAGTTCAATTTTCTGGCAGTTCTGGTTATTTTTTTGTTTTTAAATTTGTTCTGTCCTTTTGGTTGTGCAAGGAGGGAAAGTGTATCTACCTGTGGCTCCATCTTGGCCGGAAATCTTTCTATATTTTCTTAAATATAGAAATCCCTTTAACATTTTATATAATAATGGTTTAATGATGAGGAACTTTAATTTTCTTTCTTGTCTGGGAAGATCTTTATCTTCCCTTTGATTCTAAATGAATCTTTGCTAAGTAGAGCAATCTTGGCTGTAGCTCCCTGCTCTTCGTGACTTTGAATATTTCTTGCCTATCTCTTCTAGCAGGCAGTTTCTTTTCAGAAATCAGCTGACAGTCTTATGGGAACTCCCCTGTAGGTAACTGACTGCTTTTCTCTTGCTGCTTTTAATATACTCTTTATCTTTAACCTTTGGCATTTTACTTTTGATGTATCGTGGAGCGGGCCTCTTTGCATCCATCTTCTTTGGGACTCTGTGCTTCCTGGACTTGCATGTTTATTGCCTTCACCAAATTAGGGAAGTGTTCTTTCATTAGATTTTTCAATTTCCAATTTCTTGATCTTTTTCTTCTTCTGCCATCGCTGTGATGCAAATGTTGGAATGCTTAAAGTTGTCCCAGAGGCTGCTGATATTATCCTCATTTGTTTGGATTCTTTTTTCTTCTTGTTCTTACTGTTTTTTGGTTCCTTATGTTCCAAATCATTGATCTGATTCTCAGCTTCATCCATTCAACTGTTGTATCCCTGTAAATTGTTCTTTATTTTAATTGGTGCATCCTTCATTTCTGACTGGATTGTTTTTATGCTGTTGTTTTCTTCACTAAGTTCCTTGAGTATCCTTATAACCAGTGTTTTGAATGCTGCATCTTACAGATTTCTTTTCTCCATTTCACTTACCATATTTTTCGAACTATAAGACGCACCGTTTCCCCCCAAATTTGGGAGGAAAATGGGGGTGTGTCTTATAGTCCAAATGTAGCTCACCTGGCTTGCTATAGGATTTCTGCTTTAAAGGATGTTATTGAATATTTCACCACATTTTTTGCTTCAAAAAATTTTTTTTTCCTATTTTCCTCCTCTAAAACCTTAGGTGCATTCTTATGGTCCAAAAAATACGGTAGATCTTTTTCTGGAGTTTTAATCTGTTCTTTCATTTGGGCCATGTTTCTTTGTCTGCTCATTGTGGGGCCTCCCTGTGTTTGTTTCTATGTATTAGGCAGAGCTGCTTTGACTCTATCTTGTTGCCTGGCCTAATGTAGTAGGTGTTCTGTAGGGTCCACTGGCACAGCTTCCCCTCTTACCCAAGCTGGGTACTCAACTTGTGCCCTTTGTGTGGGCTGAATACACGCTCCTCTTGTAGTTGAGCCTTGGTTGCTGTTGGTAGATCAATGGGGTGGATTTACCCAGGGCAGTCAGCTGCCAGGACTGGCTGTGACTACTGACCACCAACCTCCGCCTTCCGTGGAGGATCAGCCGTGCAGGGGCAGGGTGGTGGTGCTCTGACATGGTCTGTAGCTGTCTACTGGGTGTGCTGGCCCTGGGGTTTCCCAGGTGGCAGAGGTCAATGTCAGCCCCCACCTATGTTTTGCCCAGGGCCACCCTGCCTAAGCTATAAAGCACAGGTGGCAAACACAAGGCCCGAGGGCTGAATCCAGTCCTCCACCTTGTTTTATCTGGCCCGGCACTTTGTTTCTACCCGGCAGAAGCCCCAGGTTCCTTGCCCCTAGTTAAGGAGTAGTTACATTTATACAGTCATGAAGTTACATTTGGCCCTTTGAAGGCAACTGTGAGGCTGATGTGGCCTCTGGTGAAAATGAGTTTGACACCCTTACTATAAAGCAATCTGAGATGGCTGCTATTTGTGCTGGGCTTGGAGGTTCCCAGGTGAAGCCAAGCTGTGAATCTAAACTGGCTGCTGCTAGTGCTGGGCCTGGGGCTCACTGGAGCTACCTGTTGCTTGTTTGATAGGATTTAGGAAGTTGTGAAGCATGAGCCAAGTCCAGCCATTCATATGGAAAAGCAGCTTGGATGGGCCGATTCGAGTCTCTGGGGATCTCCAAGGCAGATCAGTGTTAGCCAGGTTGATGGAGTCTCAGATATGGCACTAGCTTACTAGCTCTGTGGGGGGAGGGTTTAGAAAAGGGACAGTCATCTGCTCGCCTTGAAGCCAGACTTCAGTTTTTCCCTGCATAGCACTGGTGCCTTTCAAGTTGCTACCCTGGTGCTGGAGCTCAGACGGAGTGAGTCTGACTAGGTGGGTCTGTGTGTGGGTTAAGAGGAACTGCTTGAGGCTCTAGAATTTTCTTCCACCAACTCAATCCATGCTGGTTTTTGCAGCCAGAAGTTGTGGGGACTTATTTTCCAGGCACTGGAACCCTGGAATGGGTGCCTGGTGTGGGGCTGGGACTCTTTGTTCCCAAGATATCCTTCCTGAATTTTTATCCACCACACATGGGTGTGGGACCATCCCGTTCTTTATCTGTACTCCTCCTACCCAGTCTGGATGTGGTTTAATTCCATAGTTGTCAGACTTCCATTCAGCTTGACTTCTGATGGTTCTGAATGATGGTTGTTCTATATTTTAGTTGTAATTTTGATGTGGTTGAGCAAAGAGGCGAGCCATGTTTGCCTAGATCACCATCTTGACCAGAAGTCTGTTTTCATGCTATTATCATGCTGTTTTGATTACTATAGCCTTATAGTATAGCTAGATAGTAGGTAGTGTGATTCCTCCAAACTTGTCTTTCTCAGGATTGCTGTTGCTGTGTGGGGCCTTTTATCATTCCACATACACTTTTGAAATATTCTAGTTCTGTGAAATACGTTATTGGAATCTTGATAGGAATTGTGTTGAATCTGTAGATTGCTTTCGGTAGTATGACATTTTAATGTTAATTCTTCCTATCTATTAATACTGTATGTGCTTCCACTTATTTGCAAATTATCTTTTTATTCTGTGAATTTGTTAAATTGTAGTAGCCATAGTTATTTTTAATGCTCTCAACTTTTACGCTATAATTGTTTATGCTGCTATTCTAAAGGAGTTCCAGTTCTCAATCTGATTATCACTTTAGTAATAGTCTTGTGTACATTTGTCTTTTCATTTCAGTTTGAAGACCTTCCTTCAACATTTCTTATGAGACAGATGGTGAATTTCCTCACTTTTTGTTTGGGAAAACCTTTATTTCTCCTGCATATCTGAAGGATAACTTGGCTTGAGAGTGTTGGGTAGCAATTTTTGTCTTTCAATACTTTGAATATGTCATTCTACTCTCTCCTGCTGAGTTTCTGCTTAGAAATCTGTGGACAGCCTAATGGGAGTTCCTTTGTATGTTACTGTCTCTTTTTTCCTTGCTGCATTTAAAATTCTTTATCATTGACTTTTCACAATTTCACTGTGTTTTAGAGAAGGTCTTATGCATTGAGATAATAAACTATTCCGTTAGCTTCTTGCATTTGTATACCTTGTTTCTTCCACAGCTTTGGGAAATTCTAGCTATTATTTCTTTAAATGTTCTGCATTCTCTCCTCCTGTCATACCCATTAATCTTACGTTGGCTTTTCCAGTAGAGTCTGATGACTCTTGTAGTGTTTCTTCACTTTAAAAAAACCTTTTTTTAGATTTTATTTTTAGAAAGAAGGTTGGGAGAGAAACATCAATGTGTGGTTGCTTCTTGCACACCTCCTACTTGGGGCCCTGGCCCCTAACCCAGGCATGTGCCCTGACTGGAATCAAACTGGGGACCCTTTGGTTTGCAGGCCAGTGCTCAATCCACTGAGCCACACCAGCCAGGGGTAAAGAATTTTTGTTGTTTGTTCTTTTTCACCTAAATAGTTTCTAAATCCCTATCCTCCAGCTAATATATTTTCTCTTCCATCTGATCTCTGCAATACTTTATAATGCATTCTTGTCATTTATTGAGCTCATCAACTCCAGTTGTTTTTCTTTAGAATTTCAATCTCTTTGGTAAAGTACTGCTTCTGTTCATTATTATTCGAGTTCATTGAATTGCTTTTCTGAATTGCCTTTTCTTGTAGCTTTCATCATAAGAGCTATTTTGAATTCTTTACCAGTTTGACCATAATATTGTGTCTTTCGGTTTGCTGAAGTTTTTCTTTTTATAGTGTCATATTACCAAGATTTTTCATCAATGTTTGAAAAAGTGTGCCTCTGCTACCTTTGGGTAGTGAACACCTTTTTGGTTTAGGTAAGGCTTCGCTTGTTTACTTTTATTCTACCAGTTCAACAGATGGGCGATGAGAAGTTCATTTTCCAGAAGGTGGTGCTATAGTGTAAGTTTTTGTTTCTCTTACTGAAGCTGACCAGGTAAAGTTGAAAATGTGAGCATTAAAATGATGGCTTAAAAAAAAACAAGGCTGGTGGGAGTTGGGGGAGGTGTGTGCTTATTAGCACTTGGGGCTTTGGGTGTGCCCACAGCCCAGTAGGGAGATCCTTGCTTGGGCGAGTCCTAGAATCCAGGGGATGACAGCAGGAAACGTGTCCCTTCAGGTATCGTCGTCTTCTCGTGCCCAGAGAGGTCTCAGGGGTCCAGGTGTTGCTGAAGAGCAGTGGGCCCTTGGCTGTAGTCCACACGACTGGGCACTTTCCCTCACCCCTTTCTCCTTCCACTTCCTCTGCTAGAAAGTTTACCACCATCACCGCCTGTGAGACTCCCCTGGCTCTGTAGCCTCCTACTAGGTCCAGTTCACCCGCTTTGGGACGCAATGATGGATGACCTGGGGGTCCAAGGGTGCAGTGCAGTCATCACGTGACCCGGATGACAGAAGCTTAAGTAAGGAACATGGTGGAATGGAAAGGAGAGAATGGATTTATAAATATTTGAAATAGAAAAAACTTAGCTTTAATACCCATAGACTGCTCACTTAAATATTGTTTTAAGTTTTTTTTTTTTCCTAAAGATTTTTTAAATTTATTTTTAGAGAGAGGGGAAGGGAGGGAGAAAGAGAGAAATATCAACGTGTGGTTGCCTCTCATATGGCCCCCACTGGGGACCTGGCCCACTGGGCCCCCACTGGGGGACCCAGGCATGTGCCTTGACTGGGAATCGAACCAGCATCCTTTTGGTTTGCAGCCTGTGCTCAATCCACTGAGCTACACCAGCCAGGGCATAAGTTTTCTTAAGAGACTTTCTCATGATGACCAAATTAGTTTGGCACCACTTTTGCATAGACCAAGAGGAGCAGGGCTAAGGTTCAGACTATAGTAAATTAACAAGTGAAAAAATAGTGTATTTTTTAGTATTGTTTGATTTGTGTATTAGAAGAAATGAACATTTATTTGAAGGAGATGCTAGGAGACACTACTTTCCTCAAAAAAGTTTCCAAATAACATTTCTGCAAAAGAAACTTAAGGTAAATAACTAGAACAAGAACAAAGTTTAAAAGTCAGTTGACATTTTTTAATTAAAGACCCAAGGGACAAGAAGCTCCTTTGTTACAGTGCATAACATACGGCTCTTTTGTAGCGTCAAACAGACATCAAGAAGTCAACGTTCATGCCAGCCCTGAACTCTCCTGCAGCAGGTGGACACTGAAGCAGGGCCTCCCTTGCTGGCACTGAGACTGTAACACATTGTACATGCAATAAGCTCTTTGGTAGACTTCGTCATTCAGTGGAATTACAGAATTTGCAAAGGAGAGTAATAGTAGAATATTTCATGTGAAATTTCAACATAGTGCTTCTCACCATAAGCAATTTATACAGACCTCAGAAAAAAGTCAATCCTAGTAAACTTTTTAAAATATTGCCTGAAAACTTACCAAATAACTTCTGTGTTCGAATACACTCACACAAAAAACAAATCTAAAGTAGGGCAGATAATGAGTTTCTACAATGTTTGGTCATGATGTTCCTAGTTGTTGGTCAAATGGAAACTAATCTGAAGGACATGGAATTCTTTGAAGTCCTGGACAGCTGCTCCTTTCTCCTCTGCAGCCTCCCCCAAGCACCTCCCTAAGGCACCATTTTGCACAGCTATCTAATGATACATGTTAAACAAGTACACAAATGATGGTAACAGTATTTTTCAACTACGGCACCATAACATCCTCAAGACTTTGCCTTATCATATATGAGGAATGTGGGTGTTTAAAGACTGCTCTTAAGTAGATCACTACCACAAAGGAAGAGAAATCTGTGATAGGGCAAGGACTATCAGTGTGATCTGTCAGGAGACTGAAGTGTGTAGAACGCCAGGGAACTTCAGTGCTGATTTGAAAACTGGTGCTCCTCCCTGTCTGTGCGATAAGCTCTCTTCCTTCAAGAGGTATGTTTTCGAAGTGGTTTGTATTTTGATTTTACCAGACACCAAAATAGACAGCATTTCTCTTTTAAAATCAGAAACATTCCCAGTGTGGATCCAGGATTGAAGCACTTTAATATTCTTTAGGTGACTAATAAGTTAGTGTTATAATCATATAATTACATATGGGATTATTTCACGTAAGCCACCTGCACTGCTACAGTTCTAAACTCAGATTCAAAATAAATAAAGCGACTGAATTTCTCTCAGACGGGCTCTAAATTCAGAAGACTTTCTACTCAGAGCTGCCATTATAATCAGGAGTCCCTGGCGACGCTGGCCCCGTCCAACAGCGCCTCACACGACCGTCTGGACGGGAGTGACGCACTGCGCGGGAGAGCCAGCCCGCTCTGAGGAGGAGGTGGACCGGTTGTTAATCTCTCTCTGTAGTTCCTCTACTTTCTTCTGAAGTTCTGCTCGTTTAGCAAGAAGTTCTTTGTATCTGTTGTGAATGGGCTCCTACAAGAGCAAAACACCACAAAATTATCCCAACTAGGAAATCCTAAACAAGCCCAAAGTCAGATTCTGGTATGCAGTCCTCTCCCTAAACGTTGCCACGTGCGTTTCTCTCCGGGCTGCGGAGTCCACGCCCGCTTTCCAGCAGCGCTGCTCTTCGCTGGCTTGCTTTCCCGGTGCCCCAAGGATAGCCACAGAACGCCCTGAAGGCGGTGCGTTTCCAAATGCGGGAATTAACACGGCAGTCTGCAAGCCAATGCTCAAAGATGGCCTATTATTTAGTTTCAGGATTTCAGTCTTTTAAACAGTTCTAAGTAGTAAATATTCCATATTCCAAAATGGACCAGAATTTTGTTAAGGTTTTTATATTCCTAAAGCTATTTCTCTAGCGTATTAAAGCAAGATCTCTAGAAGTTAACCAGTCTGACACTTCATCTTACCGAGATGGGAAGAAAAGACAAAACCGAAGTGGTTTGTCCAAAGCCATCCAAGCAAAGTCATGGTAAGAACCAAGTATACCAATTACCCCGGTGTGGTGCTTTTTGTACTATATATAACTATTAACAGGAAAAAGGGACAATTTTAATTATGCACAGGTAATTTTTCTAGCTGCTTTAAAGGGAACAAACATAGTTTCTATGACTGCATGGATGAAAACTCCCACTGTACAGCATACCTGTGGTTTCATCCGTGGATTCCACCTTACGTAATACCCCACCCAGAGCTCTAGGTGGCGCATGCTGGCTACTGGATAAAGGACGTGATTGGAGTAGCTCCCATAGAGCGGGTTAGTGAAGTCTTCCAGCTGGCTATTTATGTAAGACCACAGTGACACAGTCCTTTTAGGCAGATTCTGTAAGAAGAAAAAATAAAGATTCTCCACCATATAAGCTATTTATATTAGGTGAAAGTTGTAAAGAGGTATATTGTGATCATTAAAATCTCTATAGAGGGAGATAACTTTGGCACTTCACACTTCCATTAAAATCAGAGGATATCGGAAAACAGTGCAATTCTCCAAAAAGTTGAGCATCATGCCAGCAATTCCAGTCTTCGGTGCATACCCAAGAGAAGTGGAAAGATGCACACGAAATCTTGTACACTGATGTTCAAAGCAGCATTACTTCTCATAGCCGAAAAGCAGAAACCCAGAAGTCTACCAGCTGGTAAACGGGTCAGATAGTTTATGTGTATAATGGAATACTCGGCCATAAAAAGGGAAGTCGTACATGCTACAAATTGAGCCTTATGCTAAGTGAAAATACTGTGTTGTCAGTGGTTTTCAACCTTTTTCATCTCATGGCACACACATAAACTAATTACTAAAAATCTGTGGCACACCCAAAAATATCTTTTTTGCTGATCTGACAAAAAATAGGTATAATTCTGATTCACTCAGACTGCACAGCTATTGTGTTGGCTGTTGTCATTTTTTAATTTGACAGTCTAAGGGGAAAGAGGTCAGTGCCCCTGACTAGTCAGGTATTGCATGTTTTAAAAAGTCTTGCAGCACACAGGTTGAGAATCACTGTGCTAAGTGAAAGAAGCCAGACACTAAGGCCACATCTTGAATGACTCCATTTCTCTGAAATGCCCAGACGAGGCAAATCCATAGAGTAGATCAGTGTTTGCCAGGGGCTGGGAGGGTAGAACAGTGAGTGACTACCAGTGAGCACACAGTTTCTCTTCAATGTTCTGAACATAGCAGTGGTGGCTGTATTACCCTGTAGATATATTAAAAACCACTAAATTATACACTTGAAATGAGTGAACTTTGTGGAATGCAAACTATACCTCAGTAAAAATGTTTCTTTTTTAAAATCAAAACATGGTAAATCTTATTCAAGGCTTTGAAAAAATGAAAGTATGTTTGGAACTTAGCTATTCTTGATTATCCAACATCCAATCAATTCTTGAGTATCTCCTATGCATGAAATTATTTACTGTGTGCTAGCAGACATTGAAGACAATAATGGTGAGTTAAAAATATAGTCTAGGAAGCCCTTACTACATGGCAGTTATTGCGGTGTTTTTGTATGGTTTATTTAATTCTCAACACCGTAAGTACTACCAGACCTATTTACAGAAGCAGAAACTCACTTTGCCCAAGGTCTCACAGTGAGTGACAAGTCCGAGGCCGGAGCCCAGGCAGCCCGGCTCCACAGCAAGCACTCTGCCACTGCGCTCTAAGTCGTGGCAACACTTTTATAACCACATTTTTAAAAAATAAAAATTGATGGAGAGAGATACATCAATATGCTTCTCACTATGATTAAGAATTTCATACATGGGATAGATACATTTTGAGGAAAATAGATGCATTTTAAACTAAAACATAATTTTTTTTTCTTTTTAAAAAATTTTTATTGTTATTCAATTACAGTTGTATGCCTTTTCTCCCCATCCCTCCACCCCAACATCATGTTTTCTAAATAATACCAACTACTAGTAATATCTCTGGGAGATTAGGGTAACAGACTTTAACTTTCTGCACAGTATCTTTCAGGGTTTGAATGTTTTACAGTATTATCTTAAAATTTAAAAAAAAGACTAAAATGTCGCACAAACAATATATTTTTGGATTTGAGCTGCTCATTCATTCAAATGTATATATTTTACTAATTATATTTGTCAGCACCTGCTTTGAAGGATTTCCGTCCTGCAAGGAATAACCGGTAGCCTGGTGCTCCTCCGACACACACACTTCAGTTCTCTTTAGTAGCTCCTAAATCCCGCCCATCAACTCACCTGCCATCTGACAGCTGGCGTCTTTAGCCTTGCAGCAGAGGTACTTTAAAAAAGATCAGGTTCACATATAGAGAAGTAATCATATTAAAGCATATCAAATAAAGTACGGCCAAAGAAATCATTCAAAAGAACAAACGTGCCACTGAAATCCTTCATAAAATGCATTTAATAAAAAAAAAAAATACACATTGGGGGTAGGCCGGGACTGGGCTCATATTTTACCTCTTTTCCTCTCTGCTGTTCACTGTTACAAAGGAATGTTCCGAATAAACAGCTATACAGGTGGTCCAAAATGGTAATGAGAAAATATTCATTGAATTCAAATGCTGTAGGAAACTGCAAATCAAACACCACAAACACAAAACTTAATATTTTAAGACATGTTTTCAAGCATAATTATCCCTGTATAAGGGTAGATCCTTTCTAATACTTCTTAAAAGTAGGCTACATAATATTCAAAACTACAGGGTCTGGCAGAAGTAATGTCTGCTTCAGTGTGGTTGGCAGGGTAATACTATGGGTGTAATAATTTATGGTTTTAATTCAAAGATTTCACCTAAAATATCATATGTTGTGCTTGAGTGTGATACTGTTATGTTACAGAATTACGTGCTTATGATTTTTAATAAAAGACTCTAATAAAAACAGGCATTATTTGTGCCAGACCCTGCATAATTTCTAACCCACTATGGCATTATCTGTTTGGTTTTGGGTTCAAATAATCACTTTACCACTTTTCTAAGATAATTTTTCCCAAATCTCCTTTTCATATGCAGCAAGAATTTGACTGTTCTGACCTTGATGCTTCTGTATCCCGCACATGTTAACCCTAAACTGGCCGGCTGATGAATTTTGACCTGGGCAGTTCTGGCAACTTTAATCTTTTTCTTCTAACAATGACCATAAGCAACATGTTAAGATTTTTTCTTTAAGTTTTCAAAAACAGTGTTTTGTTTTTAGGAATTACACAAAGTAGCATCAATGTCTCCAGAAAATGCCAGCAACGCATAAAAGTAACTACCCACGGCAGACGTGCAGATCACTTAAAAGCCAACCTGCTTATCTTTTTAAGGAACATCCAGTCCCACGGGAGCACCTTGTAATCCAGTACTCGGGCAGCCTCTTTCTAACAAGAAGGAAAATTCACTTTCTCTTTAACCTCAGGACAAGGGCTTACTGGATATCTTAATATCACACGAACAACACAATTTGTGGGGAACTCATCAAGGACAAAACACAGATCCCAGGAAGGGAAAGGCTTCAGTTTAATCCATCCTGTCAATGTAATATTTCAAGATTATTCCAAAATTTCCATGTAAGAGTGGACAAACTATGTGACCTGTGAAGAGGAATCCCATGAATATTTGGATTGCAGATTTGGGAAATAAATATTTATTCCAGGTTTTTTCTTTGAATGATCCCTACCCAATAGTGAAGGAAAATGGTGTGAACTATAAGCAAAAGGGATAGGAAGCCGTAAGCAGGGTAACGCAACACATTTCTCAGACAACGAGGGGTGACTACTGTGCAGTGGCTCTGAAGCTGAATGGAGCAGGTAATCAAGCACATGCAGCAAAAAGCCAATTATCTGTGAGAAACTCCGTCAAATCCCATTCATTTATAAAATAAGTCCCGTCTCCTGTACTATTACTCTTAACAGCCTTATGGTATCAGCCAACTACAGACGCACTGACTCATTGAACAGCGAGTCCGAGAGAGCTGAGCCTGTGGTTGGTTTCACCTTCTTGGCAAGACTATTAGCTCAGCTTAATCAGTGGGCATTTCCTCACAAAACAAAACAAGAAACCCCCAAACAAAAAAAAGAAAATGTAGAATAGCAGAGCATTAACTGCTGGTATTGCTTTTAAAGAGTAATATTTTGTTTTCCTTATTTGTAAAACTGAAGGCTGCTGAGAAACACGCGACCACTGAACATGTTAGTTCAGGAGAACACACTCAAAAACATAACCAGATGTCCAAAATACAGACTCACCACTATAATATACTTTAAGTTCTACCTAAGAAACAGGATTAGACTGATTTTCTAACTTTTAGTTAACTTAAACTTAGAATTGAAGTTAAACTGCTTTTACAACAGATGCATAGCATGTAGAAAGTTAACACAATTGCTAAGGAAACAATGTCCTTGTCATGTACTCTCCCATTCAAACAACTGGTAACTGCGATTAACTCTTCTTCTGGCAAACCCATCAGAATGAATACGTCTCCATATGCTGCGCCCTCAGGGCAGTCCCCTCAGACAGCCATCAGTGATACCACGGTCTCAATGACTCGCCCAGTCCTCTGATAATGGCACATGTGATTTCTGCCAAGAGTCAAATGTTATTTAAAAATTGAATATGACAGCAATCAAAACTGGATCCTATTGTTTTTAGTCAAATACCCAAAAAGAGATTTGTAAGGATCTGTATAGCTGATATAGTACCTGAAAGGCAATTCCAAAGGGAAAATTTAAACCAACTGCAAGAAGTAGTACACACTATTGAAGTAAGTATGTAGTACCTCCCCTCCCCACAACATACAAGGTCTAATGTGTAGAGGAAAACTGGGTTGTATACACATTTGTAGTATATGTGTGAAAATACCAGCCTCAAAATAATGCGCTCAGCTACAACACAATTTAACCTGCACCTGGCAGGTTTCAAACCAATCCAACCAAACTGAAAATCTTACGGGGGAAAAAGACGAACTATTCAATACACTGCACAACTGATCTGTTGGTCCTAAGGACCACCACTTCCTTTTAATGAAATAAATAGGATTTTCTTGAAGCTCCAATGTGGTCCTAAAGTGAAGCAGAGCCGGCGATCGCCTGACTTCCTACTCATGGAGCACTGTAACAGAACTCCGGCCTCCTAAACCCCGGGTGAACAGTTCACTCACACACCAATAAGCTGCATCCAACTTTGGGGTGTTAAGATGATTTTTCTTGAATAGAGTTAAATATTTTTAAGACACCAAACCCTTGCCTCATCAGTGGGGTGATCCCATAATAAATGAGGTATTTTTTCAGTCTCCTCTGGTATCTTTCCAAAAAAACTAAATCCATTTACAGTAAATTTCACATGGGTTTGTTAGAAAGTTGGTAGGCCTCATAAACATAATCCCTGCATACCTAAGGAAAAAAAGAACTGAATCTATTATATACCTACCTTGCCATAATTGACCACCTAACCTATTTTTTCCCATTAAAATTACTTGCCTATTTCTTCATCTGTTTACCTGTTTAGCAATATATAGATGAGCTTCTGGGGGAAGATATGGCCATTATTTAACACTACTTATCTAACACAGAGGAGGAGGGGAGAGGTGGATATAAGGGGACTGAAAGGTAATGTAAGAGAAAACACTGTAAAGACTAAAATAAGTAAATAAAACAGAGGAGGAAACCACATGGGCTATTATCAGCGCCACGCCCTGAAATGCTGACGAAGTCACAGTGTCAAATGTGGAATACTACTCTCAAGTAATATTCTTTAGCCTAATTCACAGTGAGATAATTAGGTGAAAGTTCTAGTTCCTGGAATTTCCATTTTACACGAAATGTAGGCTAATCGGTGACCAAATCCCCCACCTCTGGCTGGACGGCTGAAAACAGCGATGTAAGGATGGGTGTGTAGAGACGTTACCTGTCTTGTCATTTGCCAGACAGAGTCGATGAACTGCAGGAAAACAGGCGACCTGTCTGCGTCCGCGTGGTTCTTATCGCCGTGGCCGAGTCTCTGAATCAAAGACAGTGAAACAGTGTATGAACTTTGTGGGACTTTTCATTTTTTAATGGACATTATTTTCCAATAAAAGTACTATTTCCTCAATATTTTTAAAAACTCAGAAAATCTTTTTAAAAGAGCACAGTAAAGAAAACAGCAATAACCCATCACCCTACCTATGAAATGTCTATTAGCATTTTGATGTGCAAACGCCAGATCATTTTTTAACATGAGACACTTGTCATGGGAATTACAACTTTGTGTAATAAGTGAAACCCAGCAGGTAAAAGGCTGATAATGGACAACAGGAGCAGTCAGACCTCAGAGCCCAGATTTTTGTCCTGGAGATCTAATGTTCCCTGGATGTTACGTGACTTGTGCAACGGCCTCAGAAAGCACCCTGCTCCTGTAACGTCTTGGCCAGTGCACGAAGGGGACCCGTGGTATGTATCTACGGCTCCAGTCTGTCTTCATCAAGAAGCATCACAGTAGCACAAATCTTCATACACCTTTAAAAAGTGTTTGACTTCTGCCCTCCAAGCATGCACCCACCCAGTTGCTCCATTCTTTCTCTTCTCTGAGAACCTTTGCACAGATGACCGAAACAGACCCCTACTCTGTACCCTGAAGCCATTGATTCTAAAAGCATGGCCCACAGACTTCTCAGGTGGGGGCAGTGTGGGGTGGGAGGTCAAAACTAATTTCATAACAGTAAAACATTATTTGCTTTTTTCAGTTATTGATGTTTGCACGAATGGTGCAAAAGTGATGAAGGATAAAACTTTTGGCACATTAGGAGGAGTTGAGCAAGACATTGGAACCAAATTGCACCGTGGCTGTATTCTGCCCTTCCACACATGCGCAGTTAAGTGAAAGGGGCAAAGCCAATCGCTCTCAAGCCTGTGTCTTTGATGAAGTGGTAAAAATTATTAACTTTATTAAGTCCCTCCTATTGAATACATTCTTTTTTAATAGTCTGTGTAACAAAATGGGAAATACACATAATGTACTTCTGCTGCAAACTTAAGTAGGATGGTAGGAAATGACACTTTTTCATGGAACATGATTTTAACTTGACAGAACAACTGGTAAGTGAACTATGGTTATTAAGACTTGAATATCTTATAGACTTTCTGGAAATGTACAAAGTGACTGTGTCACTTTAAGGAAAACAATGGACAATATTTATTGCCAATGATAAAATTCAAGCTTCTGAGTAAAAATTAGGTTTTTGGAAAACTTTTACCTAGAAAACATGAGCTTGATAATACTTAAAGACTTTTCTGATAACATCAGTGGTGGTATTAACAACTGTGGTTTTATGGTATAACATAAAGAAACGCATTAACAATGGAAGAGGTATATAGCTAGGCAAATAAGTATTTTTCAAATAACTAACACACAATGTTACAAAATCATGCGTGGGTAAAAGATCTATTCAAAGTGCAAGACAGACCAATGGGACTAAATGGAACAAACAACAAAAAAACTCATTGATTTAGTTCTGGATTCCACATTACACTTAACCTCCAAGAAACTACCATTTGTCAAGTTTTGGCATAATAACAAAGTAGTATACCAACAATTCCTTTAAAAAGCTATTAAAATAGTCTTTACTCTTCAAACTACATATCTGTGTGTGGTCAGATTTTTTCCTCATATACTTCAATCAGCAGAACATATTGCAACGGACTGAATGCAGAAGATACGAAATTTAGCTGTTTTCTATTAAGCCAGATGTTTAAAAAATTTGGCCTCCAGAATGTTGCACAATGCCACTCTTCTCATGAAACCCTTTTTTGTTTTAAAAAATATTTTTCTTTAAAATGTTATTTATGTTAATTTTTAATAGTACTATAGTCTGAATGTTTGTGTTCCCCCAAAATCCCTACGTTGGAACTAACATGACGGTGTTAGGAAGAGGAGTCTTTGGGGGAACCCCCATGAGTGGGGTTAGTGCTCATATCTAAAGAGACCCCTCAGAGCTCCCTGGCCTCCTCCCTCCATGTGAGGACGCAGTGAGAAGAGGGTCTTCACCAGAACCCGACTATGCTGGCACCTTAATTTTGGGCTTTCAGCCTTCAAAACTGTGAGAAATAAACTGCTGTTGTTTTTAAGTCACTCAGTCTATGGTATTATTATAGCAGCCCAAATGGACTAAGAGAAGTAGATTATTTCTTTAATGAATATTTAAATTTTTAAAAGTATAAGTTCTGATATGGTAACTATGGATCATTACCCTCTATTAACCATGTGTGAGCATACCAACTTGACAAGCTCCCCGTTGTGCGTCAAACTCTGCTTCATATAACAACTAGGGGAAAACGGCGTCGGTGACCAGAGTTAGCAAGTTAGGGTTCCATGACAATTTCCAACAGTCTAAAGTGTTTACGATTTTGGCAGCTTTGGCTAACTAAAACTTTATCCTTTGAAGTAAAAGTTTTTTTGTTTTTTCTTAAATGGTCTTCTCATGATACATACATTTTACAGAGAATTGAAAAATGTGAACCATCTGAATTGATACTCCAGATGTCCAACTTTATTTAACAATTCAAGTTCAAAAGAGCAGACCACCTTTAAGCGTCTGTTTCTTTCAGGTCATTTATAAACACTGCTCACTTACCCTCGTAACTATTGGATGCTGAAGGTAACCATCGGAGACAGCATCTGGGCGAACATCTTTCAGAAAGTCTCTCAGCAGATCCAGGAAAATGCCGCCACGAACCACCCACGCACCACACTCTCAGTGGTCTCAAGGCCTCTGACACTCTAACTCCCTCCTCTCTCCAGGATTCTCTAAGCCTCAGCCTCCCTCTTCTCTACTCTGGCCATGCTCAACCCCATCTAGACATGTGCTCACCCGGCTCGTCCTTTCTGGGAAAGTATTACTATTCTGCACTCTCCAAATTCTGTGATTACAACTAACAGACGGGCAATACATAACCACCAAGCTTTCTGATCCCAAATTTAGTGCGTAGTAGAAACAGCTAAAATATACTTGAATGTGTATTTAATTGAAAGCTACATGAGTGCAAAGTGTGAGGTAACAAGAAAGCAAGTGTGAAGCATAGTGCCCTTTGAAAGACACCGCATTCCTCTGTTTTAGGACCTGTGGCTAGTTCTGGCCTCCCCACCTGTGGAAAAGCCAGGACCGAAGCCCAGGGGACAACTGGGATGGTGAGGAGCTTCAGCTAAGACAGAAGACGTGGATGGCCAGCCAGAAGAACTGAGGACTATCAAGGACATGAGCTGACAGCTACTTTCTAACATGTGAAAGGCTATTTTATATGGATAAGTAGTTACATTTGTTCTTCTGGTCTCTGAAGAGGAATGTAGAAACATGGGAAGCAAACTTTAGTTCACTATGAGGAAGAACTTTCTGATTGGTAGACTCTCTGAAGAGAGACCGTATAGCCTCAGGAAGAGATTTGTTGCTTATTTCTAGAGGTATTAATGAAGAAAGTTAACAATCATTTTGGGGACACCACTGAAGATTCAACAATTATTGCTGGACTCTGACTTCCTTCTAACTCTTACTTTTGTTACCAACAATAACATCAACATAAATTTTGAGACATATAGAGTTCACAAAAATTTGTCATTTCCAAAAAACTAACTGTAACACTTTCCATACATATGGTCATTACGGAGTTAGTATCTTAAGAAAAATAATACAGAAGTTGTCCAAACTCTGTATTCCAAACTCTGAGTTATATTTTATTTATTTTTCCCTTAGTCCCAGATTTTTTTAAGACTCTGATCCTGTGTGAACAACACTACTTTGTAGGGCCGCTTTAAACTGAGAATAATTAGACCATTCTCATCTTTTAAATCTATTTTGTTAAACTTAAAAAAAAAGATTTTATTTATTTATTTTTAGACAGGGGGGGGAGAAAGAGGGAGAGAAGCATCAATGTGTGGTTGCCTCTCACATGCCCCCCACTGGGGACCCAGCCTCCCAGGCATGGTCCCTGACTGGTAATTGAACCCGTGACCCTTTGGTTGGCAGGCCAGCACCCAATCCACTGAGCCATACCATCCAGGGCTATTTTGTTAATCTTTTAAAAGGCTTTGTTGTTATTCAGTTACAGTTGTCCTGCCTTTTTCCCCATTGCTCTCCAGCCCCACTCCCCATCCCCATTCCCATCCCCACCCCCACTCCCACAGTAAAGGAAAAGCTAGAAGTGCCTTGTAATTCCATTACCATTCATGCTAATGTGAACTGTTAATTGAAGTGGAGAGAAGACACCCGTGGAAATCATGGAATGATACCGAATGTTTCCGGGTAACGATCGCAGAAGAGACTGGGTCAGCCAGAAAAGTCATGATAGGATATCCTAATGCCTCCCAAAGCAAAAACGCTCTCCTGGCAAGTTTAACCCTCTAGAATAAACAATCAATTTTAGATGAATATCTAATGAACAAAAAGCCTTATTTTCACAAGTCTGATGTGAGAGGAAGGTAACACATCAAGCCAAGGATCTTTACTCACCAGCTGAAATCGATGTCCAAAGCTCAGCCATTCTTTTTCCACGAGGACTTCAAACCCTCGGATGGTTCGATAGTACCCGTCCAGCATGAGCATGGCGAGGGACGCCAGCTGCGCCGTGCGGTCCCACCCGTCGCTGCAGTGGACCACCACAGAGGTCTTTCCCGACTCGACTCTGTCCGCAATCCTAAGAGCCCCAGCAAGAATCAGCTGCAAAACAGATTTTTTAAAAAATGAAAATGCTAAAAAATTAAATGGTTCCTTCCTCAAAATGTATTAATAGTGTTTTGCTAGGGATGACTGTGTCAATAACACATGGAAAAGATTGGTCCCTTCCTTAAAAAATGTTTTTAAATAGTAGAAGATAGATAATTTTGCTTTTAAAACTAGAAAAATCTCATAAATGCAGACTCCTAAAAATCTGCACAATGAAATATCCAGGTGAAAGGTATCTCTGGGATGTAAACAAATCCCAGTATGAGAAAGAGAAAAAAATATCTAAGTTCTAAAAGGATCCATTTCTAAGAATCTTCAAATATTCCAAATACCATCCATTTAAATAAAAATATCCCAACTGAAGTCTTATCTGTTATTTATAACAATGCTTGCTTAACCAAATCAGAATATGCATGAAAACAATAAAATTGATCTGCTTTAAATATTCTATAGCTTCCACAGCATTTATTTTACTGTTTTTATATATGTCACATAGCACACAGAAAGTACAGTATAAACCGTTAGAGTAAGCTACTTTTCTGTATCAGTATGAATAAAAAATTCTCATCATATCAATACATCACCACGTCAATTTAACTGGTGTGTAAAATAATTTCTTTTCTGAAGTTGATCCTGAGTTAAAACTAGATAGAATTAGAAGTAACCAAAAAAGCAGCACAAAAGTATACTCTCCTTTAAAAAGGACAATCTAGCACTATTCTCCTCTTCAGTGACCAGACCACACTTAGACACCGGCATGGCTCCACACACACAGATGGAGCGAGAGGAAACAGGTTTACTGGCTGGCTTAGGAAATGTCATGACAGCCTCCTTTTGACCGTAACTGTAGGCATATTCTGGAAATGGGGCATGGTGAAGCAGTCTCAATCTTGACTGTGCCCAAGTCACTGGGAGCATTTTTCTCCCCCCTAAACTGCTTGGACTCCAATGTCACGATTTTAAATAGCTTCCACCAGTAATTCAAATGCATATGCAGACTTACAAATCACTGGCCCAAAGGATTAGAACAGTGGGAAAGTTAAGACTGACCAGGAAGATTTGTCCTAAGTGGTCACGTGGTCATTTCAATTCATGTACTCATTTATAAAAAACATTTATGGAGTCCCTTATTACGTGGCAGAAATGGCTCTAGGTGCTGGAGGCAAAGCAGTCAACGGAACAGAACAAAGTGTTGGCTTGATGAAGTTTACATTCTGGCTGGAGAGGCCAGCCAGATGCAAATGCGTAAGGAAATATGTAACGTGTCAGAGAGCAGTAGGTAAGAAAGCACCATATGGGTCTGGGGGCTTCCAGGAGGACGGCTACTTTGTATGGAGTGGCTGGGAGGGCCGCTCTGGGACGGTGATATTTGAGCAAGGATCTGAAGAACGTGAGTGGGTAAGCCCTGCAGGTGTGAGGACTGTGGAGAGGAGCCCAGGCACAACTGTACCTCTTACACTTCTACAGAAACGTGTTTCTGGTCTAGCCAGCTTTTTGGAGAGGATGTTGTACCTGCTAGTAAAGTGACCTGGAATCTACAGACGTGGAAGAAACAATTTATGTTAGTTCCAAATGTGAAGACTTATGGATTTCTATTTACACATCATGTAAGAAATAGGCCACCTGAACATATTCTAACTGAGGAGTGTTGACACTGCAACATTCAGGTTTCTAACCTTCTAGAAGAGAAACAATAATAAAAATAGTCCATAATTCTCATTAGATCAAACTGGCCTTCTCTTCAATTTTTCTGAATTTTAGAGATTTTGATGTGAGTGTAAGTCTGCTCCTTCTTAACATGAAAAATCTCATTTCCCTTTATTTCCCTTAATGTTAATACATGAGATTATAGAAGTCTCTATTTTGGTAAGCTATGTTACTGAAATTCAGACCGTATCTGAAAAAATATATATAACTATGTTACATAAAATAACATTTGGTGCTTCAAACACTGTATGTGCAGGTTAGGCAAATCAGCGTTCACTGGTGGTCCCCAACTCGCTTAGTGTTCAGATGAGCTTTGCAGTGTTCACAGGGGTCGTCCTCATATCTCCCACTCAACTGCTTCACTGCATCTCCCTGGCCAGAATGGTTTTCACTTCACAAGTCACACAACAGCGATTTATTGGGTGCCCATTACTCACACAGATAGTGCTTCCCTAGTTTCTGAGGAGGGGAAAAAAAAACATGACCACAATTTATTCAGCCCTGATCTCCACTGAATTAACAGTATATGTTGGTTGACACAAAAGTAATTAAATGAAGTGCAAGGCAGTACCTGATGAAATGGAAAGAAAAAGTAAAGTGAAAACTTCAGAGGAAACGGGAATGGATGGAATCTGGTAAGACTTCATGGAACAAATGAGATATCACCTGGGACCTGAAGGATGGAGAGCATTCAGACAGGCTGGGGAAGAAAGTGAAAGAAGTCCAACAGAACCACATGCGCGATACAGGAAAAGCATTCATTCAAGCATCAAAACTTAGAAGTACTTCTGATGACCAAAGCAGGTATCAATTCTTCTCTGTTTAGAAAGGTTCCTTCATCTTGATTTCAATCATAAAAGCCAACAAAGACAAAGGGCAGCGAAGGACCTTGTTTGATATTCTTTCTGTAACAGTGTGATGAAATAACCCACCTTAATATGTTCTAGCCAGTGAGTAGATTCCAAGTTTGATAGCCAGTGGGTCTCTTCAATGTTGGGGTACACAATCTCCTTAAGTTTTCGTAATGATTCTCTCATAACATGAATATTGTGGATATCTAGAAAAACTAGTTCTGCATTTTGATAGGCATCTTCACTTTCATAACCTCCACCCTTTGCCTGGGGAAAAAAGCACACCGCACAGGAAATCAAAAATGAATGCACATCCACTATATGTTGACATCCATGAAAAAGTGCCATAAAATACCCAAGAGCATGAAAGGGGATGTATGTTACTGATGAACAGGGAACTTTGTGGGAAAATATGGATAGCTCAGGGCAATTTAACAAAACTATTCTCTACCACATATTTTCTTTATAAAACAGAAATATACATTCTCACCCTGACTTCTTTATGTGGCTGTAATAAAAATTAAGTGTGATGATATAGATGAAGTTATTTAAATATTTTAAAACACTAAATTTCCTCACCCATATTACAAAACCTGCCCCAAGATTTCTTACAGAAGACTGAAATCACCAGACTAGTAAGTTCCACAAGCAGGAACCACATCTGTCTAGTTTGCCACTAGCTCATGCTGCTTCACCTCATCTTAATATTTTTTAAAAATTTTATTTTAGCAAGAGGGGAAGGGTTGGAGACAGAGAGGGAGATAAACTGCTGTGAGAGGGAAACATTGATTGGCTGCCTGCCATACATCTCCAGACAGGGCACCAAACCTGTAACCCAGGCATGTGTCTTCACCAGGAATCAAACTGGCAACCTTTCAATCTGGAGCACACCAGCTGGGGTTGATTTTAATCTTAATATTTACAAAATACTTTGCAATCATAAACACTTGCTTTTATCTCAACCATATAATTATTTTTTTCTAAATATATTTTATTGATTATACTATTACTTGTCCTATATTTTTCTCTCCCCTTTATTCCCCTCCACCCCGCACCACTCCTCGCACCCACATCCCCTACCCTTAGTTCATGTCCACAGGTCGTACATTTAAGTCCTTTGGCTTCTCCATTTCCCATACTATTCTTAACCTTCTCCTATCTATTTTGTACCTACAATTTATGCTTCTTATTCCCTGTACCTTTTCCCCCATTACCACATCCCCCTCCCTACTGATAACCCTCCATGTGATCTCCATTTCTGTGAGTCTGTTTCTGTTCCACTTGTTTGCTTAGTTAATTTTTGTTTTTGTTTTTTTAGGTTCAGTTGTTGATAGTTGTGAGTTTGTTGTCATTTTACTGTTCATATTTTTGATCTTCTTTTTCTTAGATAAGTCCCTTTAACATTTCATATAATAAGGGCTTGGTGATGATGAACTCCTTTAACTTGACCTTATCTGGGAAGCACTTTATCTTCCCTTCCATTCTAAATGGTAGCTTTGCTGGATAGAGTAACCGTGGATGTAGGTCCTTCTTTTCATGACTTTGAATACTGCTTTCCAGCCCCTTCTTGCCTGCAAGGTTTTAATTCTTGACATGGGCCGTGGTTGCAAGATCATCTGTCATATTCCTATCAGTTAAGCCACAAAACTTTTCTTCTTATGCAGGCAAAACAATATTTGTTACAACAAGGATATACACTTTTGCAAATTAAAAAAGGGGGATAGATGGGGAAATTGGGTGAAGGTGGTCAGATGCTACAAACTTATAAGATGAATAAGTTTTAGAAATCTAATGTACATCATGGTGACTATAAATAATACTTTATTGTATATTTGAAAGTTGCTGAGAGAGCAGACCTTAAAAGTTCTCATCAGAAGGAAAAAAACTGTAACTATGTATGGTGATGGATGTTAAACTGGAATTATTGTGGTAACCATTTCATAATATGAGGTCTGTCTGAAAAAATCCAGCCACTGTTAATATGACAAAAACAGTTTGCCCAACATTCATGTAACCTGGCAGCCTAGGAGAGTGGACTGGAATGCACATGTGTGAACAATGACGACTTCACTGTACTAGTCAGTGGGAACAGTAGATGCCATTCAGTGAGCATGTGTACTGTGTGCATCGCATTCAAAATGAGTAAGTAGAGCAACAAATCTGCATCAAATTTTGTGTTAAGCTTGAACATTCCTCCATGGGAACTATTCAGATGATTCAGAAAACTGCAGCTATGGGCAACTGGTGATCGGCAGCTTCATCACAACAGTGCACCTGCTCATGCATCACGTCCTATGCGGAGTTTTTGTGTAAAACATGAAATCACCCAGGTGACTCAGCCCCCCTACAGCCCACTTTTGGTGCCCTGCAACTTCTGGCTTTTCCTCAAACTAAAATCACCTTTGAAAGGCAAGAGATTTCAGACTATCAATGAGATTCAGGAAAATACAACAGGGCAGCTGATGGTAATTGGGAGAACTGTGTGAGGTCCCAAGGTGCCTACTTTGAAGGGGACTGAGGCGTCATCATCCTATGTACAATGCTTCTTGTATCTTATATCTTCTTCAGTAAATATCTCTATTTTTCATAGCATGTGGCTGGATACTTTCTGGACAGGTCTCACATATACATATATCAAATCATTACATTGTGTACCTTAAACTTATACAATGTTAAATGTCAATTACATCTCAGTAAAGCAGGGGAATGGCATTAGTAAAATGACTCCTTTCTGAAGAATATTTGCAATATGCAACAAAACTTTAAAATATGCATATTTTAAATTTTGATATAGTAATTGTATATCTAGGAAACTACTTTAAGGAAATGATCAAAGATGCCAGCAAGCCCTGGCCGGCGTGGCTCAGTTGGTTGAGCACTGTCCTGTGAACTAACGGGTCGCAGGTTTAATTCCTGGTCAGGGTGCAGGCCTAGGCTGCAGGTTTTCCCAGTAAGGGCACATGCAAGAGGCAACCGGTCTATGTTTCTCTCTCACATCAGTGTTTCTCTCCTTTTCTCTCTTCCTTCTGTACCCTCCAAAATCAATGGGCATGTCCCCAGGTGAGGATTAAAAATAAAGATGCCAACAAAAGCTATTTATTTCAGCTATATGTGAAATACTAAATACCTAAATGCCCAGTATTAAAAGAATAATTAAATGATATACCAATATGAGTACCATTGTTTTTTAAGAATATTTCATGAAAAGAAATGATTTTTATAATGCAATGGTAAGATAAAAGAAATAATCAATACTTAAATGCACAGGAAAAAGTAGTGGAGGAAAAAGTATCAAAATATTAGTGATTATGAGTAATTTTTATTTTCTTTCTATAGTTTCTCCATGGCTTCCTAGTTTTTTTATATATCCTACTCATATTTTGTAATCAGATTTAGTCTTTAAAAATAGAGGGGATTTATATAATGAAACATATGTGGAAATTTAAGATGAGTATAACAGTTTGTTCTACCACCTTTTCTGGCTTACATTCCTCTCTCCTTCTCTCATCCTAAAAAACATCCTAAATCTCATTCCTGCTAATTCATGGTATAAAGTTTAGGGAGGGAAGCAAGTAATTACTGAAAAAACATGCCAGTCCCTGGGCCACAGGCTCCATATACACATTATCTCATTGCTCCTTTAAGAAGGAGCATTACAGTCTAATAGAGAATGCCTGGAACTCACAATACCCTCAAAACATTAAACAAAATGAAAAAATTACCATATTTTGCCGTGTATAATGCACACCCACATTTTTGTGCGCCTTACAGGATTATACTTGTGCCTCTGGTATGTAATCGTTATACCCATGTATAATGTGCATCTTTCTTATGTCCTCAAAAATGTGGATAAAAAGGTGCACATCATACACAGCAAAATATGATAGGTACCCACTCCACAATTTAATTAAAAGGATGATCACTGCAGCATTGTAATATTAGCAAAAAACAAACAAACAGAAATAAACTAAATATCTAACAACAGTTGGTGTTATTAGTTACTATGCCCTTAAAATAATGTTATGGATGAATGTTTATTGGCATAGAAAGATAGAGTGTCAATTTTTTAAGTTACAATTATCCCATTCTGTTTTAAATATATGAATGTATGTATATACACATAGGTCTGGAAGTACAACCATGATTTAATGATGTTTCTCTCCTAGTTATAGGATTAAGGGTGTTTTGAAATATTTTCTTTTCACTCATCTGCATAGGGTAATTCTTTTATAATACATATACATTGCTTAATGGGGATTAAATAAAAGAGGTACCTCCTTAAAATCAAGTTGTATTTCTTCTCTCACCTTCTCCTACGGTAAATTTTGCCAATGGAACCAGAATTCCTATTTCCACAGTGCAAATATTTATTCTGTAGCAGTAATCAGGGCAACTGCTCCAGCTAACTGACTGCAAGTCTTCAGTCCAAATAACTTGTACGGGCAGAGGGCTGTCAGAAGAGGGCACCACCGGTCACTGAGAACACTGCTTCCCAATCACTACACCAGTGCTATGCAGACTTGCCTCAGTCATAAACTCAGTTGTCCAGTTTGAAGAAGGGAGAAAGAAAAAAAATAATTCCTGAACACCTACCTTTATGTGAGCACAGGGTCATGCAGTATGTTTTTATTAGATGATTTTGTCTCTGACAATCCTCTTAGCTATTATTATTTGCATTTTACAAATGAACAAATTAAAGTCTAACAAGGTTAAATAATGAACTCAAAGTCATATGCCATCAAGTAGCAGGGCCAGAATGAAATCTACATCTTTAGCACTGGAAAGCCTGAACTCTTTGTACTACACTGTGGCTCCCGCCACACAGCTGACTCGTGCGACTGTAATCTTAATTAAGGAAGAATAATCTCACCTTGTTGGCAACAGCATTAACACTTGGCCGAGCATCAAATATAAAGATTTTATGAGACTGGGCATTGGAGTCCATGATGGCTTGAAGGTATTTTTCATCTTCTTTGCTTCGCTTCCCACTCACTCCTACCATGGGCTGGCTGCACCGAGTGATTGTGGCTTGACTCTCTGGATGAATCCACGATAAAACCTAAATAGGGAGGAAACGGCGGCACACCCTTTATCTACTCCTCTGTTTATAATTCTTCTCGAAAACATTACTCTGTGAAATTCTGCTTTCTAACTGAACCCAAAGCCTTGCCGTGAAAAGGTATATGCAGCTGCTATCAAATATCATCACCTTTCTTTCAAGCCAACTCTGGGATGTAGAAAACTTGGTCTAATTCTTTAATCAGAGATCAATTTATTAAAGTCACTGACTATTGGTAAGTGTTGTCTCTAGAAAACTACATTAAAGGGGGGCTAAGTAAGACCAACTTTTAAAGTTGTATTACTATATCAGCAAAACTGTCAACTATATAAAGTCTTTAGAATCTGTGAATTTTGTACCTAAAATTTGAGCTAATCTGTCTAGAACACAGTAATTCATCAAGATTTTACAAAGATTTCTTCTTCCTAGAATTTAAAGGAAAACAGAACTTATCACCATGACTAAAGAATGTGTAAAGAAATGGTCAATAAAACAAAGAACCAACATTGTTTTCAAGTTAAGAATCACACGATTTTGTGCACCTCTCTGACACGCAGGGTAGACTCTCCAGACACTGTAATCTAAGTCATTCCCCCAGTTTGAGTTTTATTAAATAACTCATTCTCTAATATCCCCTTAAAAGGCCTGCTGCTGCAGCTGTTTCTATCCATTCTCCCATTCGTTAATCTAAACAGCATTTACAAAGTCTCATCAAAGCTTCATACTCACTGGGATTCGGCCCCTTGATCTGAAGGATGCCACTCTCTTTAATTCTTCATCAGGAATATTTGCTGGCACAACCAAGAGGGCAGGGTATGTATCACAAAGGTCATATCGTTCATTTATCTTCGTTATTCTCCAGCTTTCATTTGGAATTCCCTATGTGGAGGAAAAAACATAAAACAAATTACTACCTTACTACAATATCACTGGACATCAGAGGAGAAGCTTATTCAGCCTCTCTCATCTCCACTCTCCAACTCTTCAGTAGCTGGAACAGTTAAGGTCTGCCTGTGGGGACCAGCCTATTAGAATGAGACATTCTAAGGTAGTGATATGTGTTCTTTTTGACATTCAACTTCATGTTAATAGATTTATTAAGTCATTAAATACTGACTGTGTGCTCGGTCTGTGCTAAGCATACCCAATGGGAAGGAAGAAAACAGTGAGACTGCAAATAATCCCTGTCTCAAAAAAGAAGAGGCTCATTTCATTTCATTGGATTAATTTTGTTGCCATTCATCTATTCAAAGGAATGTGAGAGGGCAGGCACCAAGTGTCTACCACAATGCTATATACATATTTATTACTTACGTATTAGAAAAGCAAGAAAGCAATAGAAGCAAAACCAAAAAGACAAAAGATAAGAGAAATACTCAAAACATTTAAAAAAAATTGATTATTTAGCTCTCAATGGGCTAAATAACTGCCCATTTCTGACTGCCACACTTCTAGTATCATAGTTATTTTTCTGTACAGGCATAGTTGTTTATTTACTCTTATTTCTTCTTTTTAATAATAAGTTATTTTCTTTGGACACAGTTGTCTCATCGGCTTTCTAAAGTTCTATGTTGAACGCTGCTAGAACAGAGAGCAATTTCTGCCCAGATTCCCAAAGAATATTCCTTGTTTTTACAATTCTTAAAACATTTGTTAGATTTGCTGCTTGTTTTCCCAGCTAATTTTGACATTGGATTTTTGGATTAGCAAAAACCTTACAATGTCACTTGTAGACTCTTGGTTTTAATCAATATTTTTTTCTATTCTGCTTCACATTTTGCCAGCAGATGGTTTTATAACTAAATGAGAAATTTTAAATTTTACTTGCCACATGTGATTAAATGAGAAGCACTGTAATTAAAATGCAAGGTTTGAAATCTAAGGTCACAGCTTAATGATTTCATATCTGAAGTCTAGGATAATTTGGATATCAAATCTAATGATTACCAAGAAAAAAAAATCAATGTGCCTGCACTTAAATTCTTGAAAAAAGCACAGTGGATACGTAGAACATTGAAAATCAAGACTATTTCAGGCAGAGTTGAAGTGTTACAGAATAGGGGCTCTTTTGGTAAGTAGTGTACCGATGAAGATCAGGGAGAATCATACACCCACTAGGACAGATTTCAAGTATGGATTCAGCTGTATCTCTTACTGTAGTAAATTAAATCATATTAATAAGCACTCAAATATTAAAACAACCCACCTTAGTCATGATATCAGATTTAATTTGTTAACATTTTATATAAAAGTATAAAGTTATCCTCTTAGAATATATAAAACTTTCAGTTTTATGTGGCGCTCCATTGTAAACAGAACTACTAAAATGTTTCTCACAATTAAATTACAGGATTCCCAAAAGAGAAAATTTGACTAAATAATTTTAATGACATATAAGAATATTAAAGTGTAAATGCATTTACCATATTATTAAAAAAATTATTAAGCATTTTAAAAATGACCTCATTTACCTATAAAATGTTAGATAAGGAAAGATTCACTAAAGGTCATTGGCAGGGACTGAAAAGTAAGTTAAAGAAACTGAAAGGAAACCTCAAACTCAAGACTAGCCTCCATTTAAAAACACACACACACAACGGTGTAAAGCTGTTTACTTCTACCCACAAAATTTTTGTTGTAATAAAAAGGAGACAACATATTAAAATTAAAAGAAAAAAGTACATACCTGCCTTCTATATTCTAAAACAGGGTCATATACTTTCCATCCATTTTCAGGGAATATTTCTTTGTATTCAAAAGCAAAAAGAGGCTAAAAAAAGTAAACAGCTAAGCGTTAATAGCTAAACAGACATTTAAGGAGGTAATGAATCAGAAATGAATCCTTATCAAATCCATTGGTGTCTTTTTTTTATATTGTTCTTTTAGCTTTTGTTTTTATAATTTTAAAAACTGACTTTTTTCATATTTTTCAAACATACAGAAAAGCACAGAGGTCCACCACCAAGATTTATTATATATTAACATGTCTATATTTCCTCCAGATATCACTGGTAGCTGGTCTAGGTTTACTTCTAAATAATGAAAGACATTTCATAAAAAGGTGTCTTCTGATATAATTAATTAGTTGGACATCACAGATATCAGGAGTTAAACAGCTTTGAAGTTTATGTTACATTTTCCAAATCATACTGAATAAACTTTTAAAATATTTTGGGGTGTGTAATCTGTGTACAAAAAGAATTAACTTATGTGGACAGAATGGCAGGAACCTACTAGTGAAAAGCATTCAAACTAGAATACTGATTCCAAATTTTACTCCCTACTAACTAGCTATGCCCTTGAGTTAATTACTTATCTCTTCCTGGATTCAACTTTAAAATCGTGATAAATAATGTTTACCACCATAGGGCTACTGTGGAAGTCAAATTATACAACACAAGCGAGGAAGCCTAACACTGCTGACAACACATTGTAGGAACTCCCTCTTAAAGTTATCTGCCCTCTTAAAGTTGCTACACTTAACTGTCAACTCCAACTTAGAAAGGAGCCCCAATAAGCCTACATACGGCTTTTCATCATGGATACACCCTGGGTAGAAAGAGCATATAATTATAGAATATCAGTACATAGGAATGGACCTCTGAAATCATCTAGTCCAGCTTCCTCATCTTATACCTAAAAAATCTGTTTGTTTTTTTCTTCACCCATGAGGGGATCTTGTGTGCTGTTTAGAAATCTGAGTTGTCTCAGAAAATGAATTATGAAGATAAACTGAGGTGTGCTGAAGAAAAGCTTTCTCACAGTTACCATATCACAGTGTGGTGTAGTCTTGCAAACTGGAAGGATTCATGTGGAACCTGACTGAACATCCATTCATAAGATACAGAGCAAATAACAGCTTAATGGTTGATCCCTGCAGTGAGCTGAATGGTACCCCCCAAAACTCACGTCTACCCAGAACCTCAAATTTTGCTAAAATCTTAATCATACATCTGGTTAAATAGCAAAGCAGGATCATAAATGTAGAGGTTTTAGATAGCCTAGACAAGCTTCTTTAAACTACATCAATAATTGTAGTACAGGTTTTTCAAAAATAAGAAACATCTTACCAGATTATTAGAGACAGGAAATGCATATTTCATTAGATTCTCAAATATGGATCTTCTCGTTCGCCCCTCAGGTTTATGAGCAAACCGTAAATTTCGAATATCCTAGAAAGATTTAGGGTCCAAGTCATCTATCATTGTGTACTTCTTATTTAATGAACAAATAAGGTAACTATCTTGTAAAATGTTAAGATCTGTGGCTGTGGGATACGAAAATAAACCAGACATCTCCCGAAGGCAAGGAAATCACAAAACCTTACTGAGAGAAATAAAAAGAAACACAAGGCACTCTAACACAAGCAGAGTTCAGAGGACAGAAAATTTACCACTGCTTATGGACTCAAGATAGGTCAGTGAAAGAGGGCCCTGGAGATGATAGAGATACCTTATCTGAAGCTTAATATCGTGACTGATACATACTGTTAGCATATGTCCCTGACCTGGGAAAGCCAAATTCCTGCCATTAATTTCTCTATTAAAAACCTGATTAATTGTTGTTATATTTCTTCATGTCCATTAGGCCTGGTAATTATTTTCCTACTTCAGATCTCTTCCCAGGACTCAAGTCCACTGGATCTTCTCTTTGTGAGTCTCCTGCTACTACACTGATCCGAACTCTGCCTAAAGGCCTCCTTCCACTCCATGTCCAAGTTCTTCAACCATCTATTGCCAGATTAAACTCTAAACAGTTTGGTTGGTATCAGCCAGGCTTTACAGTTGTATCTAAAGACCCAGGTTCCCTTCCATCATTTGTCCTCAAAAAATTTTCTGTGTTTAGTCTGAATGTAGATATTCATGTTCTGGTTTATTGACATCTTAATAGCATTAAGAAAAAATTTAGGACTAAGAATAATTTTAAGACTTCATTTTATTTAAGCGTTTTAATCTAGGCAGAACTCAAAACAGCTTTATCATACCCTATTCTATAAAATCAAACTGAGACACCCCACTACAATGTACCTGTAGTACATGAAAAATGAGTATTTCATTACAAATGTGACCTAAAACTAGAATGCTAGCTCTGCCATCCTTTAAAACAAACACATGCAGGAACCTAAACTGCTAACCTTGTTTTTCTGCAGGAAATATCTTTAAAGATATTCATAAGCACTCTGTTAACAACAGAGCTCTCCCAAACTACCACAGCAGAAGCTCTACAAATGTCTGGGCTTCTTAACGGTCTTGTTTCATGACAAAAAAAAAGCCATACCTAAAATGATCAAGATTTCATAGTCACCCTCTTTCATTTTCTCTTTCGGTCTACGCTCTATTTACTTTCACACTACAAAAATGTGATCAGCAGACAATGTGCTTGACCCATGGCTGACAGTTATTACACTCTCAGAGCCATTCTGAATACAATGGAAAAGCAAAAAGACATTGTTACTCAGTCATTAGCTTTAATAATAGTCACAAAACTTCCCAGGTTAACATGGGAAGGTAGCTGGAAAGTTATGCATGTACTGTTGCCTTTATTGTTGGCACTGGCAGATCAGCGGAAGAAAGGAAAAGGGCGATCTACAATGAAATGAGATGTGTGTGGGTGTTAATTAGGCCACAGTGGGCAGAAGAGTGGCCTGCAGAAGTGGCACATGGAATTAAATATCTATGACTGGATGTTAAAATTATAACAATCTATGAGTTTCATTCAGGTATAGATGCACTTAAAGAATACCAGTTAGATGAGACAACAGGGAGGGTCTGTAACTTCGAGTCTGCCCCACCACTGTTTCAGAAGCAGGAAAATTATGAGAACCAGAGGCGGAAGAGCAGATGACGTTGACAGTATCATAACCAGTTCTTCCACTACAAAGTGCCATGCCTTAACTGCGCAGATCCTTTGTTTCTGATACGAAAATTAAAGGTAATAATGTCTATCATGCCTATTTTATGAGGCTCAACATGAAATAATCAAAGTGAAAATACTTTTTATTGGGTCCAAAAGAATTCAAGCCTAACTCATGATAGATCAGGTTTTTATTACTCCTAAGTGTTGTTTTTTTCCTACTACAATGACATTCCTAGTGCAAATCCATTTGATATTTGGAAACCAGTTTCTAAAATAGGAGCTAATTAATAGAAAGCTTTCCAAACCAAATAAAATTGCATGCATATTATGAAATTTACCTTGCACACAGTCTCTAGTCCGTAAGAGTTTTCACCTCGACTAGAAGCACCACCAATCTTTTCTACTCTACTTATCACACCAAGAGAAGCATCTAAAACAAATGGGGGATCCTAAAGGAAGGAAAGAAAAATAACCTCAGCAATCAATAGATACTGTATAATTATAGTTGAGAAAAATCTTAATTAGTAATGCTTTAATTAAAAATTATCAAGTGACTAAAGCTGTCTTCAAACAACAGAGATGTACACACATAAATCCAACCCAACAAGTCTTACCCGTTCCATGCTTTTGAAATATAACCTGTAATTCGTCACCGTCAGGGTTCCTCGGACAGCACCAGTGAACGGACATATGTAAGTTACGTCTTTGGCTGAAAAGGCAAAGAGTCCACAATTTACTATATATTGTGCACTATTAAAAACTACACTCTGATCTTCTCACAAATAAAATTTAATAGAATTCTGATTGCTATTCAACTTACACTAAAAAATCACAGAATCTGTGATTCAAAGTAAACACAGAAGCCAAATCCAAGCTTCCAATCATGCATTAATCTGGGGAAGAAACCTGAAATACTTAGGAAGGACTGAAGAGGCAGACGATACCCCTTACCCTGAGACAGGACAGAAGGAGACAAAGATGGCCACTACCCCTGCTGGCTAAAACAGATGTGGCTGTTGGAGCCGTGGCTGAGGGTGGTGGTAAAGGTGGTTAACAACAGTAAATGTCTCATGTCACAGTCACCAGTCATCTTGTCACAGTTTCAGGGTCACCTCACCAATCTGCTGGTCTTCTGGCCACAGTCTAGTCTGTCAACATACCTCTAAAAGTACAGTGTCTGAACCACGTAATACCAGAAACTTCTGACTTGATTATATTTACGGGGAAATATTGTAGGGAAGAAGTGCATGTGAAATATAATTTCCTAGATGTTTTATTAAATGATATATGATAAATCTGTACAGCATTAGGCTTTTTATTTTAGTTTAGTTTTTATTTATTTTTAGAAAGAGAGGAAGGGAGGAAGAAAGAGAGTAAGAGAAACATCAACACGTGAGTGAAACATCAATTGGCTGCCTCCTACACGTGCCCTGACCAGGGACTGAAACTGCAACCCAGGCATGTGCCCTTACTAGGAATCGAACCAGCAACCTTTCGACCTTTCACTTTATGGGATGACGCCCAACCAAGTCACACCAGTCAGGGCAGCATTAGACTTTTAAAACCACACATTAATTAACTCAAATACCACCGCCTCAAAATAATATTTAATATGGTAAAGCTCATAATGCCTAATACAAAGTTTTTTAATATCTTAATAGTCATAAATCCCTGCAATGTCATTATTGTAGCAAACCAGCAAACAGATATCTTCATTGTTCCAAAGGAATTAAGGCACAATTAGGAGCAAAAAATTCCTAAGAACCTTAAAAGAGGCTTCTGGGAAAACTTAGATGCATTTAATAAGGTATTGCAACTTCCTGACTTTGCTTTTTAGTTACCACTTTGAAGAAATGACTGCTTTGTAAGGAATTTGAAATGAGAATGATCTTCTAACAAACATTTCTAACCTTCAAAATAGTTCCCTTGGGAATGTTCAAGTATGAGCAACATTTTTTCAATGATTGTTTCCAATGAATGTTTCATTTAAAGGGAAGCTTTTAAAATTAAATAAACCCATCATTACAGAAAGATACACAAACCTGCCTTGCATACATTTTCTTGTCCTTATGAATTTTCACCTCAACTAAGAAAGCTGTGCTTCCTGTTAATAAAATCATTTCTGTGTTCCTTCTAGAGCCAGTTTCTCACTCACACAAGAAAATCAATCCCACCATTCTATACTTCAATACAGCACACATCCCTCTTTGTCCAATGTTTTTGTTACATCTTCGCTTTCTAAAATCATCAGATAATACACATGAAAGTGACTCCAAAATTAAAATATACAAGGGTTTCTACCTACATTACTATTATCATTAGGCTCTGCTTTGTTCTGTCTGCTTTACCCTTACCCCTCGGGCTGGGGGCAGCTAAGTCACTCTGAAGTAAGAGCTTATGCTTAGCAGGGCTTCAGTAGGAGGGAGACTGTGACTAGGCACCTTACCAGAGCAATTAACAGTAATAACAACCAGCATGATAGCCTAGCACTCCAGACTATATAAAGTACCTTCTACCTGAGTACCTCTTAATCTTCATAAAAACCCTTAAATGTAAGACCTGGAATTACCTACAATTTTTAGATGAGAATACTAGGCCTCAGAGAAGTAAAAACAAACTGCCTAGTGTTTCAGTAACTGCTAAGATTAAGACTCTTTGGGTCTACCATTTAAGTCTTGAATCCATTTTGAATATATTCTTGAGTGTGCTATAAGAAGGTGGTCTAGTTTAATTTTTCTGCACATATCTGCCCAATTTTCTAACACCATTTATTGAATAAACTTAGACACAAAATCATAAAAATCTTAAAAGAAAACATAGGCAGCAAAAATCTCAGATGTAGCTCATAGCAACATTTAATCAGATATATCTCCTCAGGCAAGGGAAACAAAAGAAAAAAATAAATAAATGGGACTACATCAAACTAAAAACTTTTTGCACAGTAAAGGGAAACATCAACAAAATAAAAAAACAACCCACAATATGGGAGAACGTATTTGCTGACATATCTGATATGGGATTAATTTCCAAAATTCATAAAGAACTTACTAAACTCAACACCAAAAAAACCCCCCAAAACAAAAAACACACTTAAAAATTGGGCAAAGGACCTGAATAGACACTTCTTCGAAGAGGCCATTCAGATGGCCAATAGACTATATGAAAAGATGCTCAAACTCACTAATCATCGAGAAATGCAAATTAAAACCACAATGAGGTATCAGCTCACACCTGTCAGAATGGCTGTCATCAATAAATCAACAAGTGCTGGAGAGAATGTGAAGAAAGGGGAAGACTTCTGCTATTGGTGGGAGTGCAGACTGGTGCAGCCATTGTGGAAAGCAGCATGGAGATACCTCAAAAAATTAAAAATGGATCTGCCCTTTGACCCAGTGACCCTACTTCTGGGAATATAGCTGAAGGAACCCAAAACACTAATTTGAAAGAACATAAGCAGTACTATGTTCATTGTGGCATTACTTACAATTGCCAAGATATAAAGCAGCCCAAGTGTCCATCAACAGATGAGTGGATAAAACAACTATGGGACATTTACACAATGAAATACTACTTGGTTGTAAAAAAGAAGAAAATTTTACCCTTTGCAACAGTATGAATGGACCTGGAAAACATTATACTAAGTGAAATAAGCCAGTTAGACAAAGACAAATACCATATGATTGCACTCGTATGTGGCATCTAATGAACAAACTGCACTAACAAGCAAAATACAGACAGATCCATAGACAGAGAGCAGGATGACAGCTAAGGGGCAGGGGGAGGGGGAAGGTAGAAGGTGGGGGGATTGAGGAAAAAGTACTTGTGGACAAGGATAACAGTGTGGTGACTGGCGGGGGAGGGGGATATAAGGGGACTAAATGGTAATTGAAAAAATGCAATTAAAAAATAAATTTTAAAAAGATTAAGACTTGAATGTAGTTCCTCTGACTACAAATTCAAATCACCACACTGTGCAAAAAGGCTGCTAAGTAGCATACAGTCTGCAGCCTGTGTCAAAAGTTGCAAAGTTGCAAAGTTGCACGTGCGGCTACCTCTACTGCTACTGCGCCCCGGCCACAGTACCTGAGACCGTTACTTCTCTAAAGCGTTGCTGATGTTCCTAACACTACTCTAACTTTTTAAAAAACATCTAAACCGCAGATTTACATTAGACCAACCAAAAATCAAACATCTTTTCTACATAAATAGATTCAATGTTACTCTAGCCTTATATTTTAATGTGTTAAATTTTGCACAGTAAGTCTATATAGATGGTTCTGAATTGCAATACTTTATTTAGTATATTATATATTCCTCTAAATCTGCAGTACTAATACTACCTAGTGACACAACAAGGTCAGATTTACTAATCCTCTCAAATTTGCACTGAGTTCACAGAGAAAGAATCCATAATAATTTCTCTGAGGCAGACCATAATGACCTTAAGAATTCATATGTTTGAGGATATAAAATAGATAAAGTAAATGGAATATTTGAGAACAGAGTCTGTGCAGGAAAAGAGTCACAAAAGCATACTCTAGTACAGAGAAGAGAAAATCCATTCAGCTATGGAGAAGGCTCAAGGAACGCAGGCATGTGAGCTGTGCCCCAACAGCTGGTATCCGTTAGATGGGCAGAGACGGTAAGGCAGCACTCGATGCAGAGAAAGAACCTAATGCAATACACAGAAGTGGGAAAGTGAAGTACCTGTTTGGATAAAGGTAAGTATATAGTCTGGTTCTCTGTGATTTATATTGTATCACACTCTTCACTCCTCAGTTTCCCTTCCTGGTTCCTTTTCTGCCATACGATTATAAAATGTTACCAAAGCTATGTTCTTGGCCTTCTTCTTACTCCATATGCTCTCTAGGTTATTTTATTTTTCTCATTTTTCAACTAATACCCATTTTCTGGTGATTTCAAAACATGGGCTTCCAACCCTGGTCTGTCTCCTAAGCTCCTAAGACATCTCTCCTAGATATCTGCACTTGAAGTTTCCCATAGGTACCTGAAATTAAATTTACATAAATATGATACCAAGGGCTCATGAATATTGAGAGGAAAAAATAAATTCAAGAAATTCTTAGAGACTGACTCCTCTGGATCTGATAACTGATTGGATGTCTGAGTTCAGAAACAAGCAGTCTCAGTGTGATTTGCAGATTTCTGCCTTGAGTGAATGGACAGTTGTCTTTAATGTTAACGGAGGGAGAGAATCAAAAAAGGAGTAAATGTCGGGACAATTTAGGAGATGTTGGTTATGAGGGCTATATATAGAAGATATTCAAGAGCATGAAGATGCAGGCATTTATTTATATGCATTAGAAGCTGATATTAGTAATAACAAATTCCGGAGTTGTCAGTAGATATATAGTAAATACAGCTACCAATTTAGACACGGTCAGCCACAAAGAGCATACAGGAGGGAAGAGGGAAATGGGTCAAGGATGAAGTCCCAAAGGGAGTCACGCTACTTAGGGAGAGGAGCCAACAAAAGAGGCAGAGTGGTAAATTGAAGTTCTTTCGTAAGCGCATTTATCAGCGTGGCAACAGAATGTGCTTTAGGTTCAGATGAGGGAAAAAAATTGTCTCAGTGTTAGCTGTAACTTCACTACCTGGGTAGTCACCCTATGCTCTAGTTTCCTCATCTACTAAATGGGATTAACACCTCCTCAGATGACTACTGTGAGGATGATTAAATGAGACAGTAAGCACACGATAACTATTGTTATTGTATAATATCCAATACTGATAATACCTAATTCCTAACTCCGTAAGCAGTTCATCAGGATAAGAGCTTAGGGTGTATGTGAGGCAGAGCAGGGAAAAAAAAGGGACTGGAGAGTTATTCAATCAGGAGCGAAGAGCCAGAAGAGACAAATACCACAAAGTGTGAAAGAACTAAATGTAATGTGCACAAGAATAACCCATTTGGGCGCAGTTTCTCCCTTTGGTTTGCTTAGTTTTCCACAAGAAATAACATCTGGCCAGGGAAAAAGAAGCACTTACTAAGTCCTTTTAAAATTTTGATTGATAATAAAATGAAAGGTGGTTTTACTTTGGCTAAGAAACCATTTTCTTTATTCTCCTATTACATTACTTTATATTCTCCTATTTTATTATTGTATATTATAAAAGCTATGGGTATTTAAAAGTAAAAGCATGAAGACAAAAAAATAGCTCAAATGTTTGTTTCTAGTTTCCAGACTATGTAAGCTAATGCTTGGTTCTGTGGGCTGGAAAAAGAAAGGCACCCATATGTTAATGGCTTGCTTTGCAATGGTGATGAAATATTTTCATCCAAAAATTGACCTCAGTTTATTCAGAGTAGGAAAAAATAAAGAAAAGAGAGAGAATGTGTTTTAAGAAAAATTACATGTACAAAGTAACAATTCAATGTTTTTTTTATCTAGGCAACCTAGTATCTTACCGTGGTAATTCAAATTAATGAAGTGTGCTTTCACAGAATTCAGCAACAGTGAAAAAATAAAGCCACCTACTTTCAGTGAAAGCAAAGCAAACCAGAAGTAGCAGAGTATTCAATTTGTATGTTTCCCTGCAGTACAAATACAAACAAAACCAACAGGTCTAGACCTAGGCTTAAGAATACACTCAAGGCTGGGAAGGCTGGCAGGAAGAGTACTGCCAGCCAGGAGTCGTCTCAGACAGCCTGTTCTCAGTCTATCAAGAGTACTGAATAGTCTGTACAGTCAGAAAGGAGAAGGAAATTTGATAAAAAATACCATTACAGACCCATGTCTTTAATATTTTCTCCTGGAAGCAAGGGTGGTTCTTCCATTTCTGCTAATTTGTTAGACTCTCTCAGGACCTGGATTGGAAAATGAAGGAGGGGCAAGAAAAGAAATATTTTTTTACTCAAAGGTTAATTTTTCACTCAAATTTCAACTGAGTATGCTCGCTCTTATGTAAAGTTATTATGTTACAACACTATATCAAATTATAAAAACTGCAATCTTGGATATATAACAATGTGAAGTTGCTATTTTTCAACAAAGCATTTACCAAGTGCCTACTTTGTAAAAGGTACTATATATAAACACTTTACACATTTTCTCATTGAATTCTATAACAGCCTTATAAGGGTAAGTATTATTATCCTCAATCCTAGAAGAGGACAAAAAGGCTAGAAGTGACAATTTGTTCAAGGTCATGCAGCTAAAACGTGTCAGAATCTAGATTTGAATTGTAGTTTTTAGTGGACTACAAAGCCCATTTTCTTTCCATTATGCAATGCTTAAAGTCCATAGTGCATTTAAACTCAAATTAAATCAAGCTCTTATATAGATTTAACTTTTATAGAATTTGGGAATGACGTTGATAAAGAATCTTGTTGAAAAAGAGATATTTAAATTAATTAAAATCATGATCAACAATGTTACTGAGTAGTTACCTTATGAAAGATGTTACACTGGATTGCAAAAATGTAAAGATATAGAAACACAGTTTTCTAATGCAGTTACAACTCAGAGAAGACACACACACACACACACACACACAAAGTGGGTCATGTTAAACACATCCACTAGCTACCACAAGCCTCCCCACTCCAGCCCTTTCACTCCCAAATAATCAACTTCATTGTCAACAATTCTTTACTACCCATTAATTCCTAAACATTCTGGAATCTGGCTTTGCCACCTAAGCTAACCCCTTGCAGGAGGGAACCTGCTTTCTCCCCAGTAAATTCCTTGTTATTAAAGATAACGGACATTTCAGTCTTTACTGTTATCTGTTAGCTACTTCTGACACTATCTGCACACGAGCTTGGCTAAACATCTCCTCGGGCCATTCTTTTTCAAAGACCTTGCCCGTCCCTCAGAAGTTTGTCCATTTTTCATTTAGTCACTTCCTGATGGTCTCATACTTCATCTATGACTCCAACTAATTTCAATCTGCACTGACAGCAGAGATTTTTCTTGGACTCTAGTTCCGTGCCTCCAGGAGACTAATGTTCCTCCCCATCTAAATGTCCCACAGATACCTTGAACTCAACAGATCTCAAATGGACCTGTGTCCCATACTTAGCAAGCAGCACTCCCATCCATTTCTAAATGGTTGTCTAAACCAGTTCTGGGGGAGGGCCAAGCAGCGGTCTCTGTGAGCAGATGTAAGCCTTCTACTTCATCCCTGATTTGTTTCATCAGACTGAGAACCAATAGCACCAAAATAAATGACTCTCAAACACCTTTTTAATCCTCACAGAATATGTTTATTGATCTTAGAGAGAGAGGAAGGGAGGGGTGAGAGGGAGGCAGTAGGGAGAGAGGAGGAAAGAGAGAGAAACATCAATCAGTTGCCTCTCATACATGCCAGAAACAGAGGGACTGAACCACAACCTAGGCATGTGCCCTGACCAGGGATCAAACCCACAACCTTTTGGTTACAGGATGATGTCCCAACCAACTGAACCACAGGTCAGAGCATCAAACATTTTTTAAAAACTTTTGACTTTTATGTCCTTCAACCCAAAAGTAGACTTAAGAGTTCTCAATAGAAGGTAAAAAAGGAAGGAAACACAGGTACTGAATATTAACTGCTTTAACGGACACCTTCTGCAGACTCTCAAACTGGATTAGATGTCTCCTATGAACGAGCTCCAATATGGCACTTACCACCCCCTTTAGCTGCCTGACTTCCTCCCAACCAGACTCCTAGAGAAGAGGTATCCCTTCTTGTCCACTTTTGAATACTCAATAGAAACGTAACAGGAGCCATACATGCAGTTTTTAATTGTCTAGAAGCCACGTTAAAAAAAGGAAACACAGGTAAAATTGATTTTAACATTTTATTTAATCCAGTAAGTCAAAAGTATTGTCATCAAAATGTAATAAATATTTTAAAAGTATTAATGAGGACTTCTGGCCAAGATGGAGGCAAAGATAGATAGGCTTCACTTCCTCATACAACCAAAAGAAAGACAACAACCAATTTAAAAACAAAGAACTGCCAGAAAATCAAACTGTATGGAAGTCTGACAACCAAGAGTTAAAGAAGAAACATTTATCCAGATTGGTAGGAGAGGCAGAGACCGGCAGCCACGGTGGAAAGGACTCATGGTGAGGTGGCAGCAGGTGGACCAGGCGGTCCCACATTCGTGTGCGGATAAATAGGGAAGTACAACTGGGGAGCGAGACAGACCACGCAACACAGGGCTTCAGTGCAGGGAAAGAAAGCCTCAAAACCTTTGCTGTAAAAAGCTGTGAGGGTTGTGGCAGCAGAAGAAACTTCCAGTCTCACAAAGGAGAGTCCATTGGAGGGGTCCTAGAACGTACACAAAACCACCCACCCAGAATCAGCACCAGAAAGGCGCAATTTGCTTTTGGGTAGCAGGGGAAGTGACTGAAAGCAGGGTGAGAGCCAAGCAAGTGGCATGGTTCCCTCTCTGATGCCTCCCTCACATACAGCGACACGAGGCAGGGAAGTGGGTTGGCCCACCCTGGCAAATACCTAATGTTCTGCCCATTACAATGTAACAGGTGCACTGAGACAAAGGAATATGGCCCAAGTGAAAGAATAGATCACAATTCCAAAAATAGAACGATGAAGAGATAGCCAACCTGTCCGATGCACAGTTCAAAACACTGGTAATCAGGATGCTCAAAGAAATGGTTGAGTATGGTCACAAAATAGAGGAAGAAGTGAAGGCTATGAAAAGTGAAATACAGGAAAATGTACAGGGAACCAACAGTGATGGGAAGGACTCAAATCAATGATCTGGAAAGAAAGAAGAATAAACATTAAACCAGAACAAAATGAAGACATAAGAATTCAAAAAAATGAGGAGAGGCTTAGAAACGTCTCAACTTTAAATGTTTCAACATCTGAATCACAGGGGTGCCAAAAAGAGAAGAGGAAGACCAAGAAATTGAAAGCTTATTTGAACAAATAATGAAGGAGAACTTCCCCAATCTGGCAAAGGAAATAGATTTCCAGGAAGTCCAGGAAGCTCAGAGAGTCCCAAAAAACTTGGACCCAAGGAAGCACACACCAAGACACATCATAACTACATTACCCAAGATTAAAGATAAGAAGAGAATCTTCACTTTCCGTCTGGCCGCAGCCATAAGGTAAGCCAAAATGGGTGCTTACAAGTATACCCAGGAGCTATGGAGGAAGAAGCAGTCAATGTGATGCGCTTCCTTCTCACGGTAGTATCGCCAGCTCTCTGCACTCCAGAGGGCCCCCCGGCCCCCCCAGGCCCGATAAAGCATGCAGGCTGGGATACAAGGCCAAGCAAGGCTATGTCATATATCGGATTTGTGTGTGCTGTGGTGGCAGCAAACGCCCTGTCCCTAAGGGTGCGACCTACGGCAAGCCTGTCCATCACAGGGTTAACCAGCTGCAGTTTGCCAGAAGCCCTCAGTCTGTTGCTGAGGAGCGAGCTGGGCGCCACTGTGGGGCTCTGAGAGTCCTGAATTCTTACTGGGTTGGTGAAGATTCCATGTGCAAATTCTTTGAGGTTATCTTCATTGATCCATTCCATACGGCTAACAGAAGGAATCCTGACACCCAATGGATCACCAAACCAGTTCACAAGCACAGGGAGATGCGAGGGCTGACACCTGCAGGCCACAAGTTCCACCACACTATTGGTGGTTCTCGCCATGCCGCCTGGAGAAGGTGCAATATTCTCCAGCTCCCCCGTTACTGCTAATATGTGTCATGTTTGTAAAATTCTTACCTAATAAACAATTTAGGTAAAAAGAAAAAAAGAATCTTCAAAGCAGCAAGACAAAAGGAGACAGTTACCTACAAAGGAGTGCCCATAAGGCTATCAGCTGACTTCTCAAAAGAATCCTGACAGGCAAGAAGGGGCTGGAAAGAAGTATTCAAAATCATAAAAGGCAAGGACCTACATCCAAGATTACTTTATCCAGCAAAGCTTTTAGAATGGAAGAGCAGATAAAGTGCTTCCCAGATAAGGTCAAGTTAAAGTAGTTCATCATCACCAAGCCCTTATACATGAAATGTTAAGGGGACTTACCTAAGAAAAAAAAAAAAGAAAAAGATCAAAACTATGAACAGTAAAATGACAACAAAATCACAATTATCAACAACTGAACCTTAAAAACAAAAACAAACTAAGCAAACAACTAGAACAGGAACAGAATCACAGAAATGGAGATCATGAAGGATTATCAGTGGGGAGGAGGAGGAGAATGGGAGAAAGGGTACAGGGAATAAGGAACATAAATAGTAGGTACAGAATAGACAGGGGGAGGGTAAGAACAGTATGCGAAATGGAGAACTTACATGTATGACCCATGGACATGAACTAAGGTGGGGGAATGCTGGAGCAAGGGGGGTTGCAGAGTGGAGATGGATAAGGGGGAGAAAAAAAATGGGACAACTGTTATAGCATAATCAATAAAATATACTTAAAAAATAAAAAATAAGTAAAAAACAAAAAATAGAAAATTTTGGTAGACAGCAAAGGCTTAAAGTTACTATATCTTCATAACCCTACTACAGCCAAAGAACAAAAAGAAAAGAGGAAAACAAGAAAAAGAAGAAAAAGATTTACTGCCACCACACTAACTTCTGTGAGTCTTAATTTCAACATTTATATCACCATAATATTAATATCCATCTTATAGGTTTATAAGTATGAAATGAGATAACTGCAACATAAAGGGATTTGCAAGGTGCTATCAAAATGTAAGAAACACCCATTAATCACTCATTAATAACAGAGCAGCAACAGAAGTTTCCACTATCTCTTCTCACAATGGTCTACTCATACGGTGGTTTCTTTTTTCTGTTCTAAAGTAAATAGGGATTAATGATACCTTACAAATGTCTGAATTGCATTAATTCATAGCAATATACATAATGTCTCCATAATGTCCTAAATAAAATATTAGATATACTATACAAAATAAATTAAAATACACAGGCATTAATATTTGAGACAGAATGTCATAAAGAGGACCATAAACCTAACTCTTAAATTACTGAATAGATTTAGCTGTAGAATAGAGAGCACCCTAATCTAAAGAAAGCAAGATGAGGAGTGGTGTCGGTGTCATGGCAGCATAAGATATCCCTCATTTTTGTTGCCCTTTAGCTTCTAAAGTTTGGCATCTATCCATGAGCATAAGGGCCTCCATGGGAGCTATGAAATCCAGCACCATATGCCAAGGGACCCAGGAAGAGTCTCACCCACTAGTGCTTCAGGTACTAGCCAGACAGACCCTGGTAAGGGCTGTGGAACCAGCAGGAGTCTGCGAACTGACTCCACCCTCTCTTGGCCACAGCTCCTGGAAAATACTGACTTGGGTAAACACTCACAGATGAGAAAGCCCTCATAGAAATCCCGGTTTCTACAGAAGTTCCAGCATTCCACTGGAGCAAAAAATATATACAAGTTTGGATGCATCAGAGTGGATAAGAGGGACTTTACCAGCATCGCCTTTGCCCATGAGGCAGCACATCTTAGAGAAAGAGGAAGTTGGGGATACCTCCTATGGAGGAAAGGGGTGAGCAGTGAGTGAGCACTCAAATCCCCTGGCTGTGGGTCTACTGCTAAAGAAACCCTACTCTTGCCCACAGCACCCAGAGTACTAAAGCAAGAGCTCCAGTATTTGAGGTAGGAAGGAATTCAGGAAAGAGGCAGGTAAGAGTATCAGAAGGCATTAAAGGAATGTGGTTCTCTGGGTTCTAGACTCTAGCATAAAGCCCAATCATAGTATGCTGGAAAAATCTCACCCCAGGATCCCTTTACCTGATTCATGGGAACCCCTAAATCCTCAAGTGCCAAAACCACACTCTCCCGTCTCTGCAGTCAGCTCCTTGTCCATGTTTCAGAGGGCAACAGCAAGAGCAAGCTCGGGGTGACAGGGAATGTATGCAGAAAAGCCAGGGTCGGTGGCCAAGGGAGAAATGATCATGAGCTGTTTTGCCACCTATGGAACAATGAAAGAGAGGTTCCAACAGCTAGCCTGGTTCACTATAAGATCAACAGAAGACACACAGCTTAAGAATCCTACCACAAGAGGAAGCAAGAAGTGTGGAACAGGTGTATTCATACGAGGACAAAGGAAGCCCCAGAATATAAACCAAGCCAATAAAAAGAATCTCTCACATAAAGGCACCTAGTAAAGGTTGGCAGAGGTGGCTGCTACTTCAAATGCCAAAACAACAATACAAAACTACACCTAACATAAAGAATCAAGGCAACATGATATCATCAAAAGATCACAATACATCCCCAATAACTGAACCCAAAGACAGAGACCTGTGATTTAACCAGTAAAGAATTTTTAAAAGCCTCTTTGAGGGATCTGAATGAGCTAGAAAAAAATAAAGACAATTCAATAAAATCAAGAAAACAATAAATGAACAAAATGAGATATAAGCAGACAAATATCATTAAAAAGTACAGAAATTCTGGAGCTGAAGAATTCACTGAATGAAATAAAGAATGAAAGACAAGAGTACTAACAGCAGAAGAGAACAAGCAGAAGACAGAATCAGTGAATTAAAGAAAAGGAACTTTGAAGTAACCCAGTGGAGGAGAACAAAGAAAAGAGAATCCAAAAGAGTGAAGCAAACCTACGTGATTTGTAAGACACCATCAAAAGAGCCAATATCACAGTCACTGGAGTTCCAGAAGAAGAAGGAAAGGGAAAGGGGTTATAAAGCTTATTAGGAATTCCAGACCTGGGGGGAGAGAGGTGGACATCCAAGTACATGAAGCTCATAGATCCTTTCATTATTTCAATGCAAAACAATCTTCTTTAAGACACGTTATAATGAAACTGTTAAAAATCAAAGGTAAAAAGAGAATCCTAAAAGTAATAAAAAAACAAATACAAAACACTTTAACCTACAAAGGAACCCTCATTAGGCTATCAGCAGATTTCTCAGCAGAAACCTTACAGGCTGGAAGAGAATGAATTGATATATTCAAAATGCTGAAAGGTAAAAATTGCCAACCAAGACGACTCTATCTGGCAAAGGAATCCTTCAGAAATGAAGAAGAAATACCTTTCCAGACAAACAAAAGCTGAGAGAATTCATCACCACTATGTCTGCCTTACAAAAAATGCTGAAAGGAATTCTTCAAGTTGAAATAAAAATATCCTAATAGTTACATGAAAATGTACAAACCACTGGTACAGGGAAATATACAGTTAGATTCAGAAAAGTCTAATTCTGTAATGGGATGCTGTATTAACCAACTGACTATGTTAGAAGCATTAAAAAAAAAAGAGTACTAAAAATAATTACAGCCAGTATAACTTCTTTGTGAATACACAATATAAAATGAAGTAAGTTGCAGCATTAACAACATAAAATGTTCAATGCAATCCCTATAAAAATTCCAATGACATTTTTCACAGAAATAAAAAAAAATCCTAAAATTTGTATGGAACCATAAAAGATTCTAAATAGCCAAAGCAATCTTGAGGGGGGGGAAAGCTGGAGGCATCACAATTCCTAGTTTTAAACTATATTACAAAGCTACAGTCATTAAACCAGCATGGTATTATCATATAAACAGATGCATAGCTCTATGGAACAGAATAAAGAGCACAGAAATAAACCAATGCATATAAGACCAATTAATTTATAACACATTGCCAAGAATATACAGTGAGGACAGAATAGTCTTTTCAATGAAATGGTGCTGGGAAAACTGTACAGCCAAACGCAAAAGAGTAAAATTGGAACCCTGTCTTGCACTACACACAAATACCAACTCAAAATGGATTAAAGACTTAAACATAAATCTTGAAAATCATAAAACTAGAAGGAACCATAGCAGGTAAGCCCCTTGACATCAGTCTTGGAAATGATTTTTTGGATTTGACACCAAAAGGAAACAACAAAAGCAAAAACAAGTGGGTCTATACCTAACCACAAAGCTTCTGTAGGGCAAAGAAGACTATCAACAAAATGAAACAGCAACTTACTGATTTGAAGAAAATGTTTGCAAAGCATGTGTCTGATAAGAGGTTAATATCCAAATTTATAGAACACTCATGCAACTGAACAGGGTGTTTGGAAATTTTTATGATGTAATACTGGGGAGGGAGTTAAGAGTTTTAAACCTGAGCAGTCATGTGAAGGAAAATCACTACAGGCCTCTGGCAGAGGTAACGGCACGGTCAAGGAAGTGCACAAAACTGGATATACGAAGATGAAGTGATAATAATCTAGAAAAGAAATATCAAAATCCCAGATCAGTCTGGTATTAAAAATAAAGTGGTAGTAGAAAAAAAGAGGAATATTTGATACTTGTTGAAAAGAAGTGGCTAAATTTGACCATAGGCTTAAAAACAAATACAACTAATTATTTGAGTAACACTTGATGATTTTTACTTGGGAGGAACTGCCTTTAAGATATGTCAATAATAGAAGAAGAAATACGGATTAACAAAAAAGGAGGTCAGGTCAAACAAGACGGCAACTCAAAAACACCAGGAACCTACCTTTCTACAATGGGAACTAGGGAACTAAGGTAGCAAAGCCACACTGACTCATTAGGCTTTTCTGCATTCACAGGGAACTATCTTTAGTGGAAAAAAGTTACATAACCCTCTCATATGAGAGAAGGAGAGAAATCCCCATCAGGAGAAATCCCCCAAAAGACATAAAACACTTTTCTCTTACTGGGCCAAAATAATGTTACTAAATGGCTATCTAATCTGTTTCCTATCAGATTCATTCAACCACTGCCTGCTTCAGGAGCTCTGGTTATATCAACAGATAACATCACATCCATCTGCTCTTCAATTGCATTTAATACAATATTTAATCATTTGCTTATTATCAAGAAAAGTCTATAGAGCACATTAAAATCTTACTGGTGAAAAAAGCATACAGATGGAAATTTATAATTTTTTTAACTCCTAAAACCTAACCAGTTCAGTTATGCTCTCCCCAATCATGTTTTCCCCCTTGTCTTCCCTGCCCTCTCTATCAAACTCGAACTTTCCATGTGACTTTATCCTACCTCCCTTTTCTCCCTCTCTTTGACCAGGAAATTACTAAAAAGGAAATTCAGAAACCTTATCTATAATGATGATCTGGAAGTTGGCAAGTTTATGGGTCAGTTTTCACATGGAATGTCAGATGACAGAAAAACAGGAAAGAATTTTTCTAAAATCTGAAAAACACTAAATTAAAATCATCTGAGAGGAAAAAATGAGTCTGTGAAAGTTACAAACTACCATCCAGTTTCTTTGTATGTACTAAAATGGCAAAGGAAAAAATAATGAACTTATTCTTCACTGAATAATTCTACTAAATAAAATTCTTCACATCAACTTTACTTTAGTCTATTTTTTAGTACAACTTGGCTGTGTCGACATAAGAATATCCAAACCTGTAAAGAAGCTTTATGACTCTGAGCCAAACGACATATGCCAGGGAGCAAGATCTCAATTGCTCCAGAGAATAATAGTTTTGCAGTTCCTTTTATGCATTTGAAATGAAGAAGGGAAAAAAAGGAAGATTACAGAAGGTGGAAGAAAGCAAGGCAGGAAATTACAGGATAGTTAAAATTGGTGCTCTCATGCTTTAGAAGGAGGGGGTCTGAAAGGGGGCATTTCAAAGATATGCTAATGTAGATGCACAGAAACAATGAACAGGGTTTAAGGCACAGATAAGCCTTGTACTACAGAGGTTATATACATGCCTAGGGCATGAGTACCCAAACGACTGGCCCAGGAATTTATGATCAGATCACTCGTGAAGTTACTTTCCACAGAAACCCTTTTTCTTCCATTAATTGACAAACAACAAAGTAGGCAAATGAACCATATAAATAAAAACCTGGCCCTGGCTGGTGTGGCTCAGTGGATTGAATGCCTGCCTGCAAACCAAAGGGTCACCAGTTCAATTCCCAGTCAGGGCACATGCCTGGGTCTCGGGCCAGGTCCCCAGTAGGGGGTGTGTGAGAGGCAACCACACACTGATGTTTCTCTCCCTCTCTTCCTCCCTCCCTCCCCCTCTCTAAAAATAAATAAATAAACTCTTTAAAACAATATGAACAGGGTAGAGCCAAAGACTGGCATCTGGGGTGGAACTTATTGGTTATATATTTGAAAGTAGTACAGCCAAATATGAGCCCAAAGAAACCCTTTTGTTTCATAACACTGCCAAGAATCGTTTGGTTTTCACCTGAAACCACAATCAGCAATAGTCGGATAACATTACATCACCACCACCAACTATGAAAAGAGTGAGTACCTGAAGAGGTACAGGCTGAAAAGCATCACTTTGTGCTATGGGTTGAACTGTGCCCTCCAACAGGTAAAGACAGATTGAAGTCCTAACTGACAGGACCTCAGAATATGACCTTATCTGGAAATAGGGTGATTGCAGGTAGGGTCACTGTAATTAGTCAAGACAATGAAAATGGAGTAGGGTGGGCCCCTCATCCAACATGACTCTGGTCATTATTAGAACACAGACCTGTAAAGACACAGAGACACTTCTACGGAGGCAGAAGTTGAAGTGATGGTCTACACACCAAGAAAACCAAGGACTCTTGCCCTTCACCAGCAGTTAGGAAAGAGGTAACAATCAGAGTTTGCCACTCCAAAATTCGTCTTTTGGGATATTGATTTTAAACTGGTTATTAAGGAAGGCAAGACTCAGCAACAGCCTTTGACCATTCCCCTTTATGTGCCTACAGGAATTTAGATAAGAGGACCTGCTGTAGAAAGGGAGATATATCATAACAGATAATTATAATTTAATATAAACTGGGTAGAGAGGAACCTAGCAAGGCCCATTTGTTCAAAGTCCTCTCTGTGTTCCATTGTTGAAGATGGTCGACCAAACACTTATTTAGCAAACACTTGCTTTTCCATCTACATGGTGAGTTACCTTCCTGCTCTGTGAAGTCCCACATCACAACCCACCCCACCCCAACACTCATACTCCAGAACTGTGAGAGAATAATTTTCTGTCGTTTCAAGCCATCTGCTTGCAGTGCTCTGCTACAGCAACCCTAGGATATGAATATACCCTAATGTCAACAAAACATTCAAATTTGAATATTAAAATGCAACCTGTTCATAACTGCTAAACTTTGGAAGCAACTGAAAGTCTTTCAGTAGATGACTGGATAAACAAACTGTGTTACATTCATACAAAGGAATACTATTCAAAAATGAAATGATCTATCGAGCAACAAAATAGATACGGAGAAAACTTAAAGGTATATTCCTAAGTGAAAGAAGCCAATCTGGCTGCATATTAAATGATTCCAACTGACGATTTGGAAAAGGCAAAGCTATGGAGGCAGTAAAAAGATCAGTGGTTGCCAGAGGTTTGGGGAGAGGAAGGGAAGAACAAATAGGAGAAGGGCAGCTGATTGTTAAGGCAGTGAAACTACTCTGTGTGATACAGCAATAGTAGAAATATGTCCGTATACACTTGTCAAAACCCACAGAATGTACAACACAAAGAGAAAACTCCACTGTAAACTATGAATTTTAATTAATAATGTATTAATATGGTTCATGGATTGTAACAAACGCACTACACTAAGAAAATATATAAACAACAGAAGAAACTATAGGGATGAGGGGAAATAACATAGGCTTGCAGACTTTTTAAAAAGTAACTCAGAATATTAAAATAACCACAGTAACAACTATCACCTATTAGCAACATAATTTCATAAAAAAAGAGGATTGTTAAAACCAAAAAAAGTTAGAAGGATATAATCTTCAGATAAAGAACAGGTCTTCCCCAAAAAAGGATGGTGCATAACAGTATCTGCCAAAACCAAAACAGAACAAAGCAGATAGGAAGAAGCATAAAATACTATCTCAATTACCTTCATTTTGCCTCAAACCAAGAAAACTGTCATCATGAACTGGCCCAGTTAATGCACTGTTTTCAGGAGATCATTATTCATCTACTGCTCATAGTATCCCTGAAAGAGAGGTAGTATACTTATTCCCATTTTATTTATTTTTTAATTAAATTTATTGGGGTGACATTGGTTAATAAGATCGTACAGGCTGCCAGTGTGCATTTCTACGACACTGGATCTGTATGTTGCACTGTGTGCCCACCAGCTACGGTCAAACCATCTTCTGGACCCAGCTACGGTCCAATCACCACATATTAGGTCCCCATCCACCCTCATGCCCTTCCCTCTGGCGACCTCCACATTGCTGTCTGTGTCCATGAGTGTCAGTTTTATATCGATATATGAGTGAAATCATATGGTTCTTTTCCTGACTGGCTTATATTACTTAGCATGATATTCTCAAGGTCCATCCATGTTGTTGCACATGGCAATATTTCATCTTTTCTTACGGCTGAGTAGGATTCCATTGTGTATATCGACCACATCTTCTATATCCAATCCTCTATCAATGGCCACTGGTTATTCCCACTTTGAAATGTGGTAATTGACAACTGTACAAGAACTTCATTTCTTTCATGAGTTTTTCCTTAATTTAACCTAGCTTTATCCAGTCTAACACCACCATGACTCACCTGCCTCCTTTCAACCAGATCCGTCTACCCTTATGCACACTGCACATCTACTCCCTTAATTATTATGCCCTCAGGACAATTAGGTTCTGGTCATTGTTAAACTACCTGAAAAAGCAGAGCATCAGGTCTACTGACCATAGAAACAGAGTTTCAGCCAAACTAAAAATAACATCTTGACCTCAGCTGTGTTTCAGCCCCAGACTCATGAAAGTGGAATGACCCCACTGACCACATCCTTGCAAAGCCAGACAGAACAATACCATGCTGACATGAGGACCACGTGCAGTAATCAACTAGCCTCTACCCTGACTCCAACCAATCAGTAGAGCCCACGACCCTAACCCTAACTCCCTTATCATCCTGATTGATGATTTCCCCTATATAACCCATCCCCTAGAGCACCGGAGAGCCAGGTTTTAGACAACTAGCTCACCTCTGTCTCCAAGCTTGGTGCAATTTCCTTAAATAAACCTTTACTTTCTGCTGCAAACTCCTGTTCACGCTCTATTGGGCTTTGGTGCACGCAGGCAAGTGAATTCCTTTAGCTCAGGGGTGTTAAACTCATTTTCAACAGGGGCCACATCAGCCTCGTGGTTGCTTTCAAAGGGCCGAATGTAATTTTAGGACTGTATAAATATAACTACTCCTTAACTAGGGGCAAGGAGCTCGGCGCTGCTGCCGGGTAGAAACGAGGTGCAGGGCTGGGTAAAAAAAGGTGGAGGGCCGGATTCGGCCTGCAGCCCGGCCCTTGTGTCTGACACCTGTGCTTTAGCTGGATAAACCCTTATAAAAGTTAAGCAACTTTTCCAAGGTGTCATATACCTCACAACAGTGGCTGAACTTGAACAGACTTATGACTGACTAACGCTATGATAATGACACCATGGCATCCTAGTGCAACTGCATAGCAAGCAACTGATACGAGGGATCGGAGGCTGAGAAAGAGATCAACATGAGGCAAAGATGTGGGAATCATCCATAAAGAGATGATAGCTGAAGCCATGAGAGAAGCAGCATATGGAAGAAAGGATGAGGGGTCCTGGGGAAAAACAAGGGATGAAGGACACATTAGAGTCACCTTGTTCAGCTGAGGAACAGCAAAGTACACAAAGGAACTGCAGTCATACAGAAAAAAAAGTGAATCACAAATTGTTACCTGGTTTGAAACCTGTAATAGTCATGTTTGACTCCTCTCTCCCCCTAACCTGCAATATATGGGCAGCTTTAACACGTTATACCCACATATATATTTTTTAAATCTGACCCTTGCTCTGCATATGTCATTACCCTAGTACATGCCCTTTATGAATTTTTTCTTGGAATTGTTTGAACTGCCTCCAAACATTTCTCCTTGTTTCCATTTTATCTGCCTCTACTACCACTGCTTTGTGTATCCACACGTTCTAACTTTAACATACCCTCTATGTTAAATGATCTTTATTATGTTTCCATTATAATTATTTAGCTGTTTTTACTGAAATTTGACCACATTTAGAGCTTTTATTCTTTTAAACCATAAAGGGGTTAATGATATCTGTAAACCATGTCAAAATAATTATAAACCCAATACACATGCTATAGACCATTAAATATACACATTGCAGCAGATAAGGCAAGACCCAACTTACTATCGCCTCACTAATTGCTGACATCATAAGTTTGTGGTGAGTAGAGTTGAAGAGCTTTTAATATGATATTCAACCTTATAACTGCCAAGTTCTAAATAGAAAAGTTTAAGGAAGAGTTTCTATGTACCAAATACTAACAGCAAGAGAGTAGTAAAAGCACTGGTGATTTAATTTTTTCCTTAATCTTAGTTCTACTTCCCATAAATTTTTATAATAAAAATAATTTTTTGAAAACCTCTCAATGTTATTATAAAAGACACAAAATTTTACAAAGGAAAGTTAATGGTAACTTTGGAGAGAAAAGTTTCAGTAAAATGGAAATCATGAGAGTTTGGACTGAAGTTCAAACCTATTAAGGATGGAATGAGACAACTGTGAACATTTTCAAATGGATTTAGGTGGCTCTTTGACAAAGAAGAATTAGTGACTATCTTCTTTCTCTTTTACAAACTTTCTGCATATAACTGCTTCAAAGTTTTTTTTTTTCAACATTGGTATCTCTGATTTTTATCTAACTATCTCCCATTAGAAAAAAAAATTAAAGATCATAATGGGCTACAAGGGTCAGAGATGGGCTAAGCCTATGATTAGGCAGCTGACCAGGACCTGTTTCACTGAAGAGCACAAGACAGTATATTCCAGATGTGTAGGTCAGCGTGATGGAAGTGACAATGAGCACATTGTGCGTAAGGCACTGTAAGAAGAATCCCTAACTATATGTGTGGGGTTACATTTGGGAACAGGAAGAGATACAGTGTGAGAGCTGTGATGACACCAAACACAAAAGCCCTAAACACAAGACTTAGCAGTATGTGCTTTCTGCTGTAAGAAACAAATATCCCCTTGAAGAATTTTTAAACAGGGTATCACATTATGAAAGTAATGTCAGAGAAAGATGAACCTATGGTAATGCATTAGAGAAAGACAAGCCTATCAGATATGAGAAAAAGGAGACAATTAAGAATGGAAAGTAAAGGAGAAATAAGTATTTCTCCAAAGATATGACATTTGATAAAAGGGAAAATTACAGTATCTATCATTCTCTTCCACTGAGTCAGTCAAATTTTTTCTAGGCAAATTCCACATTCCAGAGAGAATGACCTCTAAGAAAACAACAATGAACAAGACAGATGTCTACTCTCAAGGGGCTTATGGGAATATATTCTTTTCTCCAATAATTTATCTTAAAATTCTTGTTTTTGTAAATACCCTCCAAATATTTTCTTGTATTTTTAAATGTAGTCATGTACAAGGAAGCTCCCATAAGACTGTCAGCTGATTTCCCAACAGAAACTTTGCAGGCCAGAAGGGATGACACAAAATATTCAAAGTGATGAAATGCAAGGACCTACAACCAAGATTCCTCTACCCAGAAAAGCTATCATTTAGAATCAAAGGAGAGATAAAAGAGTTTTCCACATAAGATAAACCTAAAGGAGTTCATCACCTCAAAACCAGTATTACAAGAAATGTTAAAGAAACTTCTTTAAGAAAAAAAGATAAAAACTGTAAGAACACATAGCAAATAAAAAAATTCTCACTGACAAAGACAAATACATAATAAAAGCAGTGGATCAACCAATTATAAAGCTCGTACAAAGGTTAAAAGACAAAGGTAGAGCCCCAGATGGTGTGGCTCAGTGGACTAAGTGCTGGCCTGCAAACCAAAGGGTCCCAGGTTCAATTTCCAGTCAGGGCACATGCCTGGGTTTCAGGTCACGTCCCCAGTAGGGGGCACATGAGAGGCAACCACACATTGATGTTTCTCTCCCTCTCTTTCTCCCTCCCTTCCACTCTGTCTAAAAATAAATAATTAAATAAAATCTTTACAAAAAGACAAAGGTAGAAAGATCGTGTGTAATTACGACAATAAATTAAGAAATATACAAAAATGCACAGACACAAAAAACTAAAAAGTAATGCCAAAAACATAAACATAGAAGGGGTGAGTAAAAATGGTAGTGATTTTGGAATGTGTTCAAACTTAAGCAACCATCAATGTAAAATAGACTAATATAAACCATAAATCAAAAATCTGCAAGAGATATACAAGAGTTAAAGGGAAAGGAATCTACTATAGAAAGTATACAAAAGAGAGAGAGATAATAATAAACAGAAGATAACTACAAAAACAATCAGAAAACAATTAACAAAATGACAATAACTACATACCTATCAATAACTACCTTAAATGTAAATGGACTAAATGCTCTGATCAAATCAAATGACCTAGGGTAGCCAAACAGATAAGAAAACAAGACTCATGTTGCCTACAAGAGGTCCACTTCAGATGGAAGACACACACAAACTGAAAAGAAGATATTTCATGCAAATGGAAATGGAAAAGAAAGCTGGTTTGGCAAAACTTGTATCAGACAAAACAGACTTTGACAAAGGCTATAACAAGAAACAAGGAAGGACTTTATGTAAAGATTTAAGATCAATCCAACAAGACAATATAACTTAAAACTCTTGTAAACATTTATGCACCTTACGTAGAAGCACATGATATACAAGGCAAATGCCGAGGGACGTAACAAGAGACTGACATGCAGTAACAGTAAGGGACTCTAACACCCTCCTGACATCAATGGAGAGATCATTCTGACAAAAAAACAGTGGCCTTAAATGATACTTGAGACCAGGTGGATTTAATTAATAAATTTAGAACATTTCACCCAAAAGGAACAGAATGTACATTCTTTTCAAGTACACATGGAACATTTTCCAGGACAGAACATGTTAGGGCCAAAGAACAAGTCTTGATATATTTAAGAAGACTGAAATCATAGCAAACATCTTCTCCAATCATAATGGTATTAAAACTAAAAACCAGTTACGAGAGAAAGTGAATTACACACAAATACATGGAAGCTAAATAACATGCTACTAAACAATAAATGGGTTATCGAAGAAATCAAAAGATGACTTAAAACAAATAAAAATGAAGACACACAACCCCAAATCTATGTAACACAGCCAAAGCAGTTCAAAGAATGAAATTCATTAACAATACAGGCCTACCTCATTAAAAAAATCTCAAATGATCAATGTAATCCTAAACCTAAAGGAACTAGAGAAAGAATAACAAACAAAGCCCAAAGTGAGTAAAGGGAAGGAAAATAAAGATCATAGCAGAAATAAACAAAATAGAGTCTAAAAGATGCAAAAGATCAACAAAGTCAAAGAGCTGGTTCTTTGAAAAGATAAACAAAACTGATAAACCTTTAAACAGACTTGTCAAGTAAAAAACAGAGAGGACACAAAGAAAATCTAACATGAAAGGGGAGAAGTGAGAACCAACACCACTGAAATACAGAGGGCTATAATAAAATACTACAAATAATTATATGCCAACAAACTGGACGACCAGAAAGAAATACCATATTTTTTCAGACTATAAGACACACTCTTTCCACCCCCAAATTTGGGAGGGAAAGGGGCGTGTGTCTTATAGTATGAATGTAGCTTACCTGGCTTGCTGAGGCAGGGTGGGGTGGGGGGGGCGGTGGTGGAGAGGGTTTTTTTCCTATTTTCTTCCTCTAAAACCTAGGTGAGTCTTATAGTGTGTCTTATAGTCCAAAAATTACAGTAAATTCCTAGAAATATACAATCATCCAAGACTGAATCAAGAAAAGACAGGAAATCGGAACAGACTGATATCTACCAACAAAATCAAATCATTAATCAAAAAGCTCCCAACAATTTAATATCTATCCTTCTCAAACTATTCCAGAAAATTGAAGAGGAGGGAAGGCTCCCATTTTACAGGTCCAGCATTGCCCTGATACCAAAACCAGACAAGGATAGCATAGGAAAAGACAACGACAGGCTACTATTTCTGATAATCATAGATGTAAAAAACCTCAACAAAATACAGTGGAACCTTGGTAATTGAACTTAATTCATTCTGGAAAACTGAGAAGTGATTTGTTTGAAAACCAAATCTCCTTTGTTGCCTGAGAGATGTGTGACTGATCATACAGGTACAGCAGGAAACGGTTGTCAGGTAGAGAACTGAGACCCAAAAGTTTGTTAGACAACTGAGACTTTTTTTTTTCCACGAACAACTTGGTTGAGATATGAAGAGGTTGAGAAATGAAGAGTTTGAGAACAAAGGTTTGACTCTATTAGCATACCAAATTTAACAACACATTAAAAAGATCATAAACCTTTGATCAAGTGATCAAGTGGGAATTATCTCTGGGATGCAAAATTGGTTCAATATACGAAAATCAATTGACATGATATACCACATAACCAAAATGAAAGACAAAAATCATTATCAATAAATGTAGAAAAAGCATTTCACAAAATCCAGCATCCATTTATGATGAAAACTCTCAGCAAACTGCGAATAGAGGAAACATACCTCAACATGATAAAGGCCACATAAAACAAACCCACAGCTAACCTCATACTCAACAAGGAAAAGCTGAAATTTTATTATTTAAGGTCAGAAACAAGACAACGATGGTCATCTTCACTACTTGTATTCAACATAGTATTGGAATTCCTAGCTACAGCAATCAGACCAGAAAAAGAAATAAAATTTCCATCCAAATTGAAAAGGAAGATATAAAACTCATTATTTGCATGTGGCATGATACTATATAGAGAGAAACCTAAAGAATCCACCAAAAAAATTTTTAGAACTGATAAATAAATTCAGTAAAGTGGCAGGATACAAAAATTAATATTTAGAAATTAGTTACATATTTACATACCAATGAACTATCAGAAAGAAAAACTAAGGAAAATCCCATATACAAATGCATCAAAGAAAAAAAAAAAAACACCTAGAAACACATATAGCCAAGGAGGTTAAAGATCTGTACTCAGAAAATTATAAGACATTGAAAAAAGAAACTGAAGTCACAAATGAAAGCATATACTATGCTCATGGACAATAAAAAGTAACATCGTTAAAATGATAACACTACCCAAAGCAATCCCCAGATTTAATGCAATCCCTACCAAAATACTAGTAGTATTTTCAAAGAAGTAGAACAAATAATTCTAAAATTTATATGGAACCACTCACAAAAGACCCCAAAATGCCAAAGCAATCTTGAGAATAAAGAATAAACCTAGAGGTATCACTCTACCTGGTATCCAACTATAAGACAAGGCTAAAGTAATCAAAACAGCATGGTTCTGGCATTAAAAAACACACACATAGATGAATGGAACAAAATAAGGAGCCCCAAAATAAATTCATATACCTATGGTCAATTAATCTCTAAAAATGAGGGGAAAATGGTGGTGAGAAAACTGGACACATGCAAAAGAATGAAACTGGATCACTTTCTTACACTGTATATGAGAACAGACTCAAAACGGACTAAAGACTTAAATGTAAGACCAGAGACCATAAAACTCCTAGAAGAAAACATAGGTAGTAAACCTTCTGACATTTCTCTTAGTAACATTTTTTCTGATATATCTCCTCAGGCAATGGTAACGAAAGAAAAAATAATCAAATGGGGCTACATCAAACTAAAAAGTTTTTCTAAGGTGAACAAAATGAAAAGACAACACAATGGATGGGAAAACACACTCTGCAACAATACTTCTGACAAGGGGTTAATATCCAAAATTTATCACAAAAACTTATACAACTCAACACCAGAAAAACAATGTATTTGAAAAATGGGCAAAAGACCTGTATCAGTACTTCTCCAAAGAAAACATACAGATGGTCAATAGATGTATGAAAAGAGGCCCAATGTCACTAATCATCAGCGTAATGCAAATTAAAACCACAATAAGATATTACTTCATACTTGTCAGAATGGCCATCATAAATCAATCAACAAACAAGTGTTGGTGAGAATACAGAGAAAAAGGAAACCCTTGTGCATTGTTGGTGGGATTGCAAATTGGTGCTACAACGGTGAAAAGCAGTTTCCTCAAAAAATTAAAAATAAAATGGCCATATAACCCAACAATAATTTGTAAAGATAAATGCACCCCTATGTTCATTGAAGCATTATTTACAATAGCCAAGATATGGAAGCAGCTCAAGTGCCCATCCACATATGATTAGCCACATAAAGATGTGGCACATATAGGCAATAGAATATTAGCCATAAAAAAGGGAATGAACTCTTGCCATTTGTAATAACATGGACTGACCTAGAGGGTATTTTGCTAAGTAAATTAAGTCAGAGAAAGGCATATGCCATATGACTTTACTTAACAGGTGGAAACTAAAAAAGAAAATAAACAAAACAGAAACAGAATCCTAGATACAGAGAACACATTGACAGTTGACACATGGGAGGGCTGGGTAATAAAGGTGAAGGGATTAAGAAGCACAAATTGACAGTTATAAAATCGTCAAGGCGCTGTAAAGTACAGCATAGTCAATAATATTGTAATAACTATGTATGGCATCAGGTGGGTACTAGGTTTATCAGGGTGATCACTTTGTTAAGCTACATAAATGTCCGATCACTATGTTGTACACCAGAAACTAATATATACTGTATGTCAGTTGTAATTTTTTAACAAGAAGGCTTTGTTGTGGAGTTCTGATGGTTATCCTTTATCCAGCTAAAGTTTATTCTTTTCATTCTTACATTCGTATGAGTTGATGTTGGTGTGAGAGATAGTGGTGGTAATCATGAGTAAGTGCTAACTTCAATCATTTTTCCTCTATTAAAATGATTATGTATAATAGATACTATCCATAATCAAACATTGCTCCATGAGCCTTAACTCGTTCTGACTAGATTGGAATATCTGAGAACATGGTGACACTACATTCAGGGACATACTCGAAATAAGACATGATCCGATGATCTATGACATTTGTTCCATAAAGAAAACATGAATAACTAACACAAACTTTGAAGGGACAATCACATTTGTGGATTTAAGACATTAAATATTTCAAGATAAGAGCAGACGGTTAAGAACAAAATCCAAAACACTCTAGTTTTAATCTCCTATATTATATACATGTTTATATATACATAAATAAAATATATATTCTGAGATTCCACTTTAATATTTGACTCTGAATTGTAGACAAACATTGGTATAAATATAGTCATCACAAAGTACACGAAATACTGCATAGCTCAAGTTTTAATTTCTCTTTTAATCACCACCATTTAAGGAACATATTTTAATTAAAGACCAATACTAAGCAAATTTAAAAACAAATAGAGCTATGTGCTTGAACTTTAAAATCCTATATTTCATGGGATTTATTCTCCAGTCACCAAATAAACCAATCAGACACAAGTTCCCTAGGTTCTTAATTACACCTAAGTATCAAACTTTAAAAAATATATTCCTATTAAAGAAAGCCTAATTTTGGCTGTAGGTCAAGACAGCGACACAGGTAAACATGGCTCATCTTCTCACACAACTACCTCAAAACTACAACTAAAATATAGAACAATTGTCACTCAGAACCATCAGAAATCGAGTTGAATGGAAGTCTGACAACTGAGGAATTAAAGAAACCACATCCACCCAGACTTCTAGCAGGAGTAGAGATGCTGAACAGGCTGGTCCCATACCCACGTGTGGTAGATAAAAATTGGGGAGGGATATCTTGAGAGTGAGAAGTCCCAGCCCCACACCATGCCCCCCAGCCCAGGGTTCAGGTGCCAGGAAGATAAGTTCCCATAACTTCTGGCTGCAAAACACAGCGGGGGCTGAGTTGGTGGAAGAAACTGTTGAGTCCCAAGAAGTTCCCCTTGAAGAGCCCACACATGGACTTACTCAGATTCACTCCCTTGAGCTCCAGCACTGGCATAGCAGCTTGAAAGGCACCAGTGGCATCCAGGGAGGAACTGAAGTCTCTGACATCCAGGCGAGAGCTGGGGGACAGCTTTCTCCCAGACAGAAAGGTAGACAGAGGCCACTGTCCCTTTTCTGAGCCCTACCCCCACAGAGCCACAGAGCCTGCAGGTGGATGCCATATCTGAGACCCATCAACCTGGCTAACACTGTTTGCCCCACCCTGGAGATCCCCTGAGACGATGCCCCACCCAACTTATGGGCCCACCCAAACTGTTAACTGTGACATTTCCGTATGAATGGCTAGACTTGGCTCATATTTCACAACTTTCTAAATCTTATCAGACAAGAAACAGATGGCCTCAGTGAGACCCCTGCTTCTGTATCCCCTGCTAAGTGGCCCCAGGCCTGGCACTAGCAACAGCCAGCCTAGGTCCACAGTTTGGCTTCACCTGGGAATTTCTAAGCCCAGCACAAGTAGCAGCCATCTCAGACTGCTTTATAGATCATGCGGGGTGGCCCCAGACAGAAAACAGGTAGGGACTGACACTGGCCTGAACCACCTGGAAACCCTAGAGCCTGCACACCCAGTGGACAGCTACAGACCACGTTGGAGCACCACCACCCTGTCCCTGCACAGCTGATCTCCCACAGAGCGGGGAGGTTGGTGGTCAGTGGTCACAGCAAGCCCTTGAAGCTGGCTGGCCTGCATAATTCCCTCCCATTGATCTACCAACAGCAATCAAGGCTCAACTACAAAAGAAGGGTGTACTCAGCCCGCATGAAGGGCATACCCCAAATATCCAGCTTGGGTGATAGGGGAGGATGTACTACTGGGCCCTACTGGACACCTACTATAGTAGACCATGCTACCAAGACAGGGAGTCATAGCAGCTCTACCTAATACTTAATAGAAACAAACACAGGGAGGCTGCCAAAATGAGGGAAAAAAAGAAACATGGCTCAAACGAAAGAACAGATCAAAACTCTAAATAAAGAACTAAACAAAATGGAGACAAGCAATCTATCAGATGCAGAGTTCAAAACACTGGTTATAAAGATGCTCAAGGACTTAGTCAGGAAAATAACAGCATAAAAAAGATCCAGTCAGAAACAAAGGATACACTAATGAAATAAAGAACAATTTACAGTGAAGCCACATTTGATTCTTGAGTGTTGCCGAGAATCAAATCAACGAATTGGAATATAAAGAAGCACAAAACAACAATACAGAACAAGAAAAAGAAAAAAGAATCTAAAAATATGAGGGTAGTGTAAGCAGCCTCCGGGACAACTTCAAGTATTCCAACATTTGCACAACAGTGGTGTCAAAAGGAGAAAAAAACAGCAAGAAATTGGAAATCTACTTGAAAAAAATAATGAAAGAACACTTCCCTAATTTGGTGAAGGAAATAGACAAGCAAGTCCAGGAAGCAGAGAATCCCAAACAAGATCAATGCAAAGAGGCTCACTCCAAGACACATCAATTAAAATGCCAAAGGTTAAAGGTAAAGAGAGAATCTTAAAAACGGCAAAAGAAAAAGCAGTTGGTTACCTACAGGGGAGTTCCCATAAAACTGTCAGCTGATTTCTAAAAATAGACTTTGCAGGCTAGAAAGGATTGGCAAGAAATATTCCAAGTCATGAAAAGCAGGGACCTACAGCCAAGATTGCTACTCAGAAAAGATATCATTTAGAATGGAAGCGCAGATAAAAAGCTTCCCAGATAAGAAAAAACTAAAGGAGTTCATTATCACCAAACCATTATTATATGAAATGTTAAAGGGACTTACTTAAGAAAAAGATCAAAACTATGAACAATAAGATGGCAATAAATACATCTCTACCAACAATTGAATCTAAAAATAAAAATTAAGCAAACAAGAAAAAGAGAGAAAGAATTATGGATACGGAGAACATTTTGATGGTTGCCAGATGGGAGGAGGGTGTGGGAGAATGGGTGAAGATGTGAGGGGATTAAAAGCACAAATAGGTAGTTACAGAACAGCCACAGGGGTGTAAAGTACGGTACAGGAAATGGAGTAGCCAAAGAACTTATACGCATTACCAATGGACATGAACAATAGGTGTGGGAATTGCCTGAGGGAGTTGGGGGTGCTGGGTGCAGCAGGATTAAGGGGGGAAAATCAGGACAACTGTAATAGCATAATCAACAAAATAGGATTTAAAAAAATAAAGAAAGCCTAATTAAAAAAATTGCAAATTAGAAAAATTTGCATTAGTAAAAACTCTATATGAAAGGATTTTTTTAATGTTTTAAAAATGAAATTAAACAGGTTCCCTGCCAAGTGGAGAATAAATGAAGCAAAGAAAAACACTCTGTAATTATGTCACTGAGGAAACAAGATCCAACTTACCAAGCCTGTATTTGTGCTCAACTTTTCAGAAATACATCTACTGGATTATATTAATATGTGACTTTTCCACAACACATAAGGCTAACAAGGTGACAATAACAATACAAACAGAATTCCATTGAAGAAATACAAGTTTAAGATATCTAGAATAGTTCCATACTCCAGGAGATTTTCCATTCTGCTTTGCTGATACACAGGCAACAACTCGTGACTGCCTAAGAAATCCTTAGTAGAAGCTTTCACATTTGCCTGTTAATCTACTAAGACACTATCCTTTCGGGAAAGTGTCACTGCACGGTACCTGTAGCAGAAAACTTACACAATGTGATTTAACACTTTTAATAAAATTGAATTAGCTTTTCAATGTGTTATGTTTTCTGCTGTTACTGAAGTTACTTATAAAATGTGGAGTCTTAGGCAGGGATGTATGGTGCGGCTAGGAGGAGAACTCAAAGCCTAAGATCTCTGAGTGATGATTTTCAAAAGCAAGGTACCAAGCCCCTCGTCTCACACCTTCAGCCAAAGTGTAGTCAATCAAAAAGCAACACACAGCTCTCTGTGGTTAGTTCTACCCATAATTACCTAGAACACTACCATTTTATGGCCAATAAAGGTGTACATACTAAAAGCAAAATATCATTAGCAAATTGGGGAGGGGATGGGTCAGATTTTACTACAACACCCTCATTTTCTGATTATTTAGAAAAACAATTCTCATTTATTAATATTGAAAACTGCCATTTCTACCTCAAAAAGTGTATTACAGATATTCTTGTTAACTAAGAAATTCTCACTTCACATTTGAAAAAACAGCACAATCGTGAAGGATAGTCTCTCTGGGTAATGTGCTGTACAGGAATATGACTAACCTCAGGCCAGGTAAGGGCTACAGCTGACTGTGTGCCCGTGAGCACTTATTGCACCTCTCCTGTACGTCAGGTTTCCCAGCAGTCAGATGGGTAATGTCTGTTTCACAGGATCGTTGTGAACGTTAAATGAGTTATATGTACACTTTTATGACAATAGCAGGCTAGATTTTCTTCAATTATTAGAAGCACATCCTCCCTCCTACCCCTCCTCTGAAACATATATTTGAAATAGGCTGCATTTTTTAAATGATACTAACATTTTAACATAATGTTACTCATTCATCTCCCTCCCACAACTGACAAAAAGACTGATTCAAGCAAAGATATATCTAACAATCAAAGATGACTTTAAAAGTGAAAAAAACAGGTAACAGGCAGACTAATCATATTAGTTCTCTTCCCCCCGCCAGATTTTATTTATTTATTTGTTTATTTATTTATTTATTTTTATAAAAGGATACATCTCAGGAATAGCCAAATGGAAGAGATGGACAGGGCAATGTGTACTTATTTATTTTTAGACACCGGGGAAAGGATGGAGAAAGAGGGGAGAAACAGTGACGCACGCAATAAACACCTGCTGGCTGCCACTCGCACACCCCCAGTGGGGGACCTGGCCCACAACCCGGCATGTGCCCTGACCGCGAATCAAACCCGTGACTTTTCACTTTGCGGGATGACACCCAACACACTCACTCAGTCACACCAGTCAGGGCTAGTTTTCTTTTTTTCTCTTGTCACTTTAGGCACTCTACAACAGAAAGTACAGTTAACCTTTGTTGACCAAAACCATTTTCTCCTTAATTTAACATTAAACAACTGTCTCTTCATTCAGCTAAATGTTCTGAGGGCCCCACAAGGTTGTGAAAGATGCAGAATTAATATGGCATTAATGAGAATAATTCCTGCAGACATGGAGCTGATGCAAAAATTGAACAGATTCTCTTGGTACCACTATAGTAAGAGAGTAAACAGTTCAGGATATTCTTGTGTCTAATGTTAAACCTGAAGGGACAACAGGCATAAAATAAGTCTGCTTTGGACAAACTTGCATACACGATCACTCCACCCATATTATCTCCAAGCAGGATGCATGCAAATAAGCTTTTGCTTCAAAAGAAAAATTAAAGGGAGCACGCCTAGTATCCAGATCTTGGTTTCTTATTACCATTCTCCAATAAAAAACACTTTGGCTCCTTGAAAAACAGATGATGGTTCTAGAAGTGGGGGAGGAAAATATTAACATGAGTTTGGAGCACCTTGTAGTGCCAAAAAGTAAAGAAGGGCTCAAAAAAAAAAAAACAAAACCCAAAGCCCAAAACAACCCCCTCAAAAAACTGCACACACACACAAAAAAAACCAAACTAAACAAAAACACCACAATGTGTGAAAGGGACACAAGATGTGACTTTAAAACCTCACACTTTGGATTTGGAACAGTATGAGCAACAAGGTAGTACTGGATTGTAATCCAAAATATAAAATAAATATCCATGACTCTGTACTGATATAAATGATTGCATAAATCAATAAATGAGGAAGAAGAGATCAATCTCCCTGCAGAAGAATTACAAAAAAATGCATGTAGATGCTGCACTTTAAACGAGGTAGAGCAAAACTCCACACTTTTCAAGTGTGAGCTGTGTGTGCACAGCCTCCTCTTACCAAAGAGAACAGTATAAGAAAGAGGGAAAAAAGAGCATTTTACTGTAAAAAAAACCCACAAAACCCTAACATAACCTCAACCAAGTGATTAAGCTTAAAATCAACAATGATAAATTGTGTTGATAATATATATTCTTAACATGTTGTGATAACAATGGCTCTTTACCTCTGTAGTCTTCCACCCCCAAACAAATAACCCCAATCTACTAATAGGTACAAGATCAGACACCCTACAAAGTACCTAACCGGTGCTCTTCAAAACTGCCAGGGTCATCAAAAACCAAGTCTGAAAACCTGTCACAACTAAGAGGTGCCTAAGGAGACACGGCTACTAAAAGAAATGTGGTATCCTGGATGGAACCCTGGAACAATAAGAAGGACTTGGGTTAAAAACTAAAGATACCTGAATAAAGCATGGACTTCAGTTAATTACAATATACCAACAGCAGTTCATTAATTTGACAAATGGACCATACACAAGTGATATTAACAACAGGGGAAACTGGATGTCAACTCCGTGAGAACTCTGTACTATCTCTGCAAATTTCTGTGAATCTAAAACTAAAATTTAAAAAATTATCTAATGGAAATAAGAAGTAAATTGCAATATTTAATATAAAGATTAACATTATGACTCTCAGACTGTCCCAGTGTAACCCAGCCGTTCTTGTTTATGGGACGTTCGGTGTCCTGCGGAGACCAAGGGTCTGTATGGGAGGAGCTGACAGTGGAGGCCTCCTTCCTGCACCCTGTGATGTCCCGCAGTCCGCGTGTGAGCCCGGTGGAGTCGTTCACTTAAACTAACCCTCACAGAGATACACAAATGGTTTAAAATATGTCAGCCAAGAAATACCAGGTAGAATACAATAGTACTAATGTACACAGCAAAAGTGACATTTCTCCCACTCCTAGTAGGAATTCTTTATCAGTCACAATATGAGGTTAAAAACAAAGAAGTTTTTAACTAATATGATCTAACCGAAAGTAGGCCAAAAACATTCAAAATTATCAAGAGGCCAATAGGCCCTTAGTGGATTTTTATTAATGTAATAAATAAACAAAAGTTAGATACATATATAAAATATGTATTTTTAAATAGTAAAAAAAAATAAGAGATGATGAATTTATATCCACTATTATTAACAATGCACCCCAACCTAAACGTATGCTTCAAGATAATAGCTAATGATATTCTGAGGCCTTCATAATTATCACAACATATATTCAGATAATAAATATAAATCTTTATCATTTTTAGTGATGTTTAAAGTCATGTTATACCCAAGCTAGTATTTTATGACATTTAACAAAAAGTAATGACAAATTGTAGAAGCCTTGATAGATGTTTCTTACCTGTCTACTTACATGCATTTGTTGGATTATGTTTTAAAAATGAAATATTGAATACATGAAAGAGATATACTCCATATATGCTCAAGACCAAATGGCTTTGTTAATGAAAATAACGTTTTAGTCAAAATTATGAAAGTGTAACACTGACAGAGCAGTCACTAAATCAGAACAACAAGACTCTGAAGTAAGCTTTAAGGGTTAGCACCGCACATGAAATTCATTTTGTCCACCGCTCAGAGACAAGCAGTTGTAGAAAAGGAGATGAATCCAAAAATATACAAAGTGCTACAGGCTATTGCTGGTGTGGTTAATTTCATAGCAACAAGGCCTTTAATAAATAGAAGAATACTCACTATAATGAGCTGTGTAGCAACTACAGGGCAGTATTTAAGTGACTTAGCTCCAGAACTGAAATGCATGAGCTAGAATACTGGCAATAGAACTTAGTGGCTCTGAGACCTTAGACATGTTACTAATCTTAGTTATTATCATGTGTAGAATAGTGATGATAAGTCTCTACCTCACAGAACTGGTAGAGGTAGTATAAGAGATATTTCATTACAGTCCTTAGAAAAACGCTTGGCACATGGAAAGTACTCACTAAATGTTAGCTATTACTGGCCATCATCATGGGAGTAATCATGAAAATCTTTTACATCACAATGAAACTCATTACTTATCTTTTGGGAAAGAACTTAAAAGTTATCAAACTTATCAATGAATCACACATTTTCTTTTATAAACAAGTAAGACTTCCAAATTTGCTGGCCTGTTCTGGGATATTTTATAAAGATTGAGTGGTCTTTGAGAATATATTCCATCAATGTTGCCTGCTTACTCAGTTAAAGTTTATATTGATAGCACTGGCCACAAATGGCTAACCGAGAACACTTCATCAGAACTTAGAAACAGCATACATACCCTCAAATCAGGAGAAAAGTTGTCTGCAGAAGTGGAAATGGAATCCGATGACACAACAGAAGCTGATTTTGAATGCACTGAATTCTCTGAATGAGAAGTGGAAGCACTACAAAATAAAAAGCATAGTATGTTGAAAAGAGGGGGACTTTTAAAAACCACTTCCAGAAATTTTAATTATAATTCCATTATTTAACAAAACTTCCATGTCAACTAGCCATACTTTACCCATCCAACCTTATCTCCCAATACCGATAAACTGCAAACTCTATTCCTGCACAGTTAAGTATTCTTACCATCCACGGCCCCTCTGGGCAGACTTCCGCAGTGCTCATGAGTACGATCCCAGCTAATTTTTTTATCCAGCTTATCCATTCTTTTGTCCAGTGAACATTCACTGAATGGCCCAATGTGCAAAACCATTATTATATGAGGCACTATGTTCTGGAGATAAATATAATATTAAAAAAATATGTGTTCATGAAGCTCACAAGTGTGTAGCTGAGACAGATAATAAGTAAATGCAATGTAATAATGACTGTAACTATAGAGAGAGATTAGATAGAGCGATAGACAGAGAGATAAAGAACTCACACTCTACGGAAGAAAAGGAAGCACCTAACTACCTAGGAAGTTCAGGGAAGACTTCACAGAGGAGAGGATATTTCAATTGAGTCTTGAAAGAGGAAATTGCCAGGCTGACAAACAAGTAAGGGAATTTCAAAAACAATCAAACAGAAAGCACTACAAAGTTACAGAGTTATCATAGAGCACAGAAGATTTGAGAAACTACGGGCAGTTCAACAGGGCAGGGTAAGCAGAACAGCAGAAGGTTAAGATGGAAAGACAAGCCTGTCTTTGTACCTCACGCCCGTCTACCACATCACGTTCTGGAGGCTTAACACGCCTGTCTTAAATATCCACTTCTTCCATTACACTAAGTACCCGCACCGTACAACTACTTTTATTCTCTTAAATTCCTATAGAACTTTTGATACCTGGTCACATACTGCCTTCTATTGTTTACTGATCTCAGGTATATATATTTTATCTCACTGACTAAAATTTAAATATCCCAATAGGAAGGATTATATCTTTATTTTCCACAAAATCAACTTCAGTGCCTGTGTATACTGTTAATATGTATTATGTTTGCTAAACTCAAAATCACAGTAACAATATATTTATGTCACAAACTGAATGATTTACATCATTTCCTTTTACAGTAAAAAAAAGTTAAAATTATTTAATGTAAGAAAAATCAATGGTGAAACAAATCTCAAAACACTTTGAATTGAAGCTTCAAGTATTTTTCTAAAGCTTCATTCCCCATATATTAAAAGTCTCCCTCACAAGTCAAATATTTTTCATTAGATATTGATGAAATAATCCATCTTGAGGTTGTAATATTTAAGAACCACATTTTTATTTTCAAATTTGTCTGCCATATACCTGTCTATAACAATAATGGAATTATTTATATAATGTGAAAACCATCTCCCCTCTTGTCACTTTAGTTTTATTATCTTTCACCTTTGAGATATAATTCATAAATAAAAATTGTATTTTAAGGTGCACGACATTTTGATAAATGTATAAATGAAATGTGAAATGATTACATTGTAAAATGATTACCACAATCAAGCTAATTAAAGTATCCACCACCTAACAGTTATCTTTTGGGTGTGGAGGGGAGGGGTAGAAGTTGAGACCTACTCTCTTGCCAATATAGTGTTGCTAACTATAGTCACCATGCTGCACGTTAGGTCCCCAGAGCTCATTCACTTTATATCTGAAAATTTGTCCCTTTTGATCGATGTCTCCCCTTCTCCCCATATCAGATACATGTCACAAACTGAATGATTTACATCATTTTAACATTATTTGAAAATATTATCTCCCATTCTGTAGGACACCTTTTCATTTTGTTGATTGTTTACTTTGTTGTGGAGAAAATTCTTTAAAAAATTTTTATTGTAATTTTTTCCCATTATCATTTAGCCTCTCTATAGCTCCCTCCTCCCCAGAATCACCACACTGTTGTCCACGTCCATGAGTCCTTTTTGTGGAGGACCTTTTAGTTTGATGTAGTCTCACTAGTTTATTCTGCTTTTGTTGCTTGTGCTGGTGGTGTCAAGTCCAAGAAATCATCCTCAAGACCAATGCCAAGGAGCTTTCCCCCATGTTTTCCTCTATGGGCTTTACAGTTTCAAGTCCTACATTTAAATGTTTAACCCATTTTGGCATTTTGCATTGATTGTTATGTATGGTGTAATATAAGGGTCCACTTTCATTCTTTTGTATGTAGATATACATTTTTCTACCAACACCATTTCTTTTTTTTTTTTTCCACAGTAGAAAATCCTCAAATCCTCAAGGGGATCCTTTATTTCATTCTCTTTTTACTTCACAAGGTAGCATTTCAACCTGTAAAAGTTGTTTCTTCCAGTGCAACCAATTGCTTGGAACGTCACCCCATCCTAATGCCACTGTGTAAACGGTCCCTGGGCAGTCCAAGGGTCGTGGGATCACCAGGCCTGCATGAGATGGTTCCAGCACCCCACTCAGCAGGCTTCCCTGGGATCCCACTCCCTCATTCCTATCAATGATCAGTGAAGAAATAGATTGTAATTCCATTCATTTTTTCAAAGTTCAGACCTACCTCATTTATATATCAAGAAAATTTTCTCAAGTGTAATGTATTAAAAAAAAGTATAATAACGTGTTTACCATTTTCCTATAGTTCAAATGCCTGACATTCATCTTTTCCCTATCTCTAAAATTCCTTTTTCACCTTAATTTTCTTAATTGATTCTTACTGAACCCCCCTCAAAAGATGTCAATTTGTTATGCATATTAGCAGGTCAATACAGAAAAATGCACAGAGGCTTTATATAACACTTACAGTAACAGGTGAGAGTATTGGGTTGGCCAAAAAGTTCATTTTTTCCGTACGATGGCTCTAGTAGTGCTTAGTTGTCTTTAACTTCATTCAAAACAATTTTGTTAGATTGTATTGTGACAGCTGTCATATCAGTGTGCATTTTTTAAAAAAACATCACAATCGGTGAATTTTTGTGCAGCCATGTCAATATTGAAGATGGAAGAAAACATGCAACATCTCTGGCGTATTATGCTTTATTATTTCAAGAAAGGTAAAAATGCAACTGCAATGCAAAAAAAAAAAAGATTTGTGCAGTGTATGGAGAAGGTACTGTGTCTGATCGAACATGTCAAAAGTGGTTTGCAAAGTTTCTTGGTACTATTGACATTTGGTCAAATAATTCTTTGCTTTGTCTTATGTACTAGAAGATGTTTAGTAGCACCCAGGCCTCTACCCAAGAGAAGCCAATAGCAGGAGATAGCCAAAATACTCAAAATATCCAAAGCAATAAAGTTACTGATGAAAATGAAAAATGTACTTTTTATTTTGCAGAAAAAAACTAAACAGACTTTTTGGCCAACCCAATAGAAAGTCAAGAAGGAAGAATCTGAGGTATTACAGTTGTTCTGAAATAAGCCTATATACAGTGATACTACTGTAGCTTCATTAGAATTTTCCCTCACCAACTATTCAGGTGGTGTAAAAAATCTGCAGTTAAAATACATAGCAGTCACTCCATATACTATACCCCCAACCCGCCCAATTTCTGAGTAGGGCTTTTTCAAATTTTATGCCCCTTTAGTTTAAATTTAATGGAGAAAGCTGTTTTAGCAATGTATCCCCACACAACATTTCAAATTACCAAGATTTTAATGTGCCTGGAGAGAAATCTTACTGAAAGAATAGCAATAACTATTTTCCAGTAAATATTGAGTGGAAACCAATTTTAACCCCATCTGAGGTTATACACTTGCTGTTTTGGAGAACACTAGTGATATAAATGAGACAACTGTAACAACCATCCAAGACAATAAAAGAACACCTACAATGACAGTCTGCCATATTTTGGTGTTTATCAAAGTTTATCATGATTATTTGTGAGATCCTCCCCAAAACTGGTAACCTGGCACCAACTGTATTCCAGTTTCCCAATATGCACTCTTTAGTTAGCTCTTCACCCCTGGTTTGTCTGACTCGTACTCCAGGTGCCTGGCCTCGGCCTGTGCCTGGGTATAGTATTGAGGGAGGACCAGTGACGAATCTCATCCTTGTCCAACTTCCCATCCTTGTTCAGATCCAGGAATTCACTAAACTGCTCCTATTCTGACAAAACCTAGTCTGGCTTAGGGGCATTCTCCTCATGGGAAAACATACCTGCAATATACTCATCTTGATCCACAAACCTATCCCCATTCTTGTCGATGACCTCCAGAGTTCCCCGAACCATAATTTCCCTCATATGCTCAAACTCCTCAAGGTGCAGAAAGGCAGTGAACTCCTTCCCAGGGCCTGTCTGGTCACCATGGAAGTCTGCAGCTTTGAACCTTCTCTCATCACGTGGCAGCATTCTTTTGAAGGTGTGACGACCTGAAGAATTATTAAACTCTGCAGGGTTTCCTAGGTAGTAACCATAGGTGGCGTGTTTGTATTCTTCCCAGGAAATGTTATAGTCTTTTTCCCATCGTAATCCTGCCAGGCTTTGGCAACATTACCACAGATGTATCTTTTCTGCACCCATTTGATTCAGGTTTTCAGCTCCACATTGAGGACAAAGCCATCCCCATCACTGTCAATTTGATTAACAATCTCCCTCAGCCTGTCCTCACTCTCCTACAAAATGAGCAGGTCGAAGGTTTTGGATTCCTCCTTGCCCAGGAAGGCCTCCTGGTTGTACTGAAGCTCTGGTTGTCCTCGGGCTCCCAGCAGACCACACAAGCTTATTGCACACCATGGTCTTGGCCCACAGTATCTGGGAAGCCGGCACCGGTGCCAGCAGCAGCCCCAGGCAACAGCCAAGGCCACCATACACCATGGTGGTCAGGAGGAGAGAGTGAAGGACAGAGCGATGATTCAGGAATGGGGGCTAGGGTCTGTGAGGAGGGGATGAGCCATCCTCTCAGCCAGTGCCCACCCAATGCCAGAGTGGAAAGACACCAGGGCATGGACAGGGAAGCTGCCAGCTACTGCATTTGCATGCACATTGGCCATGGGCTGCAGGGGGAGACAGGGCACCAATACCATTTCTTGAAGAGTCTATCATATTCCTATTTGTGGCACCATTTTCAAAGACAAATTGACTATATATGTATGGTTTTATTTCTGGGATCTCTGTTCTGTTCCATTGGTCTATGTGTCTGTTTATGTGCCATTACCATACTGTTTTGATAACTATAGCTTGTAATACAGTTTAAAGTTAAGAAGTATAATGCTTCCAGCTTTGTTCTTTGTGCTCAAGATGGCTTTAGCTATTTGAAGTCTTTTGTGGTTCCGTACTGATTTCAGAATTGTTTTTTCTATCTGTAAAAAATGCCATTGTAAGTTTTACAGAGAATGCACTGAATCTGTAATAACTTTGAGTGGCATGGCCATTTTAACAATATCAATTCTTCCAATCCATAATGTGGGATAACTTTCTATTAATCTGCATCTTTCTTCAATTTCTTCCACCATTTTATAGTTTTCTTTGTACAGGTCTTTAACCTCCTTGGTTAAATCTACTTCTAAGTATTTCACTCTTTTTGATGAAATTACAATTGGATCATTCTCTTAATATCTTTGTCAAAGAGTTTGTTGTTACATATAGAAATGCATTTTCTTCAATGTGAAGTATTCATGTTGACTTCATACCCTTCAACTTTTGTACATTTGTTTATCAGTTTTAACAGTTTTTTCAGTCTTTATAGTTTTCTACATATAAGATCATACCATCTGCAAAATGTTTTTATGTATTTACACAATATGAAAATCATCTCCCCTAAAATAATTCACTTAAATGGAGGAAAACGGTATTCCAGTGGGAACACTTAATACATTTTTCAAATGCAAACATCTCTTTATTTTATTAACTATTTCAAATTATGATTATGGTTGCTATTTGTTTATGTCCAATAACCTATAATATTATAAAAAGGAGCAGGCATAAGAAATTCTATTATCTAGCCTTATAATATAACAAAAGAGAAGCTGATAGGGTGAAAATGTTTCCCTTCTTTCTTTTTGTTGTTGTTGTAGTCAACTTCTGACTAACTGAATGCCATCTGCATTAAAATAACAGGTAAAATAAGCAAACTTTAGGCACAATACTTTAAGAGAGATATTTGTTTGCTGCCTACTCCATATCTGTGTCTATCTCTAGAGCTATACACTCACACACCTTTTTCCCCAACTTTAATCCAGGTAGTTTGTGCCCAGCCCAAGATGAAGATGACATGCTTGCTTTTGGCTTTTGTAGGGCTAGGAAAACCATGTGACATAATTTTGATCAATGAGATGTAAGGGAAAGTCTTGGTAGTTATGAAAATCTTTTATTTTCTTAATAAAGGACAGCAGAGTAGCCCTTAAGCTTTCCCACTTTTTTTTTTTTTTTTGCCTGGAACAAGAATGTAGAAATTGGAAATATTGTAGCTATCTTATAAGCATGCTGGTATGTTAAGAACAGGGAGACAAACAACAGTCAAAACATAAAGGCGTCATGTTTTAGCAGCCAAATCTACACCAACAACTCCCTACTTGTGAAATTTCTGTTGTGTAAAATAAATGGAGTTCAATTTTTAAAATCACTGTAATGGAATTTTATATTCTGTACAGCCAAAAACAGTTCTAAGTGATACAGCAATCAATACCTTATAAAGTACATTTTGGACAAGTTGACATGTGTAATGCTACTTTTTATGCATGTGACCTTCTGGGAGACAAGATTAAACTCTTAAAGGCAATAAAACACAACTGGGGATTATGGGTAGTATATTACTCAGAAAAAATATTGACAGAATATAATAGCATGTACCACTAAGAAACCAAATGGTTCTTTAGAGCCAAAGTATGAGTAAATAAATCTAAGAGAAATAAAATAACAAAACCAGGTTCTGTGTATACTACTTCCCAGAGTCAGATTCAAAGAATCAGTCTTTCAAGCCTAAGTGTGGCAAATATTCTTTAATTAATAACTTCTCTTTTTCCTCATGCATAAACATGGATAAATACTACAATCCACGATATTATAGTTCAATAAGCAATAATGTATATATCAACATAACCAATCTACAAAAGGTTTTATTTTTTATTTTTATTTATTTATTTTTTTGTGGTAAAGAAGAAAACTTTATGCAGTGCAAACAGCTCAATCGTGCTACAGCAAGGCTCTGAGGCTATGTTGGGGCAAGGTCCCTTTTCAGCTAGGCAGCTTTGCTCCTGTGAAATGTCTTGGATATTTTAGGAGAAACAGTCTTCAATCTTCCATGAAATGGAAAAGTGCACTCCAGAACCAGAAAATAGAGGGGAGCTGGCTTATATTGACAGAGGTCCCTGCCCCTGGTCCCTAATTAGTACAATGTCATGCAAATGAGGACTCTGAATCCTCACAGTTTGATTGGTTCAGAGGCACGTTCTGTCTTGTCAGAATAGAGCTGCTCTAATTGGTCAAAAATGCACAGCTCTGATTGGATGAAGAAAGCCTCAGTCCTATTGGTTGAAATAGGACTCCAGGAACTCCTTTGTAAGGGCTGTCTCTGCTGAAATCTGTTTTCCAAGTCTCTCATATTTCCTCTGCTTGAAGGCACTCCCCTATTTCCATCTCACATGATCTTCCTCTTCCTCTGTGTATCTTCAGTGACTGATTCCTGTAAGCCCGTTTTAAGTCCCATTTCTTTTACAAAGGTATTGTCCTGAACTCAGGCCTAAGTAGCGCTCTCCACTTCCTGCCCAACCATGAAGTTTACTGTCTGTACCTGGTAACACTTAACCATGTAACTAGTTTTTCCCTGATATATTGTATATTTATTAACCTCTTCATTTTTTTTCTTTTCTTTTTTTTATTGATTATGCTATTACAGTTGTCCCATTTCCCCCCCTTCACTCAACTCCATCCTGCCCACCCTCTCCCTCCCACATTCCCCCCCTATAGTTCATGTCCATGGGTCATACTTATAAGTTCTTTGGCTTCTATATTTCCTATACTATTCTTACCCTCCCCCTGTCTATTTTCCACCTATCATTTATGCTACTTATTCTCTATACCTTTCCCCCCTCTCTCCCCCTCCCAATCCCCTATTGATAACCCTCCATGTGATCTCCATTTCTGTGGTTCTGTTTCTATTCTAGTTGTTTGCTTAGTTTTCTTTTGTTTTGGCTTTAGGTGTGGTTGTTAGTAACTTTGAGTTTGCTGTCATTTTTACTGTTCATATTCTTTATCTTCTTTTTCTTAGGTAACTCCCTTTAACATTTCATATAATAAGGGCTTGGTGATGATGAAGTCCTTTAACTTGACCTTATCTGAGAAGCACTTTATCTGCCCTTCCATTCTAAATGATAGCTTTGCTGGATACAGTAATCTTGGATGTAGGTCCTTGCGTTTAATCTTGGCTAATGTAATTATGATGTGCCTTGGTGTGTTCCTCCTTGGGTCCAGCTTCTTTGGGACTCTCTGAGCTTCCTGGACTTCCTGGAAGTCTATTTCCTTTGCCAGATTGGGGAAGTTCTCCTTCATTATTTGTTCAAATAAGTTTTCAATTTTTTGTTCTTCCTCTTCTCCTTCTGGCACCCCTATAATTCGGATGTTGGAACATTTCAAGGTGTCCTGGAGGTTCCTAAGTCTCTCCTCATTTTCCCAAATTCTTGTTTCTTCATTCTTTTCTGGTTGGATGTTTCTTTCTTCCTTCTGGTCCATACCATTGATTTGAGTCCCAGTTTCCTTCTCATCACTATTGGTTCCCTGTACATTTTCCTTTGTTTCTCTTGGCATAGGCTTCATTTTTTCATCTAGTTTTTGAACAAACTCAACCAATTCTGTGAGCGTCTTAATAACCAGTGTTTTGAACTGTGCATCTGATAGGTTGGCTATCCCTTCCTCACTTAGTTGAATTATTTCTGGAGCTTTGAAGTCTTCTGTCATTTGGGCCATTTTTTGTTTGTTTGTTTTGGCGTGTCTGTTACTTAAAGGGGCGGAGCCTTAGGTGTTCACCAGGGTAGGGTAATGCTGGTTGCTGGGCTGTGACACCGTACATGGGGAAGGGGCTGAGAGGGAGCAATGGCGCGCGCTCCACTCTCCACCGGATTTCAGTCACTCCCTCCACCACCCACAATCAAACTGGGCCCCTCTGGTGCTGGTTCCCAAGTGGGTGGGCCTGTGCACACTCTAGGCCCCTGTGGGTCTCTCCAATGACCTCTCCTGTGAGGCTGGGAGTCTCTCCTGCTGCCGCCCCAACCCCCACGGGTGTTTACAATCAGAGGTTTGAGGCTTTATTTCCCCGCGCTGGAGCCCTGGGTTACATGGTCTGCTTTGCTCCCTGCCGTTCTTCCCCGTTTATCTGTGCATGAATGTGGGGCCGCAGGGTCTGCTAGTGGTCAGACTGCCTGCCCTGTTGGTCCCACACTCCGCCAGTCTTGGTCCTGCCACGGCCACGCGAGTCCTCTCCGCCCCGGTGCCCGTCTTTGCCCCTCCTACCAGTCTGGATGTATGTTTCTTGTCTACTTGGTGTTGGACTTCCTTGCCGTTCGATTTTCTGTCAGTTCTGGTTGTGTGAGGAGGCGCAGTGTGTCTACCTACGCCGCCATCTTGGTTCTCCTACAAAAGGTTTTAAACTCCAGTCAAGAAATGAAAGGCTGGAGGTGACAGGGGTGAGAATATATCATAGTACTGTTTTGTAATCATAGTGGATACACACACACACACACACACACACACCCCAGTAGAACTGATTTTTTTTTTTTTACTACAGATCATTTCTCTACCTTGCTCCCAATAAAAAAATGTAAAGTGTCTAAAAATAGTATGGGGCACATTAAATGTTAGCTATTATTATTTGTAACAATTGATTGTTACTGCACACATATTATTCCTCAACTCCAATCAGATACATAAATAAAATTATAATGGCAAAGCTGCTGTTTTATCTCTCGTTAATACTACTTTCAGCTGTGACATACTACAAGTGAGAATACAAATGTCCCCTAGTAACTGTAACCAATGATTTACTGTAAGGAGTAAGGCAACAAGAACTATAATTAAAGACCTGGTATTTACAAAACAAGAAGTTACGTGTCTTGTACGGTATTATTTTAGAAGTATTTAAAACATAAATATTATTTCTACTGTAAAAGCATTTGTGTTGGCACTGTGAATGCCATTTAAAAATTATATCTGTCATAACCAGGGACTAAATTTAAATTGTATTCCCCCAACCCCCTTTCCCCTCAAATTTTGTGTGTTGAAGCTCCAACCCCTAAAGTGACTATAATTGGAAATCAGGGCTTTTAGGAGGTAACTAAAGTTCAATAAAGCTTAAGGGTGGGGGCCTGATCTGGTAAAACTGGTGGCTTTGTAAGAAGAGAAAGAGACCCACTGGCGTTGTTCCTTCCTTTAGCCCTCCCCCCATATCTATCTATCTATCTGTCTATCTATCTATCTATCTATTTGTCTGTCTACCTACCTACCTACCTACCTACCTCTCTCTCTTTCTCTCTCTCTCTCCCCCATTCACTGAGGAAATGCCATGTGAGGAATAATGATAAGACAGTCATCTGCAAACCAGTCAAAGACCAGGAACCAAAGCACCCAACACCTTGACATTGGACTTTCCAGCCTCCAAGCATTGTGAGAAATAAACTACTGTTATTTAAGCCACCCAGTCCATAGAATTTTGGAAGCAAGCCCTAGCTGACTAATAGCCATAGAAGATGTATGTCATCAAAGGAGTTTCTCTTGATTTTTGAAGTGAAAGATTTCCAAATTTGAAATTGTAATTTAAAATTATTTTCTTTCTACATAAAAAAGGCTTGAAAGCTCTAAAATGTATTAAAAAGAATAGGACAGTCCACTGGAAGAGGAAAACTAATTATGTCGTCAATAACATTCCTCTAGCCTTTTAACATGTATTCAATATAAAAAGTTATTCATTAGATATTTTCTGTTCTTTATTTCATACTATCTGGTATGGATTTTACACTTACAGCACATCTCAGTTCAGACTGGCCGTATTTCAACTGCTCAACAGCCACATGCACAGGGCTAATGTACTGAATAGCACAAGTATAGAAGAATAAGCAAAATAAACCACAAAGACTCAATCCAGAATGCTGGCTGTTCCAAAGGAAAAGTCTGAAGATACGCGATGAAGTGAAAAGTGAAAGTGGGGGAACTGCTCTAAATTAAGAGGTTAACTATAAGTAATACCCGTATATGACTTTGAATCCTAATTTTTTAAAAAATCAACTACAAAGAGATGGTTTATTTAGACATGTAAGGAAATTTGGTATGAATGAGTATTAGATAATAAAAAAAAGAACTGCACTTAATCAAGTGTGATTATGAGATTATGTGAGAAAATATCCACATTTTTTAGAAATGTGCAATGCAGATTATAGGAATGAAAGGATATGATTTGCTTCAAAAATAGTTCAGCAAAAAAAGAAAAAGATAAATGTAACATATTCTTGGTAACTAACTGCTCTGTCTGGGTGATAGGTAATCAGGGGTTTATTTTCCACTTCTCTCTTTTGTGTACGCTTGAAAATTTGTTTAAAATTTAAAAAAATATAGCCATGGCCATATTTATATTTATAAATACAAATATTTATAAGCCAGTGTGGCCCAGTTGGTTGCATTATGGTACACCAAAAGTCATGGATTGTATTCCCGGTCAGGGCACATGCCTAGGTTGCGGGTTCGGGCCCTGGTTGGTATCTATGAGAGGCAACCCATCAATGTTCCTCTCTCATATCGATGTTTCTCTCCCTCTCTCTCTCTACCGCCCTTCCCCTCTCTCTGAAATCAATGAGCATGTCCTTCGGTAAGTATAAAAAATAATTTAATATAATAATAATTATAGAATCTAAAAAAAGGAAATAAATACTAGTATTTCTAAGAACCTAGCATTCATGAGAACATAGCTACCAAGGTGGTGACAAGCAGCAGTCTTCAAGCACTGATGCAGGATAGAAATATCCCTGGACTATAATACAATTGGCCTGAGTTACGATTCTGACACGGTCAAATGGTGAATGTGTGACACCCTGGGCTTTCCTGTCAATTTCTTGAAAATAGCTTTAAGTGAGCTAGAAAGAGATGTTGAATAACTTGCCCAAGGTCACACAGCCAGTAAGTGAGAGCCAGCATTGTCCAGATCCAGTTTGTAAAAAAAAAATACATCTATGTATACCTTAACCTTTATATATACCTTAACCTGTATATAATAACCTTTATCTGAGACAAGTTGGGTAGAACCTGAATATTATTTTGCCTATTTTTGTTTCCCAAAACCATTTACACCAACTTGATAGACACTCCAAATGAACAAAGTAATTTTCATGAAACAAGTTTATATTTCTTGTTTCTTCCCTTCATTTCTTTCATATTAAATATATAATTTCTATTTCTGATTTTCATGTCTCATTCTAGCTCAGTAAACCTTGGCTGAAAAAAAGCCAGAATCAGCCCTCATCCAGATTCACTCAGGGACATTGGTCTCATCTAATGTATTGTATTCAACTCTACAAGAATGATTTTCTTCAAGCCACAGTCCAACAATTACTTAGCACTTGGATTCATTATGGAAGATGCTTAAACTGGCACTGGCACCCAACTGCCACCAAATCAAATTAAATCTCATAATCACTGCTTTCAGAGTGTCTCGGCTCTCTACCACGCCTAATTCTAGCTCAAGGCTGTAGACAGAACTGTTCCTCACCACTGATCATGGGAATCAGACTCTCCTCACTTTCTACTTGGACTATCTTTTGATTTACTCTCGAAACTCTTCTCTTCTGACCAGTAAGTCTAGTTTTCCCAACATGTCTGCATTTGTACTCAGTTATAATTAGGTTCATATTTGCATCCTCTATTTATATTGATTCATTTTTATTGGTATCTATTCATTATATAGTATATATATTCCTTCAAAAGAAATTTAACAATTGCCAGACCCTAACCAGGTACAAAACACTGCAACACAGAACAGCCTCTGCCCTTGAGATTTCAGCCCCGTGAGAGGCATCATACCACATAAACACATCAGTAATACCACGAGAGATACAAACAAGGGCCAGGAGAAAAAAACTCAAAGGAAATGGTAGTAACTTGAATATTACAGGAAAGCAAGAAATACATTGTCAAGCCAGTTGAAATTGCTATTTTTATAAATTGAAATGGTCAAGTATTAACTATTTCATATGGCTCAATGTAATAAAATGAAGGAGATGAGAAATTTAGATGGACCTTTAAGGATGGCAAGGCACAGACCAAGGCTTTGCAAATCACAGGCACATACTCAAAAAGAAATATTTTTAAAAACTTAGGAAAGTATAGGGCATATTTTGTGACTAACAAGTGGTTTACTCAAAATAAATAAATAAAAGGATAAAAAGGTAATCTGGTGCCAAATCACTGAAAATCCCCAATGCCAGGCTTAAAAGCATTGTTAAGAAAAAGACAAGGGGCTTGCAATGTACCATTCTATACCCTGTAGGGTGACTATAATCTAAAAGACAGAAAATAAGTCTTATTAAAGATGTGGAGAAATTCGAACTGTCACACACTGCTGGTGGGGGATGAGTGTAAAAATGGTACAGACACTTTGGGAACAGTCTGACAGTTCTTTCAAAAGTTAAACAGTTACCAAATAACTCAGCAATTCAATCATAAACATATAGCCAAGAGAAATGAAAACATATGTCCACATACAAAAAACCACATAAATATACATGAATGTTCACAGCAGCATTATTCATAATAGCCAAAAAGTCTAGAAGCCACATCTCTCTCACCTGGCTCTCCTCAGTATAGTTATGCTAGCCTTCTTTGAGATCCTCAAATAAGCTGGCTCCTCTGCAGGGAGCAGGGTTCTACCAACCTCCCTCCTGACTTAAGTTCTTCACTGAAACATCACCTCCTCAATGAAACTGACTGCATGCCCCAGACCAGTACTCCTAGTGGTCCCCCTCAGATCACTTTGTGCTGTTCCTTCTTTGCACTTACCAAAATCTGTTCTTACATTTCTTTTCAAATGTTTGATTAATACCTTAGGACTATAAACTACGAAGAAACTGTGTCAATTGTGCTCACCATTCTATTCCTAGGACCTAGCATGGTCGTGGCATAGAGCAGGCACTCAGGAAATATTTGTTGAATTAATTAATGAGGGAAAGAATGAATGAAAAGATTGGATTGTTCTAATCAAATTCATCAGAGGCCATGAAGAGAACACCTAGGACAAAATGAAAAAGAAACATGGTAGATGGGGAGGGGTAAAACAAGTGTAAGGGAAGATAAACAGAAAGTCTCATTTTCCTTCTTGAGTTACTGTGTATATATTGTTTTTTATATCACATCTAGGATCCCATTTCCATTTTAAAACTTTAAATCACACTGGGGAAAATATTTCTTTTAAAGAGATTATGTCTCAAGTGAAGGATAAATAATCCTTACCCAGTTGGTGGGAATCTGTGTATTTCCACTGGGATGGTTCAAGTGGAGCTTGGGCACTGAAACACCAGGTTTTTCGTACTGTCTAGCTGACAGCACTATCCTTGGCCAAGAGGTTTAATCCCTACTCCCCATTACAGTTACAGTATCTGCGAAAAGTAATGATTGGACTATTTTACTGGTTAGCTTTTTGGTGATCATATACCTATTTAAGAATCTCATTAAACAGCCCTGGGCCTGCGAACCAAAGAATTTCATGAAACCTAGTCCCTGAATTGCTTACAATGTCAGGGACTTTCAGGTTAAGAACACTGGCCTAGATGATCCCTTTTAGTTCTAATGTAGTCCAGGGCTTCTGCACTGAGTGTTCTACCATTTGAATAATTAAATTAACTATCAAAAAAAGCATATGTGTATGAAAGTGTTTGTGTCTATATACACAGGGTAGAGCAAAAGAAGGTTTACAGTTGTATGTATGGAAAATAACACAATAATTAATATATAATACTATAAGAATAAACTGTTTTACATACTCACAACTGTAAACCTACTTTTGCCCCATACTGTATTTTCTAATTATGTAACCACAGCCTTATTCTTGAATATGAAGTTAGGATTCATAGACTAAATAAAAATATTCCAATATCGTATTTCTTACAATAAAGTCTTTAAGGGAAGATTTATGTACAATAGAGTTAAGAGGAAACTAAATCCAATAGCCACACTTATTCCAGGAACTCTGGGCTATCACTGTGTAAATTCAACACCCCTGCCTACATGTAAATATAAATGACATCCTATCAAAACAATATAAGCCACAATTTCTTTAAATATTTTCACTGTTCTCATATTAAGTGATTTTACCAGAAATTATATCTTTTAAGATACATTTGACAAATATTCTAATTTAGCTAAGTAACGATTTATTTTAAATGTCTTACACTTCAAAATATACCTGTAATAATTAAAGGGATAGACCCCCCCCCTAAAATATATGTGCTTGACTCAGTAACTTTTCTCTTTAAATAATTTCATCAGATTGAACTGGAACAGAGGACTATAAACTCAATTGTCTCAGAACATCACCCTCGCCAGTGCCCAACAGGGTTATGTTTACAAGGCTTCTTATTCTGTGATTTGAACACTTACTCTAACCTTGTGACCTCAGCACACTGGAACTCATTATTAGCTTCAGCGGCCTGATTCATTTGGAGTACTTCTACTCTGCCAAGGTGAAAAACGAAAACACATGACTTGGAGTAAACCTGGCACTTGCATTTCCGACAGCACACTCATTTTTCTCTCAAACGCTTCATGTGGTTTTCCTTCACAAGTCTCTTTCCAAATCTGCCCACCATATTCCATTTCTTAAGAGTCTGGCCACCTTCCACATTACCACAAATTGCCTATCGTCACTGGCTCCGTTTTCTCCGTGTCCACTCCATAATCCCTTGCAATCTGACTTCTGCTTCTATTGATCCTCTAAATAATGGTGTTTTCTCAGTTCGGATATAAATTCTCACCTCCCTTCACTAGCATATATTTTGGTTATCCCATATCTCGGCTTAATTTAATCAATCCTCTTGAGCACTTATTATGTACAACGTACATTTCTAGGAACTTCTACAGAAACAGAGATAAATACTTAACACAGGGTAGTTGTCTCTAGTAAGTTTTCATTCCAGTGCACTTGTGTGAGATTCAAGTACACACACACACACAAACACAACACAGTGTAGGATATGAAAAATGAATGAGAGAGAAATAAAGCACCTGGAGGTTTGGAAACTGAAAAGCTCATATATACAGCTTTAATTTAGGGGTTTAAGAAATGTTTTAAGAGATGCCTATTGAGATTAGCCAGAATAAAGAAGTTTCAATACCTTCTCAACAATTTCGCTAAGCAAATGAGCAGCATGGGGGAATAAGTGGAAAATTCAGGGTATATTAAAACTATTGTAAGAGGTAGACCACTTTGGTTGAAGTATAGAGTATTTAAAACATACAAATCAGAGATTAGCCCGAAAAGGTAGATTTTGATCAGGCTAGTCCTGAAAAATAAGTCTATAGTTCTGAAAGCAATGAGGAACACCTCAAAGTTTCTGTGCTTTAGGAAGATTACTTTAACAATAGGTCAAAGAATAAATGGTAAGAAGAGGAAATGTTAGGAGACCTCAAGTCAGATGTACCAAGGACCCAAACTAGCAGTAAAAATGTAATAGGAGTGGGTACAAGAGAGACTATGGAGACAGAATCAACAGAACTTGGCAACTGGCTTGACATGATGAAAAAGGGACAGAAAAGGGACACACTATTACCCTGAGTCTTGTTGACAGTGCGTCAAATTAGAGAGCAAAAAAGAAAAGTAGGTAGTCTGAAGAGGTGATGAGTTCCATCTTGAAATTCTTAAGCTTGAGGTGGCATTAAGGTGTCCATAGGAAAAAGTGCAGCACCCCACGCAATAGTAGGAGAAAGAATTTATACTGCACCTAATCACGTGTCTGTTCATTCATTTATTCATTCATTTGTTCATGCAATGTTGATTTACTTTATGTTGGATGAGTAGAATTGTGAAGCTACATGTGATACAGCAATATTAGATGTGTTCCCAAATTATAGCCTCATGGGAGAGGCAGACCCCTATTTAACTATCTACAAATCTGATTGTGATGAATGCTATAAAAGTGGTTTAAAAAATACTGTGGGAGGCGAGAGGAGGGAGGTTGAAGCACTGATGTCACTTTTGATGGACAATAGCCTGTTAGTAGGATTTGGTGGTAGAGGGGAAGAGTAAAAACATTCCAGACAGAGAACAGCAAATAGATAGATTACTTGGGGAAACCAATGTAACTGGCCTTCATGGATTGTGGCAGGGTGGAGGCAAGAAAGGTTGAGCTGTGTTCCATAAAGAAACCTGGTACTATGATAAGAGTTCAGATTGTATTCTGTAGGCAATGGGAAGCCATCAGACATTTCTGAGCAGAAGTGTCATATATTCTGCTGGAGTTATGGAATATCAATTGGGGGGAAATTCTAGAGGAAGACGGATTAGTTAATAAGCAATTGAATTATATCATGTGATAGATACTGTAATAGGCCACATAATGACAAAGACAGGAAATACAGAAGAAAGAAAACATTTGAATGGTTATGTGGAAATTAGCAATAAATTTTAATGATGAATTTGAGATTCTTGCAAAATATCCAAGTGGATGTGTACATCAAGTTAGTGGATATACAAAAGTTTTCCAGTTTTGCCATTCCCCGGAGAGGTTACAGGTAAGTGATAGCTAAATCCCGACAGTGAATTGTGTAGCCCAGGAAGAGGATATAAAGCAGGAAGAGATATGAGATTTACTGAAAGGAACTACATTCATCTTTGCAAAATAGAGACTGGAGGTAGGTGTACAGAAAAAATAGACAGATGGAAGAATCAAAAAAAACATTTAATGATAGCCAAGAAGAGTGTTTCAAAATAGGTAGCCAACAGTATGTAATGCTACAGAGCAAAGAAAATAAGAGAAAAGTCCAATGGATTTATTAAATAGATATGTTAAAGCAATTACTATGTCAACACAGCCTATATACAATGTTTTAGAAACAATAATCTAATATGAATTTTAAAAACTGAGGTAATGAGACACAGACTTCCTCAACCCTTGCTTTTCCCTCAGTAAATTTATCTATATCCAAACCCACTCTTTCTTCCTATCTTAGATGATGGCATGTCCCTTCTCAGGTTCAAGGACAGTCCTTCCTCCTATGCTCTTCATCCTGTCCCAACCAGTCTCCTTTGGGAGGTATGAGTGTGTGTGCGTATCCACGAGTACATACATTTCACACAACACTGGGCAATTAAGAGAAACTCAATAATGAGCTGCTGAATCTATGTCAGAATCATTAATAACCCATGGAATTCAACCTTCCACTACTCTATTGATACTGCTTTTTGGATGTCATTGGGTTTGACCTAAGGAACAAACCCAAAGGCTTGTTTCTCTCAGTGCTTGTCCTTCTTAACTTCTCTGCAATATGGGATACTATTGCCACTGCCTCCCTCTTGGGATTCTTTTCTCTCAAAGCTTCCATTGTCATTAAAATGTACTAGCTCTCTTTATACTCTCTCCTTCTCTAGATTCTTTTCTCCCAGTTGCCCTCTAAATATAGATTCTCTTAAAAGTTCTGACCTTGGCTTGTTCTTTGTATTCCATCTTTCTCTTTGAAATATCATGGATCCCCACAGCTTATCACCTATGTGCAGATGAGTTACAGACATATCTTTAGTATTCTTGGTCCCATTATCACATATACTTGCTACCAGTACATCTGATCCACCTTCTCTCTTTGATGCTATTTCCCTCTGAATCTGCTGTGCTATGGCTCACACCTTACAGTGCCATTAAGCTGTATGCTAAGTAACTAGAATTACATCAAATAATATTTTTAAACTGTTCCTTTCAAATGCAAATATAGGTATTAGTTAACCAACTATTCTGATAGCCAGCCAGTAAATTACACATTATGACTTTCGAGGACCTCTCAGATCATTCTAATGAAACTCTTCTCATTTACAAATAAAGCACAGCCCAGAGAAGTGAAGCGAATGGTTTGAAATATATCAAATTAGTGGCAGGACCAGCAATAGAAGCAGGTCCCCTTCTGACTAAATCCCATTGCCTTTGTGAGGGAGGCACAGAGCCCAAAGGAGAAATACCCTCAGGGTGCTAATTATCTAACCAGGGAGATAAGATGCATGCAGGTGTAGCACTCCCCTCATCCGATCACTGTTCCGACCACATGTGATCACTCTATGAAGACGAAGTTCAGTTAAGAACTAATCAGGGAATGTTCCCTGAAGGAGATGAAGCTAAAATGGATTTAGAAGTGGGCTAAGAACAGGACTACCAGAAAGCAGTACACTTAGGACTGTTTCCCCTAATTTCTGAAAGTTTTGGACAACAAGCACAAGGAACACATTCTATATAAGGCCGAACCGTTTTTTGAATCCCACATTTTTATGAATCCAAGTGATACCATAGGATCTGAAAGTCAATGAAGAGAAGGCTCCAGTGACAATCTGGTGTCTCAGAATGTTACTGTTCCTTGACTCCTCACCTATTTTACTGTTTAAGACTACTTTATTTCCGTACTCCACCACTCAGTAGCCATGAGACCTTGTCTACATCTACCTCATATCACTGGTCATTTATTCAGTGCCTTGCATTTCAAATAAGGCCACTCATTCCCCCCAGTGCCCAGCTTCCATCAGTAGAAGTTAAGAAAGAGCATCAGAAATCCAAATGTTCTGGAGGAGCAAGGCTGTCCCTCCATCTTTCCCCTGGCCTCCCCAACACTATTCACAAATGTGAAGAGGAGATGCCACAGATGTGAGTGATACTTACGGGGCCTCACTCTTACGTCCCCCCCAACACTCACAGTCTCCCCACATGGCATCCTAAAAACTACAAGGACTAACTTCACTCTACCCTTTATCTTTGTTTTCAACAGTACCCACAGAGGGTCAGAACTACCAGTCTCTAATCTCCTCCTCTGATCCCATCTTCCCTCTAGCTCCAGTGCTTCTGGATTTCAAGGTCAAGCATCATCAGCAAAATTTCCTCTACTCTCTCTCTTAAATGATCTCTTTACCTTTTACTCTAACTAAAGCCCAGTTTTCCCCTGAGGACACTGCTCTCCCTACAGCTCTTTCAAATGGAAAAACAGCCCTGGTTTTCTCTCATATTACCATCTCCCACCACTGGGTCTGGAAATTAGGTCTTGTTCCTCATTACCACTTTTCAGGCTATTCTTCTTCCTTTTCATGTCTAAAAGCCCCAAACATTCAATCGCAGGTCATTTGATTATACTACCCATTTCTCTCCTTGTTGAAGCCATCTACCAATCTAAGTCATTCTTCCTCATTCTTTGAAGAATTAACTTCAGGCTCACCATCTTTCTAAAATGAATACAATTGCCATCATTCTGAATGATTTCAATATCCATATAAATGAGCACCTAACACCCTAGCCTCTCAGCTCCTCAACCTCCTCCGCTCCAAAGATCATGTCCTCCCCTCTACCTCAGATCATGATCATCCCCTTAACCCTGACGTTACCAACTGTAAATCCTCCTTAATCTCAATTTCAAACATTCTGCTGGCTGACCACCAGCTCATTCTCTCTAGTACACCAGCCAACATCTTATCTGTCCCATGAAGACCTCCATTGTTCCTACCACCTTTCACTGGTAGGAACATGTCATGTCCTCACTTCTCTTTCCATAACTTGTTACGTTCCATAGCCTGTTACCACAATAACTCCCTTGCTCGCTTCACAGTACTTACCTGGCAACACCCAAATGCTAGTTGAAGCCAACTCTCTGCCTACTCCAGACCTGCACCCACACCGTTGAATAGTCTTGAGAAAAATAATACAGCCATCTGGCCTGGACTTACTTTTAATTTTTAGCACTTACCCCAACTAAGCCTGTAATACTTCTCGGTAATCACACATTCCCCTTTCCATTTACCTTCATTTTTCTAGACAAGTATTCCAGATTGTTTTTTCTTCTCTTAACCTCTACCGCCATCTCCATCTTGGATTTTAGTAGATAATCTAGATTACTATTTCACTGAAAAATATAGAAGGAATCAAAGATCTTCTACAAGTTCCCCCAACTACAAGCTATGCGCACCTGTGCATGTACACTCTGCCTTCCTTTCTCTTACTGGGGAGAATTCATACATACTCCCATCGAAAGCCAGCACCTCCACTAAACTTCATCTCCTCTCAAATACACAAGAAAATCTCTCTAGAATTCCTTCCCTCTGGTTCTTCATCATAAAATTTTTCCTCTCTACTCAATCAATCATTCCAACCAATACAGAAATATGCTATTATCTCTCTTTATTTAACCCCTCCAAATACCACTTTTCTTGGAGATTATTTATAGAAAAAGTCTTGAAAGAGAGGTTTATGCTCACTGCTTCCAATTCCTCCCCTTTCACTCTCTCTTGAACCCACTTCCATCAAGCCAGCAAAAATGCTTTTGTCAAGGTTATCAAGAACCTCTACTTTGCCAAACTCAATTGTCAATACTTAGTCCTCATCTATGAGCAGCATTTGACATAGTTGATCCTTCTTCTTTGAAACACTTTCTACACTTGGATTCCAAAACACTTACGGCTACCTCACAAGTCACTACACACTCTTTCTCTCAGGTCTCCTGTAATGATTGCTTTTTACCTTCCTGCCTCTAACACTGGAGTACCCCTTAACAGTCCTTGAACCTTTAATCTTCATTATGAACACCTCCCCTCTTTAATAACCCAGGCATACGGCTTAAACATCTTTAACCTACCAAACCCAAATTTATAGTCCCAGACTTCTCTCTTGAATTCCAGATCTCAATAACTTGTTTATTTAACACCTCTTTTGGATGTCATGTGCCCAAAAACGAACTCCTGCTCTTCTTCCTGAAACTAGCTCTAGCATGTTAGTAAGTGGTAATTCTATCCTTCTCAACTTTCTTCATCCAAAATCCTGGGAGTCATCTTTGCAGTTTCTTATTACACGACACGTTTAATCAGTCAGGAAAGCCTGCTGGATGCACCTGCAAAATATGTCCAGTATCCAATTTCTACCTCTTCAGCCACTGCTATCATCTCCCTCCTGATGATTCGAATTACCTATATACCAGTCTCCAAGCTTCTGCATCCCAGTCTGTTCTTAACACAGCAATTAGAGTGATCCTTTTGGAACATCTGACATAGTCAATCCTCTGCAAAAAACCTGAGGCTACCTTCCCATCTCACTCAGAATAAAAGCCAAAGTCCTTAAAATGGCCTAAAAGGCCTTTCACAATCTGTCCCCACCCTTCGCTCCCTGATCTCATCTTCTCCTATCCTCTCTTTTGTCCCCTTGAGCCACAGAGGACTCTGCTGTTCCTCAAACACACAAGTTCTCACCTCGAGACTATCTTTTATATATCTTTTATAGTATAAAAGACTATCTTTTATACATCTTTTATAGTATAAAAGACTATCTTTTATACTACCTATAATTAATCTATCTATAATTCTCATATCACAAATATTCCCGCTTTACCTTCACTTCATTCAGCTTTTTTGCTGAAATGTTGCCTTCTTGGTAAGATCTTCCCTAGTCTTTTATTTAAAATTGCAAACCACTCTAAAGTCACCCATTCCTTTTCTAATCCCTTCTTCCTTCGTTTTCTCTAGAATACTTGTACCATCTGACATACTTTCTGTTTTACTTATTTTTTGACTCCTCCATTTAGTTAATACTTACTGAGTATGTACCTTATACCAGGAGCAGTTCACATACTTACAAAGATTAAATGAAATAATGAGTGCATAGAGTTTATTATCTGACAAACAGAAACACCAACACAATGTAAACAACTCTAACAATCTAATCCTTAAAGGAGTTAAGTCATCCATAATCAGACAATCTCTGCCAGAGAAAGTTCAATACGATTTATTTAAAACAAGACGAGTAAACAAAATAATCTCTGGAAAAGGAAACTTCATCTCTCCTCTCTAGCAAACAGCTCTAATTATTAAATCATTGTTGAAAACACAGATCCTTTGTTTTCATACTAAATACTGTGTACTATTTTTTTTTCATGACCAAAATGGACATCTACAATTAAGTGTTAACATGGACACTATAAATGTAATCCTACTAAAAACCATCTTCACAATGATGCAAGGGACACTTGGGCAAACGCTAACACACAGATAAACTACTCTCCCACTCCAACCAGGACATGTAAATTTAAGGTAGGAGAAGAGAAAGAAAATTAGGTCTCACGAATCATGGAAAGTCATTTAGCCTCTCAGAGCCTCAATTTCACATTACAAAGTGAGGATAAAAATACTTGCTTTCCTTATCTCATTTGGTAGTTATAAAAAACCAAGTGAAAATGCTGTCTACACTGTAAGATTCTTTTATATATAAATACCACTGTTTAAAAAAAAACAGGGGGGGAAGAGGGGAAGGAGGCAGCATCCTCCAATTAATAATGTGATAAATTTGGAAAATGAAGTTACTGCTAAAATGTGTAGGACTTATGTTTAAAGCAAAAAAACAATATGTATGGGGCTAACGAACAGGGCGTCTCCTCAGGAAGACTTTCCAGATCAGCATCATTCCTCCCAGATGGGTCCCTGGGTACACGTCCCCCTCAGCACCTTAGTGTTTGACTCCTCGCAATTGTTTCCTGGTTCTTTGCTAGTGTTTTCAAGCAAGTCTATGTGTTCTAGTTTGATGAAATGGACAAAGTCAGTAAATATTTACCAATAAAACTTCTCAAATAAAAATCAGAACTCTTTAGAGATTAGTACTTACAACACATTCATTATATTAACAGCAATAAAATAGTAGGCCAGATCTATTTACACTAAAATAAAGGGATAACTGATTTATAGGTAAAAACACTGAATAAAGAAATATTTGTGATTATCAACTCCATAATTACAAAGAAAAAAAAGACTTGTGGCAAAGTCACAAAAGTCACATAATCTCATTTTTGACAAAAGCCAAAACTGGATAAAATTTGGCCACACTAATGAAAAGATGACATACAAGGATTCGCAGTTTCATGGTCCAAATACACTTCTTCAAATGGTTCTTAAGTTTCACAGATTTCAAACAATAAAGATTTTTAAATTTGTATTCAAATAAAACTATAGTCTTCCCATAATTTCTGCTTTAATCACTAAATGCTACCTCCCCCTAAACCTCTGTTCCCTGTCACCAAAATTTTTTTAAAATTTTTCCCAATATATGCTTGGTTGAAAAACACAGCTACAATTCCAAACTAAGCAATCATTATCCATATATTTTTTTTTTAATTGACAGGCTACAAAAAAGAGTCATCTTCTAAATCCAAGGCCCTTTATCCTGAATGGTCACCGAAATGGAGCAGGAAGTGTTGAGGAAGTGAGGGCTTTGTGAATGATGGCATTCAATGAGATCAATTCTGTGACGATATTCAAGTCATAAGGAAGACTTGAGGAATGAAACTGTTATACCAGATGGTCTCAAAGTTCAAAGCTAAGACTGTATGGTTCAGAGCACATAAATAAAATTCTAGTATCACAAATGAATTGAAGACTTATAGTTCTAAATATTGTAAATATTTGCTATACTGCTTTTATAATTTTTAATATCTTTTGCATCTCTTGAGTCAAAATGCCTCCTACTTTTCCCCTCCCACACATTTAAACAAATAAACTATTGTCCCATTTGAAAATGTGATTCAAAGACTTATGTCTCAGGATCATTTCTTAGCTATCCACAGAAACCTTCCCCACATAAAGGCCCTCGCACATCTGCAACATGAAATTTTGTTCTCGTTTTTACTTAGTGTTGGGTAACTTTCTATCCAAACCTTTAACCAGAGTTGTTATTAAGAAATAAAATTATAACATGATTCCCTTCTGTTCCTTTAAATTCTTAAATGGAGATTTAAAAAAAACAACAACAACAAAAAAACCCCACTAACAAGGTTCAAATATCTAAGCCATAAATACACAGGAAATTCCCAGGCCCTGGATAACCTTAAGTAATTAATAAGAATAATGGAGAGTTAAGTGTACTTTGAAACAAAAACTATCATAATTCTTCAAGACTAGGCAAAACGTAATTCCTGCCCTCAGAGCATTAATATCTTTATTCATTTTGGTCAAGTGTGCTATGTCAAAAAAATTATAAACACACATTTTAGAAATTAATGAACTTGTTATAGAGATATTTTCTCAAAAGCAATAAAACTGATCAAAATATAATTAGCACTATGGAATACCCTTGTTAATAATATCAATTATTCTTTGTATTTATACTTATTCATATAAGTAGGCTCCTCTTACGGTAAAACTGAAATTACATTCTAATGTACTACATTTTTATTATCAACTCTTCAGAAGAACAGTTAAAGTATATGAGCATGCAAACAATTTATAATCAGAAATGCATTTATCCAAATTTGCAGAGCCATGGCCCCTGCAAAGGGGATGGCAGTCTCACTAGAATTCCCCTTTCTTTAACCAATTTTTCATTCTACCCCAAACTATATTATTCTCTTTATTCCTAATTTAACCGAATCGAGTCAATATTATTTAAATGGTACCTTCTGGTTCCACACAATAACCAAAGGAACAAACATATGCACACTTACATATGAAAGAACAGAACTTAGGTTGGCAGTATGAAAGGTGTAATATGGGCCACCACTAGTCATGCTGTTTTTAAACAGTCCTGCTACTACTGTCTTGGCCAGAGTGGCAGTTTTCTTTCTACCACAAGATCAAAACAGAAACCCCATCATCTACTCGTCATTCCCGCACATTTCCTGGCCCGCTGTTATTACAGCAGCATGTCCTCTTCCTTGGCTCACTATTAAGTACGATGTTCCACCCTTTTGGTCTCAAACGTTCTATTTCAAAGTGTAAAATTTAGATGAACAGTTATACAAACAAATTATTGGTAAGGAGATAGAAATTACTGCTTTTCAAAATAGTATCATTAAGTATTTTTCTTTGAGTTGGGAGATTTATTTTATCACTATTTTTTTTAGTTATACTTACTCCTGCTCTGGCCAGTGTGGTTTAGCTGGTCGGAGTGTCATCCCGCACACCAATAGGCTGCAGACTCAATACCTGGTCAGGGCACGTGCCTAGATTGCAGGTTTGATTGCTAGTCGGGGCACGTATGGGAGGCAACCAATCAATGTTTCTCTCATAAATGTATCTGTTTCTCTCTCTCTCTCACTCTCTCAAATGAATATTTAAAAAAAAAAGAAAATTATGTCTTAATAAATGAATTTGTGTAATTATTAAGCAATATGTCTTGCCTCAATATTACTGAACTTAAAAAGGCATCCCTGTTAAAGCTGTAAAGGGAGAGAAATCTGTCTCTAGGCAGCATTGATCACCTCCAAATACTCCCACACCTCAAAGAACCTCTTAGATGTCTTGGAAGCATGGAGACTAAGAACCTCTACCTCCAACTAAAGGCCTCCTAGGCACCCTCCTTCCTGTTCTTCCCACTCTTCCCTTCCATTTGGGGAGCAAGAACTTCCTAAATCTCGTTTTTCATACTCTTTTACAGACATTTACTAATATCATCAATGTATTACATACTGGGAATAGAATTAAAAACTGACTCACTTTCTTCAAGGGACTTACAGTCTGAAGGTGCTGGGTATGTTAAGTATCTCTTAATAGTGCAGTGTGGGAACAATGGGATATAAAGGATGCAACAGAAACCCAGAACAGAACACAACCACAGAGCTGCTTCATGGCTGAAAATATGAGCTTTAGGGTCACAGAGACTTGGTTTCACCATTTAGCAAATAATAATTCAGGCAAGTTACTTAATCTAAGTTCTTTCTTATAAAATAAGAAAGACTGTGTAAGATACCTTGGAAGACCGGGAAAGGATCAAAAACATTGATACAAAGTGTTCAACAAATAGCACTGTGGAAATACAAGAGTACCCTCTTCAGAAGGGAAAACAAAATGAAATCAGAAATAAAGGTCTCCCTCTAAGGAGGAATCCACTAATTACATTTCTAAGGAAAGCACTTGGCCCTAAAAGTATTTTTCACTTAAAGCTGTATTGCAAAATGTCTTTATTTCACCAAGATAACTGAATGTACAAATTTCTTAACGTAAAAAAGAGTTTTAGTTAATGGATGAATCACAATACAAAGTACAAAAATCAGGAGTAAAAGTTTTAAAAAATATGTTACATATACAACCCCCCCCTTCATGCACATACATATACACATCCTATGTCGCTCTTGATATATCCACGCAGAGAACTGGCCCAAAGCTTCCATGACAAAACCGGTTCCATCACCAGCACTTTTCAATGACAGCATTATGAAAGCGTGGACCCTCTCTGGCCCTGCTCATTTCCTGGACGGTTAACGGAATCATCACTACTTTATTGTCAATCCCACCACCACTCATAGGGACTTCACAGCAATAAACAGAAAAAAAAAATCCAAACACTAACAGATGTCAAATATATTTACATTCCACTCCTCCCAATATATTTCAAAGTCTAATAAAAACAGTTCTAGTAAAAGTAAAAAAGTATTTTTGAAAATTAGAGATACAGATAAACATCAGCATTAGGCGCTCTTAATTCAAAGCAATCTGGAAACAAGTCTCACGTATTTCATGTCACAGGAAACAAATGCCTCCAGGGACTTGGGAGAGGTTGCATGTCCTTAATTCACGGTCATTACTGATCATAGTCATTACAATAAGATCGAAACCACTTGCCTTATTTAAACTGCTTCACTCCTACTGCCGATTTAACTTTTCATCAGCATTCCATGGAAGAAAAGGTTCTTTTTAAAATATATTCTCCGTAGGTAATGTTCTGATCACATACATAGCATGTTTGCTGAAGAACATTAAAGAATGTGTTCTATATTCTGACTATGAACAAGCTTTTCTAGGAATGCAAATTTTGCTCTCAATACTTACACAATGGACTACAGTGTCATAAGCCCTCTTCATGCACTATTAAGTCATTCTGCTGAAAATTTTATTTAAAAAAATAATAAAGGCCTGTAGTGTGTACAAAGCATTTGGGACACAAAAGACTTATTGTCAGACTATTTGCAGAATACCAAAAATAAAAAATACCTCCCTCAAACAAATTAATGTACAGCTTATACATATTTTTATAATGCTATCCCAGAACCCTGAATTTTTTAACTTAACCAATATGTAGTATAAAAGAGATGGCATAAATGATCTTATCATCATGGCATCTGATTGACAGACATGGGAAAGTACATTTTGTATTCTTCAGGGAAACAAAGGGGACTTGAGCTCTGGGACAGCTGGCGCATGTTGGCACTCAGTCTGGAAAACCCCAAGGTTCTGAGGTACACGTGATCTTGGGTGCAGTTTAATTTGCATTATTTTATTTTAATGCCCATCAATAATATTTCCTAAACTGAAAGTCAGGGTGTATTATCTGGTAATGCAATAATAGCAAGTCTGAAAAACCAGGTTGTATAAAAAATGGTATTTTTTTCTGCAGAGCATTGCTTCTTCAAAAAGATCTTATCTGGAAGTACAAATAAATAAAACAGGCAAAAGCCTAAGTAATACAGCCAAAATTAGTGTGTACGTAGGGGATCAGGTCAGAACTGGAGAGTAAGAGGGACCTTGGGTTCCAGCTCCTACCAATCCCAACACCCTCAGCAGTCCCTTAAAAGAGTTTATCAGAACTCCTTCAAAAATCTCTGACTCAAACTCAGACAAGAGCTAAAATAAAAACTTGTTTGGATTCATAAGTAGCCTAGAGGGGAAAAGTTATTTACGTATCCCTTTAACTGAGAAAATGTCATACTAAACTGAAAATTGGTCAGATCATTACAGCTGAAAGCACATTACTCTGAAGCTGCATTTCCTTGCAGAAACAAACACTTCCACCCCAAATGGAAATGTAAGGTCAGAAACACTACAAGAGGGGAGTTGACCTACTCAGTGAACACTTGCTCAACAAACACTTTTACCCAGACACAGAAAACACCTGGGGAATGTGTCTCAAGACACGGTATCTTGAGAGAAGGATTGTCCCAACTTTTGTATTCTTTTATCCTAAAATGAAAAAAATCCCAAAGAACAACAATGGAGACAGACTACTGTCTTTTAGGCTTAAATGTCTTGATAAATGACCTTGCGTGTAATTTTCTCATCCCATCATAAAAATCTAAATTCATTATTAAAATTAGAAAGTCACAAAGCCATTCTTCAAACTATCAGATATTTTTGTTTTTCCATACTCATTATTATTAATCAGTCACTCCCCTTTCAGTGTAATGAGATTTGTACCAACTTGAAATCATAAAAGTAAAGTTAACAGATACTTTGTTTTGTTTGTAGAAACTAAGTTAAAACATTCAGTAGGAAAAGGAGAGCATTCAATGTCTATTTCTCTTGCTAGCCTGGATAGGTTCAGTTAAAAATCTACACTACTGACATCCTTCAGTGATTTATCCCTCCGTAATTTTTAATATTGTTCCCTATTTACCAAATCAGTTGGTACAAATCATAAATAGTAAAAAGACACTATTTTCTTGCTTATTATTATTTTTGTCTTTTTTCACTATCTGTATAAGGATAAAGAAATATCTTTTTAAATATTATTTTAAAGTATTAATACTTAGTATGTCTTTTTACAAATGTCCAAAGTGTTCTCATATACATTATCTTCTATACATAATACCAACTCTGGAGCTAGACTCCCTGGTAATAAATTCTGGGTTCAATCCCTTGTGAGAGACCTTGAGGAAGTTAACCTCTCTGCGCTTCAGGTTCCTCATCTATAAAGTAGGATTCTGACAATTCTTATAACTCACAGGATTGTTAAAACAATTTAAATGAATTAATGTATGTAAAATACTTAAAACAGTGCCTACCACATGGTATGCACTTCAAAGCTGTTAACTTTTTAAACTATTGTTATCATCATCAACCATTATGTGTAGGTCTGATGACAACCCTACAAAGATAGGATAGCAGGTATCGGTTCACCCTTTTTCCAAATAAGGGAATCCGGCTGAGAGAAATCCAGTGACTAATCCAGGGTCAAAGTTAAGAAGTGGAATCGGAACTGAACTTACACAGTTCAGTACACTTCTACAGACCATAGTCACTACTCTTTTAAATATTGAAACACCCGAACCATCTTGGGTAGCACACACTGGTAACCATGCTAAGAATGACTTTTTATCCAAAAGATACCTGCACATCTTTTCTTTTTTGAGTAGCGAAATGAGTCTAACTTCTAAAGAGAAATATGCAATAAATAATCAGGTTGGCTGGACAAGATGAACCTATCATGAGTTTTCCAAAATCTACAATTTAAAATAGCAAAACATATGCCCCATACAACTTCCACATTATGATTTATGCCGGGCAGTGGAGGCAGCATGGCATTTAGAGTCCAAGTTCCAGTTCCGCTTTTTCAAGCGGGGGACATTGGACAATCATGTCACTTCTCTGTGCTTCATTTATTCATCTGTCAAATGAGGACCTACCTCACAAGGCTGTTATGAGAAATAACTGAGATGATGTAGGTTACACAGCTTTGTGACTATAAAAACTACACCAATGGTGGGGTGGAGGGATGGGGAGAAAAGGCATACAACTGTAATTGAATAACAATAAAAATTAAAAATAAATAAATAAAATAAATAAAAATAAAAACTACACCAAAATGTGTTAACATTACTATTAGCTACTTTGATTATATTGATAATACTGAACATTCATTTATTCATTCATCAATCATTTTTTCTTAGAATATTTCTGACAAAATTCTTCCAAAATAGAAGTATCATCTAGCATTTTGTGCAATTCCAGTATATTAAGTAACAATGTGGATTGGATTAGCACAGTGAAAGAATTTTAAGCAACCTGCAAAGTATCTATTCTAGTACCATGTGCTTAATGGAGACTCAGTAAAATCTGAGCCACCAAAAATAAGAGAACAAGCCAAGTGACAAGCATATGTATTTTTCTTCCTGGTTTTAAATTAAACAATAGTAAACATTTTCAATTAAATCACAAGGAAACTCAGTGGATGTATTACTATGATACTGGTAAATATAATATATTTGTGTGACACTACAGTTTTCAAAGCATTTCACACATATCACCATAGAAATACAATCAATGTCATTCTGGTTTTTTCTCAAGTGTATTTTAACATTCATAAAGCTTCCACTCTTAGGCAAGTCCCTTAACTACAGTTGTCCCAATATCAAAAATGAAGGAATTAGAATGCATAATAGACAAGGTCTTTTTAGAGTTATTATATTTATGATTTTGAATCTGTGATTACAGAAAAAGCACAAAAAACATTTAATAGAAAGAATTTGTAATTACAAAATATAATAAATTTGTCAGAAAAGAATGATTTTAAAATGTCACTTTTTAAAATCTTACAATTAACACAGACCCAAAATATCCAAAAAATTGGGTAATTGCATTTTATAATTAAACTTATAATTTCAGTAGTGAATTTCAGAATTACAGAGTATTTTAAATAAAATTGGATAACTGTGTTTAGTAATACAAGGTTACAATTCAATAACTATCAATATATAATACACAATACAATATAAAATATACACAACACCAAAATTAATTCACACTCTTATAGTTCATAAAATATTTAAATATTTTAGTCCCTCAGAGATACTGTGAACACAAACCACAACAATGTAGTACTAAAAATATAAAATAACTTCAATTATTTAATGTCTCTGGCTTGGTACATAAAGCATCAGATTCTGAACCAAGCAAATAAAACCATTCTTAATAGTGTCTAATAGAATCCAAAGAGAAAAACAAAGTTTTTTCATACTACTTATGTTCATATGTTTTCATACTACATACTGTTCATACTACAATTTGCCAAGCACCTATGCTTGGCAAAGCACTGTGCTAGCTACTACCATCATTCAAAAATGAAACCAGAGCCCTCCTTTTCAAAAGCATGAAACGTAAAGGTCAAGTAGGAATAGTGCAATGGGGAAAAAAAGAAAAAGTGTTTTTCCTCTCCCTGGACTACTAGGGTTTTTCCACTCAATGATTTCAAAATCAAAATCAGTCACATAACTGACTACAGATGAAGAGATAGCCATGTTTTTCACGCACATAACCAATGTGCTTTTAGGTTTTTCTTTAGGAACACTGATGGATTAGTTACAATTTTATGTATATACAGTGAAGCTGTCAGGCCCAACAAAATTCACTATGTGAGCCAGTGAAACCTAGCACTGGAAGTCAGGAGAGCACTCAATAGCTCTGTCACTTCGGAGGAGACAATACCAGCCTTTCCTGGACTTCTATCTACTGGACCTTTGGGTTAGTTATTAAATTTCCCCAGGTCTGTTCTCTTATCTACAAATTTACAGAGTTGGACTAGAATCCCGAAGTATCTGGATTGGTGGTTTCCCCTGTAAGTGAGGATTTTGGGGCCCACTTCCAGTGATTCAGAATGTCTGGGCTGGAATCTAGGCAGCTACATGTTCACCAAGCACCACAGGTGAGTGAAATATGCAGGTGATCTTCAGCTGCACTAGAGGACAAGTCCTAGTCACAGTAAATAATCTCTTATGCCCCTAACTGTATAAAAAAAGATGACATAATTTGTTTCAGTGTCCAAGTCTTAGGAATTCTGGATCTAGCAGACTGTGCAGAACACAGTAGATGCTAAACAAATATTTACAGAGAGGAAGCAGGGAGGGAGGGAGGGAGGAAGGGAGTGAATAAAGAAAGGGAAGGAAGGGAGGAGGCCAGCTTGCTAACTGGTCATATTTTTGGCTAAGAAACATACAAAACGGTAGTAAAATAAAAGTTGGGTAAAACATACATCAGCAGCTGAAAAGCAAAGACTTCAGTCTCTACACACATACATTTTTTTACACACACACAATTTTAAATAGCATGAGCCCCTGTCAAAGAGCAAAGAAGGAAAAGGAAAAAAACAGTACATGGAAGCCAAAGAATTCTATGGAAAATTACTGATGACTAAAATTTAGTCACAGTTTTGCCCGGGTGGAAGAGAATACAAGACTTTAAGAACTGGGACTTGGAATTGGGACTAAAATTTGTAGTTACTGGTTATTAATATGCAAAAATTTCATTTGGGATAATATATGGATTCCAGAAATATTGTTGGCAATATTAACTTTTGTCCATTTTTAATTCTCATTTTCCCATTCACTTACATTATAATTTTTGAGATGTTTTATCTTCACTTCTGATGATCTTCAAATGTCAATGGCTCTTAACACATTAACTGTAAACAAACACAAAGGAACTTAGGGGAATTCAGATATTTAAGGAACCCTACAATAAAATATTCTAAATTACTCTGAAAATCCTGTGGAGGAGGGAGTAGAAGGAAACTTTGGCATGTGTTTACCTGCTTCACAATTTACCTGATGGTTAATATAAAACTCTTCTTTTGAATGGTAATGATACTATCTTCTTAATCACCAAGCAGAGAAAACAAAATCAACCTATTTTCTGTGCGAATAAAACATTCAAAACTAGAGAAAATTCTATCCAAATATGGACACTCTTGAACTCACTAACACACTGTGCACCTTATCCTTCTCCTCCTCAGCAGTGCAGCGGTCAAGGAAACTGGCTTTAAGGAAACTGGCTTCTCTGTCACTCTGACCCGATTAACCTGCCCTGGATGGCCCTCTAACTACCAAGCATTGGCCTGGACCTGCGCACCAGGTCTTCAGGTTCTCTATAGCACACAGAGCCTGGAGTTAAACAGATTTGGAGTCAAACATCAAACTGCTCACCCTAATCTCCAGTTTTCTCATCTGTAAAATGGAGACAACAATACTGTTTATTTTATATAATTATAATGATTATATGAGAAAATATATATTAAGGGATTTAGCACTATGCCCAGCACACAGCAAGCTCTCAATAAATGTTAAGTGCTATCACTTATATTATTAACGTTAATAATATTAATTTATTACTACAACAATTATCTACTCCTTGAAAAGCAACACTTATCTCAGGTGTTTATATTTTTAGGTACTGCCTTTGGTTATAACTGAGGACTATTATCCAATACCAGTAACAGAGGACATGTTTATGATAAAAAAAATATTATTTTTGAACTATACTGAGCATCTTGGCTCAGCTCAAGAAAATTAGGGCTTGTAATCATTAGCCCATCATCAGCCAAAGTTATTATCCCTTTTGCTAATGTACAACCACAAAGCAAAGTCCTACTTGGACAACTGCTCACTTGCAGTCATCAGTAACTGGCAACTCTGTTAACGAAGGAGAGTATGTACTTTTGACTCATGTCTATTAAACCCTCTGAGCCAATGAAAAATGCTGTATCAATTCAAAGGAGATTTCTCTACCCTCTTCTACTCACTCTCAAATGTTAAACTCCTCCTGTATGACATTACATGCTTCAAATATCAATATTTATATTAGGTGACAGAAAAATGCATAAAACATTTATTTCTCTGAATTTTCAATCAAATTTTTAGATCAAAGATATAAAAACAAACATGAAATATTGACAAAAGCAGTCATAAAATAACATGGTCCAAATTGACCAGCTTCATTTCCCTTATGGAAAGCAAATCTTTAGAACTGAAATGAGAGAAAATACCTACGTAGAACCTGAGGCAATATTCCGGGGCAAAATAAAGCAAATGGATACATGGCTTGGAAATGAACACAACACATCAAACTGCTGGGGCGTGAGCAGTGGAGAATATCATCCTCACCACCACCACTACTTTACCATGCAATTCCTCGAGCTCAAGTGAAATAAATGAAACAGCACAGTTATTCATTCTTCATGTGCTTTCTGCTTGCCTTTCACTTAGTGATCTAGCAATTATTAAATATGTCCCTTTTACTTTTTGGTACTAGATTAGGATCATAAAAATCTGGCCCATGAAAATACACAAAAAAAGGTAGAAAGTTAAAAAACTCAAGAGTATTCATTCCAAACTGCAGTTCTCTTTTTTGGTCTGCTACAATATATCGCCTCTCTCTTTCAGTGTATTTTCTATTTTGGTCATTGTATTTGCAAATCCAAGAATGTCTCTGACATAAGTGTTGCAGACTTTAACTGGAAAATGCCTTCCCTGCTTTAAAATGATTCCCTTGGGATACCATGGAAGAACCTGCTGATTGTCTCCAATACCCAGTCTCTCCTACTCCTTGGAGACAGAACGTCCAACTCTTAGCGCAGCACAAGGCCTCCCAGGAGATACTATGTATCTCATCCTCCCTTGTGGCTAGGTAGGGCCATGGGACCATGTTCTGGCCAACTATATATAAGTTTAAAAAGACTATGTGTAACTTCAAAAAAGTATCCTTTCAAGAGAGAGAACATGCCTTTCTTTTTCCCTTTCCCCTTCCTTTTGACTAGGATGAAGATAGAGCTCCAACAGCAATTTTGGTTCCTGAAATAATAGTCAAGTTAGAAAGAATCTGTGTCCTTGATACTCCAGATTCACTATATCAGAACTACATTGACTATCTTTGGGCTTCTTTTTTAATCCTCATCCAAGAATATTTTTTCATTGCTCTTTAGAGAGAAAGGTAGGGAGAGAGAGAAATATCGATGCCAGAGAGAAACATCGACTGGTTGCCTCCCATATACACCCAGACCCGGGATTGTAAGTGCCCAGACTGGGGACTGAACCTGCACAGTAGGTATGTGCCCCAACTGGTAATCGAACCCACAACACTTCAGTTACAGGAAGATGATCCAACCAACTGAGCCACATCAGCCAGGGGGACTATCTTTGGGCTTTTATGTGTGTGTGTGTGTGGTGGGGGGAGGGTGTGCGTGTGTGGATTGTCTCTATTTTAAGCCACAGTTAGTTTGGATTTTCTGTTATACTCTGCTAAACTTAAACCCTAACTAAAAAAAAAAAAAAAAAAAAAGGAATGAGTTTTCTAAGTATCAGTATTTAGATTTTTTTAAGCCTACAGATTAAAACATATTTTAAAAGTTAATTTTTATTATATTGAAAACATAGATTGGCCCTTATTTCATCTAAACTAAAAACTACTTAATGATCCTAAGAGTTAATCACATCCAGTAAGAGTTTTGAAAGAATGAAATTTCATCAGCAATTACTGCCATGGGTACTATGTACTTGAGCAGGGGAAGAATTATAAAGCTTGCTCATTAGTGGTCTATAGCGATGACAATGTTGATACATATATAGAAACACATTAAAAGGGATGAACACAATTAGTTTTGTGTAATAAAGTTACAGGAAAGGGAATTGAGGTTATTATTTTCATTAAAAGGACATCTCCTCTAGTCCCTTTAATTTTAATAACCTTATACCAATCATTTCTTTTTTTATAGTTCCATTTTTAACCTGACTTCCTGTGGAAGCCAGGCTTACAAAATCACTCCCAATCTTGACTATAACCCCTCTATAGTTTTTAATCCATGTAAAGCATACAGTAGGTACAAAGTGCTTTACCTATTCAAAACTAATTACCTTACAAGGAGAAAATATTCTATACTAAAATCCACTGGTCACTGCTGAATCACATGCCATCTTTGGTCGGGAAGATTCTGAATACAATAGCATTAACCTAGCAGCTTTCCAAAACAAATTACTGCTTTCTGGACATCTGTATCTGGGTTATTATCTTCCCTTGGGCATAATTCAGGTTTTATTGGTTCAGGTGATGTCCTGAATCACCTCTTTATAACACATTTTTTAAATGTATGCTACCATTAATGTAGCTCATCAAGGATCTATTTTTAAGAGAAAGCCTAAGATGTGTATTCTTGATTGTGTTACTCATGGTGGAGCAAGAAAAGACCTGGGGAAATGTCCTAACAGTTAGATACAATAAATCCATGAGATGACTTACTTTCTACTACTTCAGTTAATATTTTACAAAAATGATCTCAAGTAATAGGCTTATGTATAGTAGGTAGCTGTAACACAGATCATCACTTAGGACTATTTCAACTAATACTGATGCAGTTACTGGCAACAACTAGTAAAAGTATGAAGGCAGTGGTTCTCAAACATCTCCATGCATCAGTATCACCTAGAGGATTTGCTAAAGCACCAACTGTGGGCTCAATCCCCAGAGTTTTTCATTCACTTAGATATTAGGTGGGACCAGGGAACCTACATTTTTAACAAATTTCCAAGAGTTACTGATGCTACTGGTCTAGGCACTATGGATCTACATTACTAGAGGACTACTCGTGATAGCACAAGGAGGAAAGAAGAAAACATATATGCATCCCAATCTTAGCTTTGCCATTATCATATACTTTTGATTAGTATTAGAATTAATCTTTTAAAATATGCTTTCAGAAAATCTACACAATAATTACTAATTAGTTCACAGTAATTTTGGATCTTATCTTACAGGATTTTTAAGGTTTTTTGGAGTCCCAGCATGATGAAATCCAAAATAAGTAATTTTTAGGCTATCGATATTTGCAATGTCAGATGCAAAGTGCTAATAATAAGGCCAAAGTTGGCAGTTCAACCTGTTAGCTTCACTTTGCTCTATAGCTATAGTTTCTACAATGAATCCCGGCCAGCTGCCTCAGAAGACATGCCAAGAGTTACAAAGGAAATGTAAGAATGTATGATTGGACACAAATCCATCATCACTACTGGAAAAACAACCCCCAAGCACATTTCCTACCGACATATCTATCAATGTCCTTGAAGATGAAAGTAAAGATGAGACTTTGCTACAAAATGTGTTTTAGAAGTCTTAAAAACTCTTCTACCTCTTTAGTTTATAAGCACCATCAAAGTTCATGGAAACAGAAATCCAGGGTTTCCTGTTTTCAAATGGTGACAATTTCAAGGAAGACATGCCATTTAAAAATGTAAACAGTTGTACACTACATTTTCAGTATATTATGGGTATCTCCCCTTTGATTTGTTTTAATCTAAGTTAAATGTAAGTATGGGATATTCAAAGTGATAACGAATTTATAAACTAAAAATCAACTGATAAACCAAAATAATCTGAAACAAACCAGTGGAGCCAGAATAATTACAGCATGAGACTACATAAAGGATTAAAGAAAAATACACGTTAAACAAAACCACTTACGAGAAGAGTCAGGAAGAGAACAAAGTGATCAAGAATAGCTGATGGAAAAGCAGGTAGGCTAAGACAACATAGTATCATGAAGATACGTAGGACCAAACATAGGAAACATAATGCAGTAAATAAAATCAGCTCAGGGTGTCAAGAAGCTTCATGCAAGAATAACTTCAGCTTGAACCTGAAGTTGTGAGATTATAGGCAAAGTTCAACAGAAGAGAACCCTTTTTAATCCTTTGAGTGGAAACAACAAATAAGACCAGTGGTGAACATTTAGTCACCACTTCTTTATTCAAATGTTCCCTGGGCACATACCTGGCACTAGACAGATATGGCTGACCTTGAAGAATATGGGAGTTGGGGTACTGACCCTCAGGCTGTTGAAAATCCCAAAGTATAACTTTTGACTCCCCCAAAACTTAGCTGTCCATTAGTATCTGCATGGGATTGGTTCTAGGAACCCCCATAGATACCAAAATTTACGGATACATTAAGTTCCCTATACAACTTGGTGTAGATCAATGCACACACCGGCCCTCCGCATCCATGAACTCCCAACTATGATCGAAACACTACAGGTATTTATTGAAAGAAAATCCCCATGTGGATCCCCAAAGTGCACTGGCGCAGTTCAAACCCGTGTTGTTCAAGGGTCCACTGTACTGGCATTTGATTATGCACAGTGAAAAGTAAAGAAACACACTCAAGCAGTACATTTATAGCAGTGGACAAACTGAAAATAGAAAACCAGACTAAGGCAGAACAGGACCAACATAGTTTTCAATTTTGCTGTATAACTCATACAAGTCTGAGGCTCTCCTAGATAGCTATAATATACAGCCTACAGTATTGTTTTATCTATATCTTGTATAAGGCACATATTTATGTCAAGAATCAGAGCAAGACCAATAAGCATAAAATTATAGAAAACGGATTATCATTGTGCTGAAGTGAATTTTTTCCACAACTCTGTGGGTTTGAACATGTAGAAGAATGGGCAAGATGACATACAAGAGCTGCTGCACAGCTCACTGTAGCAGGGCAACACCAGGCAGGGCTCACCAAAGAAAATTACTTTAAGAATGCTAATTAGGAAACTGCTATCTGGATATCATATAAAGAATCAAAGGATGAAAAGTATAGCATAGGGAGTATAGTCCAATAGTATTGTAATAACTACGTATGGTACCAGGTGGGCCCTAGACTTATCGGGGATCACTTTGCAAGTTATGTAAGTATCTAACCACTATGTGCTGTACCTGAAACTAATATAATATTGAATGTCAACTGTAAATGAAAAAAATTTTTTTTAAAGTCAAAAGAAAAAATGAAATTGCTCTTTTGTAACCAAAGGCATCAGGCCTATGACAACCTAGAAGGCAAAACTAGAAGGAATAACAAGTCTGAGATGAGTATGTGTATATATGTATATATATATGCCTGCGTGTGTGTATATGTATCAAGACTCAACATATGTTTACTATGAACTACAGATCCCACAAGAGCCAGTCATCCAACTTCAATGGAGTGTGTCATTCAAAATTGTTTTAAAAAGGGCAACCAGATGAGTTTGTGTATTGTTTTTCAGATTTATATACTTCCTGAAACACCTTACAAATTAACATATTTAAACATAACACGTATTTAAACTGAATCTAATAAAAGAAATTAGAGATAAGTATATTACCAACTTCAGTTACAAATCTGCTAAACTGAAGAGGATAATGCAGTTACATAGTTTCCATTTTCAAACAAATTGGAAGCACACATAATTTTTTGCATAATTTTCCTTGGAGCTAAACTCAGCAGAAATTTATGGCAACCTAGTATGTAAAAGTCAATCTATAACACATGAAACTGTATTATTAACCATATTTTGCAGGGGATATGAAAACAAATTCACAAGGTAATTTTCTAACAGAAAATTTGAAATAAAAAATTTCCTAATTGTATGAAACAGAAAGCATAAAAATAAACTACAACTTAAGGGCGACATTTCTGCAAAAGGCTGAGATAACATAGTTCAAACATCTATTTTTTGGTTAATCATAGGCTAACAAGTAAAAACAAGCTGGGTAGCCACTTAACATAGCTATTATAACCATGGTTGTCCGCCCTGCCTTTGTACTACAATCGCCTATGATTGTTAGCGTAGATTAAGTTTAAATATAAAGTTTCCAAAAAGTGTCTACAATGTAGCTATTCTTTACTGTTGGTAAAAGTGCCACCAAGAGTTATAATGATTCATGAACTAAAAGAGATAAAAGATTTACCTATAAAAGGATGAATTCCATACAGTAGACATTCAATAAATGTTATCTTTCTACCTTCAAAAGTGGAGGAACGAAAGCTGGCGCTGTCACATGGAAGTGAAGTGCCGTATTTATGTTTTTGTCCAGAGAGGATGATGCTACCGTGCTAGGCAAAATTCATTCAAAAAGTTCTTAAATTCTTCTGTAACATAATTTTTTATTAAGATATTAAAATAGATCTATAAACTCTTAATTACAGTTGCTGAGCTTTCTTTTATCTTTAGGAAATAAATGTGTTTAAGTGGCCCAATTAGGTACATTAATTTGTAATAATAACAAACATTAATTTAGTGTAATTTCAAAAACCTATTAACAAAGGTTATTTGTAAAGGAAATATTTGATAAGAATGCAGTCACCTTAGTAATTGACAATACATTCATAATTGATAACTAATTGATATGAATGACTAATGATTGATAAGAATACGTTCATCTTAGTATTATCAAGATAAAGAATGATAGAATTTTAGAATTCCAAGAAATCTTACAGATTTGCTAGATCAATCCCCTTATTTTAAAAGATGAGAAAACTTCATGCAGAAAAGTAAAATGATACATGCCAAATAGCTACCTAAAACAAGCAAGGATTTTAGAACCTGGGCCTCCTGACTTCCAGTACTTTCCTTTTTCTAAAAGACTGTGCTGCCTCCTGTAGTTTTAAATCCTCTGGCTTGGGTGAGGTTACTAGTTGTCTCACTGGTTTTCTTTACATTCTATTCTGAGCCATGGTTGTCATTTGTAACTTTCCCATAAAATTATAATTTTCCAATCCGTTTTCTGAACGATTGTACAGCAGAGTATGCAAATCTTCAGCTTTCTAAATTTCAGACTAGTGAACATTTTAGGTTTCATAAAATGCTTGAAGTGCGCAATGTACATAATCAAACACAAAGAAAAATTCTCTCCTGGATAGTTCAATCTACAAATTCAAAAATACATTTACTGAGCAACTCTGACATGCAAGGTCTTTATTAACTGCTGGGGATAAGCAGTTGAGCAAGTTATGGCCCTTGTGCTTGGTAGCTTATAACCTAGTAGAGAAGAAGACAATTAAACCAACAATTACATAGTACTGGTTAACAACTCTGAAAAAGGGAGACTGGTGCCCATAGGAAGGGAATCTAATTTAAAATGAAGGAATCAGCTCATAATTTCCCAATGAGGTCCAGAGTAGCAATAGGAAAAAAAAATGCCAGTATCACTCATATTTATCAGAGTCCAAAATGAATTAAGACAGACATAGCAACTTCAATTTACTCAGGGGAAAAAACTGTATGTGCACTATCTTTCCATGGAAAAGAACGATTTCATTGTGGCTATATAACAAATACAGATCTCCAGTTATTTCTTAATAAAATTTTAAATCACTATTTTAAAGAAACCAAAGAAAAAGCTTGCACCTAAAACCTGTCTGGTTGATATTCACAAGAACTCTCTCCAAAGCTGCATATTAAGTTCTCAAAATTACAGGGAGGAAAAAATCTCATTAGGTAGAAGAGAAATAACCCGGAGAGCCGGTAACCTAAGAAGAAAACTACCACTCACTATTCACTCAGAGATAAGAATTACTCAGATTTCTAGGTAATGACTTTCAGCTGGAAGATCTAGACAAGAGAAGCATAGGGGGCATTTTTATCTACCTTTTTAAGCAAAGTAGGGGGAAGGGTTCAGAGAGTAGGAAAAATCGTCCAAGATATATGGAAGTGAACTGACAGAAAAGGGAGGAAAGGGGTGGGCAAGAATTCAAAAACCAAAGCTATGAAGATGGATGGAAGAAAAGCTGGAGGGCAGTTTGGGAAACAGTAGTAAAGAAAAGGCAGGGAGGAAATGGGGCCAAGGGGAGGGGGTAGGGCTGTCCAAAAAAATGATTTGAGAGGAAATGAGCGATCAGAGAAAGGAGCTACCTCCACAGGGGATAAAGCTAAATCGGAATACAAAAGGTAGAGGGGGCGACAGGGAAGCAGTGAGTTTCAAGCTCCTTTTCCCCAGCCTCTAAGCCCCAGAGAGGGAGGAAGTGGCTCCCTCAAGTCCCAGGGAAGGAATTCCGGCGCAGCCCTGGAGAACCAGAGCCGGCCAGTTGGGACACCACCCAGCGGTTCCCGGACCCTCTCATCCCCCCACCCCTTGGACGCTGGGCGGGGCCCTGGGCGTCCGGGTTACCTGGACAGGGAGTCCACGCTGGGCGGCCGTGCCGCCGCCGGCTGGGTGTCGAGACTCTCGCAGCTCGAGCTCTTCTCCATGGCGCGGCGCGGGCAGCGGGACGGAAAGGCTGAAGCGACCTCCGCGGCAGCAGGGCGGGAGGAGCAGAGGGAGGAGTGCGCCCGCCAGGGGCCGCGGTCAGGCCAACGCCGGCCCGGGAGGGAGACCGGAAGCGGCCATGTTCCCCCAGACTGCACCGCGCCCGGGAGCTGCCGGGGAGCGGGAGGACCCTGCGGCGCCCCTCCGACGCCGGCGGGATGTGCTGCGGTGGCGGCGTCCCCTCGCGCTGCCTCTGGGCGAGGGAGGTGACGGCTCCTGGGGTGAGAGGGTCCCCCGAGGCTGCAGGGACGGAGAGTCTGTGGAAGGAGGGAAATTCTAGAAATAACAGAGGCTGAAGGGAATACTAGGGACAAGGGTGGCAAAAGAAAGGCAAGGATCTCAGGGGCGAGCGGAATTGAGACAAATGTGCAGGTCAAGAAAAGTGAGAAGACAGGGTCTAAAGGAACGTGGGCGAAAGGTAGGGTGGATGTTCAAGGCACGGAAAGGACCGGCGGGGGGGGGGGGGGCGGGCAGTGTTAGGAGGGAGGAAGAGAACGGGATAGGATAGGAGAGGTGAAATGGCAAAATATTCACCAGATCCGGGTCCGAGAATAATGATTAAATAATTTTTAAGTAATGATTAAAGGATGCTTTAGAGCCAGTCAGCCGTCACCTCAAAATCCTGCTTCTGCCAGATCCTTGCAGTGTAACCCTGGACATTGAACATAAACTTCGTTATCCGTAAAATAGGAAGAGTAATAGTTTCGCAGTTTACATGAGTTAGTGTATGTAAGATGCCTAAAACAATGCTTGGCACATAGTAAGCACTCGAGTATTAGCTGTTAGCAATACTACCCACTTCGTAAGGGTTGTTAAGATGGAATGGACTAATGTATATAAACAGTTTCTAACTCATAAACTTCAAACAGTGGTGGCCGCAGGAGGGGAAGATAGAGTCAGAGTGGCAGAGTGGTTGGTAAGGGAAGGGTGATGGGAAAGCGATGGACTAATGGGGGTGGGGTGGGGAGTGATAACGCTCATCTTCCAACCCCGGGCCAGCATTGTATTGAGAAAGGGCCCTAGACAAGAAGCTGAGAATTTCAGTTCTGCTCTGACTTGGAGTCTCCATGGTCTGCAAGGGTCTGAAGGGGAAAAGCGCTTTGGCATTAGTCCATTGTCACACAGATATGGAAGAGGAAATTCAGAGGGAACTGATAAGTAGGCAAAAAACCAAAAAAAAATCAGACACACGCTACTGGATGTGGTGGTGGTGGAGAGAGGGCAAACTTTTAGTCATCATTCCCTGCCCTCTCAAATTCCCCTGCAGAGCAGGAAGGGAGGGGAAGGGATGGGATTGTGATAAGAGAACAGGAACTGGGTGCAGAGGAAATGCTTCTGCCGGTAATTTTCTGTGTACAGAGGACACAGGAAGGACATGGAGAGGATACCACCATAAAGGAATTTTTCTGATTGAGGTTGAATCCCAGTCACCTCATGTATGGTGTAGGAAATGTGCAAAAATTATTTCTGTAAAAAATTAGACAATCATTTAAAAAGAAAACCCTTACTAGGATAAGTAGAATTATGTTGATTTAAACTAGATTAAATTTATACTGACAACTGAAGTTTTTTAAAAAAATCTTATAAAGACAGTGAAATAATAACTTGCAATTAAATTTCCCAAAGGAACAACCTAGCCAAGTTATGTTCATCATAAGTGAGAATACTCATTAAAATGAATTAATATGTGAGAAAGCACAAAAGGCTTAGCCTTTCTGTTCCCTTCTAAAGCTTGCCAAGGACAGGATGATAGCCAATGTTTTTTATTTCTGTAATTTTTAGAGACCTTAACTGTACTCCTCTAATAGGCAGAGAGAGTAAGTAGCCCAGAAACACATAACAAGCATAAACATCTACAATGATTCATAAATAATTTGCTAGTACATCCCCATCCTACCTGCCTTCCAAAATGCTGACTCACTGTCACTTGATACTTTACCAGTTTTCTAAGCTAAGTTTGGTGAAGACTGATGAATCTTTGAATGGGAGACCCACATATTACCACCCTGTTCATTTCTAGCACTTGAAACCATCTGCCTGATGATGTAATAATTTGTATATGGGCCAATCTGGTGATTAATAAAGAACAGTAATGTTAAGTGTAGAGACTTTTGAACCAGTCAAATCTGAATTGGAATCCTGCTTCTGTCACTTATTTACTCCATGATTTTGATTAGGTTGCCTCTCCAAGATTCAGTTTTCTTATCCCTAAAGTGGAAATTAAAGTACCACATAATGGTTTGTTTTTCTATAAACAGAGTTGATTGAACAGTAGGCTCTCGGTAACTGGTTTTGTTACTTATTGTTCTGTGAACTTACTGTTTTACTTCTCACCTGAACAGTGAGACAGTAACTTCTCAGATTGAACGAGCAAATAATACCTTAATCTCCTTTTTCTGACAATTGGCCACTGTGTCATTTATATATATATATATATATATATATATATATCCAAGAGAAGTCAACTTGATTAGGACTTTCTGTACCTAAAGAACATTTCAGCCTATCAGGTCATTCAGAAACTATTGCTATAATCAAATTATAGTCTAGCCTCATCTTGAGAACTTCCCAAAGTTAATTTTCTTATTTGCAACATAGACCGGTGTTTCTCATTATATGTGGGAAGAACCAGTTTTTTGTTTTTAATTTCCAAACCATCGCCAATTTTTTTTAGTATACAAAAAATTCATTGTTAGAAAAAAGTTTAAGGAAAACCAAAGGCATGCAAAATAAAAGGCCACTTTCTTCCTTATATTTAGCAGATACAGAATTGCTGCATAAAAGTTGCAGGAAAGTGTCAAACACGTATTCTCAATTCTGTCCTTGTCTCATCATGAACCAGGCGACAGCTCATGCACTGACACCAGTTGGCAGGTCACAATTTAAACCTCACTGATTGGGATCTATGGGTTTGTCACCTCTCAGCTTATCAAAGGCTGTTTACTAATATGAACTAGGATAAGGAAATAAATATCTTTTGAGATAGTAAAATGGTGGATTATGGACAAGTAGAGGAATACTTCTGCTTCTTTTAAAATATGCCAAAAGTAACATCCTTGGGAATATTAAGCATGCATAAACCTTATAATTAATTATTTCTATTCAAACATTAAAATTATTTTTGATTACTTTGGATTGGAGAGTTCTACTTCTAGTATGGAGGAGTAAGCTTCCAACAGAAATGTGGAGGAAGTAACAACCAGAAAGTGAGTTTCCCATTTTGGCTTTGAGCTATAGACAGACTGAGATTATGGTGCAGTACAGGTTGGCAAAAATTCACAAAGAACGCCTGCTATCTTTCTGGTGTGAGGAACCAAGAGAAGGAAGCTCAGGGAAGCTAGAAAATGAGACAATTTCAGAAAAGGAGAACCAGAAAAAGGAGCTCTGAACTCTACAAATTCAGACAATTTCTGGCTAAATCCTCATTTTATTTGAATAACAAAGGCAGAATGCAAGTAGCTCAGATAAAAGTGCTAAAAATAGAATATCCTCCTACTCCGGATAAAAGAATTTAAACAAGGTTTGAAGTGTTACGCGCTATAAGCAAGACGAAGTTCTCATTTGGTTCCAACCAAGTTATTTTCTTGCTAAACAAAGGATCCATACTTTGCAGAGGAATAAAACAAGCCAGAGACTCCAAAACAATGTTCATAACACAGTTCAGAATTACTTGACATAAAAAGTAAGAATGGCCCTGGCCAGGTTGCTTAGTTGGCTGGAGTGCCATTGTCCCATACGCCAACGGTTGCAGGTTCCAATCCGGGTCTGGGCACACTATCTAGGTGGCAGGTTTGATCACCTGTTGGGGTATGTAAGGGAGGTAACCAATGGATGTCCCTCATAACCAATTTTTCTAAGATTGATGAACGTATCCTTGGGTGAAGATTAAAAAAACACACACACAAGGAAATGGGACTTATTCTCAAAGGAAAAGATGATAAAAGAGTGGCTAAATTTCAGATCATGCAGATACTGGAATTATCAATGGCTTTAAAGCAGCTAATATGTTCAATGAGGTAAAGCAAAATACATTGTAATCAATGAAAAGGTATTAAAACTCAGCAGAGGAATCAAAAATGTAAAGAACCAAATAGAAATTTTAGGAAAAATACAGTGCCTAAAATAAAAAGATTCACTGTCTGGGCCTAATGGCAGAATGGGTTTAACAGGAAAATGTCAGAAACTTGAAGATAAATCAATAAAAATGATCCAATATGAAAAAAAATTGAAAAAATATTAACAGAGCACGAGGAACATGTAGAACAATATCAAAAGCAATATACATATAATTGGAGTCCCAGAAGAAGTAGAAACAATTAGGCAGAGAAAGCTAAAGAAACTATAGCCAAAAACTCACCAAATTTGGCCAACAACATAAATTTGCAGATTCAAAATGCTCAGTAAACAGAACAGGATAAATACAAAGCCATGTCTAGGCACATTATAATTAAACTGCTGAAAAACAAAGATAAAGAGAATCTTAAAAGCAGTAAAAGAAAAATAACACATCACACAAAGGGGAATCACAATTCTAAAGGTCACCGATTCTCCAGCAGATAGTATGGATGATAGAAAACACTAGAGAAAGATCTTCAAAGTGCTTTTAAAAAAGAAATAGTCAAAAAATATATCACACAAAAACATCTTTCAAAGATGATGGTGAAATAAAAACATTTTTAAAAATTTTTGTTTTCAGAGAGAGGGAAGGGAGGGAGAAAGAGAAGGAGACAAACACTGATCAGGCTGTCTCTCACAGGTGCACACGCCCTGGCTAGGGACCCAGGCATGTGCCCTACTGATAACCAAACCCAAGACCTTTCTGTTTGTGGGATGAGGTCCAACCAACAGAGCCACACCAGTCAGGGCAAGTAAAAACATTTTTAGATGAAGGTCAACTAAGAGAAAATGTTGCCAGCAGATGGGATACTACACTACAAGATACGATGAAGAGCACGTGGCAAACACAAGACCCACAGGCTGAATCTGGCCCTCCACCTTGTTTTATCCGGCCTGGCACCTTGTTTCTACCCAACAGCAGCACCGAGCTCTCGCTGAACTGTTAAGGATTAGTTACATGTATACAGTCCTAAAATTACATTCAGCCCTTTGAAGGCCACGGCGAGGCTGATGTGGCCCCCGGTGAAAATGAGTCTGACACCCCTGTGCTAAAGCAAAAAGAAATACCAAAGGAAACATGGACATTCAAGATGAAGATTAAGAATAGGAAATATCTGGGTAAATAAAGACGATTTTTCCTCTTAATTTCTTTAAATATATATATAACCATTTAAAGCAAAAATCACAGCATTTTCTGGTGGAATTTATGATGAAAGTGTATATCATATATGAAAATTAGAGTGTAAAAGTTGTCATTGTGAATGGAACTATGTAATTGCTAAGTTTCTATTTTCTGTGAAGTAGTTCAACATGAATTCTAAGCAATCTTACTGTTAAGGTATTATTATTACCATTCATTTTTTAAAGGGGGGAAATTTTTCTGAAACTTTGAAAATTTAAATATCCCCAAATCACATGAAGCAGAATAGGGACTAGAGTTTCAATCTGCTTAACTCTAATGCCCATCTTCTTAATCACTATTCTGTGATTCTTCATGAATAATTAATAAAATTTTCACAATGATGAGCTAAACGTCCATTGAGGACTGGCAACAAAATTTCCTTTGCTATGGTATACTTCTATAAATTTCTTGGTTAAATTTCTCTTTAGTTTGTAGTCCCCTAAAACTCACCTTACAATTAATGACCTTCTTGGCAAATTATGCTAGTATACTTTAAATCACTGTAATCTGTGCCGTGCATTTTCCCGAGAAAGCAGTATTTCATACATTGCCATGAGTGGATCATTGTCTTCCAGGTGCTTCTTTCTGCCAGGCAGAAAATTAGTGTCAGGCCAGCATCAAGGAATAGCACTGGTTTCCTGGATATGACTCCAAAAGCGCAGGCAGGTTACAAAAGGAAACACAGACAAATGGGATGACATCAAACCTAAAAGTGTTTCTGTTGCAAAGGATACAATCAATAGAGTGGAAAGACAATTTACTAAATGGGAGAAAATACTTAAAAATCACATGTCTGATAAGGGACATGTATCCAGAATACATAAGGAACACTTACAAATCAACAACAACAAGGGGGAAAAAAATCAAATAGCCTTATTAGGAAATGGGCAGAAGACTTGAAAAGACACTTCTCCAAAGATGATATACAAATGTGAAGCATATGAAAAGATGCTGAACATCGCTAATTTTTGGAGGAATATAAATTAAAACCATAATGCTTCATGCCATTAGTGTGGATACTATCAAACCTCCCCAAAGAACAAGTATTGGCAAGGATATGGAGAAACTGGAACACTGTGCACTGTTGGTAGGATTGTAAAATGGTGCATCCACTACAGAAAATAGTATTGCAGGTTGTGCAAAAGAATTAAAAATGTAACTACCATGTGATAAAACACCCCATTTCTGTACATATATGCAAAAGAATTTAAAGCAAGATCTCAAAGAGATATTTGCACACCTGTGTTCATAGCAGCATTATTTACAATAGCCAAGAGGTAGAAATAACCCAGATGTCAATTAACAAATGAATGGATAAGCAAAATGTATATGTGTGTATGTGTGTGTGTATTCATATTCAATGGAAAATTATTTAAACTTAAAAAGGAAGGGAATTTTGTCACATGCTACAACATGGATGAATCCTGAGGACATTATGCTAAATGAATGAAGCCCATCACAAAAAGACAAATACTGTATGGCTCCACTTATATGAGATAACTAACGTAGCCAAAATCAGAAACAAAATGCAATCTCTTTCTTCCTCATGTGACAGAAGCAAATGTAATGAGTTTGTCATATAAATGTAGTTTATGGAAATACATATATGAAAGGTAAACATGTAGCTTTAGTGCATTTTGCAGAATTTGCTAAGTTATAATACCATAGACCAGAGATTTCCAACCTTTTTCAGCTCATGGAACACATAAATGAATTCCTAAATATTTGCAGCACACTAAAAAATACATTTTTTGTTTATCTGGCAAAAAATAGGTGTAATTTTGGTTCATTCACACTGGACAGGCTGTGGTCATTTTTTTATTTGACAATCTAAGGGAAAAGAGGCCAGTGCATCTGATTAAATAGTCAGTCATTGCATGTTTTAAAATTTTCTTCTGGCACACCAGTTGAAAATCATTGCCATAGACTGATAATTTTAAAGAAAAACAAGATAATTAGAATGTTCTTAGGATCTTGATATAATAAAATAAAATAAGACTTTATAAATAATAAAATGCCTCTGTCAAATAGCAGATGGTTTAATAGCGCTAGAAACCCAGCAGAATCCTGCCTGGCTCTAATACCTCCAATGTAGCCCTGGCCCGGTGGTTCAGTTGTTTGGAGCATTGTCTTGTGCACCAAAAGGTTGCAGGCTTGATTCCCAGTGAGGGCACATACCTAGGTTTCCAGTTCAATCCCCAGTCAGGAAGCGTACAGGAAGTAACTGATAGATGTTTTACTCTCACATTAATCTTTCTCTCTGTCTCTCTGTCTCTCTCCACCCCCACTTCCTCTTTCTCTAGAATTAACTATATCCTTGGGTGAGAATTAAAGAAAATAAAATATTTTCTATGCATGTGAATTTACAGCAGTTTTTCTGAGCTCCTGTAAAAATGTAGCTAATATTCCCTCTCCTCCCCCATCTTAATGTGCATTAATATGCACATAATTACGCACATACATATCAGAATGTGAGAACTGAGATCTACCTAAAACTATCTAACAGGGTACCTGACACATTATACATGTTCTACAAGTGGTAGTTCTCTAATTCATTAAAAGAATAAAGAGACATACAGTACAGGTCAGACCAAACAAGGACAGCATTGCTGAAATTTGGCAGTAAGTGAAGACTGCAGCATCTAGTTTTTTTCTAATAATGTTGGGGACCTGTTAACATCAACAGACTGAAATAGCTAAAATGCATTTTTTTAAATTCTGTGTTTGAATCTATTAATCTCATTTTCAGATATTATGATTTCTATGATTGTGACTTAATCTAGCAACTGTCATTTTTACACTGAACAAGTTAAATTGTCTCCATCTGAGCCTAGTTCTTAACCTACACATCTGTGTGCGTTGCCTTCCTTTTTTGATTCATTAAAATTACTTTCACATTCATGACATTTTCACGACTTCCTGATATATTACCTCAGGCATTGGGAAGCAGATAAAAGATTTCTGGCATCTAGGGAAGGATGAATTTGTCCTGGAAGAGATTACATCTTGATGTATTGTTATTGAATCTCCTGGAAAGTGTTGTATGAACTGTCAAGCTTTGGTCCCTGTTTTCAGTGTCTAGCGTTGGGTATCTAATGTCTAGTGCACTTAGGCAGTGTGAGTTGCTTATACTTTCAAGGTCATCTGCTGCATTTCTGCTCTAATTCATGATAACTAAAGTGGCTATATGAGACAATCGCCTCTCCTTGACCTTAAATGAAGTTTGTGTTTTGAACTGAAAACTAATCAAAAACCTAGTTGTCGTCACCTAAGGCTGCAATCACTTTGAAATGTTCAGAAGTGAAGATAAAATTAAGTCAGAATAACTTGAAGTCCCTTTTTGCTTCTTTCTCTCTTGTCATAGCAAGATGATTTTGACATATCTTTGCTAACAACTTTTCTATCCTAATATTAAAGTTCTCACGCCTCCTTCAAATTTTTGCTCAAATATCTCTTTCTCGAGGTCTGCTTTGACTATCCTATTTAAAATTTCACGTACACCCCTGCACTTACATCTCTTTTATTCTGTTCTAATTTTTTTCATACAACTTATGATTCTATGCTTGTCATATACTTTTCTTATTTATCTGTCTATTGTTATTATCTGTTTCTTCCAGCTAGGAACCATTGTTTGTTTTGCCCTCTGATGTTTTCCAAGCATCTAGAAAAGTTCTTGGAACAAAATATGCATTTGATAAATGTATATTTCAATGAATGAATATGTTTCGTAGGTGCCTCCAAGAAAATAGTTGATCTGACTTGAGAGTGCTCATGAGAAAGCCACCTAATCACAAGAGAAAATGGTATTCACTGCCAACAATGTTTTGGGTGAGTGAGGACTTCCTGAGAAATATATTCTCTTGGCAGAACGTGTTTGTGTATTCTTTCCCTTTCCAGGCAATCTGTCCATCACTAGGTTGAGTTGTAAAAGGCATGCTCCTTTCTTTGTAATGCTTTCACTTTATCCATGATTTATAATAACTTATAGTGAGAGATAAAACATCTGTGCACTGCAACAGAGATGAAAAACTAACAACATTCTTTGTATTACCCAAATAGGGATCTTCTTTGTATCTCTATATAAAGAGATCTTTGGACTGCTGTATCTAAATTTTGAAGCTTGGATTCTATCACAATGCTACGTTTTTAGATGTTATTCATATACTCTAAAGGACTTAAAGCAAATTGAATACTGATTTTTTTAAAATTAAAAAGTAGAGCAATAGGAAGTCTCAAAATACTGACATGCTTAAAAGTAATTTAATAGCAGAGAAGAAACACCAAGAAAATATGCCTCCTGCCCCTGCATTTCAGTGCTACAGTTTCAAAATATGGAAAATCTATATATGTTTTTTAGGTCAGCAAAATTTGCATAAAGGAAACTTGCATAGGGAAATCGAGGGAAAAAAAGAGATGAGTGCAAACAACCAGGAAGGAGGTTAATTGTGAAGTGTTGCTTTCAAGAGGAATTGTACAGAGCCAAATCTATTTTATTAAACCCTTGGAATACAATTTCAGGTTTAAACAATTTGTCACTTCCTGAAACCAGACTAACTAGAAATATTCAAAGAAGTCTAAACTGATGCAATTGACCTAAAAAACAAAGGCCCCAAAGTAAAAAGAGATCAGGGATTTTGACTTAATAATCTATGTTTGCTCTAGTGTTTCCTGGGGAGATCCAAGTCAGGGGGCTCCCTGCCTACCTTGGTTCTTGTCTTGCTCGCCAGAGACAAATTCAAATGACAGACAATATGTACGGTGGAAATAAGATAGCAGTTTGTTTATAAAACACATTCAGAAGCTAGTCTGAATGCCCCATGTACAGAGGAAATAAAGTTAGTACATTTGTTTTATACACTTGAACCAATGCTAATCTGAGTGCCCTGACTGTCGGGGCTCAGGGGTTATATACCTTAGTCAGATTTTAGGTTCCCCCTCCTTTTTCCCCTTCTAAATGTTGGGAATAATGTACAGCTACAAAAGCTTTTTTCTCAACTAGTAGAGGCTCTTTGTCTTAGAGAAGTTGCTACAGAGGCTCCCTTTCTCAGCACAGAGTCTCAAGGACTCCCCTCCTCCTGAGCTATCCCTGCTTGTGATGTTCAGAACACCCAGCAATCTTACTGGGCTGGGCTCAGGACTGCTGAGTCAACGGGTGAGACATGACCTCCTCCTCCACCCTTCCTTGGTTTACTAACTATCCTACCTAACACTAGGATAAAGGAATCACTGGATAGTTGCCCTCTTCATCTACATTTTATTTTTATAAATATTTATCAAAGCCCTACCTTTTCCACAAAGGTTTGAGGTGGCTTAAAAAAGATACATGGAAGTAAGACAAAAAACTTCCAGTCAAGATGGCAGCATAGCTAAACACAGCTCACCTCTTCACATAACCACATCAAAATTACAACTAAACATAGAACAACCATTACTCAGAATCATCAGGAATTGAGCTGAATGGAAGTCTGATGACAGAATTAAAGAAACTTCATCCATCCAGACTAGTGGAGGGGCAGAGATACAGAACAGGCTGGTCCCACATTCACGTATGGTGGATAAAAATTCGGGAGGTATATCTCAGGAGGGAGGAGTCTGAGGTCCACACCAGGCCTGCCAGCCCAAGTTTCCAGTGCCAGAAGGATTAAGTCCCCATAACTTCTGGCTTCAAAAACCAGTGGACATTGAGTTGGTGGAAGAAACTGCTGGAGTCTCAAGCACTTCCTTCTAAAGAACCCACACACAGACTTTCTCAGACTCACTCCCTCTGAGCTCCAGCACCATGGTAGCAGCTTGAAAGGCACCAGTGGCCTACAGGAAGGAAGTAATGGGTCTGGCATCAAGGTGAGAGCTGGGAGACAGTGTTCTCCCAGGCAGAAAGGCCATTGTCCCTTTTCTGAACCCTCCCTCCAGCCAGCAGGCAGGTGCCAGATCTGACTCCATCAATCTGGCTAACACTGTTTGCCCCACTCTGGAGATCCTCTGAGACTCACTCTCACCCAATTTACAGGCCCACCCAAGCTGTTAACGGAGAATTTTCCAAATGAATGGCCCTTCCTTGCTCGTGCTTCATACTTCTAAAATCCTCTCAAACAAGCAACAGCCAAGCTCAGTGAGCCGGCAGACCCTGTAGCATTTGCTAAGTGGCCCCAGGCACAGCACTAGCAGCAGCCAGCTTAGATCTACAGTTTGGCTTCTCCTGGGAATCACCAAGCCCAGAACAAGTAGCAACCATCTCAGATTGCTTAATAGTCAAGTTAGAGTGGCCCCAGGCAGAACGCAACTGGGGGTTGACCTTGGTCTGGAGAAATTATAAGATAAGATTCCGGGGAAACCCCAGAAACCCCCGACCATGCACACCCAGTGGACAGCTACAGACCATGTCAGAGCACCACCACCCTGCCGCTGTATAGCTGATCCTCCACGGAGGGCTGAGGTTGGTGGTCAGTGGTCACAGCCAGTCCTTGCAGCTGACTGGCCTGGGTAAATCACTCCCATTGACCTGCCAACAGCAACTATAGCTTAACTACAAGAGGAGGATACGCTCAGCCCACGTGAAGGGCACAACTCTAGAACATGGCTGGGGTGAAAGGGGAGGCTGTGCTACTGGACCCTATAGGACAGCTACTATATTAGGCCACACTACCAAGGCAAGGAACCATAGCAGATCTACCTAATACATAGAAACAGAAGGAAGCTGCCAAAATGAGGAAAAAAGAAACATGGCCAAAATAAAGAAACAGATCAAAACTCCAGAAAAAGAACAAAACAAAATGGAGTTAAGATAATCTATCAGATTAAGAGTTCTAAAGACTGGTTATAAGAATGCTCAAGGAACTTAGTGAGGAAAACAACACCATAAAAAAGATCCAGTCAGAAATGTAGGATTCACTAATTGAAATAAAGAACAATTTACAGGGAAACAACAGTAGAGTGGATGAAGATGAGAATCAAATCAATGATTTGGAACATAAGGAAACAAAAAACAAGCACTCAGAACAAGAAGAAAAAAGAATCCCCCCCCCCCAAAAAAAAATGAGGATGGTGTAAGCAGCCTCTGGGACAACTCAGGTGTTCCAACATTTGCATCATAGGGGTGCCAGAAGGAGAAGAGAAAGAGGGAGGAATTGGAAATCTACTTGAAATAACAATGAAAGAAAACTTCTCTAATTTGGTGAAAGAAAGAGACATTCAAGTCCAGGAAGCACAGAGAGTCCCAAACAAGATTGATTCAAAGAGGCTCACTCCAAGACACATCAATTAAAATATCAAAGGTTAAAGGTAAAGAGAGAATCTTAAAAGTGACAAAAGTAAAACAGTTAGTTACCTACAGGGGAGTTCCCATAAGACTGTCAGCTGATTTTTGAAAACAGACTTTACAGGCTAGAAGGGATTGGAAAGCCAAAGAGAAACACACCAAGGAACACGTCATAATTACATTACCCAAGATTAAACAGAGGGAGAGAATCTTAGAAGCAGCAAGAGAAAAGGACACAGTTACCTACAAAGGAGTTCCCATAAGACTGTCAGCTGATTTCTCAAAAGAGACCTTACAGGCCAGAAGGGGCTGGAAAGAAGTATTCCAAGTCATGAAAGGCAAGGACCTACATCCAAGATTACTGTATCCAGCAAAGCTATCATTTAGAATGGAAGGGCAGATAAAGTGCTTCTCAGATAAGGTCAAGTTAAAGGACTTCATCATCACGAAGCCCTTATTATATGAAATGTTAAAGGGATTTATCTAAGAAAAAGAAGATAAAACATATGAACAGTAAAAATGACAGCAAACTCACAGTTATTAACGACCACCCCTAAAACAAAAACAAGAGCAAACTAGGCAAACAACTAGAACAGGAACAGAACCATAGAGATGGAGATGACATGGAGGGTTGTCAATAGGGGAGTGGGATGGGGAGAGGGGGGAAAACGTACAGAGAATAAGTAGCATAGATGATAGGTGGAAAATAGACAGGGGGAGGGTAAGAATAGTGTAGGAAATGTAGAAGCCAAAGAACTTATAAGTATGACCCATGGACATGAACTATAGGGCGGGGGTGTGGGAGGGAGGGGGTGGACAGGATGTTCCCATGGATTTTTTCAGTTAGAGGTTTGGGGCTTTATTTCCCTGCACTGGAGCCCTGGGTTTCGTGGTCTGCTTCGCTCCGCCGCCGTTCCTCCCAGTTTATGCGCGAATATGGGGCCGCGGGGTCTGCTAGCTGTCGCACTGCATGCCCTGTTCCACAATCCGCCACCTTGCTGGGTCCACCAGCCACCGCCTTGCCGCAAGTGAATGCTGTCTGCCCCGGCTGCCAGTCTCCGCCCCTCCTACTGGTCTGGATGAATGTGTCTTCTTTATCTCCTTGTTTGTCGGACTTCCATACAGTTCGAGTTTCTGTCAGTTCTGGTTGTTTTTTGTTTTTAAATTGTTGTTGTCCTTCTTTTGGTTGTGTGAGGAGGCACAGTGTGTCTACCTACGCCTCCATCTTGGCCAGAAGCTTTGACTATTTCTTTTTTTTTAATTTAAAATTTTTAAAATATATTTATTGATTATGCTATTACAGTTGTCCCATTTCCGCCCCCTTACTCCACTCCATCCTGTCCACCCCCTCCCTCCCACATTCCCCCCCTATAGTTCATGTACATGGGTCATACTTATAAGTTCTTTGGCTTCTACATTTCCTACACTATTCTTACCCTCCCCCTGTCTATTTTCCACCTATCATCTATGCTACTTATTCTCTGTACGTTTTCCCCTCTCTCACCCTCCCACTCCCCTATTGACAACCCTCCATGTCATCTCCATCTCTATGGTTCTGTTCCTGTTCTAGTTGTTTGCCTAGTTTGCTCTCATTTTTGTTTTATGTGTGGTCGTTAATAACTGTGAGTTTGCTGTCATTTTTACTGTTCCTATTTTTGATCTTCTTTTTCTTAGGTAACTCCCTTTAACATTTCATATAATAAGGGCTTGGTGACGATGAAGTCCTTTAACTTGACCTTATCTGAGAAGCACTTTATCTGCCCTTCCTTTCTAAATGATAGCTTTGCTGGATACAGTAATCTTGGATGTAGGTCCTTGCCTTTCATGACTTGGAATACTTCTTTCCAGCCCCTTCTTGCCTGTAAGTTCTCTTTGGAAAAATCAGCTGACTATTTCTTATAATAATTAAAAAAATAAAGGATGTAAAGGATCTCTACCTGGAAAATTATAAGATACTGAAAAAAGAATCTGAAGAAGATGCAAATAAATGGAAGTATATACTGTGTTTATGGATAGGAAGGATTAACATCTTTAGAATGTCCATACTACACAAAGCAATCTATAGAGTCAAAGCAATTTCTATCAAGATACCAAGGACGTATGTCACAGAACTAGAATATATATTTCAAAAATTTATATGGAACCATGAAAGACCCCACATAGCAACAATGATCTTGAGAAAGAAGAACAAAGTTGGAGGAATCATACTACCTAATATCAAACTATACTATAAGGTTATAATAATAAAAACAGCATGGTACTGGCATAAAAATAGACAAATAGATCAATGGAACAGACAGAATAGAGAACCCAGAAATAAACCCACACCTTTATAGTCAATTAATATTTGACAGAGGATGTAAGTACATACAACGGGCTAAAGATAGTTTATCCAGTAAATGGTGTTGGGAAAATTGGACAGATACATGCAGAAAAATGAAATTAGACCACCTTCTTACACCACACACAAGAATAAATTCAAAATGGATTAAAGACTTAAATTGTAGACCCATAACCATAAAAATCCTAGAAGACAACATAGGCAGCAAAATCTTGGACACTGTTCATAGCAATATTTTTTCTGATATAGCTCCTCAGACGAGAGAGACAAAAGAAAAAGTAAACAAATGGGACTTCATCAAACTAAAAAGCTTTCCACAGCAAAAGAAATCATCAACAAAATAAAAAGACAACCCACAGAATGGGAGAATATATTTGATGATATATCCGATAAGGGGTTAATATCCAATATTTATAAAGAACTTACAAAACTCAATACCAAAAAAAAAAAAAAACAATTAAAAAATGGGCAAAGGACCTGAATAGACAACAACTCCAAGGAGGACATACAGATGGCCAATAGACAAATGAAAAGATGCTCAATGTCAATAGTCATCAGAGAAATGCAAATTAAAATCACAATGAGATATCACCTCACTCCTGTCAGAATGGCTGTCATCAATAAATCAAAAAACAAGAGCTGGTGAGGATGTGGAGAAAGGGGAACTCATTTGCTCTGTTGATGGTAATGCAGTTTGGTGCAGCCACTGTGGAAAGCAGTATGGAGATATCTCAAAAAATAAAAAATGGATCTGCCTTTTGACCCAGTGATCCCACTTCTGAAATATATCCAAAGAAACCTGAAACACTAATTTTAAAGATCATAAGCACCCCTATTTTCATTGCATTGTTACTTATAATTGCCAAAATATGAAAGCAGCCCAAGTGTCCATCAATAGATGAGTGGATAAAACAAACATGGAACACTTACACAATGGAACACTACTTGGCCATAAAGAAGAAAAGAATTTTACCCTTTGCAACACTATGGATGGACCTGGAGAACATTATGCTAAGGCAAACAGGCCAGTCAGAGAAAGACAAATACTACATGATTCCGCTCATGTGGAATCTAATAAACAAACTGAACTAACAGGCAAAATAGAGACAGACTCACACATAGAGCGTAGGCTGACAGCTCTGGACTAGAGCGTTAGTGGGTAGTAGAATGAGCAAAAAGGAAAAAGGACTCGTGGACATGGACAACAGTGTGGTGACTGCAGGGTCACATAAGGGGGATAAATGGTTAATGGAAAAATACAATAAAAACAAACAACTGGGAAAAATAGTTCATAAAATATGAAGGACTAGAGAAGTATTGTTTAAAAAGTGGAAATAAATATGCCAACCATAAGACTGCTCTCCCCCCCACCGCCCAAATGGATGACACAGTTAGAAAGTACAAGGTCCTTTGGGGCATTGAAGAGGGACAATTACCTCAATTTAAGGAACTAGGTAGAGGAGGCTTCCTGGAGGAGATGATATGTAAACTTGAGATGTGGGAATTAGCCAGGAGAAGAAAGGAGGGAAGGTCATTGTGGCAGAGTGATCATCAGTATGTCAATGCCTTTCTCTTAAAGTATTCTGATGGTCATATAGTTGAACGTTTGATTTCTTGTTTATATGAATAAGCAGCTTTCCCCCTATGATAGTTGCTTGACATTTAATAAATTTCAAGAGCAGAAAGTAAAAAGAAATAAAATATAATCCACTCAATAGAAAGGTAACACAAGCTAAAATATTTTTTAAATGTTTATTAGGCAGCATAAAAGAAAAATGTAAAAGTGGACATTAAGCAATACAATTAAATGATAAAACGGGATATAGGAAATAAAATGAAAAGAAGGCTCAAGAATTATTGAAGTATGGAGCAAAATAATTACAACCAGAGGACTAAAAAATGAAATAGTAAAAATAATGAAACAGGCAGAAATGGTATGAATACCACTGGTGTGTGAGTTTAGGTAGAGCTCATAAAGAAATAAAAGACACATAAGTTAAAAAGGGGATAAATCAGCACTAACAGCTATAAAGGTAATTAGAGGTTTCACACAAAAGTAGATGTCTAGAAAATATCACCTACTCTTGTCCTGCAAAGTTTTCCTCAAAGATTTCTTAGACTAATATCCTCAGAACACAGAGCAATAAATATTCCCTTACCCTGTTTTATGCCTTAAGCCTCAAATGCAGCCTTTCTAAACTATAGCTATCAATGCACGCTTCTGCACATTCTTTCTCCAAAACAGCAAAAGTTGAGTCGTTTCCCTCAGTGGCCCTCTCACCTGAAAACTTAAGTTTCTGGATATCATTCTTTTCTTTTCTTTTTTTGTCTATGAGGTTTTTTTTAAAAAATATATTTATTGATTATGCTATTACAGTTGTCCCATTTCCCTTCCCCCACTCCACTCCATCCTACCCACCCCGTCCCTCCCACATTCCCCCCCTATAGTTCATGTCCATGGGTCATACTTATAAGTTCTTTGGCTTCTACATTTCCTACACTATTCTTACCCTCCCCCTGTCTATTTTCCACCTATCATCTATGCTACTTATTCTCTGTACCTTTACCCCCCTCTCCCCATCCCACTCTCCTATTGACAACCCTCATGTGATCTCCATCTCTATGGTTCTGTTCCTGTTCTAGTTGTTTGCCTAGTTTGCTCTCATTTTTGTTTTAAGTGTGGTCGTTAATAACTGTGAGTTTGCTGTCATTTTTACTGTTCCTATTTTTGATCTTCTTTTTCTTAGGTAACTCCCTTTAACATTTCATATAATAAGGGCTTGGTGATGATGAACTTCTTTAACTTGACCTTATCTGAGAAGCACTTTATCTTCCCTTCCATTCTAAATGATAGCTTTGCTGGATACAGTAATCTTGGATGTAGGTCCTTGCATTTAATCTTGGCTAATGTAATTATGATGTGCCTTGGTGTGTTCCTCCTTGGGTCCAGCTTCTTTGGGACTCTCTGAGCTTCCTGGACTTCCTGGAAGTCTATTTCCTTTGCCAGATTAGGGAAGTTCTCCTTCATTATTTGTTCAAATAAGTTTTCAATTTTTTGTTCTTCCTCTTCTCCTTCTGGCACCCCTATAATTCGGATGTTGGAACGTTTCAAGGTGTCCTGGAGGTTCCTAAGCCTCTCCTCATTTTTCCAAGTTCTTGTTTCTTCATTCTTTTCTGGTTGGATGTTCCTTTCTTCCTTCTGGTCCACACTGTTGATTTGAGTCCCAGTTTCCTTCTCATCACTATTGGTTCCCTGTACATTTTCCTTTGTTTCTCTTAGCATAGGCTTCATTTTTTCATCTGGTTTTCGAACAGATTCAACCAATTCTGTGAGCATCTTGATAACCAGTGTTTTGAACTGTGCATCAGATAGGTTGGCTATCTCTTCCTCGCTTAGTTGTATTATTTCTGGAGCTTTGAAGTGTTCTGTCATTTGGGCCATTTTTTTTTTTTTTTTTTTTTTGTCTTGGTGCGTCTGTTACTTTAAGGGGCGGAACCTTAGTTGTTCACCGGGGTGGGGTAACGCTGGTCGCTGCACTGTGATGCTGTACGTGGGGGAGGGGCCAAGAGGGAGCAATGGCGCCCGCCTCACTCTCCTCCGGCTTTCAATCTTTCACTCAGGTACCCATGATCAAACTGGGCCCCTCTGGTGCTGGTTCCCGAGTGGGTGGGCCTATGCACACTCTAGGCCCCTGTGGGTCTCTCCAACGACCTCTCCTGTGAGGCTGGGAGTCTCTTGCTGCCACCCCAACCCCCACGGGCGTTTTCAATCAGAGGTTTGAGGCTTTATTTCCCCCGTGCTGGAGCCCTGGGTTGCGCGGTCTGCTTTGCTGCCCGCCGTTTGTCTGGTTTATCTGTGCGCAAATGTGCTGCGGGATGCTACCCGCTGCTCTGCCTGCCCTGCTCTCTGCCACTCTGAGTCCGGCCCTCTGGGTTTATCTGTGCAAATGTGGGGCCACAGGGTCTGCTAGTGCTGGGACTGCCTGCGCGGTTTGTCCCACACTCCGCCAGTCTCAGTCCCGCCACAGCCACGAGAGTCATCTCCGCCCTGGTGCCCGTCTCCGCCCCTCCTACCAGTCTGGATGAATGTTTATTTTCTATTTCCTTCGTGTCGGTCCCCCTTGCCATTCGATTCTCTGTTAGTTCTGGTTGTGCGAGGAGGCGCAGCGTGTCTACCTACGCCGCCATCTTGGTTCTCCTATCATTATTTTCTGAAAAGTATCCCACATTGTGTGAAATAGTGCTCAAACTTCTTTAGCCTTACTGCTTTAGTCAGGCAACGCAAACAAATGAATTGAATCTGTTTGGAAAAACTGGTGCTGAAGTTAAACAGAAACCAGTAAAATGTTAGACTTTTATTAAGTACAATGTACAAAGTATTCTTATTGCAATACACATACATCAATATTTGTATTTTGTAGAAATGAAGTTTTTAAAGGCCAGCCAGAATATATTCTTAGGTTAAATTACATAGGATAGCATTCGCCTAACCATACTATAGGCTATCATTTGGGGTTGGGTGAAAAAGGTAAAATAAATTTAGGAAATTCCAAGTTTAAAAATAAGAGTTTAGTTTTCTAGAGAAAAATTTCTCTATGTCAAAGGATGCATTCTAGTGCTTTCTAACTTAATTTGACAATGAAAATTCTGTGTTTGTGTGTTGCAAAGTCCCAAACAAGTAGTTCATGAAACACGCTTTAGGAAGCACCGTTTCAAGAAAAAGAACTGTATATGGACAGAGGTGGGAAATCTAGCTCTTTAACAAAATCTCTACAATCTTTGAATCCAATTGTGTTAGTAAGGGCCTAATAGCAAATATTCATAAAGTCATCTCTGACATTATATTACAATGGGAAAACAAGTGTCCTGTCTTTGGGAAAATGACAACAGAGTTAAATGAATTTTCTTTTTTTTTAAATCAGGACTTTCTGAATGGAGCACCACATGTTTTACCTTTGAAACTTAACGTAGTTTGAATATACTTCTCTGAGGTGAAATATATCTTGACATGTTTTGACTTTTAAAAATAAAAGCAAATAAATACACATATGCAACATTTTATTTGTTTAATAACTCACATTAAGGGAATTAAAAATTTGGAGAACTGAATTTTTACCCATTTTTTGGAGTTAATCAGTTTTTCTCTATGTCATAAAGAGAGCTCATGTCACTGCGCCAATGCAAATAATGTCTTCAGGAAAGAAAAATAAGAAAACATGGCTACATTTCATGCCCCAGCTGAGACATCTGTGCACACAATTGACATTCAGGACCCCCGGTACCATTATTTTATAAGCCTTTGCACTTTTAGCTTTCAAACTCTATTATTGTATTTAAAAGATGAAACTTTTTTTTCATATATTATCCACTAGCTTTGAAATGCTAACATGAGAGTCTTTCAAATGAGTTTTGGAAAAAATCTTAAATAATCCACCTCATCATAGACATGTAACTGAAATAAATTCACTCAGTCACTGCCTCTACCAGCTGTGTTTTTTCTTAGAACCTTTAATTTTAACATTTGCGACTGTGTTATAGTGTAGCTATAGTGACTTCTCTGTGAATATACTTTCTGGATTAGGTGAAGGATGGAGAATATTTTTCCATGATAAAGTAGTCATCTGGATTGAGCTGTCAAAATCTAATCCTCACAACACTCTTATCTGGTTTTGTTAAATGAACAAAGACATCTACTTTAACACACTCAGAGCAGGATTAAGACATTCTGCAAACCTTCTGATCACTCCATAGATTAACAAAAATTCCTGGCTAACTTTATCCAAAAGACCAGATGTAGAATAATCTTCTGTTTTTTTCAGTAAGTGTTGAAAGGCAGATATATACAAATGGTGACATACATTATATATAAATGAGGTGTGTGTGCATATCTATCTATTTATATTTAATTTTTATTTCAGTGCTTTGAAAAGCAACATGTTTTCAAGTTAGTATATGAATAACTAATGAGTAGAAACTACTTTGAAGATTATTTATGTTATATTTATTCATACTGATGATAATCTTCCTTAATATTTAAAAAATATTTTTCTCAGAAATAAATGTTAAGGATCAAGCTAATTTTTCAAGCATGCATAACTTCTGTGCCATTCTACCCTTACCCCCATTAGTTCCCAAATAAAACCCTATACAAATTAAAATCTTTAGTTAATTTCCTTAATGTTTAATGGGGTAGATGTTCTGTGATATGATGTGAGTAGAAGTGGCCGTTGGTCAGTAAATTTAAGGAAGAAAATAAAATTGGGTTAAAAAGAATTATATATGTATATACATACACTATAAACATATAAATATACATAAATGTTCTGACTTAAAACATAAAATTTAAACATTTTAATTTACAGCTTATAAAGTGCCTTTGTTCATAAAACTTTTGATGTTAGCACTTTCTTTTTGGTATGGTTTTGCTAATGGGGGGTCTCTGAAGTCTTCTTGCATGAATCACATACATAATACATCTTCTATGATTTCAAATTCTGATTTCATTAAAATGGAATGAAAACTTACAACACTTGCTAAGAAATCTAAGTGCAAAATCCTGGTACTTAATGATCAATTGGTTGATTGATTGATATCCTTCTGTCTTTCACATACCTAATTTGACAGTATTTAAAAATTATTCATTATGAAATTTATCAAACACACAACTTATAAATAAAATAGATAAGTATAATTCAAGGAATAATAATTTAACCAGCACTGGTGTACTCAAACCAGGTTAAGAAATAGAACATTACCAGTCCCTTAAAATTTCTTTGTGTTTTACCCTCCAGAGGCAACAAATAGGCTGACTTTTATGATAATCATTTTCTTGCATTTCTTTACAGTTGTGTTGTCCTGTAATCTTTAAGTAATATTTTCAGTTTTGCCTATTAAGAAATTTTAAGTAAATGGAATAGAGGTTTAGGTACTTTTCTGTGATTTCCTTCTTCCCCTCAACATTATGTTGATGTGTTTAGCTTGTTCCCTTTTACTGCAACATAGCATAGCCTTCCATTTTATGACAGCACCTCCGTTTACTCATTCTACCCTTGATGGACATTTGAGCTTTGTTTTAGATTAACTCCCCTCAAAACAGATCCTAAGACAAAGATTTGGGTATAAGTATTACATTTATATTTAGGAGGTGATCCTGGGAAGCACCGTGAAGGAGTGAGGAAGTAAGACTCAGAAAGAAGAAAAGCCAGTAAATTGTGTGTAAATGAGCAGGTTATCACTATGGGCTTATTCCTTCTGGGAACTCTGAAAGAATTGTTAACCACACATCAGATTTATCCACTAAGGGGGGGAAGAACCTAGAATAATTAACCACCCACTCCTATCCTAAACTGGTTGAGGGCTGTCCCTGTGGCATTAACTCCTTGCCATTTACGGCTTGTCCCATGGGTGAGTTGCGTAGGATGAGGACACTGTCAAGAGCAGGAGCTGTCCAGGACAAGGTGACAGGACATGGACGATGCACTTTTTGGGTCTGTCACAATGTACTCCTTGCACCACCCTGACCCACTCTAGCCCTACCCTATGTTCACTCTCTCCTGTCACTGATTCTTTACATTTCAAGATGCAGTGCCTTGAAAAAGGGAAAAATAACAAAAGGCTTGACAATAGGTGGACTGGTGGGACACAGTACAGTCCCTGTGGCAGTAGTTGGTCTGAAGGCTATAACTGATATTCATCATCTCCTTTACCACCTGTTGTAGATTTCCCTTGGTCAGAAATTCTCATGGATGCTTGTTTTGGTGGCGTGACCTAGTTGTTCATCTTTGAGCGGACTGAGTCCTTGGTTATCTTCCCTTTTTCAAGACTACAGTGTTGCAATGGCCTATGTACTAGTATCATTAAACATGGAAGTACCAAGAGGTACCCTACAAATTCCTCTGCAGAGAATAAAATTGAAGACATAATATGCAATCTCCTGTCCGAGAACATGGTATACAGTCACATTGTTGCTTAACAGTGGGAATACGTTCTTAGAAATACATACATCATTGGGCTATTTCATCGCTGTGAGTACAATTACACAAACCTATATGGTATAGCCTACTACACACATATTGCTCCTAGGCTATTCGCCTTGATAGCACGTTACTGTACTGAATACTGTAGGCAACTGTCACACCGTGGTAAGTTATTTTTGTACTTAACATGTCTAAACACAGAAAAGACGCGGTAAAAATATGATATACAGTTCTTTTATAAGACAGCACAGGTTTGGTTACACCTGCATCACCACAAACACATGATTAATGCATTGAGCAATGACTTCAGGACAGCTACAGTGTCGGTAGGTAATAGAAAATTTCCAGCTCCATTATAATCTTATGGGACTACCCTCTGATATGTGGCTGCCATTGGCCAAAGGTCATTATGCAGTGTATCACTGTAATTTTCCATTTATGTGGTTTTAAAAAGTGTTTTTATTAGAATTTGATAATTTTATTCTTATAGGGCTTTATATATGTACATACATATACATCCTAGATTCTTAATGATTTTGATGTCATTGTGAATGATATGCTTTTATGGTTATAATTTTTAAGAGTTGGTGATATATAAAATTGCTTTTATGTATTGATTAAGTATCAGTAAAACTTGTTGGATTCTTTTGGAGTTTTCCAAATGTATAATCATATTTATTTGTGACAATCCAAATAATGTTTGTTTTGGTTTTTCCTATGCAATTTGTATGTATTTTATTTCTTTTTCTTGTTTTAATTCACACAGTAGACTGAGGAGGAGTGATGATAGTGAGCATCTTTGTCGTGTTGCTATTAATTTTTAAATATGGACCCATCCTGTATTCCTGGGAGAGATCCAACTAGGTCATAATATATTATGATTTTTATATACGACTGTGTTGTGTTGGCAAAATTTGGTACAGGATTTTCAAAACTAAGTTCATGAGCATCCCTAGTTTATAGTTTTTCTATTATGTACCATCCATTCATGTATTGTTTTGGTATCAAGGTTATACCAAGTTTCAAAAAGTGAGTTGGAAAGTGTTATTTTTTAAATTTCCTGGAAAAATTTATGAAAGATTGGACTTAATATTCTTTGATTGTTTAGTAAATGCTTCTGCTAAACTGCTTGTCCTGTTATTTTCCTCACAGTAAAATTTTGAACAACAATCCCAATTGCTTTAATGTTATCAACCTATGCAGGTTATTTATTTTTTATTTATATTTTTGATTTAATCTTTTTAATACACTACTATTTTCCATTACCATTTAGTCCCTATTTACTTCTGTCCCAATCACCACACTGTTGTCCAAGGCCATGAGTCCTTTTTGCTCAATTGCTTCACCCCTTCCCCCCACCCCAACTAGCTGTCATCTGTTCTTTATCTATGAGCCTGTCTCTGTTTTGCTTGTTGGTTCAGTTTGTTCATTAGATTCCACATGAGTGAAATCATATGGTATTTGTCTTTCTCTGACTGGCTCGTTTCACTTAGCACAATGTTCTCCAGGTTCATCCATACTGTTGCAAAGGATAAAATTTTCTTCTATTATGCGACTGAGTAAAATTCTATTGTGTAAATGTCCCATAATTGTCTTATCCACTCATCTGTTGATGGACACTTGGGCTGCTTCCATAACTTCACCATTGTAAATAATGCTGCAATGAACATAGGAGTGCTTATGTTCTTTTGAGTTAGTGTTTTGGGTTCCTTCAGATATATTCCTAAAAGTGGGATTGTTGGGTCAAAGGGCAGATCCATTTTTAATTTTTTGAGGTATCTCTATACTGCTTTCCACAGTGGCTCCACCAGTCTGCATTCCCACCAACAGTGCAAAAGAGTTCCCCTTTCTCCACATCCTTGCCAGCACTTATTGTTTTTTGATTTATTGATGATGGCCATTCTGACAGGTGTGAGTGATATCTCATTGGGGTTTTAATTTGCGTTTCTCTGATGATTAGTGAGTTTGAGCATCTTTTCATATGTCTATTGGCCATCTGTATGTTCTCCTTGGAGGAGTGTCTATCCAGGTCCTTTGCCCATTTTTTAATTGGTTTTTTTTTTTTCTGGTGTTGAGTTTTGTAAGTTCTTTATAAATATTGGATATTAACCCCTTATCAGATAGATCATCAAATATATTCTCCTATTCTGTGGGTTGTCTTTTTATTTTGTTGATGATTTCCTTTGTTGAGCAAAAACTTTTTAGTTTGATGTAGTACCACTTGTTTATTTTTTCTTTTGTTTCCCTTGCTTGGGGAGATAGATCCAATAAAATATTTCTGCAAGCAATGTTGGAGATTTTACTACCTATGTTTTCTTCTAGGATTTTTATGGTTTGGGGTCTACCATTTAAGTCTTTTATCAATTTTGAATTCATTCTTGAGTGTGGTGTATGAAGGTGGTCTAGTATCATTATTTTTTGCATGTATCTGTCCAATTTTCCCCATACAATTTATTGAATAAACTATCTTTAGCCTGTTGTATGTGCTTGCTTCCTCTGTTGAATATTAATTGACTATACAGGTGTGGGTTTATTTCTGGGCTCTCTATTCTGTTCCATTAATCTATGTGTCTATATTTATGCAAGTACCATGCTGTTCTGATTACTGTGGCCTTATAGTATAATTTGATATTAGGAAGTGTGATTCATACAACTTTGTTCTTCTTTGTTGGGATCATTGTTGATTTGTGAGGCCTTTTGTGGTTCTATGTAAATTTTTGAAATATTTGTTCTAATTCTGTGAAATACATCATTGGAACCCTGATAGTAATTGTGTTGAATCTATGTATTGCTTTGGATAGTACAGACATTCTAATGATGTTAATTCTTCCAATCCATGAACACGATATGTTCTTCCACTTATTTTTATCTTCTTCAAATTTTTTCTTCAGTCTCTTTTAATTTGCCAAGTACAGGTCTTTTACATCCCTGGTTAGATTTATTCCTATGTATTTTTTTTTTTGTAGCAATTGTAAATGGATTGTTTTCTTAATTTCCCTGTCTGTTAGTTCATTTTACATATAAAAATGCAACTGATCTGCATATTAATTTTGTATCCTGCTACTTTGCTGAATTCATTTATCAGTTCTAGTAGTTTCTTGGTGTACTATATGTACAATATCATGTCATCTGCAAATAATGACAGTTTTACTTCTTCCTTTCCAATTTGGAGGACTTTATTTCTCTTGTCTGATCGCCATGGCTAGGACTTACAGTACTACGTTCAAAAAGAGGTGAAAGTGGACACCCCCATCTTGAGCCTGATCTTAAGGGGAATGCTTGTATTTTTTGCCCACTGAGTATGATGCTGGCAGTGTGTTTGTCATATGTGGTCTTTATTATGTGTAGGTATGTTCCCTCTAATCCCACTTTACGGAGACTTTTTATGATAAATGGGGGTAGGATTTTATCGAATGCTTTTTCTTTTTCTTTTTTTTTTTAAATTTTTATTGTTACTCAATTACAGTTGTATGCCTTTTCTCTCCATCCCTCCACCCCACCCCAGCCGAACCTCCCTCCCTCCCCCGTCTCCATCCTCCCCCTTGGTTTTGTCCATGTGTCCTTTATAGTAGTTCCTGTAATCCCCTCTCCTCACTGTCCCCTCCCCACTCCCCTCTGACTATTGTTAGATTGTTCTTAATTTCGATGTCTCTGGTTATATTTTGTTTGCTTTTTTCTTTTGTTGATTAGGTTCCAATTAAAGATGAGATCTTATGGTATTTGTCCATCACCGCCTGGCTTATTTCACTTAGCATAATGCTCTCCAGTTCCATCCATGCTGTTGCAAAGGGTGTAAGCTCCTTTGTTCTCTCTGCTGCATAGAATTCCATTGTGTAAATGTACCATAGTTTTTGGATCCACTCATTTGCTGATGGGCAGTTAGGTTGCTTCCAGTACTTGGCTATTGTAAATTGTGCTGCTATGAACATTGGGGTGCACAGGTTCTTTTGGATTGGTGTTTCAGGGTTCTTAGGATATAATGCCAGCAGTGGAATTGCTGGGCCAAAGGAAAGTTCCATTTTTAGTTTTCTGAGGAAATTCCGTACTGTTTTCCACAGTGGCCTCACCAGTCTGCATTCCCACCAACAATGTACTAGGGTTCCCTTTTCTGCACATCCTCTCCAACATTTGTTTGTTGATTTGTTTATATTGGCCACTCTAACCGGTGTGAGATGGTACCTCATTGTGGTTTTAATTTGCACCTCTCTGATGGCTAGTGATGCTGAGCATCTTTTCATATGTCTCTGGGCCCTCTGTATGTCTTCCTTGGGGAAGTGTCTGTTCAAGTCCTTTGCCTATTTTTTAATTGGGTTGTTAGTATACCTGGAGTGCAGTCGTGTGAGTTCTTTATAAATTTCGAATGCTTTTTCTAAATCTATGGATATGATCATGTGATTTTTATCCTTCATTTTGTTTATGTGGTGAATCACATTTATTGATTTGCGAATATTGTACTAACCTTGCATTCCTGGAATAAATCCCACTTGATCATGGTGTATAATTTTTTTATGCATTGCTGTATTCAGTTTATTAATATTTTGTTGAGTGTTTTAGTATCTATTTCATCAGGGATATTGACCTATAATTATCTTTCTTTGTAGTGTCTTTATCTGGTTTTGGAATTAGGATAATGCTGGCCTTGTAAAATGAGTTTGGGAATCTTTCTTCCTTTTGAATTTTATGAAATAGTTTGAGGAGAGGTGTTAGTTCAGAATGTTTGGTAAAATTCACCTGTGAAGCCATCCATTCCAGGCCTTTTGTTTGTTGGGAGTGTTTTTATTACTGCTTCAATCTCAGTAGGTGTAATCTGTCTATTCGGATTCTCTGATTCTTCCTGATTTGGTTTTGGAATACTGTATGTTTCTAGGAATATATCCATTTCATCCAGGTTGTCCAGTTTGGCATATAGTTGTTCCTAATATTTTCTTACAGTCCTTTGTGTATTTTCAGTGTCAGTTGTTATTTCTCCTCTTTTATTTCTGATTTTATTAATTTGGGTCCTTTTTCCTTTTTGTCTTGATGAGTTTGGTTAAAGGTTTGTCAATCTTGTTTATGTTTTCTAAGAACCAGCTCTTGGATTCACTGATCTTTTGTATTGTTTTTTTAAGACTCTATTTCATTTATTTCTGCTCTGACCTTTATTATTTCCTTCCTACTACTCACATTGGGCTTTGTTTGTTGTTCTTTTTAAAGTTCCTTTAAGTGTGAAATTAGATTGTTTATTTGAGCTTTTTCTTGTTTTTTTGAGATAGGCATGTATTGCTATGAATTTCCTTCTTAGGATTGCTTTCCCAGTGTCCCACAGATTTTGGATTGTTGTGTTCTCATTTCATTTGTTTGAAGGTATCTTTTGATTTCTTCCTTGATCTTGTTGTTGACCAATTCATTGTTTAATAACAAGTTATTTAGCTTCTGTGTCTTTGAGTGCTTTTCAATGTTCTTGTAATTGATTTCTAGTTCCATGGCACTTTGGTCAGAAAAGATGCTTGATATGATTTCAATCTTCTTAAATTTATTGGGGCTTGTTTTTTGTCCTAACATGTGGTGTATCCCAGAAAACATTCCATGTGCACTTGAAAAGTATGTATATTCTGCTGCTTTGGGGTGAAATCCTCTGAAATTAAATCTATTTAATCCAGTCTGTCATTTAAGGCTGCTCTCTCCTTGTTGATTTTCTGTCTGGAAGATCTACCCACTGAGGTCAATGTGATGTTAAAATCCCTGATGATGAATGTATTTCTGCCGACCTCTCCCTCTATGTCCATCAAGATTTGCTTCACATATTTAGCTGCTCCTATGTTGGGTGTGTGAATGTTTACTAGGGTCATAATTTCATGTTGGATTGTTCCCTTTATCATTATGTAGTGCCCTTCTTTGTCTTTTACTATAGCCTTGGTTTTAAAGTCTATTTTGTTATATTAAGTGCTGCTACCCAGATTTTTTTTCTTTTCCATTTGCATGAAATATCTTTTTCCATCCCTTTTAGTCTGTGTGTATCTTTCAATCTGAGATGGGTCTCTTGGAGACAGCATATATATGGGTCCTGTTTTCTTATCCATTCACCTACTCTAAGTCTTTTGGTTGGAGCGTTTAAACCATTTACATTTAAGGTGATTATTGATAGATATGTATTTAGTGCCATTTTATTGTTAGACTATTTTCTTCTATTTCTTCTTTTCTTCTTCTTCTTCCTCTTCCTCTTTCTCTTCTTCTTCTTCTTCTTCAAGCAAGCCCTTTAACATTGTTTCACTACTCATTTGGTGTTAACAAACTCCTTTAATTTTTCTTATCTGGGAAGTTACTTATTTCTCCTTTGAGTTTAAATGATAGCCTTCCTGGGTAAAGTAGCCTTGGTTGTACGTCCTTGCTTTTCAGTACCTTGAATATTTCACACTTCTCCCTTCTGGCCTGAAATGTTTCTGTTGAGAAATCAGATGACAATCTATTGGAGTTCCCTTCTAAGCAACTAACTGCTTTTCTCTTGTGTCTTTTTAGGATTCTCTCCTTGTCTTTAAGCTTTGCTATTTTAATTACGATGTGTCTGGGTACAGGTATCTTTGGGTTCAACTTGTTTGGGACTCTCTGAGCTTCCTGTACTTGTGTATCTTTTTCCTTTACAAGATTAAGGAAGTTTTTGGTCATATTTCTTCCAATAGTTTCTCGATCCCTTGCTTGCTCTCTTCTCCTTCTGGTATTTCCATAATGCTGATGCTGTTAAGCTTCATGTTGTCCAAAATGTTTCTTAAGCTCTTCTCATCTTATTTTGTAAAAAAAAAATTCTTTTTTCTTTTTGCTACTCTGCCTAAGTATTTTTTTCCTACCTTGTTGTCCAAGTCTCTGATGCAATCCTCTGCTTCATCTAACCTGCTGTTTATTCTTTTCAGTGTATTATTTATTTCAGATATTGCATTCTTTATTTCTGACTTGTTCTTTCCCATTGTTTGTATATCTTTTTTTCATGCTTTTTTTTCATGTTTATACTCTAAGCTCTCTATCTGATAAATTGTTTGCCTCCCTATCATTTAGCTCTTCTTCTGGAGAATTCTCTTGTTCTTTCATTTCAGGTCTGTTTCTGTGTCTTCCCATTTTGGCTGCTTCTTTTGTATTTTTTTCTATATATTACGTAGATCTGCAAAGACTGTGGTGTAGGCCCTGTCAGACGCTGCTTGTGACTGGCCCTGGTCAACCTGTTTGGAGCTATCAGCAACCCACAGTGTGTGGCTCCCTGTGCTGAGCCTGTTTGTGTGCAGAGAGAATATTTTTGTTGTAAATCAGATTTGATGAGTTTTATTTTGTGGTAATTGATCCATTACCTCTAAATTTTCAAATTGTCATAAATTTGAAAATTCAGAATATACTATTATCTGTTTAATCCTTTTATTTTTAAGTTATATACCTCTTTAATTCTTTATATTGTTTTTTTTTCTTCTCTCTTCTGATCAGAGTCTCCAGTAGTTTTATTAATATCTTTAAATAAGCAACTTTTGGCTTTGTTAATCCTCTGGATTTTGTGTTTATTTTTGTTTATTTTATTTTTCTACTTTTATTATTTATCCCCTAATTTAAAAATATTTATCCCTCATTCTTTTTCTAAATCCTCAAGTTAGATTCTAAAAATTTATTGTGAGCTTTTTTTTTTGTAATAATAAGCAATTATTACAAAATTGAGGAAATTTTGCAATTGAGGAAATAAATTTCTCTCCAAGAACTCCTTAAGCAGCATGCATATTCTATTATTATTTAATTATATATTTGTATATTTTGTTACAGTTCTTTTTATCAACCCATGAGTCATTCACATGAGTTTTTTCCTTAATTTTCAAGTAAATGAAGTTTTCTAAGTTATTTTTAAAATTTATTTCTAATGAGTGAATTGTGAATGGTGAATGTGATCAGTATAATACTAATCTTCTGAAATTTAACAAGGCTATTTCATGGCATGTAACATTATGAATTATTATGAATATGCTTAAAAGGAATGTTTATTCTCCATCTAATCCATCCTGATATTTCTAAGTTTGTCTTCATTTCTTTAAATATTTTAAACTTATTTTATATGTGTGTTATTTCTAATGTCTGAATCTTTTGTGGGTCTTCTGCTGTTTTTTATACTGTCTCACTCAGGATGCTTTGTTTACTTATGTGTAGTTTATCTTAGCTTTTTTTTTTTCATTTCTAATAATCTACTTCAGATATGCAAAAAGACATTTAAAAATATAACAACCATGCAGTCTCCATCCAACTTAGAAAATAAGATAATTTTAGTCCCTTTTGTACACCTTCACATTTGTCTATATTCCCTCAAAGATAATCAACTTTTCAAAGCTATGTTTATAATTCTTATGTATGTCTTTATACACTTATTTACCATCATTTCCAATCAACTGCTCCTTTGTCATCTACTTTAGAGACTGTAACTTTAAGTACTTGGTACCTTGCCTCTCTTAAAGATCTGAAAGGCCATAGACATAGTCATGGCTAATGATGTAGTTATGTCTCTGGTAGGATAACCTTCCCCAAATGAAAAGGTAAAGATTTGCTATAGACAACATTTTTTGCCCTTCGCAATTTTTTCTTTCCATTTTTCAACTTGGAACATAGACATGAGGCTGAGGTAACTATCTTGTCACAGTAGGCAACAAGAATAAAGAAGAGTTCTATGCTTCTTTGTGGCAGGAACAGAATATGGAAACAGCCTGGGTACCTGATAGCATTGTTAGATTACTGCACTAGGTTAGGGCTTCCTGCCTCAGACCACCCTTCACATGAGATGATTATGTAGTCTCAGATGCTACTGATTCTACATCATTAATCCACATGCAACTAAGAAGGAAAATGTTGACGATTACACAATAATAATAGAATGCTCTCTCTTCACATCAATTGTGAATGAAAACCTAATTTTACAGATAAGAAATTTGAAAAACGTGTTCCTGAGAGTTAATGAAATATTAAAAATAATTTTTTAAACCGTTAGTTGAGGTGTCAAACACTTGCTGCTGAACAGTTTCCTAATAGATACCATTCTAAAATAAATAGACACATTTAGACTGAAATTAATGTAACTGAAAATAGAGAAGGAAGAAGATTAGGCTTTATTAAGAAAGCTGCTCTTTGCTCTAAATCAGCAATCCAAGATGGCTGAGTCCAGAAATCCAACAGCATGTTGTGTCAGGCATGGGCCTGTTTATTGGCAGATTTATTTCTTGCCCTTTTCTGGTCTGGTCTGTAATGTGCCAGGCTAAGTTCCCAGCCTTCTCGGTGAGTGAGGTCCAGCTGAGTTCAACCAATGAGATGCATTGCCTGGAGAGTGGGAGAAGACATGAGGGGGGCATTGTATTCCTTTCCTGTCTCTGTCATTAGCAACTGAAAACTCCTCCCTGGATCAGGCCCTTACCAAACAGACCAGCCAAGGTTGCAGCATCTGCTTGGTATTCCTGACCTCTTGTCTTTTTGTCCTTTCATCCTGGGAGTAATAGTGATTTCCTGCTTTTCCCCATCTCAGGATGGCCTCACCAACCCGTTTGACCTCTTGGCTCGCTCATGACCTGTGTCACCAACTCCTTGCATTAAGTCTCTCTGACACTTGGACTTTTTGATGTGGTTTTGTTTCCCTGACTATATGTCAGTGATACTTTTTGAAAAGTTGAATTTTCAGCCGTAAGCTCAAGTTATTGCACACTAAGTCTAACAGATGGGAATCATAGCAGAAGATATGTTTGGGACTTGAAAAAAGTTGATTCCCTGGGCTTTTCCCCAACACCTAATGTAATATACTCCTTGGGGAAGGGGCAATTATTCCTATTGTACAGTGCAGCTGGCAAGAATCCTGGGAAAAGGGAGTTTTTAATGCTCCTCCCCAGATCATTGGTTTGAATGTTCAGAGGCAGAATAGTCTTTATTTTTATTGAGAAGGACATGACTTACACGTTAGTTTCTCTTCCAAACAGAATTCTTTATTACTATTACCCTATTCTCTCTCCACTTGGATACTTAGGAATGAATAAATATCCTTTGGGCTTAGATTGATTGGTCATCTTGACGTAGCAAAAGAGAGTTTACCTCACCTAGAAGCACTGGAATAGGAGGTGGATATAGTAAGTAAATGAGAGTTGGATTGCCTCCTTAAGGGGAAAGGTGAGTATGATTGGATTATAGTGAGGTTTTGAAAATAAGGAAAAAAGGTATGTGTGGAAACAGAGAAGCCAGAAAAAGATAGTAGATATTTGTGTTCTTCCTTCCTGGGGAACCTCTCTCTCTCTCTCTCTCTCTCTCTCTCTCGCTCTCGCTCTCGCTCTCGCTCTCGCTCTCACTCTTGTTCTCACTCTTGATCTTTCTCTCTCTCCTTCCTCCTTCCTTCCCTTTCTTTCTGATAATAGCAACTTAATTTTCCTTTGGGAAATCACCTCTTTCCCACTCTTCGTCCACATGGTATGGTGGTATTAACACTAACCCTTCCTCTAGGGTTAGGCAGTTAACTCAAGCCTGGCCGATCAGAACACTGTACCTCCCTGGCAAAAATGATTGTCCAGGATGGGCACATGTCCTAATCAAAGTCTGTGAGATGCAAAGTTGTAACTTTTGAAAGGGAAGCGTTCACTGTTGTTCGTGCTGGATACAGTCAAGACACAGGGAAGCAAAGGTGAGAGACAGAACAAAGACAATTCTTGATAACATTGTCGACCAGCTGAATTCAGCTGTGGCAAAACCCAGAACTGGCTCCTGAACTTTTGACTACGTTGACAAGTAAATTCCTTCTCTAAGCCTATTGTGAGATATGTTTTCCTTCCTTCCTTCTTTTTCCCTTCCCCCTTTCCTTCCTTTTGCTGAAAGAACCCCATAAGAAGCGTCTGTATATTTATGCTGTCTTTTCTATATTGTTCTTTCTCTCTTCCTCCATTTTGCTGAAAAGTATTATAAAAAGTATCTGCATATATATGCATATCTTGGGGCTAAAGATGAATTAAATTTGGTGAAAAGGAAAGTTAAAATACTATTTATAATATGTAAACAAGCAAAATCCCCCTTTTAATATTACTGCATGCAGATCAGGGACAACAGCATTTGGTTTTAAAATATCTATGGCTCCCTGGCCAGGTAGCTCACTGGTTACAGCACCGTCCCTATATGTCAAGGTAGCAGGTTTGATCCCCTATCAGGGCATATACAAGGATCAACCAATGAATGTATAAATAAGTGGAACAACAAATGGATGTTTCTTTCTCTCTTCCCACTGCCCCCTTCCTCTCTCTCTAAAAAATCAATAAATTAAAAAACAAAAACCTCTGGTTGATATGTTTTCTTAATTCTCATCATGTATTGTGTTGGCAATATCATAGTTGCCAATGAAGTTGACACTGGGGCACTACATGCACTTTGTCTATTATAGGAATTTAGGAAGCATATTTAAAAGAGGCTATGTTACCATGTGCAGCTCACGAAAGTTCATGAATATGTAACCAATGGAATACACAACTAAAAGTAAGCAAATATTTTCTTAATGAAATTCTATGATCTCACAGGGAAATGACTATTTAACATCACGTACAAGCTTTTGTTCTTTAGCCCTTGATTTGTATTGAGTCATTGGGCACCTATATCAGCATTGCCTTTCTGTTTAAGTCTAGTTTTGGCCTATGTATAGAAACCTCATTTTCATATAATTTAATTTTTATGGTGATGGCTGCTTTATAAAATAAAGTTGATTGCCAGTGTGAAACTTTTCAAAAGGGTAAGCGAACACTGATTTCTTTATTTCAAAACTAATGACATTGAGTGCTTTTTGGTTCATTTTTCACTTAGCTTTAGAAAAAATCAATTGCAGAGTTTTAGAGTTGGAGAGGAATGTAGAGCTATTTCAGCCCCAAATCCTTATTTTTGGGTGAGGAAACACAGTTACCGAGATATAAAATGGAAATAGTGGAGAAAGCATTTAAGAATTTGTACTGCCTTTGGCAACCACAGAGTAGGAGGGAACTAAGCTGTTCTCTCTCTTTTTGTACTTTTACTTTCTCATTGCCTTTCTCAGGTCTACCTCCATGGGTACAAGATGAGGTTCATAGATAATTTTAGAATTACATATTTCTTTCTCTTTATTAGTATATATTTATTGATGTTGATTTTATTTGTTGACTATCCAACCTTCCAGAGTCATTACACAGCGACTATATAAAATGTCAATTTTTATTATTGCTCCATTAATAATGCTAATAAAAAGGATAATGTCATACATCTTTTTGGCAGTGGGGAAAGAGACAATGGAACCCTGGCAATACAGTTCAACAGCAGAGCAAGAAAATTTGGTTAGAATGTTCCCCGTGCCTCCTACAAAGTCCCATCTTTCTCTCAAGCTCTGTAACTCTCGGGAAGAACTGTGTAACGATGCTCAGTGAGGCTGTGTTGACCTGGTCCAGTGTTCACTCAGCCTGTCTGACTAGGCGCTACACAGGAGGCCACACAAAGGCCCATCATGCCTGAGAATTAGGCAGTTTTCCTCCATTTCTTAGTACGTACTGTGTATATAGGATCTTAATACAAATGTTCTGATGAACTAAAGAACATTAAAATGAGACAAGTCAGTATTTTACTAGTGTTAGAAACTTCCCAGAAAGTAAATTTGCCCACCACTATTAATAGTTCTCAGAACTTTCTGTGATGTAGCAACATTTGTGATTATGATTTCATACAAGAGAACCACTTTTGAATTTTTCAAAACTATTTAACACTTAAAATTACACACAATACAAAATACTTGTTTTACAAGTTGAAATCTTTACACTTACGGGTACAGTTACAGTAATGCAAGTAATATTAGTGTATTCACTTAGAGCAGAGTTATTTATCTTCATTGGGCTTAACACAAAGCCAAGAACGAACTATTTGCTTAAACTGCTTTCTACTCTTTGAATTAGAAAAGAAAAATTACTTCTACCTCCTTTATAATATTGTCAGAATGAGAAATAATGCCAACAATTAAGAAGCCTGGTATTTCTGTAAATGAGAGATCATATTCCAATAGCTTTTAAGTTGTAAATCGTAAAGTTTTGGCTACATATGTCTATCAAATTGTCATTATCTCAGCTTTCAGGAAAATTACGTCATCTTTGGTAATAGGCTGCCAACAAACAGAAACTATAGACTACACCATTTTTTCCAAAGAATCCTGTATTTTAATGAATAGCTGAATAAATAGACATCAATTATAAAATTCACATTAAGATAGAAGAAAATCCAAACATTTTGATTGCTTTATCTCTTAAATTTGATACCTACTACAAAACGAACTATTTATGTTAGGGTAAAAATAAGCTGAATCATGGGTGTGTAACTGGGAAGTGCTGGCAGATATATACAGTAACATGGAGGAGCCATAAAATAAAAGTGTTTATATGTACATACTTTTCCTTACATTTTTGCATGGAGAAACACTGCTCTATAAAATGGGAAAGCACACAGTAGACCGCATGCAACAAGGACCGATACAATGTGCACAGCAGAATAATCAAACAAGACACAAGAATTATGGGTTTAACAAAGAATTTCAGAACAATTAAAAAAAAAAGGAAGGATTGAAACCTGGAATGCTTTCTTATTGAGGTTTCAGAATATAAATTTGTCCAACAAGCTTCATGATAGTTTTTAAAAGTTTCCACTTGACCACCTATGGATTAAGTGTAGAGCTAAAAATAAACCAGCATATTATACAAAACTTTGTATATTAGCATACAAAAGGTAACAATTTACTTTTTGTATAAAATATAACCTTTTGATAGTATATTTATTTCACATAAGTATAAATATAACCCAAAGAATATGTTTTAAGTATTTCTACCAAAATATTCTTTACAAAAGTTTACAAAACAAGTAATTTATTCATATTTACAACCTAGCACAGAAAAGATTCTGGGCCACTGATGTTGGTATTGTGTAAAAAAGAGTGCTTGACATTTTAAAGATTAGGAGAGGGGTCTTCAGAACTGTCAAAATGTGTTTTTTTAGGAACAGATACCTAAAGATTCAGTTATTAAATGACTTCGGTTAAATTACATTTGATAATTGAATATGTGAGTATACACCTGTAACTAAAAAGCTGAAGTTAACCTGTGTTCCTCTGTAATGAGGAAAATGAGAGTGATATTTTGCATCCATCTCAAATCAGCACACAGCTTCCCCATGTTACAGCTGATCTGTATGTGGGCACTGAGGTTACATGATTCACCAACTCTTTCTTTGACAGTGCTGAACCCTGAGGGAGAAAACCTGGATACGAAGGGTCCCTCCGGCATGTGGCAATGATTCATCACTTCAGGGACAGAAGAATGAATAGACTGCTGCTGCTAACAGATCACACTCCATGCAGCTGTTTACCCACACAATATGTCCAAAGAGGACAGATTACTTTCTCTCTCAATTACGCTTTCCTTCATGGCCTATGAAGTAGACTTGTACCCATCCACACCCGCCATCCCTGGTCTGATCTTTTGCTTCTTGTCTTCAACTGAAACATGATATCTTCTAACCTCAGTTTTGACCTCCAAACTTTCTGTTCTTACCAATCAGTCTCTAGTCATCAAAATAATCAGGGAGGACCAGACCCAATTTCACTCAGCTTGGGAACTAACCAGCAGGGACCATTACAATACACAATACCCCATGTTATTTGTGGCCAAATACAGCTCCTTGATAGCAATGTCTGATGGGTGCTTTCTTTTTCAAATAGTGAAATCTGATCCAGACATATGTGCAGTAATATTTCAGTACGACTAGGACAAGTTGTGATTGCATCTAAGACTTGAAAATAGACTTGGAAATTGGTTGTGGAAGCCCAAATAGAGTTGGACAGCTCTGCATTCGTGTCTCATCACTAAATACAGCATCTTACTGAAGTAGAGGATAGGTAGGAAAACTGAAAAAGTGAGCGGTGAGTCTGGGGAAGATATTCAACAGTTCACTGGATGTCCTCTAGTTTCTCCAGCTTTTCTCTACGCCAGACAGTGTTTGGTTACTCCGAACAAACCTATAACATTTTAATCTAGGGAGTTTTGGGAAAACTAAATGAAAAGATAAAGTGGAAAGATGAAACCACACATATCTATTAGAGCAAATTAAGGAATTTGTTGCTTGTTAATTGGAACTAATACTTCTGCATGACATGGAGTTTAAACAAGCTAAAAGTTGTATTACTTTTCTTTCAGGGAGAAAAAGAGCTTGGGGAGCCTATTTTACACAGCTAATTATACATCAACATCACAGTTCTGTTGGGATAAATTGGATATGGTGTCCTGGAGTTTAGACAGGGAAAAGTGATCCCTATGTTTTACTTTCAGGTTTGAGATTTAAAACGAGCATTTTGGACCAAAATGTTCATCACCACAGTTACTTTTTGCTTTCCACTTTTAAGCTGTGGTATCTTCAGGTAGTCCCACTAAAAGTCAACAGTTAGCCTCTCCAGGGTCCTTGTAAAATACTGCCTTTTAGTGCTTGGAGTTGGTGAATTGCCTCCCTTTTCTCCTTTAGGAGTTGTTCCCCAAGATTTCATCAAGATTGATGTCTTTCATCCAGTCATCATTACCAGGCTCTGTCTTCAATAAAGAATCAATGAAATCAGCATCACTGTTTAGGGCAGGGCCCATGTTATCAGTCTGTTGGTTGAGAAAGTCAAAAGCTAAGTCATTCCCATGGTCAGTTCCTTGAAAAGCCCTCGAGCTTTGGTTAGGTGAAGGAAAACTGCCAGGTGTCAGAGATGGTGGCTGGCTTATGCCTGTCCTTGACTGACTCAACCCCGTTCCTGACGGGTTCAAGTTGGGTAAGATCTGTGTGCTTAGCTGATTGGGTCTGAGATTCAGACTTCTGAGTGGACCTATAGTTTGTCCATTCAATGTCTGGCCCAATTGGTTCATAGGTCTCATTTGCACTGCTGGTGTTATCTGATTAGGAGGAGCCACTGCCCTCTGGGAAAACTGTTGGCTACCTACCGCTTGTTGCAATGACTGGTTTGGAGTATAGGCTGCAGGTGTACCTGTGGGGAAGCGGACTCCTGCAGACTTCAGGGCTTCCTGCTGTTTGGTTGTTGCTTCTTGGGAGGCCCAGTTGGGTGCTGTTGTGTTGGATGTGATCATTACATTCGATGTTCTCTGTGCTGGCATGCTTGCCATAGTATGGGTTAAATTTGGTCTCAGTTGTGAATTGCCAACAGGTCCAGCTCCAAAAGTGGCCACATTATTATTATTACTTGGCCCTAAGTTAGGTGGCCTTGGCATTAGAGGGTTGTTCTGATTTGTTATCAATTGGTTTGGGTTCCTCTGTTGGGTCAATTGATTCATTCCTGAAGAGATGCTGTATGTGCCGGGTTGGTTGCAAGGCATGTTTCCATACATCCCTATGTTCTGAACTGCTGTGGATAATGATGGCATTCTCGTTCCATGGGATGTAGACATGAGGTTGGAATTTGGAGTTAAAATGCTGTGTGTTGAGACTGGGTTTGCCAAAGTCTGGTTAGAGTTTAAATTCACTGTTGATGAGCCACCTAAGAAAAAGAAGACAATTATATTAGTTCACAGCAGTAGGTTATCTCTTCTTCTTCTTCTTCTTTTTTTAGCACTTTGTAATAACTTATCAAGGACAAATGTATGGCCTTGAAAATCACCAGTTCTTCATCTGAATCATCCCTATTCAAGAAGGTGCCCCAAGTGGCTCCTGTTTCCAAAGGGTAAATTCCTGTCTCTTTATAAACATCTGGAATTCAATGTAACAGTGCTTCAGTGGCTATTTCCATATGGAAAGTTCTGCTCCAAGAGGTACAGTTACTACCGTGTTGTAATCCATACATCATGAGCCTCACTAAGCTCTATCTTTTCTTTAAGGTTCAGGCTAAGGTCCTTCATTAAATGTTCCCTGATAACCCAGCCTCCTCTCTCCAGCAGCATTTTCTCTCTAAAGTTTTCATTTAGCACTTAGCCTTTGTATTGGGAAATCCATGGAGCCTCAAAGGGCCTCCCAGCTATGTTGATGCCTGTCAATAGGTGATAGGATGTGGGACCTTCTAATAATAAGCTGCTGAATAGAGAGGCTCCACACATCAGATAGCAATTAATCAACACATTGAAATCTTCCTGGCTTGGGGAGATCAAAGTTATCATGGGAAACACCTTGAGTGGCAAAAGTGAGGTGTTGAAAGATTTTTTTAAAAGTACATGCTGGATGATAAGTTCCACAGGGAAAGAATTTTTGCCTGTTTTGTCCACTCTCATATTCTCCAAGTCTAGTGGATGGTGCAAAGTAGGTATTCAACTGATATCTAACGAATGAATGAATGAGTGAATGAGAGAGTGAAGCAAAGATGTAAGTTGGAGAAAGACACTCTTTTAGAGTACTCTCCCTCCAGAGAATCAGAGATACTGAGAAACAGAGAACTAGACACACATACAGATATTAGAATGGCAGCGTCTGAGGACAGCATAGCTGCAATTGCAACCCTAGGGTATCCCCTTCTGCTCGAGGATAGCTAGCATAGTACACAACGTGAGCGACTGCTGGTTTTGCTACGCGTTTAAAAATATGTCTCCAACTAAATGATGACATGCCCCTTGAAGGCAGGAGCAGAATTCTTTGTATCTCCAGACTTAGCATGGGGCCATGAACTGTGTACGGCAGAAAGTGTTTGACGAAGGGGGATCAGTGTCGGGTAGGAGATGCCTGAACAATAACTCCAAGTCCACGGACTGCTAATGAGGTTAAGCAGCATCATTTTGGTATCTGAAGGTTTCATGAGAATAGAGTTTACACTATGAAAATGCTATGGAAAATTTTTAAAGGTTGAGGAAATCACTCTCTCTGGGTGCTCTCCATTTTAATAATATGCCCGGAGAAGGTTTATGAGGACAGCAGTGTTTTTAAACAACCAGGGTACAGATAATTTTCATAAAGATCACAAAATATTATTCACAATTAATATTTAAAAACTCATACTATATGGTAGAAATTGCTCCAGGTGCTTTTCAGACATCACTTCTGATATTAACATTTGGGCAAAATGATTATTATTGTATTGAGATTAAGATAAACATGATAAAAAGAGTTGGTGTTCTGCTTGTTGCTTATTCCATTCCAGAAGACATGGAAGTACCACATTCTAGAGCAGTGATTCTTACCCCCTTGGGGGTCAGCAGTTGGATGCTGAGGACCTCTCCCTTAGGAAAGTGCCCGTATGCACTGTGGAAGAGACTTCTAGGTGCCTACCAAATACCCAGCTTCCCTGTGCTTCTTAGAAACAGAGCCTTGATTTTGTAGTGAGGTTCCAGCTGAAAAACCACATTTCCCAAACTTTCTTGTTGATGGTGGAGGGGAGGTAAAAGGGTGGGGGGACAAAGGGATCCATATGAATAAATTCTGGCTAAAGATAGAAGTTATTAGGTGAGAGCCCAGGAAACCTACTTTTAAAAGGGAATTTGGTTCATGTTCCCTGCAGCATTATATAAACAGCTGCGATGCAGAAGCAACCTATGTGTCCATTGATGGGCGAATGTATAAGGAAAATGTGGTATATCTACAGGGTTTGGCAAAAGTAGTTTTCAGTTGTTTAAATGGAAAATAATACAATAATTAATAAATAATACAAGAATAAACCCTGTTTTACATATTTTCAACTGTAAACCTACTTTTGCCCCACCCTGTATATATACAATGGAATACTACTTAGCCATAAATAAAGATGAAATATTGCCATTTGTCACAAGATGAATGGATGTAAGTGAAATAAGTTGATGGAAAAGGACAAAAACCATATGATTTTACTCATATGTAGAATATGACACCAAAAAGTAACATGTACAAAGAAAACAAAAACAAACTCGCAGATAAAGAAAACAGATCGGTGGTTACCAGAGGGAAAGAGAGTTGGGGGGGTGAGTGAACTGGGTCAATGGGGTCAACTACACAGTAACGGAAGGAAAGTCGACTTCGGTGGTGAGCACACGATAAAGTATACAGATATCAAATACTGTTGTACATCTAAAAGTTATGTAATGTTATTAACCAATGTTACTTTAAAAAGTTTTTTTTTTTTAAATAAAGGGAATCTGATTCATTTTGGAAGTCATATTTCTTTTTCCCTTCTTCCATCTTTCTGTCTGGAATATGGATGTGAAGGCTGTAGGTATGGTGGACACAGCAACCCTTAGAATAGAAGCTACATGCCAATGATGGTGGAGCAGAAAGATAAAATTTGCCTGGATCCCTGATAACATGGTAGAGCACCAAACTAGCCTTAGACTACTATCCTTTGGGATTCTTTTATGTGAAAGGAAAAGAAAAGTCCTAACACCCACCTTGAATTTTGTATACCGTTTCAAAGGTAGCTTCCCATGAAATCCCTGATAGGCCATGTATTAGGAACCATGTTCCAAATAAACCCCATCTTCTCTTTCAACCTCCTTGAGGGCAGAAACATCTAGAGAACCCTGTTTTTGCCCCAAGGCAAAGTAATCTTAGGGAGCGGAATACATATATCCCATTCTAATTTTAGTGGAGAGAGGCAATCTAGTACATTTGAAAAAATTGACACAGATCAGAATATATTTATAACAGGACCAGAAAAATTAACAAACAGGAGTGTTCACAGCCCCTCTGTCTCTAGACGATTGTCTTAATGGCTTCCTGAACGGATGAAGGTAACATGTAAAGCAGAGGGAACTTGGGAAATTCCAGGACAAGCTTAATTTACATGAGAAAGTGCAGTGAGTTCTGGGCAGCAGGGACTTGAATAGTTGGTGAATAGGAGAAGGCTCTGTTTGGGAGAGGTCTTTTGGAGTTCGGAGAGTGAGAGATTGTAGGGGTGGTGCTTTGTTATATGGAGAGCTCTATTAAGAAGTTTTGCTTTGTATTTGAAATGCCATCACCTTTGGTATTTTTTGGGAGATTTCATAAAGACTTAAATAGCTTTTTTCTTTTATTATTATTTTTAGAGGGAACAAGGAAGAGAGAGATATCCATGTGAGAAATATTGATTGGTTGCCTCCCATTTGTACCCTGACTAAGGACCGAATCTGCAACCTAGGTATGTGCCTGACCAGGGACTGAACCCGCAACCTTTAGTTGCATGGGACAACGCTCCAACAGACTGAGCCACATCAGCCAGGGCTTAACTCACACTGTAGTAATTTCTTGGTGGAAGGACTGTCTGTGTTAGAGACATGAGTCCAAAGATGGAGACAAGTTTGGGCTTTGAGCAAAGCCCAAGAGTGACTCAGATGTCACTCAGAGAGAAATGTCTACTTACCCTACATGTGGCAAGACATGTCATTAGGAGGAGAATGGTTGAACCTAACAGTTAGAAAATATTGAAGATTTTTTGAACTCTCAGAGGTAGTATGGAGAGCAGTGAAATATGTGAATGTGGGACAAGATTAAACGAGTAATGATAAGAAAACGAAAAATAATCAAGTTTGGTCTTGATCTGTAAGTTATATGGGAGGTAGTGAAGGACCCTAAGAAAGATGTTACAATTAAAAATGAGATGGGGAAAGAGGGAATATCAAAAACTGAACAGTTCTCCTCTTTCCACAGTTATAATTTCTATTAATTTTTGAGAACACTTACCAGAATACTGAGCAGTTGGTTGCATGTTCCCCACATTTCTTCTTTGGTCTTTGTAATCTGGGGGTGGCCTTGTCAAATGTCTGTTTATCTGATCTTGTGGAGCAATTTTCTCCTGGAAAACACAAATGAAAACATATTGAATTACACTGTTACCTTCTCACTTGTAAAAATTTGTAGACTGTTATTCAAAAAAAGAATGTAAGAACAATCTTACAGCCATACTTGTGATTCATGGATCTTATTTAGTAGTCTCTCCTTTCCGTTTCAATAATCTTTCTGCATGGAAGTGTAATTTCTCTTTTCCTTAATGTTCAACATGTGTTTTGGGTCTAGTAATTACTCTAATATTCTTTATTTTGCAATTAAGTTTCAATGAGAACTAAATTTGTATGATTTTTGAGTGGATAGTTCTAGTTTTTTTTAAATCTTCACCCAAGGATATGTTTATTGATTTTAGAGAGAGAGGAAGGGAGGGAGGGAGAGAAGAAGGGGGAAAGAGAGACAGGGAGAGAGAGAGAGAGAGAGAGAGAGATACAGAGAGAAAGAGAGACAGAGAGAGATCATTGATCCGTTGCATCCTGAATGGGCCCTGACTGGGGATCAAGCCCTCCCCCTAGGTGTGTTCCTTGACTGGAGATCAAACCTGGAACCTTTTGGTGCACAGGATGGTGCTCCAACTAAACCACTTGGCTAGGGCTCTGGTTTTATTTTATAGCGCACCTGATGTGCTTTGGCACCTATAGAGGGTGTGGCAAAAGTAAGTTTACAGTTCTTTATATGGAAATGTACTATAATTAATAAATAATAATACAAGAATAAATTATGTTTCACATACTCACTATCAACCTACTTTTGCCCCACCATGTATACAGGTCTGGTCCAACATAGAAAGCATAGGAGTAGAATTTCCAGATAAAATACAAGACACTGGGGCATTCTGTATTTTTATTTGTTAAATCTGGTAACTATTTATTTATTTACTTATTTATTTTTATTCAGTTACAATTGTCTGCATTTTCTCCCGAAATCTGGCAACTCTTAAGAGGAGGATATGTCAGGAGATAGCCTATCAGGTACTGGTAGGGGCGCTATATGCATTTTACTTCCTTTTTCCTCTCATAAACAATAGTTGAAGGTAGGAATGGTTATTCCCACTTCATAGATCAGGAAATAGATGCTTCCTTAGGCTCAGTAACTTGCCTAAGATCACGTCGCAGCAGAACAGAAACCAAATCCTGAGTCAAAGACTCAGGCTCTTTCCTGCCTACCATAGAAGGGCCCCTTGCTGCTCTGTTTCTCTGTGCTCCCTTCTCAAAGCACAGACATTTCCCAGGCTCCCGTCTTCTCTCCTTTCTGGAATCACCCGCCTTTAGATCTTTAGAGCAGGTTTCTTTGGGAGCTAAGAGAGGACATAGGGGACTTTCTTTCACATTGCAATGAGGGAGAACGCACAACATGAGGACCATGGGTGCCTCTGTAGGAGCGTGTTAGAAAGAAACTGTTACGCGGTTTAGGCATTGATTGGGTGATTTAGGGAGGGTCTGAGGAAGTGAGGGTTTGTTCTGGATTGTGAGCTGTCAGAAAGCGAGGTTGATTCAATGGTTGAGGAATGATGCAGCTGTCACTCATTTAGGTAAAGAGGGGGATTTTGGTGTTTTGTGGGTTGCACAGTGGCCTTGTTTATATCTGTTTTTAGACAGGATTTTGAAGTGGCCTTAACTTTGTCTCATTTTATCATGGTCTCAGAGTAACCCTGTCTGCGGTTAGTGTTATGTAACATGTCCAACAGAGGACACAATGGCTTGGCTCTGAGTGTCCTACCGGTTCTGGGCATCAGGGGCTGCTTTTTTTCTTTTTCAGCACAGATCAGGAATTTTAAGAAATTGCTTCACTGCACCCTGAAGCAACCTCCATTTTCAAAGATAAAAATAATTGGCACAGGTAGACGGAGGAGACTGTAACTACAGAAGAGTCAGTAAGTAGAAAAGAAATCCCTGGGACAGATAATCGGGTAAGTCGGAGGGAAGCCCAATGTGGCCTGCCTGCCTGCCTTAGAACCACTGAAACCACCTATTTCTCAGTTTCCCGTCAGATTCCAAACTTTCTAAGTGGAATAAATTCACCATCCAGGGGAAAAAAAACAGCCTTAAAACAACAATAAACCAAATTCAAATTCTTGTTTCTAAGAAAAAAATAACTTGAAAGACTCACAGGGTTTTTTGGGCATCGAGTAATTCATATAAAACGCAATTTTGATGAGCTAAGTGTAAATGAATCGGAAACATATGGATTACATTTCTTTTAAATATGGGTTTACAAATTAAGGGAAAAAGTGGTTGTCGAAACACTTTGGTTTTACCCAAACCCTAAATGTTTAAAAAACAGCTTGAGATGTTCTATGAACCCAAATGTGGCAATGTTCAACCATTCTTGTTGTAAACTATTGTGTAAGCTGACAGTTTTGATTTTTATGCCAAGCATGAGACTTTCTGAAATCTTCTCTTTTTCAAAAGCATCTATTATTTTTTCTTATGTAATTAGGTGTTTCTGCTGTTTATATTGAAGAAAATAGGATTCATGTGTGCTGAGTGTGTGTCAGACAGAGGGAGAGAAAGTGGGGGAGGGAGAGAAATCAGGCTTTTGGTTCCCCATTAAAGACTAGATTTTAAATCTGGACTTATTTTATATATATTTAATTTAATTACTGACTTTCATTCCCCTGAGTGCTAAATCTGGTTACTCAAAGTGTTGACACACACATCTCTGGAAACCGGAGTTTCTTGAACTGCTTGTTCACAAATGGGTTGGATTCAATGGTCTTGCATATGGGCTATCCCAGAACAGCCAATTTGTCATTTTGTGATGAAAAGTAGGAAAGACCAGATTCCAACACTGAATGGAGACGGCTCCATTTGCAAGAGAATAACATTCCCATTCTACATAAGTGTAAACTCCCAGGCATCCCTGAGATCACTTCTGTGTAACATGAAATTTAACTTATCAACTAATGTCTCATGATAACCCAGTGTCTTGGACCTAAAAACCTAATACAGAGATAATCTTCTGGTGCATATATCTATCTGTCCTGCTTCAGTTTTGCCACCACAAAATGTAAAATGTGGATAATTCTAGGACCTCCCTCATACTCCTATTGTAAGGATTAATCTTTTAATTCTGAAAAAGCTCAGCATGGTACCTGGCACATAGTAGGTGCACACAAAATGTGTTGATAATTATGATCTCTATTGTAATAAGTTCCACTCATTGTCCCCCTTGTGCTTCATTGGTGGGAGAGTAACAGACAGGACAGTAAGGATAACACACTTTCAGGAGAAAATGTCTCAATTTAGGCGCCTCTCTGGTCTGGCCAACTGACTGCAAATGACTACAAAGCATATGCTAATGTAAAGTGGTATCAAAGACTGTTTCTTCCTGGATATGCTAAAAAGTACAGGCAGCCTCAATGGCATCCAAACAAGCGAAATGTGAATGGTTTATAAAAACCACAAAAGCAGTGGCCTGGGTCTCATTCATCTCTCACAGCTTAGGCCCCTGCCCTTTGCACCTGTCCCAGTGGCGACTCAGCTGGGCTCAGCGGGAGTGAGGCCAGAGCCAGGACGGGACCCTCACGGAGTGCTTCCTGGCCTTTTCCTCAGAGCTGCAACTTCAGAAACTGAATCTCTGAAGGTTATAATTCAACAGGTTAGTAGTACTGATTGGAGTAATGAGGGTGTAACCGAGAAGTTAATCTTAGATGGTGCATTTTTCTCTTCTACTGTCCTTGTTTCTAAGCTATGTAGTTTATAAGGTTAAAAAAAAAAAGTGGGAGTGGGTGAGTGAGTGAGTGAACTGGGTTTTTCAAAACTATGATTTACAGAAGGAACCAGACGTGTCACTTTATGTCAGTGGCTCCCCTACCAGGAGTGTCCAACCTTTCGGCATCTCTGGACCACGCTAGGAGAAGAGTTGTCTTGGAACACACGTTAAATACGCAAACACTAATGAAAACTGATGAGCAAAAAAGTGTTTTAAGTAAGTTTACGATTTTATGTTGGGCCGCATTCAGAGCCAACCTGAGCCGCACACGGCCCCCAGGTCGTGGGCTGGACGCCCCTGCGCCTTACAACGTAGGGCGATAGTCAAGGTCACCTGTAAGTTTATTTCTCACTGTTCTTTATTCAAATTCAAATAAATTTATTTTTATGTCTTCTTGTATGCTTTGGATTCCAAACTTATTCCATTCGTCATTCCTAGCAATATCAATAATTATTATATCATTATGTATACTTTCCATCATGTATTAAACATTTAACGATACAACCTCAGCCTGATGAACAAATACGTACATAGGCTGTGCTCTTTGGTCTCCGGCCCACCCTCCACCTGAATGATGGACCTCATGTACTCTATCCATCAGAATCCTACAGTCCTTCAAAGTCAAGTTTTACCTCTTGTGGGAGACTATCCCCAAACTCTCCAGGCTGGATTTTATATTTTATTCCATTACATTTTTCCTTACTGTGTTTATACCTTTATTATAACGCAAATCTAAATCTAGTACTTCTTTGTTTAAAATCCTTAACATCCTCTCCAGCGCTTTTGTAAATTCTGATGTCTTAAGCTCTGTTCTCTGGTTTTCCCTACCCTTGTGCACATTCTATGCCTCAGCTACCTAATATGCAGTATATTGTCTCCGAGTCTTTGAGTATGCTGGTTCTTCTGGCTCTAAAACTCGGCTCTTCACCCGCATCTCCCTGCTTCAGCTTCAGATCTGTAGTGGATATAACTTCCTCTCTGGAACCATTTCTAGCAGTGCCCACACCATAGCATTTAAGCACATGCATCACAGTGGCCTATTTATTTGATATCCCCAGTGAGCTCCAAGCACCTTATGGACAGAGAAAGGGTCTGTCTTGTTTATGGCTATATCTTACTGTAAATTACTAAATATTTCCTGAACGGATTATGGAGCTCATCACCCCTTGGTTTTTTGACTCTTACTACAAAGCTCCTTGAGTGTATACTTTTTAAATTTTGTTTTCCTTTGTTCCTTGTCTCTGTCAACCTGGAGAAGGTTAACTTTGTCCCTTTCTTCTTTCACCTAACCAAATAGCTTGAAGGGAGAGAATGAAAACTGGAGATAGGGCCTTGGTCTTAGGAGGCAGGAGAGTTTGGATCAGTTGTTGAGTGTATGAGTGAGTCTGAGAATACAGAAGGGATGAACAGATAAATATTGAAGCAGGGTTAATGTTTGGATACTGTGTGGGAAATAATGGCCTTGCCTTTCTTCAAGGCCACTTCACTATGATGAAGTGGGAAATACGTTGTCAATTTTCTTTAAAAACTCCTCCCATTCTGAGATGCTTTATTTTGAAAGTGATATCTTAATGTATGAAACTCCATGCTGGCTTTTAAAATTCTCTTGTCTCCAAAATCAGTTTGGATTTGAGGTGATTAGAGTTCACTATTTCTGCCCCTCAGGGCTGCGAACAAGACTGGTTTCTTTTGCTTAATCAAATGCCCCTGTTGGTGGTTCTAAGCATTCCTGGGCTGGGCAGGGCTGGTGAGCTGAGGTGCCTGCCATGCATTCCAACTGTCCAGCAGTTGGTAAATCAAGTTTTTTTCTTTTTTTTCCTGAAGCACTCAGTACGTATAGAATTAACTTCTCTTATAGCCAGAACACCCATGTTGCTATCACGTAAATAGGCACAGGGAAAAGGGCAGTAAGTGGAAATGGAAAATAATGAACTCTCTCTGTTGGACCAACAGGTTTGCGCAGTAGACATTAGGAGAAAGTTTTACCGCATCCACCAGCATCTGCTGCTGCAGGAGAAGTTGCTGTTTCTGCTCCATGATCTGCCTCTGTAGAGTCTGCTTCTTTCCCATCAATTGCTGATTCAACAGTGATTGCTGGGAGTTCATGTAACCACTTCCAGTGTTTGGATTTGAACAGGAGTTGGGGCTTGGACTGGGGCCTGTGTTCTGGCCTACCACAGAGTGTTGATCCTAAAGAAGAGAAAGGAGGGAAAAAGCTACTGTGAATTAAAAGAAGAAAAATGTATCACAAAGATCATAGGCTTAGATTCTGAACATTTTTCATCTTGTTAAGATCAAACATGGTTAATGGGTTGGAGATCAGAGAATTGCTTTTTAAGTGTAGAAGAAATAATTGCATATCACAGCAACCGAAGCAGCTGGGTTAAATACATTAGGGAACTGGAAAAGCTCCCATTTGACTCTGATAGTGGAACCTCCACATTCTGGAAGGCATTTATGGAACCTCAAAGAAAACTACCATAAAAACATATGGCAAATCTCTCAATTGCTTAGCACCAAACACATCATAAAGTGACAAGTTCTTCTTTTTCCCTAAAGTTAGCACATATCAATGCTGATCCTGCAATGAAAGTAAGGTTTTAATTAATGTATTTAAAAGTTGAATAACTGGCCATGGCCAGGTAGCTTGGTTGGTTAGAGCATCATCCCCACACACCAAGGTTGCGGGTTTGATCCCCTGGGCAGGGCATGTACAAGAACCAACCAATGAATGCACGAGGAAGTGGAACAACACACGGACGTCTCCTTTTCTGTCTTTCTTTCTCTGTCTCTGTCTCTGTCTCTCCAAAATCAAGAAATCCCAGTTGAATAACTATTTTGAACAGAAGAGGGCCAGCTTTCTCTGGTAAGGCAGGAAGGCTTGTGATTTCTGTTTTACGAACACTCATAAACTCGAAAGGGACTTCATTATTCAGAGACTTGTTAATTTTGTTCCTTGGTCAGCAAGTCAGATATCTCAGTGCTTAATCAATAAAAGAGCACCCAACCAACTGGTAATGAGAAAGTATTGATTAAAAACTCACATGGTATATTGAATAATGTTGGGTATTAGGGAATTGCCATTCTAATTGGAGGTTTCTACCAATCTTTAGGCATTGACAGGTCAGGACCCTGCAGTGTAGAAAGCTAAACCCAGCTCAGTATTTTCATTATTCCCAATGATGTGTTTAGAATTGAGCTGTACGCTGTTGGGATTACAAGGAAACTAGAAAATATTGCCCTCACCTTGGAGAATTTATCATCTAATTAAGGAAGAAATTACACAGTTACATGTAAAAGTATAAGCACATATAGAATCAAGTTTTAGATTATATATTGCAAGTACTAAGCCAAAGATCCTCACATTCTAATGATATTCATTTGGGAAGCAGATGTCCTGGCCTTGCTCTAGAAACTCTGAGGCTGTAGATCAGGTACCTGCTCAGGGGATTCTAATGCTCATTGGCCCAGAGACTGTTCTTTGAGAAACACTGGATATACGACAGCAATAAAATCCAGCTGTCATTCCCCAACTGGACTGTGTGGGGTTACAGTGATGAAAAGGGTAAAGGAACTCTCATTACAAGTAGTAGTAGTAGTAGTAGTAGTAGTAGTAGTAGTAGTGGCAGCAGCAGCAGCAATAGTAGTATGTATGTACTGCATTTGTAGAAAGTCCCTTTCATCTTCTCTTTCTTTAGTTTTCTGCTGAGTTAAAAAAGCCTGGGGATGTAGGAAGCATGGCCTTGCTGTAGTAATCCCTGGGGCTAAAGCAAAGGGATACAAAATAATCTTAAAGACATCTTTGTACTGAGGCTTATTCCTGGCCAGTCACTGCTCAGGCTTTACTCAATTTCTCTCATTTCCTCCTCCAACAAAACAAGGAGCAAAAGCTGTTTTATCATCCCAATTTTGTAGCTCAGAGAGATCTAGTCTCAATCACTATACTCTATCCATTTTGCAGTTGGGATGAGAAGCCTTGAGGAGAAATATTTTCATACTTTAAACCTGTGCCAATCCATCTGTCCATGAAGCAAATGTTTATTGAGCACTCCCCTCAGGAGTGAGCCCCTCCATTAGGCACATTGAATGGAGTGTGCTGGGGAGAAGGTAAGGGGGTGGGTACTGAGGGGGCGGGGTTGGTCCTCCTCACCAGTTAGTTAAAACTAATTAAAGCCAGCTCTGAGCAGCTTAAAGGAACCACACTCTAACACACCGGCACACAAAGTCCAGTCAGTCCTGTCAACTTTAAATCCACCATGGCTTTTGGGAAAGATGCCATCCCACCTGTCCTGCGGGCCTCTAGGAGTGTGGGCCGGGAGACAAGTGTGAGTGCCATCCACAGAGTGGCAGTCGACAAAGATCTGTGAGCTGAGGGATCTCGGAGAGCAAGCGGAGGAGGAAATACATGAAAGGTTGAGTGTTGAGTCTTGGGTCCACCCATGCTGATGAGGAAAGCGAGCCAGCGACAGGGCGAAAGAGGTGGGGTCAGAGAAGTGTAAAGATAACAAGACTGATGTTAGAGAAATCAATGTTCTCTAACATCAGAGAGAGAGTATATTGGAGGCAGTTGGCACTCCACTCTCCACTTCAACCTGATTAGAAACAGTCTGCTCTTTTCTATGATATAATTTGGAGTTTAGTGCAAAACTGTGTGAAAAAAAGGATTTTGTATTTTAAAGATACGGTTGACAAATGTATGTAGAAAATTAAATTCACTTTTCTTTCAGCCATCTTTGCATGGCCAGGCGGTGGACAAGACTATGAGCTCTAGAGATGGGCCTGCCGCGATTCCTATCTCAGTTGTGGCTCTCACCAGCTGTGTGATCTGAGAGAAGGTGACTCACCTTCATAAACCTCAGTTTCCTTATCTTTCCTTAACATGGGAACAACAGTGCTGACTTCACAGGGCCCCTGCGAGAATTAGGGGAGATAATACAATGCCCCAAATATTCAGCACATAGTAAGTAAGCATTTAATAAACAATAGCTACACATAATTGTTAAAGTTATTTTGACGCACAGGAGAAACAGTCTGTTTTTCGTGAAGCAAGGGAGACAGGCCTTGCCCGTTGGGGAAAGCTGTGTGTGTCAGCTCTACTAGAACCTAGAGGTTTTGTGAGCTCCCTGCAGAGTTACCTCCAGCCTCCTACCTGGAGATGTCAGCAGCTGAGTTGAACGGCACTCTCCGAGGGCTGTCTTTTGGTGAGTGCTTCTTTTATTTGGGTTAAGGACTCAGCTCAGTGCCCTGTTACTTTGTTCTTTGCTGTGCATTTTTTTAAAATTTCTTCACATCTAATTATTGTTTAACAGAGCAACCCATATACATTTACTAAGTGTTATACATTAATGTGCTCATTTGTAAAATGGAGGTAATTCCATTAATGACTAAAATTAGGTCAGATGAAATTCAGAACAGTTCCAGGAACTCAGTAGTGCTTGATATATTTTAGCAATTAATATTTTTCTTATTGACTTATTTCTGTATTATTTTACATATGACAGAAATGGTTTAGAAACAATTACCTCTATGAAGGAACTTACGTTGCAAGTGAACTTGGATTGCAGGTGCGCTGTGTTTGGCTCCCATCATGTTGTAAACACAGGTTGGCCCCTGCGCTTTCAGTTGGCCACAGTCCCCACTATTCCCTATTTTCTTATATCCACCTCTTTTCCCATCTCTACTACTTGCTTGACCCATGCAGGCATTTGAAGTTATGATCTCTGGCTTTTAGTTTACTGGGGATTCTACGAAACACACATCACTTCCCCACATCCACACTCACTCAAAGTTACTATGGTAAAAAGCAATGCACTAAGATTTCTATTAGGTGGTATGATACCTACCAATGCCTTAGAATTAAAATCCAGATTTCACGATGCCTAATTTAGTTACCCATGCATCCATTCACCCACTAATGAAGTTGATAAATTTTACTGAATATCTACTACGTGCTAGGCAGTTTCTATTTTTTGAAGATTAAAAATGTATGTAGAAAGGGGAAAAATGAAGAAAAAGAAAAGAGTGCTTAATGTTGGTAGCATGGGTGAACGTCATCAAAATAATTTACAGTGGAACCTGGAAAACCACACGCCTCTAAGATTTATAGCTCTGTGTGCCAAGAAAATGGAACCGTGTCTTTCCCTCTCTAATCAAACAGATGGACTGTGCTAATTCTAGTTTCATTCCTTTGCAACACCAAAAGATATAAAAATAAGAGATAAGCTCTCTTTTGGAATTGTGTAGAAAACTTTTAAACCTTGCAGCTTCTAGCTCCTGGGCCTCACCATGCGCTCTACCACACACATTCACAATTGAAGTAACATTCGGCTGGTGCCACTTTTTTTGCCCTTACGTTAGCTATGAAACACAAAACACCTCCTTACACAGACTTGCTGTCACTGCCAAGCTGTTGGGCAAACGTGAGCACGTGAAACAGCTTGAAAGAAGACAGGCTCTGATGTGTTGGCTTTGGTTTCTACGTTCAGACTCACCCTTTGCCTCACACTCAGCCCGTGTAGAACTTGACTTAGGAGAATTCATCTGCTTCCCTCTCAACACTCATTTTTTCCTCAAGAGCATGTGAAGGCCATGGTAAAAGTGGCACACTGTTAGCCCATTCACGAAAGTGTGTGTGTGAGATTGTGAATGAACTAGGTAGTTCCACTGATGGAGTGTTTTGTGTGACGGAAAACCTAGTTTTGTAGAGAAACTAGAAGTAAAGATTGATTTGGCAGCAAACAATAGCCACACACTTGTTCAAACCCTGAACTTACATGATCTTTCATTTTTTCTGCTTCTACCAATAAAATTATAGTATTTGATGCTAATCTATGCAGTAGGCTTCTGGTCCTATCCTCCTGGAATTTAATATAACTTTACATTTAATATGAACTTATACATGATTTCCCACATCTATGTGAGTGTGTGTGTGTGTATTTAAGATTTGAAAGTCCTGTTATAGCATTAGATAAGCCACTGAGTTAGAGTAGTATGCCAGTGTTTAAATATGGTTAAAGCTTCTTGATCCTTGATTTAATCCAGCACAGGGACTGCTAGAAGAATGAGAACATGTCTGTATTTTTAAAAATAAACTTCTGCCAATAATTAAGCTATGTCTTTAGAATTTTCTTCACTCTACTCTTATTCATTCATTCAACAAATATTTACTGAGCATCTACCATGCAGCGTGCATTCTTCTGGGCCTTGGGGATCAAAGTCCACGCAGCCGCCTGGACAATTCTCCAGCTTGTCTATACTTTCAAGTTTTCCAACTGGACTACTGGTGGGAAATTTATCTTCTAGAATGGTCTCAAGGATTCCAGGAGACCAGTTGGTAAATCGGGTATGTGATGACCAACGCTTTTAGCTGGAGGCAATCAAGGCGCGTTCACAAGTAAGTAGCAGTGTGTGAGGTTAAGTTACATTTACAGGAAGCTGGATGTACATTGTAATGTATGGAAAATGTGGCCAGAGAATGTTTTTCTAAATTTGTTACGTTGGTGACTTAATATGTTGCCCATGGATCACCACAATGAGACTGCAAACTACGTCTATCAAACTTGACAGAAAAGGGAACACTTGAACTCTTTTAATTAAAAAAAAAAATTTACCCTCACCCAAGGACATTTTCTTCATTGCTTTTAGAGAGGAAAGGAGAGAGAGAAACATCAATATGAGAGAGAAATACCAACTCGCTGCCAAGTGCATGCGCCCTGACTGGGGATCATACCTGCCCAGATCAGGGATCAGGCTTGTAACCTAGGTAAATGCCCTGACTGGGAATCGAACCTGCAATGCTTTGATTACGGGATGATGCTCCACCCACCTGAGCCACACCAACCAGGGCCACTTGAGCTCTTTTAAACGGTTACCTCTCTTCCTTAGAGGACAGTTTACCTGTCCTCCCTGTTATACCTATATTTCTCTTACAGCCGGTATGAAGTCCTTTTGAAAAAAAAGGTTTAAATTTAAAAATTAGAAATAAATCCCCTCTACTCCAGTCCTAACAGCTAATTCACCAATATTCTCTTATGTAAAATTTTAGCAATAAATATTTAAAGAAATTGCATATATGAAGAAAATTTTATAAATCTCAATAAACACATACCAGAGTATATGCTCAGCCCCTAGGGTCTTACTTCAATAAAATTATGGTTTCTGAAAATTATGGTCAATATGTGAAAGATCTTTCGAAAAATTGTTAACTAGTAAAAATGCAGGGATAACCTCTTCCTTTCACTTTAGTGGAGTGCAAGTGTTTGTCAAGCAGGAATGGTTTCAGCCAAACACAGAATGGGGCCCAGTTAGATATGTCACGAAGCAGCAAACAAGAATGTTCCTGGTGTCACTGAAGTGTGTGGAACTATTAAGACTCATTGAATTCAGTCAGTTTTACTGTTCAAGCAGTTTTGGGGCTGATCAGCTACAGCAAGTTTCACAAAGCAAACAAAGTTATCAGGCAGGTATTGTTCTCTTAATATTAAAAAAAAAAAACCTCTAAAATGTTTGTCCTGTTCTAGGCATCTGGGTAAAATAGCTCTCTGTTTCTCTTAACTTATTTTAGAAGGGGGGTATACAATGATTTCCCCCCCCAGAAATGAAGTAACTTGGATTCACAAGAGCATCCTGGCCTGGGATGACTGCCCTTTCTTTTTCTTGGCTTCCAGCGTGAGGCATCTGCAATTTGCAAAGCAAATTCAAGATAAAGGACCCAGCTGGGCATGTTTGTACAGTAGATCTCACAAACTGGTTTGCTATTCAATTAATCTTCCCCCACCCTTCTCTCTTTCCCTCTTCTTTCCCTGTCTCAGCGAACTCACTGCTCAACTGTTCCTCCAGGCTATTCATCTTCTGAACTGTCTACTTATTAAGCCATTTATTTATCTCTATGCCTGAGAAACAAGTTGCCTTAACTGTTTCAGATTCCCTACAAGCTGGCAGGCCCACTTAAGTTATTTATTTGGGGCATGGAGAGTGAGGTGGCCGTGGGCGGCTAAAGTAATGAAACAGTTCTTATTTGACACAACAACAATGACAATAAAATAGTTATCAGGAAATAATCCAGGATACAAGTTTTAAACAGAAAGACTGAAGATGTAAAACACTGCTTATCTCCAGGTTGCCAGTCTTTTCTTTCAAGGGTCAGTAAACTGTGGTATGACCAGTCAAACCCAGCTTGGCACCTTTTTTAGTAAATAAAATTTTATTGGAACATAGCCATACACATTGATTTATGTATTGTCTGTGGGTACGCTACAACAGCGGAGCTGAAGAGCTGTGACAAAAACGTAATGGCCCACAAAGACTAAAATATTTACTATCCAGCCCTTTATGGAAAAAGTTTGCTGACTCTCGCTGTCTTCTGCTGTGCTAGCCAAGTAATGCTACTTTGCGCTAAATTGATAAAAATGCCTTAGAGAAAGAACCCGGCAGTCCTTGGAAGGAACTGGCAAGTTGGGGATGAGAAACGCCTATCGTGAGATCTGTGGACAACAACCCACCACTCCAGCCACCATCACAAACTTCGAGAAGTAACGAGCGAGAACTCACAGATCTTCCACCCCACTTCATTTTGCAGATGAAGGCACTGCCCAGAAAGGTTAAGAGATTGAGTAAGGTTACAAACCTACCTAAAAGATGAAGAACACATTTCCAAACATCTTAGGAAAACATATGAAGGAGAAGTGAATGGAATGGAAATCTATTTGCTTGAGAGAACTACAGCTTGTCTGACAGAACTGACTTGTCGGGGGTGAGGGTTGGGGGAGGGAAGATGTTCCAAGACGGAGTGTGCAAACACAGGCACAGGTATTGGGATTAGTATTTTTCTTTGTCTTTGCAATTACAAGCAGGAGCTGCCTTTTCCTCGTATTTAATGGGGCATTCTTCTTTGCTTGCTTAGAACCTTCTCCTCCACCCTGCAGGGAAATCCTCATTATATGTTTAAATCTGGTTCAAATGATTAGAATAAATTTTGTGGTCACCATAGAGTTCATCCTTCAGATATTACCTAATTTTCAAGTCACCAAGACACTGCATCTATTCTTAGCCTCTGGGGTGGACACTTATTATGGGTTGGCACAGAAGAACAGTTCCATGGGTGAGGAAGCAGCGTTAGGTGGAGAGCGGCCAGGAACAAAATGTCAGTGGGTCAGGGTGGAGTGGGAAGAGTTTGGTAACTTGGGGGAAGGAATGAGAAATCTTTCTTACAAGAGAAGCTTTTCAGTGTTAGGAGGGCTCTTTGTGGCAGACCTGAAATTTCTGCTCTGTAAGTTTGCTTTTAGCTTCTGTCCCTAGAGCAATGGTTTGAAGCTGTTCTTGGATAACAGTGACTTATCAGGATTTCACAAAGCTATGAATTCTGTTTCTCCTCCCATTCCCTCAAGTACACACACAACTAACAATATTGTCTACAATTTCAGGGAGTTTACAAATTTTCTAAACATCCACAGACCATCCATGCATACGCCGTAGAGGTTGAGAACTCTACCTTTTTCCCTAGAAGGTTAGTGTTTGTGAAAGTAATGAAATGATTTCCCCTTGGATATAACCTCTACACTGTACTCCCAGCTTAAGACCATCCATAGCTCCTCTTTGACTTTGTGATCAAGTCCTGACTCCCAAGAATGCTATATAAGACCCTCCGTGATCTGGCTTTTGCATGTTTCTCCAGTCTCATCTCAACACATTTTTTTCTTCGCTCTATGCTATAGTAATATTAAACTACCTGTAATTCTCTGAACTCTCAGAGCTCTTTCTCCTCTCCACATTTTTGCACTTTGCATGTGCTTACGTCTTGTCTGCCTGAAACACTTTTCCCTGCTCCTTCCTACCAAGTGAACACCCATTCTTTACAGGCTCAGCTAAGATGTCATTTTTTTGGAAGTCTTCGCTGACCTCCTGAGCGTCTTCAACGTTCTTTTTCTGTGCTTCTATAACAGCTGGTACGGGCCCATCGGGGAGCTTAGGAATCCAAATTTATACTAGAAATCTTCATAGATGGAAAAATGTCTTGAAAAGTGGTTGATATCTAAAAATAATTTAGACTTCACTCCATCTTGTAATTCTAAACAAATGGAAACAAAGAAGCTAAAATGCGTGCATGCATCTGTGTGTAAGAAATCTCTAACCTTCTTACTTAACATAACAGAATTAATCAAAAGTTTAGGTACCTATTTCTAGATTCACGGCCATAGAGTAACAACCGACCTGCAGCCCATATCACTATTGTCTGTTCGCTTCTCTCTCTCGCTCGTGGTAAGGGCTTGGAAGGCTGGGGTGTTCATCATGATATTCCCAGGGCACAGCAGACTCTCCATAATGCTTCTTGTATAAACAAATACATAAATAAAGAAGCACTGTGAAGCAGAGAATGGGACAGAACTTCCTGCTACAGCACAGGGGGTGCAAGTGCTAGCTCTTTTCAAAGGCGGCTGGAGAAGGACAGAGCCGGAGGGAAGGCAAAGGTCGAGCCCTGCCGTTAAACGCAGGGCTGTGGGTGTGCCACCTGAGAAGGCCCATGGCACGAAGAATGTTCGAGGGGGGAAGAGTTAGTGGTGGGTGATGATGGAGGTCATGATGAAGACGATGATGATGACCACGGTGATAGTGATGATGTCTGTTATGTTTTGCCAGGCAGGGAGGAAGCACACGGATGTTGGTAAATGTGCGGCTGTCTCTGGCTCGCAAGAAGGCTACAAGAAAAGTTAACGTTTATTTTAAACTGTTATTTTCTTTGACAGTGTTTACTTCTTACACACTAGGACATTATTTCTTTAATTCTTCTAGGAATCTGTTTCATGCGACACGTGGACATCGTTAATTTTGAAGTCTTCTCTTTTAACCTCTCTTGGCCTTACTTTTCTCCAATTTTAAGATATGGAAATTAGATTATAATCTCTAAATTCCATTCTAGTGCTGGAAGAGTTGAGATTCCATCTTTATTGAATCAAACTAACAATAAATACCATTTTGATGAAATTATTTGATTTCTTTTTTCCATGGAGTCTAAAACACGAGCTAACAGCATCCCATGCAGTGGTTTTGCCACTGTAATGAACAAATACTAGATTCCACTGGAGGAGGGAAGTGGGAGTCAAACTGGTTATCTTCTTTTGCAGTGACTGAGGTTAATCAAGTGAGGCATGGGGATGGAAATGTTGAGAACAGGTGTTAAACTGAATTCTGGAACCGTTCACATACTTCCGTGGAAGGCACAGTTAGAACTATATCACTTGGCTAATACCATCTGACTTTTCTGAACAAATTCTATAAAAAGATCTATACTTTCTGATTCTGTAAAAAAATCTACCAAGTGTTTTGCTAGAGGTGATTATCGTGTTTTTAATTTCCATTCTTCACTAAATATGTAAAATGTATAAACATACAAAGTAGCTTTGTACCTCCTCTTCTGGGAAGTGAGAAAATATGTTGGTTGCTGCAGGTTGTTTGGCAGACATGGAAATCGAGATACACTGATACAGTGACTGTGGTCAGTGTCTTCAGCCGTGCGTATCCACTGTAATGTGACATGATTAGCTATTTTTGAATGTATTATTATAATGACCACTAAGGACATTAAAAAAAAAGACCATCTGTTCTCTGTTAAATGTAGCCCTGAAGTCTCCCTTGGATTAGCAAAGCAAGCCACTAAATACTTCAGTGGGACTTCAAAAAAAGCTGAGTTCTCCCTAAGAATCACTAAGGGATGAACTTCAAAGATTAGAGGTTTCACTTGGATCAATTCCCAGAAAATCAGGTTATTTACCAAATCTTATTTATGCAAACTAGACAAACATGTTTTGATCTGCAAAGTACTAAAATAGTGTTTAAGAAAAACAATAACCTTAAATGAAAAGTCCACCACGGGGAAGAATGAGGAAGGGCAACTTTCTTTGGTCTGATTACCTTGTCCGTCTACATTGATCAAATCAGCTTTTCAGCTACTACCGGATCTGTTGTTACTTTACGGCCATGAGTCTAGAAATAAGTACCCAAACTTTTGATTGATTCTGTTATCTTAAGTAACAAGATTAGGGATTTCTTACACATACAGACACACTTTAGCTTCTGTTTCTGTTTGTTTAGAATTACAAGAAGGAATAAAGTATAAATTATTTTTATATATCAACTACTTTTAAAAACATTTTCCATCTAATTAAGATTTCTAGTAAAAATTTGGGTTCATAAGTTGCCTCTTCACAGTAATTCATCTGAGTGGAGAATTCAGAGCAAGGTAGGTCTACTTGGCACCTGCCCAACATTGGTGACTGGTATTGCCTGAATCCCAATCATATCTTGTATTTATTTTTGTTGTAGACTATATCAGTTATTTATTTACATGTAGGTTTCTTTTACTACCTATTATTACTTTAAGTACATGGATTGTTTTATTCATCTATGCATTCCCATAAGTATACATAAGCCTGACATAAAATACTCAGTATATATTTATTGTTAAATAAATAATGAATAAGTTATTACATGAGAATCAGATAAACTTAATTTATCACATGATTTCAACTATTTAGGTGTTGTTAAGAAAGTAACACGTATATCAACATTTTTCAGTGAAATGACAAATATTAATATCAAATATCACATAAAATACCTTACCTGGGAATATTTATTATTATTTGTCAATTCAAGATATTATACAAATCTTTTTGCTTATGGTTAAAACCTTGAACTTAAATTTAGCATGTACACGGTTATGTGAACTTTTAACCTTTTTTTCTCAGCAATTTGGGCAGGCTGATTGTACTGGATTCTGTTACTTGTAACTGGAAACAGATTCTTGATTTGAACATAACTGTCTAGTGATTTTCAATTGGGTAAACATTTGTGGCTTATGTTCCTAACTGCTGATCAGGAGAGAATGCTTGAAGGGAGACTGATACATTGTACAGTTACCAGTGTTTACACTGTTCTGTACTTTCCAGATCCATGTGGTACTTTTGAAAAGAATATACATCTGGGAATGTCACAGCTCTTCAGCTGCTGGCTGGAGGCAAATAACAGTTCATTTAGTATATCTTTGAGCACTTCTGCATTTTTAAATCAAAGCTGTAACTAAATTTGAGCCAATTGGATCCCCTTTATAATTTGAAAATAGTGTTATCGAGCCATCCACATAAGAAAAAAAACACACAAATAATTTTTGAAATTTCTAGCCTGTTTGTAAACTTAACAGAGTTTGGGCCAAGTATGTGAAATGCCACAACACTGAGTATCACAGAAACTTAAAACCAGTCAATTATTGTTTTTGCCTACACACCACCAAATAATTGGCTTGAAAAAGTTATTAACTAAATTAATTGAATCAACAAGTTGTTTTGACATTCGTAAGACACAGCTTGATTGTCTTATCTGAGGCCTTGATTTACCTGATACATTTTTAGTTGAAGTTGATATAAAAGTTCTTTTTTTCAAGGCACTGGTCAAGCACTAGTAGTCCATTTTAGAGAGGTGGTTAAGTTAATAAATATTTTGAGGGTTAATTAAGCTAAAGTATTTTGAATTCTTTAGAAACAAAATAGATGTAATGTTAATATGCAACTGACTGGCCGTACAGATCATATGAAAGAGAGGACCATTCAGTTCCTTTAAAACAAGCACCTATCACTTACTGCCGAGGGTGGCCTTCCTCACACGGGGCAGTCCCTCCACACCAGCGCTGCCCCTCTTCCTTTACCGCTCAATTAAGTCTGAATATTTCTCACACACGTTTTCTTTACTCTACCTTAATCATTTTTGGGGGGGCAGCTGGGTTCATGTTTTTCTCCCAGGTAACATACTGTTCATTCATATGACCTGCTAGAACTTTCCATACCAAGAAAGTATGGAAAAAGTATCTTTGGATTTCACTGGTGCCTGGTCATAACAGAAAGTGGGATGTCATTGTTTTAGAGGAAAACCAACAAATGTGGACAATATAGTTTATCTTGGTAATTTAATGATATTATTGTCTGTAAAAGATCAAAGAGAGGCTGTTGGTATGTGGTGAATAAGTTTTAGTTAAATTTAGTAGCAGTGGAACTAACTTGTGTACTTTCTACTACACTGATCTTTAGGAGGGAGAAGAAAACAACCTGGGCATTGATGTATGGTCCTTCCCCTTTCTAGGAAAGCCATGAAGAGTGTGATAATTCACCTGTAAGCATCCACTACAGTGCAGGAAGGCTGTGGTGTTTCTATTTAAATGCAAATAATAACTCACAATGTTGTATAGAAAGTGATTTATTTTGCTCTGTTTCCACCCACCCCCGCCCCAGGATTTTAGGCTAGCTACTAGAAATATGGTCCAAGGACATCTGTTCAAGGATCTACTTAACAAAATGGTCAAGTATTCCTTACTGTTTATATCTATGGTCAAGGTTAAAAAAACAATCAGGCCCACCAAGATTTATAAGGCATGGCTTATTGAAAGATATTCCTTAGAGGGTTGCAGTTCTATGAACTGAATCAATTTGTAGCTTTGGGGAATGATTCACTTACTGCACACTGTAATATATCTTCAGTGAACAAACCACTTAAAATTAACCTTATCACTGTACACTTCCTGATCTCTGTTTTAATTTAGGAGAGTTCCCCATTGTAACTTCAACAGACAAACACTGTGGTCAGAGAAAACTTACATTCCATATATTTAACTACATGTGGACACATGCAGAAACACAGAGGCGAGACTATGAAAATTGAACTCTTTACAGGTTATATATTGTGACTATTTTGTCAAGCAAACTGGATTTCTATTTAGAGATTTAAATGAAAAACTGGTTTTCCTGTTTGGGAGGGTTTAGAGAAAATATACTGGGAGATACAGGGGCAGATCAACTGGCCTTTCCTGGGTCACTTCCCACTTTTATATGTAGGGGACACTCTGGAAGGGGCAGATACCTGGGTTATATAGGATTGTTTCTGATATCAGTGGCACAGTCACAGTTACCGTAGACTAGGTAAGGGCACAGGATGCTGACGGGCCACATTTTAGATTGCTGGAGGTCCAAGTAGTCCCTAAACGACTTCTCCGATTGCACTATAGATGAGTTTAGAAGAACAGGGATTAAAAAGGAGACAAGCATAGGGACACATAAATAGTTATGTATGATGTAAAGCAGAAAAAAAGTTGCTTCATGCATACATCAAAAAACTATAGCAAGTTTTATTTGCTAGAGAGAAATTTTGGCTATGGGGTAGTAGGTGTCATCTGAGAGTTATCAACAGTTTTAATTATTCTATGTTTTTTAGTACTTTCACATAAGTATGTATTTTATAAGTAATTTCATGATAACAATGCAATGCTGTTTATAAGAATTTGAGTTTTTAAGGTCACATCAACCCAGAAAAATAATTTTTACATTTAAATATAATGTTTTTCTTACTTTAAAATGTCCTATTGATCTTTTGTAACAGTAAAATATTAAAAAATGATTACACAGAAGTCGATAAACCAACTAATCAATGACAGAATAAGTGGGGTTTTTTTTTTTCTTAGCCTTTAGGAAATGTCAACACACACTTAAACTTCTCAGATGATTTGACGATTAAGCGGAACACAATTTAATGATTTATTTATAGAGGGCAGGAGAAATGGTAACACAACTTTAAATTTCTGAATATCCGTGTTTCCCCCAAAAGAAAATGTGTGTGTTTGTGTGTGTGTAGTTGGGGGAGGGCCCTTATAACACTGCTACCGTAAAATCTACATTACGGACATCTTGTATTATCAAACAGTTTTCCCTAAAATTTCCTAGGCCAAAACTCGGCCCAGCCATGTTCTCGGATATTTGCTCTTTACTTTGGCCTGGAGTAACATTTGGGAAACACAATGTTCTGAGCCTCTTCTTCGGGCACCACTAGCAGGCACTGTTAGAGCATTTTCTTTCGCATTCCCTGGACTTGGGCGAAAATGCACAGCGGCTGACATCAGCTGAGGATCAGTGAACACAATCGCATAGCAACAGACACCAAAACAGTCCCTCATTACAAGCCTTGTCCAACAATCAAGTCTTTAAGGAGAACAAAGGTTGACAGTGATTAATCATTAAGCAGTTCCTTGTTCCTTGATGCACGTGTTCTCAGCAGCCTCCTGCAGAGGCAGTCTGGCATATTTCCTGTCTCTGTGCTCCACTGTGCCACGTCTGAAGGGACAGCCAGGCGGCTTTCTCACTATTTCAATTTCAAATGCCTCAAACATCGACAGAGCTTCTATGTGCACATGTCTTGACTTTTATTCTGAGCCTGGCAGACTCTGAATGGATATCGGGACTGAGAACATAATAAGCCGTTAACTCCACATCTGCTTACTAGATCATGTTCAAAGACGGTATAAGAAATTGATTAAACACTGTTTTCTAGAATAAACCTTTGAAATCTGTTTGTTTCATTAAGCAACACAATAAGTTGAAATAAGTTAGCTGTGCGATGAACATAAGATAGCTTTACTACTGTTTCTACATTTAAAAAGCTTCTGTGTTGACAAAGCACAATGCCTTGGAAAGCAACAAAAATGTTTTCAGAAATCCTCTTTCAAATAATTCTGTTTCACAAGGCAAGGGAGTTGTAATGTTAACTGACATTGTCATTATTTTATTCAATGCTCCCCTTGTGTTTTTAACTACTTGACTAGGTACTAATTATCTTAGCTGGTCATACAATGGTACATGCATTCATTTTAATAGATTGACTTGGAGGTTCTATTTTTTTTCTTTTTCAACACGTAAACATCACTGACGACAGCCATGTTACCTGCGAACAAGGTGAAGAGGGAAAAGTGGTATGAGACACAGGTTTCTAGGGTGTGAGGAGGTTATTGGAAACAACAACAACAATTACCAATGGAAGTCAGTTATGTTAACAACAAATATATTGTTTTTCCAATAATACACACCTAACAAAAACCAAAGTGAGGTAATTATAAGGATTCTTTGTATCTGTTAACTTCTTTTTTCAAACTGGTCAGAAATAAGTAATGGCAAGTCTCCAGAAAGTCAAGTAGAAGATTTTAACTAGTATATTTACAATATAAACTCTAACACATGAAATCCAGTCACAGCATACGAAATATGCGATTCTCCTGGTGTACTCAGCACTTTAGTGTACGGCTGTAACTTCCTTAAACTGAGTTACATCCACTAAGGAAAGGGAAATGACAATGACATTCAACAAACAAAAAGACCACCTTATTACTGGTGACTAAGGCCATCAGGCAAATGTATGTGGCACAGATGACATAATGGCCATTGACTCATGTTAAGATCAAAGCAGCCTGTTAGAACCCCATTCAGAAAACGAACGTCTTTTAACTGGAGCCTCTCGGGATCAACATTTAAAACTAACAACAGTGAACTTTGAACTGTGAAGGAAAGCAATGAGGAACTACAGGAAGAAAACTTTCAGGGTTCGAGATGGTCTTAGGCTATATATCCTATAAAACAACCCATCTAATTATTTTAATTCAACTCAATTTACAGTAATCTGCTCTAACTGGTTCTATGCATCTCTGTTGTTAGGGTAAATTGACTTCACCTCACACGAAAATACCTCATAAACACAATATCTGACTTGAACTGTCCTGCTTATCCTCAATCTTTGTCTAATTACAAAGTAAGCATGTAATATTTGGGGGCTTATGTCAAAGTCTTAGGGCAAGCAAATACCTAAATCAATTACAATTCAAGGGACTCTAAAAACGATACTTAGACGGTGTGGAACATTAGAACAATTTCTAAATCACGGGGTATGCAAATCTCAAAGAAATTCCCAATCACGTTGATCAGCATCATTACCCATAAATGACAATAATAGTGATCATATTCTGGGAACTTACTATGCATCAGTCACTGCACTGGGCACTTTATGCACGATCACATTTCAAAACTGGAACAACCTTCTAATAAAATAGGCCCTATTAGTATCCCCGTTTTGCAGATGAGAGAACCGACATTTAGAGGAGCTAAATAATTCAGCTGTAGAGATGGCAAACAATGGCGCCGAAATTCTAACTCGGTGGCCTGACTCCAGAGCCCTGCTATAATACTGGCATAAGAAATAAGATAAAACTAACCACCAGCCACAGTCTTTGGTGTAGAGCAGTGGTAAATATACGTTACTGGCACACAGTATGGAAATATGAGGCCATGTGCTCTAGTACAGGTACACAATGCGGAAACATAGGGCCTGAATTTGATAGAGGAGTAATATGGCACTAAGTTGCTTTATTTTCCCGAATGCCAGTTTCCTCATCTATAAAAGTAGTATGGTGCTTAATTCTCAGTGTGTAAGATAATATAATACATATTTAGAAAACATTTTGTAAACACTATAGTTGGCTAAAATAAAAGCATGAAGCAGAAGACACGTGTTCTATTGAGCCAACACAATGAATGTGGAAGAGCAAAAAACAATATAATCTAAGTGCTAAGAAGACCAACCCCCCCCCCCAAAAAAAACCCCCAAACAAACCAAAAAGGCAATTCATGGAAGCATATTAGCTAGGATTCATGCATGTCAAAATATGTAGTAGATTCTTTATACCACAGGGAAGACATGGCCACAGTGGCTGAAAAATGAGTTAATTTTCTGCAGGCATTATGGCATAGTTGTTAAGAATATAGACTTTGCACTTAGACAGATCTGGGTTTAAATCCTGGGCAAGTTACTCCAGCCTGAAGATTTGGTTTTTCTCATTAGTGAAGGGAAAATCACAAATTTGGGAATTAAAGGAGATAATACACATGAAATGCTTCATGTTAACAAGGCTCAGTTAATATTGGAGACTATTATAATGATTATTTATCTCCTGATGTCATTATAATTTACAAGAAATTTACAAGAAAGAATATAATTTCAGGAGAGCTACACATCAGAGACCACCATTTGTGGGTTCCAGAGCCTTAACAGAGGGGGCTAAGGAAAGCGGTCCCTAGGGAACACACGTGAAAATGGCATTTGGGGCTGCCTGTAAGTGCCTCATCGGGTTGAGGCTAGAGTCCTTTTGCTTCAAAACTTAATCTTTACTTAAATGGACTGGCTTCAATGATGAGTTCGTACCAGTAGTTCAGATTGGGTCTCCGTGTCTATGTAGATAGACCTAGATAGTTTCATTGAATGAAAAGTTGTAGTTCAATTTATTACCTGCCCCTGGAACTGCTCTCTAACTAGTCCTGAAAACAGACACTGACTACTTGCACAGAGGGGTGGATGGGATGGGGATGGTTTGTGGTGGGAGGGAGCATAGAGCAAGAAAGTGAAGAAGACAGGAGAGAAAGCCTAGAAAATGAAAGCTGGAGATCAGAGCCACCCATCCTGCTTCCCCCAGCAGCAGAAAGCTCTCTGGTGATCAGATTATCAAATTGCCACCTGCCCCAGATTCAGGACTCTTAATAGACATGACGCCTCTTACAACTCACTCTTGCTGATGGTGTGATGGTTTGAATTTCCCTCTCCCTGAGTTTGAAGGGCGCATGTACCATCCTATCTGGCAGAGATATTCAGATGCTAAGAGGAACATTAACTGTGGGAATGTTAACTAACTATAATATTTGGCAAGGTCTTTTGGAAATAGAGGGCTCTTTATGTCTATTTGGACACAAATACCAAAATGCTCTTCTGGGTTGCATCTGAAAGGAATGATGGGATTTAGAATCATAAAGAAAAGAGTTGATACACTGTCCACTGTTAGTATCCTGAAAAAGAAGAAAAGACTAAGCCTTTGACTTAGTGTGCTTTCAGATTAGACTACAGAACAGGAAGAACAGAGTTAAAAATTCTACAGAAAATATTTGTTTAAATAGCTTAAAAAACAGGGTGGCGTTGCAGGGAAAGAGCCAGTCAAATGTTTCCAGTTGTCCTTTCCTCTGCTACATGGGAACTACACAAAATATACAATTTCTGAAAATAATACAAAGGTGTAGTAATTTAAAAAATAATTTAGTAGGATGAAATATATAAGGGAGTAACCAGTAATGATACTACTACTACTACTACTACTACTACTACTACTACTACTACTAATCAACATGTATTGAGGACTTTCTAAGTATGAGGCAAATTACTGAACAATTTAAAGACACTACCCTGTTCAATCGACACAAAAATCTTTCTAGGTATGTCTTACTAATCCCCCCATTTCACAGTTGAGGAAAATGAGGCTTTTAGAAAAGTTAATTAAATTGCACAATATCCTTGAATTAGTAAACCTCGAATTCAAATCCAGTGTGAATGGACAGGTGTGCCTTGGTTTATGCAACCCCTGATTTCTGAAAAATTGCAGGTAAGTGAAATCTTAAAAACCAAACATCTTAGATTATGAGAATGAATTTCCCTCCCTCTCTCCTTTCCTCCCTTCTTTTTTTAAAAAAATTATTTATTGATTTTAGAGAAAGAGAGAGAGGAAGAGGGAGAGAGCAAGAGAAACATCAACTTGTTGTTCCTCTTACTTGTGCATTCATTGGTTGGTTCTTGTTCGTGCCCTGACCAGGGATCCAACCCGCAACCCTGGTGTATCAGGACAATGCTCTAATCAACTGAGCTATCTATCCAGGGCCTTCCCTCCCTTCCTTCCTCCCTTCCTTCCATTGAAAAAAAAATATTTTGAGTTCCTACTATGCCATGTAGTAGGGTTGCAAAAGTAAATAAAATAGAGTCTTAACTCTCACGAAGCAATCATATTGGTGTAGGAAGAAAGATAATAAGCATAAGAACAAATAATGTCACATGATGAGTGCTATAAAGGGTGAGAAAGCAGGACTGGGGCATAGGGTGTGCTGGAGGTACAGGTTGCGGGGGCAGGGGTGTGGTCAGAGAAGACTTCTGGGCTAAGATGACATTTGACCCGAAGGAAGTGAAGGGGTAGCTGGAGGAATTACAAGTCCTGAAATTTCTGGAGTCTGGAGGTGGCAGCGTGTGTGGCATGTGCGAAGCAGGGCCGCAGGCTGATGCAGTGGGAGCAGGAAAGGAGGGAACGGTGGTGCTGGTGAGGGAGGGGCCCAGGTGATTCTGAAGGGCCAGTATGCAATTGTTAAAATTTTAACTTTTACTTTGAGTGATATGGAAAGGCATTGGAGGATTTTGGGGAGAGGAGTGACATGATCTGATTTATGTTTTAAAGATCATGCTGTCAGTTCGGTGGTGAATAGCGCACAGGAAAGGGAGACCAGTAAGGAAGGCTATAGGGAGAATTCAGGGAAGTGACAGTGGTTGGCCCGTGGTGGTGGCAGTGGGAAGTGGCCTGATTCCAGACAGACTCAGAGGCAGAGCCAATAGAGTGAACTCTGGACTGGATGGGGAGTGAGAAAGAAAGGTATCACGGGCAACTATGAGATTTTTGGCCCAAGCAAAGGGAAGTATAGAGGCATCATTTTCTGAGATGGGGAAGACTGTGAGACAAACAGTTTGGCTTTGTTTTGGGTTTGGAGAAGAGTGGGAGGAGGCTGGAGAGAAAGAATTTAATGTGGGATATGTCCAGGTTGAGATGCTTAACATATCTGAGTGTAGCTGTCAGGCAGGCAACTTGATATATGAGTCTGGTATTTGGGAGACAGGTCCAGGCTGAAAATACAAATTTTGGAATTTTCAGCATAGAGAAGCCATGAATTTGGGTGTTATCACCTAGGGAGTGAGGGTAGATTAAGAAAAGAAGAGATCCAAAGACTGAACTCTGGCGCCCTATTGTTTAGAAGTCTGGCAATAGAAGAAGAAACAAGCAAAGGAGATCAATACCATGAAGGCTTCGCGTCCTGCAAGTCTAGCAAAGACAGTGTGTCAAGGAGAAGAGAGAAATCCAGATTCAGTATTGCTGATTAGTCCTGTGAAATGAGAGTTGAGAATTGACCACTGGAATGGACAAGGAGGTACCACTGATGGCTCTGATAAGCGATACTTCATTGAAAATCTAGAGACAAAACCTGATTGGAATGAGTTCAAGACAAAATGAGGAGAGAAGAATGAGGTTCAGAGTTTTTGGAAAAAAGGAGGGAAGAAAACTGGAGAGATAACAGAGGGAATGTGGTGTTTTTTTGTTTAAGTTTGTATGATTACGGAAATAATTTAAAGGAAAATGGCAAATGTCTTAGTAATGTGAACTCTAACTCTTATTTTTTCTGCTTCATAATATACGAGCATATGTAGTTTGGTATACTGGTGTTGCTTTTGTAGCAAAAACATTACTGACTGTGTTACTATTGTAGTAAAGTTATAATAGTGCTGATGATAGTCTTCAGTTATCATCCTGATTATAGAAATCATTTTGAATACAATGTCTATTGCATTTGGTCTCTAATATCGTCACAACAGACAGCTATTAGCTTCAAATTGGTATCTTCTGGGTGGAAATATCTGTTGAATATGCTCCCACAATTACAAACAAGTTTTTGAATAAAGTACAGTTAGAGCCACATTAAAGAAAAATGCTATGGAAAAAATTAGTTGTTCACTCAGTTCAGATATAATTCCTGGCAGATCAAATTTTATTTGGGCTAACTTTCTGAGTCCTATAAAAATAAATTTAACTTGCCCATTACAGCTACTTCAGCAGCAAATGGCTATCAACAACAATAAAAATAGTAATAATAATGCAGATGTAGAACCAGACACCTGGCAGTGAATAGCGAGCAGATTGACAAGCAAACAGCACCGCTGGGGGAATAGGTCAAATTTAGAAGACCATAATATTAGAAGGATGTGATTGTACACGGTACCCACTTTAGACGAAACTTTTGTTCAATAAAAAATCCAGCTGCTAGTTTATAAATTTCCCACCACATTCATGACTGAGAGCTGCAGACTGCAGTGGTCTGAGTCTCCCAGTTCTGGACTTCATGCTACTCAGTTGTAAAGTGCCACTTAATGAGGCTCTGGAGAGCTTTCAGTCAACGGATCCACTCTCCACACGGCCAATGTTGCATGTAGCTTAGCACGATTTTGCACACACAGATTTACCAGGGAGAAAACGAAGAGCAACTGAGAAGGAGCCTCCTGAATCCTCACTTCACTTGTAAACCCCAGCAAAGGCCAACGTAATTCTCAAGACTACCTCTAGACAAAAAAAAAAAGGCAAAGTGCACCATCAAAACTCCCTTTTCCTACCATCTGTCTGTCCCTCTGTCTCATCAGATTCTAGTTGTTCTTAAGCAACTCTCTCTGCCCAGGACTCTGTACCCACTGCTTGCTTCTGAAGTCTAAGACATTCTTGCCTTCCCCCTTATGATTGCCTCAGATTTATAAAGGCTCCCTTTTTGTTATCGAAAATGATCTGCCTTATGAATCGCTTCGGGATCTGGTTAAAAGGCCCAGTCTCATTCAGTAGGTCTTGTGTGGGGAAGTGCTGAAACACTGAGTTTTTGCGTGTTAACAAGCTTCATGATCCTGATGCAGCGGCCCACGGGCCGTGCTCGGAGTACGCTAGGTAACTAAAAGCTAAATGGATACCGAAGTTTACTGGTAGCGCTTCATTGTGTGCCTGCTTTTAGATAATGTTTATAGTTCCACAGGTATATTTTATGCATTAGCCAGAAAAAGTGAATGAAACAGGAATTTTAGGTCAGGGACAGAGTTTAAGGTAGAAAATTTTTGTCACCTGAGAGAGAGAGAGGATGTTACTCCTTTTCAAGTCGAGTTACCTTCAAGTCACCAGAAGTGAGAGCTAGACTGGTGGATCAAACCACAAGTTCTTGTCCATGAAGTCTGGGCAGGCACAGCTGTGCTACGTGGACAGATAGACCCTGATGCTAGGGATTATCGATTCACTCCCAGTTTGTGGCACGCGTGTGCATGTTCAATGAGCAGAACTGTTGGTAAACATGGAAGCCTGCCTTCCTTTAAACTCACCTCCCCAGCCCTCCGCCTAGATCAGTCGCCTCTCACAGGCACGTCCACAGAATCCTGGGCTACTTCTTACTGAAGGTTTTGTCATACTATGCGGATTCTTCTTCGCCGTAGACTGGCGCTCTTTGAAGGAAGAATTCTCTCTGGTCACTACTGCATCCATGGCCACCATCATGGCCTCGCACATAGCGGTGATTGATAAATATTTGTTCACTGAACGAAAAAGTCTGTGCTTTCCAGATTTCTGTAACTAGTGCCTTTGGTTCCCTAGCTAAGATTAAAGAAAATGACTCATCATGAATCCAACACATCAAAGCCTCGCTGTGCACTGCTCACTGACTGCAGTCTCCGACTCCTGGGCCTGAGGCAGGGTTGTACTGCCTGGACAGCTCGTGGGTAGCTGGGCATGTGTGGTTAGCTCTGGCCCAGGAACTGCGAGCTGGAGGGATATGTGTTACTCTCTGGCTAAGAATTTATTTGCTAATGAGAGACGCTCAAGGACTCTCTCTTTTCTCCTTGGTCCAGCACCTGGCAATGTTCAGAGGGGTGGCTGCTCCATCACCCTTAATCTGAACAATGGCTACGATGAACACACACCCTGCCCCCACTGTGCACGTATAGTATAAAAAATAAAGCTTTGTGTTTTAGCCACAGAGATTATGGTGGTAGTTGTTACTGCAGCATCACCTTACCAACTCTAATTAATACAGGTTATGAGGGTAATGCTCCCAAACAAGAGACGCTGGGTCCTGCCTGTTCCCAGGCCCAGCATCCCTCTTCCCCTTGAAGCTGGGTTTCAGGTGTGGCCCTGCACCACGTCTCCAGTCCTGCGAGTGAGGCTTTGCCTGTCCCCGAGAACAACTTCACACTGGTCCTGGCTGGAGGATCCCTGTTACGTGTCTGTGACTGAGTTCCGGTCTCTGTAAGCGCAGACTCTCTAGGATGAGAGGCACTGCCCTGCTCTTGTCACAGGTGCTGTGATTATGCTTCTGAGCCCTAATCATCTCTCCAGGTCGCCTGACTGTTTGCCTGGATCTGTCACTGCGCCCGCTTCTCCATCCATGTGATCCATCCGTGAGTCAGAGCACCCTGGGGACACTGTGCTGAGCTGCATCATGTTGATCAAATAATTGCGTTCCCACCAGCTATCAGGTGCTGGGTTCTGTCTGCCACAGTGATCTCCATTGCTAGCCCTCCAATCTGTCCCCAAACTCCACTGTCTGTCTTGTTATAATTAGGGAAATTTGTCCCAGTTTTCTGCATTTCTCATTCTTCCCTGAATCTCTGCAGTTAAATGGGCCATGTGTATTTGTGTCCAGAGACATAACAGATGGGATCTTGGGGATTAAGGTAGCAAACAGAGAGCACAGGGCTTTTAGAGGGATTAGTCTTTCGCCTGGTGGGGAGGATGGAGGAGGAGGCTGGGGAGCTGGATTGAAAAGGGTCACTTGGCCCTATACGCATATGTGATAGTCGTTGGATTTAGTCCACTCTCACTGTCCCTGCCTGTCTGTTCCCATACATATCTATAAAAGAAAGAGCACTATATTTAAAGTAAAAAAAAAAAATCCAAAACATAGTTTAAGTGCCAGCAGTGCCATTTATAGGTGTGTGACCTCAGAAAAATCAGCTAACCTCTCTGTTCAAGTGAAAAATAAAGCTAATAACATGTCCCTAATGTGGCCCATAACGAAGCTGCTTAGGGCCTTGTAAAGACCACGTGAGAGAATGAGGAAGCTCTCGTCCTGTTGTAAGGAGCTTGATTCCTGACAGTGGTGTCTGGTGTCGTGGTGATGAGGACAGAGCAGGCAGGTGGGTGGACCCCTCCAGCAGGCCTCAGCTGAGCCTTAAAAGTGAGTGGGAAGTATAGGGCTGAAGTGAGACTTTGTGAGGAAGAGAGTTTTGCAGTGCGCAGTCCTAGAGGACCAGTCAGAATAGGATGAAGCGCCTCTGTGGGGGGAGGGGGCGGCAGGGACTGTCCCTGGTAGGATGTTCAGCTAACTCTGCTATCGACTGCACATTGCTTCCCCTCCTGATCTGCAGTTGCAATGGGCAGATGTGCAAGGGGAGAAGCTACAGATGGCACTGTTGCCATGTGATGAAGTCGTTGTTTGCATCTTTTGTTGCCGGGTGGTTCTGAGGCCTCCAGAGAACCCCCTTTCTCTTACATTAATTCCCAGTGCACCCACTTGCTGAGCCCAGTCCTGCCTCATTGTCTTTCCAGCACAGTCCCCACACATGCTGAAGCTTCGCTGGCTGCCCAGTGACCAGGCATCAGCGGTAGGCAATAGTTATGAACTAACTATTGCCAACTAACTCAGCCTGATAGTTAGTTGGATAGATAGTTAGGGACACCCAGCTAGTTAGAGGCCTGATGTGGAATGTGGGATCATGTTCTAGAGTACGGCAGGGCCACACTGCTACATGGATGTCCCATCTGTGGTAGCGGGATTCAGGGGCTGTCAGGGAAATGCAGACAGACTCCATAAGTTCTCATGAGAGGCCTGGAAACACGAGGGGTGGCCGCTCATTCTGAGACCTTTCCATCTATGGGTTTTTCCGACATGAGTTGTTCATAGCCCAAACATTTTCAGGCTGAGAGCAAGCAGAACATCAAGGCAGAGGGTAAGAAAGCACAGGGAGAAAGTGGCAAAGATACAGAAAAAGTTCAAGCTGTTCAGGTGAGGTGCCCTTAGCACGAGGTGGTGAAGACAGAAGCAGTTTTGCTGAATAAGGCCAGAATCACCTTTAAAACAGATAAGCCTCCTGCAGTAAAGTGACAGACTAATCAAATGGCAAACACCACGCTCAGCTGTCTACGCTTGGAGTCAGTAAAGATATAGGGTGACCATAAAAATGCAGACTCCAGATACCAAAGGCACAAAGTAGTTGAAGCAAAGACTAGGGGAAAGCTGCTTGAAGGAGACTTCAGCAGCATTTTAGAGAACCAAAACAGTGAGGGGAAGATCCACTTTTTTAACAAACAGGAGTTACTACTCAGGGAAAAGGTTGAGATTGACAATGAAAGTAGAGCAGGCCATGTGTGCAAAGTGCCTGGGCCTTAGCCTGAGAGGGTTACAGCCCCAACCCGTCTACGTGCTAACGGTGCGATCTCGCAAAAGCTGCTTAAGCTCTCTGCGCCTCAGTGTCCCTCTCTGCGAACCACAGATCTCGGTAATGCCAAACCGCAGGGATATCACAAGGTTTACCACAGATGGTATGTATGAAAATTCTTGGTAATTCATAAAGTTCAAATACTAGTTACTATTATCACAGAATGTCTTTATTTTTCTACACTGTATTTTTTGTATCTTCCAGGTGTGCAGACATGTACCCACATTGCTAAACGCCGTGTCAGCCTGTTGCGTAGTGTGGTGGAAAGCAGAGCTAAGGGGATCGTTGGATGTCCTCGGACTTCCTACTGACTTATAGAGGACGTTTCAGCCATTTGTACGGCAGCGGTATCTCCCCAGCCTGTGTCTAAAAGTAATTTTTGGACACTCTCTTCCATTCACCTTGTAAAACCTCCCTGAACAGTTCTCTGAATTGTACCAGTACTTACTCTGACTTTGAACACTTTATTCTGGTTGGCCTAGAATGCCCTTTCTCTGCACACCTCTTACTCAGGCCTCAAAACCCACCTCTGAAGCCAGCTTGGGTCAAATCAGTCACTTCCTCGCAATGTTCCCCTAGCACTCTGTTCAAGACTTGGTTACGGGTACCTCTGAAAACACCCCCCATAAAAACAAAGGACAAACAACCTTCAGCTAGCTTTCCCTGGGGCTTACATTGCCCCAGACACCATGAGAAGCCCTGCACGTAGCTAATCTCATCGGCTGTTCAATAACACTTTTTTGTAAGGTACGGCTGTTGTTATCCTCATTCTGTGAAGAAACTGGCTCGGTGAGGTTGAGTAACCAGTTAGACTGAAAGCAAGTAATTAACTGGTTTCAGATGCAGTGCCACTCCAAGACTCATGCCTTAACCACCGTCTGGTACTGCACTGCTATGATTTATTCATTTATCAGTCTCCTCACCTCCCATTATACCAAGCGTCTCTACGGCAGAGGAATCGTACTTTAGTCAGCAGACCCTCAGTAAATGTCTGCTGCATAAAAAAATGAGTGGTTCTCACATGAGGGAAAACAATGTAGGCTCACGAAACAACCCTAAAAAGTCAACATCCTCTGGAAACTGCAGTCAGATACGCCAGCCAAGTGGAACAACAGTTTCATTGGACGTGGATCCTTAGCCATCACTCTGTCTGTCTCTCACGCTCTTAGCAACACCGCTAAGAGCATCAGCTTCTAATGTGGTGAGACGATACATATGTGCGGGATGCGTCCAGCCCTCCCTTCCTTCTGGAGTGATTCATTCAGTTAATGGCATCAAGCAAGGCAGGAGGCTGTAAGTCTTCCTTCATCCTTCACGTAACTGCATCTACAGAGTTTTGCTTTAATGGTGATCAAAAGTATTCCTTTTGGCATTTGTGTGCTCAGCACACATAGATAAAATCGAACATGGTATATAAAAATAACTTTATATTTATGTCTAGTTCATGGAGAGGAAGAGGAGGGATGATTTGGGAGCACCATAGTTGCAACATGAGGTATCTGAGATGGTCCCAGGGTAGCCATGGGGTAAAAAGCAATCATATACAATGCAGTTGTTTAGCATCCTGGCTAATAAATAAGTAAAACATCTCATCAAATCTCCATTACATCACTAGCATCTATCACAGTCCCGACACATAGTAGGTACCTAGTAAATGTTTCATGAATGGAAAAATGAGTAAACAAATGAATAGGTAACAATAGAGAAATTTTTTTTTGTTCTCCCTATAGGAAGTATGGGACTCTAGATGTCTGGGTTCAGCACTTATGTAGGGGAAAATGAGGAGCCAGATTTTTTCAGGAAGCAGCTGAGGCTGTTTTATTCAGGATCTGTTTGAAGGCTGAGGTAACAATGTCCAGGATTGAGTTAGTGGGACTTTGATTCCTGAATTGGCCCTGGTATAAAGAGAGTTATGAACAAACAATTCAGTGAACAAACCTCACATTTTCTCATTCATTCAATATGCATTCATTCATTCATTCATTTGTCCTTCAACAAATATTTATACAGTGCTATTAAAGCTAGGCACTGTGCCAAGCAGTTCACATACATTATTTTCTAACACTCAAAACAGCTCTAAGAGGTATATACCATTATTATCCCAATTCTGCAGATGAGAAAGCCGAGTCATGGAGAAACTAAGTAAATTATCAAATCAAGGCTACACAGCATGTGGCTGAGCTATGGTTGCAACTTGGGACTCTCTGATGCCAAAGCCTCCTTAATCCCTCCCTTGTATTTGTCTCTGGCCTTAAGGAACTCAAAGTTGGGCAGAGGTATAAACCAGAAAATAAACAGTGTGAAAAGTGCTGTGACAGAGGTAAGAACTGGGTGCAGCGTGACAAGGGACACCCACCTCAGACCCGAGGAGGAAGGACCTAAGAAGGAGTCCTCCTAGAGGAGATGATGTGCCAACTCTTAGAGGAGGTCTGGGTGTTCATCACGTGGTAAAGGCAGAAACACAAAGGTCAGGGGAGCACAGCACATTCTTATTCAATGTTCTTCGTTTTGTATGGATGGACTCATATATAAACAAGGCACCAATAATGTCCAGCTGTCTGCATCTTTCTGCTTATTTGACCACACGTGGGGAAACTATCCACAGATTGAGTATCCATGTTGAGCTAAGTATTAGATGATACTTTGCTCTGGGCCTTGAAAGCCTTAAAAAATAATAATTTTCACTCCTTTACTCTCTTAAGACATTTAGACTCCCACTTGTCACAGCCCCTCTGTACATGCTATTCCCTCGGCCTGACAGGCGCTTCCTCTCTCCCTTATACCCATTTTACCAGTTGTCCTCTTGTCTGCACTTGGGCGATTCCTCCGCGTCCTTCAAAGTTCAGTTTAAACACCACTTCCTCTGGGGGGGCTTTCCTGACCCTAAGTCTGGGTTAGGCCCTCAAACTGTGTCCCCTAAATGCCTGTGATCCTGACATTTGTCATGCTTTTTTCCCCACTGACCTCCCCACTGATTTCATCATCTACAAACTTCAACTTACTCATTTTACATGTATTTATTGAGTGCTTATTATTTGCCACTTTGTTGACCACCGAGAATATAGGAGTAAAGAACAAAACAGTTGCAGACTCTCATGGAGTTTAAAGTTGGTAGGGGATGAAATCAGCGGGAGGCCGGGGGAAAAAGCGTGACGAGTGCCAGAGAGCCTAAGCCAGCCTTGGGTCAGGGCCATGCATTTGATCATTTCTTCTTATCAAAAAGAAAATTAGAAATCAGTAAAGTCTGACATCTAGGAAATAGAGTCAGAATGCAAAAAGGGAGAGTAAAAAAAGAAAGAATTATGTGTTTTTTAAAAAGGCAGAGTAAAATGTATAGAATTTATAGAATTGATGCATCCTTATACAATGTAACTGCCCCCCCCCCCCGGGCTTCTTTAAACACGTGATAACTTGGCAGATCTTATCAATAGAAGCATCTAATGTTCATGTATTCCAACACATGGGACATTTTGTTTTAAAAAGGTTATAAAAATGTTATGCATTAAATTTGGGCCGCGTTCCTCTTTGCCAGATTTATGGCATCTGAATAACATGGAAAGGAAATCCTCAAAATCAAAGGTATACTCTTTCCAGGCCCCACTTATTATATTCTAAACATTTTGAACTGAATTTTACATTTTGAAGTGGATCAATTTTTCATTTCAGTCCAAAGGTCCCTGCCTGTTTCTGAAATTTGCAACATCTGCTAGTGAAGTGAAGAATGAAACAATTTTTTAAAGATCAAGTAATGAAGAAAAAAAAAACTTTCTTGAAGGACTGTGGATTTTCAATTTGTTCCACATGAGACTATTTCAGGAAATTACCTTTTAACTGATGCTCATCTTGTTTGTGCAATAATATTCTCCTGATCGGGGCGGGCTGTGATCTGAGAGACTTTTAAGAGGCAAGAATTCTGCTAGTCTGTCTTCCAAAGACAATCTGCAGGTGGGCAGTGCTTTGCCATCACCAAGGGATTCTACGTGGGAGACTGCTTTTTTTCCAGTTTCTGAAATGAGTCGTAATTAAGGCAAAACTATCCTTCTCTGTGAACCACCTTTATAGAGGATTATCTAGATAATGTCGTTTTCAATTTAGTGGACATAGGTCAAAGACAGAACTAGAGAAAATGCTCAAAAGCAGGCTGGGTTAACATGGGACACTCGAATCTGTTCTCCCATCTCCTTTGACCTTGTTCTCTCTGTGCGCTGGAAATTCCCACCATTAGTCATTCACTGGGTTAAAACACTTGCTTTTTATGCTCAGTGATTACCTTGAAAGTTGGGTGAATTAAAGTTTTCAGGAGCTGAAGAAGGGCTTGAGGGTCACATCCAGAGACTTCATCTCATGCGAAAGAGAGCATGCATTTTTATCCATTTTGTGTGTTGGCAGACCACAGAATAGTAGGTTTGGGAAAAACTATTTCGCTGCTCATTGTCACTTACATGCTCACTCTAAAACCCATATGGACGGATACAAGTTCAAAAATAACTACTATATTTCTGGAAAAAATAAAGATAAGATAGGGGAAATTACCAGGTATTACAATGTAAGCCATTGTAATTTAAACCATGTGAATTGGCTTTTGGAAGAAATGAAAAGATCAACAGAATAGAAATGACAGTTCAGAAATAGACACAAAAATGTAATAAAAACTGTCATTTGAGAGCAAGGACCTTACAAATCCATGGGAAAAGAACAGAATATTTAATAAATGTCTCTGTGACATGTGTCCATCTAAATGGGAAACACAATTACATCTCTACGTTGCGGCATACCACACATAGAATACAGCTGAGTTCCCATGGGCAAAGTAGCTCAAAACTTAAACTCTCTAGATGGAGGAGATCATTCAAGTCATACTGAGTGCTCCACAGTGGTCCAGTTCCAGAGAACGGTGAGGACGGCTGACCTGGCAGGGAATGGCCAGATTCCTCTTAAATCCAGTCTCACAGACAGAAAAACCTCAAGGGCCGCCACACCACTTCATTGGTGCTAACATAAAACTGGGGACCCAAGCATACTTCAAGATCACAAAGGCCATGGGCCAGCAACTAAAGATCTTAGTTTGAGAGCAATGACTCTGTCCTTGACATAGGGGTGAATAAAGACAGGTTAGACAGCCCCTTCTTCCCTCTTCTGAGCTCCAAGAGCACTCCTAGTCTTAAAAGAGGAGGTATATACAAAAATTAAGAGTTTCCTTAGGAGTAACCCAGGTTTGAATTGGACCTTTACTTTTTATGTGACTTGGGGACAATGGTAGCTCCGACATTTCCTAAGATTACTATGAGGATTAAGCAAGGTAATATATGTAAAAAACAAAACATAGTGCCTGGTGTGAGCAGTGCTCAAAAAATTAGTACCATTTTTCTGTATTACACTTTGTAATGTTTCTTCTCTTTCTTCAAATTTAACTGATATTTTAATGGACTTCTGCCTGTTAGGCCTTGTACAAAGTACTTTTATGTATTTCACCTCTTCGAACTCTCATGAGAACCTGTCAGGTAGGTATTCCTGTCCCCGTTTAACAGCTGTGTGTGTATATTCTTTCTCTAATGAAACCATGAAATAGTGTTTCATGAACAAACTGAACCAATTTCTTCACGGCGACCCTTTCAGAGTTGCAGATACACTAAGGCGGGTTATTCATCTCCAGACAGGAAGGTTCTTCAACATAGTTGATAACCAGAGCAGTTCATAGAGTTTTTCTCAGAATACAGCTTGGAGAAATGTAGAATAAAGATTCACTGGATAAAAGGATCCAGTTTTATGCTTTTTGTGCACAGCACACTTTGGGCATAGGCAAAGTGTTTAATAAATTCCAGTTCGAACTGTGTGTGAAATTGTGCAGCTTTTTTCATACAGTGGGCCAAGCTGGGAAGATGCTCTCTCTCCACGTGAAGGTGAGACCATAGTCTTACAGTTCCTCAGGTTAAGAATGGGGTGGGATGGGTGGAGAAGGGCAAAGGGGGAAACATTGTGAAAACGGTAATAATATAACAATAAAAAAGATAAAACAGAAATAATAAAGTATAATATGCTGAGAAAAAGAAGGAAAAGTAAAATGCTGCATAATGTCAGCATTCTGAGTTAATTACTATGCAAAATTTGGGTACATTACCTTCCAGTTTTCTTTTTATTATTTTTTAAAAGCAAAATTAGGGTCATAACATATATTGTTCTTTGTATTAGTGTGTCCTTAGTTAATTTTTAACATTTGTCTTTGTCATTAAATATTTTTAGAAACACAATTTTTAAAGATGACATTATAATTACTTAGCCCTTCCCCAATTCTTAAATATTTTTTGTTTAGCGTTTTCAATTATAAAAATACAAAGAAAAAAAAAAAAAGAATGACCGGGATCAGTCCTGGCTAGAATGTGCACCAACTAGAACACCTGAACACTGAGGGCAGGAAAGCAAAATGGTATAGCCACTTTGGAAAACTTTTTGGAAAAAAGTCGGGCAGATTCTTGTCAAATTAGATATACACTTAGCATATGACCCAACAGTCCCACTCCTAAGTATTTACCCAAGTGAAATAAAAATTTATGTTCTCACAAAAATCAAATTGGAAATATACAAAATATCCCTCATCTCGTGAACAGATGCACGCAATGTAATACTACTCAGCACTGAAACAGATACACGATTGGTACACACAGTCACTGTGAGTGATTCTCAAACTCCCTGTGCTAAGTGAGAGGGGCCGGGTGCAAAACGCTACATACCGTACGATTTCATTTATACAAGATTCTATACAACAATACTATAAGGATAGAAAACAGACCAGTGGCTACCAGGCCTGAGGTGGAGGAAGGAGTTGACTACAAAGGAACACAGGGTGATTTCCTAGGGTGATGGAAAAATATTCTGTTAATGGACTGTGGTTGTAGTTAGATGGCTATGCATTTGTCAAAACTCAGGAAATGATGCACTAAAATGGTGAACTTTATAGTATGTAAATTATAACTTAATTTTTAAAACAGGGGGAAATCCCCTTCAAAATTGTGTACAAGTTTAGTTTACTTTAAAAGTAAAAAAATAACATGTTGCCTTAAAACTTTTCTAATGGCAAGGAATAGAACAGTATAATCTCTCAAGATAGCTGCTGCTCATAATTCATTCAAATTCTCTTTTCTGGCACTTCTCACCTTTCCCTTGCAACCAGGTTGGCTTCCAAATCATTATCTGCCTGGGGGACAACTGCACCTACTAACCACTTTCACAGGACCTGCCATGTACTACCTTATATTGCTGTTCTTTCTCCCTGCCTTTTCTCCTCTAGGTTGTAAGTCCCAAGCAACAAAGAACCACACCCCACTTGTATCTATCACAATGCCCGTTGCAATGCCTGGCAGGAGTCCTTAACGTGTTTGATAAATTCATCTGTACTCAGGTAACAGCTGCAAGTCTAGGAGTCCTTAAAGACTGTGAGCTCCCTGAAGACGGAGATTGGGCATACATAGTCTTGAACTAGGATTGGTATACTGTAAATGCTCCAGAGATGCTTTTTGAATAAATAGTGAATGAAAGGACTCCAGGAGGTTATGATTAGAGTTTTTAAAAGGTGGTATGCATGAGCGGAGAAATTGACTACTGGGGGCAAAGCTGTGGTCTGGTGAGAGAGCTCGCTGAAGAGAAGGAGGGTGTACCCCAGGCCACTTCCTGGAAAACCTGGTGGCAGAGGGTGAATGTGCAGGCCTCCAGGTTGCATTGGCTGGGTTTCATCTCGTATCATGAGCCTTTTTCGGAGAACTCTTGGAAGAGAGATACTCGATTTGGATCCAGTTGGAATGACTGACTGGGGATGGGCTGCAACACGGCAGGTTTCCAATTGTGTTTCTTACGCTTGAAACTGTTCCCAGAAGTCAAGAGGATGAAGGCTTCATTTGTTAGGCTTGAAAATAAAAACACTTTATAAAGGGTTGTAAGGCAAATCTTTTCTTCCCTTTTATTCTTATCTCCCTCTCCTGCTGGCCAACCCCTGAATTTTAATCTCTTTAGAGAAAGAACAATGCCCCCAATAAATATTTTTCTTAAAGTAGACTAAGTGGAAGCATTGAATCTATTTTATTTGGTGCATTTTATAAGGTTTTAATTGTTATAATTCCAATTAGATAGCTCAGCATCCCAAACATCCTAGTCCTTTTGGTGGCCTGTGGGGAGCAGGTCTCATAAGGATACATAATAACATAATGAGCACCTGTAAAGCCAGGGTTTGGTACTCTTTGGATCTGATGACCAACACCCTGGATGAGGAAGCACAGACTCTGACCCCCATCTCCCTGCCCTTTCATTGCTTCTGAAACAGCAGAGACAGCCAGCTAGGGCAGTTGGTCAAACACTTTGATGTTGTGTGTGTGTTTGTTTATAATTTCTTCTGGTTTAAAACTTTGATAAAAACATTTGCTATTTATTAAGCCATTTAATTAAAAGTGACTTCATCAGCTTACCATAAACCTTTTCATTTAATGCAAAAAGGTTTTGTAGAAGTACAAAAGTAATAAGAAAAGTCCTGAAACTTTTCAAGTTCTGCCTGGAATTTCTTTTGCTAAAATTATTCTTGGTACTTTATTGAGTACTCATAATAGTTTGGGCAATAGTTTGGGCATAAATTTTAAATGCAGTCTAAGGGAAAAGTAGGTGCTATTCCTCAGCACTGGCCTCAGACCATCCATGGCGAACCTGAGGTCAGAGGTTTGTCTAGTTGGCATATCAGGGGATCAAAGTCGTTCATTTGATCATATAGAGCCAGTCGGACCCCAATCATTCTAACCACATGGCTTTTATTATATGCCCTGGACCAATATCAGAGTACCTAGGAGGTTCAGTTTAAAAGATTAAAAAGACCTCTGTTGTTTTTTTTTTTTAATGACTTGAGCATCCTCATAGGCAAAGGAGCTGGAATTAAGGACAGACTCATATTATCACTAAGTAGTATGGAAAGCTACTTAGAGGAAGAGGAATTGGAATTTAATTGCCAAAGAAGAAAAATAATTTGCATAACTAGCACAAAGAAAAAATATTGGAATCTTAGAATTGCGTGCTAGCCTATAAAGAGGCAATTAAGGCAAGAGTGAGAGAGGTCAAAGAAAGGTAAGCTTACCATCATCAGTTGGAGAGATGTGAGAAAGAAACAGAACCAGACTGAAAGAAGTCTACCAGGAGCCACGTATAAATCATTCAGTTTTTGAAATTTGAAATAGAGTATATATAAAAAGTAGCATCTTTTAGGCATGCCCATTATTTTCTTAAAACCCTTTCTTCTGGAATGGTCTGCTCTGCCAAGGTCAGTCACAGGCCTGTCTTTTGAGAGTGTGGATCTGTTAGGTGGCAGCGAGGAATGAGCGTCCAGAGGGGAAATAAAGGCAGGGCCCCCACCATTACAATCTAACACAGAACGTAATACAGGAGGCTAGAAGCAAAAGGAAGACATGTCTCACCAATTAACTCAGAGTCCTGAGCTTGGTTTGATAAGATTGCCGAGTGCTCAAGCATCATAAGCAGGAATAGCACAGGAAGAAGGGAGGGTAGTCCTTGAGATTCTATGCTGGGAAAGGGGGCCTCGGCAATGATTTCACTAAGACAAAGGACCTTTGCTAACTGAGAAAGAAAGCCTTTGTAAGCTGTTATCATTCCCGAGATTTAGAAGGAGGAAAAGGGGAGGGAACCTAGAAGCTGACTAAAGTATGTAACCCCTGAACTCCAATCGTCAGTGTATTTAGATTAGCTAAGTACATACTTGTAGCCTTGGCTCAAGTGTATAGAACTTACTAACATGTATGTGTGTTAAGTAACACACACATATGTTGTGGGGGCATTTCCTCTTTCCTCTATATGTGCGGCATCTAGACTGGCCAGGGGCCACCTGCTGCTCTGTGCATGCATGTCACAGATAAACTGCTATCTCATTTCCTCTATATGTGGTTTGTTTCTTGCTTGAATTATTCTCTTGCGGGTGAGACAAGAACTGAGGCAGGAGAGGGAGCCTGTTGACTCGGGTCTGCCTCTTCCCATCTGTAACAGATTCTGTGGAAGACGGGGAGGCTGAGTCTGTCAGTTGCTTGCTCTTGAACCTGTGAAGTCATTGGCATAAGGACTGACTGGCATGATGGTAACCCAAAGCCCCATGCGGACTGAAGTTAATGAGCAAAAGAAACTAAGATTCTTGTACAGAAAAGTTGCAGTAAGAGGCCACGAGATCTCAGAAAGGAAAAAAAAAAGAGACAGGGAAGTTGACTACTTCAACTTTGTTTTCTTGAATCTCAGTATCCTCTCAAAATTGGGTTCTCTAAGACTCTACTGTATCCCTCCAGGAAATCTCTTTTTATTAAAGAGAGTTGAAGAGATTTCTCTTCCCTAAAATCAAACACTGTCTCCCAAATACAGAGATGAGAAAGAGAGAGAGAGACAAACTTGGAATCAGAAGACCTGAGGTCTAGCCTTGCTCCAACCATGTGACCTTGGTCATAACCTTTCTGGTCTGCAGGTTGGACATCCGTGAACTAAGGATTATACTACATATTTCTCAGTGGGGCTACAGGGAACAGACCTGGAAAAGGTACAAAACTCTATTTGGCATGCAATGGACCTACACATATGGAATATGTGAAAAAATACTGAATGAGTCTAGTAATTTTTTTTTACTTTACTACAATATTATATCTATGTAAGTTGGAATTTTGAGGAAAATGTAGCTACTCCTCTGAGTTGGGGCACATGTGGTTCTACAATAAAGTAGGCAGATGACAAACAGAAAATCCCTCCTCGAAGGAGTGGCTTACGGCCACTGGAATGACATCACACACAGTTAGACAAACACAAAAAGCGGGGTTTAGGATAATCCTGTCTACAGCGCGGGGCCACGGAAACCACACGGTGGGTCCTGGGTGTGAAATGGGGGCAGAACAGCACTTTCAGTTCACTCGGAGAGCTTCGTTTCCTCTTGTGACTAGGAGTGACTTCGTATTCATTCGTCTTAGATGTTTTTAGCACAATCCTGTGCAGCATACGGTAGTAAAGAACACCCGTTACTACCCGATAACCGTCCCTGACTCACAGCCCCGGCTCGGTTACCACCACAGTCACAGCGGCAGTGAGGTGTGGGAAAGTGCTGGGTATGGAAGAGAAGATTTTAGGTGCACACAGCAGTCTGGGAAAGAGGGGTAAATTGTGATTTTTAGCTTCTGCATTGTCTATTTCTCGTTTGGTCAATGATCAGGGAAATAAGACCTCAAGATTCAAGACCATATTGAATCACATTAACTATTTAAAAGTACAGATTTAACCGAGGAGTTGCATTGTAAAACTAACTCTGGAGTCCAGATGTTATGATAGAAACCCCTGAAAATTGTTACCCGAGATACTTCTTACTGTCCTGAATTCTCTTGGAGTAACAGTACAGGTGTGCTGCTGCCCACTTAAACAAGGTAAAACACCTGTTTTGGGATGGACACACACCGGAGGGTTTTCTCCCTCCCGCTTCCATTCCCAGTTCAGAAGACTGTAATCCTAGACTTGGAGCACCATCTCAAGTAAGTGAAAGCCGAGCAGATAATTTTGAACCTGATCCATCTTGGAAATTCGATCCAAGTCTGAGAACACCGCCTAGGTTGTTCCTGAGCTGCAGTTGGGAGCCAGTGCGCTGGGGCTCCTGCCAGCGCTCACTTTCTGCCCAATCAACAGATGCATTCTGGGATGTTTCTGCCCACAAGCAACACTTGGGCTTGTCTTTCTTCACAGCAACTAATGCCTCAGGAAAAAAACAAAACAAAACTCTGGCTTTGCAGTTTCCCTGCTGCCTTTAAATCTTGAAAGCTAAATGCCACACCCACAATAAAATAAGAATAAGTGCTCTTTTCCCCTTTGAAAAATCACCAGTGGCTACGAGATCTTTAGCTAACCTTGTCTAAAAGTCCAGGCGTTCTCTTTCGCTCTCTTTCTCACACACGCAGAGATTTTGAAACAGACACTCCTAGTACAGCTTAGTTTGGTAGCTGCTTGCACACCCAGCCTTGTTACTGAAGCGTGTACCTGCGGCCGGCTGGCGACCACGGAAGATCAATAAATATTTAAAGAGGCCTGCAATCAGGGAGCAAAGAAGCATAGATTGATACTAGAACTTCTGTTTTAAGGCTGTCACCAGTCATGTAGTGCAGGCAAAGGGGGAAGAGACCAAAAATACACAGAAGGTCAGAACCGGCGAGTCCCTGGATGTTTTCTCCCAGAGGCAGCTGCATTCACAGGCAGTTCATGCCCAGAGCTCGGACGTATGTTACCATCTGGGACTCTCTCTGGGGCGTTCTGAGCCTCGTTTCTATTTCCTTGACTGCTATTTGTTTATTTCAAGGCTTACAAACTCGCTTCTTGTTATTTTAACTTCCAGTCCCTACAGTGATGAAATACCCCAAGAGAGAGCTTGGTGAACAGTGTCAAGATCACTGGATGCAGATTAAAATTAGGCAGGGCGGGGCTATAAGAGCGTGGAGAATATTGAAAATTCATGTTCTTGTATCATAATTAGAATAATACTACAACATTCTAGTACCATATTTTATTTGTAAAATTATGAAACATTCAGGTAAATATTGGGAACTTAATAAATATGTACTTAATAGAAAAATTTTAAAATCTTAGACACGTGCATGCATTTATTAGTTTACTGTCTATCTACTCTACTGGAAGTTAGCCCCATGAGAGACATGTCTCTTTTGTTCCACCTCGTATTCCCAGGTACTTAAACGACTGCCTGGCATTTAGTAGGTGCTTGATAAATACAGAGTGGGACAAAGGAAGGTTTACAGTTGTGAGTGTGCAGAACACAGAGTTATTCTTACATTATTATCTATTAATTATTGTATTATTTTCCATATGAACAACTATAAACATACTTTCATCCCACCCTGTATTTGCTGAATGAATGAATGAATAAAAACAATTCCATAAGAATACCATAGAAAGGGTAAAAATAAAAAGGTGGGGAATTTGGATTTAGGTTATTAAGAAAGGCTTTATCAAGAAGATGGTGGGGAAGACACTGATAGCTGTAGGAGGGGAGGAGGGGGAGAGGGGATGGTGGGAGGAAGGGGAAGGGACTAGTCACGTCTGAGTGACTCATGGGCACGGACAACAGAGAGGGGATGGACTATTGGCAAGAGAGGTGGGCTGGGTGGAGGCGGGCAAAAGGGAAAAAAAGAAATTGGGATAACTGTAATAGAATAAATAACTAACTAAATAAACAAATAAATAGTTAAATATAAAAGATGACATTGGAGCTTGGCTTTGAAGATAAGAAGATTTCTGTTATGGGGCAAATGGGTACAGAGCCTAGGGTAAGAAAAAGGCTTAATTAAAAGCTTGGACATAGCCTGGAGAAGTAGCCTTGTGACAGGCACGGAAGAGAGACTGCCACGACCTCGGAGCTAGCAGCCTACCCACCGCACTTGGGAAGGAGACACTACCGAAGCAATGATGGTCCTCAGACCAGGGTTCCGCTTGTATCTTTGAGTCTTGCCTGTTCTATTTATGTTTTTATGATTCAATAGTTCATTCATTCATTCTATTTTCCATTATGTGCCACGTACACTTCAAGGTGCTGTAGGTTCAGCAGTGAGCAAAATATAAAAATCCTTGCATTCATGGAACTTACACTCTAACGGGGAAAGAATGCGATACTCTAATTATACTATCTGCTGTAATTACAGTGGATAGCAGAAAGTGTTAAGTACTGGTGGGAAGATGGAGCAGGGAGATGAGTAGTATCAGGGCAAGGGCCGCATTTTCAACATTTTTATTAAAGTGTAATAAATACATGGAAATACACATATCATTAATGCACCACTCCCTGAATTTTCATTCACTGAATAAACCTGTGTAACCAGCATGCAGAACAAAAAAATGAACATTATCAACAACCCAGAAGCACTCCTATGCTCTCGTAGTAATTAACTCCCCTGCCAAAGGTAAACATTACCCTGACTTCAAATAACAAGAGCTCAGTGTTGACTGCTTTCGTACTTTTATATGAATGGAATTGTTTGCTACGCATTCTTTTTTTATTAGGTGGCTTTTCCTTCAGCCTTACGTTTATGAGATTCATCCATGTAACTGCATACATGGCTGGATTGTTCATTCCGATTTCTGTACAATACATCCCACTGAGCAACTATACTACAGTTTACCCTTCCAGTTGCTGGTGGGGTTTTGGATGTTTTCTAGTTATTGGCTACTGGAATAAGTGACAAGGGAGTAGGAGTAGAAGACCCATACGTTTTTCCGGAGAGGTCTCTCAAAGCTCTCCTTCCTGCTTTCAGTTGCCATTGCCTTCCTTGGTCTGGGTCCTCCTCTTTTCTCACATGCACTGCTAAACTGATTCTGGATCCGTACTAGTCTTCCGCACTGAAGTCAGAACAATGTTTCTCAAACTCCTATCTAGTGATGTCATTCCCTTGTTAAAATCCCTGTGTTGTTCCCTTTAGACTGGAAAAAGTCTAAAACCTTTAGCCTAAAAATCAAAGTCCTTCACCATTGGCTCCCATCCCACCTTTTTATCTTTACCTCAGGCTTGCATCTCTGTAAACCTTTTGTCCATCTCATCTATCCAATGTGACAGCGCAAAATCAAACCCTTGCTAGTGTTATGTGGACTACCAGTCAATGCTTAACATTCTGATAGCCAGGTACAACCTTTAATTAAGGACTAGCTTCACTGGAGAACACGTGAAGAATGCCACCTTTTCCTTAAATCAGATAACTTATTACTCTACTTACTTATCAACCTAGAAAGGGAAGGAGCAACAACTACCGTTATTTTGCCACATATAATGCACACTATTTTTTGCCCAAATTTTTGAGGGAAAAATAAGGATGCCCATTATACATGTGTAGTACTAATTCTGTATCTATATAAATGTTTTTAATTCTTTTGTTTGTGCTTATGCATTAAAAGTATAACTCTAGGAAGCAATAATGATATCCATAAGCAAAATAATACCCTGGAGTATGATCATCAGTTTTGTTGTACCAAATTTTTTGTACCTTGTATCTGTTCTTGTTTTGTAATCATTTGTTACATAAAATTTCTTGTACCATAATACATTAAAAAATAAATGCTAAAATTCCTTTATAATACAAAAAACAAGCAACTAAACATACATAAATTTAAAATTGAATTAAAAAATTTAAATGAAAGAGTTTTTTCCCGAAAGTTTGGGCCCAAAAAATGTGAGTATGCATGATACATAAGAAAATGAGGCAATACTGATATTACCTTACTAACAGAATCACAGAAGACCAGGCACATTAGCGACTGAATTTGGGTTGTGACTAGTCAAACAGGCTTCCTCTCAATAGAATCAGTGCAATAACTAGAGAGTACAGACAGGGCGGTCCGAGCAGAAGGGCCAACATCTCTGTCAAGGAAAGTACTTGAAAAGAAGAAGCGTCATAAAGAAGCCTTATAAAAACCTTTAAGTGGAAACAAGGAGAGAACTTTGCCATCTGGGTTATGGAGAGAGCTACGAGGGCTGCCAAATGTACTTTAGTGGTCATTGGTGGGAAACCTGGCTTCCCAAATAAAGGGAAAAGATTCCAGAACATATGCTGCGCACAGATGGCAAAGTAATTTGCATTTAATATAAAAATTTTCCCATCAGAAGAAGACCAGAATCAGTAAGAGATCCCTGTTAATTTCCTCTGGTTAAAACAACAACTAAAACTAAGTAGACAATGGAATATCGGGTTGAGTAATCCAACAAAGAGAATATTTTAGGGGCAACTATTATGTACAAGGCACTATGCTAAGTAATAACAGTGCTACACAGGTGACTAGGGCAGAGTGTTTTCTTCCAGGAACTCTCAGTTGAAAGGAGTAGAAAGCCACATAATAAATATTGCTAATAGGAAGAAAGCTTAGAGAAGGCTTCCAGCAGAGGCACTCAAGGAAAGGATTCTGTAAGTGATTTTAATAAGTAGGGGAGCGCCTTTTATGGACCTAAAATAAGACACAGATAAGCAGCTACATTGGTCCGGTGAGTGGGGAGCCAGGGCCTGGGAGCTTGGGAGCAAAGGTGGGAGTGGAGTACTTGGAACCAGAGAGAATCCTGGAAGTCACGCCTTGCCTTGCATTAGTATGAGGGCTAAAGCCAAGGCAGAAATCCACAACTGTATTGCTAATCGCGGGGTTAGATAACAACAGAAACCAAACTGTGGGACCTGAACAGGGTCCAAATAGTCCACGGGCTGGAAGTGCTCAGGGATCTGGCTGAGCAAGAGGGAGGTGTGTCTGGAAGAATTTCGGAGGTAGAAGACAGGTGCTTGCAGCTGTTTTTCAGGGGGTTGCGCTGATATCCTAAGTGTTTTGAACACAAGGCCTATCTTCCATGACATGGAGGTTGGTTATAAAAGCTCCTTGTCCCCGATTTTTCCCTTCCTGGGGCACTGTCTGATGTGATTTGTGAATTTTACCCATCTTTGAGTATAAAGTGCCTCCCGTCCTTTCTTCCCCTTTTCCTATGCATTTATTGAATGGATTTTATGTAGCGGGCTTGGGAATTTCTATTAAAACATAAATCCCCTAGGAGGGGTGAGACCTTAATCGTGGCCCACAGTAAGATCTCAGTAAGTATTTTTTGAGTGAATGCATGAGACCATTGTGAGGGAACCTTTTAGAAAGGATTGTGACAGCAGGCTAGGAGGGAGTAAAGGCAGGTAGCTAGGAGGATGGGTACGCTTCTGGCTGCTGAAAAAGGTGAATCAAGGGGAAAGAGATCTCTCGGCATGTTTGTCTGACTGTACAATTTTTTTTCAGAGCTGACTCTGGCTCAGTTCTTTGGAAATGAATGGTGTTAACAAAAAGAGCTGTTCAAGTCCTCGAAGATAAGTTTGTTTGTTTTTTTCATCCCGCTGTAATGAGGGGGCTCTTGCTCCAGGTGAGGACATCAGGATGACTCTCTGTGAATCAGGGGGGTGCCTGCCTATTCCTGGTGTGATTCTTTTGTTCTACAAATTCTCTGTAGTCAGGACCACTACATTCATGGCCACGGAGGTTTTTCCCACACAAGAGCACCTGGTTGAGGGAGCAAGTGGGGGCTAAAATATCCAGCCTGCACTTTGCTAAGCCTTATGCTCAGGGTAGAGGAGCAGGGCCAGGGGCAGGGGCAGGGTATGGATATACCCTAAGAAAAAGAAACCTTTTTCTAATTTTCTCAGAAGTGATTCTGTCACTGGAGGTTTTCTGTTGGTCATATGAATGTCACGGGTCACCAATATTGAACAAAGTCATTTTTTGATAATCGGGTTCTATATTAACTTAGATCTAGCACAAAAATTCATTCTAGACCTGCAGATTGCAGAACTGCCTCTAATGTTGGCACAAAGGGACTTGAGGGAGAGACTGGTGCTTATCTGCTGTAGAAAAGAGAACAGGACGGGGGCTGAGTTTCTCTGGGTGAATCCCGGTCCCACCGTTTCTTCCCCGTGTGACAGGTTGGGGGTCAACTCCCACCCTCAACTTCTTCATCTGTGAGGCAGAAGGTGTGGATTAGGGTCTGATGTCGCTTCCAGCCTCAGATTCCTACAATCCTTTTATGATTCCACCAACGATTAAGGCCTTTATTTACCCTTTCAACATTCTTTTCTTGCCATTAATAACCAGTTTCAAAAAAGATATCCACCAACTTGCATGTAAGTCCTTGGTATAAATAAGTTGGGATCAAAGTTGTCCAATTACACTGTGAAGATATATTGACAGAACCTACCTTCTCAATTACTTCGGAAAATGAGCCAAGGATTGAATGTGCTAATCCAAAGCTTCCACTCACAGGAGGAAACTAGAAAAGAATTTAGTGTGTGCGGAAAGGCTCTTTTGGGTTGATTAAAAAAAATCTTTGATTCAGCCTAATTCTTAATTTGTGCACTGGGTCACGGAGGAGACCAGAATTCGGTAAATAGAAAGAATACTTTGTCACTCAGATAACCAAGTTAAACAGAAAATACCCGCCAGACGGGTAACACTTCCTTGTAGAGCCTAGAAGATAAATCAAGACAGGAACCGGTGACCTAAAGAAACATGTGGCTGCCAAACTGATGTAATGATGGGATTTTTTCCCTCTAACATTTTGTGGCCCCCCTCTCTATTTTTCTCCCAGTCAGCAAACTTCTGCTTTTTTTTTTTTTTCTAATTTCTGTTATTGTTTTTGGTTTTGCTCTTGGCTTTCTCTTTTCCTAGGTCTTATTTCTGAACGAAAGGCTGTTAAACCACAGAAGTTCCTTTTGAAAGAGCTGAACTATTTCCTTCTCCTTCCCCTGTCCTTTGCTCGCCTCCTGCCAGGCCAGCAGGCAGCCCTGCTCGGTAAGAGAGGCTGGTTTGGGAAGGGGCGGGGGAGAGGCGCGGGCAGGCAGGAGGGCGGGATGGAGGGGTCTGCTCAGCCCAGGTGAGGCAGAGGCAGAACTAATGAGAAGCACATGCCGACAACCATTTTAAAGGCTGGCTTGAGCCAAGGGAAGTGATGAATTGCAAGAATGTGTTGTGTTCATAGCTGGGGAGCTGGCAGAAATAGCCTAGCTAGAGGACTAGGATGAAAATTGTTTTTTACGAACTCAGACTTAAAAATACATTTCTCTTTGTCAGCAAAATGTTCTAATTTCGAAACTATGAACGGTAGACTACCTCTGTCGGACTAATGCATTCTTTTTTTCACCTCCAATTTTATAAGATACACCTTACCTTCAAATGATGAGAATAATGCCTCTAAAAAAAATAGACTTACATGATAGCACAGCTGAGTTACTTAGAGTACTTTCATACACAGGAAAATCTCAGCGACTGGATGGCAAGAGTCAAGCCCCATTTACACTGCAGATCTGCGGAGGACCCGCAGAATCTGAGCACAGGTCCAGGATGACTTGCTCCTTCCTTTCCTTTTCCTCCTTCCTTCTCTCACTCCCAGTTATTTCTTCTCTGCCTTCTTCCCACAATCATTTGTTAAGGATCTTCTAAGTGCCAGAGGCTGTTTAGGAGACAATATGATGGAGAAATGGAATCTGCATCATCACCTCCCACATCTATGCCCTTCAGATCTGCCAGGATGATTTGAGAAGTTCTACTCCAGAACCTCTCTTTAAATAGTAAGTTCCCAGAATTGGAGCCCCGGCTTTCCAACAACAAATTTCTTAGGTTTTACTCTTGAGAAAGAGCTTAGCTCAAGCCCAGGTCAGAACCTTACAATGGGAAGGGGAATGTTTCAAGGTGAAGCTCTCAGTAGATACATACCTAACTTTGCCTTTGGGACCTTCTTGCTCCCTCTTCACATCTCTGTCTCTCTGTCTCTGAGTTTACCGTGCTGCCCCTGGCTCTTCAGTTCTTGACTAAGTGACAGCTATACAGTGTCCATGGGTTACTGTTCACTCCCGTTTTTCCGGGTGCCTGCCATAGAGCTGGCACTTCACAGCTAATCAGATAGTTGTTACATGAGTAATGAGTGCTTTCCCCCCAAATGCCACTGTTCATAATTTCCTTTCTGTCTCTTGCTACTCAGTCCAAACCCAAGCAGTCCTTCCTCGAATCCTGGTTCCGGCATGCTATAATAAGAAATCTTGGGCAAATCACCTCATTCTCTGAGCTTCAGTTTCTCCACCTTTCAATGGGTTTGAACTTTAATTAATTTAACATACTTTATAGGTGTGCTTTGAGGATTGCCTCAATAATTGATAACTTAAATAAAATGCCTCACCTACTTCAAGACATATAGTAAGCATTCAATAGATACTGATGAACTTTTCTTCCATTCTTTCTGAAACTCATTCTTCTGTTATTTAGCATGTCTTCGAGGTAGATAGTGAGTTCTTTAAAAGAACTCTGATAGAACTAGCTGCGGAGTGGTGACTTCAGAGTCTGCATGCTATGTTCTACTTTCCTTTACTCTCCTTTGCACTTTGTGGCTTTTTTGAGCATTGGTATTATAAGCTCCATTCTAGATTGGGTAATTATATAAAAGAGAGAGAAGAAATTCAAATAAAACAAGGGTTTTCCCTTTGTCTCACACATATTTTCATCTCAACTTAATCTCTTTCCTATTTCAATAAACTCCTTTAACTTTCTCTTCTTTTTTGATAAAAAGAGGTAAAAGTAATTTTTAAAAGCAATGTGAAATCTATTCCCACTGCATTTCCAGACTGGCTTTGTGGAAAGAATGCACAATTTATAAGCATCTCTGTGAAGATATCCAGAGCACATAACATTGGGGTTTGGACTGACAACTACACCCACCCTAACTCGGCTCTGCCGAGTTACATACAACTGCGTGACCTCGGGCAAGTCCTGTAACCCCTCTGAGCACTGGTTTTTGCTGAGATGATTAAATACGAGAATATAAGTAAAGTTCCACGCACAGTCCTGACAGACAATAACAATAAATAAACAGGACCATCATTACCCTTTGGGCATGGAAATAAATGGAATACCTAATCCTTAATTTTTTAAAAAGACAACACCAATTGCTGGAAGGTAAGAAACCACAGGAATTCTTTAATTTAATTGTTTATCTTCACCTGAGGATATTTTTATTGATTTTAGAGACAGAGAGAGAGAGAGAGGTAGAGTGAGAGAGAGAGACACCGATGTGAGAAAGAAACATCGATCAGTTGCCTCCTAGACGCACCCTGACCCCATTGGGGATCTAGCCCACAGCACAGACATGTGCCCTGACTGGAATCGAACCTGCAACCAAGCAGTTCATCCTTTCACTAAGGAAATTGGTACTAAATCCTACCATGCTGTGGCTGCTTAAAAGGTGAAGTAATCTTAGAGTTTAACAGTTCTCATTGGTCAAAAAAAATTTCCCTAACTACTTATAAAGATGGTTATCATCATTAACAATTTAAATCAAGAAAGTCAGGACTTCTCTTGCTCCCCACTTGGGTTGATCCGATGTCATTCAACAGTGTTTGGAATTCACTCCCACTCTCTACGCAGTAGGCTACTTTAAACTTTCACTACGGTCTGTTCGACTCTTTACCTCGTTGGTCTCATTTTATCCTCACAAGAACTCTGCAAGATGGGCAAAACTCAAAGATCTCTAGTGGTATGATTCCTGGGCTGGGACAGTCTTTTAAGATTACACAAGCCCAGGGAAACTGAAATCTCTTGTGTATTTATTAAAGTGTGTGTTTTAGAGAGCTACCTATGCTTGGGCTTTGAAGGGTGAGATTTTGAGGGACGAGACTGGGGCTGGGGGCACAATGTGAAAGGCCAGCGTGGTGTCGAGGGTCACTGAGCTTGACTTGGTTGTTGGAGAGAAGGTTCAGAATACTGGATGGTGCCAAGCTTAATATTATTCCACTTTGTAAAATATTTGTGGCAGGTATGAGGTGTAAGAATGAGTTCTTCACAGGGACATTGGCTAGGTTTCTCAGGCTAAGTTTTAAGTAACTGTTTAGGTGGTGTGGGCAAAGAGTTAATAAAGCTCTTTCCCTTTTTGCATGGGAATCTGACCTTTGGTTAACTTCTTAGCTCGGTTTCCCTGGAAACAGATAAAGATGGTATGTGTCAACTGTGTTACTAGGCAACATTGCATATGGTAAAAATGACCCTCTGTGGTGGACTGCATCCGGACTGGGGGAGCTACAAATGAACTGTAAATACCTGATGGGAATGCCATTCTTTGGACTTCCCTATGTGTAGCAATTCTCGCAACTAGAATGTCCCTTGAGAGGACCCTGCGAGCTACGTCTTTGGAGTTGTTGTAAGAGTTATTGACTGCTGTGAGATATGAGAATTTTAAGCGAAGGCAGTTCCTTCACCTGCCCAATATGGATTTCATCATCTTGCACCTGAGCTGGTAGGGCTCCAATTACAGAAGAATGCCTGATGCTGCTCTACCGTTGGAGCCGGCAAGCTACAGTTCCTGTCCTATACCCTGAGTAGACTGATGTCAAATGTTGTGTGCAGGAATCTTTTGCATCAAAATGTCCAGGTGAACCTAGGAAACTGCTTGCTGGGTGCTGCACGTTGGTTTGGTGTCATACTGATTTCCTTTGGGTAACGTGAGGTATGACTTCCTGGGGAGGGATCTGGAAAGAATTAGGTCTTTTGTAGTGCCTTCATCCGCATAAACTCAAATTCATCCATCCAGCCCACGCCAGTCAGCCAACTCTTATGCAGCATCTGCAATGTACTACACATTGCGCTAGGTACAAAGAATATTTAAGATCCTTTCTCGCAATTAACTCTCATACCTTGTGGAAAGAAAGAGGTATGTATTGATTATTAGCAGTAATAGTTATGTCAGCAGCCAGTATTTATTAAATACCATATACTGCGTTAAGTACTTTACAAGCATTATCTTATTGCATCTTGAAGAAGAATCCTGTGAAGTAGCATATGGCATATAGCATAGTAGCATGTAGACGGTGGAGCGAAGGCACAGAGAGGCTGCCCCAGAGTTGCACCTCTAGGGCGGCATTTTAACTCCGGCAGCCCAACTCCAGTCCCAGCCCTCAGCCAGGACGTTGTTTGAGGCTGCGTGCACCTTAACATTTGTTCTCACCAAGCGCTTCGTTCAACAATTTCCTGGCTCTTCATCGCTTAAAATGTTTGAATGCCCCGCAATTAAAATTAACTTCAGGGAATAAGCAACTATTCTGGAGGCATCAGGATAACCAGGGAGGCAGGTAAAGGACAGAAAAAGGACAAAGTTTGCCAGGATCTAATTGTTTATCAGGCCTTCCCCAGAGAAGGCTTAAGCTACTCTCTGACCCAACCTGACTAGCCTCTCAGTCCAGTTCTGAAGGGCTGGCTCGCACTTGGGCAAAAAATGAGTACCGTGCCATTTTACATCTTCAGTGACTCCCTTTATAACCAAGACGACGAGATAAGATAAAACAATGATCTGAAGTGAGGGGCACTGAGCCTGTCATGCCATAAGCACGCTCTGCACCACAGCTACTAGCATTCTTGCCTCCCATGTTGCTGCAAACTGCCGACGATCGAAAAGGCTGACATCTCGGTGGTGTGAGCGCCTAGTCTCCTCTTTAATCACAAATGTTCCTGTGGTTTGTCAGGGACAATTTTCTAAAGGCCTATTGGGCGAGCTGTGGAGTATCAGAGAACATGCAGAGAGCCAGGTCCATCGTGACGCTTATGACAGACACGGTTAGGAACACAGACTAGGAAATTTGAGTGTTTCATGAGCCCTTACAAAGAAATTGTCACACAGAAATTGTCAGCTCTCCAGTTCTCCTCCAGAAAGGGGCCTGGTTAGTCTCTGTAGGGTATTAGCCATGGTCAATACTTACTGAACTAAATTCACATAGAAATAAATAAAGTAATAAGGGGTCTGTTTCCTCTTCGCCACACCCCAGTGCCTTGGATTTAACTATTCCATGCTGCTCCTTCCCAGTCCTCACGAAATATGACCCTGACCAGCAGTCAGCCTGACTCAGCACTGGGGCACCTTTATGTAAACTGTGATTCCTTCCTGTGCACCAGAGACTGTCCCATCTTGTGTCTGGGGTCCTTTTGTGACTTGCCTTCAACCCCTAAAACAGCAGGGACATTCTCTCTGCATTCTACTTCTGGAGATGCTCAGGTCTCTCTGAAGGGTCAGTACCTGTTCAAGATTTCTTTAGCTGTGGGTTAGGTTGTGAAACATTGAGTTCCCTGTGGCTGGTTCCCTACATACTCCCCCTGCCACCGCATCCTAGAGTGAGGCCTAGAGACAAAAATTATCCAGGATAAAAGATCTCAGAAAAAGGTCCCACCTCAGGTGATGAGGCTTGACTAGCCTGGAAGTCCGAGGCGAGACTTCGTGTTTGGACCTAACAGGGAACAGACCAGGACCCTAGTGAGTTCTCTACTCCCATCCTTCACCAATGTCTAACTGAGCAGGTGCTGTGCTAAGTTTGGGGAACAGATAATTGACAAAACAAGGTGTCTTGAAAAATTCAAAGTAATTTACCATTCATGTAAAATAGAACACGTTTATGAGTTTGTAAGGAAAATTAAAAAAAATTTCAAACTCTAGTAGAAGAAATGTTCATACTTCCTCTGGCCGGGAGATCTAAAATGCCTGACCCAATGATGGAAACACCACCCACTGCCACCAGAGCCGTCCCATAAGAGAATTCTGTAGCAGAGTGATCTTGATTATCTCAGAAATCCCAGACAGGAATGGAAGCAATATAAATAAACATAAAAGAAAATAGAGGTGCTGTAACACAACTATAAATTGCTCTTCTCCCCGACTTTCTTCCAATCATCGAGGGCAAAAGAGGGAAGTTGGTTTTTGTGGCAGAGAATAGACCAACAGCTGTTCTGTATCCTGCCAAGAGGAGAGAGACTTATTATAAATAATAGCCAACGATATGTCCTTTGGGACTGCAGACAGCCAGTTCGGGGGCGGGGCTGGAGGGGAGAGGGAGGTTTAATGGAAGGGAGGCAGGCGAGCAACACAGCAGAGGATGAATTAGGAGAAAACCCTATCAAATTTTCCTGTGTACTTATGTTTCTGTTACCTCATTAGGGTGATTACATAATGCTACTCCATTTATAAACTAAAAGAGAAATAAGGGACAACATTCTCATTAGCAGTGGCTGATACGAGACATTAACATACCAGCAAGTCATGTGGGCGAACAATGAATATGTTTGGGAACATCTTTTCTTTCTCTCTTCATCTGTTTGGTATTTTGTCTGCCCCTTCCCTTGTTTTAGCCATATATGTGTGTCTGTGACTCAGAAATGGAGATGGACCTCACAACTCGAGTGCCCTCATTTTGAGAGCTTTTCATGTAAGAAATCCATGGAGTTTGTTTTACTATTTTATATTCTATTGGAAGAAAAAAATGAACAATCTTTTTAAAAATCCTTTTTTCTTTTATTGATTCCAGAGAGAGGGGAAGAAGCAAGGAAGAAAAAAAGAGAGAGAGAGAAACATTGATGCAAGAGAGGAACATAGATTGGTTGCCTCTTGCACGTGCCCCAACTGGGGACCAAACCTGCAACCCAGGCCTGGGCTGGGAATCAAACCTGTGACCTTTAGGTTTGGAGGACAATGCCCAACCAACTGACTCACTCCTGCCAGAGCAAAACACCAACAGTCTCAGAGCACTGTGTGGCTGTCTCACTGCTTTTCCTCTCTACCAACTCCCCACAGGGCTTCCTAGCAAGATACAGATGGGAGT